>NW_024870679.1:9547500-10755000 GCF_019054845.1 Dipodomys spectabilis | reverse complement strand
CACCCCGCACCAAAGTTGTAAAGTTCGTTTTCGACATAACGACTTGTACATCTCCTTGTTGCAATGGGTCCACCTGTATCCCTAGTTAAAGATTTGTTTTTCCCCTTCCCCTCCACAAATTATACCAACATCAAATACAGTGAAAGCAGGGATTATACTGTGGGGGAGGGACATACAAAGCAACAAAGAAATAATCTTATAAATGTGTTAGAAACAATCGCATGAAAGAAATCTTGAAAGTATTTTTTTTTTCTTCTTATGTGGTACTGAGGAATCAAACCCAGGGCCTCATGCATGCAAGGCAAGCACTCTACCACTGAGCCACCTCCCAGCCCTAATCTTGAAAGTATTTTTAAGCTGGGCATTTTTAAAGAGTTTTATGTATTCTAAATTCTATTGATTTTTATTTCAGTGTAAAATAGACCCAAGAGGAAGCAAGGGAGTTAACCATTTAACTATAAATACCTATGTACATGCATAAAAATAAACACTTATAAAAATTACAGTATGCCTAATATAGCAAAGCAATTGTGTCTAAGTACATTTATATGCAAAGAGAGGAAAAAATATCAATCTGGACGCACACCTAACAAAGTAATAATATCCATTTTATTTTATGAAGCTTTAATCAATCATTTCAAAAAGAAATGGTGGTCAGATGGTCATCTTTTTTTTTCAAAGAAAATGAGAAATTACATATTATAAAGATTAAGAGGAAAAATATAACAAATAACTTGAGATTAAGCAGAAAATCTTTTTTGTTGTTGTTGGTTGTGGGGCTTGAACTCATGGCCTGGGCGCTGTCTCTCAGCCTCTGTGTGCTCAAGGGTTTTATTCTACCATTTGAGCTACAGCACTACTTCTGGGTTTTGAGTGGTTTATTGGAGATAAGAGTCTCACGGGGACTTTTCTGCCTAGCATGGCTTCCAGATCTCAACCTCCTGAGTAGCTAGGATAACAGGCTTGAGCCACCAGTATCTGGCTAGCAAATAATTTTTTTAAAAATTCAGCTAGTACTAGAGCTTGAACTCAGGGCCTGGATAGTGTTTCTTAGCTTTTTTGCTCAAGGCTGATGTTCTACCACTTAGGCTACAGATACACTTTCTAAGTTTTGGTGGTTGATTGGAGATAATTGTCCCAAGTGCTTTCCTGTCTGTCTGGCTTTGATTCTAAATCCTCAGATAACTTCCTGGGTAGCTAAGAATATAGGCATGAGCTGCTAGGGCCCAGTAGCAAATTATATTTTGGCAAAAAAAAAAAATTGTGAATTTATATGTCTCTTTTCTGTTCTTCTTGGTACCGAGACTTATTTGGTATATTGTTAATCTGATAATTTTTTATCAGATTAGGAATAGGAAAAGGAGAAGGAGGAGAAGGAAAGAGGAAGGAAGGAAGGAAGGAAGAAAGAAAGAAAGAAAAAAGGAAGGAAGGAAGAAAGAAAAAAAGGAAGGAAGGAAGAAAGACAGACAGACAGACGGACGGACTAGAGGCATGGTTCAGCAGTAGAACGTTTTCATAGAAAGCACAAGAACAAGGTTCTGGGTTCAATCCCCACTACAATAAACATAATTTGTAGCTATTTCAGTCTTTTATCTTTTTATTTTGCCAGGCCTGGGGTTTGAACTCAGAGCCTGGGAGTAGTTTTACCAAAGCTAACACTCTACCAGGAGCAACAGCTCCATATCCGGCTTTTTGGTGGTTAATTGGAGGTAAGGTTCTCACAGACTTTCCTGCGTAGGCTGACTAACTGTGATCCTCAGCTTCCTAAATAGCTAGGATTACAGGAATGAGCTACCTGAACGCAGCTATTGCAGTCTTAATTACATTGTCCCTCTTTTCAACTCTCCAACAAAGAACAAAAAGTGCAGAATCAGAAATTACTTTTCTAGCGTTTACCTTCCATTCTTCTTTTTCTATCTTCAAAACGAGTCTTCCATCTTCTCTGTTGACCTTTTCTTTTAGTTTTGTTAAACTTACTCGTTCTTCCCAAATCCGGACTAGTCTAGGAGAACAGAACATCAGTTTCGTTCCTAAGTATTGACATAGACAGCTGTCACTGTTGTGTGGATATCAGAATTGATTTTGCAATAATTATAAAAGCAATCAGTACCATAAATGTCCCAAGGTAACAGTGGGTTAACTCCCACTCCTTTGGGAATTGTCCTTTGTGGGGTTATTTCCTCTCCTTTTGCCCAGGATTCACAATTATAAAGACAAGCTGTGTCTAAATGATTTAGATGTTAGCTGATGAAACTCAGGAGTCTCAATCATGCGAAGCAAGATTCTACTGCCTTCTTTTAGTTTTACAGACCCTCCAACAACTGGAGGCATTCAGAGAATGTCCAGATGTGCAGAACCTCTCACCTATTCATCTTGCAAATTGACTCCACAAAGCATGTAAAACGCTTTGAGGATTAACTTGAAGAAAAGTAAGATGGGTGCCAGTGGCTCACACCTACTACTTACATCCTAACTACTCTGGAGGCCAAGACCTAAGGATCGTGGTTCAATGCCAGCCTAAACAGTGAGACTCTTATCACCAAGTAACCACCAAAAAGCCAAAAATGGAGCGGCATTTCAAATGGTAGAGCCCTAGCTTCGAGTAAAAAAAAAGAACTTAGGGATAGCACCAGGCACTCAGTTCAAGCCCCAGAACCTGTGGGTGTGTGCATGCGTGCACAAGCACGTGCACACACAGACAGACATAGACACAGAATAACGTGTGTGGGTCTAGTATGTTATCTTCCTACTTACTTTCCGCCTTCTTTTCTCTCCCTTTTGCGTTCCTCAGTTCCCTAAGATGCTCTATATTTCGCAGATGATAGTCCCACATCTTCTCAGGGCCCCTGATTAGAACTAATTTATTTCCCCTCTTCTCTCTAGTATTGGCTTTTGAAGCAGTTCAGAGATGAACTTGAGTCTGATAGCATGCCTTTTTAAAATTAATTTGTCTATTTTGGTGCTGAGCTAGAACCTAGGGCTCTGGGCATGCTAAACATGGTTCTGAGTTTTTGAAAAGTATTATAATTCCCCATATATTTTATTTGCAATAGCCTTATTGAGATACAATTCATATACTGGTGGGTTTGCGGTATATTTATAGTCTTAATTAATTACTATGTAATTCCAAACTACTTTTGACTTAAAGAAATTCATCCTCTCCAAACCTATCCATAGCTGTCATTCTCCACTTTCATATTTCCCCTTCTTCAGCAATCATGAATCTCCTTTTTGTTGTTGTTGTGATCCTGAGTCCTGAGTCTTGAACTCAGGGCCTGGACACTGTCCCTGTACTTTTATGCTCGAGGCTAGTACTTCAGACTTAAGCCACAGTTCCACATCTGGCTTTTTGGCAGTTAATTTCCATTACAGTCTCAGGGAATTTCCTGTCCAGGCTGATTTTAAATCATAAATGTGAGATCTCAGCTTCCTAAACAGTTAAGATTACAGGCAGGAGCTGCCAGCTTCCAGTATAAATTCATTACTTTCATTACAAGGACAAGCAGCTAAATTAAATGGTCCTTAATTGATGACAATGATTGTTGCCTTTGAGACCCCTCTTAATTGGCCCTGCTTAGGATACCCTCTTTGTCTTGGTAGAATATAATGCGAGCAAGAATCTTACTGAGCAAGTTTGGTGAGCATCCCTTGCTTTGCTCCCTAAACACTTTACTTCAGCAATAATCCTATCCAGCCATGTCAGCCAGAAACCCCTTCTGACTCCTTTCAGGGCATTTCCACCCACTCTCTCCCCTGCTCTGCCTGCAATCATCCTTTTATTTATTTGTTGCAGTCAGAATTGAGTCCAGTCCCTCTCCACCACTGTAAGACTCTCTAAAGCTCAAAACTATCGTAATTGGGACAATATGAACACTGTACATTTCACAGGAGTAGTTTTATTTATAAAAGGGGAAAGTCAGGACATTGAAGACCTTGGTGAATGTAATGTTTACTGAATCAGATCAAGGTGTGAATACCAGTTCTGCATTTACTGGCAATGCGATCCTTGAAAAGACACTTCGGCCTGTCCCTTAGGTTTTTCTACTTTAAATGGAGAAAAATAACAGTACTTATATGTAGCCAGGACTACTCATCACCCTCTGACATCTGTTGTGCCTCTTTCTCAATAATGGGTCCTCTAGTGGGCATAGTGGCACATACCTGTAGTCCTAGTACCCAGAAGGCTGAGGTGGGAGGCTATTAGAGTTTGAGGCAAGCTTGGGCTGCATAGCAAGTTTCTTTATGAAAAAAAAATCCTTTAAATTAACTAGGCACTAGCCATTTAGCCATTCTCTCTTGCAGCTACAAACAGGCGGTGTGATGTTTTGCCAATGGACTATTACAGAATTGTGTTCAGTTCCCTTGAAGGGCAACTTCCTGCTGGCTGGAAATACATGTGATGGCTGCAGTTGCCCATCTATTTTAGGCAGCAGGTGAAGGAGGAGGCAGACTTTAAGAATGGAAAACCATGGATGGTTGGGCAATAAGATAAGAGGCCAGAGTGTCTGACTTGGTGGAGTGCGATTGCATGCTTGTTGGCTTTGCATGGAAAGAATGTTTTCTCCTCATCCAGATCTTTTTGCATGTGTATAGGTGTGTCAGAACTGGGGCTTGAATTCAGGGCCTAGATGCTGTCCCTAAGCTTTTGTCTGTTCAAGGCTTGTGCTCTACCACTGGAGCCGCCATAGCTTCACTTCCAGCTTTATTGGTGGTTAGTTGGAGATACGAGTCTCATGCACTTTCCTGCCTGGGTGAGTTCTCAACTGCTATCCTCAAATCTCAGCAGTAGCTAGGATTACAGGCATGAGCCCGCAGGGCCGAGAATCTAAACTTTTTTTTTTTTTAACATTCACCAGGTGCAAATGGTGGCTTATCAATAATCTTTCACCTATTTTATTTATTTGGACTATCTGTCTATCTATCTACCTATCTACCTACCTATCTATCTATCTATCTACCTATCTACCTACCTATCTATCTATCTATCTATCTATCTATCTATCTATCTATCTATCTATCTATCTATCTATCTATCTATCTACCTATCTACCTATCTACCTATCTACCTATCTATTTATCTATGACAAAGTCTCACTATATAGCCCAAGCTGGCTTCAAACTCTCCATCTTCCTGCCTGAGCTTCCCAGAGTGCTAAGATTACAGGCATGTGCCACCATGACCAACTCTCCCTTTTTCTTTAGTGAAAGAAAACCAATTGTTACCCTACCCCCAAGGAATCATGGAATGCATCTTGTTTTCAATCCCATTTCTCTGCCTGGGGTGTACAAATGACCCATTTCTAGCCATTGAAGGAGAAGTTCACTAGAGCTGAGAAACATCTCCTCACTCTTAAAGAGAAAGGAAATCAAGTTCTGGATGGTTTAGTTGTAATCCTAACTCAGGAGGCTAAGATCCAGAGGACCAAAACAAGATCCAAAGGAAGCCTAAGCAGAAAAATCCTCTGAATCCACTTTCAAAATAATCAGCAGAAAGTCAGACGGGAGGCATGGCTTGATTGAGTGAGCACCAGTCAAGTAAGTGAGAGGCCCTGAGTTCTAATTCTACTACAGCCCAAACAAAAGAATGGATGAATGAAAAAGGAGAACATGCTTGGCTGGCAGCCTGGGATTGGCAGTAGGAAGTAAGAACAAAGCTGACTTTACCAACATGGAAGTTCTGCTCTACTTTTGGAGCTGTCTTACTTCTCAATTGCCTAGGCCTTTTATATTGAAGTTTCTGTGACTTGCTAACTGAAATTAACACATTTACTTTTTTTTTTTTTTGCCAGTCATGGGTCTTGAACTCTGGGCCTGGGCGCTGTCCCTCAGCTCTTCAGGTCAAGGCTAGCGCTCTACCACTTGAGCCACAGCACCACTCCCAGCTTTTTTTTTTCTTCTGCTTATGTGATGCTGAGGAATTGAACCCAGGGCTTCATGCATGCGAGGCAAGCGCTCTACCACTGAGTCACCTTCCCAGGCCCCAAATTTACTATTAAAAAAAAAACAAACACCTAATGAATGAGAATTGTAGGGGACCATGTGGAATCTAGGAGAAAACAGACTATTCTTGTAAAATCAGTAGGAAACTCTGAAGACAACCAATCAGGAAAGTAAGAAAGATCTAGAAGAGGCAGAGGAAATGAGAGCCAGTCTCCTTAAATATAACCCCAATCAGGTAATCAGGTGTTCCTCAGAGGTCCTAGCTCGAACTTATAGCTATTCAAGTAGCTAGAAATTTGTAGTACCTTCTACTACCAGTTTGTGTGTGTGCATGTGTGTGTGTGTGTATGTGCGTGTGTGCATGCACACTGTTACTGGGGCTTGAACTCGGGCTTTTGCACTCTTTTTGTTCATGGCTGGCCCTCTACCACTTGAACCACACCCCTGCTTTCCACTTTTTGTTGATTTATTGGAGATAAGAGTTTTAAAGACTTTTCTGCTTAGGCTGGCTGTGAAGCTCCATTTTTGTATCTCAGCTTTCTGGGTAACTAGGACTATAGGTATGAGCCACTGGCACATGCCACTTCCCCTTCCTCCCTCCCTCCCTCCTTCCCTCCCTCCCTCCCTCCCTCCCTCCCTTCCTTCCTTCCTTCCTTCCTTCCTTCTTTCCTTCCTTCCTTCCTTCCTTCCTCCCTTCCTTCCTTCCTTCCTTCCTTCCTTCCTTCCTTCCTTCCTTCTTTTCTGGTACTGGATTTGGGATTAAGTCCCTTTCATTTGCTAGGGAGCTGCTCTACCACTTGACCCGTGCTTCTAGTACTTCTTATTTTAGATATTAAAAAATATAATACTGAACAAACAATCCTGAAAATGAAAGAGAATGATAACTATTCAAACCGGTGAATATACACAGTACCTACCACAAGACAGAGGATGACCACCATTTCCACATACAAATGCTTTTTAAAAAATCAGTGGAGGGGCTTGAACTCAAAGCCTTGCTCTCATTTGACTTTTTCATCAAGACTGGCACTCTACTACTTGAGCCACACCTTCATACCTGGCACTTAGTAAATAAGCTTTCATAATGACGAGACTCTGAGTATTCACTAATTCAAAATAACAAACATGTCATAGCATACTTCTGTTGAAATTCCTTCTCTCGCTTCAGATCTTCATTGTGTTTCTTTATTCTTTCTTCCCAAACTTCCTTCGCAGCATGAAATGCCCCAGTGCAAACTACGTTCTCTGTCATGATTTCTCCACATTGTCAGCAAGGTGTCAACTTCATTAGGCTTTGTACAGCAGGATCACCATGGACTACTCAGAAAGGACCTAATAAATGGTGCACCAGAGGGTGGGAAGAATGTTCATTGAATACTTTATTATTATACTAGATATAATTATCATAAAAGATAACGATTACTGAACACTGCTCTAGAAACTATTCTATGTATTGGTTCAGTTGGTGGATTGGTTTTTGGCTTTGTTTTTCTCTTTGCCAGTACTGGGGCTTGAACTCAAGGCTTTGTGCCCTCACTTGGCTTTTTCACTGAAGGCTGATTCTACCACATGAAGTCATACAACTTCTGGCTTTTTGGTGGTTCACTGTAGACAGAGTCTTTCAGATTATAGGTGTGGGGCACAGCAATGCCCAGTGGTTGGTTTTGGAGACAGGGTCTCACAATGTTGCTCAGGTTGGTTTCAGACTCACAGACTCAAACAGTCCTTTCAGATCAGCCTCCTAAGTAACCAGTATTACAGGCATGCACCACCATACTTTATGACTATTGTACATATTTTACATGCCACGTTTCCCCTTAAGACCCTTATATAAAATATTACAATTCAAATACTTTCGTGGATTATTTGGCAATGGAGATGTGCACATTATAAGCACCCTGGGGTAACCTTTTCTACAGTAAGGTATTGGTGAAGATGTACACTTGTGGAAATTTTAGTACAGTGACTGTAACAGAAGTTATGGGAACAAATCACCTTGGGAAACAGTTTGGCTCTATCTTGTAACAGTTACCCACATTTTCAGCAAGTAATTTACTAAAAAAAAAAAAAAAAAAAACCAATAAATATAAAAAATAATAAATATAAAAAAAAATGTACTTATTTCCTGACTTATAAATTGGTAATCCAGCTGTATATCACCTTTATAATAATAATAAAATTAATTTTTAAAAAAGAATATTTGAGACATTTAAAAAAAAAACAAAACTCATTGAGGCCAGGCACTGGTGGGTCATGCCTGTAATCCTAGCTACCCCAGAGACTGAGATCTGAGGTTCGTAGTTCCAAGCCAGCCTGGGCAGGAAAGTCTATGAGACTCTTATCACCAATCAACCAGCAAAAAATTGAAAGTTAATTGGAAATAAGAATTTCAGGATGCTTGCCTTGCATGTATGAGGCCCTCAGTTCGATTCCTCAGCACCACATAAGCAGAAAAAGCAGGAAGTGGGGCTGAGGCTCAAGTGGTAGAGCACTAGCCTACAGCTGAAGAGCTGAGGGGCAGTGCCCAGGCCCAGAGTTCAGGCCCCACGACCAACAAAAAAAAAAAAAAGAGAGAGAGAGAGAGTTTCAGGAATTTTCCTGCCTGGGTTAGCTGCAAATTGGGATCCTCAGATCTCAGCTTCCTGAGTAGCTAGTATGACAGGTGTGAGCCACCGGCACCTGGCTCAGACCAACAATCTTGATGAACATGAACACAAAAATTCTCAACAAAATACTTGCAAACCAAACTCAATAACACATTATAAAAGTCATGCATGCACCACAAGCAAGTGGTTTTACTCCAAGGATGCAAAGATGGCTCAGCCGATGCAAATTCATAAATAGAATACAATATGTAAATCGAATTAAAGGCAAAAAAAATCACAAATTCATTTCATGCTTCAAAATAATAAGGGTTACATAAGACAAACCTAAAAGCAGCATCATACAAAAAGCTAAGGAGGAGAACAAAGATGGAATGAATGTCCTCACTCAACTGTAAGATCCAGGATGTCTGGTTAACTCTTAATCAGTCCACAATGTCCCTGATGGCTCATTTCCCAGCCTATGCACTGATGGCTGGTCATTGCCAAGCCGTAGCACAAGAAAGAATATGGTGAAGCATCTATGTACAATTTATTTGCATAGATAAGCCAGTGTGGTATGGATGCTGACAAGGAACAGTTTAGCATATGCAGTGCTTTTGGGCCTATAGGAAGGAGGTGGAGGTGGTTTTGATGAATTATGAGGAGGAAAAAAAGTTTTCTTTCTGAATTTCATGGTCAATAAAATATTTCACTTTTAAGTTGGATGTTTCTGCTACAGGTTTTTGATTCAGAAATTAATATTTTGCCTGTTAACTGTAGATGCATTAAAATGGGAAAAGATACATTAAAAAAGTCCCTGAGATTCAAATGGAAGAGAAACCATTTTAGCTGTTTGCTTATTTCTCGGGGCTGGGACTTGACCTTGGGTCTCAATAGACTAGACAAGAGAAACTATTTTATAAGTGGATGTTTGGGTTGTAAAATCTGTTTGTAAAACCGAGATCCTATTTTATATTGATATCAAAACAATTTAATTTCAAATGTGGTTGGAAAGGTCTGAAATCTTAGCTTATCCAGAGGCTGAGACCAAAGGATCATTTGAGCTCAGGAGTTCAAGGCCACCCTAGTCAATATAGTATAACCCTGTTGTGTGTGTGTGTGTATATGTGTGCATATGTGTTTATATATATATATGTATATACATAAACCAAGAAAGACAGTAACAGTAGGGCTATAGCTTTGTGAAGATATAAGAGAACTTATAATAAAAGCCAAACAAGAACATGAGGGCCTAAATTCAAGCCATAGTACTGGCATACACATATGCACACATATACACAAATACATACACACATACACACACAAAGTCAAGATAAAACAAAAACCTTGATATTACATGTATGAATAATCTAATTACCTGGGCATATTCCTTATAATTTCTACTCTCAGCTATATTGAAATATTTTAGATACTTAGATATTTTAAATACTTTAGATAACAACAAATAATGAAAAATATTCTTAAAGTCCCAACTACCTATATGTGTCTATGTATTTTACTAGATATATGACAATTCAGTCATTTGTGGATTTGT
Source organism: Dipodomys spectabilis (assembly GCF_019054845.1). Lineage (NCBI taxonomy): Eukaryota > Metazoa > Chordata > Mammalia > Rodentia > Heteromyidae > Dipodomys > Dipodomys spectabilis. The sequence goes on along the minus strand of NW_024870679.1, from coordinate 10,744,920 downwards.
TTCCACATTTGCCATTCAATTTCGGTCATCTGTTACTTTTCCCTTGATGACGTATTTCCCTCAGAAGAGAGCCAGCCTTTAACACAAGATCTCTGTCTCACTTTGATTGACATGTAATTGAAAAGCATGTAGCACATCCAAGAGATCAGTTTTTCAGAGGGGTAAAAAGACCAAAGAAACACAAGCTCAGGAGTAATGTTTTTTGCTTGTAGGGAAAAGTATGACATTCCCCTTACCTTACCCCAATCCCCCTCCCCCCAAAAAAAGACTCATTCAAGTTTGGTTGTACATTCTGGCAATTATAGATGCAGGAAATTCATCGGCAGTGAACTGTATGTGAATAGAGAGAAAAATGGTTGTAAAATATACTTACCAGTGCTGGTAGATGCTGAAGCTAGCATGGCCAAAAGTCAGCAATTATCAATCAGCTAGGAATGGATTGCAGGGTGATTTTTGTTGTTGTTTGTTTCCAGCGTGGCTGCAAATGCCAACAGTCCTCAGGGAGGCTGTAACCCAGTGACATGTAATGTCAGCCGACTTCTAATTTTAGCTCATGGACAAGGCTGAGAATAGCAAGAATCCCATGGGGCTCGGGTGCACAGGATCAACTGATAAGGGACATGCGTGTGAAATGCTATCTCACGAGTGCTATAAAAGGACCAGACACAACTGCTTCTAAGCTCCAAAAAAGAATTCCTATTCAAAGTCCTTGTACTTTGTGTGACTGAAACATTAGGAAATAGTAGACACTATTTCAAGCAGGGAAACAGAAATACAACAAAATTCCTATCTAGTAAATGAGAGGCCTGGAAATACCTACCTAAAGGTACCCATACTTCAGAGAAAGGAAAAGTAAGCATGTGGTTAAAGGTGGATAATGAAGGAACCCCAAACTTCTGCTCAGTCATTCTTTTTTCTTTTCTTTTCTCCTTTTCTTCTGTGTTTCTTTTCTCCTTCCTTCCCTCCTTTTTCTTTCTTTCCTTCTTTCTCTTTTTCTTTTTTTATAGTAGGAATTGAATCCAGGGTCTTGCACATCTGAGCTATACTTTTTCCTCACAAAAATTTAAATTGAACTGACCTAGGTGCTATCCCTTAGCTTTTTAGATCAAAGCTGGTGCTCTACTTTTTGAGCCAAAAACGACACTTCTGGCCTTTTGGTGGTTCACTGGAGATAAGAGTCTCACAGACTTTCCTGCCTAGGCTGGCTTTAGAATCACAACCCTCATATCTCAGTCTCCTGAATAGCTAGGATTACAGATGTGAATCACTGGCATCTAGCTTGAGCTCGTGTGTGTGTGTGTGTGTGTGTGTGTGAGTGTGTGTGTGTGTGTGTGTGTGTTGGTCCTGGGGCTTGAACTGTGATCCTCCGATCTCAGCCTCCTGAGTAGGTAGGATTACAGGTGTGGGCACCAGCGCCTGGCTCAGTCTTCTCTTTCTTGATCTCCAAATTTGGGTAAACCCCCTCTGAAGAAAGGCATGGAGAATGAATAGATTTCTACACACAACTCACTCCAAATTCAAAGTTGGAGATTGTTTATCTCCTGAACTGGGTTTCGGCCTCCACTGAGACTTCTTTGGTTCTGAGCGTCAAACTAGCCGCTCCTGCCCAGCCATGGAGGCACAGGGAGAAGGCCAGATCCTCTGCCAGCCGCTGCTCTCACGGGGTGAAGGAACTCTCCTGCTTGGTCCCTGGGACCTGAAGAGAAGCTTCATCAGTGTTGGCTGGGGTGAAGTCATCTCCTGGAGACCGACATTGGACATTTGGGTGGCCAAGGTTCTGCCTGGCTGGCTGGCAGGCTCTGGCCACCAATGCTAACCCCGCCTCTTGCTCACAGTGCAGTCTCTCCTTTCCTGCAGGCTTCTCCTTATAAGTACCCCTCCCCAGCTGCTGCTCTCTGTCTGATGGACTCAGCCTGCCTGTCTTTCTGGCATTGAACTCTTCTTCCCCTCTTGGATGTGTGTGGGGTGCTTTATGCAGCCAAGACATCTAACAATGAAACTGCTCAACTACTCCAGAAGTCCATGAGGCCAGAGGTCTAAGGCTGAGGGATGCAAGGTAGGGATCCAAGGGCAGGAATGCAAGGCAAAGGCACAAGGCCAGGCCAGGGGGCTGGTTGTCACTGTACTCCTTCCTCCCTTGGTAGTACTCTGCAGGGACTAACGTAGGCTGAGATTGAGCTCTGCAGACACCAGGCAGGGAAGGCTCGGTCGCGAAGTACTGATTCCATTCTCTATATTATCTCCCTTTGAATGTGTAATAAATACAAACAATAGAGTATTATCAGTCACTTAAAAGCATGGTAATGTGGAATTGTTTATTGACATAGTTACCCAGAATATAAATTGAAAAAAAAATCAAACTGTAGACAGTGGACTCTAATTCCATTTATATCAAATAGCTATGTATACAGGTCAATACATAAAAAGGTAACAGTTACAAGATGATATGTCATGTTTTATTTTGTTTATAAGACTCCATACCATCTGATTTTCTATCCTTTTCTTTCTTCCTTTGGCAGTACTGGAGTATGAACTCAATACCCCCACACTAAGGAGACAGGACTCTGTTGCTATGTCTCGGGTACGTTTCTGGCTTCCTGGATAGGTGTGCACCAGGACCTAATCTACTTATTTGCAGGTCATCTCTGTGATGAGGGCTGATGCCACCTCACTGAGCTTACTTCCATTGAGACGGAGTCTTGTGAACTTTTCTGCCCAGGCTGGCCAAGGACCACCATCCTTCTGATGTCAGTAACAAGGATTACAGGCACATTTGAAAACCAAGACAGGAACTCATTCATAAGTCTCCTGCAGGATGAATTACAGCCCTATGTGCCATAACCCAGCTCTGAATGCTTTAAATAACAGCATCTGTTTATTTATGAGGTACTAGGCTTTGAAATCAGGGCCAATCAGAGCTTATTAGGCAGCTGCTTTACCACTTGTATCCCCACCTCCAGTCCCTTTGCTTTTGTTAGTGACTTCTTTTCCTCTTAATCCAGCCTGGACTGTGTGCCTCCTATTTATATGTGCCACATAGAAGAAATGTGAGGTGCACATCATGAAATGCTCAACTTCTCTAGCCATAAAAGAAATGGAAATAAAGACAACATTGAGATTCCACCTCACTCCAGTTAGAATGGCTATCATCAAGAAATCTAGTAACAAAAGATGCTGGAGGGGATGTGGCCAAAAGGGAACAATACTGCATTGTTGGGAGTGTACACTTGTTCAACCACTTTGGAAAGGAGTATGGAGGTTCATCAAAAGAGTCCATATAGAGCTCAGTAACCCCTCTTTCGGGCATTTACCCAAATGATCACAAACAAGGTCATACTAAAGCTACCAGCACAACCAGGTTTATCGCAGCATTAATCACCATAGCTAAGATATGGAACCAACCCAGATGCCCCTCAGTAGATGAATGGATCAAGAAAATGTGATACACACACACACACACACACACACACACACACACACACACACACACACACACACACACACACACACACACACACACACACACACACACACACACACACACACACACACACACACACACACTAGAATTCTATGCCTCCATCAGATGCCTAGCATTTATTGGTTGAAAAGGAGTATTCTCCTAAACTTTCTCCATGGATTGACCTCAAATGGCAATCTTCCCTTAAAATTAGGATTACAAATGTGAGCCACCATAAACAGCTCACTGGTTATTTGCATTCCCATTTTGAAAAAAAAAATGAGTTTTGTCACAAAATTTCATTTGAACAACTAATTTTGGCATGTAGTCTTCAACTGAACAAGTTGTATACAACCTCAAGCCCAGGACTACTCTTCTTTCCTTTTTGGCCAGTGCTGGGGCTTGAACTCTGGGCCTGGGCACTGTCCCTGAGCCTCTGTGCTGAAGGCTAACACTTTACTACTTGAGTCATAGTGACACTTCTGTTTTTTTCTGAGTAATTTATTGGAGATAAGAGTCTTGTGAACTTTTCTGCCTGGGCTGGCTTCAAATCTCGACCCTCAGATCTTAGCCTCCTGAACAGCTAGGATTACAGGCATGAACCACTGGTGCCCAGTTGTTGTTTTTTAAATGCCAGTATTGAAGCCTGAACTCAGGGCCTGGGCATAGTCCTTGGCTTTTCCACTTTATCCTTTGAGCCACAGCTCCACTTCTAGCCTTTTTGTGGTTAATTGGAGATAGTGTTATGGACTTTTCTGTCCAGGTTGGCTTTAAACCATAATCCTCAGGTCTCAGCCTCCTGAGTAGCTAGGAGTACAGACAAAAGCCATGGTTAACCAGCTTAAATAGATTCATCTTGATGTTACATATACATTTATATACACCCACATATATAATGTTAGTGGCTTTAGGATTTGAATTCAGCACTTCTCAGTTGCTAGGCAGTGCTCTACAGCTTGCCATGCCTCCAAGCCTGATGGTCTTTTTTTTTTTTTAAGGTCATGGGGCTTGAACTCTGGGCCTGAGCACTGTCCCTCAACTCTTCAGCTCAAGGCTAGCGCTCTATCACTTGAGCCACAGCACCACTTCCGGTTTTCTAGTGGTTTATTGTAGATAAGAGTCTCATGCCCAGGCTGGCTTTGAACTGTGATCCTCAGATCTCAGCCTCCTGAGTAGCTAGGATTATAGGCGTGAGCCACTGGCACCTGGCTCTGATGGTATTTCTGATTAAAGTGAACCTTTAACAAAGTATTCATGTGAAGTCTTCATTTCTATATAAAATTTATTTTTTCATTTTTCTGTCCATGATTTCCCTTTATCTCCCCTTATTCACATTCCTCTTCAGGAAATTCCTATTTTTTTAGCTGAAGATCCAGAAAATTAAGAAGTAAATTAAATGTAGTAGCTGCTACCTTTAAAGTGCCTCCCTATCACGAGTGACTTTGTAAAGGCTAAGTGCTTTCCAACAAAATGCAGAAGCATTGGTAAAATTCTAAAACCAACATATTTAACACCTTACTGGTTATAAAATTACAATTAAAACCAGGCTATAATTTCTCTTGAAAAAGATGTCAAATTTTCAGAATAAAACATTTACAGACGATCCACAATAGACTGCAGGGTATCTTAAAAGATCAGGATAATTGCACTTATTTTATGAAACAGTTCACATGATTGTAGGGAAATGAAAAATATTTTTGTATGTATATTCATTTTCCAACTAAATATAATTTAAAAGCTTCAGAAAGAATCAGTTATTCCGTACAAAAGAAATAGCAAATACTGTATATAGTCACTTGTCTCCTAGTAACAGTAATTTTGTTTTCTTTTTTGCCAGTCCTGGGGCTTGAACTCAGGGCCTGGGCACTGTCCCTAAGCTTCTTTTTGCTCAAGGCAAGCGCTCTACCACTTGAGCCATCGTGCCACTTTCAGTTTTTTCTGTTTATATGGCACTGAGGAATTGAACCCAGGGCTTCGTACATGCTAAGCAAGCATTCTACCACTAAGCCACGTTCCCAGCTCTAATTTTGTTTTCTTGACCTTGACACAGTTCTCCGCACCATATTAAGGAGCCACACTCTGACCTATAAAACGGGAAAACCCATAGGAACCAGCCCACCATTATTCATTTTCCACAAACATCTCATAGAACAGTGCTATTGTACATTAGAACCCCAATCGCATAATACAAGTCATTTATGGTACAAATTGTAGTGAAGAATATGAGCTTGGCACAGCTAGGCTTTGCATCTTCTTTGGAAGTTCAAAGATGTCTTACAAGTGTTCATTTTAGATCTAGTAGCATCAAAGCTGGGTTTTCTAAGTAGGACTTCCACAAGTTGGAGAAGCGTGACATGGTAGCGCCGTCAATAATTCGATGATCAGCTGACCAGCTCACGTTGACTATGTGTGCTTTATAGACTTCTCCTTTCTGGTTAAATCGAGGAAGAGCCTAGAAACAAGGTGAGCCAAGAAACAAGGAATGAACTTTCACCCACTCAGAAGCTTAGGATCAGAGGACAATGGTGTAGCTTGGGCAAACCCTCTGCCCTACAGAGAGGAAGGGGCGGCTCTCGTGGCTTCTGAAAATGCTAGCTCCCGTTTCTCCCGCCTGGGAGGACAGATCCCAAGCTGTCAGTTTCTCTATGGTGCCTCCTGTCCCATAGTTTCCATGCTTATATGAAATGTCATCTCAGAGATCAAGTATTTTAACCATTTTTAATGGGCACCCACTATGTGCTAAGTACTATTATAGGCTCTAGGGAGACACACACTTAGGATATTAAAACACTTAAGATACTAAGGCTCCTCACTGAAGACAATGAGAACAGACTGTGTAGATGCCTGAAGCAGGACATGGGAGGGACAAGACAGAACAAGACCGGAGTGTTGGAGGAAGGCATGGTCTCAGTGGAGGGTGGGGTGGGGGAGAAAGCTTGTAATTTATAGCAAAAAGAAGAGAGCAAAGCAGAGATGAGACAAAAAGAGGGAGGAATTAAATAATATTTGTCTTTATCCAATAGAGGTTATATTAGATCATAATGAAGACTGTTCTAAGAAAGGTTCTTCAGTCCAGCACTGGTGGTTCATTCCTGTAGTCCTCGCTACTCCAGAGGCTGAGACCTGAGGATCAATGTTAAAGCCAGTCGAGGCAAAAAAATCCATGAAGCTCTTATCTTCAATTAACCAGCAAAAAGCTGGAAGCAGAGGTGTGGCTCAAGTTGTAGAATGCCAGCCTTGCATAGAAAAAGGTAAGTAAGCCAGATGCTGGTGGCTCATGCCTGTAAATCCTAGCTACTCAGGAGGCTGAGATCTGAAGATAGCGGTTCAAGGCCAGCCCGGACAAGAAACTATGAAACTCTTATCTCCAATAAACTACTGAAAAAAGCTGGAAGTGGTGCTGTGGCTCAAGTGGTAGAGTACTTGCCTTGAGCAAAAGCAGCTCAGTGACAGTGCCCAGGCCCAGCAAAGAAAAAGCAAATCAAGAATTTAGGCCTAGTTCAAGCCTGAATACTGCCACACAAGCACACGCACATGTGTACACACACACACACACACACACACACACACACACACACACACACACACAAGCATTAAAGAAAGAAAAGAAAAACCATACTTCATATCTTAAAGAAATCATGGGGGGGAGAGTAGTTGAGGAGGTGGGAGGGAAGGGATGGTAGGGGAAAAACAAGGGAGGAGGCAACAATGCTGGAAAAGAAATGTATTCATTACCTTGCTCATGTAACTTGTAACCCCTCTGTACAGTATTTTCACAATAAAAAACTTATTTTAAAAATAAGTGGTGTCTTAGATCTGTAAACACACACACACACACACACACACAAATATACCTAAATTGGCAAAACTATACAAACAGTAATAATTAACAGATGAAAACTTATTTTGCCTGAAGCCAAAGGAAAAAAAGGAGAAAAAGAAAAAAAAGAAATCATGGGTGAAATGATTAAAACATCAGTTAAGCAGGTACCTGTAGACTGCTGTTCATGTGGCAGTATTCCTAGATGCTGGAAAAATATGAACCGAAATACTCAGACAGATGGACTAATAAACCAAACATGGATTACACAGGCCCTGAGTTCAAGCCCCAGTACCAGCACAACACAAAAACAAAAACACAGTATGCTTAACAGAATATTATTTAGCTTTCACAAACAAATGAAATGACGATCCAACCTATACCATGAATTTTGAAAATATGCTAAGAGAAATTAACAAAGACATAAGGGGACAAATGTATGATTCCACTTTTATGAAGTACCAGCATAGTCAAAAGCAGAGACAGGAAGTAGAGAGGGGTTGCGAGGGGGTTGAGAGGAAGACGGAAGCGGGGTTTACTGGTCGGGGGTACAGAGTGCAGCTTTACGCATGATCAATGGGGATGGCCGTACCAGACCATGAAAGTACGTAAAGTTCATATTATGTTTCTCTTGCTCTCTCTCTATATATACATATGTATATATGTATATACATACACACATCTATGTATATCTATGTATATATATTGCCAAACTGTATGTGTAAATATACATATATGTTACAGACAACTCATTTAGAAGGAAATAGCTTAAAGGAAAAGTAAAAACCAAACTTTATCAAACCCGTTTGACAGTTTGGAAACCAGGAAGCCAAACTTTGGTGAGCAATCAAATGCTGACTTGTGGTTGGAAACAGAATTAAGTAACGGAGCAATTACCACCCAGAGACAACTCCTGGTTGGCAAAGAACAAGCCATTTCCTTTCTTTCTCTACCTTCTCTGTTTGCAAGAAGATCAAGCGGACTTTAAGAAGAGGGAGGAGACAGCTGAGGGGACTCACAGCTACTGCAGCAGTAGAGATTGGGAGAATTGTGGTTTGAGGCTAGCCTGGGCATAAAGTTCATGAGACCTGGGCTGGGAAGGTGGCTCAGTGGTAGAGCACTTGCTTTGCATGCATGAGGCCCTGGGTTGATTCCTCAGCACCACATAAGCAAAAAAGAAAAAAGCTGGAAGTGGCGCTGTGGCTCAAGTGGTAGAGCGCTAGCCTTGAGCTGAAGAGCTGAGGACAGTGCCCAGGCTCAAAGTTCAGGCCCCACGACTGAACCAAAAAAAAAAAAAGTTCATGAGACCTCATCTTAATCAGCGAAAAGCTGAACAGCATCCTTACTAGGTGGGAAATGGAAATAAGATTGTGGTCCAGGCTAGCCTGGGCAGAATGCAGACTCTATCTCAAAACATAACCAAAATAAAAAGGGCTGGGGGAATGGATCCAGAGGTAGAGCACCTGCCTAGCAAGAGCAAGGAGGTGGTGTCAAACTCTAGAGTCCTGTCTCTCTGTCCCCTGCCCTTCTCTACACCCTCCCTCAGGTAACTCAGGTAACTACAGGTAACTCACACCTGGAATCCTAGCTACTCAGGAAGTTGAGATCTGAAGATCAAGGTTCAAAGCCGGCCCAGGAGCAAAGTCTATAAGACTATCTTCAGTTACTCCATTAAAAAAAAAAAGCCAGAAGTAGAAGTGTGGCACAAGTAGTAGAGCTTCAGTTGAGTGAAAATGCTAAGGAACAGCACTAAGGCCTGAGTTCAATGCCTAGTACCTGCACAAAAAAGGAAAAAAAAAATGAGGGGGGGGGCAGGGGGAGGGAGAGAAACAGAAGCAGATAACATACTAGCTAGAACCATCTGCTAGAAAGCCAATCAGAGAGGGGTTCAAGGACAGTGTCTGTGAAAGTTGTTGTTGTTTTTGCTGCTCCTGGGGCTTGAACTCAGGGCTGGGTTTTGTCCCTGAGCTGCTTTTTTGCTCAAAGCTAGCTAGTATTCTATCACTTGAGCCATAATGCCACTTCCATCTGTGAAAGGTTGAGTTGCCATGTGAAGTAAGAAACACATGGAAGCCGGGCGCCAATGGCTCATGCCTGTAACCCTAGCTACTCAGGAGGCTAAGATTTGAGGATCTCAGTTTGAAGCCAGCTCAGGCAGGAAAGTCCATGAGTCTCTTATCTCCAATTAACCAATAAAAAGCTGGAAGTGTAGAAGTGGTAGAAGACTAACCTTGAGCAAAAAAGGTCAGGGACAGTAGATAGGCCCTGAATTTAAGCCCCAGGACTGACATCGAAAAAAAACCACTCCCCTCCCTGCCCCCAAAAATCACATGAAGACAGTAACAGATATGTTCAATGTGGAAACATCACAACCACAGAGCTAAAGAAAGGTTAACCAAGGCCAAAGTGGTAACTGTAACATAAATGACAGCAGAATGAAAGTGGCATGAGGGGTTTCTCAGCCCTGAGTTAGTTGGAAACCCAATGCCCATTTCTTCAAATTCTAATCAGCTGGCGTGAGATTAGCCAATGGACACAATTTTCAAGTTCCAGATGGTTTAAATGTACAGTCCTAGATAAGAATCATTACACCCCAGTTGTTTTGTTTGCTTTTTATTTTTTTTTGTTGTTGTTTTGATTTTTGGTGCCAGATCTGAAATCAGGGCCTGGGCATTGTCCCTGAGCATTTGTGCTCAAGGCTAGTGCTCTCCCACTTGAGCCACAGCTCCACTTCCAGCTTTTTGCCAGTTAATCGGATCTAAAGAGTCTCATAATCTTTCCTGCCCAGGTTGGCTTTGAACTATGATCCTTAGATCTCACCCTCCTGAACTGCTGGGATTACAGGTGTGAGCCACCTGCACCCAGCTGCACCCTAGTTTTAATCCAGAGTCTCTGGAAACATGGTGGTACAACGCCTTTGTGGGAATCACCTGGGTTCTTGCTCTAACTATAAATTTTGGGGACTCTGCCTCCAAGAACAAGCACTCTGCACTTGTGACCAGCTCTTGCAATGATTCTTGAGCATGAGTAAAGTTTGAGAAAAAAAAAAAAAGTTCTAAATTGTGTTTTTCTTTTCTTTTTGGTTGCTCTGGGTTTGAATTAAGGGATTCATGTCCTATTTGCTTGCTTGACTGGTGCTCTACCACTTGAGCCATGCCTCTGGCCTGGCTTTTTACTGGTTTTCATGTGTGTGTGTGTGTGTGTGTGCGCGCGCGTGCGCGCACGCCAGTCTTGGGACCTGAATGTTGTCCCTGAGCTTTTTTTCTCAAGGCTGGCACTCGAACATTTGAGTCACACTTCTACATCTGGCTTTTTGGGTAGTTATTTGGAAATAGGAGTCTCACAGACTTTCCTGCCTGGGCTGGCTTTGAACTGTGATCCTCAGTGGCATGTGCCACTAGCACCTGGCAGAAAAGAATTTCTTTTAAAAATTTCAGAATGCCTAATAATAATAGTAAACCAATCCAAATTGTTATTTACTAGAAAGTAAAGTTCATGCTGGTTGCTGATATCTCGAGATACACTTGTAATCTGAGCTACTCAGGAGACTGAGATCTGGAGGATGGAGGTTCAAAGCCACCCTCCACAGAAAAATTTGTTAGACTCCCTCTCTAGCACAGCACCCAGGCCCTGAGTTCAAGCCCTAAGACCAGCACCAAAACATTTGAACTTAGGGCCTCATGCTTATTAAGCCAAGTGCCCTACCACTCGAATCATCCTCCAGCCCAATATATTTTGATAGAAGCAGACTGGCTGAATTTATGGTTATGCCTGTATGGACAGGCAGCTACCAGAATTGCTGGTGGAGCTCTCCAGAAGAAACATCTGACTTACTGCGCCAGATCCACAAACTCAAACTTAACAAGCCAGGGGGAAAACCTAAGAGGAAATGATTCATCTTCTTGGAGTTCAATTTCTGCAACCTACTTAAATGGCTCTTAATTACTTACTACACATACCTTAATCGATCCAAGGGCCCCAATGGCTACTTCGGGGGGCAGAATCACTGGTTTGGCATAGGTACCACCAATCTTCAAAAAAGAGCAGAGATAGGAGGCTTTCAGGACACATACCGCAAATGGCACTATTTTTTAACTGATCATATAGTTAGAAGTGATGGCTTATGAATCTGAGCATGTCAACTCACCGATCCTATGTTGGAAAGAGTAAATGTCCCTCCAGTGAGGTCTGGGGTGCTGAGCTGACCTGATGAACCCAATTTCTGTAAGCGGGTCAGCTCTGCAGCAATCTCAAATACAGAGCGGACCTGAATATTTTTCACATTTGGGACGATCAAGCCCTGTTCAGTATCCATTGCTATCCCAATGTTATGAGACGCCTAAAAGGAAAAAAAATATATATACATATATATGATTTATTTCACAAATAATAATAAAAAGGATATACATTCATCATTTTCACTAAGCCAGGCGTGGCAGTGTACACCTGTAATTCCAGCCCTTGGCAAGCTGAAACAGGACAGCTACCTATGTAGCAAGACCTTATCTCAAAAATACCAAAATCAAAAATATAAAGAAAGCCAGGTGCTGGTGGCTCACATCTAGAATCCTAGCTACTTAGCAGATTGAGGTCTGAGGATCTCAGTTCAAAGTCAGCATAGGCAGGAAAGTCTGTGAGACTATCTCCAGTTAATCAGCAAAAATCTAGAAGCAGAGGTGTGAGTCAAGTGGTAGAGCACCAGCCTTGAGCAAAAAAAGCCAAGTGAGAACATATAAAGCTGAATTCAAAACCCAGGACCAGCCCCTTCCCACCCTCACCCCCCAAAAAAACCCCCAAACAAATAAATAATAAAACTATTTTCACCAGAATAGACAGGGTTTAAAGAAATACTTCTAAAACAATTTTTAAGCCAGGCTCCAGTGGCTCTCACCTGTGATCCTAGGTACTCAGAGGCTGAGATCTGAGAATTGTCGTTTAAAGCAAGCATAGGCAGGAAAGGCCATGAGACTCATATCTCCAATTAATCACCAAAAAGCAGGAAGTGGAGATCTGGCTCAAATGGTAGAGCAAACTAGTCTGAAGCAAAAAATAAAACTAAAAAATAAAAAATGCTCAGAGGTAGTGCCCAGATGCTGAGTTCAAGATCAGCATACATACAAAAAAATTAGTTTATTCATTTAAAAAATTAAAAGGGGCTGGAAGGGTGGCCTAGTGGTAGAGTGCTTGTCTTGCATGCATGAGGCCCTGGGTTCGATTTCTCAGCACCACATAAGCAGAAAAAGACGAAAGTGGTGCTGTGGCTCAAGTGGTAGGGTGCTAGCCTTGAGCTGAAGAGCAGAGGAACAGCGCCCAGGCCCACAGATCAGGCCCCACGACTGATAAAATAAAATCAAAATTAAAAGGAAGGCTAGCACTGTACCTCTTGAGCTACAGTGCCACTTCCAGTTTTCTGGTGGTTTGTTGAAGATAAGAGTATCACGGACTTTCTTGCCTGGGCTGGCTTTGAATCATAATCCTCAGATCTCAGCACCTGAGTAGCTAGGATTACAGGTGTGAGCCACTATTGCTCGGCTTAGATTTTTTTTTTTAGGTAAGTTTATGCTGGTAGATGTGTAAGATACATATTATTGCTGGAAATGTAAGGTCACGGTGTGGCCTTTCTAGAAAACATTTGACACTTGTACCAATATCTATAAAAAGTTATGCTAAGGCTGGGCACTGGTGGCTTACACCTGTAATCCTGCCTACTGAGGAGGCTGAGATGTGAGGATCACAGTTCAAAGCCAGCCTAGGCAGAAAAGTCTGTGAGACTCTTATCTCCAATTAACCACCAGAGAACTGGAAGTGGCACTGTGGTTCAAAGTGGTAGAGTGCTAGCCTTGTAGAAAAGCTCAAGGGCAGCGTCCAAGACCCTGAGTTCAAGACCCACAGCTGACAAAATAAAAAAAAAAGATTATGACTTGAAGTACGATGGAAGTATCTCTAGCATACTATAAACATATTTGTACCATCTTCTACTTATAATAACTATTTTTAAACAGATAGCCCACCTTGTATATTATATTCTGGCAGTTTTCATCCACAGAAGCATTAAGGATGGGGAACTGTAGCAATCCCAAAGAAGCAGCCTGTGTATCAGAAGAGAACACAGTGTTAGCACAACAACTCAGGAAAAATACAGGATTCCAGAAAAAAAGAGGTATAAAGGAGAGGGGGAGAACTCTTATTTATGTTGAGTTTAATTTAAGATTCCAGGTTCCTAGGTATATTACTTCCTTTGTTACCAACAACCAAGATACAATTAGGTCACCTTGATCATTTAAGGATAAGGTAGTCAGCTTGTAAACATCAAAGTTAACTATTTAAACTGTCAAAATTCCAAAGGAAATGTCCCAGTTCTAAGTGATTTCCTTTATTTCATATAGTCTTCAGATTTCTATGAGAGGCAGGCTCTGGTGGCTCATGCCTGTCATCCTAGCTACTCAGGAAGCTGAGATCTGAGAATAGAAGGTTCAGAGCCTGTCTAAGAAGGAAAATCTGTGACTCTCATATCCAATGAACCTCCAAAAAACAGGAAGTGGAATCGTAGCTCAAGTGGTAGAGTGCCAACCTTGAGCAAAAGAAGTTCAGGGACCGTGTTCAGATCCTGAGTTCAAGACCGGGGCGGGGGGTAGGGGGTGGGGTGGAATTTCTGAGAAGCAACCAGCAGTTCAAAAGCACATTAGAGATTAAAATAGAAAAATAGAGGAAAGTTGTTCCCTGAGCAGAAAGAACATCAAGGACAAGGATTTCTAAGTGCCCTGATGGAAAAGGAATCGTGTTCTACCTGGTGCCCTTGGCCAAGTGACGCGCAGAGCTGGTCCCTTTGGGCTTTAGGACCTGAGTCTTCCTTCCTTCCTCTGTGTGTTGCTCAGAGCCCCCCATTCCTTGTGGTTTTCCTTACGATCACTCCTCTCCTTCCCATCGTGTGCTGATTTTCCTGTTTCCCTAGCACAAAACGGGCTTGATGGGTTTTCTGTCCATTCATAGACCTCACAAACAAGGTTTGCACATTGCATTCAGTGGTCATGCCTCATATGAAATTTAGAAGATTGTAAGACAAAAATGCTTCAAAGGATCCGCATACCCCAAAGCCCTGGTCTAGTCCCATGAAAAGTACTTTAGCTGGGCGCTTGCAGCTCATGTCTACAATCCTAATTACTCAGGAGTCTGAGATCTGAGATTCAGCCTGGACAGGAAAGTCTAGGAGACTCTTACTTCTAATTAACCAGGAAAAAAATCCAAAAGTAGAGGTGTGCCTCAAGTGGTAGAATGCTAGCTCAGAAAGAGAGAGAGAGAGAGAAAAAAAAGCTAAGAGACAGCAGCCAGACTCCCTGAGTTCAAGCCCCAGGTATTAGCACAAAGCAAAAAAAAAAGAGTTCTTTACTCTTTTTGTGTTGTTAGTTTTGTCTGTGGGTCAGAGGTCTGGACAAGAAAAATGAAATAAAATCCTTCAGTTAAGAGAAGGGAAGCCGGGCGCTGGTGACACACTTGTAATCCTAGCTACTTAGGAGGCTGAGGAGATCTGAGGATCGTGGTTCAAACCCAGCCTGGGCAGGAATGTCTGTGAGACTCTTCTCTTCCAATTAACCATCAGAAAACCATAAGTAGAGCTGTGGTTCAAAGTGGAGCTCTAGCCTTGAGCAACAACAGCTCAGGGGCAGAACCTAGGCCCTGAGTCTAAGCCCCATAACTGACAAATAAAAAGCAAGGGAAAAAGCTTTGACTACACAGAGGGCTTTCTTTCCTGGGTTTTGTTAGGCTAGAGTTGAGAAAGTAAAACAGTGGAATGCAAATACAATGAAAAGACATGTTACAAATCTTTAATTACATGACTTGGAAGCTTCTTTATATACAAAATCAAGGGTCACACGTTAAGTGTTATGAGAGCAACACAAAGATTTAAAAAAGAGCCCAAGGATTAGGTTGTTTTACCCCGTGCAATACTTATGTCTTTATTGGCGGTACTGGAGTTTGAACTTAGGGCTTTGCGATTTGCTAAGCCAGTCAGTAGTCTACCACCGCAGCTCTCTTTTTGCTTTCATTTTTTTCAGATAGGGAGGGTCTCACATTTTTTTGTTCAGGGCCTCAGACCAAGATCCTATTTGTGCCTCCCATTAGCTGGGATCAAGGCACACATTACCATGTCTGGCTTTTGTTTTGAATAGGTTTTCATTAACATTTTGCCTGGGTTGGCCTAGATTCTTGATCCTCCTGAATAGCTGGGATTATAAGCATGAGCCATTGTACCTGGTCCTTTTGTAGAATTTTATAAATGTTCTTCAAATTTGTATGCTAGTTCAGAAAAAATGTCCTAAATTTTATTTTCATAGTACAGATTAGTTCATTCAGATTGGTGCATTGAAGACAAATAACAATAAAAGATATTCCAGGGATGAGGAAAGAGAGTAATCAAGGGGATTATTCTGATTAAAATCTATTTGTGTGAAGAGGTGACACTCACCAAGATGAATTGTATTCATGCACTGCTTTAAGTGGCAACTCTTTTGTATAACTACTTAAAGATAATAAAAAATTTAAAAATATATGTATGTGTGAATTTTTTTTCTTAAAGAGAGGGATATTTCATATAGTAAAAAGCTGGTCCACTATGCTTCAAAGGAGACTAGGGGTCACCAGCAGGCAGTAAAAAGAGCTGAGTTCGAAACATAGAAGTAGCTACTCAGCTTCCTGGGTAGTTAGGATTACAAACATGAGCCACTGGACGCTGCCTTTCAACTGTGTAAATGCTTATGACACAAAACATAATGGCTAGCACCTTGTTAGCTCTAGGATGTGGGTGGAGTAATATGTAGTTCACACACTATCTACTTGCAGAACAAAATGTAAAAGTCCTATTCAAGCCTTGATCGAGATGAATGAAGTCTCACCTTTAAGAAGAAGGGCATAAAAGTGAGCTTAATGCCACGAGCCAGAGCGACCGGTTTCAACTCTTCCCGCAGCTTAACAAGCTCAGTCACGTCAACCTCGTCACAGTAGCCAAAGTGAGGGATCCTCAAAGCCGCAGTCATGCTCTTCACCATGGCTTTCTGAAAGCCTAGAAAACAGCCCGCACTATTTACAAATGTGATCATGTATCACTGACCAGAAACTAGTACACACGCAGTGCTCCTTGCTATAGCTATGTTAGCTTATTGCTTCAAAAATGTATATGCTAAATCAGTCCATGCACTGGTGGTTCATGCCTGTAATCCTGGCTACTCAGGACCTGGCTGACCTCTGAAGACTGCAGTCTTGAAGCCAGATGGGACAGGAAAAACCTATGAGAGTCTTACTTTTAATTAACCATCAAAAAGCCAGAAAGTGGAGCTGTGGTTCAAGTGACAGAGCACCAGCCTTGAGTGGAAAAATCTAAAGGATAATGCCAAGGCTCTGAGTTTAAGGCTCGATTAAAAAAATACAAAAACCCACAAAAGAATAATGAACAAAATTAAAAAATATTGCTGGATTTGAATTTTTCCTTTAGTAAGAACTAAAACCATCCCATCCTAAACATTCATCTATACATTCTCACCATTCAACTTAATACTGCCTTCTGTTACTGTTGTCCTGATTACCTGTGAGAGGCTGGGTCTTGTCTTTGCCTGTGAAGACTGGTGGTGTAAATGCAGGTCCGGGGACACTCCTGTCTTCTGGTTTGGGTGCAGGTGGTATGATTTCAGCTTTGGGTGAAGGAGGCAAAATGGCTCCTGTCTGCTTCTCCAAATAGTTGAGAATATCTTCTTTAAGTATTCTGCCATCTTTTCCCGAGCCAACAACTTCACTCAACTTGATCTAAACAGATGACACATTTTCCTGCTATTATCAAAGTTTAAACATGGATTCTAATCACTTCTACAGCTCTACCTTTGCCCAATAAATTAAAGGAAATACAGGGTTTGAACTCAGGGCTTCATGCTAGGCAAGTGCTCTATGGTGAAACCATGCTTCCGCCTACCACCCCTTTTGACATTGGTTATTTTGAGATAGGGCCTCATTTTTTTGCCCAGATCTGTGCTTGAATTACCATCTGCCTGTTTTATGCTTCTCATTGTAGCTGAGGTCATGGGTCCTGATTCTTCTGCTCAGCTGGCCCTTGGCTAGTTTTTATATCTTTTAGACAGTGATATATTAACTTACTACTTCATTTGATGATCTGACTAGCCTAGTTTTCATATTATGGGTTGCCTTCATATTTGAACACAATCATAAAGTTTCATAAAAAGTAGGCCTGCGTGTGATGTTGCATACTAATAATATAAGCACCTGGAAGGCCAGCCTATGATAGGTAAGCAAGATCCTATCTCAAGAAACAACATCAAGGGCTGGGAAGGTGGCTCAGTGGTAGAGCACTTGCCTTGCATGCATGAGGCCCTGGGTTCAATTCCTCAGCATCACATAAGCAAAAAGAAAAAAGCATGGAGTGGCGCTGTGGCTCAAGTGGTAGAGCGCTAGCCTTGAGCTGAAGAGCTGAGGGTCAGCGCCCAGGCCCAGAGTTCAGGCCCACGACCGGACCCAAAAAAAAAAAAAAAAGAAACAACATCAATAAATCCATCAAAAGCATAACATGTGTGTGTGTGTGTGTGTGTATATATACACACACACACTAGAATTTCCCCAATTTTGAAAATATATGTACCTTCTAATTTTTTTTGCTTATTTAAGGAAGCCAGGCATGGTAGTATAAACCTGCAGTACCAGCACTCAGGCGGCAAAGGCGCCATGAGTCGGAAGTCAACCCAGGTTAGTTTTATAGCTAGATTCTGCCTTAAACACACAAACAACAAAACCCCAACACCTCAAAGAAGAATGCATCTGAGATTATTTTCTTCGAATAGTTCTCCAATGGCAGGGTAACTGGCTGGGGGGATGTGAACATTTTAATGACTCTATTACCCACTTCCAAAATGTGAGCTTTGGTTATACTCCTACCGTAAGTCAATTACTTTCCTCAGAAACATGGAAAGTCTGATCGTGGAGCAGTGCAACTAAACAGATTGATGATCCAGTTCCCAGTTCAGCTATTTACCTGATTTTGAACAAGGTGATGGGACTTTCTTAACTCTGCTTATGAGTAAATGGTGGTAATTTACCATGAAGGGTGGGTGTGAGAATTGGAGATGAAGTGTGTAAAACACCTGGCACATACATGCTCCCACAACGAAGGCAATGACTGGTCAGGCAATTTGTTAATAAGGGACACCATTGGCATTGCAATGGAGACTTCATTGTTAAAGTCTGCTTCAGTGCATTAGTGGTGGTGGTGTTACTTTACCTCTGTCATTCTCAGAATGCTGCCTGTCTCACAAGTTCAGTGAGATAATATGTAAAGACCGATTACACGGTCAGACAGTCGCCTTGCTTGCATTTTGCCCTCCACTGGGTCAATGACCTTGCTGTAGTTTGGATCTGGAACATTCTTGAATGGTCCATGCGAGGGCTTGGTTCCTAGTTTGGTGTTATTGGGAGTAGAAGTTTTAGAGTGGGGCCTAGAGAGAGATGTTTCCAGTTACTGGGGGTGTGTCCTTGGAGAGGATTGTGGGATACAATCCCGTCCCTGGAGTCTAGCGATGTGGTAGAATGGCCTTCCTCTGTCATGTACTGTCCCCACGATGTGCTGTGCCTTCACCGGAGCAAAGAATGGGGCCACTGATCACAGACTCTGCACTTCTTTCTTTTTAACTTAATTATCTCAGGTATTTTGTTATAGTGATGCGTAGCTAACACAGATGGGCAAAGGTAATACAAATGGTCAGCCTCCCTGCCTCCACCCCCTTAGATCTCATCACTTGCCACCACATCCATACCTGGGCTATTTCCTTTCTTTTTTAAATTTCTTATCATAACTTCTCATTGCCTTAACCAGTTCTTACTCTCTCAATAAATCTATCACAAGTTGCACCTGTAGTTCATCTGACCTGATATTAGTACTTGGAAATACTTAGTAGTGACTTTTACTGTTATTAGACACTAAGAAGACTAAAAGAAGACTAAAAGCCACATTGTTCGATTAAGGTGAAGTATGAAGTGCATGAACCAGGCACCAGTGGCTCACACTTGTCATCCTAGCTATTCAGGAGCCTTAGATCTGAGGATTGTACTTTGAAGCCAACCTGGGCAGAAAAAGTTCAAGACTCTAATCTTCAATTAACCACCAAAAAAGTTGGAAGTGGAGCTGTGGCTGAAGTGGTAGAGGACCAGCCTTGAGCAAAAAAAGCTCAGGGACAGTGCTCAGGCCCTGAGTTCAAGCCTCAGGACCGGCTTACACACAACACACACACACACACATACACACGTTTATAATGTCTTCTCATCTCTCCCAAGTGTGAAGATGCCATTATCACTTCTCATAGACCCTAGACATGGCCCCTAGACTTAAATAGCAAGACAACTTACATTGTTTTCCATTGCCAGTCGGCGAACTGCAGGAGTTGCCAGTGTTTTCTGGCCCTTGATCTCTTGGTGTGTGTGTTCCTCATGGGACACAGCAGGAGTTTCAACAACATCTTCCTCAGAATCTGGTAACAACGGAACACTTAACTTTAGTGAAAATTTTATTTATCTATCTATGTATCTATCTATCCATCTATCTATGAATGATCATATTTACCTATCTCTGATAGGTAGATATGAAAGGTTAATGGCCTAGAATAACTAAAATTCACTGGGTGCTGGTGGCTCATGTCTATAATCCTAGCTACTCAGAAGGCGGCAGAGATCTGAGGATCATAGTTTGAATGCAGCCTGTGCAGGAAAGTCTGTGAGACTCTTATCGGCAATTAACCACCAGAAAACCGTAAGTGATACTGTGGCTCAAAGTGGTAGTGTGGTAGCCTTGAGCATAAAAGCTCAGGGACTGAGCTCAGGCCTGGAGTTCAAGCCCCACAACCAGCCAAAAAGAAAAAAGAAAAAAAGAATCAAATGTGAAATAAAGTATATGAAGAATCTTATAAAAAAAAACTGTTAGTGGGCTGGGAAGGTGGCTCAGTGGTAGAGTGCTTGCCTTGCATGCCTGAGGCCCTGGGTTTGATTCCTCAGCACCACATAGGCAAAAAGAAAAAAGCCAGAAGTGGCGCTGTGGCTCAAGTGGTAGAGTGCTAGTCGAGCTGAAGAGCTGAGGGACAGTGCCCAGGGCCAGAGTTCAGGCCCCACAACCGGACCCCCCCCCCAAAAAAAAAACCCAAAAAAACTGTTAGTACCATAAATACTTCTATCTCTCCCTCACAAGACTCCCCCTCCCCCTCCCCCATCCCCATCCTGCTTCTTCCTTCCTTCCTTGAACTCAGGATCTGGGTGCCATCCCTTAGCTTTTTCATTCACGGTTGGTGTTCTGGCACTTGAACCATAGCTCGACACCTAGCTTTTTGGTGGTTAATGGGAGATGAGTTTCATGGACTTTCCTGCCTGGGCTGGCTTTGAATTGTGATCCTTAGATTTCAGCCTCCTGAATAGCTAGGATTATAGGCATGAGCCACCAGTGCCTGCCTACGAAAGCATCACTTTCTTATATAACACTTCAAATAATTTCCAAAATGTTTTACATACATTGTATTCTTTGGTGATCACAAAAATGCTATGTGTAAGCAGGGAAGATTTCACTATATTACCTGTATAGAATCTAAAAAGAATGCAATTAAGACTAAACTGAAATTTTTATCACTTTTAGATTGGAGATGTGGCTGTGTTGGGCTGTGGGTACAGCGCAGTGGTAGAGTATTTGCCTAACACACTTGAAACTGTGGGTTCAATTCTCAGGATTTCACATTTCATTCATTTCACATTACATACATACCTTACAAACAATACATTTGGCTATAATACTGACAACTGAGCAAATTGCCCAAGTTTTCTGATTGTGTCTATTTCTTTATCTAGTAAGCCAAAATCTATCACATGGATAGAGAAAATAGAGGTCAGATATTTTATAAATTCTAAAAATGTCATTCTGAAAACTAAGTGATGGTAATATTAGTTATGATTACATAGACTACAGAACTTCAATCCACACCAACTCAAATGCTACCATTTTTTTTGTTGTTGTTGTTGTTTGTTTTGTTCTCTTTTGTGCTGGTACTGGGGCCTGAACTCAGAGTCTTGAGTTTTCCCTTAGCTTTTTTTTTGTTTTTTCTTGGGTCCGGTTGTGGGGCCTGAACTCTAGGCCTGGGCGCTGTCCCTCAGCTCTTCAGCTCAAGGCTAGTGCTCTACCACTTGAGCCACAGCGCCACTTCCGGCTTTTTTCTTTTTGCTTATGTGGTGCTGAGGAATGGAACCCAGGGCCTCAGGCATGCAAGGCAAGCGCTCTGCCACTGAGCCACCATCCCAGCCCCTCCCTTAGCTTTTTCATTCAAGCTTGAGGCTCTACAACTAGGGCCACAGCTCCAGATCTAGCCTTTTGCTGGTTAACAGGAGGTACAAATCTCACAGACTCTTCTGCCTGGGCTGGCTTTGAACAGCAAAGGATTGCTTCCCGTGGGGACCCAGTGACAAAAGGACAGTAGTAATCAACTTGGTAAACAGACGACCACATTTGCAGTACCTTTGAAAGCTTCGGTCTCAATGTCTACTAATGGCTTCCCCACATAGGCGATGTCGTCTAGGTTATAGTAGAGCTTTTTAATGACGCCATCGTAACGACTCGTGATGGTAACCGAAGCTTTATCGCTCTGAACTTCACAGATGCTGTCAAACTGGGATACCGTATCTCCTTCTTTCACATACCTGAAAGGAAAAGACATGAGCTACGAGGCGCTTTTGCACGTGCACTCACAATAACAACATAAATTCCACGCTGAGTTCCATAGGGAGCTGCCTAATCCACAATTTACTGTCACATGGAGCACCAAGAGATTCTCTCCAGGGCTGGGAAGGTGGCTCAGTGGTAGAGCGCTTGCCTTGCATGCATGAGGCCCTGGGTTCCATTCCTCAGCACCACATAAGCAAAAAAAAAAAAAAAAAAGAGATTCTCTCTGATATAGGCTAAAATTTTGCAAATCCATTCATGGATCTTAAACATTGATTGATCCACCCTTTTTTTTTTAAAGACTTTTTTTTTTTAAAGACATTCTTTTTTTTTTTTTTCAACTGGGGTAAAATATTTAATACAATTTCTCCAAAGATAATATACAGAATGAGTACATGAAGAGATACTTGCATTATTAGTGTTTAGAAAAACTCAATTAAAAGCAACAATGAAACAGCACTTTTTATTTCTTGTGTGGAGCATACCATTATGTCCGGTCTCCTGAACTTTTGCCCCATGTATTCAAAATATGATTCTGTTAAAGACATTCTTAAAAGTGTTATTTCCTACCGAGTGCTGATGCTCATGTCTGTAATCTTAGGTTGAGATCTGAGAATCAAAGTTCCAAGCCACTTCAGGCAGAAAAGCTTGTGAGATTTTTATCTTGAATTAAATACCAAAAAAGCTGAAAGTGAAGCTGTGGCTAGCCTTGAGGAGAAGAAGAAGAAAAAAAACCCTCGGGGACATTACCCACACCCCACACCCTTAGTTCAGGCCCAGGATGAGTAAAACAAAACAAAGAAAAGGCATTATTTCTTTTTACTGTCTTTTTTTTTTTTTAAACCAATCCTGGGGCCTGAACTCTGGGCCTAGGCCCTGTCCCTGAGCCTCTTTGTGCTCAAGGCTAGTGCTCTACCTACCACTAGAGCCACAATGCAACTTCCAGCTTTTTCTGTTTAGTTTATTGGAGCTAAGAGTCTCACAGACTTTCCTGTCCAGGCTGGCTTCAAACGGAGATCCTCCTGAGTAGCTAGGATTAAAGATGTGAGTGACAGGCACCATCTTTACTGTCTTTCTTTACAAGATATGCACATGCTCAAAAAAGACCTGAGAGAGCCCTGATCAATCATCGCCACTTTACCCTGAGGCCCAGTTAAAGCAGGAAATAAAGGCTGTGGGAGGGCTAGAAATTGCTAGAGGATTCAAGATATGATCAATGTGCAAACAGAATTTCTTGGCAAAGGGTTGAAGCCTTATTGGTTAAAATATGTAAGGAAATCTGTGTCTGATCATTTTGGATCTTCTATGCTAATTAAAGATCTCAGCAGCAACAAACCAAAGAAAAAACAGACTTCAGAATTGGTCCAGGAAAATCACTAAACAAACCCACAACATCCACCTACCTCACATCCTAAAAGCAACAACAAAATCCTGGGAAGGAAAGGAACTTATTTCTTGATTTGCTACATTGTTTTTAAACGTCAACTTTCAATTAAAAAAAAAATACACATTCAATTAAAAAAAATAAACATTCAAAGAAACAGAAAAATATGGTTGAGCTGGGTATTGGTGGCTCATGCTTGTAATCCTAGCTACTCAAGAGGCTGAGATCATTCTAAAGGACTCCATGTTCTTGACCACATATATAATATACACGTATATCTATATATCTATATCTATATCTACATATATATATATATGCACATCTGAGGAAGCTAGGAGGAGGGCACAGAATCAAAAGGAAACAGAAAATATACAACAGAGAGGCCCATCAGTTGCAATGGACATCGAAGAAAATGAACTAAGCAACTCAAGGGCAGTGATTGGAGGGAGGGAATGAGAGGGAAAGAACAAACAGCTTACACTAAGCAAAAGGAAAGACATGTACAAATCACCTGATGTGGAAGAAACAGTTGTATTGTCAAGGCTCATAGAATTCACAAACATTATAGACCATGATAATGACAATTTGCCTTATGAAGGTTAAAATGTGTTTGCGACTTTAAGTATTACTATCCCCCAATACTGTGAAATTTGTGAAATTTATGTAATCACTTAATCTCAATAAAAAAAAATTTTTTTAAAAAGGTTGAGAGCTGAGGACTGAGGTTTGAAGCCAGTGCAGGCAGGAAGCCTATGAGACTCTTATCTCAAATTAACCAAAAAGCAAAAAGCAAACAAACAAAAAAGCCAGAAATGGAGTTGTGGCTTAAGTAGTAGAAAGCCAGCCTTCAGTAAAACAGCTAAGGAATAGCACCCAGTACCTGTGTATGCACACACACACACACACGCGTGCACACACACACACGCATGTGCACACACACACACACAAACACAATCAGGGGGAAGTAATAGTCATTTATTAATCACATTCAAATAAAAATGCCTGAATGCACGTGTTTCCTCCCAACATATTATCAACAAAGTAATTAGGTTATTATAGGAAGAAGTTTCTCAACTTAAATGGATTCCTCTAAGTAAATACTTATTTCCATTTACTTAAAATGTTTTCAGATGGGGCTGGGAATGTGGCTTAGTGGTAGAGTGCTTGCCTAGCATGCATGAAGCCATGGGTTCGATTCCTCTGTACCACATAAACAGAAAAAGGCAGAAGTGGCACTTTGGCGCAAGTGGTAGGGCACTTGCCTTGAGCACAGAGAGGCTCAAGGACAATGCCCAGACCCTGAGTTCAAGCTCCTGGACTGGCAAAAAAAATATATTTGCAGATTAGCTTACCATTCTTTGACAGTTACTTCTCGAATGCCTTCTCCGATGTCTGAGAGTTTGAACTGAACAATCTGTCCTTGTAAAGCTTCACAGAGAAAGCAGAAATCAGATCATTAAATATGAACAGATTACCATTAGTTATTCTTACCTCTAAAATTATAAAACATTCTCAACCAGAACTGGAAGTTGGTTTCAAAATGCCAACCCTAATTTAAAAAAAAAAAGCCATGTTTGATAACCCATTAAAGATCAAAATATATTATTCCATGATACCAACCTAGTGACAGAGCAACAGAACTGACATTTTCCAAATTCTTAAATAATATTCCTGGAATGTGGGCGATGTGACTGTGACATCTGTCACCCACTGATCACCAGGGTTGACCTGGCTGGTCTGGCTGGCTAGCCCTCACTGGTCTGTATGCGTCCCTCCTGAAGGCGAAGGAGACACACATCCCTGAGAAAGGACTCTGCTTTGCTCAAGAGCGCACTGATGGCTGTGCTCCCCTTCCAGAACCTCAAACCACAGAAGCTCTTTGTTACAAGCCCTTAATGACCAATCAGTCACATTAGAAGCAATAGTTGTGAACAGAAAGAATGGAACAAAGATACATACAAAGAGGGACCCGGCAGAATCCTCATTTTATTTTATGAAATGAAAACAATGAGCTACCAATGGCCAGATCTCAATTAGATCTTTCCTGACTTTCTATAACTTCCTTATATGTATGTGTACCAGTCTTCGGCTTGAACTCACATCCTGGGTACAGTCCTTTAGCTTTTTTCACTCAAGGCCACTGCTCTATTACTTGAGCCACAGCTCCATTTCCAGCTTTTTTGCTGGTTAATCAAAGAAAAGTCTCACAGATTTCTCTGTCCTGGTTGCCTTTGAACTGTGATTCTCAGATCTCATAAGATCTGGTGCCAGCCTATTTGTGTGTGTGTGTGTGTGTGTGTGTGTGTGTGTGCGCGTGCGTGCCTGCGTGCGTGCATGCGTGTCTGTGTGTGTGTACACATACGCACACTCCAATCTAGAGCTTGAAATCAGAGCCTGGGCACTGTCCCTAAGCTTTTCGTGCTCAAGGCTAGTGCTCTACCACTATGCCTCAGCTCCACTTGCAGTATATTTTGGTGGTTAATTAGAAATAAAGAATTTCATGGACTCTCCTTCCTGAGTTGGCCTTGAACCAAGATACTCTGTTCTCAGCCACTTAACTAGCTATGATTACAGGCGTGAGCCACCAGCACCCATCCTATTATTCTTTGTGGCGAAAAGCAAGACAGCTCTATATCTAGCCAACTTGACGGAAATTCTTATATGCCCAAATTAATTTCTGTCAAATGATCCCTAACACTTCTCTTTCCTCTTCTCCATTTTCTGTCTTTTTATAATGCCAAGATGCACTCCCAAAAGATAAAGGATTTCTGGTTAATATACAGCATTCTCACTTTTCCAGGTCAGTAACACTCTGAACCTATTCTGAATGCTCCTCTGTTGCCAGACTGCTACTAACCATAGCTGCTTATAAAAAATGTTCTTTGAAGCACAGGAATAAGATTAACAGTAAACACAAAGCACCTTTTCACATGAGTTATGAGGTACCTCTTATTTATTCACTAAATCTGGGCCCTCTCACAGCTGGCTGTTCAGTTTACTGCCTTTCTACAGAGTTTGGTATGAGTTATAGAAACTGTAAGAGCTGGGTGTGGTGGCATATACCTGTAGTCCAGGCTTTTTCAGTGGCTATGACTAGAGGGTTGCGGGGATCCAGAAGTATGAAAACAGCCTGGGCAACATAGCAAGACCCTGCTTCATAAATAAATAAATGTAATAAATAAAATTTGAAAGTATTAAATTCGTTTTAGATTCTATATCTCAAACTTAATAAATAATTCTACTTTTCAGGCTTTTCACTAAAGAAATAATTAGAAAGGCACACAAAGACTTGTGCTCAAGAATGGCTACTATAGGGTTAAAATAAGGAAGTGGAAATCTATCTGTGTAATGAGAAACTGATGGTGCCTCTGTACAGAGAGACCATGGGACTGTGACAGTATTTACCATGGTGGGGGGAAAATGGCTGAAGATAGGGAATGTGGAAATCAGCCCAGAATAAGAAGGCTGTGTGTATCATGTGAAGAGGTTTGAACATTATTTTAAATGTCTTCTGGAGCCACAGGTAAAATTAATGTGGTCATAAATTCTTTATAGTTGTTCCTATGAAAAGATAGAATCTATTTTACCATGCTGGGCTGGCTTGCCTGTGCTAACAAAATGTAGATCTACAGTTGTGTAAGTTCAAGGGCCCGGGCCTCGAAGGTTTTCACAGCTTCTGCCTTCAAGAAGGTACCAATTCACAGCTGTAATCTTCACCATTCAGAAGGCTGAGATCTGAGGATTCTGGTTCAAAGCCAGCCCAGGCAGGAAAGGTGGTGAGAGTTGTATCTCCAATAAACTACTAAAAAAGATGGAAGTGGAACTATGTCTCAAGTGGTAGAGTGTTAGCCTTGAGCAAAAAGAAGCCCTGAGTTCAAGCCCCAGGACTGGCACCAGAAAAAAAAAAAAAAAAAAGGTTAAGAATGACCAGCTGTATGAGGATGCTACAACAGAAAACCAGCTTCAACTGCCAACCATTTACAAGCCAGTAAATTCTGAAGTGGTTTGTTATTTGGCAATCATTTGTCCATATAGAATTACATCTCAAATATGAGATCTGAACTTTTGGTGTACAGTTTCAGAATAATATGTCCCCAAGAGGAGTGTGGCAGGTAGATAGGGTCCTACAGGATGCAGCAGAGGTAAAACAGAGCACAGAAAGCAGGTAGCCACTGAAGGCAGGACTGAGGATGGAACTTACACAGTCTTCAAAGCTGTCTAAAAAGGAGAGATCTGGGTACAGGTGGCTCATTTCTGAAATCCTAGCTATTCAGGAAGCTGAGATTTGAGGATCTAGGTTTGAAGCCGGCAGGGGCAGGAAAAGTCCATAAGACTCTTATCTCCAATTAACCATCAAAAACAAGAAGTGGAGCTATGGCTCAAGTGGTAGGGCATTAGCCTTGAGTAAGTAAACTAGGCGAACACCTAGGCCCTGAGTTCAAACCCCAGGACTTGCACACACACACACACACACACACACACACATACACACACACAAATCCACAAATAAACAAGAAAGAGGCAGAGAGACACAGAGAGGGAGACAGAGAGAACAGATTTAAGTGTATACAAGTTATAGATTTTGGTAACTGACTTCACGTGAGACAGAATGCAGGGCAACTCTAGGTTTCCAGCTAACCTAGTAACTGAAGTAAGAAATACAGGAAGAAGAGACTGTAGGAGATTGAGTTTGGAGAATCTGAGTTATCCACAAGACACTAGAAATGTTCAGCCAGTAATTGGTAAGATGTCTGAGCTACAGCTAGAGATCCAAAATTCTCTATGAATTGGTGGGAGTTGAAAGCTGAGTGGAGATGAGGGAAGAGAAGGAATGGCGAAGAACAAGACTATCTCAGAAATTGAAACTGAAGCCAAGAAGCCAAGGAAGATGACCTTAAAAAGACAATGAGTGAAAGTCGGGTGCTGTGGCTTACGCTTGTAATCCTAGCTACTCAGGAGGCTGAGATCTGAGGATCGCGGTTCAAAGCCAGCCCGGGCAGGAAAGTCTGTGACACTCTTATCTCCAATAAACCACTCAGAAAAAATGGAAGTGGTGCTGTGGCTCAAGCGGTAGAGTAATAGCCTTGAGCTGAAAAGCGCAGGGACGGCGCCTAAGCCCATAGTGCAAGCCCCACAATGGACCAAAATAAGAAAAAAGAATGAGTGTTGAGAGAAAGTAGGCACCAAGTAGTGCATATTTTCTAATTTAATCCTCCCAAGTATTAGGATCTTTGTTGTGCCTACTGATACACTGCAGATGCTCAGGGCAATGCCCTGAAATATGATGATTAAGCAATAAATACTGAATGAATGAATGAATGTTCACACCACAGAATGAATTAATTATTCTTGTTACTCCCATTTTCCAGATGATGGAATTGAGAGACGTTAAATGACTTGTTGAAAACCATACATATAGTAATTGATACACCAGGATCTCCCATGGGTTGGGATCTGTGGATCTAGGTCCTCAAAGCTGACCACAAGTGTTTAGGATGGAGCAGGAAGCTGGAGTTCCTGCTTAAACAGCCTCTACTTTCTTAAGAAAATAACAAAGAGAGATCAGTTTAGAAAACATATCTTGGCTTGGGAGGTATAGCTCAGAGGAAAGCAATTGCCAAGCATGCATTAAAGCCCCAGGTTATATTGCTAACAAGATGCAAAAATACACACAGTATATATGTATAATGCATGACACACATGTATGTATAGTGTGTCATACATATGTGTATATGCATGACACACACATATTGAAGAAAAAGTGGTGAAGGTAAGGTTTATTTGTCCAAGGTTGTTGTGGGAGCAGACGTATAAAAAGCATG
Organism: Dipodomys spectabilis; assembly: GCF_019054845.1. Classification (NCBI taxonomy): domain Eukaryota; kingdom Metazoa; phylum Chordata; class Mammalia; order Rodentia; family Heteromyidae; genus Dipodomys; species Dipodomys spectabilis. Next base: position 10,715,694 of record NW_024870679.1, on the reverse strand, counting down.
GACGGCCAGCACAGGTGGCTGACTCCTTATAAACCTAGCTATTCACAGGAGGCTAAGATCCAGAGAATCTTGGTTCAAAGTCAACTTCAGTAGAAAAGTCCATGAAATTCCATCTCCAAAATAATCAGCAAAATGTCAGGTTGAAGGCATGGTTCAAACAGTACAGCACCAGCAGAGCAAGCTCAATGCCCTGAGTTCAAATACTAGTACTGGATGAGGTGTGTATGTGTGTGTGCGCGCGCGTGCGTGTGTGAAAGCATGAAAAATAGTTTGCCTGGAACTCTTCCATTTTTCATTGCTTGCACATACTAAATGTCTGTCAAAATTTTATGCAACAAAAGTCCATGGTTCTGGATAAAATACTTCTTATACCTTAATTTTTTATCTCTCAGGTTATTTACAGAGGGGAGAAAAGTTGATATAGATAATTAAATGGTAAAGCCAGGGAATTTTCTATTTAGCAGTAAGTTCGGGTGACTTCATCGTAAGATGAGAGCAAGCAACATGGAAGCAGGTACTAGGACTTGAAGCCGCTCCTTTCAGCTTGACTAGAAAGCTCCTCTCAGTATTATTGCACTTGGGAGAGACAGAAAATAAAGAATAGATGTGCAGTAACTGAATCCCAACAGAATAAAGACACAAGCACTTAAGGGAAGTTGGAAATTGGGGGGTAAAACAAAATGAGAGCCAGGAACCAGTGGCTCACACCTGTAATCCTAGCTACTCAGGAGGCTGAGATCTGAGGATCATGGTTCAAAGCCAGCCCAGGCAATTAACCACTCAAAAACTAGAAGTGGCGCTGTAGCTCAGAGTTCAAGCCCCATTACTGACCAAAAAAATGATGAGAGAGAGAAGAGAAAGAGAGGAAGAGAGAGAGAGAAGGGGAGATAGAGAGAGAGAAGGGGAGAGAGAGAGAGAGAACTGGATTGATATGGAGAGAACCAGGCTAGAAGCTTAAGGTCAACTTGGTTTTAGTTTGGTAAGCAGGAAAGAAAGAGAGAGAATGAAAGAAAGAGAGAGAGAGAGAGAAAAGAAAAGAAACATTATTTTTCCAGGTGCTGGTAGCTCACACCTGTAGTCCTAGCCACTCAGGAGGCTGAGATCTAAGGACTGCAGTTCAAAGCCAGCCCAGGCAAAGCCAGTCCATGAGACTGTCCATGTGGGTCAAAGAGGTAGAGTGCTAGCCTTGAGCAAAAGAGCTTAAAGACAGCACCCAGGGCCTGAGTTCAAGTCCCACAACCAACAACAACAAAAAGAAGACATTATTTCCATGTGCTGCTCTGAAATCACACTTACCAGCAGATGTTTTTAGGAAGTGCCGTGGATGGCCATACTTGAAGGAGGGATATCGAAGGAAACATATACAATTTGGCTTCAAAATGTGCACATTACTACAGGTTTGAAAATAGCGAACATAAATCTACAAGTGAAAAAACAAAAATTGCCTTTATAAGTTAACTTAATTGCTTCTTACGATTTTATTTTTATGTATTTATTGTAGTGGGGGTTTGAAGTTAGGGCCTCACACATATTAAGCTGATGCTCTACCTCTTTAACCATACCCCCAACCCAAAAAAGTTTTTTTTTTCTTTTTGTGTTACCAGGGCTTAGGGCCTTGGGCTTGCTAGGCAGGCATTCTATTCAGGTATTGGGCCCTAATGGTTTACTTTTTAAAGAATCTATCGAACTTCAGTTCTATTTTTAAACATGCATTATCAAAATGTCAATAAGAAATTATCTAGGCAAAACTCAGGATACTTGGCAGTGGGAGCAATCAAGTTTATGAAAATTAGTTATTTCCTGACATTTTTGTTCAAAAACATCAAAAGAACTCAAACTCTGGCATAAAATACTTGTTTGCTCAAAATTCCTTTCATTCCAACTCAAGTGTTTAAACTTCCTGAAACAAGGATACAAGATGGCATCTCAACGAGTAAGTTGGGCACAAAGGCTTATACCTGTCAACATAGCCATAAGGGTGATTATTATCCAGGCAAGTGTGGGCAAAAGTACAAGGCCCTGAGTTGGAATCTCACTACTGCCAGCAAAATAACATAAAGGAATGCAATTAAACACTTTTAAAATGATAGTAATTCCCTTGCCTCCAGTTCTAGGTCTCAAACTTAGGACCTTCTATGGGTTAAGCAAACATTCTATACCATAGCTCTCAGAGTTTTCTCATTGTAATTGATAGCTGACTTTAACTATTTTATGTAACAACTTAGTATGAGCATGGGATCATACCTGTAATCCTAGCTACTCAGAGGGCTGAGATCTGAGGATCAAGGTTCAAAGTCAGCCTGGGCAGGAAAGCATAAGACTCATCTCCAATTAACCAGTAAAAAGCTGGAAGTGAAGGTGTGGCTCAGGTAGCAGAGTGTCAACCTTGAGTAACAAATCTATTGAGTGAAAAAATCTAAGAGTGCAAGTCACAGAGTTTAAGTCTCAGTACACACACACACACACACTCTCTCTCTCTCTCTCTCCCCAAAACAACAACAAAATAATTTAGTATGATACAAAACAATATCGGAGGACTGAATGTACTCAACTTGATATATCAAAATCAAGGCGACTCTTAGAGGAACGCCAAGGTGCAATGCCTATATGAATCTGATCATATAAAATAATATTTATTGAAATGAACTGCAGGAAATGGAAACAAGAGGTTTTTCTCCTTTGTTGCTGTTTTCTTTTCCTTTTGTCTTGGTTATCTTTCTTTAGGAGGGTAAGAGGGGGCACAGAAATGGAGGGGGCAAAGGGTGAACAAATGCAGCAGCGGCACCCACTAGACACTATGTTGAAAATGAACTCTACAACTTGTGGGTGGGGATGGGAGGGAAAAACAGGGACAAAACAAGGGAAGGGATGACATGGTTCAAAAAGAAATGTGCTCATTACCTGACTTGTGTGATTAACCCACTGTATATCTTCTTTATAATAACTTTAGACTGCATTAATTTCTAGCCATCTTCGTGTTTTTTGAGAATACAAGTATCTATTTGAAATTTTTTTCATTTCTGTTGTCACCTTTACTTAAAAAAAAAGTCACTTTTACTTAAAAAAAAAAAATCAAGCATGTTAGCTCCTAAAATTTCAAGTCAGATTATAACACACCCTATAGCCTGTTTTTTTTTGTTTTTTTTTGAGATGGCATCTCACTGGGTTGCCATAGCTGGTCTCAAATTCTTGGACCCAAGTGATCCTCCTTCCTCAGCCATCCAAGTGGCTTCAACTATAGAAACATGTCACCATGCCAGCTTACAATAGTTATGCCTTGTTGTTCATTTTTGGTTTTTGTACTGTGACTGGGGCTTGCACTTAGGGCCTGGGTGCTTACCCTTAGCTTTTTTGCTCAAGGCTGATGCTCTACCAGTTGAGACACACCTCCACTTCCAACTCTTTGCTGGTTAATTAGAGATAAGAGTCTCACACTTTCTTGCCCAGATTGGATTTGAACCTTGATTCTCAGATCTCAGCCTCCTGAGAAACTAGGATTACAGGTGTGAGCCACTGGCACAGGACTAACAGTATGCTTTAATTAACAAACATTTTCATTCTTTTTTTATAGTTTTTTTTTGGTCAGTCATGGGGCTTGAACTCTGGGCTTGGGCGCTGTCCCTGCACTCTTCAGCTCAAGGGGAGTGCTCTACCGCTTGAGCCACAGTGCCACTTCTGGTTTTCTAGTCGTTTATTGGAGATAAGAGTCTCACGGACTTTCCTGCCTGGGCTGACTTTGAACCGTGATCCTCAGATCTAAGTCTCCTGAGTAGCTAGGATTACAGGCGTGAGCCACCAGCACCGGCTTTTCATTCTTCTTCTTCTTTTTTTTTTTTTTTTTCCTGAAAGCAACTATAGAAGAACAAAACTTTGGTTTACCAGGAACAGTATACTTAAATTCTTTTACATAATTTTCCTTTCCTTGATTGTCAACTTGTTACTGATTTCTGAGCCATGCATCTGCACTTCACCTTAAAAAAAATCATAATCATTGTAATATCTACAATTTACTGTTAGCATCAGAATTCAGGAACAATAGAGCCTATCAACTTAAATGGTATCTTAGAACCAAGCAGGCCATAAAGAATTCTTTTTCCCAGTTTGTCTGACTTTCCCCTTCAACCCTGGCTCTTGGTCAACAGCAAAACCAAAGGAAGAAGTCAACCTCTGTTTCATTTGGGTGTAAAGTGCAGACAGTAAATGGAAGTTTAAAAATATATAGACCTATCTGGACTTGCACAAAATATTTTATAGTTTAACTGTATTATTTTCTTTCTTTTGGCAGTGCTAGGTTCAAACGTAGCCATTCTACTACTTGAGCCACACCTCTAACCCTGCTCATTTTACTTTATTTTTCACACAGCTTCTCAAGTTTTTCAGCCAGGAAGAACTGCATACCACCATCTTCTCATCTATTCCTCCCAAAGTATTTGAATTACAGGTGCTCACCATCATGCCTGGCCCTAGAATTGTAAAATGTTGGAAAAGAGTAATCTACTAGAAGGTTCTACCTTTACAACCCAACTCTTACTGAGGAATTATTAATGAATTAAGGGAGACACAAACTACCAAACTAGTATTTACTGATGGAGAGGAAGGGTGGGCAAATACAGTCATTATATTCAGTGTAGATAATGTAAAAATTGAACTACATTACTTAGGGAATGGATGGGGTACTTGAAAAGATGGAGGAGAATGATGGATCAAGACATTGTACATAAGTACAATACATTGTACTTACAATGTGACTTGTTAAATTAAAACCCCTTTGTAGGTCTGGGAAAGTGGCTCAGTGGTAGAGTGCTTGCCTTGCATGCATGAGGCCCTGAGTTCGATTCCTCAGCACCACATAAGCAGAAAAAAAAAGTCGGAAGTTGCGCTGTGGCTCAAGTAGTAGAGCGCTAGCCTTGAGCTGAAGAGCTGAGGGACAGTGCCCAGGTCCAGAGTTCAGGCCCAACGACCGGACCCAAAAAAAAAAAAAAGAAAGAAAGAAAAGAAGAAAACCCCTTTTTAGAACTACCTAATTTCTTTAAAGTTTATCAACTGCTTATAATGGACTAGTATTTTAAGTTTTTGCATATATCTATTGTGCACCTCATAATTATCATTTGGAATATGCACATCCAAGAGAAATCGATGAGAGAGGTGAAGTATTGTTCAAGGTCACACAGCAAGTTAAGTGGCAAAGTCAAGCTCTGATACCAAGGAAATCTGACAGCAAAATCTGTTCTTTTGTGTGTCAGAAGTGAAGAAAGCAGTCTTACTTTCAACATGAGACAACCTCTCTCCACCGGCATGGGCATGTGTGCTCTGATTTTTTCTAAGAAATTATAGGCAGGCAATGGAGGCGGCTAGGTTGAGGTATGTGGGGTTTTTTAGATTAGGTTGGCTTGGAAAGGCTTCTAGATGCAGTCTTAGGCTGGGCCTTGCATAAGAAGTATAATTAGCAAAGAACACAAGGACACACAAGTTCTAAAGCAGAGGAAACAGCATAAACAAAGGGACTTTGGCTGGAATTTGCTTATGATGCTGTTTGAGACAATGAGCAGCTTGATTTGACTAGATCAAATTTATAAAGGAGCAAATAGTTAATAAGTATAAACATCGTTGGACTATGCTATTTGAATGTATGTGGTATGTTATAGGAAAAAAGAGGATTAGGAAAACAATCGAGTAAACCTCTGTTATACAAATTACATCCAGTAAAGTCTGGAGAGAAAGGAAGGGGCTAAGGTATGATTGTAAAACCTGAGACACGAAATAACAGTGTCTAGTGCCGGGGCACAGAAAAAGAAAGACAGACAGACAGAGATCAGAGACAGACGAGAGAAACACAGACATAGAGAGGTAAAAGGCACAAGAAAAGTTACTGATTTAGATGTATTAAAAGGCAACAGAGTCCATTTAATCCTAGCTACTCACTCAAGAGGCTGAGATCAGAGGATCCTGATTGGAAGCCAGCCTGAGTAGAAAAGTTTTTGAGATTCTTTACTCTGATTAACTAGCAAAAAGCTGCAAGTGAAGGTGTGGCTCAAGTGGTAGAGCAATAGTCTTGAGCAATAACACTAAGGGACAGGGCCTAGGCCCTGAATTCAAGCCCTAGAACACATTCGTGCACACACACAAAGGAAAAAAAAGTAATTTTTCAATCTTCAAGCTAAAGAAGATTTTCTTTTCTAGAATCATACTTAGGCTAGTAAAGTAAATATAAAGGTTTAAACCTCTGATTTTAAAAATCATGCTTATAGAGTTACCGGTTTTATATATATATATATATATATATATATTTTTTTTTTTTTTTTTTTTTTTTTGTCGGTCGTGGGGCTTGAACTCTGGGCCTGGGTGCTGTCCCTCAGCTCTTCAGCTCAAGGCGAGCGCTCTACCACTTGAGCTACAGCGCCACTTCCAGTTTTCTGGTGGTTTATTGGAGATAGGAGTCTCACGGTCTCTCTTGCCCGGGCTGGCTTTGAACCGCGATCCTCAGATCTCAGCCTCCTGAGTAGCTAGGATTACAGGCGTGAGCCACCAGCGCCCGGCCAGGTTTTATATATTTTGTAGTTGGGGCAATATCAAATTCATCTATGAACAACAAGGAATGATGACAAATCCTCTGGAGACTCTCCAGCCTGCTTTTTCTGATGCAATTTCATTCTATACCTTGTCTTCAGGTATTTATTAGGTCAACATGTACAATCAAAATATTAGAGAGAAAAGAGTTTAGCTGATTAACATAATAAAAAGTATTTCTAATACCTTACAACTGTCTAGACTCAGAAACTCAAAGCTAACAGATGGGTGCTGATGGCTCACACCTGTAATCCTAGCTACTCAGGAGGCTGACATCTGAGGATTGAGGTTTAAAGTCAGCCTGAGCAGGAAAGTCCCAGAGACTCTTAGCTCCAATTAAACACCAAAAGCTGTGGATCAAGTAGTAGAGCACTAGCTTTGAGGGGGAAAAAAAACTCAGGAGATAATGCCTAACCATTGAGTTCAAGCCCCAGTATCAGCACTAAAAAAAAGACAAAAGAAATTCAAAGCTAAATACAATACAATAGGTAGTTTTCAGTATTCATATTACCTAGTATTTTCACAAAAGACCATAGAAAAACTCAAGTTGATAGGGTTCACAACGGGCACAATGACTTTAGGGAAATGGAAATAAAGCTACTGCATCTGCTTAATTAACTATAGCTGATAAGAGCTCTTATTGCTTATAACTTTTTACTCAAATATTTTAACTAAGTCATTCTACAAGTATTTGCTAGCACTTCAATGTGCTGGGCACTAGGAATTACATATAAAACAAAAGAGAGGTAATCTTTCCGTAATGGAATGCACACAGGGTTAAAATAGACCAGTAGCAAGGTAAACTCACTGCTCCTGTGGGGAAAAACAAGAGTACAATGAAGGAAAATAAAAGGAAAGAAACTTGCCTGGAGAAAGCTATGTTGAAATAAAAACCTGAACCAGTAGTAGGAGTAACTAGAGGATGAGGAATACTGGCAGATAAGACCATCGGGTTTAAGGCAGAAGAAATATCTATGCAATGGTAATCAAACAGCATGATGTATGGTCAGTCAATTCTAGTCTAGTTTACTAAAGGGTATGTGGAGGAAGCATCAGCGTTTATCAGTCAGGTAATTTTTAATAAGAAATGAAGCCTGAGAAATAAATTTCTTCAGCTGTTTGAATCTTAAGACACTGCATTGAGGGCAATCTTAAGCAAGAAAATGATATTACATGTATGATCACTCTGGCTAGCCCTATGAATGAAGAGGAAAAGAATGGCTCAGAGGCAAAACCTGAATTAGAAAGAACTGGGACACCTTTGATTGAGGGTAGGGTAAAAAACAGTGAGTAGATTGCTTCAGAGTTACTGCCTAGCTGGAAGAGAAACAGGTTTGAGGGTTGAGTCTAGAGTCTTTGAGGCATCATGGCATACTTTGAGGCTAGCTTTTCCAGGCTCTTTTGTGTTATAGCATTGGCCATGTAACTCTTCAGGCCTAGATCCACCCCTTCCTCCTTTTTGCCCAAATATCAAGAAGTTGTAGAGCTCTCCTGTGATCATGATAGAAAGACCAAATGAAGCTGGGCGCTGGTGGCTCACACCTGTAATCCTAACTACTCAGGAGGCTGAGATCTGAGGATTGCAGTTCAAAGCCAGCCCAGGTAGAAAAGTACATGACACTCTTATCTCCAATTAACCACCAGAAAACTGGAGGGGTGCTGTGGCTCAAGTGGTAGCGCGCTAGCCTTGAGTTGAAGAGCTGAGGGACACGCCCAAGCCCAGAGTTCAAGCCTCACAACCCACAAAAAAAAGACCAAATGAACTGCTGAAATAACAAATGTTCGTGATGATGAGCCATGGAATCAGTGCCAGCTGTTACCTAATTTTGGTATGCTCTCTTTGTATAGATGCTTAATGTTCTACTTGTTAATTTTGGTTTTTAAAAGTTACAGATTAAAAATTACTTCATATACATGCAAATGTAGGTTAACTGGACCGTATTTAGACTGGTGCCAAGCTTCCGTGCAAGCATCAAGAGTATGCTTACATAAACCAAATTACAAACCTAGGCTTTATGATATAGGCTATTATTCACTCTTATGTGGCAATATCCTTGTGTTACCGTTCTAAATACTGCAGGCAATTGTCACATAATGATATATGAAAGAGCATATTGTATGTCCTTTCCCATCCGAACATTTCACTTGCTGAGTTGTAATTGTGTCTCCCTCTCCTCTGCCCCCAGTACTAGAATGCAATCTGACTTATATTTGTGTTCTGAGTGTCCAGCCTAGTAACTGCTACACACAGCAGGTCCTAGACGGCCAGAAATCAACCAACCACTGCAGAAACCTCTAGGGAAATGAGTTTGTGTGGGTGGTGAAACATCCAAGAAGAAGAAAAAAATAAGATGTGTAAATGGGATGTAACCAGTCTCCTTACTGGGATCTCTGGGTATTTGCTATTACAAGTCTGAGAAAGGAGTCATTGAAGGGGGAAAGGAGACAGAAGACGGGAGCGAGTTACAAACCAAATAAATGAAATGTAAGTCTGTCTATTCCTCAAGGGAATGGCCAATCTCTTCCTCTAGTCTAAATTCTCTGAGGTGAGGGGTCATTAGTACCGAGGGTCAGAAAACTGTGGGAGCTCAACAAATGCCCTCAGTATGCCTGGCGCCTTTCACAATGCCTAGTACTCTGAAAGAGATCAATGAAAGGTTAGCAGGTGAAAGGCAGGCTTGGCCTTGGGGGGGGGGCGTTAATAAGGCGAGTGTGGCGACCTAATCCGGCCGGGGTTCGGGGAGGGGGTGTTTCCGGGCACCCCCGCTGCCCCCCCCCAGCCCGCGCCTGCGGAGTCCTTCCCTTTGCAGTCCTTCCCCGACCTGTCCATCACGCGCGGCCCGCACCCCAGGCGCTCCCAGGCGCCAAGTAACTCGCCGCTTTCGGATGACTCCGAACAAATCATCCCAGCTCGAGATCCACCCGAGCCTGCTTACCAGCTGCCCGGCGTTCCGGCTCCAGGTCCTGAGAACACGCACTGCAGCCATCTTACTCCGGAAACCGCTCGGGCACTGCGGCTGGAGAGAAGCCTCCTCACAGCGGCCTATCAAGAGACGAGAGACGCACCTCCCTCAGCGACCAATGGGGGAGCGCAGGAACGAGCCTCCTACTCCGCCGCCAATCAGGGAGAGGGGACAGCCGGAACTGCCCACCAGGAAACCAATCGGAGAGCTGGAAGAATCCACGCCTCCCACCTGGCTGCTAACCCGGGAGCTGAGCCGGCAGAGAGCCACCCCCCCCCCCCTCCATCCCCGGGAGGCGGTGAAGAGTCGGGGGCCGAGGGAAGGACGACTCGGTGGGGACAACTCAGACTTAAGTTCGGGGGTGGGGATGGAGGTGGTGTGCTTCAGTGTTCAGTGCAGATGCAGCAGCAATAATCTTTTAAATCCTTGTGAGGGGGAAACAGAGTGTGTTAAGGGAACACACAGGAAGGGCAACTCACCCGGAGAAAGTTGGGGTGAAACCCGCGTGGTAAGAAAACATTTTTGGTGTTCTGTCTACCGTGATTATAGGAAAAGGAAACGATTTCATACTTTGTTGCAAGGCTCTGGACTACTTGTTTCTTAGGTCGATACAGGAACACTTGCCGGGAATTAGCACCTCTTACTCCGGTTAAGTGGTTTGTTATTACTTTAGTTTTATAATGATCTCCTCCCCTCTCCTCCTCCTCTCCCTCCCCCTTCTTCCTCCTCCTCCTCCTCCTCTTCTTTCTCTTCCTCTCTATTATTATTATTACTATTATTATTAATGTACTAGGGCTTGAACATAGGGCCTAGTAGCTGTCTCTGGGCTACTTTGCTAAAAGCTAGCACTTTACTACTTGTGCCACACCTCAACTTCTGGCTTTTTTTTTTTTTTTTTGGCCAGTTCTGGGGCTTGAATTCAGAGCCTGGGCACTGTCCCTGAGCTTCTTTTGTTCAAGGCTAGCACTTTACCACTTGAGCCACAGAGCCATTTCTGGTTTTTACTGTGTATGTGGTACTGAGGAAGAGAACCCAGGGCTTCATGCATGCTAGGCAAGCGTTTTACCACTAAACCACATTCTCAGCCCATTCTGACTTTTTTTTTTTTTTGATGGTTAATTGGAGATGAATCTCACAGACTTTTCTTCCGTGGGGCTAGCTGTGAACTGTGATCATGAGTTGGAGCCAGGCTTGAGCTACATAGAGAGTTACTTCACAGTGAGACTGGGATACAGAGTGGCTTCACCTCAAAAAACATGCAAAAACAAACTAGTCTGAAGATGCAACTTAATTGCAAGGGTTTGTATTCCTAGCACTGGAAGGGGTGAGAAAGACCAGTTTTATCAGGCAATCTTTTTTCTGCACAGGAATCAACTATAAAACAGATTTCTAGAAACATCTAGAATGACAATACCATTCTTTTTTTCTTACATCAGAATGAAAATTCATTATATCTTTTCTTTCCAAGACCTGGAGATATCTCACCTGTCTATCTGTCATGAGTGAAGCTCTTGGTGACGCTAAAGCTTTTGGCTAGCCAATAGCCCTTTGATTATTAGATACTATCTATAGCACTACCTATAGTCCCATATCAGTGGAACTGTTGAGACAGGACATGTTTATTTTCAACTTTACTCTACATAATGCAAGATTGTTATGCATTTTGTCACTGGACAAAACACATCTACCAGCTGTGGAAGGGAGTAGTATAGCATTGGCTTAATTCTTTTTTTTGGGGGGGGGGTCTGGTCATGGGGCCTGGATACTGTCCTTCAGCTCTTCAGCTCAAGGCTAGCACTCTACCACTTCAGCCACAGCGCCACTTCCAGCTTTTTTTCTTTTTGCTTATGTGGTGCTGAGGAATCGAATCCAGGGCCTCAGGCATGCAAGGCAAGCGCTCTACCACTGAGCCACCTTCCCAGCCCTGGCTTAATTCTTTGCCCCCAATTTAGTAATTGTAAAATGGCATTATGGTGTTAGTTTCTCTAATTATTAATACCACTAAATATTTTCCTGTTTGTTGACCACTCTTAAAATGCCTGCTCATGCTTTTCACCCATTTTTCTTTTATTGTGGGTGTTTTTGTTGATGAGTGGTTTACTTGTGGAGCTCCCTCAAATATGCTGAGCCCTGTAGATTTTATGCCAACTTTTGGCTTAAGGTCTCATTTACATATGCACAATAACCTTAAAATTTTAACTTCATATGATTTTATTTTTCACAATACTTGGGTTATTCCAGCTTTGGGGCTATGAAACATTTGGATACAAATGTTTGGGGAATGTGTTTTCTTTTCTTTCTTTTTCTTTTGTCTGTTGTGAGGATTCAACTCAGGGTCTAGGTACTGTCCCTGAGCTCTTTTGCTCAAGGCTAGTGCTCTACCACTTTGAACCAGAGCTATTTCTGGTTCTTGTGTGTGTGTGTGTGTGTGTGTGTGTGGAATTGGAGATAAAAGAGTTTCATGGCTGGGTGCCGGTGACTCACACCTGTAGTATTAGATACTCAGGAGGCTGAGATCTGAGGATCATGGTTCAAAGCCAGTCCAGGCAGGAAAGTCCATAAGACTCTCATCTCCAGTTAACCACCAGAAAACTAGAAGTCTCAATGTGCCTCTTGTGGTAGAGCACTAGTCTTGAGCTGAAGAGCTGAGGGACAGCATCTGGGACGAGAGTTCAAGTCCCATGACCGACAAAAAAATATGTAAGAGTCTCAAGGACTCTCCTGTTCAGGCTAGCTTTGAACCAGGATCCTCAGGTCTCAGCCTCCTAAATAGCTAGGATTATAGGTGTGAGCCACCAGTGCCTGGCTTCTACATGTTTTCATTTCTCTTAGGTTTATGCCTTAAGGAAGTATTGTTAGGTAATGAGGTCATTGTTATGTGGTGTGTGTGTGTATGTGTGTGTGTGCACGTGCAAGTGAACTCAGGGTCTGGGCACTGTCCCTTAGCTTTTTTGCTCAAGGCTGGTTCTCTATCACTTGAGCTACAGCTCCACTTTTGTCTTTTGTATTATTGTATGGATGGATGACATTGCAGCACTGTAACTGATTACTTTTACATCTTTCCATTTTACCTCCAATTGCTTCAGGGTATGAACTACCTTCTTCTGCACGGGCGCGCACACACACAAATATATATTTGTTACTCAGTTAAGGCAGGAATTGAGTCACCAGCAGGAATCAAGAAGTTTGTTGTTGTTTCTACCTTTGATAAGCCCTGTACTGTTCTTGGAGTCAACTAATTCTCTCTGACAGGTCTGAACAGCCAGGTCCTTTTATCTGCAGGCCAGTACCTTGATTTATAAACACTCCTGTCTTATCCTTTCTCCTTGAAGGACTGTGACCTATTTGACTGGCAACAGACCAGGGCTTTGAACTGAACAGAGCTTTGAAGGAAAGGCTCAACTCCCTTCCTTTCTCCAACTAAGACCCATTTCACATCTTATCTATGTCCCGCCATGAGTTACTTTCATAACAACCCCTATCAGACAACTCTAGTGATCCCTTGGGACTCATTACACATATCCCAGCCAGTAAGCAAGGGAGAATCTCAAGCTTGGCTGAAGACCACTCTCCAGGTATTTCTCTAACCTATGCTAATGTTGAGCTGTCTTTTTGTCTGTCCTCTGTGCCTTTTGAATCTAACACTGTCCACCTATGCAAACACACACACACACACACACACACACACACACACACACACACACGGGGTAATTGAGGAGCAAAGGTATCACTCAATGCACAAGAGCACACGCTTTGGAAGACAGGCTGCAGAGAGCTCGAATCCCACAATACTCAGGTGCATTGTAGGGAGGGTCTAGACTTCTCCCGTGTGGTTAGCTCTTAAGAGTCTGCAGCTCTGGGTGGGCCAAACCCCTGGAGAGAATAAGACAGATCACGATTATCAAGAAAGCAAATAAGGCTCAAGCGTGCGGGACAACGGAAGGATTGGTTCACAGTCGGAAAGGCTTCTCACAACCTACAGGTTCCAGGAGTGTCTTCGGGTCCAAGTTCTCCAAGCCCAGGCAGTGCGGAGTCGGGGGGGGGGGGGGGGGGGCACAGAACCACAGCGAACACACCCTCCTTCGGCGCTGGCAGTGCGCGTGCGCACGGGACACCCGCCCCCACGGTCCCGGGGATTCGTTTCCGCGGAATCCATTTCCGGTGGCACCGCTCCTTCCGCCTCCCGGCTCCACCGTGCGTCCCGGGGCGCTGACCGAGGTTCCGGAGCTGTGGGAACTCCGAGGGCGGCTGTTCTTGTTCCTGCTTGGGCGAAGGCGCGGTTGCAGCGGGCCGGGTCCCTGGGTGCCCCCCATGGCGGGGCAGCGGGTGGAGGTGGACGGCGGGATCATGGAAGGGGTGAGTGCGGGGCTGGAGGCCGGGGCTGCGCCCCTCGGGGATGGGATGGGATGGCACGGGGTGGGATGGGATGGGGGGGTCTCTCCTGGCGGCGGGGTAGGGGGGAGGTCCTCACGCCCCTTCTCTCCGCACCCGGTTCTTGGCAGGGCGGCCAGATCCTCAGAGTCTCCACAGCCCTGAGCTGTCTGCTGGGCCTCCCTCTGCGGGTGCAGAAGATCCGCGCGGGCCGCAGCACGCCCGGCCTCAGGTAATGCGCGCTGCCCTGGGGAGCGGGGATGGCGAGGCCCGACCGACCGCAGGGCCGGGGCCTGGGGATGGGAGCGAGGGGCGGGCCGCCGCACCACGGGCGTGGGAACAGGGGAGCCCAGGAGGGGAATTGAGTCTCTCCCCCCCCCTCCGTGCAGGGGAGTGGTGGGCCTCGGCTTCGCTTTCCTGGCCAGGGGCCTGATGGTGCAGCCTTGCAAGCCTCAAGGAGTGAATACAGAAATAGGCTCGCTCGGGTAGCCGTCGTGTGTTGTTTGCCCAAGAATCTGTCTTTTAGAGTGTGTCCCCAGCTCCAATGGGCATTCCACGTATTTGAAGGTAAGCTAGGTCAGGGCAGAACCGTCTCTAAGGCCCCTTGTAAACCACCGCATTCTGTGCTTCTGCGCGTTTTGGAATCCCAGAACAGGTGAGGATCCCAGGAATTCTTCTTAAGGCCTTTTCATTCAGATCTCCAGGAAGATGTGAGTACGACCAGAATTAACTGTTGTAGGGAGGGACATATATTGACATTTGACAGGGCTTGCCACTAGCTGCATTTTCAGGTATATATGCGCCTGTTAGAAGAGGGCCCAACAGATCTCTTTGTGTGTTTTCTCTCTATATATATTCCATTTCAACTTACCGGTTCTCTTAGTGTTGTTTGTTTGTTTGGTGTGTGCCAGAACTGGGTCTTGAACTCAGGGCCTGGGCACTGCCTCTTAGATTCTTCACTCAAGGCTGGCACTCTGCCAGTTGAGTCACAGCTCAACTTGTGGATTATTAATTGGAGATAAAGGTCTCACAGACTTTTCTGCCCAGGCTGGCTTTGAATGGTGACCCTCAGATCTCAGCCTCCTGAGTTACAGGCATGAGCCACCAGTGTCTGGAGATATCTATCTATCTACCTATCTACTTATCTATCTTTATCTGTGTCTGTCTGTATGTATGCATTTATGTATGTATGTATGTATGTATGTATGTTTTGGAGGGTGAGAGTCCAGAGTCAAGGTGCTGGCAGGGTTGTTTTTCCTGGGCCATAAAGGGAAGATCCGTTCAATGCCTTGGTGATGGAATTCCTCTTGTGGCCCTTTCGCAGAGTGGTTTCTTTATGGACCCTGTTGATCATGTTTCCCTATATATCCTACTCTCTTTTAATAAGGACCTCAATTAAATTTTAAGACCCTCCTTTAAAATTAAGTCCTATTTCTAGCAGTTCCATTCTGTTGCCTGTGGTTTGGGAGTTCAGCACACAATGTCAAGGGAATACAATTTAGACCATACAGGTGTCATAGAGAGTTCAGTGAATGAGAGCAAGACTGGTGGCTCTTAGGTAGTTTTACTCGTGTATTTCCTTTGAACCCTTATAATTTTCAGCAGTTCATCAGTATGTGTGTTCATAGCAAAAATAACTGGTCTTGAAGGGAACAAAAAAAAATGCTACCTAATAGTAGTTAATGTAAGTACATAAAAAAAAAAACCACATGAAGTTTGGCTATTGAAGATGTAGCATATACTATATTTAGGCCTTGCTGTTTCACAGTTTTATAAATGTGGCATAAAATGTGGGGAGAAGGCAGTCTGAATGCACACGTTTTGATGCAGTATTATGACCTGAAGGCCTCAACATTTATCTGGACTGGAAATGGTTCGAGATTTGTGTGGTGGACAACTGGAGGGAGCAGAAATCGGCTCCACAGAAATAGTCTTCACGCCAGAAAAGATCAGAGGTGGAATCCATACAGCAGACACCAAGACAGCAGGGTATGTATCACTTATGTGGAATGTAAGTATAGATCTTAGTGTTAGGCCTGTATCAAAGCTAGATTCTGTCTCTTATTAGATATATTACTGAACCTCTCTTGGCTTCAGTTTTTTTACTTTTATGATGAAGATAAAATATCTTTTAAAGCTAAAGACAATGGATATAAAAATTTAGGTACCTAATTGGTCACTTACAGCCATTACTATCTCTGGAATATTGTTTTGTTGAAACATGATTTCCTATATAAGCCATACTGGCCTTCAGCTTGAGTTCCTTCTTTTTTAGTTCCTTGAATGCTGGCATTAACGACATGTGCCATCATATCATGGTATATGCAGAATGTTATTTTGTGTGTAGTATGAAGTGGCATTCTTTCTTTCTTTTTTTGTGAGTCATGGGGCTTGAACTCTGGGCCTGGACGCCGTCCCTTAGCTCTTCAATTCAAGGCTAGTGCTCTACCACTTGAGCCACAGCACCATTTCTGGTTTTCTGGTGGTTAATTGGAGATAAGAGTCCCACAGACTTTCCTATGTGGGCTGACTTTGAATCTCGATTCTCAGATCTCAGCCTCCTGAATAGCTAGGATTACAGAAGTGAGCCACTGGCACCCGGCTTTTTACTTTTCATTATTAAAAATTGAATACTTCAAATTTTCTTGAGTTTGTATGTTCTGCCGTCATTGTATTGTGACATACAGCTGACTATGAATCATACTTCTTTTAATTGAGGTATTTTTAATGTCTTTTAATTTTTTTGGTGTTGCTGAGGACCAAGTTAGGTGTTTTTCCAGCGAGGTCTCCCTCACCCCAGGCCAGCTCTTTATTTTCTTGATTTAAAAAAAAAAATCTCATTGGAAAATAGGACAAGGGTGCTCATTGGTAAAGCACCTGCTTATGATGTTGAGGGCTATTTTTTTCCCAAGAAAAACAATATTGAGTTGAGTTTTTTTTATGTTTATCCCCCCCCCCTTTTTTTTAATGTCAATTTGGAGGTTGTATTCAAGGCCTATGTGCTGTCTGTCCCTGAGCTTTTTGTACTCAAGCTTAGTGCTCTACCACTTGAGCCATAGCCCTGGCTTTTGGTAGTTAATTGGAGATGAGAGATTCACAGGCTTTCCTGCTCAGTCTGGCTTTGAACCATTGTGCTCTAGCCTCCTGAGTAGCTAGGATTACAGGTGTGAGTCACCAGTGCCTGGCCTTTTTTTTTTTTTTTTTTGGTCATTTGTAGGGCTTGAACTCTGGGTCTGGGCTCTGTCCCTCAGCCCTTCAGCTCAAGGCTAGTGCTCTACCACTTAAGCCATAGTGCCACTTCTGGTTTTCTGAGTGGTTTATTGGAGATAAGAGTCTCATGGACTCTCATGGACTTTTCCTGCCTGGACTGGCTTTGAACCGTGATCCTCAGATCTCAGCCTCCTGAGTAGCTGGGATTACAGGCGTGAGCCACCAGCACCTGGCTCTGGCATTTTTTATCCTTTTTTTTTTTTTTTGGTTGGTCATGGGACTTGAACTCTGGGCCTGGGTGCTGTCCCTCAGCTCTTCAGCTCAAAGCTAGCACTCTACCACTTGAGCCACAGCACCACTTCTGGTTTTCTGAGTGGTTAACTGGAGATGAGAGTCTCACAGACTTACCTGCCTAGGCTGGCTTTGAACCGAGATCCTCAGATCTCAGCCTCTTGAGTAGCTAGGATTACAGATGTGAGCCACTGGCGTACAGCCGTTTTTTTAATCTTTTTCTAATGGTGCCTGCTTCCAGTGATAAATGTGGAGAGAGGAATTACAAGTTACTTTTTCTGAGCTAGTTGGCTGATGGATTCTGTTGCCAACTTCTACCCAAATTCTATTTCCTGGGAAATTTGGCAAAATAGAAAATGGGACTAGAAACCTGATGCCAGGATTGCTTTTATTTTTCTCCTGTGCTGGGTACCACATCAGGGCCTTACAGCTGCTGTGCAGGCACTCTGTCACCCAGCAACTGTAACCAGGTTTGTGTACCATCTAAAGCCAATTTTCTCTGTAGTGAAAGACTGATTCTGAATTTTGCCCATCAGACACTGGAGTGTGTTGTTTTAACTTCTCGGTTGTCTGTGCTTCAGGTGATAATGTAATAAAAGAACTTTTTGAGACTTTGAAAAGACAGTTCAGCTAAGCCTGTTCTGCCTTCTCCTCAGGAGTGTGTGCCTCTTGATGCAGGTTTCAATGCCCTGTGTTCTCTTCGCTGCTTCTCCATCAGAACTTCGCTTGAAAGGTGGAACTAATGCTGAAATGGCCCCCCAGATCGATTACACCATGATGGTGAGGGCTGAATCTCCAGTCTCTGTTCCAACATGTCTTAAGTATTTTGTGTATATTGATTCCTGTTATCTGATGATATTGATTCATATTATTGATTCATGTTATCTAAAAGGGAAGAGAATTATATTTAAGATTGTATTATATGTTAAAGTCATATACATAGTGAATTTTTAAAACCTGAAGTAAAATGATATAAATTAAATCAGTTATTTTATTTTTGCTGATCCGGGAGCTTGAACTCAGCACCTGGACTCTGTCCCTGAGCTTTTCTGTGCTCCAGGCTAGTGTCTACCACTTGAGCCATTTATTGTTTATTGGAGCTAAGAGTCTCATGGACCTTCCTCCCTGGGCTGGCTTTGAATTGTGATTCTCAGCCTCCAGAGTAGCTAGTGTTACAGACATGAGCCACTGGTGCCTGGCAGATCAGTTATTATTTAAATCAGGCATTTAATAAATCTAAGAATTACAATTGGGAAGAAAGCTTAAACTATCTTCCAGTGACAAAACTCAATACTAGCATGCTAGAAAAGTATGCATCTTTCTTTCTTTACCTCTTTCTTTACCCCTCTCTCTTTTTTCTTCCTTCTTCCTTCCTTCCTTCCTTCCTTCCTTCCTTCCTTCCTTCCTTCCTTCCTTCCTTCCTTCCTTCCTTCCTTCCTTCCTTCCTTTCTCTCTGTCTGTTTGTCTGTCTGTCTGTCTGTCTGTCTGTCTCTCTCTCTCTCACATCATGGGGCTTGAACTCAGAGCTCTTTCACTCAAGGTTAGCACTTTACCACTCTGAGCCAGCTTTACTTCTGGTTTTCTGGTGAATAATTAGAGATAAGAGATTAGAGATAAGTCCATGGCTGGCTTTGAACTGCGATCCTCAGATCTAAGTCTCCTGAGTAGCTAAGATTACAGACATGAGCCATCAGTGCCTGGCTGCATATTTTACTTATTCTGAAAATCTGAAAAGCAAACTTTTCTAAAATCTGAAACTTTTTCAGTGTCTGAACTCAGGGCCTGGAGCTCAGGCTTACTTGACTTGCTTATTCATGGATAGTACTCTACCACCTGAGTTATGCCTCTAGCCTAGCTTTTTTGGAAATGGCAGTCTGTGACTTTTTTTGCTCAGACTGGTTTTGAACTTTAGTCATCCAGATCTTAGCCTTGTGAGTAGCAAGGATTATAGGTCTTGAGCCACTGGTGGTATTACTTAGTAATTTCACGGAAACTACTCCATCTAAATATTATAGAGTACATGCCCCAGTTTCTTCAAGTGTACTTCATATTGAGAAGAGTCAGTAAATATTGACCCGTGGAGAAGAATAACAACTGGGTCAAATATGTTAGATTGTGATACTTTTCTTTATCAGTCTTGTCCTGCTCTGATTAAATACTAAGCTTTACCTTTAGTGACATACCTGGTCTTTTTGTTGTTGTTTTGTTTGTTTTTTTTACTTGAGAAAAGGTGCTAGTATAAATATTTTGATGTCACTGTTTACCTGTAACACCTAATCACTGGTTTGGTGCAGAATACTTTTCATTTAACAGTTGTACTTGTTGAGCCAGTAAATATTAGTGGCTACAGTAACATCTGATTTTTTTTTTTTTTAGGTCTTTAAGCCAATTGTTGAAAAATTTGGTTTTAAATTTAATTGTGACATTAAAATGAGGTAAGTTATACATTTCCTAGCCCTTCTGATGTATTACATGTGCTAAAAATAAATGGAAAAGTTAGACCTCAGAGGACTGTCACTCTAATATACCTATATTATACTTGATTGTTCAGTTTCTTGTAGGAAATCATTGTACTTTGGTCTTAACAATAAGCTGGAGGGGATGTTGACAGCAGCCACATGTGATATTCATTTGTTTCCTGGGAGAAATATTACAAAGGAATATCTACCTAGGGCAGCTTCACATCTAGTGTTATCCATGCTCCTGCAAGGACTAAATGATAATGCTAGGTACACAGCTAGGCTTATCACTATGGGGGCCTTAAAAGAGATTTTCTTCCACAATGTAGTCTGTTATTTTCCTCAGACACATAGTAAACATACATGTTATTTTCTTTGAGGCTTCCCCTCAGCAACACCTTTAAATTTCTTGGTTTAGCATGTAAGTGCTCCAGTTACCTTTAGGCATTATTTCTCTTGACCTCCTTTCAGCTTCATGATTTTCACGGATCCTTAAATGCTTTGGACTTTCTTTATTCATAAATCCTGTATACTTTAAAAATGAAAATGGCAGTTTCTTGTTTGGACTGCCCAAAGATGTGCCTTCATTGGAATTTACATCTGAACTGCTATTTTAATACTTTCTTTGTGTGTGTGTGTGTGTGTGTGTGTGTGTGTGTGTGTGTGTCTGTGTGTCTGTGTGTGTGTCTGTGTCTGTGTGTCTGTGTGTTGTGGGTCGTGAACTCGGCCTGGGCGCTGTCCCTGAGCTCTTCAGCTCAAGGCTAGCACTCTACCACTTGAGCCATAGCGCCACTTCTAGTTTTCTGGTGGTTAATTGGAGATGAGTCTCACAGACTTTCCTGCCTGGGTTGGCTTTGAATTGATATCCTCAGAGTAGCTAGGATTACAGGCTTGAGCCACTGGTACCCAGCTTTTAATACTTTCTTACAGCCCTCCTCCTCTTCTAGCATGGTGTCTGGAGCCATCTCCCTTCCAGATAGAGAATTCCTTAAGATAAGAGCACTTAAATTCTTAGCATCCATGATAGAATTAATGACACTAAATAACAGAGTTAGAATTTGGTTGGTGTTCAGCTACTTAAGTGTTCATCAGATATTTATTTGCCCATCAGTCATTGTTTCAAACCCTAGAAAATAGAAACAAAACAGATCCAGACATCAGAGAACTTCTGTTGTAAAATAGCACTGTCAATAGAACTTTCCACACTGAGGAGTATGTGCCCTTTTTATGGTGTCTAGTTGGATAGTCACTAATAACTTCTTTCTTCTTTTTTGATAGTACTGGGTTTGAACTCAGGGCCTCACACTTGCTCAGCTGGTGCTCTACCACTTGAGCTATCCTTTCAGTCTGGCCTTTTTTCTGGTTATTTTGGAGATACAATCTCATGGACTTCTCTTCCTGGAATGATTTAGAACTGAGATCTTATAGATCTCAGCCTCCTGAGTAGCTAGGATTACAGATATGAGCCACTAGCCCCTGGTCCAAATGTAAGTCTTGAGACCTTAAAGTAAGCTTTATGTATTTCAGAAGCTGACTGATTTTTTTTTAAATTCTTACTTAATTTCCTTTATTTTTATTTTAAAATCTACTTTTTTGTTGTTGGGGATGGAGTCCAGGGCCTCACAGATGTTAAATATACACTGTTTTCCAGTGAGCTGTTCTCCCAGCCTAATATTTTCCTTAATGTGAATAGTCATATGTAACTTGGGGCCACTGTATAGGTCAGAAGAGACCTAAAATACTGTTTAGGACTTTCCATGAATTATATCTTGAGTATCATTCACATTATTTTTGATGTCATATTGGGGTTCACTTTGGTTGTGTGGTCAGTTTATGTAGGTGTTAACGCTCTCCACAGGGGCTATTACCCAAAAGGAGGTGGCGAAGTACTCGTGCAGATGTCTCCAGTTAAACAGTTAAACCCAATAAATTTGACTGATCGTGGCTCTGTGACAAAGATCTATGGGAGAGCGTTTGTTGCTGGTGTTCTGCCATTTAAAGTAAGTTGTCTGAATGTTCTTAGATGTGTTTTTACACTTGGTTGTTTTTTTTTTTTTTTTTTTTTTTTTTTGGGTCCGGTGGTGGGGCCTAAACTCTGGGCCTGGGCGCTATCCCTCAGCTCTTCAGCTCAAGGCTAGCTAGCACTCTACCACTTGAGCCACAGTACCACTTCCGGGATTTTTCTTTTTTGCTTATGTGGTGCTGAGGAATTGAACCCAGGGTCTCATACATGCAAGGCAAGTGCTCTACCACTGAGCCACCTTCCCAGTCCTTGTTTTTCCACTTGGTAAGTATTATGTTATCTAAGTTTTGAAACTATTGAGAATTTTTTTGTTTGTTTTCTTTTGGTAGTACTTGGGCTTAAACTCAGGACCTTGCTATTTGTAGACAAGTGATAGAACTTATTTTTTTATATGCCTTTTCATTTAAGTTTTTCCTAAAATTTAGTCCTCTCTCTAGTCTTGAAAATTGAATAATTAAATAATGAATGTAAAAGCTGTTTTATGTGACTTTGAAGGCTTGAAAACAATTGTCCAAATTTTTCTTTTTTTTCCTCACTTGCCAAAATAGGTAGCAAAAGATATGGCGGCGGCAGCTGTGAGATGCATCAGAAAGGAGATCAGAGATCTGTATGTTAACATCCAGCCTGTTCAGGAGCCCAGAGACCAAGCATTTGGCAATGGCAGTGGAATAATGTGAGAAATAGACCTTTCTTAGGCATAGTTAGAAGACCTGAAATAATTTTCCTGTTTCAAGATGTAAGATGTGCTTGATCAATTTAGAATTTGAAGAGGGCATATTTTTACCTACCTGAAACAATATTATTAATTAAGATGAATATTCTGGCTGGGTCTGGGGTGATGCATGCCAGTAATCCCAACTACTTGGGAGGCTGAGGCCGGAGGATTGTGAGTTTGAGTCTAGCCTGTATTACATAGCAAGATTTCATTTCCAAAAAGAGATT
The DNA here is from genome assembly GCF_019054845.1 of Dipodomys spectabilis. NCBI lineage: Eukaryota > Metazoa > Chordata > Mammalia > Rodentia > Heteromyidae > Dipodomys > Dipodomys spectabilis. Next base: position 10,692,868 of record NW_024870679.1, on the reverse strand, counting down.
ATTCTGGATTTTGTTTTTAAAGATCGGCAATCCTTGAGATTTCTTTCTTTATCTCTCTCTCTTTCTTTCTTTCTTTTCTTGTCAGACTTGGGGCTTAAACTCAGGGCCTGGGTTCTGTCCCTGAGCTCTTTTGCTCAAAGCTAGTTCTCTACCACTTTGAGTCACAGCTCTACTTCCAGTTTGTTAGAGATTAAGAGTCTCATGGTGACTTCTGGCCAGGCTGACTTTGAACTGTTACTCTCAGTTCTCAGCCTCCTGAGTAGCTAGAATTACAGGTGTGAGCCACTGGTGTCTGACATAGTCCCTGAGCTTTTTGTGCTTAAGGCTAGCACTTGGCCATTTGAGCTACAGCTCCACTTTTGGCTTTTTTGGTAGTTAATTGGAGATAAGCATCTCATGGGCTTTACCTGTCTGGGCTGGCTTCGAATCACAATCCTCAAATCTTAGCTTCCAAAGGCTGTAGGATTACAGGCATGAGAATCCATTTTTGTAAGCTCTTCATAGCAATTGCATTCTGTAGCCATGGATTCAAACAACTATTGATCAAAAATGTTTGAAAAAAAATTGTGTCTGTACTAAACATGAATGGGCTTATTCTTTGGGTAATATAGCTGTTTTGTATATACATTGTGTTAGGTATAAGTAATCTGTAGATGATTTAAAGTCTAAGAGTTGATATACATAGTTTATGTGTAAATATTATACTATTTTACATAAGGGATTTATAACATGAATAGTAATAGTTCCTTTCTCTGTATAGCATTGTTGCTGAGACATCCACTGGCTGTTTGTTTGCTGGATCAGCACTTGGCAAACGAGGTATGGATAAAGGGACTCTATAATAGTTCCCGATACTCAAGTAGGAGTATCAGCTGTTGGGAGTAGAGTATTATAAAGAATGACAGAAGACATATTTAGAAGGATAAATTAACTAATTGTGTTTTAAACGTCACATCTTTTTCCTAGTTTCCTACTTTGAAAGTTTTCAAACCTATGGAAAAATGACTTGTTGGTCTAGTCATCTGTATTCCTGTCCCCAGGTACAGTGGCTGCACGTCCTGTGTGTCCTGAGCCTTTTCAGTGTTAGGTTGCAGACACTCTACCTCACTCCTAAGCACTGCAGCATGTATGTCCAAACAATGTAGTGACCGTGGCATTTTTATACCAGAAGAATTTGTCTGTTAGAGACAGACGTACGGACATACTTTGATCTAATGAGACTACCCTTTGTTAAGACTTGCACATACATGTTTTGGGTCAATATGTATTTTTTTTCTCTTTAAGTACACATAACATTTAGCTGTCATAGCTGTTTTTTCTTTTCATACAGAATACTCTCCATTCCCCCACACACACCTTTTTTTTTTCTATTTATTCCCTGGACATTTTGAAAAGTCCAGGCCTTTTTTCATGGAATTTTTCCACTGTTTCGATTTGTCTAGTAATATCATGATTAGATTGGGATTAAACATTTTTAGAGTGTTGCATAGGTGATTTCATATATATTCTAGTGCATTGCATCAAGGCAGGGGAGGTAATAGTTTGTGCCTTCTCAGTAAGGCCAGATGTACACGTGGTTAAGTGTATACCACTGTCTATTGTACCTGTTCCTTTTCCCTGTATGATTAACAGGTAGTCTGAGAAAAATCCCTTGAGATCACTTGATTATGCTGTTCTCACACAATTTACATGCATTGGTGATTCTTCCCTGCACTAGTTTCTGTGGTGCTAATTGGGAAATGCTGGTTTTTGTTTTGGGGTTTTTTTTGTTTTTGTGAGACAGTGTCTTACTGTGTAGCTCAGGCTGACCTCAAGCTTGTGATCTTCCTGCCTCAGCCTCCCAAGTGCTACAGTTAAATCATTGAATATTTTCAGGAAAAGGAAATCTGTCCAAGGGTCTGATGGGGGGTTACAGAAAGACAAGAATAGAGATGCTAACAAGTAATTTTACAGCATTTTAGATAATAATGTGCAGGAAACAGCTTCATGGTGTGGATTTTTCACTTTTCAAATAATTTTAGAACCTATCATCTTTTCCTTCTCTGAGTTTCTGTTGGGTATGCACCTGTCTGTGCTCTAATCAGTGGAGGATGGATATAGAACCTTAACTGTTCTCAAGGGGTTGGAGCTGCAGCTCAGTTGGTAGAGTGCTAGCCAGTGAGCAAAAGCATCAGGTATTGAGGTTGAGTCTCAGTCTCAGACCTGAAAAGAACCTTAACTACTCTCTAGTATGTTACTTTTTTTTTTTTTATGTTTTATCAGCAAAAGGGCTAGCAATATTGGGTGTTCAATACTAATATTATTAATAGCCTATTATTTGTGATCTTGATAATGGATGCTTTATAAATGTTACCTTATTTCTGTTACAACTTTTCAACATAGTTTTCATTGTCTTTTCTAGCTGAAAGTGGAACTGTAAGACACTAAGTAGCTCACTCAAGTGTGGGGGTGGGGCAGGGGATAGCTCACTGGCAGAGAATGTAGCATGCACCAGACCCTGGGTTTAGTCCCTAGAACCAAAAAATTAAAAGTCAAGATCTATAATAACTCTCTCTAAATCATTCTTTTTAGTCATATAATGGCCAACTGATGATGTAAAAGTAGGGAGTTTAAATTCTGACAATATCTGCTGTAAGGGAAGAGTTAAAATTCTGAAATTTTTAGTTTTCTGGAAAAGGTTAATATATGTATGTATAGAGAGAGTAGATAACAATTGTATATGTGTGTATATGTGTGTGTAAAAAATATATACATATATGTAAATTTGCAAGAATTTGAAGCAGAAACAAAATCAACCACAGTATAAGTACTTAAGACATTTTCTTTTGAGGCCAAGGATTTTTTTTTAGGCATATAACCTTAAAAAGATAGTTGGAAGCTGGGGGCCATTGACATGCCTATAATTGTAGCTACTCAAGAGGCTGAGATCAGAAGATCACAGTTCATAGTCAGCCTTGGCAGGAAAGTCAGTGAGACATCTCCAGTTAATCACCAGAAACGCTGGCAGTAGAGCTGTGGCTCAAGTGGTAGAGTGCTAACCTTCAGCACAAAAGCACCCAGGCCCTGAGTTCAAGTCCCGATTCTAGCATTAAAAATTTTTTAAAAGTTGGATATTCCACTATTTCTGATAAACTTAGTTTGTTTTCATTGCTGTACTAACGATTTATATAGAAAGGTAGAAAGTAGGGCTGGGAAGTTGTCTCAGTAGTAGAGCGCTTGCCTTGCATGCATGAGGCCCTGGGTTTGATTCCTCAGCACCACATAACCAAAAGGAAAAAGCTGGAAGTGGGCTCTGTGGCTCAAGTGGTAGAGCGCTAGCCTTGAGCTGAAGAGCTGAGGGACAGCGTTCAGGCCCAGAGTTCAGGCCCCACGACCGGACCCAAAAAAAAAAAAAAAAAGGTAGAAAGTCAATAGAGCAAGAGGTAAATATTCTGACTTATGTTCAAAATAAGCTAATATCTGTTCATGTATTTTTAGTTAGAAGTCTTTATGTTTATTCTGTTTGGTTTTTGAGACCTTGTCTTACAGTAGCCAGGCTAGATTCCATCTTGGTATCCTTGTCTAATAATGTTTAAAACCAGAATTGTAAGCATTCACCATCAAGTCTAGCCATCTTCAAGTCTTTAAAGGGAATAAAACCTTTTTTCTTTTTCTTTTTGCCAGTTCTAGGGGCCTGGGCACTGTTCCTGGGCTGCTGCTTCTTTTTTTTGCTCAAGGCTAGAACCACTAGAACCACAGCTCCACTTCTGGCTTTTTCTGTACTTGTGGTACTGAGGAATAGAACCCAGGGCTTCATGCATGCTAGGCAAGCACTCTACCACCAAGCCACATTCCCAGCCCTCATAGGACTAATCTTTAAAATAGTCATTTTATTATCTGTTCTTTCTTAAATAATACATAGTATCCTGACTTAAAAAGTTTTTTAATTCTGATGTAATTGCCTATACACTAAAGGTAGCTTATATAAGTTTTAAAAATTTGAAGTTACAAACAGTTAGAAACTGATGTAATAGTAATTTTTAAACAGACACAAAGCAAATTTTCCATCACTAGTATATTTGAAAATAAAATGCATTTCCTTGTAGCTGGCTTACACCTCTTATCCTAGGTACTCAGGAAGCAGATATCTTTGAGGTTGGGAGCCATTTTGGGCAGGAAAGTCAACAATGTCTCCAATTAAATAGCAAACAGCAGAGCTGGAGGTGTGGTTCAAGTGATAGAGTGCCAGCTATGACCAAGAAAACTGAACAGAAAGCCAAATGAGAGCTTGAGGCCCCGAGTTCAAGCCCCTCTGACAAGCTTTAGGAAAATAAAGATCTTATTCTAACTGTTGTGTGGGATAAAGTCAGAAGCCTGACACATTATATCAGTGCTGCCTGGGGTGTATCAAACTGTTGGCCTTTTGGTAATTTGGGGTTTTTACATTATTCCTGTCTTAGGCGTGAATGCAGACAAGGTTGGAATTGAAGCTGCTGAGGTGCTGCTGGCAAATCTTAGACATGGTGGAACTGTGGATGAATACCTGCAAGACCAGGTAATGACATTGAACACTTGGTAATTACCAAGTGTTGTTGTTGTTGTTGTTGTTGTTAGTCATGGGACTTGAACTCAGGTCCTGAGTACTGTCCCTCAGCTTTTTGCTCCAGGCTAGCTTTTGAGCCACATTTCTACTTCTAGTTTTTGAGTGGTTAATTGGAGATGAGTCACAGGGACTGCTGGCTGGAGGTGGCTTTGAACTGCAAATTCTCAGATCTCAGCCTCCTGAGTAGCTAGGATTATGGGCATGAGCCACTGGCACCAGGCTTCAAACGTACATCTTGATCACTGACACATACTGACTAGCAAGCCCTATTTCAGTCATTTCTTATAGTTTTCTGGGAATATAATCTTCATATTTCAGTCCTCATCTTACTTGGCCTTTCTTCAGTATTTAGCACAATTGCTGAAGAAGTACTTTATTTAGTTTCTGAAATACTCTTAGTTTCCTTTCTCGCAATTCATTATATGCTAGTTGTTGTTTTGTTTTATTTTTTTTCTGTGCTAGAAATTGAATCCAGGGCCATAGGCATGCTAGGCGAGACAGAACTTTTTTTTGTGTGTACGCTGGTCCTGAGACTTGAACTCAGAGCCTGGACATTGTCCCTGAGCTGCTTTTGCTCAAAGCTAGCACCCTACCGCTTGAGCCACAGCACTACTTCCAGCTTTTTTGGAATACTTTATTGGAGATAAAAGTCTCATAGACTTTCCTGCCTGGGCTGGCTTCAAACAATGATCCTCAGATCTCAGCCCTCCTGAGTAGCTAGGATTACAGGCGTGAGCCACTGGTGCCCAGCTAAGAAAGAACTTTACTACTGTAGTTTACCCCACTTTAATGAATTCCTCCTTTCTCTCTCTCCCTGCCTCCCTCCCTCCCTCCCTGCCTCCCTCCCTCCCTTCCTTCCTTCCTTCCCGACCTTTCTCTCTGTTTCTTTTTTCTTTCCTTTTTCTCTTTTTCTTCTCTCTCTCTCTCTCCTTTCCTCCTTCTCTTTCATTTATTCTTTTTTTTTATTGTGAAAATACTATACAGAGAGGTTACAATTACATGAGCAAGGTAATGAGTACATTTCTTATCAAGCATTGTTGCCTCCTTTGTTTCCTCTTCCCATCCCTTCCCATCTCCTCCCCTCCCCCCCACCAAAGTTATAAAGTTCATTTTTCAACATAACGTCTTATACATCTCATTGTTGCAATGGGTCCACCTGTATCCCTATTTAAACAATTTGTTTTTTCCCTTCCCCTCCACAAATTATACCAACATCAAATGCAGTGAAAACAGGAGTTATACCGTGGGTGAGGGACATACAAAGCAACAAAGAAATCATCTTATAAATATGTTAGAAACAATAGCAAGAAAGAAAAACCATTTGAGTCCTTATCTTGGTGTTCATTTCGCCTAACATCAACTTCTCTGACTGTTTCTGCTTGTCTCAGACATATACTAGTTATTGCAAATAAGGGAAACCATGGGACCTATGTTTCTTTGAACCTGGCTTACTTTATTTAATATTTTTTCCAAGTCTTTCCATTTCCTAACAAATGGGGCAATGTCATTCTTTCTGATGGAGGCCTAGAATTCCATTGTGTATAAATACCAACATATTTTTTGGTTCATCTACTGAGGGGCATCTGGGTTGGTTCCATATCTTGGCTGTGGTAAATAATACTGGAATAAACATAGTCGTGCTGGTAGCTTTAGTATGGTCTTGTTTGTGATCATTCGGGTAAATGCCCAAAAGTGGGATTGCTGGGTCATAGGGGAGCTCTATGAGGAGTCTTTTGAGGAAACTCCATACTGCTTTCCAAAGTGGCTGAACAAGTTTACACTCCCACCAACAATGAAGTAAGGTTCCCTTCTGTCCACATCCCCTCCAGCATCTGTTGTTATTAGAGTTCTTGATTCTAACCAATCTAACTGGGGTGAGGTGGTATCTCAATGTTGTTTTGATTTGCATTTATTTTATGGCTAGAGAGGTTGAGCATTTCTTCATGTGTCTATTGGCCATCCTTCTTTCCTCTTCAGAGAAATTTCTCTTTAAGTCTTTAGCCCACTTATTTATTGGGCAGTTGTTTCTTTGAGGATTTGTTGTTGGGGGATTTAATTTTTTGAGTTCCAGGTATATTTTAGATATGAGACTCTTGTCCATTATATGGCTAGTGAAGATCTCCCAATCCGTGGGCTTTCTATTGATCTTGCTAGCTCTGTCCTTTGTCATGCAAAAGCTCTGCAATATCATGCAATCCCATTTGTCCAATCTTTCTTTGATTTGTTGTGTTTCTGGGTCTCTATTGAGAAAATTTCAGCCTGTGCCAAGGAGACCTAGGGTTTCTCTATTCCATCCTGTAATGTTTTCATGATGTCTTCTTTGACTCCGAGATCTTTGATCCATTTGGAGTTGATTTTGGTGCAAAGTGATGTATAGCTTTAGTGATCTAGCTTTAGTTTTCTACAAGTGATTAACCAATTTTGCCAGCACCATTTACTGAAGAGGCTGTCTTTCTTCCATTCTAATTTTTTAGCTCCCTTATTGAAGATTAGATGGCTATAGGTCTGTGGGTTCATTTCTGGGTTTTCAATTCTGTTCCATTGGTCCTGAGGTCTGTTTGTGTGCCAGTACCAAGCTGTTTTGATTACTATGGCTTTGTAGTAGAGTTTCTTTCATCTATTCTTTTCTCAAGTAGTTATACTAAGGGGTTTCAGTTTAACATATGAATATGAATTTATGAGTACAATTTTGCATCTTTTTTTTTTTTTTTTTGCTAGTCCTGGAGCTTGAACTTAGGGTCTGGACTCTGTCTCTGAAGTTCTTTTGTTCAAGGTTAATGCTTTACCACTTGAGCCACAGCACCACTTCCTGCTTTTTCTGAGTAGTATAGGAGATAAGAGTGTCACGGACTTTCCTGCCAGGGCTGAAAACCATGATCCTCAGATCTCAGCCTCTTGAGTAGCTAGGATTATAGGCATGAGCCAGCAGTGCCTGGCTCATCACGAATCGTGATCAGTGTCACCCCTTCCATTATTCTCCTCCATCTGTCCCAATACACTCATCCCCTCGAGTTACCTGGTTTCATTTCACATATATACACTGAATATTATGACTGCATTTGCCCATCCTTCCTCTCTCTGCTTGTCTACCCCCCTCCCCTGGCATCACCCCTCAACAACACATATTCATAGTTCTTGGTAAAAAATATATTTCTAAAAGTAGACTTCTGACTTAACTTCCAGGGTTGGAAGTAGCATTCTGCAACATGAGCCACACCTCCATCATTTTTTCCTTTAGTTTTCTTTTGAATTGGAAGATTACTAAATCAAGCCTGGATGGTGATTCTCTTGTTTGAATATCAAATGTAGCTGGTATGACAGGCATGTACTACCATGTCCAGTTTTATTAATGGAGAAAGGTTCTTACTAACTTTTTGCCTGCGCTGACCTCAAACCATGATCATCTAATCTCTCTGCCTTGTGAGTAGCTGGGATTACAGGTGAGAGCCACCACGCCTGTCCCTTTACCTCTGGTCCTGAAGAACTCCTCTGGTCAGACTCATAACTATCTGATTTCACTCCCTTGGTGACTTTCTTCACTCATGGTTTAAGTACCATCTGCATGCTGCCCAGATTAATCACTGCCCAGACCTCTCTCCTAATTCCTTCCTAGTTATAATCCCCCAGCCATCAATATGGATATGTCTTGCCCTTCCCACATCTAAGACTCACTCGCAACAGGTGCTGTGGAGTATTTCTGAAATAGGCGCTTTCTCCCTCATATTTTCCCTTTCTTTTTTCTTCCATCTCCTCCACCTTTCCCTTTTCTTTTCTTTTCTTCCTTCCTTTTTTTTTTTTTTAATTTGAAAACAATTTTGTCCTTGAACTCTCTATCCTCTTAACTTAGCCTCCCTCTCAAGTGCTGGGGTTACAGTTGTATACCATCATGCTTGGCAAATAAAACCTTTCCTTTTTACACTTTGCTGTCTGGTGTATTTTCCTCTCTCTCTTTCTTGCCTTACTTGCAAGTTAGCAGCCTGCTTACACAAACAGGTATTAGCTACTGAGGAGGCTGAGATCTGAGGATTATGATTTGAAACAAGTCTAGGCAGAACAGTCCCTAACTTTTTGGGGTTTTTTTTCTGTTGGTCATGGGACTTGAACTCTGTCCCTCAGCTCTTCAGCTCAAGGCTAGCGCTCTACCACTTGAGCCACAGCACCACTTGCGATTTTCTGGTGGTTAATTGGAGGTAAGAGTCTCACGGACTTTCCTGTCCAGGCTGGCTTTGAACGAGATCCTCAGATCTCAGCCTCCTGAGTAGCTAGGATTATAGGTGTGAGCCACTGGCGCCCAGCGAGTCCCTGACTTTTATCTCCAATTAACCAGCAAAACTCAGAAATGGAGGCGTGGCTCAAATGACAGAACAACAGTCTTGATCAGGAAAAGCTGAGGGACAGCGCCCAGGCCCTGGATTCAAGCCCTCGTATTAGCACCACAAGAAAAGAAAAGGAGAGGGGAGAGGTGGGGAGAGGAGGTTTATTTCAGGCTAGGAGTATAATTCAGTGGCTCAGTGACTGAGATTTTATTATTATTATTTTTGCCTCAATTGTCTAAGCCCCTGGGTTCCATCCCTAGCGTGGAAAAGAAAGAAGTTAATGATTGAATTAACTGTGAGGCTACTCATTAAAATGTAATATTGCAGCTATCAGTGGAGGGGTATATTATGAAATTTTTAACCAGCATATCAAAAAAGTGTGTTTTTATAGTACAAAGGAAAGGTAATTTTGCTTTCAACTCTGGACCTTTCTACTAAAAAACTTGAAACATTTTTTTAAAAGGAAGGAAGAAGCGAAGAAAAGAGGAGGAAATCAGTTTTCTGAGGACAATCTCTTCCTTTTTTTTTTTCCACTGGTCTTAGGGTTTAAACTCAAGGCCTGGGCACTGTCTCTAAGCTTTTGTGCTCAAGGCTGCCAGTCTACCACTTTGAGCCACAATGCTATTTCCAGCTTTTTGGTAGTTAGTTGGAGAGAAGAGTCACGTGACCTTTCCTGCCCAGGAAACTGCAAATCTCAGATCTCAGCCTTCTGAGTAGCTAGGATTACAGGCTGAGTCACTGATACCTGCCTAGGATAGTTTTGCTTATGTCTAGTCCCTTGCCTTTCGTCCAGGTTTACTCGCACTCCTAGTAATTCTATATTAGTCTACTCATTCATCTGCTGAAATGTAATTTTAGAATAAGAACTTGTCACATTATATATGCCAGAGATGGCTGTCCTGTCTTAATTAATACATCAAAGTCCCGCTCCATATTTTGCTCTTAAGCATTAATTTTTAAAGTTCCGTGTTGAATATTGCTGCTCAGCACTTCTGACCCATACTGCAAGCTTCGGGTAACACAAATTTTCTGTCATCTTCCAAGGGCGTCTGGAAAGTAAAGAAAGATAATTTTTTTTAACTTTCTTGATTTGGAATGTCTTTTCATTATAGAGAGTACTAAAGTTAATTGACTCTTAAGTATAAGTAAATGTGTGACATTTTTGTGTTTGTTCTTTCTTTCATAGCTAATTATTTTCATGGCACTAGCCAATGGAATTTCCAGAATAAAAACAGGACCAGTTACGCTCCATACACAAACTGCTATCCATTTTGCTGAACAGCTAGCAAAGGTGAGTATTCTATTAGAAAGAGCAATTAAATTTCATTTTGTTAAACACCCTAACCATTTTTGTCTTCGTTATTTTTCAAATAGTGCCTCATGTTTATGTCTGGGTTGGCCTGTATACGTGCCAGATTCCAAGCTGTTGGTTGATTGGGATTTGTGGCGGGGGGGGGGTGGGGGGGGGGGTGGTGGAGGTGTTTCAAACTTCATGCCTAAGCTGGTTTCTTCTTACTTCTAACTTCTCAAGTAGCTAGGAAAGTAGCTAGCCACTGCACCCAGCTTTCAGTATATTCTTTCTTTGTATGTGTTTGTGTACTAGTCCTGGGGCTTGAACCCAGGGCCTGGGTGCTGTCCCTCAGCTTTTTTGCTCAAAGCTAGCACTCTACCACTTGAACCAGAACTTCACTTCTGGGTGGTTTGGTGGTGAATAGAAGATAAAAGTCTTATAGACTTTCCTGCCTGGGCTAACTTGGGGCCATGATTTTCATATCTCAGCCTCCTGAGTAGCTAGGATTACAGGTGTAAGCCACCATATTTGGTTTGGTCATGTTGTAAGTAGTTGACTTGGAATGAGTTCATCTTTCTGTGCCTCAGTGTAGACAATTCATCTGTAAAATCAGAGACTCAAGGCTTTTAAGGCTTCATAAACAACTTGAAGCCCAGATTTTAAATGATTCCTTCACTGTTGCTTGTGTTTCCCGTTTGTATAATGTTTGCAATTTGGAAGGTACGCACATACACATAACTAACTACAAAACCTGGCTTCCTGCTCAGCATTCAGTGCTGTTTGTTTCCGGTAATTGCAGACGCCCGCAGTATCAGCATCCTGCCATGCACACTGGTGGCAGAATCTGCAAACATTACATTCAGTAAGGCCGCACTGATGGCTCTCACATAAGCACCCAAAGATTTTAGTCACACACCTGACATCTTTTTACCCCAGACTCAGCCTCTCAGTTTTGATTTTAAGTCAGCTTTGTTCAGATGAACCACATTTGCTTTAGAAATGATCGTGTTTCCAGAACACAGTGACGCAAGTCAAATACTTGAAAAGCCAACTTCAGTTAACAAGTGAAAACGACAGTGTTAGCCCAATCACGATGAAAGAAGTTAGTCACCACTGCCAGCCCTCCTCCCACCCACCTTCCCACTGCCAGATCTTTTGAATAGTGAATCCAGAGAATTAAATTGTCAAGAGAAAATGAGATTCAGTGATTTCATACTTCACAGATAAAAAAAAATGGACGTCTCAGAGCCACATTTTAGAAAAACTTTTTAGAGAAGGGAGACAAATGATGCTTTACTAACCTCAACCAACAGCTGAGATTTCCGAGTTGGAGTTTGTTTTGGTTATACTCATGGAGTCTGTGATTCAGTGGGTGCAGAGCACAGCCCGTGTATATGTTCTGACAAAACCCCCGAAGAAGCAATACATTCTCATAGGTTATCAACGTTCTCCGGCTGTTTCCTACAGGCGGGCTTACCCCAGCCCGAGTGATGGGTATTTCTCCGTCCTCCTCATTCCCGCTCTAATACTGTAATGCTCTTCTGCTTTCAGGCCAAATTTACTGTGAAGAAGTCAGAAGATGAAGAGGATGCCTCTAAAGACACTTTCATTGTTGAGTGTGAAGGAGTTGGGATGACAAATCCTTATCTATAGAGTATCTGCCGTGTAAATGGTGTACCTCAGTGATGGATGGCACTCATTCAAAGCATGTTCTTAAAGGACCTGACTAGACTTGGAGATGAAGGATGATGTTCTAGATTTGCCTCACCAGAATCCTACTTGAAATCTCTCCTGCAATACTGACAGTGCCGTAAGATTTGATGGATATGTATGATTTCAGTATTTAAGTATTGAAATAAAAGTTTCTTTGTACCTGAAGTAAATGACCTTCATTTGGTTTTTTAGCATTATTGGGAGTTGAACTCAGGGTGAAGCACGTGAAGCAGACTCTGAGACAAACACTATACTATTTGAGCCAACCTCTAGACCTTTCGCTCTTTAGTTTTTAGATAGGCCTCAGACCATGATACTCCTACCTAAGACTCTTGCAGAGCTGGGATTACAGGGTGAGCCAGCACAGTTGTTCATCTGCATGAGAAAGGCTACAAGATATAGTGGATGTGGGTATTGCATTCCTTTCATAGCTAAGTCCAAAGCCAGTGAAGACAAATAGATCTGAGCGTGAACTCTGGCTTGTTTGTTGTTACGGAGTTTTGCTAACTTTTCCTCTGATTTCTCTGGCACTATGATTCTCCCACTGTCTGCCTCATGAAGAGCTGGAATTATAGGTGTCTACCACCATCCTTGTTAATGTTTTTCTCTTTGATATAGTAAGTCAGGAATATAGATTTCATCTTGTATGCAATAACTCCCTTATCTAGGTTTTGTTTGTTTAGTGGTACTGGGGTTTGAACTCAGGGCCTCACACTTGCTAAGCAAGTGCTCTCCTCCTTGATCCATGCCCCTGTTCTAGAGTTTGGCTTTTTGATGTTTCAGTTACCTGGTGTCCATAATACTTGATCCAATTTTGAAAAAAAAAAAAAAAAGCATCAATCTAGTTAAGATTTAACTTCAATAAGAGTTCACTAAAAATCTCAGAATGTGCCTTTTTTTTGGCCAGTCCTGGGGCTTGAACTCAGGGCCTGGCCACTATCCCTACCACTTGAGCCCACGGAGTAACTCTGGCTTTTTCTTATTCTGTTTATGTGGTACTGAGGAATCAAACTCAGGGCTTCATGCATATGAGGCAAGCACTCAACCTCTAAGCCGTCAGAACGTAACTTTTATGCTTAATTGATGAGTAATATAATGTTAGGTCCCAGTATGTGCTCAAACACAACATGAAAAGTGGAAGCAGTGGGAAAGAGTCAACAAAGGAGGACCAGCAGGATGGCAGGTAGCTTACCTGGGGTAGATTCCCTTCATGCACACACCCTCTGCTGGTGATTCTCACCATAGCCTCTCTGCCTCCAAGCTATCTCCTAGGGGATTTTCTTTTTCTTTCTTTTTTTTATTTTTGTGGTGCTAGGGATCAAATCTAGAACCTGTGCACAGTGGACAAGTAATGCACCACTTTCTTCTTTTTTGGTTGGTCTGGGCCTGGGCGCTGTCCCTCAGCTCTTCAGATCAAGGCTAGCGCTCTACCACTTGAGCCACAGTGCCACTTCTGGCTTTTTTCTGCTAATGTGGTGCTGAGGAATCGAACCCAGGGCCTCATGCATGCAAGGCAAGCGCTCTACCACTGAGCCACCTTCCCAGCCCCTCCTAGGGGATTTTCAAGTCAGTATTTTCTCACCCTAGTAGATGGTCTTCTGTGGTCATAACGAGGCAGCAATGTGGCCCAGGCCATGACTGGGAAGACAGCCTGGGCCTTGTCATGGAACGCTGCAGTGACCTGAGCCATGGCTGGAAAATGTGTGGAAAGCACATGACTGGCCTGTTGTAAGAATTTAGAGACACTAGAGTTGAGGGTAAAAACAGAGGCAATCGTTTCTAATGTACAAATGAATCTGTTCTACCAAACCATTCAGGAGGCTTTTCTTTGTTGCTGAATGTATTAGTGGTCCCAAAGGCCATGATCAAAATACTAACATTATATATACATATGTGTGTGCGTGTACCTATGTCTATTTACATGTGTATGTATGGGACTCGAACTCTAGGCCTGGGTGCCGTCCCTTAGCTCTTCAGCTCACGGCTAGCTCTCTACCACTTAAGCCATAGTGCCACTTCTGGTTTCCTGGTGGTTAATTGGAGATAAGAGTCTCCTGGACTTTCCTGCCCAGGCTGATTTTGAACAGTGATCCTCAAATCTCAGCTTCCTGAGTAGGATTACAGGCGTGAGCCACCGGCGCCTGGCTTGTATGTGCTTTTTAAAAGGAGTTTTTTTAAATGCTATTTTAGAGGTGGTGCACAGAGGAGGGATTACAATTACATGAGTCAGGTAATGAGTACATTTCCTTTTGTACGGTGTCTTCTGTTCTTTCACTCTCCCAGTCCCTCCCTCCTGTCAAACTGCAGTTGGTATTGCAAACAGAGGTGATCTTATACAGGAAGCTAGTCATGTAGTTGTTGGGAGCTTAAAAGAGTTAACTAGAGAGCCTATGTATGAGAAAGAGCTGGAGAAATAGAAGGTAAGAGGGTGGTAATAGAGCCTAAGAGTTTGAAGGAGGTGTTCTGTGGGGCTGACAGGTCTCAGGAAGGACCACTTCTCAGCTGATGATCCAACACTGCGAACACAAGCTAACTGGAGGTACAGCCTGGCCGGTGCTTGCATGGCTGGGCACTCGGGAGGGAGCACTGTGAAACTAATATCCCTCTTGCTCACCTTGGGAGCACAGCAAAGGTGAGTAGCAGGGGCAGTGGAAATGCTGATGGAAGTCAGAGCCACAGTTTGCCATGCTGTTGGAACAATCCTGATAAGAACTGGAAACAGGAACCGTCCTTTCTCTCTTCCTTTCTTCTCTGCTTTTAATAATACTTAACTAGGGCTGGGAAGGTGGCTCAGTGGTAGAGAGCTTGCCTTGCATGCCTGAGGCCCTGGGTTCGATTCCCCAGCACCACAAAAGCAAAAAAAAAAAAAGCCGGAAGTGGCGCTGTGGCTCAAGTGGTAGAGCGCTAGCCTTGAGCTGAAGAGCTGAGGGACAGCACCCAGGCCCAGAGTTCAGGCCCTACGACTGGACCCCCCCCCCCAAAAAAAAAAATAATACTTAACTAGTAACCAGAGCTGAGGGACAGCACCCAGGCCCAGAGTTCAGGCCCTACGACTGGACCCCCCCCCCCCCAAAAAAAATAATACTTAACTAGTAACCAGGTGTCAAGGATGTATAGAATGTATAGTTTCTACTTCAAATGCCATGGAATAGAACTGCACACACACGTACACGCACATGTACATGCACACGCGCGCACACACACACACACACGTTTGTCTAATTAGGGTAATATATGGACCTTGTGTGTTTTTTTCAGCTTTTCTAAATCATCATGCATTTAGAAAATTAGCCGGGCGCTGGTGGCTCACGCCTGTAATCCTAGCTACTCAGGAGGCTGAGATCTGAGGATCGCGGTTCAAAGCCAGCCCGGGCAGGAAAGACCGTGAGACTCCTATCTCCAATAAACCACCAGAAAACCGGAAGTGGCGCTGTAGCTCAAGTGGTAGAGCGCTCGCCTTGAGCTGAAGAGCTGAGGGACAGCGCCCAGGCCCAGAGTTCAAGCCCCATGACCAACAAAAAAAAAAAAAAAAAAGAAAATTATATTAAAATAAATTATAAGTGCACTTGAAGATAGTTTCTAAGCTTGCTTGGAGATAACTGATTTTTTTTTCTTTTTTTTTGGGTCCGGTCGTGGGGCCTGTACTCTGGGCCTGGGTGCTGTCCCTCAGCTCTTCAGCTCAAGGCTAGCGCTCTACCACTTGAGCTACAGCGCCACTTCCGGCTTTTTTCTTTTTGCTTATGTGGTGCTGAGGAATCGAACCCAGGGCCTCAGGCATGCAAGGCAAGCGCTCTACCACTGAGCCAACTTCCCAGCCCGATAACTGATTTTTTTAAATCATGATTTGAGATCTACTATTTTCTAGCCACTTAGTTGGAGACTACTAAAGCCAGCCAGTGATATTTCTCTGTAATCTAGAGTAACCAGTATCATCAGGGGATAGCAATATAAGAGCCCCACCAGGTGCTAGTGGTAATCCTAGCTTCTCAGGTGGCTGAGATTTGAGGATCACTTTTTGAAGCCAGCCCAAGCAGGAAAGTCCATGAGACTCTTATCTCCAATAACTACTCAGAAAAAGCTGGGGAAGTGGTGCTATGGCTCAAGAGATAGAGCACTAGCCTTGAGCAAAAGAAGCTCAGGGACAAAGCTCAGGCTCAGAGTTCAGGTCCCAGGACTGGAAAAAATCAATCCAGGGCTGGGAAGGTGGCTCAGTGGTAGAGCGCTTGCCTTGCATGCTTGAGGCCCTGGGTTCGATTCCTCAGCACCACATAAGCAAAAAGAAAAAAGCCAGAAGTGGCGCTGTGGCTCAAGTGGTAGAGCACTAGCCTTGAGCTGAAGAGCTGAGGGACAGCGCCCAGGCCCAGAGTTCAGGCCCATGACTAGACCCCCCCCCCCCAAAAAAAAACAAAAACAAAAACAAAAAACCAATCCACTCAGGAAATTCTGAGTGGGTAAATTCTGGAGAGGTTTACAAAGACCCACCCAAGGGCCTGGTTTAGTCAACATAACACCTCCTAAAGACCATTATCCTACAGTTCCAGGCCATTCCAAGACTGGGAGTGATTGTGGAAGAATTCAGGTAAGACTTAGGAAGAAGCTGGGTGCTGCTGGCTCATGCTTGTAATACCGACTACTCATGAGGCTGAGATCTGAGGATCACGGTTCAAAGCCAGCCCAGACAGAAAAGTCCATGCGACTCTTATTTCCAATAAACTACTCTGAAAAAGCCAGAAGTGCACCATGGTTCAAGTGGTAGCATGCTAGCCTGCGTACAAAGAGGCCTGGGGACAGTGCCTAGGCCCTGAGTTCAACCACCAGGACTAAGAAAAAAAAACAAGGAAGAAACAGGTGCAAGCTGTTCTGCTGTTAGTAGCATCAGATTGCAGAACCAGAAGTAGAAAGACAACCCCAAATCTTTTTTTTTTTTTTTTGTCTTTGTTTAGCATTGATTCAAGCCAGCAGCTCACATTACCAGCCTAGGTATGCAGCACAGTTGTCTATCTGCATGAGAAAGGCCACGAGACACAATGGATGTGGGTATCGCATTCCTTTCATGGCCATGTCCAAAGCCAGTGAAGACAAATAGATCTGAGCTTGAATACCAGCTTGTCTACCTATGAGGTGTCTGTCTACTTTGGTTTACTAAGCCTTAGAACTTTCATAGGAATAACATTTCTCACCTGCTATATAACTTGAATTAAAATAATCATTTTAGGCCTTAGTTCTTTCATTAAGAAGACTAAAATTCCTCTTCTCTCTTTCCTCCTTTCTTCCTCTTTCTTCCTTCCTCCCTCTCTTGCTACTCTCTGCCTCATTCTTTCTTTCCTTCCTTCCTTCCTTCCTTCCTTCCTTCCTTCCTTCCTTCCTTCCTTCCTTCCTTCCTTCCTCTCTCCCTCCCTCCCTTCCTTTTTTTCTCTCTCTCTCCCTCCCCGCCCCCTTTCTATGTCCTATTACTAGGGTTTGAACTCAGGGCCTGGGCACTGTCCCTTAGCTTTTCCACTCAAGGCTAGCGCTCTATCACTTAAACTATAGCTCCACTTCCAGCTTTTTGCTGGTTAATTGGAGATAAGAGTTTAATGAATTTTCCTGCCCTCGCTGGCTTTGAACAACCATTCTCAGATCTCAGCCTACTGAGTAGCTAGGGTTTCAAGGGTGAGCCAACAGCTCCTGGCTGAGTATTTCTTAACTCTTCCTATATGAGGTTCTTATTCCTATTATCAACCAACTAATAAACATTCAGATAATAGCAGATAACATACAATCACAATGGTAGAATTAAAACCCTTCAAATAATTCCACTTCCATATTCATAAAAAAATAAGTAAGCATCATATTGCTAAGTGGAGTTACTGATGGGTAGGCAGTCGATGCTACAGGTGAATGAGTCTCTGCAGTTACACCCTAAGGTCTCCCAAACTAAGGGCATTAGCTTTGGCCTGGATAATTGCTGCTTTATCAGACACATCTTATGAATGGCTTCGATGGCCTTTCTGTCATTGATGGAACATCCAGTGACAAGAAAGTGGAGTTGTGTCATCCTGACCCTGTTAAGAGTCCCCAAAGTAATGAGGAGGCTCTTAGGGAGAAATGATGTTTCCTTGCTGAGGCGCCTTTGAGCTGAAGTAGGACCTGGCATCTCAGCCCACTCATGACATGGCTCAGATTTCCCCATGCACCCTTAATGCTGAGACTCAGCCAAAGAAAGATTTCTCTAGCGCAGCCCAAAGCCTGGGTCCCAGTCTTTCCTTACTTTCTCCCACTTTTCTGGCACTCATTTTCATTTCAACACCCTCTATAAAGGTTTATGTAGATGAATGACTTTTATTACATAGTGCGATGGAGACACGAATACTTGAGATCTTTGCTCAAGTGGACTTCTGATTATTTAGTTGGCATCACATAATTATTAAAGCTGCAAGTCTCACATACTTGTCAAAAGAATATGAAGGTTTGCCAGGTGCTGGTGGCTTGTGCCTTTAATCTTAGCTACTCAGAAGGCTGAGATTTGAGGATGGCAGTTTGAAACCAGTTTGAGCTGGAAAGTTTGTGAGACTTGTATCTCCAGTTAAGCACCAAAAGCAGTCAGAAGTGGAGCTGTGGCTCAAGTGGTAGAACACTGGCCTTAAACACAAAAACAAAAACAGCTCCGTGACAGTGCCCAGGCCCTGAGTTTAAGCACCAGTCCTGGAGCATGCACAAACACACATACACACACACACACACACACACACACACACACACACACACACACACACACACACACAGAGGAATGTGATGGTTTGAAGCATTTAAGAGAGACTGGTGTTGGTGTCTCACATCTATAATCCTAGCTACTCAGGAGGCTGAGGAATGAGGTTTGAAATCAGCTCAAGCAGACAAAGTGGAGACACTCTTATCTCCAATTAACCAGCAGCAAGCTGGAAACAAAGGTGTGGCTCAACTGGTAGAGTTGAGAGAGCACAAGGCTCTGAGTTAAGGCCACAGTACCAGTGCAAACTAAACAAGTAATAAAATATAAAGAGATTCCTGCTTCATGGCATTCCATTAGCATGGAGGTCTCTGGAAAGATGCCCTGCTTGGGGTCAGAGTTCTTCTGGATGGCTTTCAGGTTTCACAGTGAGGAAGTGCTTATTTCCTGGAGGTCAGCTTCCCTCCCAGTGTACTTGGAAAACTTGATGCTGACAAGATCAGACAAGTCAACCTTGAAATGGACCAAAGTCCACTGCAGAAAGGACAAACCGGGTGATACTCTTGGCTATCTTGCCCAGTGCTTGCAGGGACACCAGGACACTCCTCCAAACATGCTGCTCCAATGCAGGCCCCAGATACTCCCCTTGTCCTCAGAGAGCACCATCCCTGCCCCAGCCGCCACCTACATCTACCGTTAATGCTGCATGCACTTCCCTTCTGTGGTTTGACTGCCGTGTCTTCTCTTTTCTTTTCCTGCAAAAACGTCCATGTTGGCAACGAAGATCCTGGGTAATCTGCATTTTATCCATCTCCTCCCTTCCTTCCCTCCCTCCTTTCTTTCCTTCTCCCTCCCTCCCTCCCTCCTACATTTTCCTTCCTTCTTCCTTCCTTCCCTTCATCCTTTTTCCTCCCTCCCCCTTCCTTCCTTCTATCCTTCTTCCTGAATCTTTTCTTTCCTCCCTCCCTCCTTACCTCCCTCCCTCCCTCCCTCCCTCCCTCCCTCCCTTCCTTCCTTCCTTCCTCCCTTCCTTCCTTCCTTCCTTCCTTCCTTTCTTCCTTCCTTCCTTCCTTCCTTCCTTCCTTCCTTCCTTCCTTCCTTCCTTCCTTCCTTCTTTCCTTCCTTCCTTCCTTCCATCCTTCCTTCTTCCCTCCCTCAGTTTTAGTGCTACTCTGTAGATTCTCTGAGTTTCTTGTTTCAACGTATCTCTTTTGCAGTTGATTTGCTATTCTTTTCTACTCTGTTTGTGGTCTAGCTATTTTCTTAGCATTTCCCTCTTTCTTCTTCTTACAAGTATTTTTTTTTAACTTTTTAATTGTTATTATAAAGCTGATATACAGAGGGGTTACAGTTATGTAAGTCAGGTAAATAGTACATTTCTTTTTGAACAATGTCACCCTTTCCCTAGCTCTCTCCCAGTTTTCCCCTCTGTCCCACCCTAAAAGTTGCATAATTGACTTTCAGCATAGTATCTAGTGAGGACCACTTCTGCATTTGTTCACCCTCTTGCAGCTATTATTATTATTATTTTAGCTCTGCAGGACTTCATCCAAATAGATATTCTCCCCCATCAACCTTTCTCTAGGCTCAGATACATCTGTGGGCCTTTCAACATGACCACGAACTCAGAAAGAAAACTGTCACAGCCTTGCCACATGTGACAATTTATATGAAAACGGCAGGATCTTCTGGAATAATCTTTTCAATTTCATTCTCCTCATTCTTTTGATGATTTAAAAAATAAGTATAGTATATTCAGGAGAATTGAAATGTCCTTTTACATGATTATCCCTGTCACAACTTCAGTATTTAGAGCTACAAATATAATTGCATAGGCACCAAAGAAAGTAAGAGGAGACAATGAGTAAGTACTGTGCGTGACCAGAGCGGGGGCTTGGGGCCAGCATGCTGCTTTGTACCGTGATTTTCCAGTGATTCACATGGAGCGAATGAATGGAGGAATGAATCATCACAACATCAATTGTAAAAACAACAACAATACAACAACAACAAAAAATAAAAACACAAAAATCTAGCAAGCCAGACTCCCGGAGCAATCAGTAGCATGGTTTTCGTAAACAAAATCATGTCACTAATCAGTTGATAGTCACCTTAAATGAATGTAATTCATTTGAATTTTATTTATTTATTAGCTCTTACTATAATTAAACTTGTAAGTTTTGGAATTTTTTATATTTATATAAGAGTTATCCACATAAAGAGTTTGGAACCGTTTTTCTGTTTGTGGGTGATTATATAACATTAAAAACAAAAGTAAAAGCCGGGTGCTGATGGCTCACACCTGCAGTCTTAGCTTCTCAGGAGGCTGGGATCTGAGGATCACAGTTCGAAGGCAGCCTGGGCAGGAAAGTCCTTGAGACTCTTATCTCCAATGAACCACCAGTTAACTGGAAGTGGAGCTGGGACTTCAAGTGGCAGAGCATTGGCCTTGAGTAAAAGAGCTGAGAGATAGCACTCAGGCCCTGAGTTCAAGGCTCAGTATTGACATAAAAATCAACCAACCAACCAAATAAATAAATGCAAGTTTATCAGGCTTTGCTTCCAGATGGAGTAAGAGTTTGAGATGCCCTTCCTGCTGGTGGAGACAACAATATACACGGAAAGATAGTTTTCAAGACATTCAACGTCAGGTAATGAAAGATTAGGGAGACAAGCCCAGGAGACTCTGCTCACAGCCACAGCACGAAAGGGGACACCTTGGGAGAGTCTGGTGGGGTGCTGTGAGCTGACAATATTGACTGAGTGCTTGAAGAGCTCTTGAAGAGCTCCTGGGCTAGAGTTTGCAGGACAGAATCCTGCCGGGTTGAGCAAGAGCCCCACAAAGAACTAAGTTCAGAGATGTGCAGAGGGTTCAAGTCACCTGTCCACTAGGGTCCTATAAAGTGCTTCACTGCCTCAGGTTGTGGAAGACTCATGTACGAGAATGAGAAGACAGGCTCACACACGCCCACAGCCCATGCCTGCCCCTCCTATGGCTCTCCTCAGACAGAGCAGATCATCTAGGCAGGAGTTGGTGGCTCACGCCTCTAATCCTAGCTACTCTGGAAGCAGGCTGTGATCTAAGGATTGAGGCTCAAAGTCAGCCTGGGCAAAAAGGCCCATGAGACTCTTATCTTCAATTAACCAACCAAAAGCTAGAAGTGGAGGTTGTGACTCAAGTGTCAGAGTGCCAACTGTGAGTGCAAATCTAAGCAAGAGCTCCGGGTTCTGAGTTCAAGATCTAGCTTCAGCAGCACACACACACACACACACACACACACACACACACACACACACACACACACAATTTAAAAGATGATTTAAAAGGGCCGAATCATTTTCTAGTAACCTGTGGCCCAGAACAAAATCAACTATATATATATATGCACTATCTTTGATTTTGCCATCGTGTTATAACTGATAAAGACTATGAAAAATGCATTGGAATTTAAATTTTTAAAGTTTTAGATCTATAGATCTAGTTGCGATCACATTTCTATTGTTAATTCTAGTTACTTTGTGTTGTGTTAGTACTAAAAATAAATGTCCTTTTTAATTTCTTGCCTCGCATGTACAAGGCCTTGAGTTCTATTGAGCACTGAGAGAAATAGAGGACGATGAAGGAGGGAGGGAGGGAAAAACTGTCTTGGAGGCAGGGTTTATCCAAACTTCACTCTCCTTTGCTCCCAGGCAGTGAAATACTTGGAGCTTTTAGTTTATCTAAGCTAAACGGACGTGTAGGTGAAGGGAACCCATCTTCTCTCTATGAAGCTCAAGCAGGTTGTGGGGACTGTACCTGGTGAGGGACAGCATCCCAGTAAACAGGGTTAGAAAAATCAAGAAAACATATGGGTGCTATCGGACTAGGGAGGCTTGAGGACTTTTGCCTGTGACCAAGTCCGGGGGAAAGACACCAATAAGAATGGTGACTAGTCTGCCAGGTGCCAGGCACTCACACCTGCAATCCTAGCTACTCAGGAGGCTGAGGTATGAGGATCTTGGTTCAAAGTCAGCCCATGAGACTCTTGTCTCCAATACACTGCCAGAAAACCCAGAAGTGGTGTTGGCTCAAGTGGTAGGGTGCTAGCTTTGAACAAAAGAAGCTCAGGCCCTGAGTTCAAACCCAGGACCAGCACGAACACACACACACACACACACACACACACACACACACACACACACAAACACACACACATACATACACACAAACACACACACATACACACACACATTAAATTTAAGGAGAAAGAGCTGAATATTAAGAAAATAGAAGAATAGGGCTGGAATCATGCCTCAGCAGTAAGAGCATTGGATTAGCAAGCATAAGGCCCCTAGTACAAACCTCTGAAATGAAAAAGAAAAAAAAATTACAAAAATAAGGTTGTTATTGGGTGGGGGAGGGGCGGGGGAGGATGGGAAGGGATGGGAAGGGGAAACAAAGGAGGAGGCTACAATGCTTGATAAGAAATGTACTCATTATCTTGCCCATGTAATTGTAACCCCTCTGTATAGTATTTTCACAATAAAAAAAAAACAAATTATAAAAAAAAATAAGGTTGTTTATGGTTCAACTACTATTTGGGATCCATGTATTTATATCAGTATAAAAGCAGAAATAGATAAGTAAGTATTAAAATACAATAAATTTGGGATATATAATCAAAATAGTCATATCCAGTTTCCACCCCTTTCTTTAGAGATCATGTTAAGTAAATACTCTTCAAAATGCTGTTTACAAGCTGGGAACTTGTGGTCATGCCCATCATCCTTGGAGGCTGAGATCTGAGAATCTCGTTTGAAGTCAGACTGTACAGGAAAGGCTTTGGAGCTCTGATCTCCAATTAATTAGCAAAAGCCAGAAGTGGAGCTGAGGTTCAAATGGTAGAGTGCCAGCCTTGAGCATAAAACACCTAAGAGACAGCACCCAGGCTCTGAGTTGAAATCCTAGAACCTGTCAGCACTCACATAAAGAAGGCAAGCAGGAGGTCTCTGTGGTATGGCCAGGTGCAGACAGGGCTACGCTTTTCTGAGTAAGGAAGGTTCAGCACTGTTGGAGAGGATGAAGAGGTGGCATCTTGGAAGTCAGTGCCCAAGTGAATGATGCCATGGGAATAGAAAACATCTTATGTTCTAAATATCCTTAAGTTGCAAATATCAATATCCCCCAAATCCTAGACTGACCTGGATAGCACCTAGTCATCTGGGTTACAACATGGCACCTCCAATGGTACATCTGTCTGTTTTCCTCTCCAATTTATCCTGCACCAAGGTCAAACTGATCTTGTAGAGGGCTTTGGACAATGCCACTCCACCAGGCCCCTGACAGCCTCATTATTTAACCTCATTAAGGTCAGCGGAGTCCTTGCTCTCTTCTTGTTTCTTTTGTGCCCTAGAAAATACCATTCTAGCTGGGCACCTGGTGGCTTACACTTACTGTCCTAGCTACTCAGAAATTTGAAGATTGAGGCTTGAAGTTCACCTGGGGAGACAAATCCAAGAGACTCTCTTGTCTCTAATGAACCAGCAAAAAGCCACAAGTGGAGCTGTGGCTCAAGTAGTAGAGCATCAGTTAAGTTTTAGTATCAGCATGCGCATGTGCTCACCCCCCCCCCCACACCACCATTCTAACTTCTGCCTCCAAGCTGTTATTCCTGTGTTTCTTCCTTTCCAAGGGCCTCTTCAAGGCACTTTCCAATTCTCAGCCTTCCTCCATGAAACCTTTGCAGTCTCCCAAGTCTCCATTTCCCTCTTCTCTCACCTCTCTAATGACTTCAGTTGCTAATTATACACTGTCTTCTAGAATTATATGTTATCTCTGTGTAAATGTAATTATTTTCATTCATGCACTCAGCAATTATATGTAGAGTAGCTTCTCTGTGAGGAACTCAGTTCATGTGTTAGGGAAAGCTTGTAGCAGAAATCTGCTCCATGATAGTGAACTTGAAATACTAACTATATTCTCCAATGGTAGAAACAGAACAGCTGGAGGTTGGGAGGCAGAGAAGAATCAAGGCAGAGCCTAGTTTGGGGACCAAGGCTGGGCCAGATTTTTGGAAAGATGAGGAAGCAATGTCAAGCGCTATTGAAATTTTGCCAAGAAGAATGACCATTGCTATGGGGCAACTTCATCACTTCCAGAGTGAAACGTTTTCAGAATGGTCAGATCAAAGGGTATTTTGAAAAGTCCTCTCCATTTCTTTCCCGGGATGGGTTGGTTTGTACACTGGCAAGAAGTCAATGCAAATGGTGAGATTGAAGACAGGAGAGAATTAACACTAGACAAGGTTAAGGTCTCAGACCAGCAGTGCCAGGAGGATGGAATGAAGGGTGAAGTTGAAGAATTCACCTTGGGATAGGAGAGGAATGTGTAAAAGAAAAAAAAAATCAACAGGGCTAGGAATGTGGCTTAGTGGTAGAGTGCTTGCCTAGCATGCATGAAGCCCTGGGTTCGATTCCTCAGTACCACATACACAGAAAGAGGCCGAAGTGGTGCTGTGGCTCAAGGAGTAGAGTGCTAGCCTTGAGCAAAAGAAGCTCAGGGATAATGCCCAGGCCCTGAGTTCAAGCCCCAGGACTGGCAAAAAAAAAAAAAAAATCAACAGAAGTGAGTTCCTTAGGGAGTGAGGAAGGGACTAGATGAAAGAAATGGCCTGTGCAGGAAGACTTGGTTACAATATCGATGCTACTGGGCAGGAGATACCACATTAGTCAGCCACTGACCATTTTAGCAGTAATGAATTTTCTGATTACTTAGCTACTGCTTGGAAACAGGAAGGTGCCAGTGGCTCATGCCTGTAATCTAGCTACCAAGGAGGCTGAGATCTGAGATATGCAGCTCAGAGACATCCTGAGCAGGTCCATGAGACTCTCTCCCCCCCCCCCCCCCCCCCCCCCGCCTCTCTCTCTTTCTCTCTGCTGATCCTGAGGCTTGAACTCAGGGCCTAGGCACTGTCCCTGAGCCTCTTTGCACTCAAAGCTAGTGCTCTATCACTTGAGCCACAGCACCACTTCTGACTTTTTCTAAGTAGTTAATTGGAGATAAGAGTCTCATGGGCTTTCCTGCCTGGGCTGGCTTCCATCTGTGAGCCTCAGATCTCAGCCTCCTGAGTAGCTAGATTACAGGCATGAGCTACCAGCACCTGGCAGGTCTCACATTCTTGCTTAGCTTATTTATTTATGGCTGGCCCTCTACCACTTGTGCCATACCTCCACTTCTGGCTTTTTGCTGAGCAATTAGACGATGGAATTTGTCTTCTTGGGCTGGCTTCAAAGCTTGATCCTCAGAATTCAGTCTCCTGATCAAAAACTGAAAAATTTTGTTTGAATCTTACCCCATTCACAAAGTATTTGAGGTGACTTGCAATACACACAGACAATAGTGAGTTACAAATAAGGAATTAAAAAAAAAAAAGGCCCAGAGAAAGAAAACCTGGAGTAGAAAGTCAGTCACAGGCAGGCATACAAAGAGAACTCAAATGAACCTCTAGAATTGAGTTTCAGCTTTGGTCTAGAATTCCCCGTGAAAGTGGAAAGAGAAATGTGATCTGAAGCGGTTCCCTCCTTTCCTTCCTCAGCCCCTGCAAAACCCCCCATCTCTCCAGAATTGCTCAGCGTGTTCCTCATAGGCAGCCTGGAAGACATTTCTCACAGCAAGCTCTTAAGTTCTCATATCAGACAGCTTGACATCACAAAGGATACAAGGCAATGAAAAAAATGAGTTGTAATTGAATAATAATAATAATAGAAAAAATAAAGAATGGGTATGGAGGGACAGTGAGGGCGACTTGGCTCTAGAGAGGTATGTGTTTGTTTATCAATTTATATCTCAGTAGCAAACAACTAGGGATTTAAGAATCCTCCTTTGTGTGCGATGGAAATGTCGTGCAATCCTTTGGTACAGTTGCATCAGTTGAGAGTTCATATGGAAATAGCTGAAGTGATGTTCACTTGATAGTTCTGGGTGCTGAACGTTGAGTCCTGTGTTATTTTATAGTGTATTTGAGTTGCACTCTACTTAATGAATGGTGCTCATTCTTTTATAATTGTCTTCTGTTAATGGGTCATTGGGGGAAAATAGTAGTTTGTATTCCTTTTTTTCTTCTTTCTTTTGCTCGTTTCCTTCCTGTGTTTCCTTCCCCTCTCTCTTACTTTTCCTTCCTTCTTTCCTTTGATCCTCCCTCCCTCTTTTCCTTCCTTCCTTCCTTCTCTCCTTCCTTCCTTCTTTTCTCCTTTCTCTCTTGTTTAGTTTTCTTGTGGTGCTGGGAATTAAACCCAGCACAACTGCTCTACCTCTCCCTATATCCTCAGCACAATGATAGTAAATTTTATTTGGCCTGTGTGTGTTTGTGCCAGTAGTTCCTCCCTCACCCCCTGCCCCTGACAGGACTGGTTCTCTATCACTTCTGTAGTTCCACTTCCATCATTTTTGCTAGTTAATTGGAAATAAAGAGACTCTGGGATCTTTCTGCCTAGGCTAGCTTCAAACCTTGATCCTCAGACCGCAGCCTCCCAAGGAGTTCGGATTAACAGGTTGTGAGTCACTGGCACCTAGCTCTCAGCATGTCTATCATTGATGTGGACTTGGAGAGAGAATTCATTGATAAAGGCTAAGGAATGTGAAACTGGCAGAATTAACTCAGTGAGTCTAGACCTCATTCCATCCATAGATTGTGGGTAATAGCCAGATTTTTCTGCCCCACTTCTCATTCTGTCTGAGCTTCTGTTGCTTGCCCTGCTGCTATCAGGCTCTTGGCTCCATTTCCTGGAAGTCTCTGTGTTCACTGGAAGATTTTCGCCCTGAGGCCCAGCTGTCTGACCTTGATTCAGTTGGGCCAGTTTGCTGGGATTCCTGGTGGTGATGGGGGGGCGGGGGTAGGGGTGAGTCTTTATCTCCTACAGGGTAGACTAGAGTCCCAGAGCTAGGAAACCTAAAGC
The DNA here is from genome assembly GCF_019054845.1 of Dipodomys spectabilis. NCBI lineage: Eukaryota > Metazoa > Chordata > Mammalia > Rodentia > Heteromyidae > Dipodomys > Dipodomys spectabilis. Next base: position 10,665,344 of record NW_024870679.1, on the reverse strand, counting down.
TTCAACAATTGTTTAAGACAAGGACAATGCGCACATTCACTCACTCACTCATTCATTTATTTACTCATTTGTTCATTTACCTCTTACTTCCCCTTCCCTCTCTTCTCCTCCCCTCCTTTCTTCTCCCCCTCCTTTCCCTCCCTGCTTTCCCTCATGGATAGTGTGCTTGCCACTGAGAATATGGAGACAAACATCACAGATGCGTTACCTCCATAGAGTTAATCCATAGAGGAAATTCAGTTGTCTTCCTGCTGTGCCATGATCTTGGTGAGTATCGGAAGACCTGTCTTGGATGTCACTGCTGTGAAGCTTTAAGGATGGTTAGGGGCCAGGGATGACAATAAACATCATATAGTGCATAGGGCAGTCCTCCCAAATGAGGGATAACTCAGTTCAGAACAGATGGGGCTGGTCATGTGGCTCAGTGGTGTAGGGTTTGCTTAGCACATCCAAGGCCCTGGGTTCAATTCCCAGACCTGAGACTGAGTAAATCCTGGCCGGTATGTGTGTCAGTCCCAATGTGTGTTAGAATGATGGGGTAGAACACTTCCTTCAGCCTGTACCTGTGTGTGTGTGTGTGTGTGTGTGCTAGCACTGTGGCTTGAATTCAGAGTTCAGGTGCTTTCATTCTTGCTTGGCTTTTGGCTCAAGGTTGACACTCTACCATTTGAGCCATTCTTCTGCTTTTGGCTTTTTGCTGATTAATTGCAGATAAGAGTCTTGTGGACTTTCTTGTCTAGGTTGGCCTCAAACCTCAATCCTCAGACCTCAGACTCCTGAGTAGCTAGGATAATAGGTGTGAGCCACCAACACTCAGTATAGCTATTATTATTACTATCAGTAATAACCCGACTTTCTATGTGGCTGCAGGCATTTGGTAATACTTTGGGCTGATTATTTCAATTAATCATCAAAACTCTATAGTGTGGGTATCACTATTATCTTTATTTTAGAGCTGAAAAGTAGGTTTGGATTAAGAAACTTGTTCAAGAGCTGGGGTCATAGCTCAGTGGCGGTACTTGCCTAGCATGTGTGAGGCCCTGGGCTGATTGCCTAGCATCCTAGTAATATTGCCAAACCAACCAACCTCCTTGCTAATAAGTGGAATCCGGAAAGTCTGACTCCTGCCTCTCCAGCACCTCTGATGCTGGGGGCCTCCTTCATCTGTTCCTTAGCTTATTAATAATTTCTTTAGGCTGGGCACCAGTGCTCATGCCTGTAATCCTAGCTACTCAGGAGGCTGAGACCTGAGGATTGTGGGCTGAAGCCAGCCTGGGCAGAAAAGTCCACGAGACTCTTATCTCCAATAAACTACTCAGAAAAAGCTGAAGTGGTGCTGTAACTCAAGTGGTAGAGTGTCAGCCTTGAGCACAGAGGCTCAGGGACAGCACCCAAGCTCTGAGTTCAAGCCCAAGGACAGGAAAAAAGAAAAAAATTGCTTTATTGGCTGTGTGCTGGTGGCTTACACCTGTAATCCTAGCTACTCAGGAGGTGGAGATGATCAAAACCGGCCTGGGTGGAAAAGTCTGTGAAGCTTTCTATCTCCAATGAACTAGCAAAAAAGCTGTAAATGGAGGTATGGTTCAAGTGGTTAGCGCTACAATCTAATGTCAAGGGAGAGAGCAAGATACTGGAAGCCCCAGTACTGGCATCCAAAACTAAAAAATTGCTAACGAACACTAAAATTGCTTTAGTGATCAGTGGGTTTTAGGTTTCTGTTGGAAGTCTGAGGGAAAAGACAGGTTGGCAGAGCAGTGCCCAGATTTGAGGAAAGAACATTTTACACTTGATTACCTCCAGATCGAATGTATATAAACTAGTGAATGGCTCTCCCCACGACTGGGCAGCTGGCAACAGGGGCTGACCCAAATAAACAGAACCAGACAAAACTCTTAGTCATGTCTAATGCCACTCTGCTGTGTTGCTACAGAGTACGCCAGGACTTGATAAATACTCCAAACAAGCTCCCACCCTGCCAGCTTTCCTTACCTCCCACGCTGGTTTACAGTCCAGGATTTTTATAGGTCTGCTTTCCCAAGAGTTTCTGATACAAAGTTTAGGATCAGACATGCCTCTTCATCAGCTTTGGGTGTTTCCTAAAGGCAAAGCTGTGGGGTCTGCTGTCACCCACACCTTACATTACCAGCTAGGAACATTCCCAGACTGAAATGTGATCTAGTTCCTTCACCCACAATCTAACCCATCGATCGTAAGAGAACACGATGTCTGCCCACGTGACAGGGCAGAATTCCTCTGTCTTCTCACCTGAGTACAAGAGGTTGGTACCACCCAGGAGGATGAGAGGGTGATTCAGAATATGTGGGGTCCTTATCACCCAGGAGGATATTCTTACGAAGAGGAGGAGGTATGGGCCCCACAGATCACAGGTCAGTGGGAAAAGAGGGGTGTTATGTCCCAGAGGTTTGGAAATAACTTGTTCTGAACTAACAGATAGATTTCATTGTTTTGTTTTAAGTCGTTAAGATGTATATGGTGTGGGCATCTTTAAAATGAGCTAAGGCCTTTTTCTTCTTCTTCTTTGTTGTTACTTCTGGGATTTGAACTTGAGGCCTGAAAGCTGTCCCTTAGCTTTTTTGCTTAAGGCTAGCACTCTTAACACTTCAGCCACAGACTCATTTTCTTCCCTCCCTCCCTCCCTCCCTCCCTCCCTCCCTCCCTCCCTTCCTTCCTCCCTCCCTCCCTTCCTTTCTTCTTTCTTTCTTTCTTTCTTTTTTTTTTTTTTGGTGATTAGTTGGAGATAATAGTCTCACAGACTTTCCACCCAGGCTGGTTTCAAACTGATCCTTAGATCCCAGCCTCCTGAGTAGCTAGGATGACAGGCATGAGCCACCAGCACCTAGATGAAGGTATTGTTTTGAAAGGCTAATTCACCTAGAATTCCTGCCTGTTTGTCTAAAAGTGAGTTTCAGTTTCTAGTGGGTTAAATAGCAAGGGTGTTGACTTGGTTTTTCTTTATTAACTATTAATTGTGCAAAGGGGAGGTTGATCTGTGCAGATATTTTATTTGGGGCAAGCATCCTGTTTTCTACATGTTATCAAAGCTGGTATATTGCCTTTTTCTCCCTATCATTCTGAGTGTCACAGAAACAATTTTACTCATGACCTCTCTGAATTCCTAGCATGGTAGTTAGTTCCTCTGTGTGTGTGTGTGTGTGTGTGTGGTGTGTGTGTGTGTGTGTGTGTGTGTGTGTTGTCCTTTAAAAGTCATGGAGAGGTTAAACGGATAAATATCTAAAAAAGTTCAAGGCTGCCCAATAATTTAGGGCAGTAGTATAGCTCTCCATTTCAGAATCTTTAGAAAGGCTTGAAGAGGGACTGCTGTAGTTAACCTTTTAGAAATGTTATTCCATACTGCCTGGCAAACTTTTCCTTCTTTCTTTCTTTCCTTCCTTCCTTCCTTCCCTCCCTCCCTCCCTCCCTGCCTGCCTGCTTTCTTTCTCTCTTTCTTTCTTTCTTTTTCTTTCCTTCCTTTCTTTCTTCCCTTCCTTCTTTTTCTTTCTTTCTCTCTCTTTCTCCTTTCTTTCTTTCTCTCTCTTTCCTTCGTTTCTTTCTTTCTTTCTCTTTCCTTTCTTCCTCCCTTTCTTTCTTTCTTTTTATTGTGAAAATACTGTACAAAGGGGTTACAAATACATGGGCAAGATAATGAGTACATTTCTTATCAGGCATTGTAGCCTCCTCCTTTTCTTCCCCTTCCCATGCCTTCCAATCCTCCCCTCCCCCATCCCCTTTCTTTCTTTCTTTCTTTCTTTCTTTCTTTCTTTCTTTCTTTCTTTCTTTCTTTCTTTCTTTCTTTCTTTCTTTCTTTCTTTCTTTCTTTCTTTCCTTCCTTCCTTTCTCTCTTTCTTTCTTTCTTTCTTTCTCTCTTTCTTTCTTTCTCTCTCTTTCTCTCTTTCTCTCGCTCTTTCTTTCTCTTTCTTTCTCTCTCTTTCTTTCCTTCCTTCTTTCCTTCTTTCTTTCTTTCCTTCCTTCTTTCCTTCTTTCTTTCTTTCTTTTTTTCTTTCTTTCTTTCTTTCTTTCTTTCTCTCTTTCTCTCTTTCTTTCTTTCTTTCTTTCTTTCTTTCTTTCTTTCTTTCTTTCTTTCTTTCTTTCTTTCTTTCTTTCTTTCTTTCTTTCTTTCTTTCTTTCTTTCTTTCTTTTCCCAGAAGGAGAATACAAAGGAGAAAAAAGAAAGGGAAAGATAAAACAGGAAGAAAGAGAAAAGGAAAGGTGTGCTGAACAACGTTTTTTGTTTTTTGTTTTGTTGCTGGTCCTGGGCTTGAACTTAGGGTCCAGACACTGTCCCTGAGCTCTTTTGCTCACAGCTAGTACTCTACCACTTAAACCATAATCCCACCACTTCTGGCTTTTTTTGGTAGTTCATTGGAGATCAGAGTCTCACAGACTTTCCTACCTAGACTGGCTTCAAATCAGGATCCTCAGATCTCAGTCTTCTTGGATGGCTAGGATTACAGGCATGAGCCACCAGTGCTCAGCCAAAAAGTTAGTGTTTTACCTTGGATTTGAGTCTTATTTTTTTCCCCATACTTAGGCATTCCTATCTGTGCCCTTCCACAGGAGTCTATTTTACTTAAAATCTTCCCACCATTTTCTATGTACTATACCACAAACTATCAATTTAGTTATGTGATCTCCTTTGTTGGACAATTTCTGTGAACCTCCTTTGCTTGAAGGATAAGGGGAGATTCTGAGAGTGGCTGATGGAGCCATTCACAATCTGGCTCTGGTTTTGTTTCCAGCCTCAACTCCCATTTTGTGGTCCAACCACAGGGAACTATGTTCCCCAAGCATTGCAGTGTGGGTCCCAAGGCGCCTTCACATGCAGTTGGGAAAGTGGGAATGAGGGGAGTCAGGAGGGACAGATGACCTTGACAATGAGCCCCTCCCATGGTGCAGTGGTGGGCAGTGGACCAGATAACTTTCTGGGATTGTAAAGGGAAGAGGTAACTAAAGCAAGCCCTCCCCACCCCACCCCCTTACTTTTAAAAGACAAAGCAAGAATTCCAGTTGGCCCATAGTCCTTGAATCCCATCTTCAGAGCCAAACACAAGGGAAAGTTCGCAGCTCTTGCCTGCTGCAGAGATCCAGAATAAGGAATGATGTTTGCCTTGGAGACAAGAGTAGAAGGACTCAGGACACATTATGAAGACAGAGTAACTATGTGGAATGATCGGCTGTAGATGATATAAATGAGTCTTTGTGTGTCTGCTAGTAGTAGAGCTTGAACTCAGGTACTGGGCATTGTTCCTTAGCTTTTTGAGCTCCATCTCTACTTTCAGCTTTTCCCCTGGTTGATTAGAGATAAGTGTCTCACAGACTTTTCTGTCCAGGCTGGCCTTGACCTGTTGATCCTCATATCTCAGCCTCCTGAGTAGCTAAGATTACAGGTGTGAGCCACCAATACCTGGCTAATGATAACTCTTCACTTGGGGGTTGTCTTGAGTAATTGGATGAATGGTGGTAGTAGCATAGACCTGAAGAATTCTGGAGAAGTTGTATTCTGCCAAGATCAGTGAAAAGGAAAGGGTTGAGGTGATTTTCTAAGCCTCTTCTTGTGTGTCTGTGGGATTGCTGAAGGCTAAGTAGTAATACTTAGGCTAGCAGACTGGTAGAGCATTTCTTGAATGGGCTGAAGCCCGGGTTCAATCCCCTACAGTGTAAGAATAAAATTGTGTTTTAAAAATTAAAATTAAGACCCTTAGATATGTATTTTAAGGTTTTTTTCTTTCATGCATGTGTTTCTAACGCATTTATAAGATTATCTCTTTGTTGCTTTGTATGTCCCTCCCCCACAGTATAACCCCTGCTTTCACTATATTTGATGTCAGTATAACTTGTGGAGGAGATGGGGAAAAACCAGTTGTTTAAGGATACAGGTGGACCTGTTGCAACAATGAGAAGTACAAGTTGACATGTCCAAAACGAGCTTTACAACGTCGGTGGGGGGGGGGGAGGAGAAGGATTGGGATTGGGGGGGAGGGGGGAGGCTGGGAAGGGATGTGAAGGGTAAACCAAAGGAGGAGGCTGCAATGCTTGGTAAGAAATGTACTCATTATCTTGTCCATGTAATTGTAACCCCTCTGTACAGTATGTTCACAAATAAAATAAAATAAAATAAAATTTAAAAAAAAATTAAAATTAGGTTCAGAGGAGTTCTGGGAAAGGCAGCAATGAGGCAAAGTCTGTTGCAATAATCTGGCCAGACAATCTATCAACATCAAGAAAGGTTTCACAATCCACAGATAGTGCAGTGGAGGAGATTAGAATCCTGTCTGCTCACTGGGGAATGTCTTCTGTCTGAAGAGGAGAGGGGGGAAGCTGGGACTCACTGGCTGCTCTTCCTATGGCTTTAGGGCATATTTATTATGAAGCATAGCTCTCTCTCTCTCTCACTCTCTCTTTCTCTCCCCCCTCCTCTCCCTCCCCTCCCCAAACTTTAAAGACAATCAAGTTTCCCTCTAAGAGGCTAAGTCATCAGATCATGCTATTATTTCTTAAAGATTTTTTTTTGGGGGGTCCGGTCGTGGGGCCTGAACTCTGGGCCTGGGTGCTGTCCCTCAGCTCTTCAGCTCAAGGCTAGCGCTCTACCATGTGAGCCACAGCGCCACTTCCGGCTTTTTTCTTTTTGCTTATGTGGTGCTGAGGAATCGAACCCAGGGCCTCAGGATGCAAGGCAAGTGCTCTACCACTGAGCCACCTCCCCAGCCTTCTTAAAGATTTTTAAAGGGTGTTTAGAAATCAACTTCTGATGTATCCTAAGTTACTTTTGCTATGATCTTGGGTAAGTCTTACGCATTTTTTTATGTCATTTTAAATACTGTCCTTTTACTACAAGGCATAAATTAGAGAAACAAATTAAAGTTTAGGAATGTCAGCCTATTCTTCCTATTATGGTATTTATTATGTTTAATAAAAATTGGTCAACTTCTCCTTCCTCCCTCTCTTTCTCTCCATCTCTGTCCTTAGCTGTCCTCTATTACTTGTCCCGTGTCTACCCCTGAGTCATACTTCCAGCTTTGCTTTTTGTTGGTGATCCTGGAGATAGAATCTCTTGAACTTTCTGCCTGGGTTGGCTTTGAACTTTGATCCTCTGGATCTCAGCATCATTTTTTTCTTGCCAATCCTGGGACTTGAACTCAGGGCCTGGGCACCGTCCCTGAGCTCTTTTGCTCAAGTCTAATGCTCTACCACTTTGAGTCACAGTGCCACTTCCAATTTTCTGGTGTTTAATCGAGGGTAAGAGTCTTGCAGATATTCCTGCCCAGGCTGGCTTTGAACTATGATCCTCTCATCTCAGCTCCTGAGTAGCTAGGATTACAGGTGTGAGCCACCCTCTGATACCAGGTATTCCTTTCTCCTTTATGATGAATACAAGTAGCATGAACAATCCTATCATTGGGCTTTAGTCTGTATTGTTGTTCTAATTCTCCTTTTTGGGGGATGAATTTTTTCTATTTATAACTAGAACTATTTTGCAGTCTGTTTCTGGCAGGGTTTAAACTCTATCTGAAGAAGACTTTCCTGCTTAAATATATTTCATTGTGGGACTCCATTATCTACAATTTTTTAAAACCTAATCTACCAAGATCTTTCTTCTTCTCCTACTTTCTATTCTGTGCTGGAGCCTACTGGATGTGAATGAGATCCTGACCTAGCCTTTCTATTATTCCTTCCTAGTCTACACCACTGGGGAGGAAAGACTCTTCCTCCTGTCTTCCTCCTTAACTTTCCCTGCTCACTCTGCAAACTGGCTACCTCCACCTCTAGTCAGCCTTTGACCTCTGTGTGAGCATGGGTGAGCTCTTTCTCCCTCTTCTAACCTACCAGGTCTCTGGCCTATGGCCTGTGTATCAATAGCCTTTCCCAGAATGTAAACTCCTTAAGAACAACATCTCTTGGGGCTGGGAAGGTGGCTCAGTGGTAGAGCGCTTGCCTTGCATGCATGAGGCCCTGGGTTCGATTCCTCAGCACCACATAAGAAAAAAGCCGAAAGTGGTGCTGTGGCTCAAGTGGTAGAGCACTAGCCTTGAGCTGAAGAGCTGAGGGACAGCACCCAGGCTCAGAGTTCAGGCCTCATGACCGGACTAAAATAAAAGGACAACATCTCTGCCTTGTTCTCTAAAGCCATGCCAGCCCATAATACAATGCCAGACAAATTGTAGGCAATAAATATTTCCTGAATGAATACACAGATATTATGCCATGTAAGAACAGAAAACAGAGAGAAAATAAGTTACCTGCAATGTCTATAATATAATTTTGGGTATGTAGAAATAGTTTTTGTGTGCATTACACTATTCAAATCACCATCCTTGTGCTGATGATGTGTGCTGGTACTGGGGCTTGAACTCAGAGTTTTGTGCTCTCACTTTTCCTTTCAAAAAGCTTTTTCATTTCAAGATTTGTGCTCTAACACTTGAGCCACAGCTCCACTTCTGGCTTGTTACTGGTTAATTGAAGATAAGGGTTTGACTTTGAACTGAGATTCTCAGATCTCAACCTCCTGAGTAGCTTGGATTATAGCATGAGCCACCAGTGCCTGGCTACTTTAGAGATATTTGAAAAGTAACATAAATTCCTGAGATGGGAGGGTTTGGTGTGTGTTTTTTTGCTTCCATGGTGATCAGTAAAATTATATTATTGTTAATAATAAAAACAATCATCAGGAATCTGTTCAATATTAGTGTATTTTTAAGATTTTGTTTTATTGTGAAGATGCTGTACAGAAGGATTACAGTTACTTAGTAATATAATTTTTTTTTATCTGAAAAGAAGAAACTGAAGTTCTTCTCTTAGTAGATCAGAAATATAGTAGTATTTTATCCTGGTGTTTCCACATGAGATAAGGCACCAGAAAATATAGTATTACAAAGGCACAGATGTAATTACTATGGAAACACAGGGAATAGCATTGGAAAACTTCTGGAAAAGAATGATGAAGAGGAAGTGAGCCATGGCTGGGTGCTGGTGACTCACGCCTGTAACCTTAGCTCCTCAGGAGGCTGAGATCTGAGGATTGAGATTTGAAGCCAGCTAGGATAGGAAAGTCCATGAGAATCGTATCTCCAATTACCCATCAAAAATCCAGAAATGGAGTTGTGGTAGAGCAATAGTCTTGAGCAAAAATGCCCTGGGACAGTGCCCAGGCCCTGAGTTCAAGCCCCAGAATTGGAGCACATACACAGACACAGATACACAGACACAGACACACAGACAGACAGACAGACAGACAGACAGACACACACACACACACACACACACACACACAAACACACACACACACACACACACACACACACACACACACACAGAGGTAAGACACATCAAGGAGATTTAGGAAACCAGTGAAGATGATGATCAGATGATTATGTTCCTGATTATGTTCTAGAGAAAGATATTATGGTGAGGGACAATTACAAATGAACTTGTGCTATGCGGAATTGTCTTCAGTGGATACAAGAACTTTTCTGAGAGTATATATTTCCCTGATGTTGTTAGCTGTGAATTAAATAACAATTTGTGGTTCCAAGTAGATGTACTCACTTAGGCTTATGGAAGTTACATTTTAGAAATTTGAGAGCCGGGAACTGGTGATTCATGCCTATAATCCCAGTTACTCAGATCTGAGGATCATGGTTCAAAACCAGACTGGGTAGGAAAGTCCGTAAAACTCTTACATCCAATTAACCACTCAAAAACCAGAGGTAGAGCTGTAGTTAGCACTCTACCATTGCTAGCCTTGAGCAAGAATGCTCAGGGACAGTCCCCAGGCCCTGAGTTCAAGCCCTATAACTGACAGAAAAATAAAGAAAAAAATGAAAAAGAAATAAATTTGTGTTTCTTAATCTATGCCTTAATATTCCTAACAAAGTTTTGCATGTTTCTAACATCAGACATGATGCTGTTATTTCTATGAGTTAGAAGTAGTATTAGAGGCTACTGAGTCTAAAATGATGCATGTCATTGGTGGGAGGGAATGACATCTGAATCTCAGGCTCTTGATTATAAATCTTGTATTTCCCTCATCCTCCAGGCTACCAAGGAACTGTTTTACCCAGATCAATTTATCTCTCAATGCTTTAATTACTAATATTCATCAAATACCTGTTAAATATCTATTTTGTGTCACCTTCTTCATCTTTAAAATGGGAATGATAGATAAGTCAGGCGCTGTGGCTCAAGCCTGTAGTCCTCGCTCCTCAGGAGGTGGAGGTTGGGGAATAGACATAAAAAACCCACACATAAAAAGTTTGTGAGACTTCTCCTTCAAGGCTGGGTGAAAAAGCACCTCCCTATAATCCCAGCTCCAGGGGAAGCACAGTGGTTAGAAATTCAGTGACACCGGAAACACTGGAAACAGAATGGCAGTCTAGGAATGTTTGGGCATTATAGCAAGACCCAACTTAAAAAATAACCAAGACAGGACTGAAGGCATGGCTCAAGTGGTAGAGCACCTGTCTAGCCAAGTGTGAGTCCCTGGGTTCAATCCCTAGTGCTACATGCAAAAAAAAAAAAAAAAAAAAAAGCAGGGCTGGGAAGGTGGCTCAGTGGTAGAGTGCTTGTCTTGCATGCCTGAGGCCCTGGGTTCAATTCCTCAGCATCACATAAGAAAAAAGAAAAAAGCCGGAAGTGGTGCTGTGGCTCAAGTGGTAGAGCGCTAGCCTTGAGCTGAAGAGCTGAGGGACAGCGCCCAGGCCCAGAGTTCAGGCCACACAACCGGACCCCCCCAAAAAAAAGCAAAAAGAAAGAACAATAAAATCTGGAATAACTGTATAATTGTTATCTACTTGATAGGCAACTGATATATAGATTGCTTTAAACTTAGTTATTTTCTGGATAGAAATGTTTGGGGTATAGTACAGACATGTATTCAGCGTACACTTGCGAGTGCAAATTCAAAACTTAGATGACACCAGTGGGGTTTTTTTGTGGGGGGAGGGGGTTTGGTCATGGGCCTGGGCACTGTCCCTCAGCTCTTCAGCTCAAGGCTAGCGCTCTGCCACTTGAGCCACAGCACCACTTCCAGCTTTTTTTTTCTGCTTATGTGGTGCTGAGGAATCGAACCCAGGGCCTCAGGCATGCAAGGCAGGCACTCTACCACTGAGCCACCTTCCCAGCCCACCAGTGGGTTGTTTTTTTTTCAGCAAGGTCATGTGGGAAGGTCAGTTTGAGAGAGGAACCATGGTGGTGAGGAGCTCCATGAGTTATATTAGCTAATTTTTTTTTTTTTTTTAGGAAAAAAGTTGATTTATTCTAAAAAGAGTAGAAATGACACATAAATGGACATGGATAAATACTATATTATTTCAAAATACATGAAATTGTTGTCTATTTAAAAAAGAACATGGATAAATACTATACTATTTTAAAATATATGAAATTGTTGTCTATTTGAAAAAGAAAGCAAACCAGCCACTCATTTGGGTACCATAAATGTACTGACTGGGCTGTGGGGCTTTCTTTTATCTTCTAAAGCTGCTCCATTTTTAACTGGCTATATTAGTCACCGTGAGATAACTACTGAACTGTCTTGTTAGATTAATGATTCTTAAGCCAGCCTCCCTCCCTCCCTGCTTCCCTCCCTCCCTCCCTTATTTCTTTCCCTCCCTCCCTCCCTCCCTCCCTCCCTCCCTCCCTCCCTCCCTCCCTCCCTTCCTTCCTTCCTTCCTTCCTTCCTTCCTTCCTTCCTTCCTTCCTTCCTTCCTTCCTTCCTTCCTTCCTTCTTTCTTTCCTTCCTACCTTGTGCTGGTCTTAGGGCTTGAACTCAGGGCCAGGGACTTGAGTTCTTGCTTAGCTTTTTTGCTCAAGGCTGGCAGTCTACCACTTGAGCCATGCTTTTTCTTCTGGCCTTTTGCTGGTTAATTAGAAATAAGAATCTCTCAGATTTTTCTGCCTAGGTTGGTTTTGAACTTTGATCCTCAGATTTGAGCCTCCTGAGTAACTAGGATGACAAGTATGAACCACTATTACCTGACTCTAAGCCAGTTTTTCTTAAGCCATGTTCTGTAGAGGGCAAGTGTACTATTTAACAAATTTCAGGGGTAGATAAACAATTCATGTTTTTATACAAGCCAAGTAAGAATAGCAATTGTAGATAGTGTAATATCTTCTATTGTTTCATTCTGAGCTTGAATTCTTTTAATGTTTTATCTGTGTATTTTGAAGAATTTTTTTTTTTTGGGGGTCCGGTCATGGGGCCTGAACTCTGGGCCTGGGCACTGTCCCTCAGCTCTTCAGCTCAAGGCTAGCGCTCTACCACTTGAGCCACAGCGCCACTTCGGCTTTTTTCTTTTTGCTTATATGGTACTGAGGAATCAAACCCAGGGCCTCAGGCATGCAAGGCAAGTGCTCTACCACTGAGCCACCTTCCCAGCCCCTGAAGAAAATATTGATATTATACATACATATTATTATTGCTCCTTTATTATATTAAAATATAAGATTGTATTAGCTGAACAATGCAATTTGTGCTATGTTACAAAGATATTACAATGGTTAGTATTAGAGCAAATAATGAATATTGGTCTTACCTCCATTACCAACTAGAGAAAATCAATTACACAAGAGGTAAATCAATTGCTTATTGTGGACTTAGTTTCTTCTTTTTGCTTTCCCTCCTACATCTCTATGTGATATTTTACAAATATTCTACAAAAGCTTATAGCATTCAGTTATCACCCTCCACCTCTAGCTCCAGATTTGGCTGCTGCGAAATCCCTTGGGCTTCAATGAATCAACTTAGAAACGAGAATGAATGGTGTGTGTTCCTTTTCATTCTTGATTTAGAATTCTTCAACACACAGCACATGCCTGTGTATGGGCAGCAATTTTTATAAACAGCACTATATACACTTTTGACATTCTAGTTTTATTGGTATAACCTTTTGGTTTGTTGGATTCATTGTTATTGTGCTAGGGATCGAACCCAGAATCTTGTGAATACTCAGCACGTGCTCTACCATTGAGAATTCCAAGTCCTGTATGTGTATTTTACTAAAAGCTGCTTTATATTAGTTTTGAAATCAAAGAATTACCAAACACAACAATCCAATGACATTGAATTAAAAAAATTAAAATTTTTTTATTGAGATTGATTACATAAATTTCACAAGTTTCACAGTTTTGTGGGATAGTGGTCCTTAGTTAAAATCACATATTTTAACCTTCACAAGGCAAATTGTCATTATCATGTGAATTCTTTGAGCTCTGACAATACAACTATTTCTTCTACATTGGGTGATATGTACATTTCTTTCCTTTTGCTTAGTGTAAGCTGTTTCCTCTTTCCCTCTCATTCTCTTCCTCCCATCGCTGCCCTTGAACTGCTTAGTTAGTTTTCATCAATGTTCAGTGCAGCTGATGGGCCCCTTGGTTGTATATTTTCTCCTGTTTCTCTTTGATTCTGTGCCCTCCTCCTAGCTTCCCTCAGATGTGCACATGTATATACCATATATGAGGTCAAGAACATGGAGTCATCTAGAAATGATATGACAAATTAAGTAGAGGTCCTTTGTTTCTTGAGTCCTGTTTACTTTTTCCTATCTCCTTGCATTTTGAATTTAACATCCACATATCAGGGAAACCATGTGCTGTTTGTCTCTTTGCTCTTGGCTTACCTCACTTAACATGATTTGTTCCAGTTCCATCCATTTCCCTGTGAATGCCATTAGTTTGTCCTTTCTAATGGCTGTAATGACATTGAATTTAAAATTAGGGCAATTTTCTATTGTCTTTAATTTGAAATTTTGAATATTGTCTTTTAATTTGAAATTTCTAAAGAGTTCAATAATTTTTTTTTTAATTTTATTTTATTTTATTTGAGAACATACTGTACAGAGGGGTTACAATTACATGGGCAGGATAATGCATACATTTCTTACCAAGCATTGCAGCCTCCTCCTTTGTTTACCCTTCACCTCCCTTCCCAGCCTCCCCCCCTCCCCCCCACCCAATCACACCCCCCCCCCCACCACCACACCGACATTGTAAAGCTGGTTTTGACCTGACATTTTGTACTTCTCATTGTTGCAACAGGTCCACCTGAATCCTTAAACGACTTGTTTGTCCCCGTCTCCTCCACATGTTATACTGACATCAAATATAGTGAAAGCGGGGGATACACTGTGGGGGAGGGACATACAAAGCAACAAAGAAATAATCTTATAAATGCGTTAGAAACACATGCATGAAAGAAACAAAAACATTAAAATACATATTTGAGGGTTTGTTTTCCTAACATCACATTATCTGACTTTTTCTGCGAGTTCAATAATTTTTTTATTTTTGTTTTATAGTGTGTGTGTGTGTGTGTGTATGTGTGTGAGAGAGGACACAGAGACAGAGACCTCCAGGGGCTTGAATTTAGGGCCAGGGCACTGTCCCTAAGTATTTATTTTTTTTTTTTGCTGAAGGCCAGTGCTCCACCACTTGACTCACAGCTTCACTTCTGGCGTTTTGACGGTTAATTGAGATAAGAGTCTCACAGACTTTCTTGCCCTGTCTTGCTTCAAACTGTGATCCTCAGATCTTAGCCTCCTGAGTAGCTAGGATTACAGGCATGAGCCATCAATGACTGTCCATCCTGTGTATCTCATAATTGTACACTTACATAATTGAATTAACCTACTGGAAGAGAATTGTATCTACATCCTCTGGCTCTAATCCTTCCCCTTAAAGCTGTATTAAGGAATCTCTAGCCTCTCTTACACATGATAGCTCTTTAAAATGACAAAGCAACTCTTTAGATACCTTCTTCTCCAAATTAAAATTCCCTTGTCTGGGACTGGGAAGGTGGCTCAGTGGTAAAGCGCTTGCCTTGCATGCATGAGGCCCTGGGTTCGATTCCTCAGGACCACATAAGCAAAAAGAAAAAAGCCGGAAGTGGCGCTGTGGCTCAAGTGGTAGAGTGCTAGCCTTGAACTGAAGAGCTGAGGGACAGCGCCCAGGAACCACCCCCCCCAAAATTCCCTTGTTCTTCAACCCTTTCTTACATTATATGGCTTAAAGTCTCCTGACTTTCCAGTGCAATTTCCTCACTACTTTATCTACTTCTTGTAAAGTATGTGCCAGAATGGAATGCAGGGCAGTGGGGACCTGGTATGACTGGTTCTGAGATTAGGAAAAAAGTCACCAATGAAAGATTCAGAGGAGAGCAAAAGCAAGGAAAACCTGTTAAAAGAACTACATTTTTTAATCTTTTATCTGCAAGATAAAAAGAAACATCTTCTCTTGTTGGAAGAGGGCAAGGGAATAAAAAGAACGGAAGAGAGTTGAAAGCCAGACAGCTAAGTCTGGTTTGTATATTCTATTCTTTTAAGATGATCATTTCTCCTTAGAACCTATCGTTAGAACAAGTAGAACATGCTTATTTAGTTCCTAGTGATGTTATCCTTTAAAAAGTCATAGAAGCGGGGCTGGGAAGTTGGCTCAGTGGTACAGCGCTTGCCTTGCAAGCCTGAGGCCCTGGGTTCAATTCCTCAGCACCACATAAGCAAAAAGAAAAAAGCCGGAAGTGGCGCTGTGGCTCAAGTGGTAGAGTGCTAGCCTTGAGCTGAAGAGCTGAGGGACAGCGCCCAGGCCCAGAGTTCAGGCCCCACGGCCGCACCCCCCCCCCCCCCAAAAAAAAGTCATAGAAGCTGGATGCTGGTGGCTCACACCTGTAATCCTAGCTACTCAAGAGGCTGAGATCTGAGGATCCTCATTTGAAGCTAGTCCCAAGCAGGCACATCTGTGAGACTCTTTTCTCCAATAAATTACCAAAAACTCTAGAAGTGAAGCTGTAGCTCAAGTGGTAGAGCACTAACCTTGGGCCAAAACCTCAGGGACAGTGCCCAGGCCTGAGTTCAAGATTCAAGACTAACACACAAAAAAAACCCCCAAATCCAAAAAACCAAAAACCAAACACAGGATGCAGACATCTATACCAGTTTCAAAACTGTTAAATTTAAATGTTGTTTCAAAGTTAAGACATTTCCTTTTGTTGTTGTTGTTGTTGTTGGTTATGAGGCTTGAACTCAGGGCCTGGGTACTTTCCCTAAGTTTTTTCCACTCAAGTTTAGTGTTCTACCACTTTAAGCCACAATGCCAGTTCTGATTTTCTGGTGGTTAATTGGAGATGAGTCTCATGGACTTTCCTGCCTGGGCTGGCTTTGAACCTTGATCATCAGATCTTAGCCTCCTGAGCAGCCAGGATTAACAGGTATGAGCTACTGGCGCCTGGCTATATTTCTCTTCTAAATCCATGGATGTGACATGTGAAGGGTCATCTTAAATCTCTTGGTGTTTCCTGTATGTGTGATATATCTTCCTTTATTGTTGCTTAAAGTAAATGTCCGTTCCTACATTTATATTGAGTTGGGTGGTTGGAGAGAAATTCCTTCTACTATCACTTTCCACAAGCTGTAAAAGCATACCTTTATTATGAAACTGCAACCACTAGGAACCTTGACCTCACATTATTTGAGAGAAGAATGTGTTTTATGATCTCATTAGAACTTTGGCAAGTGTACTGTCTGTTCACTATCTGCTTCACATGTTTTGAAGTTTTATTTTTTTTAAATGGTATTTAGAGTTTTGTTTGGTTGGACTGGGGTTTGAACTCATGGTATTTAGCTTTATACTGTTTAGATGAATAAAGGGTGGGATTTAGAGAGATTCTATTATATTGACATTTATGTTCCTTTAATGTAACATTTAGAAGAACATTACTTTGCTGAGCATGGTGGCTCATGACTTTAATCCTAGCTCCTTGGGGGACTGAGATTGGGAGATTGTGGCTCAAGGTCATTAATGGCATGAAAAGTTTGGGAGACTCCCTCTTGACTGCTGGCTGTACACACCAGTAGAGGGGTAGAAGCGCCAGACCCCTTCCTGAGAGTAGCCAGCACAAAAAAGGACTAGCTCAAGGAGGAATTCAATCATTACTGGGAAAATATTATAGAGTCGTGTTCCTCTTAAGAATTTTATCATGTCATATTCATAAATTTGCTAAGGAAAAACATTTTTCGTTTTTACTTCAAGGATTTCAATTTGTTAGGTCACCCAAACTACGAAGAATTAAATGCTTTTGTACATTCAGGTTAGAAAATAACAAAAAGAAAAAAAAAAGAAAATAACAAAAAGGCATTCAGTTACATCTGGCTTCTCAAAGTGCTTTGGAGCTCTTGTCATGAGTACAAGCTTAAAAACATTTATGTACTGAATGAGAACTCAATAAAATTTCTTAGAGACGTGAGTTCAGATCCTATGAGAATCTTCAATTAGAGACTTTAAAAATAGATTGCTGTCATTTCTTTTTATTTTTGTTCCAGTACTAGGACTTGAACTCAGGGCCTGGGTGCTTGTCCCTTATCTTTTTTTTTTTTTTTTGGCTCAAGCCAGTTGAGCCACAGCTCCACTTCTGCCTTTTTGGTGGTTAACTGGGGATACAAGTCTCATGAATTTGTCTGTCCAGGTTGGCTTCCCACTGATCTCCATTTCTCAGCCTTCTAAGTGTAAGGATTACAGGTGTGAGCCACAGACACTTGGCTTCAATTAGGTTTTTTTTTTTTTTCTTCTTCACTGAAATGATTCCAATGGGCCAACATAATTGTTGGCAGCAAGATTAGGGAGAATAAACATAATATAAAATTTCACTTCACTTTGACTCCATGGCTTTGGTTCGTGGTCCTTAAAACACAGAATGGACCTCAACAGAGTTCGATATTCATCACAACTATTTCCCAACGTTTTTGCAACTTAGAAAACTTCCTTTGGGACATTAATTAGGAGGTGCTCTCTAGTGTGCCCACAGTTTTAAATTGATACTGTTCTGGAGTTAGGTCTGGTTTTAATCTTACATGAGCATGTTGGGTTAGTTAATGAGGTACTCTGAACGCGTTGTCTCAAAACAGTTCTTCGACTTTTTGTGCCTCTTTAGCCTTCTCTGGGTCTAGCAAAGCAGGCCAGTGGCCTATGGCTGATGAGTTGAGGGACTCCCCGGGTTTCAGCATGCAACTTGTGTGGGACTTTCCGTATAAGTTTGAACAACTTTGAATGCTGGGGATCCTGGAGAAGGGCCCTGAACTCTTCATTCCTGAGCGCCCGGTGTAGAAAAAGTCAGGAACTCCTGGAGAAATCACCCAGGGCGCATGCTCTCGGAATAACTGGGCGCGCGGGGGGTGGGGGGGGGGTGGGGGGGGTGGGGGGGGTGGGGGGGGTGAGGGGGTGGGGGCAGGGGTGGGGGGTGGGGGGGAGGGGGGTGTCTGTAGCGCCATTTTCGTCTGTTAGGGACTGCTCACTAATTACGCACCTCCCCAGGATCTCCAGCAGTCAAGTTGTTCACGCTCTACAGAAACCCCCCCCCCCCCACATACACAAGAGCAGGGGTTCCTGGAGGGGAAGCGGAGACATGTTAGAAAGAAAATGGTTTTGTGTTCAAGGGGCTCTCTCGCGTCTCTCCCCCTCCAACCCCAACCTACCCCAGGCTGGCCTCAATGTCTCCTGTCGCCCTTCTTCAAGATCAGAGAAATAGGAAAGAGTTGGACATTTACGAATTGGCACTCACATTGACCCGGATGGGATGCCCCCCCCCCCCCCCGCCCCCAGCCCTCACCCCCCGTCGTGAGAACAAAGTGCAAGTTATACCAGAGGTTTTAGTTTGTAGAGAGAAGGAAAAAAACTAATCAGCTCGTCTCCTTCTGAACCAGGGGGGTAACGTTTCTTTTAAAAATATATATAGTATAAAGGTCCAGACCCGGCTCTAAGTAAGGTGGGGTATGGGAATCAGAGTTTGCCCTCCATCCCCAGTGGTGTGTGTATGTGTGTGCGCGCGCGCGCGTGTGTGCAAGAGTTTAGAACCCGGGAGAGACAGAAAAGAGGATGTGTAAGGCAGAGAAGTAAAACTCCGGAGTGGAAGGAGATTTAGCGGGGGTGCAGAAAAGGCAGAGATGGAGGGTGGGGCGGTAGGGGTGTCAGGGAGGGGAGGGGCTGTCCGTGCAGATTCTTGAGTCTCGGGGTCACAAGGCGGGGGCTGAGGGTGGGGGAGGCCCAGCGACTTGGCCCCCCGGGGCCCGTTGCCGTTTGTTTCATTCATAAGTTTGTCCCGGAGGCCCCGCCCCTTCCCCCCCCCGCCCTTTTCCTGCATTGCGATTGGTGCACGACAACAAAGCCTTAGCAACGGGCTCCTAGTGACCCGCGGGGCGCCTGGTTACGGCGGGGTGTGAGTGTGAGGGGGGGGACCCCAGGGCAGGCCAAGAGAAAGGAGCGGGGCTGTCCCTTTAAGGGATGGCCTCGGAGCCTTGAAAGTGGAGGGGACCGAGGGGGGGCGGGGAGGCGGGCCTGGGGGCGGACCCGAGGGGGAGGAGGAAGAAGAGGAGGAGCCGGGGCTGAAAGGAGGTGGCGAAGAAGGAGGCGCCCGGGCCGCGGCTGCCAGCCCTCGGGCACCGCCGCGCGAGTAGTAGCCACGGGCGCGATCGCGGCTAGCCCCGTCGTCGTCCTCCTCCTCCTGGTCCTCCATGGTCGCCCTGGGAGCCGGGGAAGGACTTTGCGGGGCCGTGAGAGCGGGTGTGCGTTCCCGGGGAGCCGCCGCGGGGTCCCCGGCCGGGCGCGCGCAGGAGCGGAGCGGGCTCGGGTCCCCGCGGAATGTCCCCGGGGCGCGGGGCGCGCTGAGCCCGCCGCCGCCGCCGCCGCCGCCTCCACGAGGGCTCCGCGTTCGGGATCGCCGCCAGCTCCCGGGGCTCCGGGGCCAGCGGCCAAGCCCCCCACCCCCCGGGGCCAGCGGCCAAGCCCCCCGGGGCGGGTGACCTCAGCCGGCCGCCACCCAGCCCGGCTCCGTGCGGATGTCGCTTAAGATGGCAGCGGAGACGGGGGAGCTCCTCGGGGCTTGCGAGTTCATGAAAGGTGAGGGGCCACCTCCCCGGCGTGCGGCCGCCTCTCCGCGCCCCCTCCCCCTCCCCGAACCCCAATTCCTCACGGATCCCTTTGTCCCTCCCCCCCCCCTGCGCCCCGCTCCCCTCCCCGAGGACCCCCGGGCTTCCGGCTTCTCTTTCTTGCGTCCCTCGTTCTTTTCTGCAGCTTCTCAATTATTGGGACCTGGCCGGCTGCTGCCGGGGGGCGCGGGGAACTTAACCCCAGGGGTCGGGGTGTGTGTGTGTGTGTGTGTGTCGGTGGGGGGGGAATCCTGCTCGGGTTCACCCTCTCCCCTCCCGCCCTACTATGGCTAGCTTTGGTGTTCGGGACACCCCCTACCACACCCCCCTTCCTCTCCGGCCTCTCCTCCTGCTCCTCTTCCTCCCTTCCTCTTCTTGAAGTCCTCGCAGCCGTCCCGGGAGAGGCTCTCTCGCCTCTCTCTTCTCCTTCCGCACGCATCTCAGTTCGGAAGTAAACTTTCCATCTCCCAGTTTGGAGGGGGGTTACCCCGAAGCATGGGAGATCAGGACCCTGGGTCCCCCCGAAGCATGGGGGACAAGGACCTTGAGCCCCCCACCCGGCCTCTCGGTCTGGCTCTCTTTCTCCTGCCAGGGAGGAGGGTTGGAGGGGGGGGTTCTCTGTAGATTTGGGGACTGGGGGTGGGGGTAGTTGGAGAGATCAGGTTTCTACAAGACTGCAACGTGTTTACGGGGTCTTTAAATTAAGAGTAGCAGTTGTTACAATGTGTTCTCCTGGGTGTTATTACCAGCCTTCCTCGCATGTCCCTACTCATGTTTTTTTTTCTACTTGTCTTTTTTTAAAATTTGTCTTTCAGATCGATTATATTTTGCTACTTTAAGGAATAGACCAAAAAGCACAGCAAATACCCATTATTTCTCCATCGATGAGGAGCTGGTCTATGAAAAGTAAGTCTCTCTCTCTCTCTCTCTCTCTCTCTCTCTCTCTCTCTCTCTCTCTCTCGCTGGTTCTTTGATGTGAGAACACTGTTCTGTCCCATTATGTCGTTTTAATCTACTGCTCTGCTGTAATCCCAGGGAACATTACCATTTTTTTTTAAAGTTTAGGTGCTTGAGGAGTGTGGACACCTCACACCCCCTAGACTGCCACCGGGCAGCCACACACACGCGCGCGCGCGGGCCCACACACACACACACACACACACACACACACACACACACACACACTCTGTCATTGCCTGTTGCTCTCTAATTGGCCATTGAATCAGTCACCCGTATTTATGGAGCACACAGAGTACACGGCAGTATGTAGATTACAGGTGTTCAAGTTCAAGGCTTCTCTGTCATAGCTCAGGACTTTTTTTTTTATTGGTGCAGTATTATTATTTTTTTTCCAGAAAGCTGCAGGACATGAGATGCAGAGAGCTCTCTTCAAATCCAGTGTATGAGGATGATGTTTGTCTGTATGACTGAATTATTATTTAAGTGCCCCAAACTTTATGGTACTACCTCCCCCTCCCCCATGAGTATTTTGTCAGTATTTATTTACTTTGTTTAGTTACTTGACATCTGTTGGAACTTCTGTGACAGACAGGTGCCCCAAGGAAAAAGTATTTTAATAATGTGAAAGATTTTTTTTTATAATATATATGTACTATTGTAAAGATACCATACAGAGGGGTTACAGTTGCATGAGTAAGGTAATGAGTACATTTCCTATGGAGCATTGTTACCTTCTCCTTTGTTTTTCCCCTACCATCCCTTCCATCCCCATCTCCCCAACTCCTCCTGCCTCAAAGGATATTTTAATAGTAAAAAATTAATTGGTATGACCTATGTCACTTGTGGGCAGGGAAAGGAGGGAGAAACTGGGGGAAAGTAAAGGAAGGGATGACATTATCAAAAAAAATGTACTCATTGTCTGGCCTAAGAAATAGTAGCCCCTCTGTTAAACACCTAAATTATAACAATAAAATTATTGAAAAATTATGGATAAATCTCCAGTCACTAAAAGCAAGATAGTAAGGACTAAGGAAGTTAACTCAGTCATCTTTTATTAAAAGAGCTGGTATTTTAAAGGAGCCTTCTACGCTCTAATTTAGATGTTTAATTTTAACTTCTTGTTCTTTTAACTGGATGTGCAGTTGAACGTGCATAGTTAAATGAACCATAATAAGCTTCCTAGGACTTGTCCACTTAGGGCTGTTGGCTGTTCTACCTAAGGATTTGTGGGTACTACCAGGCCTTTGGAAAAGTGAGCACTGTGCTCTCTTTTATTTGAGGGAAGACAATCTTGAATTGTCACTTCATCGGAAACTGATGTCTTCGGGCTGTTGCTCTATGTGGTGCTGGGAGCTGGGTGCTTCTTGAATGGCTGAGAAAGGGAAAGAAAGAATCTTTTGCTGCAGCTTCTGAATGCCCAGAGTTGCTGAGCTAAAGTCGAAATCCCTGGTGTCAGCTTACAGTTCTGCTTCTAGACAGGATTGTGCCAGCCGCTTCCCTGACCCCAGTACCTGGGTGATGTCATTGCTAGCCAGCAGTGTTTATTGAGTGGTCACTTTGTTGTCGGGAGTATATCTTCTTGAACTTACCTTTCCTCCCTCCCTCCCTCCCCTCCCCTCCCTCCCCCCTCCCTCCCCCCTCCCTCCCACCTCCCTCCCTCCCTTCCTCCCTCCCTTCCTTCCTTCCATATTCTGCAGTGGTTAAGGTGCTAGGGGTTACTAATATGTCACTGAACAAGCTCTGCTTAATGAGATCTGAATCACTTCTCTTGGGATTGCTAGATCTAACAGAAAATTATATTTAGCTAACTAAATACATGTACAATTGTGTTTTGTTGTTGTTTTGTTTTATGTTGGTACTGGGGCTGGAGCTCAGGGTATCACACTTGATTACCTTGCTTGCTCACTGCTGGTATTCTACCACTTGAGCCCGGCTCTTTTTTTTTTTTGTTGCTGGTTAATTCAAGATAGAATCTTTTCTGGGCTGACTGTGAACTGCAATCCTCAGACCTCAGCCTCCTGAGAAGCTAGGATCACAAGTGTGACTTTTTGATTCTAATGTTGATCTGTGAGGAATTTTTTTTTATGTGCTTACATTTTTATTTTTTGTTTTTGTGCTAGTATCAGGGCTTGAATTTAGGGCCTCCAATTCTCATGTCACATTTTTGCTTAAGGCTAGTGCTCTATTACTTGAGCCACAGCACCACTTCTGGCTTTTTCTGAGTAGTTTATTGTAGATATGAGTCTTACAGACTTTTCTGCCCAGGCTGGTTTTGAAACATGATCCTCAGATCTCAGCCTCCTGAGTAACTAGGATTACAGGCATGAGACACTGGTGCCTTGCTCTTGGCTTGGCTTTTATGCTCAAGGTCAGTATGCTACCATTTGAGTCATGGCTCTACTGTGTGATTTATGTGTGTGTGTGTGTGTGTGTGTGTGTGTGTGTGTGTGTGTGTGCGTGTGTGCATGCACACACATACGTGTGCATGTATGCTAGTTCTGGGGCTTGAATCATGGCCTGGCCTGGGTGTTGTCTCTGAGCTTTTATGGCCAAGGGTAGTGCTCTACCGCTTCAGTCAAAGCTCTACTTCTGGCTTTTTGGTGGTTAATTGGAGATGAACATCTCATAGACTTGCCTGCCTGGCTGGCTTCAAACAATGATCCTCAGATCTCAGCCTCCTGAATAGTTATGATTATATGGGTATGAGTCACCAGCAAAGGGCTCCACAGTGTGATTTTAATGTTTTTATTAGGATAGGGCCAGCTACAATTTATTTTATTTTAGTTTTAAATGTAGAGAGATCAGACTGGCCTGTGACTCACTATGCAACCTCGGCTGTCCTTGAAACTCTTCGACCATCTGCCTCCATCTCCCAAATGTTGGGACTATAGGCATATGCTCACATACTCATCAACTATATACCTCTGCATTTATCCCACCATATTTCTGGTGTCTGGAAGGGAAAAACTTGCTTGAGAGGTCATCTAGTTGCTTTTGTGAGTCTGGATGTCTTTTGAAATGACGAGACTGAGACTAAACAGAGCTCGTACTTCTCTGATTTGAACTTGCCCTACTATACCGCAGTGGTGCCTGGGCTTCTGCTCCTACTCTACCCCCTAATTTTGTTTCTCCGGCATTATTTTACTGTGCTAGGTGGTATGGAGAAATAAATGAAGATGGTGTGAGGCAATAGGGACTATAACAGGACTGCAGTGGGAGGTACAGGAAAGAGGAATGCCTTAGGGGACCTGACCCGTGCTGACAAGAGGTCACATAGGCTGTAGGGACTCAGAAAAGGCTCGGGGAAGAGCTAAGGTTGGCTTAGAGGAGGGACTGGATTTCGTCAAGCAGGGATGGGAATGAGAGCAGAAAGGCTCGGGTTGTATGTTCAGGGAACAGTTTGTCTCCACCGTGCCTAAACAGGTCACACGGGGGCAGAGGTGGAATATGAACCGGAGAGGTTGGCTGGGGACAGAGTGAATGCCAGGACATGGAGCCTGGGGTTTCCTTGCAGTGATCTCGTGAGAGTTGTGGGGCAGGTGTGGCGTGACCGGATTTGCACTAATTGCAAATCCTGGCAAGTGCTCTCTGCCCATTTCAGTGTGTGCCAGATGCTGTTCTCCAAGCCCGGCCACTATGCCATTCACAAGCAATTCTCTGAAGTTAGCGCTATTGCCTCCTTCCTGCGCAATGATGATCGTGGGTAACTTGTCCAGGGTCACAGAAATAAGGTGCAGAGCTGCCATGTGAAACCAAGCCATGTGATTCCAGAGGATAAATACCCTCCCTCAAAAATTAACACCATAGCTGGGCATACCTGTAATCCCAGCAGGAGGCTGAGACCTGAAGATCACCATTTAAAGCCAGACCAGGCAGGAAAGTTTTATCTCCAGTTACAGCAAAAAGTTAGTGTGGCTCAAATGGGAGAGCTCAAGGACAGCTCCCAGGCCCTGAGTTCAAGCCACACCATCAACACACACACACACACACACACACACACACACACACACACACACACACACACAATTAATGGGATAGAGTTACATATGATGAGAGGAAATTACCCATTTGGAAAAAGTTCTGGGGTGCTCTAGGGGAAGAAAAAGTGCCTGGATTAGGGTGATGGCCGTGACATCGAGAAGGTATCAGCTGGTCGATTGGCTGAATGCTCAGGGAAATTCAAAGCCCTTCCTAGGACAGCCCAGCACCATGGAGCCTGCCTCAAACTGAGAAACAAACTGAAAACAGGAAGTTCAGGGGGAAATTGGAGCATCTCAGTTCAGTCAGATTGAATTTAAGGACTTTGAGGGATATTTGCATTACTACTGAATATCACAAAAGTTTAGGACTTTCCCAAGGAAGTAGGGCAGGGATGAGGGGAGTGAAGGAAGAAGGCAGACCAAGGCAGATATAGGTGACAATAAAACAAAAACTACCACTAGAGTTCTGGGGAAGAGGGGAGAAGACAGAGGTAGTAGAAGTCATGTTTGGTTCTCTTTCTTGGAAGGGGAGCCTGAGAGAGACTGGAGGTTCTAGAAGGATGCTGTGGTAATCTGGCTTCTGTCTGTGGAGGATGTCTTGTGTGGAAAAAGGACCCCATAAGGAAAGGAGTGTGTTTCTATTCATGATTGCATCAGGTCTCAGCTACCCCGTGATTCTTTAATTCCTTGCTGAGTGTGCCAATACAATGCCGCCTTTCTGGCTAAATGATCACCTTAGAAACTATGAAGTGGCCTGTTAAATACAAGGCTACATTTATTCTGGACCCAGCTGTGTTTTGCTCAGATGTTTATTTAGTTAGAAAAGGCTGATCATACTCCTTGATTGAAATGGCTACCTTCTGAGAAGCCAGCAGAAAAAAATAGGACCAAATGGCCTTGTGAGGTGAAGTGAGGTGATTTGAGTGAGTTCTCTGCCTGAGTTTTCAAACACAGCTTATCTCATTACTATAAAGGCCTGAGCAATTGTCAGGAAACGTGGATGATAAGAAATCACAGTCTGTCCTTGGGTTGTGGTTTTACAGGTTGGGCATTAAACCAAGAGTATATAGGTAACTCGTTTTGTGGCACTGTAATAGCCCCATTGAAAAAAACAAAGAGATGTTCAAAGAATGATCTGTATTTGATTACGCTCCAAGAACTCACTAGAGGTGAAACTTCTTTGAATATTTAAAATACTAGTTATTGAAAGGTATTCCAGGAAATGGAAACATTTTTTTGTTGTTGTTCTTTAAAAAAAAACTGTTGTTGTTAGTGGTGTTTGCTTTTGCTTTTTTTCCCCCCCCTTGGCGGGGTGGGAGAAGGGAGAGGCATAGAAAGGGAGGGGGGAAGGGAGGCAGGGTGAACAAAGGCAATCATGCTGTTCAGTATACAATATGTGGAAAATGACCTATGTAACTTGTGGGCAGGGATGGGAGGAGGAAGCTGGGGGAAAGTAAAGGAAGGGGTGACATTGTCCAAAAAAAAAAAAAAAAGAAAAAGAAATGTACTCATTACCTGACTTATGAAATAGTAACGCCTCTGTATAACACCTTAATAATAAAATTACCAAGCTTCCCCATCCCCCCCCCCCCCCCCCCACCAAGTTTCCTGAAAGGCTAATTCTTTATTGGAACCAATAAAATCCAAATACAGGTTGACTCTGTGTGTGTGTGTGTGTGTGTGTGTGTGTGTGTGTGTGTACATGCATGTGCCAGTTCTGGAGAGCTTGAAGGCTAGTGCTCTACTACTTGGAGCCACAGTACCGTTTCTGGCTTTTTGGCAGTTTATTGGAGTCTCATGGATTTTCCTGCCCAGACTCATTTTGAATTGAGATCCTCAGATCTCAGCTTCCTGAGTAGCTAGGATTATAGGTGTGTGGCACCCTAAGTTTACAGGCTTTTAATGGCTTGGTGTGTGTTACTTGGCTCAAGAGATAGCAGCATCAAGAATATTAGTTGTTGCAGCCTTTGTATGCCTTGCATTGGATGATCCTGGTTGTTAGGGTGGGCTGGAGACAGTGTGGAAAGGCAGTTTGCTGGGAAGCATAAGGTATAGGTACTTTGCTCTCAGCCACTTTCTCTTCTTGGCCTCTCCTTGGAAAAAGTTTTGAAACTGTGAGACAGAGCTTGTCATAGGATTCTCTGGGGATTGGGTTTTCAGCAATTTCTAAAATGACACCAAGAAATTTCACTTGTGTGTGTGTGTGTGTGTGTGTGTGTGTGTGTGTACACACTCTGGTCTTGGGGCTTCAAGGAGGCCTGGGTGCTGTCCCTAAACAACTCTGCATTTGGCTTTTTCAGTGATTAATTGAAGATAAGAGTTTCCCAGACTATGCTACCTATGCTGGCTTTGAACCATGATCCTCAGATCTCAGCCTCCTGAGTAGCTAGGATTGCTTGGTGAGCCACTGGCACCCACCTCCTCACCAAGTACTTCTAACATGTTACAAATGAGCTTTCTTAGTTAGCCTGTTGTTACAGGGCTCTTCTGTAATCCCTGCACTGGGGAGGCTGAGGCAGGAAGATTAGTTTAAGGCCAGCCTGGGTTATATAATGAGAACCTGTCTTAAGTGAATCAAACCAAACCAAAAAAAAACAAGCAGCTTCCACTGAGAACTAATTAGCTGAACAACAGATTTCAATGAAACTGGGGGACAGCAAAGGAGGAGGTGACATTGCCCAAAAAGAAATATGCTCATTACCTGACTTATGAAATGGTAATCCCTCTGTATAACACTTTAATAAAAACAATAAAATTATATTAAGAAAGATTTAAGTGAATCAATTTTGACTTAAATTTTATTCAAGCAGCCTGATAGCAATGCATCCAGAAATTTTTAGCTAAATTGTAGAATAGTTAACAATAAATTTATCTCATCTGTTGCAAATTTTGAGCACAGGGCATCTTTGAGTGGCATTACAGAAACACTTCCTTTTCCTGGAAATATTAGGAGTATTTAGATGTAGGTGAGAAGATTCTCTTTGTGGCTTTTAAGTTTTTATTGAAAGTTCAACATGGAGCAAGTCAGGTAGCTTAGTGGGAAGTTGGGTATTACCTAAGCAACACACACACACACACACACACACACACACACACACACACACACACACACGTGAAATGTTGTAGAGCCTTCAGCTCACCATGTACTTGTCAATTCTCATTTTGAGTTGCTGTGATACGGGCAGTATTTGACTTGTGGTTGAACTCAGGAAAGTTTCCACCACTGGAATAGTAATAATAATAATAGTCATTGCTGCAGGCACTACTATTATTTTGATTAGAAGGCTTCATACACATTAGTATTGCTATCTTGCTAGACTGAGATTTGAACTCAGGGCTTTGTGCTTATTCTCAATGGGTATTCTACCTCTTGTGCCACACCTCTAGTTTAGCATTTTGCTGATTATTTGGGAGACAGAGCCTCAAGGACTTTTCTGCTCAGGCTAACTTTGAACCTTGATCCTTAGATATCAGCTTCCTGAGTAGCTAGGATTACAGGCTGAACCATTGTAGCCACTCCCCCCCACCTTTTTTTTTTTTTCCAGACTGGCTCACTGTGTAGCCTAGGCTGGCCTTGACTGGAGATCCAGTTCCTCCTGAGTCAGCCTCCTGAGTGTGGAATTCTAGGACAGTACTACCATGTCCATGATGAGTGTGTGTGTATGTGTGTATGTGTGCGTTTAAAGACTGATTTCTGCACAAATTTTAGTAAAAAGCAGCTGGAGACATGGCTGTGGTTGTAGAGCACCTGTCTAGTAAATGTGAGACCTGACCTCAACACTAAGAGAAGGGAGGGGCAGGGAAGAGGGGAGAGAGAGAGCAGTGTTAGAAGGCCTAGGAAAATACTTAGCTTTTTTTTTTTGGTCCTGGTCTTGAGGCTTGAACTCAAGGCCTAGGCACTGTCCCCCAAGCTTTTATTTTGCTCAAGGCTAGCACTCTTATCACTTGAGCCACAGATCTGCTTCTTCTGTCTTATTTAGTCATCTATTGAAGATAAGAATCTCAGGGACTTTCTTGCACTGGCTGGCTTTGAACTGTGATCCTCAGTAGTATTGAGTAGTATTACAAGCATGAGTCTTTGGTGCTTGGCTCCTTTTTTCTTTTGGTGTTGGGGCTCAAAACCTCCTGCCCTCCTTCCATCCCTATGTTCCCTGTGACCTAATTCTGTCACCCACTAGAATCAGATTCTGTGTTCTAGGTAAATATGATTTATTTAAATACTTGTGTATCTAGGCATTCGTTCTCTAATCTTCATGATAATAAATTGTAACTCAGTTATTTTTTTCCGTTTGCTTGAGCAAAGTCTGGTGGAAGCACAAAACTGAATTGCTATGCTGGAGTTTTCTCACAGGGTTTGTCTTCATCAGGAAGCACAGGAGTGGCCCTTGTGGGCTCTGAGAATGCCCAGTGGGGAGCCAACTGTGCCCATGTGTGTTTTTTTGGCCAGGTCACTGCAGGGCGGCCTGGTTATTTTGTTTGAAGTAGATTCCTAAGACATTAGATGTAGATGTTCTCATTATAAGTTCATAAACACATTCCCAAGCCCAAAGTAAACGACTTTTTCTTAGCCACAGCTCAAAACAACCTTGTGCCTTAAAAAAGAAAAAAAAATGTCTCTACATATTTTTAAAGGACCAGGCAACTTAACTTGAAACTTTCAAGTGGTTGAAAATTGCTGGATAGGAAGCTAACAGAGGGGATGGATTTGGGTGTACAGATCTGAGTGTACTAAAGGTTTAGTGATAAACAGGTAAAGTGCAGCCAGGCACCTGTAGCTCATGCCAATAATCGTAGCTGCTCAGGAGGCTGAGATCTGAGCATTGTGTTTTTTTTTTTTTTGGGTCCGGTTGTGGGGCCTGAACTCTGGGCCTGGGCGCTGTCCCTCAGCTCTTCAGCTCAAGGCTAGCACTCTACCACTTGAGCCACAGCGCCACTTCTGGCTTTTTTCTTTTTGCTTGTGTGGTGCTGAGGAATCAAACCCAGGGCCTCAGGCATGCAAGGCAAGTGCTCTACCACTGAGCCACCTTCCCAGCCCCAATGAGCATTGTGTTTTGAAGCCAGCCCAAGAAGGAAGAAAGTCAGTGAGATTCTTACCTCCAATTAACTAGCAAAACAGCCAGAAGTGGAGCTGTGGCCCAATGGGTAAAGTGTCAACCATGAGCAAAAAGGCCAAGCAAGAGCACAAGGTCCTAAGTTCAAGCCCCAGTACTGGCACAATAAAGAAGAGGAGGAAGAGGAGGAGGAGGAGAGGAAGAGGAAGAAGAGGAAGAGGAGGAAGAGGGAAAAGAAGTAGTAGTCTTGGAGCAAAGTCTTGGAGCAAAAGCTTGGAGATGATGTTCAAGAAAGTCAAGTTGAAGGTTAGGGAGTGTGGAAGGAAGAATTGGAAATAGTGGTTTAATTTGAGTTTAGTTTCTTTGATACTCTCCAGTGAACAATTTATTTACGTTTTTTTTCTGGAAAGGTTGTTATTTCAATAAGGATACTGCTGCAGAGAGCTGAAAAATTCTATCGTGCTCTTCTCTCTCTTTCTGCAGTACTAGGTAGGGATTGAACTTGGGACTTTACACGTTTGCAGGAGCTCTACCGCTGAGCTATAGCTCCAGCATGGAAAAATTGCAGCTTGGCATTTTAAAGCCTTAGACCTTTCTAAAATGAATCTGTATCTTCTTAAAGAATTTGCTGATCAAGTCTTACTTCCCCCCTCCTACCCCTCTACCTCCCTGCCATAATACTCTTGACTGACTCTTGTTATAAATGCATTAACTAAGCAGGTTCACTGTAATTCAGCTGTAGCTTTAGAGCTCCCAAGGACTAAATATGGGTCCGCTCAAACCAGATTGTCCCTGTCATCTTTTGGTAGTTTTAATTATTCATTTAGTTTTTAATTATTTTATTTTTTTGAGACAGGGTCATTTTATGTAGCCCAGGTTGATCTCAAACTTGTTAGGTATCTCAGGATGATCTGCAACTCGTGATCTTCCTATCTCAGCCTCTCGATTGGTGGGATTATAGAAGTGTATGACCATGCCTGGCACTGAGTAGAGTACTATGTTGATGCTGCCAGCTGTATTTGACATGGCTGTCAATTTGTTGGCTACCAATATCTGCTCCCACTCTGTGATCTTCACATGAATCTAATTGTACTATTGGCAAAAGAACCAAATATAATGTTTTAAAAATTGGTTTTTCTGGTCCTGGGGCTTGAGTTCAGGGCCTGGGCTCTGTCCATGAGCAAGCTTTTTTTTGCTCAAGGCTGGCATTCTGCCACTTGATCCACAGTCCCACTTCTGGCTTTTTGGTGATTAATTGGAGATAAGAGTCTCTCAGACTTTCTTGCTTGGGCTGGTCTTGAACTGTTATCCTGTGATCTCAGCCTCCTGAGTAGCTAGGATTACAGGTATGAGCTACCAGCACCTGGCTCCAAATATCATGTTTTATTAAGATTAGTTATGAAATAAGGTTGGACTGAGTGATTCTGAGACTATCTTATAAAAATAGCTAAAGGTCATGCTTGGGGTTTTGTAGCAAGCTTTTTTGGCTTCTTTTGAAACAATCCAACTGTGTTTTTGATTTACTCATACAAATTTACTCATATTGCAGATTGGTGAGATTCTTCATTGGGATCTTTGTATAACTGATTTTTTTTTTTTTTTTTTTTTGTCAGTTGTGGGGCTTGAACTCTGGGCCTGGGCGCTGTCCCTCAGCTCTTCAGCTCAAGGCTAGCGCTCTACCACTTAAGCCACAGAGCCACTTCTGGTTTTCGGGTGGTTTATTGGAGATAAGTGTCTCACGGATTTTCCTGCCTGGGCTGGCTTTGAACTGAGATCCTCAGATCTCAGCCTCCTGAATACCTAAGGTTAGAGGCCGGAGTCACCAGCGCCCGGCTTGTATAACTGTTTTCTTACTGTATACTTTTTTTTTTGGTATTAGTACTGGGGCTTGAACTCAGGGCCTGGGCACTGTCCATGAGTTCTTTTGCTCAAGGCTAGTGTTCTACCACTTGAGGCACAGCTCCACTTCCAGCTGTTTTTTGTTTTAGTTTTGGTGATTATTTGGAGATAAGAGACTCATGATGATTTTCCTGCTCAGGCTGGCTTTTTTTTTTTTTTTTTTTTGCCAGTCCTGGGTCTTGAACTGAGGGCCTGGGCGCTGTCCCCAAGCTTCTGTTGCTCAAGGCTAGCACTCTACCACTGGAGCCACAGAGCCACTTCTGGCCTTTTCTGTTTATGTGGTACTGAGGAATCAAGCTCAGAGCTTCATGCATGCTAGGCAACCACACTACTACAATATCAGTAAGCCACATTCCCAGCCCCTCAGGCAGGCTTTGAACTTTGATCCTCAGATCTTAGCCTCCTAAGTAGTTGGGATTACAGGCTTGAGCCACTGGTGCCTGGTTTATATACATTTCTTAATACTTTAGAAGGTATCAGGGAGTATGGAAAGACTGTGTCATTTGCATGAATCTTGGAAGTCAAATACTGGGTTATAAGCTGCAGAAGTGATCTGGAATATGAAGTGTGAGGGACAGAAGAAGGCATCGTTCTGTCCTAGGAAGCTGCTGCCAGCCTTTTTCAGTAGTGCTGGCTTTGGACATTGGGCATTGGGCGTCTTCCACGATACCCTCCAGCTCACTGCTGGCAATACTACCAAAGTCAAAGGCTTAAAGTGATTTGACTTGGGTACTACTCTCAGAATTATAAGGGGAAAAAAAAAAACAAACCAAGTTGGGGTGGTGAATAGTTGGGGTGAGACTTTTCTGGATTGTGGATCTAGAGCATGGCTCCATCTGGAGCAAGCCAGTTATGACGAAATACTGGAGCAGGACTGGAAGCTGGCCCTGCTTGCCACGCACACAACTTGGCCTGCATAGTCCTTCCCGCCTCTTCCCCTGTCCCTTTTGTCGATTTCTTCTTGCTTTGTACCCAAAGCCATAAAGTAACATAGCTTTTCTCCTTGCACCCCAGTCTTTTGCTTATTTGCACAGTTATCTATGCGCCAGCTGTCAATGAGCAATTTTTTTGTACCTGTATTGGGGCTTGAACTCAGGGCTTAGGTGCTGTCCCTTAGCTTTTTGCTCAAGGCTGGAGCTCTACCACTAGAGCCACAGCTCCACTTCCAACCTTTTGGTAGTTAATTGGAGATAAGAGTCTTATGATTTTTCTGCCTAGGCTGCCTTTGAACTGTGATCTTCAGATCTCACTTTCCCGAACAGCTAAGATTAAAGGTGTAAGACTATTGTCTGGCTCAACTGCTATCTGAAACGAGAGGTTCCCTATCTATCTATCTATCTATCTATCTATCTATCTATCTATCTATCTATCTATCTATCTATCTATCTATCTTCTATCTATCTATCTATCTATCTATCTATCTGTATGGGCCAGTCATAGCTCTGTTTTCCCCCAAAGTCGTGCACAAACTGTTCCTGTACTTACCCTGCTTTGTGCTTCTGCCAGGTTGCAATGTTTCTGTGGGAGGGAATTTTAATCTTATCAGGATATTGCTGAAAATGTCTTTTTTTTCTTTTCTTTCTTTTTTTTTTTTTTGTCGGTCATGGGGCCTGAACTCTGGGCCTGGGCGCTGTCCCTCAGCTCTTCAGCTCAAGGCTAGCACTCTACCACTGGAGCCACAGCGCCAGTTCCTGCTTTTTCTGTTTATGTGGTGCTGAGGAATTGAACCCAGGGCCTCATGCTTGCAAGGCAAGCACTCTACCGCTGAGCCACCTTCCCAGCCCCTTCTTTTTCTTTCTTTTTTTTTTTTTTTTTTGCCATGGGACTTAAACTCAGGGCCTGGACGCTGTCCCTGAGCTCTTTTGCTCCAGGCGTTCTACCATTTTGAGCCTAGGCTCACTTTGAAGCTCTATTTCCAGTTTCTTGGTGGTTGATTGGAGATCTCAGAGGCGTTCCTGCCTGAGCTGGCTTTGAACTACAATATTCAGATCTCAGGCTCCTGAGTAGCTAGGATTACAGGTGTGAGCCACCACCTCCTGGCTTCTGGAGGAACCTTTTACTCACTCACTTTGTCCAAAGAAAGGAGTTGTGGAAGGACACACTTGATGTTTGAAGGCTCGTTGATAAATTCTGGTCTGTTTGTTAAAGCAATGAGCGGCAGCTCCCTGCATTTGCAGAAGCCTCAGGGGAAGCTCAGGTTAGCGGGGATGAAGTGGAAGGGGTGTGAACCCTCTGCATTGTGCACCTTCGTGCTGTGCACCCAGGGACATGCGTGAGAGGGGGGATCAGGAGCTTGTCTCCTGTCACCATGTGAGTGTGCGTCAGTGACAGTGACAGTGACAGTGAGGTTCCTTCCAGGAGCACAAGGCTGCTCTCTCATCTGGGGGTTTGTGGGTTCACTGCCTAGCTGTGCAGAAAGGACATTGATTTCCAGGATCAAGCTAGATTCTCTCCTTTTTCTGAGGTGGCATTCAGGAGGAGATTAATTCCTTTTGAACCCAGACCCAACATACTGACAGGGCAGAGTTTACCAGGTAAGGCGAGTCCTGTGAAAAGGGTTTCTAGTAGGGAACGCTGGAGTCTAGACCTGTGTGTGTGTGTGTGTGTGTGTGTGTGTGTGTGAGTGAAAGAGAGAGAGAGAGAGAGAGAGAGAGAGTGTACTGGGGTCTTGTGCTTATCCTTAGGTATTTTTCTCTATACTGGTATTCTATTGCTTGAGCCACATTTCCACTTCTGGCTTTTTTTTTTTTTTTTTTTGTCGGTCATGGGGCTTGAACTCTGGGCCTGGGCGCTGTCCCTCAGCTCTTCAGCTCAAGGCGAGCGCTCTACCACTTGAGCTACAGCGCCACTTCCGGTTTTCTGGTGGTTTATTGGAGATAGGAGTCTCACGGTCTCTCCTGCCCGGGCTGGCTTTGAACCGTGATCCTCAGATCTCAGCCTCCTGAGTAGCTAGGATTACAGGCGTGAGCCACCAGCGCTCGGCTTACTTCTGGCTTTTTGCTGGTTAATTAGAGATAAGAGTCTCAGAGACTTTCCTGCCCAGGCTGGCTTCAAACTACAATCCTCAACCACAGTCTCCTGAGTAGCTGGGGTTACAGGAGTGGGTCACAGATGCCCATCCTTGGAGTCCTAGATTCCTGACACTGTGCTGGAAGATCTCACATGACAGCTAGGAAGACTTGAGCGGTTGTCTTAGTTCTGTGGCTTTGTTGGTTAAAGGAGCATGTGGAGTCCCATTGAAGATACCAGCCTAGGGATATGGGTTGACCAAGTGATGACCAAATTTTGTGTCAGACTGTTGTGTGTTTGGGAAGTGTGTAAGATGTGCAGTTGCTCATCTCTGGGACACTGCTGGCTATGGATGACAGCTTGAACAAAACCTCCAATTCTCCTCATCTTAGGTTACTATTACTGAGTGATTAGGACCTGTTTAAAAATGTGGTTATTAGAAATCGTTTAAATAGAGATACAGGTGGACCCATTGCAACAATGAGATGTACAAGTCGTTATGTCAAAAATGAACTTTACAACTTTGGTGGTGATGGGGGAGGAGGATGGGAAGGAATGGGAAGGGGAAACAAAGGAGGAGGCTACAATGCTTG
Organism: Dipodomys spectabilis; assembly: GCF_019054845.1. Lineage (NCBI taxonomy): Eukaryota > Metazoa > Chordata > Mammalia > Rodentia > Heteromyidae > Dipodomys > Dipodomys spectabilis. The sequence continues at coordinate 10,629,927 of NW_024870679.1, read as the reverse complement.
ATAAGAAATGTACTCATTATCTTGCCCATGTAATTGTAACCCCTCTGTACAGTATTTTTACAATAAAAAAATTTAAAAAATGTGGTTATTAGCTGGGCACTGGTGGCTCATGCCTGTAATCATAGCTACTCAGGAGGCTGAGATCTGAGAATCACAGTTTGAAGCCAGCCCAGGGAGGAAAGTCTGAGATTCTTTTTTTTTTTTTGCTGGTTGTGGGGCCTGAACTCTGGGCCTGGGTGCTGTCCATCAGCTCTTCAGCTCAAGGCTAGTGTTCTACCACTTGAGCCACAGCGCCACTTCCAGCTTTTTCTGCTTATGTGGTGCTGAGGAATCGAACCCAGGGCCTCATGCATGCAAGGCAAGCGCTCTACCACTGAGCCACCTTCCCAGCCCAATTCTGAGATTCCTATCTCTCTACATCACCATCAGAAAGCCAGAAGTGGAGCTGTGGCTCAAGTGGTAGAGCACTAGTCTTGAACACAAAAGCTCAGGGCCAGGGGTTGGGAATGTAGCTTAGTGGTAGAGTGCTTGCCCAGCATGCATGAAGCCCTAGGTTCTATTCCTCAGTATCACATAAACAGAAAAATCTGGAAGTGGTGCTATGGCTCAAGTGGTAGAGCGCTAGCCTTGAGCAAAAGAAGCTCAAGCCCAGGCCCTGAGTTCAAGCCCCAGCATTGGCAAAAATGAAAAAGAAAAGCTCAGGGACAGAGCCCAGACCCTGAGTTCAAGCCCAGGACACGCATGCACATGTGTGTGCGCACACGTGCATATACACACACACATACGCTTACAATGTGATTATTATGCCAGGCTATGGTGGCTCATGTGTGAGATGTGGCTGAGGAGCCTGAGATCTGAGAACTGACTTTGAATCACAATCCTCAGATCTTAGCCTCCTGAGGAGCTAGAAGTGAGCTACAAGCACTTTTTGACGTACAAGCACTTTTTAATGTAAACTTGCAGGGTCTTGCTTAGAGTAGGTGATCATATTATTTATAATTTTATCTTTTTTTTTTTGGCAGTACTGAGGTTTGAACTCAAGGCTTTAGTTCCTAGCTGAGCAGATGCTCTGTCACTTGAACTGTTCTCACAGCCCTCTTAGGTGGTCAAAAATTGTATTGAAATGAATGGCTCCTGCTTGGAATGTAGTTTATCTTTCTACTGAGTTGTTGAAAAGTTTTCCCATAGAGATTCTCATATGTAGAATAATTTGCAACAGGGCTTTCAACAATGGCACCTCTGGGAATGGACTCCGAGTAGCTCATTTGAAAAACCAAAGACAAAGTAATGATGGATCATAAACGTAGGTCATGTGAGACAAGCTAGATGTGCTGGGTATGAAAAAGGCTTAGCTTCTGTTTCCCTTCACATCTGTTCCCTGTAGGCCGTGTGTGGTGGCATGTAAGTGTCATTCCAGCTGTGGTAGCAAGTGAAAATAGGAGGAGCATAGTCGCAGTGGGCATGGATGAAAAGTGAATTGCTATCTCAAAAATAACCAGAGCAAAAAAGGGCTGAAAGCAGAAGTGGCAGAATACCTGCCTTAACAAGTGCAAACCCTAGTACTAAAAATAACTTCCAAATGACCATTAATGATACTGAAAATTGTACCTGTACTAAATGTGATGTTTTATTTATGTCTCAGTTTCTATGCAGATTTTGGACCTCTGAACTTGGCAATGGTGTACAAATACTGCTGTAAACTAAACAAGAAACTAAAAGTGAGTATGACATTGGCGCTTCCCTTTTAGCATTAGGATGTTCGAACCAAGAAATCTGCCCAGTGGGATTGCTCAGCTACGGGTAGTCAGGTCATTTCGCTCTTTGGAAATCTATGCGAGGAGTTCACCTGTGTGAGGAGTTGAAATGGATCCTCCCTGCCGGCACCACAAAGGCTGGGTTAACCTCTTTCATTTTTCAGGATGAACGGTAATGTGAACTGGATGAAGTCACTGCAGCTGTGATCTGAAGAAGAAAGCCCAGGTCCTTTCAGGTTGTTGTTAATGAGTGTCTATCAAATTCCCTCCCAGGATAATTTTTCCGAACCCCTCAGATCTGCTGGTGATGAGGGACACATGATGGCTGGAGTTCTGGAATACAACCTGTAAGATCAATCCTGAATTTCCATCTCTGTGGAGTTCATCACCAAGTGATGGTTGACAAGCCAACAGAGATGGGGCATAGGACAAGATGTGGTCAGACCCTCAGCATCAACCTGTAGTGCTTTTCTTTTGTGTGTGTGTGTGTGTGTGTGTGTGTGTGTGTGGCTACTGGGTCTTGAACTCACATCTTTGCCCTCTCACTTAGCTTTTTGGCTCAAGGCTCTACCACTTGAGCCACACTTCCACTTCCAGTCTCTCCCCCTGGTTAATTGGCGATAAGAGTCTCAGAGAATTTTCAGCCCTACTAGCTTTTGCCTCTTTTCTCAGCGTCCTGAGTAGCTGGATTATAGGTTGGAGCCACCAGTGTCCGGCTAACATTTTTCTAATATAAGCACAGAATTATAACAGTAGGCATTATCCTTTCTATTAGGTAAGCTGCAGCTGTTACCCACTATGTTGGACATAAACTACCTGCTTAGCAATTGTCCTTTGATTTGTTTTATGTCGAACTTACATATAAAAGGCAGTCAGATGGAAAATTAGAGATTTACAAATGTATAAAATTTGCCCTTGATTTTGAAGTGCTGAATGCTTGAGAAATGAGGGCAACCTTATAAAATAATTATATAACCTAAACTCTTCTAAGAATTAACTTATGATATCTTGCCTGCCTAGAAAAATATATGCGTAAATTTTTAAAACTAAAGATGCATTTACTTAGGAAAGAAGCTACCATCAGTACTTTAGAAAACAAAGTTGAGATGTTTACAACTGTCAATGATATAAATAATATCCTTTCTATATAGAATGAACTTTTAATGACTCAATAACAAGAGGAAGATAGTTAATAAATAATTGAAGTTTATATCTCTCTTGTGAAGATCTAAGATTTCTTTGCTTCTTGGTTAGTTGTATTAGCATGTTTTGATATGCGCTAGGTATTATAAAATGAACCATGTAGGACCTTATACAACCTGTAGTTAGCAGAGAGAAAGAAATCATTATTACAAAAGTAAAGTCACTGGTCTAACTCAATGTTTTATTTATACCAATTGCACAAAAATAAATGGATTGAGTTAAGCTGTTTTGCTACTGCATTTTATACTTTGTAGCCTAAGTTAATTGCTGGTAATTGGAGATAAGAGTCTCTCACATTTGTCTTCTGGGCTGGCCTTGAACTGTGATCCTCAGATGTGAGTCTCCTGAAGAGCTAGGATTACAGGTGTGAACCAGTAGCACTGGCTAGAATCTTTTGATGAAGAGAAAAAGATTTACTTTAATGAAAGCTAACCTTGGGATTACTTCAGCCTTGTGTGATCTCAGTGTCTTCATCTATGAAATAGGAATTCTAGAGCACTTACAGGATGGTGGTTAGGACTGAATTAGAAAATACCTGATGAAGAGCTTTGTAAATGGTCAGATTAAGATTTCATGCTACACGACGTTTCTGATATAATACTTGTGAAGTGTTATAGGAAGTAGGAGCATCCTCTTTCTCACTTGAACCCTACCCTTTTATAGGAAAGCTAGCCAGAATCATTTTAGGAATCTCAATGAATCAGTCAAGACTCGGAAGGGGAGGCCTGGGGAGGTTCATGACTCGCCGAAGGTCGCAAAGTGAAGTCAGGGTTTGACGTCATCTGTCTCTCTCTTTTGTTTCTGTGTGATACTGAGGACTGGACTGAGGGCCTTGTATATGCTTGGCAAGCATTCTTCCACCACTTGAATCACACCCTCAGCCCTTTTATTTGGATTTTGTATTGGAGACAGGGTCTTGCTAACTTTTGTCTGAGCTGCCTCTGCCTCCTGAGTAGCTAGGATGATAAGTATGAACTACGTTGCCTGGTACAACCTGTGTTGACATTGGCCTCTCTACCTTTGGTCAAGGAGAACCCGTGGTTTAGGCTTCCGGTGCTCTTGACTCTCACTCTCATCTTCTTCCTCTTCCTCGAAGTGCATTTTCCCCCTTGTCTTATCTTCATTTTTCTACCCTCTTTCCCTTGACCCCACTCCACCCCTTTTGAATACCTACTTCCCTGTATTTTATTTTGCTGAACTTTGATTTCATTTCCCTAAGGATTATACCCTATTTGAGATCTCCCTTGAGTCTACCATATTTCAGTTAATACATTTGAATACAATAGCATACCATCCAACGTATTTACTTATGAGTTTGTAAGCTAAATCTAGCTTCCACATATAAGCGAAAACATGCATCCTTTTCTCTCTGGCCTGACTTACATCACTTAACATAATTGTTTCCAAGGAAGTGGCGCTGTGGCTCAAGTGGTAGAGCGCTCGCCTTGAGCTGAAGAGCTGAGGGACAGCGACCAGGCCCAGAGTTCAAGCCCCATGACTGACAAAATAAATAAATAAAGAAAGAAAGAAAGAAAGAAAGAAAAATATAATATGCAGCCCAGACATAATTTTTTCTAAGTCTATCCATTTCTTTGTTTTGCTAGTACTGGAGCTTGAATTCTGTGCCTGGGCGCTGTCCCACAGTTCTTGTTGTTTAAGGCTAGCATTCTACCACTTGCACTACAGTTCCACTTCCAGCTTTTTCTGTGATTAATTGGCGATAAGTCTCATGAGCTTCCTGCCCAGTCTGGCTTTGAACCATAATCCTTAGATCCCACCACTGTCTTTCCATTTCTGTACAAATGGTACAATATCATTCTCTGTAATGGATGAATATAATTCAATTGTGTATATATACCACATTTTCTTGATCGGTTCCTCCACTGAGAGGCATCTGGGCTATTCTACCTTGCCTATCATGAATAGTGCTGCGATAAAAACAGTTGTGCTGATGGCTTTGGTGTACATCCTGGTTTTTAATCTTTTGGGTAAATTCCAGGAGTAAAATTACTCAGTTATAAGGTAGTTCTATGTTTAAGTTTTTTGAAGAACCTCCACATCACATTCCAGCGTGGTTGAACAAGTTTACATTCCCACCAACAATGTGTTAGAGTTCCCTTTTGGCCATATCTTTGTCAGCATCGGTTATTATTTGTTTTCTTGAAGGTAACCATTCTAACTGGGGTGAGATAGAATGTCAGACCTTGCTCCAATGCCGCTTGCTGGGCAGCATCTCCAGAGCCTTCTGGATTGCCTTCTAGATCCCACCCTGTGTTTCCATAATTCCATGTGCAGATATCCCTTGCAGATGAATTAGGTCTATCTATGTGCATCTATCTTTCTTGCTATACTGAGCTCCCAGAAGACAAGGGCATGATTGATAACTCTTTGCTACCAGTGCCCAGCACAGAGTTTCCAAATACACAGAGACTTCTTTGAACTTGTCATAATGACCTTGATGCACAACCTTTTTAGTCTGCTCTGGCTGGCTTGAATCTATACTCCTGTGTAGCTGGGATGATAGACAATCACATATCATTACACCCAGCTTTTATTGGTTGAGATTATGTTTTGTGAACTTTTTTTTTTTTTTTGGCCAGTCCTGGGCCTTGAACTCAGGGTCTAGGCTTTGTCCCTGAGCTTCTTTTGCTCAAGGCTAGCACTCTACCACTTGAGCCACAATGTCACTTCTGTTTTTTCTGTTTATGTGATACTGAGGAATCGAACCCAGGGCTTCAGGCTTGCTAGGCAAGAACTCTACCACTAAGCCACATTCCCAGTCCCCATTTTGTGAACTTTTTGCTCAGGCTGGCCTTGAATTATAATCCTCCTGATCTCTACTATACTAGTACCTAGGATTACAGGCATGAAACACTCTGCCTGTCTCTTCTGCACATATTTATTAATCCTTTTGCTGTTCGTTTTTGCTTTCCTTACTTTTCTGAAAGTGCTCTAGTGAGCCAAATGTAGATATGATAACAATGGTGTGGTCCTCAAATTCCCTTACTTCTCTGAACAATCTCACATTATTTTAACTAGTAACTTCATTTTCAAATTCTTTTGGGTGATTTTCTTTGGCACATGCTATTTTCTAGTTGTACTTCCAGTAAAGATTTTATGATTTCTTTCCTTGAGTTTATACCTTATGCAGATAGGTAACAGTTTGCTGTGAATTATTCTCTTCCAACCCCAAACCTCTTATTTTTTAAAGGTCAAAAGATTTTTTTCAATTCATTGAAGTAATTTATTGCTATTTTTGTTTGTTCTATTTCCAGTGTCCTTAGTTTTAATTATGTTATTAGAGTGGAAAATTGTCCATCAACCTCGCTCAGATTAAGAAGTCCCAAATGAAAAGTACCACAAAAACTTAGTGCTTATTTTAGACTATAACATAACAAAAATTGCTGGTACTAAGAGTTCTGTAATAATGCATTGCAGTTTTCTATTTCTAGTCAACATCTACCTTGACAGAGGAAGTAAGCAAAGATAGAAGATTGTTTGAAGTGAGAATAATTTGCCAAATTGTGAGTGTTATTTAAAGCAAACTGTCATCAATGATTAGAGCAAGGATTACTAATCTGATATTTCAAGGGATCCTGAAATTACATGTACAGTTTGGTATGCTTTTCTTCAGAGAAGATGCATAATGTGTGCTTGTGTGTGTGTGTGTGTGTGTCTGTGTCTGTGTCTGTGTCTATGTGTCTGCGTGTCTGTGTGTGTGCTGGTACTGAGACTTGAGCTCACAGCCTGTCTCTTAGCTTTTCACTCAAGGCTAGCATTTTGCCATTTGAACCACAGCTCACTTGTGTCTTTTGGTGGTTAAAATGGAGATAAGAATCTCATGGACTTTCCTGCCTAGGCTGGCTTTGTGCCTCAGTCTTCATATCTCAGCCTCCTGAATAGCTAGGATTGTAGGCTTGAGCCACTGCTGTCCATCAAGGATGCATAGCTTTTTTATTTTATTTTATTTAAGTTAGGTTCTCAAAGGGAATCTTGGCAGACTGCTAAGAACACTTAATTAGAATATAAGACTTCAAGGCAGAAAAATGTTGTCAAACATGAGCAAAGAATTCATTTAAGCTTAAATGAATTCACCTCATATTGATTATATCTTTTAATAATAGTAATTGTGAAGTATGTTTAAGAAGGATGAAACTGCAAGGCTCAATAAATTATTTTGCTAGTGTTATGTATTAAATAAATCCAGTCATTATGTAAGAAAAAAGAATATAAGGACTTCAAAAAGAGAAGAATGTACTAACTAAGGACCAAGTTGGTGATATACATAATTTCAAATTGGCAGTATACATAATTTTATAATATTATGTTATAAAAGTAATAATACATCCATTTTTTTTGGCAGTACTGGGATTTGAAATCAGGGCCTTATGCTTAATAGGTAAGCACTCTACCACTTGAGCAATGACCACCCCTCCCCCCCCCCCCCCCCCCAGCCTTTTCTGCTTTAGTTTTTCAGATAGGGTCTCTTGCTTTGTTCTGGAGGCTGTCTTCAGACCTTGATCATCCTCTTTCTCCTAAGTAGCTGAGATTACAGGTGGGTACTACCAGATACTCAGCTGTGTGTGTTTAAATTTATTTTTCTTTTAGACTGGGTCTCACTATGTAGCCCAGGTTCCTCTCAAACTCAACATTCTTTGTTGTTGTTGGTGGTGGTGGTAGTGGTGGTGGTCATGGGGCTTGAACTCTGAGTCTGGGCACTGTCCCTGATCTTTTCAGCTTAAAACAAGTACTCTACCACTTGAGCCACAGCGCTACTTCTGGTCTTCTGGTGGTTAATTGGAGATGAGTCTCACACACTTTCCTGCCCAGGCTGCCTTTGAACCGAGATCCTCAGATCTCAACCTCCCAAGTAGCTAGGATTACAGGCATGAGACTGGTGCCCAGCTTCAACATTCTTTTACTTCCACTCTCTAGTGCTGGAATTACAAGCATGTGCTACCATAGCTGGGCTGTAAAACAATACCTTCTGTAAATGTAATTAGTTAAAAAGAAACCTTTCAATTGCTAATTTAACCATCTAAAATTTTTATAAGCACCACAGGATTTGAATGGGTTTTCTTAACAATATTCAATACAGCTTCCATGATTGATTTAAGTTTTCCTCAAGGAACATAAAATACCATCGTGGGAAACAATTAAAAAAGTAATCCGAAAAGGAATACTTTTTCTAGGACAATGGTCTTTTAAATACCTGTGATGGTAACTCATCAAGGTAATTACAATGATCTTGAGGACTATTTTTAAAAGGATTAAAAGAATATTCCCACCCAACATAGCCATCTCAGGATAAAGGGGGAGGGGAAACACCCATGAACTAAAGATGGTGTCACAGCACTGAAGTCCTTGGCAGGTGGTGGGGGCCTGGGCTGGTCTGTGTTGCTGAGTGAATCAGTGCTGTAATTCTACCCTGGACGCCAGGTACTTGTCACCATCCCAGGTGGCTGTGCATAAGAACTCTTCTGCTGTGATGATCAGACCACCCTGTTTTTAAAAACGACAAAAGCACTTTGAGATTTCTCTCTGTTTCAGGTATAAGGGCTTTGGGAAGGAAAAGCAGGCTTATATTCTGGAAAGTACATGTAGTTTAAAGGGGGCACTATGGCATTTGTAGAGCATGGACCCCTTATGATCCACTGAAGAATTCTATGATAGAGAGTCCCTATGTGCCTCTGTGTGTGTGTGTGTGTGTGTGTGTGTGTGTGTGTGTGTGTGTGTGTATGTGTGTTGAATTCCGGCCCTCAAACTTACAGCTGGTGCTCTACCATTTGAACCACATCTTTATTTAAAGCTTTTTGCTGGTTGATTGGAGATAAGAGTCTTAGTGACTTTTCTACTTGGACCCACTTCAAGTTAGGATCCTCAAATCTCAGCCTCCTGAGTAGCTAGGATTACTAGTGCCCTGCCTTATGAAGCATTTTTTCACCAGGTCTTTAACCAAATGAATAAAATATACTAGGATTGAGACAAAATAGACCATGTAGAGACATCTTTTCCTTAAGAAACAATTCAACTGACTCTTATCTTAGCTCTAAATAAAAACATAAACCATGTTTTGTTTTGTGCAGCCAAAGAAAACTTTCAAGAATATCCCTTTCCTGAGAAAGTTGGAGGTAAACATGGAGAGGTCATGGCTGATCACAGGAAGACCTGTTCATTTTTCTTTGCTTTTGCAGTGAGAAGCACTGATTGCTATGGAGACGCTGATTGCTGTGGTCCTTGCTGGGCTAGCCTAGTCACTTGTAAGAGAATGATGCCTTGGTCACTGTGGTCCCCTTGCTGTGATCGACTCAATCTGACCACTGTCATTTGTAGAGCTTGCTTGTTTTAAGAAATGCATGGGCTCTAATTTCCTATTGAGAACCATATTTATCCTGGCTGTACCAGAAACTTCCTGAAGCTGATTGTTAGCTGATTCTGACTGATTCAGGCAACTTTATAAAACCCATGTTCTAACCCAGCAGCTTAAAGTGTTTACTTCTTTAAAGCATGGCACAAAACCTCATTGAAAGGCTGCTTATCATCTCTGTCTCTTTAAGTTGGCTATTGACTTTTTTTTTTCCTTTTTAGTTTTGAGCTGAATTGCATTACCTTTTGCTATTGAATGGTTAGTTTGTGGTCTCCTAACCTATGCTGAACAAGTCAAGTGCATGGTTTGTGTATGTTGCCAGAATTCAAGGATAGTTCGATTGGTTTATGATTCATGTAGCATGTCATCATCACCTTCTCTCTGAGCATCTGGGGCTTATTTTCTGTAGGCTAATCCCATTAAAATTCAACCCTTCAGGTAGTTTTTCTTTCCAAGGTAAAGATGTCCATTTGGGGTCAATGCCGTCATCTTAGTTTGTATTGTTCTGCTATATGGTCACTGTATTTGGTTACAAGTATTATTAAATATTATATGATATACTACATACTTTCAATTCAGGCAAAAGTAGTAAAACTTTGACTCAGGTAAGCGATACAGGTCTGGAAATTTCTGTAGGTTTGATTAGATGAATTGACAGACATTCAATTCTAAATCTTCTCTTTTACCTACTATTTTTTTTAAACCTTGGTAAGTGAAAAGTGATTGTACTCATGACTAAGATTACATCATTGTTTTCAGGTGTTATGAATACATCCCTACTGAGTTCCCTCTTGTCTCTGTTATTACAAAGGCTTATGCCTGCCTAGGCCAATATCTTGCATGAGCCATTCATTAGATTGTAACTATGCTTGTGGCTTGAGATTGGGGGAGCTCTCCTACAATTTTTGACCATAGCAGCTGCTTGATTCATGCCTTTAGGTATAGCATCTTGGGGTCCAAGTACAGCAAGCTGGTTGTCTATGGTCTGTTTTCAGTCCACAGACATGTTTAACTTAAATTAAAATTTAAAATTATTATGATTATTATTATTTTGGTGGTGGTGGGGCTTGAACTCAAGGCCTGGGCATTGTCTCTGAGCTATTTTGCTCAAGGCTAGTGCTCTACCACTTTGTGCCACAGTGCCATGTCTGGTTTTTGAGTGGTTAATTGGAGATAAGAGTCTCATAGAGACTTTTCTGGGCTAGCTTCAATCCTCAGGTCTCAGCCTCCTGAGTAGCTAGGATTATAAGTGTGAGCCATCAGCACCTGGCTAAAATTATCTTTAAATACTTGTACCAGGGGGTTTCAATTCAGCATGCATGGACATGTTTTGTTAGGCATGAATGCTAATTTTACAAATTTTAATTTGTAGTCAGCAGTTACAACTTATGAAAATATATGTACAATTCTGACTTATTTGATTTTTGAATTAGTGCATACATATCTATCTATATACATACTTTTATATGCTTTTATATGTATACACACTTTTTGTGTGTGCTGGTGCTGGGGTATGAGCTCTGGGACTAGGTATTGTCAGCTTTTTTGCTGAAGACTGGCACTTGGGCCACAACTGCACTTCTGGCTTTTTGCTGGTTAATTGGAGATAAGAGTCTCATGCACTTTCTTGCTCTGATTGGCTTTGAACTGTCATCCTCAGATCTTAGCCTCCTGAACTCTTGGTGAGCCAATGGTGCTCAGATGAATTAGTATTTGGAATATAAGGAGATTTCATTGTGGTATTTCCATTAATGCGCATAGTGCTTTTTGAACATATCTGCCCCTTCTACCATGCTCTCTCTCGTACCCCCCGCCCCCGTGTTCTTTTCAATATCAAATTATGGGAAAGTTCCAGGCCCACTTTCCTGCATGGGAGGGAATTGCAGGCTGGAGTGAAGAATGCTTTTCTGGTTTGCCAGCTAGTCTGCTCCGAATTCTTGGTCCTCGAGAGCATTTGAATTTAGAAGCTGTGGAATGACTGTGTTTAAGGCAACTTCATTATGGAATCATTCAACGAGCTGGTAGCTGAGGTGCTGTCTCCTGTAATGCATTTAAAAAGATGTATGGCATGATTGGGAACTTCTTTATAAGAGAATTTCAAGTTGACTAGATGAATCATGTTGCAGGATCTGTTATATTTTCAGGAGTGGGACAAGTGGTACTCCAAACTTAGCAATAACTTAGAGCAGTGGATTTCCTGAGCCAGCAGCAGCCGCATCCCCAGGAAACCTGCTAGAAATATACATTCTCAGGCTCTGCTCCTGTGAATCAGAAACTTTGGGTGAGGCCCAGAGTGCAGTGCTTTAGTAAGCTCTCCAGGTGACTCTGAACCATTCTAAAAGAGGTTGAAATGGGCCAGGTGTAGTGGTACACACTTTTAATCTGAGCTCTTGGGAGACTGTGGCGGGAGGATATTGAATTTGAGACCAGCCTGAGTTTCATAGTGAGATCCTCTCTCAGGAAATTAAAAACAAAAGAAAAGTAAAGAGAGTGAGAGAGAGACAGAGAGACAGAGGAGAGAGAGACAGAGGAGCGAGTGAGAGGCTGACAGAGACACACAGAATAAAATAGAACATAGTAATAAAATAATAAAACAGTGGATTTGGATTTAGGTCATTTTTATTTCTGATGAATTTTAATACTGTTAACCATTTCAGCTGAGAATTATTTAATGAATTCGGGCCTCCTAATTGAGATTTCTCAATTGAAGGGGGTTCTGAAGGCACCCTAGAACATTTCACAGAGGGCCCTATCTGTCTCCTTGCTTATATTTTCCCATGCTTATTGTATTTCAGCCCTGCCCATGTTCTCTGCTTTTGTGAACTACTCTCTGAGGCTCCAGGGGACCCCTCCGGGCACCATTCCCATTGCTTGGAAAATTCTGAGATGTAGCAAATGGCAAATATTAGCTTCTGCTTCTTGTGTGGCTGTTATTAGAGGCGGCTGGTTTGTGTCCACTTAGATGAAGAAGTCGAACTCAAATAGTGTATTTTTTTTTTTGGGTCCGGTTGTGGGGCCTGAACTCTGGGCCTGGGCGCTGTCCCTCAGCTCTTCAGCTCAAGGCTAGCGCTCTTTTTTCTTTTTGCTTATGTGGTGCTGAGGAATCGAACCCAGGGCCTCAGGCATGCAAGGCAAGCGCTCTACCACTGAACCACCTTCCCAGCCCCAAATAGTGTAATTCTTTAGAAAGGCGAAGTCCAAGTTCAACAAAATAAACACCAGGAAGTGGATATTGGAAAGGGATGGGGTCTGGGGAAAGGAGTAGACAAATGAAGAAGAGGAGAGGAGGAGGAGAATGCACTCAGGAATTGAATGCATATTTTACAAAATTAAGAAGAGTGAGGGAACGGGTGTGTTGGGAGGAGTGGATGAGGTGAATGTAGAAAGGGGTGATAGGGTAAGATGCATTGTATTCACAAACTGCTTTGTTAAATGGCAACTCCTTTATACAGCTTCTTAGAGATAATTTTTGTTGTTGTTGACATGGGGCTTGAACTCTGGGCCTGGGCGCTGTCCCTGAATTCTTCAGCTCAAGGCTAGTGCTCTACCGCTTAAGCCACAGTGCCACGTCCAGTTTTCTGGTGGCTAATTGGAGATAAGAGTCTCACAGACTTAAATGGCCGGGCTGGCTTTGAACCGTGATCCTCAGATCTCAGCCTCCTGAGTAGTTAGAATTACAGATGTGAGCCACCAGTGCCCGGCCTTAGAGATAATTAAAAAAAAAAAAAAAACATTTATAGATCCATAACAGAAAGGAAATCTTTCTTGGAGTTCTGTCTCTAACTTAACACTCCTAACCAAGTTAGCCTCTGGATCCTCTATGATTTAGAACAAGGCAGGGATGGAGGCGCCCAACTCAAGAAAACATACAACAAATGAAGCAGGAAGGTCTCAATCCCGTCCCCAAACACACACACCCAAGAAATAAGCATTGGTAGGAAAGAATGATTTTGTGAGTTATCACTTTTGATAAGTAGATTTGTAAATGCATTTCCTCAGCATTAAATCATAGCAATAGCTCAATAGGAAACCTAAATTCCCAGCAGAAAAGTGCATTACATAGATAATCTAGACTTCAAGATGGCCCATCTGTACCATTGGCAGAAAAGGCAGAGAGTGAGAGAGAGGTGTGGTTATCACCTGGGAGTGTAGGGAAGGCAGTTTAAGGTATTTGGGCTTTAGAGACATGGGAGATGATTAAGTTTCATTTGCCCTGGGATTTGAATTTAGGGCCTTGCATTCTTGCTTAGCTTTTCCCCTCAAGTTTATCTCTCTCTAGCATTTGAGCCATGCTTCCACCTCTGCTTTATGTTGGTTAATGCAGATAAGAATCTGTCAGTTTTCTGCCCTGGCTGGCTTTTAATCATAATCCTCTGCTGAGGAGCTGAGGAGCTAGGATTGTAAGTATGAGCCACCAGTGTCTGCCTTCACTTTCCTTTCCTTCAGTATTACTTATTGATGGAGAACAGTTAAGTGACAAAACCAACCAATCAGCAAGTAATGGATTAGAGAAAGAAAGCATCCAGGCACTCAGGAGCCATTGAGAAAGTAAAGAGCCAAGTTTCAACCCCACTGGTATTAACTGAACTCCTCACAATGACTTCAGTGTAATAATCTGACTGAACTGATTAAATAAAATGTTCCTTCCGGGCTGGGAAGGTAGCTCAGTGGTAGAGTGCTTGCCTTGCATGCATGAGGACCTGGGTTCGATTCCTCAGCACCACATAAGCAGAAAAAGCTGGAAGTGGCGCTGTGGTTCAAGTGGTAGAGTGCTAGCCTTGAGCTGAAGAGCTGAGGGACAGCGCCCAGGCCCAGAGTTCAGGCCCCACAATCGGCAGTTCTTCCCCCTCCCTTTTCTTCAAAGGAGTGTTTTCATACATCTATCAGGAAATCAGGGCACCAATGATACAGGATTCCCCCCTCCCCTTTTCTTTTGGTGCTTGAACTCAGGACCTTGCTAGGCAGGCACTTTTACCACTGAGCCACATCTTCTTCCTGTGAGAGACTTATCTTGGAGTCAAACACTAAGTTTAAAAGTTTAATTAAAGAAAGACACTACAAGGGGCCAGTGGCTTATGCTTTTCAATCTAGATATCTAGGAGGCTAAGGTCTGAGGATTGAGATTCGAAGCCAGCCCAGACAGAAAAGTCAGTGAAACTTTAATCTACACTTAACCATGAAAAAGCTGAAAATAGAGCTGTAGCTCAAGTGGTAGAGCACTAGCTTTGAGCAAAAGTAGCTCAAGGTTAGTGCCCAGGCCCCATTTTCAAGCCCCAGAAGTGCCGTGCGTGCGCATACACACACACACACACACACACACACACACACACACACACACACACACACACACACACACGACACTACAATTTCAGAGAATGTTACCTGTAATTATCAAAGATCAATTAGATTACATGTTTAAGCCAAAATAATATAATATTATTTCATTCTTTTTTTTTTTTGCTTTTGGTTGGTTGTGGGGCCTGAATTCTGGGCCTGGGCACTGTCCCTCAGCTCTTCAGCTCAAGACTAGCGCTCTACCATGTGAGCCACAGTGCCTCTTCTGCCTTTTTCTGCTTATGTGGTGCTAAGGAACCGAACCCAGGGCCTCATGTATGCAAGGCAAGCGCTCTACCACTGAGCCACCTTCCTAGCTCTTATTGTTTCACTCTTTGGAGAGATTTCTGAGTTTCTTTTGTAGAAAATGAATGGTAAAGGATTTTCTGTCGATTGGGTTCAGTGGATTAAGTATTAAAAACCACTTTTATGGTCAATATGAATTAAGATGTACTGTGTGCCTGTATTTAGAAAATCATTTGTCAATATACTGCTGACTGTTTTGAAATATCAGGGAATTGAGACGATGTAATTGAGTCGCATCTGTTCTTGCTGCTGTAGATTTGAATTTTGGTTCATAATTCAGTTTAGCAGGTCCCTTCTCTTACCCCTCTTCATGTGTAGCATGTATGCAGCCTACCACGGTGCTTATTTTGGATTTAGTTAAATACTCGAGCATGCAGCATCTTGCCTGGCATACCGCAAGTGCTTAATGACTGAATCTATGAATTTAATGAATGGCTGTTGAATTAAGATGTTTACTGATATCCTTTTATGGCTCATTTTTTCTCCTCCATTAACTACTTGTTTTCAGTTAATTAAGAGGAGATTATCAGAGCACATCCTAGGAAGGAAATACATTAATATTAGTCTCTACAATTGAAACATTTCAGAGAAGATGGAAGACTGACACATGTTAGAACAGACTATGAAATATGAAAAGCATAGATGACTGTTCAGAGTGGAAATGGCATGTAGGGAATAAAAAATATGATCTAGAATAAATCAAATGATAAATCATATACATATAAGGTGTAAATAAATCCTCAGATTTTTTTTTTCTTGTTAAGAAGTCAGCCATTTCATTTTCCACCACATTAGAATCCTTTCTTGGAGAGAAACATCTTGATTATTGGTCAATGATATTGCATATTATGACAGACTAAAAAAAGTGAATTAGATCACCTCCTCAGTGCCTGTGTCTAAAGGCCACAGATAGTAAAGGTCAAGGATGTTACATTTTGTGGATCCTAAGCCATCTTGAACACTGAGAGGAGCTGGCTATCATCTGTATATTTTAACATTGTCTTTATAGTTACCTTCTTTTTTCTTCTTCTCCATGTAGTCCTACAGTTTATCAAGAAAGAAAATTGTGCACTACACCTGCTTTGACCAACGGAAAAGAGCAAATGCAGCGTTTCTGATAGGTGCTTATGCCGTAAGTGTGTTCTTCATGATTCCTTTCTCTAGCCAACCGTGGCAGCCCAACACTGACAACACGATTCAGGCCACTTGTCTAGTGGGTTGGGGAAGTGGGAAGATAATTAGTAGCTTGGGGAGTTGATCTGGAATGGAAAGTCCAGCCTGGCAGTGATAGGGTGTTTAGTGAGAGAATCTTTTTTTTTTTTTTTTGGGTCCAGTTGTGGGGCCTGAACTCTGGGCCTGGGCGCTGTCCCTCAGCTCTTCAGCTCAAGGCTAGCGCTCTACCACTTGAGTCATAGCGCCACTGCTGGCTTTTTTCTTTTTTGCTTATGTAGTGCTGAGGAATCGAACCTAGGGCCTCAAGCATACAAGGCAAGTACTCTACCACTGAGCCACCTTCCCAGCCCAGTGAGAGAATCTTGAACTCTCAATGTATAGCTTGGCTTCTCTTGTCATATAAGGGTTTGAATAAAAAGAATACCTAAGCTGGGTGTGGGTGGCTCATATCTGTAATCCTAGCCACTTAGGAAGTTGAGCTCTAAGGATCACTGCTAGTCCAGGCAGAAAAGTCCATGAGACTCTTGTTTTTTGTAGCTGATGCTTTTGCCATCTGAGTCATACCTCCAACTCCACCATACGACTCTTCTCTCCAAATAATCACCAAAAATGGGGGAGTGGAAGTGTGGCTCAAGTGGTAGAGAGCATCAGCCTTGTGTGAAAAAGCTAAGGGACAGCACCCAGTTTCTGAGTTCAAGCCTCTGTACTGGCACTAAAACAACCCAAAAATCAAAAACCCTATGTGTACATGAAACACTCATGATAAGATATTCCTCTTGGTAAGAAGAAATGTTCGATGAAACAAGGGAATAGTTACTATTACTTTTATTCTTTTATAAATCTCTTCACCCATCTATCCAGATATTTCTATACAATAGAAAACACTTATTTGCACATATTCCAGCTTCCTGACTAACCAGTTAAGATGGTCAAGAAGATGCTTTTTTTTTTTTTGTTGGTTGTGGGGCCTGAACTCTGGGCCTGGGCGCTGTCCCTCAGCTCTTCAGCTCAAGGCTAGCGCTCTACCATTTGAGCCATAGTGCCACGTCCAGCTTTTTCTGCTTATGTGGTCCTGTGGAATCGAACCCAGGGCCTCATGCATCTGAGGCAAGCACTCTACCACTGAGCCACCTTCCCAGTCCCAAGAAAATGCTTTTGAATACAGGTTTGGTCCTCCATAAGCACAAATGTCAGCAGGAATTCCATAGGAATATGCTGCTGTTTCTGGAATTTTCCTTCTTTGCTGAGACTGGGCAAAAAAAAAAGAAAAAAAGAAAAAAAACACAGAAGTCATCAGGGCTGGAATGTCCTTGAAAACTTAGATGAGCTCTTCAGGGATGTGTAATATTCAGAGAGGACTCTACTGGCTACAGGTAGAGAAAGAGGTGACATTTCCCCTCATCCTGGGGAGGATCCCAGGAGCATACTGCTTGGTGACCTTTCAGGGTTCAGGTGGAAAATGTGGATGTGAGGGCACTGATGGGCAGCCATCATGCTCTGCCAACTCAAGCCCAAAGCCCCGTTCTGTTGAGAAGACTATGTATGAGTCAATGCCCAGTGCAGCCTGGGAAGATGGACAAGCTGACAGCGAGTGCAGGCTGAGGCCCTGCTTGTAGACCCAGGGATGCTCAGTTCTGCCTCCCATTCCTGCCCCAATGTGGCCACTCCCATTCCTATCCCACCTCTTTCTCTGCAGATACTGTGCTATAATATGGCTAAGAAACAAACAAACAAACAACAAAAACCCGAAAACAAAAACATGACCAGGTGCTGGTGACTCAAGCCTGTAATTCTAGCCACTCAAGAGGCTGGATCTAGGGAATGCAGTTCCCTAGATAATAGTCCATGAGACTATTATCTCTAGTTAACCACCAAAAAGCCAGAAGTAGAGCTGTGGCTCAAAGTGGCAGAGCACTGGCCTTGAAGCACAACAGCTCAGGAACAGTGCCCGGGCTCTGAGTTCAGTCCCAGGACTGGCTAAAAACAAAACCCCAAACTCAAAACGTGAGGTTTTCATCCTGAAGGGACTCTGGATGAAAGTGTCAGGTCACTTTATCCCTCTCAACTTCATTTCATTCCCTTGTCTCTACCATGAGAGCATTGGATGGAAGGCTCCTTAGATTCCCTTCTAGTTCGTAGAATCCTGGAATCATTTGCAGTACCAGCTGGGCTGCTGCCTTTATTTGAAGAGGGTTCAGTAAAGTGCTGGGAGCTGGTTAAGCACCTTATCTTTCACTTTCCTTTGATAATTGCTACTCATTTGGAATTGGTGGTTGACACTGTGATTAAAATGTGGAGCCGCCTGTATTAATCTGTGGACTCAAGGCACGTAAACAAACGTGTTTTGTGATGCATTGTGATCCTGGGTCCTATGTCATAAAGAATTACCATAGAGAAGAGGTTTACTCCACTGAGTGTCAGGGGCTCTGACCTGCAATCCTAGCCATTCAGGAGACTGAGATCTGAGGATCAGGATCCAGAGCTAGCCCAGGCAGGAAAGCCAATGAGAATCTTATCTCTAATTGACTATCAAACAGCTGGAAGTAGAGCTGTGGCTCAAGTGGTAGAAGTTCTAGCCTTGAGCAGAAAAAGCCAAGTGAGAGTGTGAGGTACTGAGTTCAAGCCTCAATTACCTCCCCCCCCACAAAAAAAAGAAAAAAGAAGACACTCTCCCATCTTACCCCAGTTCTTTCTGATGTGTTTTGTGTGGTCTTTGATTTCAGCAGGGGCCTCTTGCAATTTGAAATTCAGCCTAATGCCCCCGCTGCATTGAGCTTAGGATATGATGATAAGGCATACTTCCTAATGCAGAAGCATCCACTGCTTTAAAGCAACCCAAGGGAGAAAAACCATCTTGGCTAGGGAAGAAGTGCTGAGTTCAGCACCAGCTTGTCTTAGACCTGGTTGCAGTCCTGGGTGTAACATGATTATTCTTGTACTGGCCATTTCCCAGTTGATTTTTCTCTTCTAATTTTGGAAATGCACTCCCCAGAAAGGGTTTTGGACATAAACTCTCTATAAGACTAATATTAAGAATTGTAGATCTGCCCTAAAGAGGGTTTTATGTTTATTTTGGGGGGCTTTCCTTTATGTCATCTGTATACATTTTTTTCATCTGTATACATTTACTCATTAACTTATTAAGACTAATAAGAAGACAGTCTTATACATTGCAATTACATCTCAGTTAATTTCCACAATTTAAATGTTCCTACTTGGATAAGTCTTAGTCTTTTAAGAGAAGAGAATCTCTTTTGAGTACAAAAGGGCCTCCAACTTGGCATCTACCATATAACCTGTAGGGCAATTCAATCTATTGTGTGTGCGTGTGCTAGTACTGAGGCTTGAACTCAAGCCTTCATGTTCTTGCTTAGCTGTTTTGCTCCAGGCTGATGCTCTTTTGCTTGAGCCTCACCTCCACTTCTGGCCTTTTGCTGTTAATAGGAGATAAGAGTCTGATGGACTTTTTAAAAGCTAGGACTGGCTATGAACTGGAATTCTCAAAACTCACTCCTTCTAGGCAGGATTACAGACCTAAGCTACCTGTATATAGCTCTGATTGTCTTTTTACTTTTTTATTTTTGGTGCTGGTCCTGGGGCTTGACCTCAGGGCCTGTGTGCTTTTATGCTCAAGGCTAGTTCTGTACCACTTGAGCCACAGCTTCACTTCCAGCATTTTTGGTAGTTAATTGGAGATGAGTTTCACCAACTTTACTGCCTGGGCTGGCTTTGAACTGTTATATTCAGATATCGGCCTCCTGAGTAGCTACTTTTAACCTTTTTGCTTCCTTTTATTTGTCACACAATTGTCAGAGGAGTCTTTGCAAAGTAAAAATTGGATCTCATTATTACCCTGTGTCAAATCTGATTGCTCAGTATTCTTGGTACAGAAGTCCCTGCCTTCTCAGAGCCATTACAATTTCTCTGATGAGATGTGGTACCTTGAGATCCTCTTCCTTGAGACCCTCCCATTCTTCTGCTTTTCTGTGAAAAATCTTAACCTTTGATCCCACCAGAAGGCCTTGATAATGTCTGCTCCATCTGGAACATTTTTACTTCAGACTATTTTGTGTGTCTGGTTCTTTCTGAAATTACTATCTCAGCCTTTTTTAAAAAACAAACAAACTTCTTTTTTTTCAAAAGGTTAGTCCCTACCCCTATTTGGCTTCTAGGTGTTTATTATTTTCTTTGCAACACTGTATTGTGTGGAATTACCTTATTTGTTTTGTGCATGTACTTGTTATCTCTTTTCCAGACTGGAGCCTAGGGCCCTTATCTGTTATGCTCACTGCTATGTCTAGAATATGATAAAATATTTAACAAGGGGCTATGGGCCTGGCATGCAGCAGTTGAACTGGAAGCTGGCCACAAAACAGAGGTGGATTTGGGACATTTCCTGCTGTGCTGGATTGTGGGCAGGTCTAGGGTAGGTGAGGGCCTCAAGGGAGGCACTAGGGTGTGTATTGTGGGTGGGGCAGGTGCTTGGAGAAGCAGCTGTTTACAGCTGGTGTACAGTTGGTTCAGGACATGAGTTCTGAGTGTTGGATTTAGAACTGTGCTGAGCACATAGCACATTTATGTAAAAATCTACTGAGTAACTTGAGTGGGGTTTCAAAATATGAAAGAAGGAGAAAGGCAGTATATGAGCAATTCCCGTTGATATCACGTGCCTTCCTTATGATTATAATATTTGAGGATATTTGAGCTCATAAATGAATAACAGAATGTAGGATCAAAGCAAAGATCATAGAGCAAAATAATACCTTTGGTATAAAATGGGCCACGGCTGTTGGGCTGCTGGCGGCTCACGCCTCTAATCTTAGCTACTCAGTAGGCTGAGACCTGAGGATCACAGCTGGAAGCCAGCCCAGGCAGAAAAGTCCATGAGGCTTTTATCTCCAGTTAACCACCAGAAAGCCAGAAGTGGAACTGTGGCTTAAGTGGTAGAGTGCTACACTTGAGCAAAAAAGCTCAGGGATAGTACCCAGGCCCTAGTTCAAGCTCTAGGACTCTCTCTCTCTCTCTCTCTCTCTCTCTCTCTCTCTCTCACACACACACACACACACACACACACACACACACTTGGACATTACTAAGTGCTGAGAGGCTGGCTCAAGTGGTAGCAAGCGTGAAGTCCTGAGCTCAAACTCTAGTACTGAAAAAAACAAAAGGTTGTTATTTTGCTTTTTTTGTTTTTTTATTGTTATGAAATACAAGTAATTTAATTTTTTTTTTCTTGCTGAGGTTTGAAATCAGAGCCTCATACTTCCTTGACTGGCTTGCTCACAAGGCTTGTGCTCCACCACTTGAGCCATGCCACCAGTTTAGCTTTTTGTTGGAGATGGAATTTTGCCAACTTTTCTGCCCAGGTTGACTTCAACCTTGGTGATCCTCCGAGAAGTCTTAGCCTCCAGAGGAACTAGAATTATAGGTATGAACCACTGGTTCCCAGCAGTTGGAACCATTTTTTTAAGTGTTGAAGCAGTTCAGTTCCTGTGACTTTAAGTCTTGAAGTGTGACACAGAGGCTTTTGGGTCTTCAGTTTCTTATGTCTAAGAGGGATGAGCCTCTTTCATCCTTTTCTCCCAGAGCTGTCTTGAAGGATCAAGAAGGAGATAAGATACAGCCTCTCAAGTTTTATTCAAAGGGGATCTACCAAAAAGTGAACCCCTCTCCGGGATTATCTGCACTGGAGCTCACACCAACACTTACTGGGTGCCCCTGGGGAATCCTTTCTGTGGTGCATCTCTTCCTAAACTCTGATATTATGCTCCTCAAGTTTGAAGATGAAGGCAGCTTTTCTAGAGAGATGTTTCATTTCCAGGGCAATAGCCACTACAATTGTAGAATTAGGATGCTTGGATCATGAGATAAATACCTTTGTATGAATTTGAAAAAGATGGTTTTAATAATTACAAACTGCTGGGAACCAGTGGCGCATGCCTATAATCCTAACTAATCAGGAGATTGAGTCTGAGGATCATGGTTCAAAGCCAGCCTAGGCAGGAAAGTCTGTGAGACTTTTATCTCCAATGAACCACCAAAAAAAAAAAAAAAGAAATGGAGCTTTGGCTCAAGTGGTAGAGTGCTAGCCAGAGTTTAAGCCCGAGGATCATCCCCACCCCCCAAAAAATTACCACCTGACTTAATGGGGTCCTTTGAAATGTGTCTTAAGACCAAGTCTCCAGCCGTTTACTGTATACTTACAGGCTCCAAGGGAGTTAGGTCAAGAGGAATTTGGATGGGCTTGATGACTGAGGAAATGAAAAAAATAATATATAGAAAGAGAAGTTAAAATAAATGTGATTGTTTATCTTTGAAAAATTAGGTTGGGAGGATCATTGTGGAAATGGGAGGGAAGGGATGGTAGGGGGAAAATGAAGGAGGAGGTAACAATGCTCAATAGGAAATGTACTCATTACCTTGCTCATGTAACTGTAACCCCTCTGTACAGCATTTTTAAAATAAAAAAGGTACCCAAAAAAAGAGAAAATTAGGTTCAAAGTTAAAACATGAAGAACCTTTTGCCAGGCATGGTGGTGTATACTTTGTAAACCCAGCATTCAGGAGGCTGGGGTAGGAGGATTGTCAGTTCAAGGCTAGCCTGGGATTCATAGTGATATTAAGACCAGCATGGACTATATAGGACAGTCCTTTCTCAATGAACAAAAACAACAATACCAGCTGGGTACTGGTGGCTCATACATGTAATCCCAGCTGCTTAGGAGGCTGAGAGCTGAGGATTGTGGTTCAAAGCCAACCTGGACAGGAAAGTCTCTGGTACCCTTATTTCCAATGAACCACCAGAAAACCGGAAGT
Source organism: Dipodomys spectabilis (assembly GCF_019054845.1). NCBI lineage: Eukaryota > Metazoa > Chordata > Mammalia > Rodentia > Heteromyidae > Dipodomys > Dipodomys spectabilis. The sequence continues at coordinate 10,606,971 of NW_024870679.1, read as the reverse complement.
GGTGTTGTGGCTCAAAATGGTAGAGCACTAGCCTTGAGCTACAGAGCTTAGGGACAGTGCCCAGGTCCTCAGTACAAGCCCCAAGACCAGAGGGGGAAAAAAAAAAGAATTAAGTTTCTTTTTCAGATCCACAGAGAATGCTTAAGCAGAAGTGGTAACCACATTTTTTTTTTTTTAAATCCACTTGGTAAATCCTAGCATGGCTAAATGTCAGGTCTTCATTGTGGATTAACTGGGACCAGCCTGAACCATAGGTCATGTCTGAATTGGGGATGAGAAGGCTGATGTTTGTAACTTTCCAACCATGTCTGCCTTTGGTTCTTATTGTGCCATGCATGACACATCAGGCCTAAAGAGTTGCATCAACTACAAGGCCTTATTGATTGCAAAGGTGCCATTCTCCCCCTGGCTTAGCAATGGAGATCAGAGGGTGTAGCAGAGCGATGGGCTTGGCTCTCACTTCATCTGTTTGTTATATGACTGGAGCAAGACTTATTTACATTTCTGGTTTTCCATTTTGAAAACAGGATGATAAAACCCAGAGTTGCCTCTCAGGACAGGTGTGAGGATGAAGGTGGTCACTTACAAAGTGACTGTGCTGTAGTATTGTAAACACTCGGGCCTGGGTTGTGGGGTTCTGTGGCCTTTCCAAATTTTCAGAGCCAGTCTCCTATTTCCTACTATCTATTTGGTGCTTAGACCTCCTACAAAGCTGAAGAGCTGATTGTTCTTTGCTTCCTTCTGTCTCCAGTCTTCCCTCTTCATTCTATTTCCACCTTGGGCTTTATTCGAATTTTCATAGGAAGAATCTAACTACACCATTTATGGGATGTGTAGTCATCAGTCATCAGTAAATTATTTAGTTCCTATGAGCTCTGCCTAGCACTGCATGGTTCAAGGAATAAACAAATAAGCAACTAAAAATAAAAAAATAATGCCTGGTGACCACAGCGCAAAGCCAGCCCAGGAAGGAAAGATCATGAGATCCTTATCTCCAATTAACTAGCAAAAAGTCAGATGTGGAGCTAGGGCTCAAGTGGTAGAGCACTCACTTGGAGCAAAAATCTAAGTGCCCACGCCCTGAGTTCAAAATAAGCAGTAAGTCTGCCATAACTACATAACAGAAGAAAAGTAGACAATTCTCCTGCTGAGTTACCATTCTAAAAATGAGATATTTACTTATGTGTAATTGCCTGGTAGTTCTGAGAGACTCTTTTCATGTAGCCAACGTGTATTTTACCATTTTGCCATTCGAACTACTAAGTGATATTCCATGAAAAGTATGTATTATAGTGTATTAACATTTTAGATTACTTTCAAATTTTTAATAACAAAATGTTTCTGTATCATGAACGTTTCCACACTTGTTCTTAGCCAAAAGACTGAAAGTGATTTCAAATATTTGTATTTCTGTGGATTTTTATCTTTAGATGACAGAAATAGGGTTTTTAAGTTTTTTTTTTTTGGTTGGTCATGGGGCTTGAACTCTGGGCCTGGGCGCTGTCCCTGCGCTCTTCAGCTCAAGGCGAGTGCTCTACTGCTTGAGTCACAGCACCACTTCCAGTTTTCTAGTGGTTTATTGGAGATAAGAGTCTTACTGTGTTTACTGCCCAGGCTGGCTTTGAACCATGATCCTAGATCTCAGCCTCCTGAGTGGCTAGGATTATAGGCATGAGCCCAGGGCCTGGTTTAATGGTTTTTTAAAAGACAGCATTTTTGAAAACAAAAATTTGGACACTCCATGGAGAGAAATACAATTCTTGCTCTTTTTTGTTCCAGTCCTGGGTGCTGTTTCTGACCTTTTCTAATCGAGAATAGCATTTTACTACTTGAGCCACAGTTCTAGCTTTTTTTTTTTTTTGGATGGTTAATTGAAAATAAGAACCTCACAGACTTTGCTGCCCAGCTGGTTCCAAACTGTGATCTTCAGATCTCAGCCTCCTGAGTAGCTAGGACTGCAGGTGTAAGCTACTGGTACTGGGCTGGAATTCCTCTTTTTTTTTTTTTTATTGTTGTTGTTGGTCATGGGGCTTGAACTCTGGGCCTGGGTGCTGTCCCTCAGCTCTTCGGCTCAAGGCTAGTCCTTTACCACTTGAACCATAGCACCACTTCTGGCTTTCTGGTGGTTAACTGGAAATAAGAGTCTTACGGATGATCTTGCCCGGGCTGGCTTTGAACCATGATCCTCAGATCTCAGCCTCCTGAGTAGCTAGGAGTACAGGTGTGAGCCACTGGCGCCTGACTGAATTCCTCCCTTTTGTAGCTATGCCAAGACTGCCAGCCCACTCACCATCAAGGTTCTAGGAGATCTGAGGAAGCTATCTTCAGTACCACAGCCTAGTCAAGCCTCCCTAGAAATGCAGGTCCAATCAAAATGAGAACCGCTCTACTGAGCCCAGTCAACCTATAGACAAAACAAATAATGAATCATTGTTCTGCTATTGCTAACATGATTTGTTGCCCAGCGATAAGTAGATAATGATAAACTGGTTCATAGAAGTGAGGTTACTGAGTAACAATAACCTAAAGCACAGAGTATCAGCTCTTTGGACCAGGCAGCTGGCAGAGTTGGAAAGGATTTCAGCACTGTGAGGGCTGAAGGGATGTTGAGGAAAATGTTATTGAAGCTGGAGGAAAAGGCAACTCTCATTGTGTAGAGAGGGAGGTCTGGCGAGTATTACTTGTGGTAACAGTGGAAAACAGAAAAATAAATGAATTTATCTAAAAATTCATTAAGAATTTTTTTTACTACTAGTGGCATGCCTGGAATTCACACCTGTAAACCTAGCTACTCAGGAAGCTGAGATCTGAGAATCATAGTTCAAAGCCAGCCCAGCCAGGAAGTCATTGCAACTCTTATCTCCAATTACCCAGCAAAAAGCCAGAAGTGGAATGGTGGCTGAAGTTGTTGAGTACCAGCCTTGAGTTGATAAATAAGTATATAAATAAATAAAATTAAAAAATTCAGCTTTCAACCAGATTCATAAAGAGTTCTAATACAGAGCTTGTAGGATTGTAAAACAATTTTTCATTCTTTGTTCTTGGATAAGATCAAAAGTCACATTAAGAGCAAAGATCAAATTCAACGTTTTGTCAGGGAAAATGTGAAATCAGGGTAAAAAAAAAAATCAAGGATAGGTCTACAAAATGTCTTGATAAAACTTAAGAAAGATTTGGGGGCAGCTCCTCAAAGAATCCCTTAGCAAAACCTCAAGGTTTCTAAACATTTCCATACTTAGAATCTCTGTTACAGACTAAAAGGTTCTGAGTCATAAGGGGTTTTACATACAACATTCTGAAAAAAATCCACCTCAAAAAAACCAACAACTTGTGAGTGGGTGTTTGTGACGTCTGCCTGTAGTTTTAGCCACTCAAGAGGCTGAGATCTGAGTATTTTAGTTTGAAGCAGGTAGACAAATCTGTGAGAATCTTATCTCCAGGAATCTTACCTTCCAGCAAAAAGCTGGAAGTGTGTCAGCCTTGAGTGAAAAAGCCAGGCAAGAGCCAAAAGTCTTGAGTTCAAGCCCCAGCACTGGTACAAGTCAACCAACCAACCAATCAACCAACCAACCAATCAACCAACCAACCAACCAACCAACCAAACACCCTTGTGGTTTTGTCTATTGGAGTGCATTTTAATTTGAAACACAGAAAGTCACAATTTTTAAAAAAGGAATTATACTAGTTTTATACTTTGAAATACAAATTCAATTAGAAGAACCACTCTCAGGAAGCAGCCATGAATCCTGACCAAGAACAAGCAATAGAGGCCTCACTGCAGAATAGCTACAGTCACAGCAGTATGTCTCCCAATTTCCCAATGTTTTCTTTCTCTTTTTTTTGTTGATTCTGGGGCTTGAACTCAGGGCCTGGGCACTGTCCTCTTTGTGTTCAAGAACTAGCCTTCTACACTTGAGCCACAGTTCCACTTCTGGTGTTTGAGTGGTTAATTGGAGATGAGTCTCATGGGGACTTTTTTTTTGCCTGGACTGTTTTTTCTTTGTCAGACATGGTGCTTGAACTCTGGGTCTAGACTCTGTCCCTCAGCTCTTCAGCACCACAATGCCACTTCCTGTTTTCTGGTGGTTTATTGAAGATAAGAGTCTCAGGTACTTTCCTTCCTCTTCTGGCTTTGAACTGCGGTTCTCAGATCTCAGCCTCCTGAGTAGCTAGCATTACAGGTGTGAGCCACCAGAGCCTGGCTTCCAGACTGGTTTTCAACTTTGATCCTCAGATCTCAGCCTCCTGAGTATCTAGGATCACCGGCATGAGCCACTGTGCCTGACTCTCAGTATTTTGAATGGAAAAGTTCATTTGAATTTTCCAGAAGCCATTCTGCCCACTGTGTGCTGTCTGTGGCAGGTAAGGAGATAAGGTCTTCCTTCAGTTCACAGTTCATCAGATCTAAAAAAGGCTCACCTCCTAAAGCCTCTGTTATACCTGTGTCTGATTTTCATTAACTTTACTGAAGTATAATTTATGCATAATGCAACTATCTATTAAAATGTAGCTCTTTTTCCACAAAACTATGCATTTATGTTACTACCATCACAATAAATCCACAGCTTAAATCTATCATACCCCAATTCTCCTGAGCCCAATTAGAGTTAATCTTTCTTCTTCCCTAATCCCAGACCACCAGTATATATGCACACACACACACACACACACACACACACACACACACTTATATCTAGAGTCTCTCACTGAGGGTCATTTTTGAGATGTAATCATGTTTTTATTTGCATCAAGAGACCAATCTTTGTTGCTTAGTAATATTCCATTAAATGGCTAAGGCAGAATTTGCTTTTCTCTGCATGCATGATGGATACTTAGATTGTTTATACATTTGGACTATTATGAATTAAGCAGTTGTGAACATTGAGGTACAAAAGTGCCAACATTTTTAAGGCTGTGGAAGTATGTTGCTATATTTAAGCAAATTTGCAACTGAATTAATTTATTATATGCAGAATTTCTGGTTTTATACACTTTTACAAACTGGGCATGAACATTACCAGTTTGGAACTTTGGTGAAGAATAATAGTTCTTTAGCGTTTTACTAATCATTTCTTTGGTATCACTCTTGTAGTTTTATTTATAAGTTTATTAGCCTTCTTTTCAAGACTGGCACTCAGCCACCTGAGCCACAACTCCACTACTGGCTTTTTGGTGGTTATTTGGAGATATGAGTCTCATGGACTTTTCCTGACTAGGCTTCTGATCTCAGCCTCCTGAGTACCTAGGATTGATTATAGGCATGAGCAACCGATGCCAGGTTGAAATCTTGTGTTTTTAAACAGTTTCCTATGTTTGGTTCATTTAGAAGTTGGAAAGTGGCTCTTAGTGGCTTTTCTTTAGAGAAAAAAGTTATTTCAGTTTATATCAGTAGGTACAGACCACCAGAAGTCACTCCCACTAATCCAAGCATCTGTAAATGATTAGGAAGCCTGTAGATCTTAAATTCTGTTACTCATCGAAATACGATGTTTCTAAGTCCTTTGTGTGCCCGAGTTTAAAGGTGGTTACTTGAAACCACTGATAGGAGCCTTTGCTTATTCAGCACTGAGCTGTCTGCTGAGTAGACATAACAGTATCATTTAATAGTGGTTAGAGTGTGGGTCTTTAAATCAGTAGAAATTGAGATAGCTGTTCCACTGCAAAAAAATTTGTTTTTTGTTTTTAATTATTGAGACTAAGCATGTGAGTTTCCTTACTCTTTAACTTACAAGTCCTCTATAATTTCTTTTTTTTTTCAGAACTGCTTTAAATCGTCATGAAATAACTGTAGATGAAATAAATGCCATTTCAAATATATAATCGAGGGAATAAGCTTGCTCAGGGTACACTGTATGGAATTATTACAATAAAATCCTGCCTACTAGGAATGTGTGTGGATGACAAGTGTCAGGAAAATTATTAATGAAATGTTGATCCAAAACAATGAAGGCAGTTATTCTAGATATTGATGAAAGTAGTAGCAAGGGATGTCAGCTACAGGTCTGTTGTCAACCCTTTTCTGTGACTTTTTGGTAAGTTTAGTGGAGAGTATGGGTCACGTTTCCTCTTCCTGACAGTCATAGAGGAAGGGAGGGGTGGTATAGCGTTGGGCTCGGCCATTTCCTGTCTGCAGTTCCTTCCTATTATAGATGGATAGGCAAGAACCCTTTTGTGATGTTGCCTGCCTATAGGCCAAACAATCTTTCATGCTTGTAAGCTTGTAGTTTGGTGGCTGTGTGTGTGTGTGTGTGTGTGTGTGTGTGTGTGTGTGTTGGAGCTTGAAATCAGGGACTGGTTGCTGTCTCTTAGCTGTTTTTGCTCAAGGCTATCACTCTACCCCTTGAACTACAGCTCCTCTTCCTGGGTTTTATTTTTTTGCGTATTAATTAGAGATAAAAGTCTCATGGATGTTCCTGCTCAGGCTGTCTTTGAGCCATGATCTTCAGATCTCAGTCTCCAGAGTAGCAGGGATTACAAATGTCAGCTACTGGCATCCAGCTTGTAGGGTGGTTTTAAAACAAGTAAGACTCCCTAAAATCATATACTTTGTATTTGAAATGCTCCAAGACTGAGAGTTCTTGCAATGAGGAACACAATACCATCTCTTAGTCAGGTCTCCTGGAGGTTCCATTTAATGTGGCTGGAAAATTAGCCGTTTGCTTTTCATTTGTGAATGGTTTGTTTCTCAAATTAAATTACATATATCTTTTCTTTCTTCCTGTTGGCATTCTGATAATATGCTTCTTTGGTGTTTAATAGGCTCTCAGCTATACACAGACATACAGATACATGCGTCCACCCGCATGCACACGGTACTTAATATTATAGATTCAGTACTCAGGTACTGTGTATAATCACAGTAATCTGTTCACATAATAGCATTTCTGTATATTAGCAGCTTTGGAATGATATCTACTTCATATGTGAAAAAGCCTGTGTTCATTGTTTAATGTTGAATCAAGGAGCTGTGTTTTCTTAGTGCTTGAAATTATGTATTGACTTATTTCCCCTCCTTTTAAGGGACAGAACTTTGTCTTGTTCTTCACACCAAATGTAACAAATAGCATGATGTCTGACATATACTAAGTACTCAATACGTGTTTGCAGAATATTGGCTGAATGTTTAATTGATAAGCAAGTCATAATTGATTGTCTCCCACAATTTTGGGAGCAATTTAAATGCTGGAATACTTAAATGACAATGCCAGTGCTATTTATAAAAGGAACACTAACAGGAATAGTGGTTTGTGTCAGATTCAAGGCTGGAACTCAGGGCCTCTAGCTCTCACTTGGTGATTTTTGCTCATGGTTGGTGCTCTACCACTTATTTGAGCTGTGCCTCAAATCTGGAATTTTGCTGACTAATTAGTGTTGGAGTTTTGAAGACTCCAGCTATGCTGGCTTTGTATCATATTCCTCTAGGTCTCAGCCTCTGGTGTGGCTAGTGTTGTAGGGTTTAACTATTGGTGTCCAGCAGACACATGGGGTTTTGAGAATTATTCTTTTTAATGGGTTACTAAGTGTAACAAGGTGGTTTAGGGTGCTGGATATAGCTCCAAGTTAGAGCAAGTATGAGGCTCTGGATACAGTCCTTAGCATTACAAAATCCCCAAGGCAGTTAGAATTTTATATGAATTGAAATGGGTCTTGCATATATGTTGAGTTATCTATATGTGTGTTTATATATATATGTTTATGTGTATTGCGATATATGTATATTGATATATATCTGTGTATTGAGATATATATCTTAACCTACACACACTTAATGTTAATATTACATATGAAAGTCTAATTTTAGCTTACATTTGTTTCTGTTTCTTTTTTCAATAGGTGAAGATCTTACTTATATAAGTAGTTGTTAATAAACACTGATAATTTTTTTTTTTTTTTGTTGGTTGTGGGGCTTGAACTCTGGGCCTGGGTGCTGTCCCTCAGCTCTTCAGCTCAAGGCTAGCGCTCTACCACTTGAGCCACAGTGCCACTTCCATGCTGATAATTTTTTAAGCAACTATTCTTATTATCTTGGAATAATTTCCAGTAAGAAGAAACTCAAATGTTTAAAGCCCTTGCGATCACAAGACTCTCTGTGCCCAGAAAACAAACAAACTTAAAACAACCCCTGCCACCCCCACCGCACCCCCCCCACCAAAGCAATAGGTCCTTTTGCAAGATCATAGACAACTCTAGAAGAACCTGCTTTAGTTAGGCCTGCATCCTCTTGTTTCAGTTGGAGAAACTGAGCCCAGACAGGTCCCATAGCTCATCCAAGCAAATGCAGTTAGTGGAGAGAAAGAGTGGACCTCAGTTTCCTACATTTACCCGGCAGAGGCTTATTCAGTGAAAGCTCATACCTGGGCAGTGCTAGTCTTGGAATAACTCCCTTCATGTAAACTAGGAGTTTGAAGCCGGGCGCTGGTGGCTCACACCTGTAATCCTAGCTACTCAGGAGGCTGAGATCTGAGGATCACGGTTCAAAGCCAGCCCGGGCAGGAAAGACCGTGAGACTCCTATCTCCAATAAACCACCAGAAAACCGGAAGTGGCGCTGTAGCTCAAGTGGTAGAGCGCTCGCCTTGAGCTGAAGAGCTGAGGGACAGCGCCCAGGCCCAGAGTTCAAGCCTCACGACCGACAAAAAAAAAAAAAAAAAACTAGGAGTTTGAGAATGGGAAGTGGTGTGGAAGTTCCTTTTGGTGGTTAAACGGCACTGCAGGGTTTCAGATAGGTTAGCCATTCAGTTTCTCTTCTAGGGAGCATCTGAATTTTGATTTTTACTAATGGGAAAGCACCCTAAATACTTTGGGGACCAGCTAGGTGAAGTGACACAGTTGTTCTATTTGCTTTGGTGACACCCTCAAATGTCTCTCCATTGTAAAGAGAGACCGGGAACAAGGAATTGTCACTATGTGGGTGGGGCCAGTATCCCAGAGTGGTTCTCTAAGTTTGTTTTTTTTTTTTGGGTTGTGGGGCTTGAACTCAGGGCCTGGATGCTGTCCCTGAGCCTCTCTATGCTCAGTTAGCTTTCTACCACTTGAGCCATAGGGCCACTTCCTTTTTTTGAGTGGTTAATTGGAGATAAGAATCTCTCGAGGGCTGGGCAGGTGTTCAGTGGTAGAGTGCTTGCCTTGCATGCACAAGGCCCTGGGTTCGATTCCTCAGCACCACATAAGCAGAAAAAAGAAGCCAGAAGTGGTGCTGTGGCTCAAGTGGTAGAGCGCTAGCCTTGAGCTGAAGAGCTGAGGGACAGCACCCAGGCCCAGAGTTCAAGCCCCACGACTGGACCCAGAAAAAAAAAAAAGAATCTCTTGGAACTTTCCTGCCTGGGCTGGCTTTGAAGTATGATCCTTAGATCTCAGCTTCCTGAGTAGGTAAGAGTACAGGAGTGAGCCACCAGCACCTGGTGATTTTTTATTTTTTAGCTAAACAAGATGATCTCCTATCTACCTCACAGCACTGGCGCTTATACCTTTGGTATACAAGGGTTTTTGAGTTGTACAATTTTAATCTGTGTTAATTTTACTTCAAAAATTTCTTTTTACTTGATATAATGAATCATATTGTTCCTTTCCTGCCATGGTGGAAAGTAAATTGATTCATTAAAAACACTCTCCATGTCCATGTGTTACTTTCTGACATTGATTATTATTATTTTTGCATGCTGATACTGGGACTTGAACTTAGGGCCTAAACTCATTTTCTTAGCTTTTTCCCTTAAAGATGGCACTCTATCACTTGAACCACAGCTCCATTTTTAGCTTTTTGTGAGTTAAGTGGAGATAAGAGTCTCATGGGCTTTCCTGCTCAGGCTGGCTTCAAATCACGATCCTCACATCTCAGCCTCCTAAGTAGCTAGGATTATAGGCCTTAGCCATCACTGCCTGGCTGCCTACCTCCTTTCTAGCAATGGTCCAGGTCTGAAATGTTAAAACCAGAACTAACTGCATCATGTGAAGGTTGCTGTGTGTTAGTCCTAAGATTTTTAGTGCTCAAAAGGGATCCTGTGCTAATAAACTTACATTGTGTGTTTGTAAGCTACTGTTTCCATACTAGTGCCAGGACTTCTATGTATTTTTAAATTTTCTTTCTTTTCTTTGGTCTTGCCTAGCTTCCCCAAATCCTTCCCTCCAGCCAGGCCTTTGAATATTCATTATGAAATCTCAGGTTTTTTTTTTTTTTTATGGTCAGGAATATAGAAAGAGACAGCAAAGTCATGGTTAACAAAAGTACACAGCCTGGCTGGGAAAGTCTAACCTCAGCTTCAAAGAAATATTTTGTATTGCTGCAGTACCCAGAAGAATTATTTAATAGGGAGTAACATTTGTGGTTTACAGTGTCAGACTAATGAGCAGACAAGCAAGCGTCTCCTTGTGAATATACATGCTGGGCCATGAATCAGACTTTATAATTCTTCCAAGAGTGGGTGTGTGAGTCACTGAGTGGGCTTGCTTTGGGAATTTTTAAAAAATTTAACACCTTGGACAAACTTTTCCTGATGTTTTCTCTCTAATTTGTTTTCCTCGCCTGCTGGCTGCCCCCAGCTGTTCAATTTCTCATTTCCTTACCACTTCATGGAGAGAGAGGTTTGATGACAGCGGTTTCTCACCTTCTCTTTCCATTAATTTTGCCTACTATAGTCTAAAAAGCCCCTGGCAATTACTTGCTTGGCTGGCAATCTCTCCCCTGCTGAATGAGCTCCCAGAGTAGAGATGATTCCTTACATACCTGCCTCCTTAGTACCTGAAGAGAGCTCCCTCTCTCTCTCATTCTCTCTCTCTCTCTCTCATTCTCTCTCTGCTATTAAAGAATGCACAAGATAAGAAAACTCACTGGAGGGAGTTCGGATTTCCAATGGTGACTCATTTGGATGTAAGAAACAATGCAGCCAGGTGCTGGTGGCTCACACCTGTAATCTTTGCTACTCAGGAAGCTGAGATCTGAGGATCCCAGTTCCAAGGCAGCCCAGGCAGGAAAGTCCATGTGACTATTATCTCCAATTAACTACCAAAAAAAAAGAAAGAAAGAAAGTAAGTAAGAAAGAAAAAGGCTAAGGCATGGTGCCCAGGCCCTGAGTTCAAGCTCTAGAACTGGCACAAACCCCCCCTAAACTCAGGGTCTTCATCATTCTTATCTATGGTTCTACTTTGTTTAGTTTGTTACTTAAGTCATATGTGGTCTGAAAATATTAATCGGAAAACTCCAGAAATATGGTATAAGATTTAAATTGCGCATTCTGAATAGTGTCTTGAAAATTCAGTTTTTTTCCATCCCACTGAGCATGTGAATCGTCCTTCTGTCCAGTGTTTCCACACTGTGTGTCCTACCTACTTGCTCAGCGATGGCCTTGGTTGTCGGATCTCTGGCTATACTGTAAGTATCCCAACCTCATAGCCGAATGCCTTGTGTGCCTGTATCCCTCCTCTCCTTCCTCAGGGCTCAGGCATGTATATCACATGATCATAATAAGGGCCAGCACACAGTACATAACAAACAGAACAGTTTGTGTGTGTGTGTGCGCACGTGTGCACGTGCTAGTACTGACCCTTGAACTCAGGGTCTGGGTATTATCCCTTATTTTTTTTCCCCTCAAGGCTAGCTCTGTATGACCTATTTGAGCCACAGCTCAAGTTTGGTGGTGGTTAATTAAAGATGGACATTCCTGTCTGAGCTGGCTTTGAATGGTGATCTTCAGATCTCAGCCTTCTGAATAGCTAATTTTGCAGGTATGAGCTATCAGTGCCTAGCTAAAATAAGACATTTGAAGAGAGGGAGAGAGAAAGAGAGAGACAGACAGAGACAGAGACAGAGCAGACAGACAGAGACAGAGAGAGTAGAGAGACAGAGATAGAATCATTCCCAAACCTCATAGTATGGTGTTATAATTTTCTATGTTAATAGTTTTTGTGATTTGCCATTATTGTGCCAAATTTATTACATTGTCCACAGTATCTAAGTAAGAAACACACTATATGTAGTGTTCAGCCTTATCCATGTCTTCAGATATCCGTGAGAGTCAAGGAGCACCCCCAGGTAAGAGGGGCATTCTGCAATCACCCCAAGCCTTTCTTTGGAAGACTATCATTGAGGTCTGAGCGTTAGTGCTTTTGATTTGAATTCAGCTGCCTGTTAAACTTCCTGGGAGCAGAGTCATTCTGTACCCAGGATTTAAGACTATGTTAATAACATAACTATTGTCTCTTCCGGAATTGGGGAAATCCGAAACCTGTGTTATGAGAATTCATCATGTTCCCTTCAGAAGTAGCTGCATTTTTGAGAAAGTTCTTAACTGCCTGTGCCTGTCAGTAAGCTGTAGTTTTGGCAGCAAATGACACTTTTTTCCAGAGCCGTCCCTCCCCCTCTCTGCCAGACACATCTTTAGTAGAGCTGTAGTTCAAGAGTACTAGCCTTGAGCAAAAAAGTTCAAGGACAGTGCCCAGATCCTGAGTTCAAGCCCCAGGACTGCCCATAATCCTAGCTACTCAGGAGGCTGAGATCTGAGAATCACAGTTCAAAACTAGCTTAGGCAGGAAAGTCTGTGAGACCCCTGTCTCCAGTTAACCACTGGAAAAACAGAAATGGTGCCGTGGCTCAAAGTGGTGGAGCACTAGCCTTGAGCAAAAAAGCTCAGGGATAGCACCAAGGCCCTGAGTTCAAGCCCCAGGGGAGGCAGATGGACTGGAGCCTGTTGCACTGGGTATGTGTCCAGGAGAATTGTTGGTTGGGTGGAAGTGACTTACTTGTTCCAGTTCTGTTTGTGGCCATATGTAGGCTAAGGAATTTAGGGAACTTGGTTACTTAAGGAAACCTTTGCTCACTCAGAAAGGATTACTCTGTTATCTCAGACAATCCTGTGATGCAGTGTTTGTTTGAACAGTTAAGGTTAGTGCACAGAAAAATGGCCACAGAATCCTTTCTGCAAATACCTGAGTGTGGGGCAAAACTCCTGTTTCTCTTGCATCCTCTTAGCAAACCACTCTGGCAAATATTGCAAGAGAACAACCAGTTCCTTGTTTGTACCCGTTGTATGTTTTCTATTCTTAAGTTCAAAGAGGAGTAGCTTACAAGTTACTATGAGGTGCTAGCCCTGAGATTCAGTTCACATTACAGGGGGCTCTGTCTTGGAAGTTTGCATAATATCTTATCTACAAATAACAGCATTGGCAAGCAGAAGGTAAATATAGTGGACAAGTAAAAGCACAATTTTATTTTACTATTTTCTTTTTTTTTTTTAAAGATAAGGTCTAATTCATAATCCTTCTTCCTCAGCCCTTCGGAGTGCTGGAACTATGGGTGTACATTACCAGGCTTGACTAACAGCTTAATTTTAAAGAACAGTGTTACGTGGAGTTCATTAAGTATATGCTCTGGTTACAAGAATGTGTAGCTTGGTCTCCCACGCCCTTCTTACAGAATGCCACATGTTGCCGTAAGTTCTAAGTTGCAAAAGAAGCAAAAACCTTCCCTGGGCTCCATTCTGTCTTTAGAAGTCTTTCTCCCAGAAAGGTTTTGCTCTTTCTTCACTTTCTTTCCCAATATTTTCTTCCAGTTACTCCTTGAAAATCTGTTTCCTTTCATACTTTTGCAGTTTGAACCAATCCTAATCATAATACTGAGGAAAGCTATACATTTTGAAGGGTATTCTGTGTCGTCATAATAATTCAAGGTTTTTGAGCTGAAGAGCTGAGGGACAACGCTCAGGCCCAGAGTTCAGGCCCCATGACCGCGCCCCTCCAAAAAAAATCATAATAATTCAAGGCTTAATTGGAGTCATTGAAAACCTCTTCATTTATTTCATTCTCTGTACCCCCCCCCTCCCACCCTGCCCCACCTGAGACTTGAACTCAGGCTTGGGCAGTAGTTTCTTTGCCTTCAAAGCTTGATCAAACTCAGACCTTGATTTAAAGAACACATTTCTCTCCCTTTCTCCTTGCTCCCTCCCTTCTTCCCCACCTTCCCCTTCTTCTTCCCTATCTTCCCCCTCCTCCCCCTCCTCCTCCCCCTCCTCCTCCTCTTCTTCTTCGTCTTCGTCTTCTTCTTCATCTTCTTCCTCCTCCCCCTCCCCTCCTCCTCCTCCTCCTCCTCCTCCTCCTTCTTCTTCTTCTTCTTCTTCTTCTTCCTCTTCCTCCTCCTCTTCCTCCTCCTCTTCCTCCTCCTCTTCCTCTTCTTCTTCCTCCTCCTCTTCCTTTTTTCTTTCTTTCTTCCCTTCCTACCTTCCTTCCTTCTGAAATATGAAGCCATTCAAATTGAAAGTGTGTATTAAGCATTCAGATGATCTTCTGGAATGAGTGTGTTCTTGAGATTTCTGCAGAGAGAGTTTCTGATGATGGATGCACCCAGGCTTAACTTTCCCTCTGTGCTGTATCTTAACAGCCTTGGGTTCGCTTGTGTGGGATGAGGGACTCAGGTGTTGGGAGCAGTGGTTTTCTCCTTAGCAGAGGGATTTAAACATCTGTGTGCAGAGCCTGCTGGTCTTGGTGTTTCCTTGATTTGCTTTATAAAATGTCAGACTTGCTCATTGTGACACACTACTCAAGATGTCTGTTCTGGAGCTTGGATTTGTCTCTGGCAGAAGAGGTCTGTCTTGTCTCTGAGACAGAGCTAGTAAGAGAAGTATATTTGTCCTGACTGTCTCTGTCACTTCTGGGAAGATAGCAGTTCAGGCTGATTATGGAAATTGTGGTTTCCATCCAATTCATCAAGTTAAACTGGAAGATATACATGGCTTAATGTTGTCTGCAATTGTCCTAAATTACCCATCCAAGAGCTGTGCCTGGTTTCTCAGTGATTAGGGTATGAAGACATGGGCTGGACGATTTCTAAACTAAATAAATGGAGTACAGCTGGACTCCAGTGGCTCATGCCTGAAGTCCTAGCTACTCAGGAGGCTGAGATCTGAGGATTGTGGTTCGAAGCCAGCCTGCATAGGAAAGTCCATGAGACTCTTATCATCAATAAATTACCAAAAAAGCCAGAAGTAGAGCTGTGGCTCAAGTGGTAGAGTACTATCCTTGAGCAAAAGGAACTCAAAGACAGTGCCCAGGCCCTAAGTCCAAGCCCTAGGACTGGCAAAACAAACAAATAAACAAAAAAGGAGTGTAGTCTGCTGCATATCATACTTCAACTTCAAAATAAATGGACATAGAAGTCACATGAGCAAAAGCAGAGCAACCATAACCTCACATAGAAAGCACAGTCATTTCTAGACTTCTCAAAAGAAGGCCCGAGTCAGTGATGGAGTTAGAGTTCCGATGCCCAATTCTGCCTACGATTCTTCTATGATTAATCTGTTTCCCTCTTTGTTAAACTTTGAATTGTCTTATAATTTGCTGACTTCATAATCTGTGATTTCTAATAGCCTTGGAGAACAGGAAGAGCGACTTACTTCCCTTTTACAGTGTGTTCAACCTAAGTCCGTAGTGCGTTCTTAGGCTGCTTTCATTAGGCCATTTAAAATAGACTGGCTAATATACATCTAGGTTGTTTCCAATCAATCGTGGCATTTCTGGTTTGTAATCACATGTACCCACTTAATTTGTGATTGTTCAATGCTGAGCCTGTCTATTTCTGTGAGAAGAATCAAAGTACATTGTGCATTCACAGATATATGACGTTTTAGGACTTTTTTTCTCTTGTTAAAAATTTTCATATTGAATGCAATATTGTTTTGTTAGTCATTGAATGTAATGGGAGGAAATGATTAAGAAGAAAAAGGTTGCTAAACATAAAGGAGGTAAACATTTTACTTGGGCTCGTTTATAGTAATTAAGGCTCAATGACGTCTTTAGGAGAAAGCAGATTATAAATCAGGTGCCTTGACATTTAAGAGTTCTGGGAATTAGGTCCCAGGAGTGAAAAGAAAGACTTTAAATCTTGTTTCCTTCTGTCTCCCATGTTCCTTTGTTAGGGCTTTATGTTTTAGCTCTTTGCAGAGTCTCTTTTTTTTTTTTTGTTGCCTGTCCCACGGCTTGAACTCAGGGCCTGGGTGCTGTCCCTGAGCATTTTGTTCAAGGCTAGTACTCTACCACTTGAGCCACAGTTCCACTTCCAACTTTTGTTTTTTTTCAGAAGTACATTGGAGATAAGAGTCTCCTGGACTTTCTTGCCTAGGCTGGCTTTGAACCGTGATCTTCAGATCTCAGCCTCCTGAGTAGCTAGCATTATAGGCGTGAGCCACTGGTGCCCATCTCAAACTCCAGTTTTTCAACAGATCTCTGACAGACACAATGTTGAAGATCAGAGGAATTGGAGGCTAGCCCCCTTATCCGTACAGTCTACTTGGGGGAAGCTGGATAAATCAATTAAACACAGCATCAAAGTGGAGGAGGAATCTGCATGAGGAAGGCAGAGAGCTTTTGGTGATGTAGGCCAGGGGCTGATATCAGAGAGAGCCACTCCACATGGGGACTGTGGCTTCCTTGGCAGGGAGGCCCAAGGAAGGGGAGGGGAGGAGCATCTCAACACTGTCATGTGAAAGGGTGGGCTGTAGTCCCTTCTGGACCTGGACTGCTTCTCTGTACGTGTCCTTGGAGTCCATTACTTCATCTGAGGCTGCACTGTCTCCTCGTGTCACCTGCCTGTGTGCAGGTTCCTGTGTAGATTGTAAGCAGGAAGTAAATCAAGTACGTGTTTGACAGAACTGCAGCCATACTGGAGATTTGTCTTCTCTCCTGTCTCCCATTGGCTGCCTTTTATGAGGTGTTGGGAGTGGAGGGAGGAGGGAGAGCTAAGGCCTGGATATGGCCTTGACTCTCTAAGCACCTTCTATAAATAAGCAAGCAGAAACTGTCAGAGCCAGAGCTTTTAATTTTACTTTATTTCATTTTTTGTGCCAGTCTTGGGGTCTGAATTCAGGGTCTGGGTGCAGTTTCTGAAGTTTTTTCTTTTTGCCAGTCCTAGGGCTTGACCTTGTGGCCTGGGTACTGGGCACTGGGCACTGTCTCTGAGCTCTTCTCTCTCTCTCTCTCTCTCTCTCTCTCTCTCTCTCTCTCTCTCTCTCTCTCCCCCTCTCTCCTATATTTAGTTGATCTGGTCCTTTTACACCATTTCTATGCTGTCACATTGGTTTTCCAGAAACTTCTTTGTGGGAGAAATTTAATTGACACAGAAATGGTTGGAAGGACAATTTCAAGCTCTTATGTCTGTGTCCCCATGTCAGTAACCCATTGGGAGACTGTCCTCAGCATTCGTTTCCTCTTTTTAAAAACAAGTACAATATCACACAAATAACAGGAAATCAACTGCCAACATGGAAGGATTGTCTTGCAGAAAGCCAAGTTGAATCCTCCAGTATTTTCATCTTGCAAATCACAAAATATAAGTGAGATTAACATATAGGCACAGGTTTCTTTGTAAGATGCAGCTGTATTGCATTTTGTTGTAAAGTTATTATTTTTAAAGCTTCTAGTCCTGTGGCTTAAGTAAATATCCCCAGGGAATGATGATTAGTAAATTTATGAGTCTGGTTAGACTTCTATATTAAGCTACTTGTTGCTTTATGAATCACCAATTGTATATCAGCGAGATTACATTATCTGAGTACTGAAATAGAGTTATAAATTCCAAGAGGCTTCTGAAAACTGCATTTATCATTGTTCACAGGCTTCAAGGGGTTGAATGACCACCAGATTTACTTTTAAGAAATCATCTAGAAGTATTCACAGATAAAGTCTAAGAGGATTTTATTTAACTTCCCAATGTTGATTTATTACTCTTCTATAAAATTCTTACAAATTTGATATTGGATAGCTTATCCATATATCGTGTATACACATTTGATGTGTTATGTACTGTAATAGTCATTTATATGTAGACTCCGGGGCAGGTGCTCCACATAGCAATAATAGACATTTTACATCCAGTTGCTTTAAGGGATAGCTGTATTTAAAGAAACATAGTGTGATGTATAGCAGTTAAGTGAGAGGATGAATAATTAAAATTTAGGCAAATTAGTCTCTTAATAGTATATGCTAGAATCTTGGCGCGCAAGAATCATGTGTTTAAGAAATGGAATTAAACTGTACAATGGTGGTTCACGCCTATAATCCTAGTTGCACAAGAGGCAACTATCTATAGACATCTATCTATACAGATTTATAGATAGATATATATCTATAGATAGATGGATAGATTGATATCTACTTTTTTTTTTTTTTTGGTTGGTCATAGGGCTTGAACTCAGGGCCTGGGCACTGTCCTTAAGCTTCTTTTGCTCAAGGTTATTTATCACTAAGCCACAGTGCCACTTCCAGCTTTTTCTGAGTAGTTTATTGGAGATAAGAGTCAGACTTTTCTGCCTGTGCTGGCTTCCAACTGTGATGCTCAGATCTCAGCCTTCTGAGTAGCTGGGATTACAAGCATGAACCACCAGTGCCTGGTTTTTCCAGATGTTTAGAGTCAGATCTGTGTTCAGATTTGAGCTTCATCACTGCACAACAATGCAAGTTTGGATAATTCCTTACCTTTTGGAGCGTTAGCTTTCTTGATAGCAAAGCTAGTAAATGTGTGTGTCAGTCAGCCCGGTTTGTCTCTTTTCCCTCTGTGCTTTTTTAATAAGATGATATGTCTAGGAATCCATGCTGTATTTTTTTTCTTGGAACAGTGAGATTTTGTTTTTGAGTGGCCTTGCATGCATTCATTCACAAGTGCACTCATTCACTCATGCATTCATTCAAGTCTTAGAATATTTTTTCCACTCTCACTAAGTAGCTGCATTCAGGTGGTGAAAGGCCATCTTGTGAAAGGAATCTTGCTGGTATTTAGATGGCCTTTGTTAGGTTTCACTTTGCACTCATTCATAATTTAGCACTGGGATAAAAATAAAAACAAAGGCTCTCATGTGACTGTGAGAACATGGGTCATGCATGCTGAGCATATAGGTAAGATGGTGTCAGAGTCTTGAAGGTGCTGGGGTAAAGAAGCATCTTCTGGAAGCTTCTGACTCCTTCCAGTAGAACCACAGCTTCGATGTGCAAGGGACTTAATTGCACACATGGAGGGAAACAAGTTTTGGCTTTTCAGAGGTTGTTGTCTAAGCCGTAATTATCGAATCCACACGCTGAAGCTTTTCCTTTTAGCAGCCAGTCAGCCTTCAGACATTGCAGCTTTTCTAGCCTTGAGCAATCACTGCATTGGAACCAGCTCTGCCACTCTTGCCCATTAGGATGCTGTACAGTCATGCAGTAACACTGGTTTCTGAAAATAGTCCTCAAGGCTAAGGTTGATTTCAGTGGATTTTGCAGTTATTTGAGCTGCAAGGATAGTTATAATTTTCTGTAGAACTGTATCCACATTAGTTGTGTGTGTGTGTGTGTGTGTGTGTAATGATACTGGAGTTTGAACTCAGGTCCTCATGCTCCTTGTTTAGCTTTATCCCACTTGAGCCACACTTTTACTTCTAGCTTTTTTTTCTTTTCTGGTTGATTGGAGATGAGTTTCTTGGATTTTGCTCCTGTATTGGCTTTGAACTGGGAACCTCAGATCTCATGTCTGGCCTAGCAGTACTTTTACAGTCAATAGATTTCTGATGTTGGTTTTGCTTCCTACTCATTTAGCTTTGGTTGCTCTCTGTGTGTGTGTGTGTGTGTGTGTGTGTGTGTGTGTGTGTATTAGACCCTCCCTTCACTTGCCAAATTCATATAAGGCTTTGTTAGTTAAAGTCAGATGTCCTTTTTTTAAAAAAAAATCTATTTTAATATTCTTTCCTTGGGGAAATCAGGATGAATTGCTTTCCAGTTCTGGGATTACTAATAAGTAAATATGAGTGATACATTGCTAGTGGATTAATTTAAAGCTCAAAGAAGCTTTGTAAGTGGAGAGGGAAATACTACTTTTACAAAGTTCAGACTTGTTGCAATTGAAATGCATAGGGTTTTTGATATTGGGACATATTAAGGAAGTAAAGCCATAATTCTAAGTAAGGGGATGTGAAGGATTAAATTAGATTGAAACAATAGATGAAACCGACCAAAGTCCTCAGCCCAGAAGTAAAAGATTCAATTACACTTAGAATAAAACCAGAGTCTCGGCCCACAGCTATGCCCCTCCTCCCCCCTGCCTGCCTCCCTCTGTCCTTACCACACTGTTCTCCTCTGTGTTCCTTCCAGACTCTTCCCTACTCACTGACCTTTCTCTGGTCTTCCCTTGCTCAACTTTCAAAGCCCTACGCTTGTCCGTGGCTGGTCTCATGCTTCTTTACCCGACTCCCCCTTACCCAGTCTCACTCTAAGTACCAACTAGGGATTGTCTCGCTGGACTAGCCTCCTTTCTTTTCTTTCCAGAGCCCCGATGATTTCTTCTTCAGAGCTTAGAATACACACTTGTTTTTGTTCATTCTTGCCTTGCACCACAATAATGTGAGTTCTGTTAAAGGAAGTACCAGTCCCAGACACAGTGCCTAGCGTATGTTAAGACATAGATTGCCTAAGGGGGAAGTTGTTTACTGGTTTTAATAGCTCCTTCTTGTTTGTTTCTCATTAGAAGTGGGAGCCTTTTTTTTTTTTTTTTTCCTCTACCAAGGGTCATTAGATATTTATAACATCCTTTGCAGGCCATAACAAATGATTAATACAGCCTTGGGCAGCCTATGAGAAGCTGTCTGTCCATTGTATGCCATGTGATTTTTGTTGGTCATCTACAATCTGTAGGCTAGATACTCCCCTCCCTGGATGATAGCTTAGCTCTTTGGACTGAGGGATTTGAAGATCCCTGGTCCTATGAACCAAGCCAATGTGCTTTCCCGTACAGAGTAGAATGACGGAGCTATGCCTGTCTCTGCTGTGTGTTGGTCTGGAGGGCTGTGGGATCCATTCTTGATGTCTGCTTCAAGGATCTGTCTTTACCCATCTTCTCACCTAGAGCTGTTGCTCAGCTATAGATCAAAAAGGTACAAATAAAATAAAATAAAAACCTGGCAACTTGGAGGTGTCTGAAGATTAACAGCACCGTGGTTGTTCCTGAGTAATTAAATTTAGTTTTGTGTCATTCTTGGGAGTGTTCTAAATGTCACCATTTATCTGTCTTAGGTGATCTATTTAAAGAAGACACCGGAAGAAGCCTACCGAGCGCTGTTGTCGGGCTCTAACCCCCCCTACCTTCCGTTCAGGTACGGCTCCTCAGGGGTTTGGCTTAGCCTTGCCACCCAGAGTTCACCGTATGAGAGTCGGGTTCTGGGGTTTTCTAGCTGTTTTAAGACTGACCATGTGTTATGCTATGTGGGATGAGAGGAGATGGTACAACCCACTGCCCTAGGTCAGGAAGGCCAGGTGCTAGTTTTCAATCATTTTGCAGATTTCCTTGGCTAGCTAGTACGAATAAAAAAACTTTGTCCTTTTAGGAGAAGCTGGGGACCTAGAATAAGACCACTTAGGTACCTTCTAGGACCATGGGTTTAGCAGGGACCCTATGTCCCCTGTTCAGGGGACACATCTGGCTGCCATGTGTTTGCATCACCTTCAGAAGCTCTTCAAAAGTCTGGAGTCAATTTGAGCTTAGTTAAATAGTAGAAGGGAACATGTATTGAGGTAATCACAGCATTAGCCTAGCAGCCCCAGGTTTCATCTCCAGCATGCAAAGCTACACCAAACCAAACCAAACAACACAACTTCCCCAGACAGCCCTCCCTCGCCCCTTCCAAGCCCTGAAATAACACCCAGTCATCTGATAAAACTGTGAATGATTGTAGTATTTTTGCCCTTTTGCTGCTTTGTGTGTCCAAACCAATGGGCATGTGTATGGCTTATTGTTATTGTTACTATGGTCACGAGCAAAAGGAAGCGAGAGAGGAGGAGGAGGAGGAGGAGAAGAGGAGGCCTCTTTGCTTGTCTGTCTCCCATTCTTCTTTGTGCTCAGAGAGCACAATCATGTAAAGTGTTTCCGGCAAATGTTCACATGAATAAAGTAAAACACAGGAGAGGAATACAGGAGGGAGAGAGTTGGATGTGAGGTGGGGAAGGAGGCCAGGGAATTGTCCATACCTAGTGTGTTTGATCTTCCCAGGGAGATCCAGGTTAAGATGGCGATCCCTAAGCAATCTCCAGATGATAAGCCAATGAGACACTGAAGGGGACAATAAAAAGTAGAAGATTCCATAAAGGAGAATTTTATGGGAGTTTAAAGTTTAAAAAAAAAATTCCCTTCCAGTTCTTTAAATGGCTTCAATAATTTCAAAGTCCTTTGTGAACTATACTTCTATTATGGCAGAAAAGATGATAGTGACAATATCAGTAGCCTTATCTCAGTTTTCTTTTGGGGGGGAGGGGTGGGGAGGTGTAGTTCTAGAGCTTGAACTCAGGTCCTGGGTGTCGTCCCTGAGCTCTGCCACTTGAGTCATAGCTCTACTTCAGGCTTTTTGGTGGTTAATTGGAGATAAGAGTCTTACAGACTTTCCTGCCCAGGCTGTCTCTGAACTGCAATCCTTAGATCTCAGCCTCCTGAGTAGCTAGGATTACAGACATGAGCCACTGGATGCCTGGCTCCTATCTCAGTTCTAGGGAAAGCAGTTACATCTACATCTAGCGAAGAAGAGACAGGAGTTCTGAAGCCTTTGCTCTATTCTGTCAGTAGTACATTTAAGAAACCTGGACCCGTTACCTATCCTTTCTGAGCCTCAGTTTCTACATCTCTAAAAAGTTTCAAGATTTTCCTAGGATAAACTAATGTAATGCATACATCCCAGTGCCTGGCATATGATTAAGATTGTGTTTTTCTCCATACAAAATGTTATTGTTATTGTTAATGTGAAGTCAAGATTTTCCATAGTGATTTTGAAAAATAGGCACGAAATTATGTAATTATTTATGGTGGCACAAAATGAGCCACAAAATGGTTAGGTTGAACAAAAATAGAAGAAAGGATATATTCTAATTGCATTAGTCAGATAAACTTTGATCTTTTTTTTCTTTCATTGCTTTATTTCCTTTTATTATTTTTTTTTTTTTTGGTACTGGTACTGAGACGTGAACTCAGGGTTTTGTTCTCTTGCTTGGTCTTCTTCCTTCTGGGCTGGTGCCCTACCACTTGAGCCACAGCTTCACTTAAAGCTTTTTGCTGGTTAATTGGAGATGGAGTTTTATGGTCTTTTCTGCTCTCTCTGGCTTTGGATGCTGATCCTCCAGGTATCAGTCTCTTGATTGGCTAGGATTATAGGTGTTTGTCATTGGTACCTGGCTAGATTATACTTTTATATTCAGTGTCTGTATTTTTGTTGTTGTTGTTCTGGTTATATTTGCAACCTCTAGTTGCAAATTATTAATTAATTATTTATTGTTTAATTTTTAAAGAACAAGGGTTTTTGGAGCCGTGGTTAGTGTGTGCTCTTCACTAAGATGCTGGCATTCCCACATATGCTGCCTATTGTATCTTTCTAATTAGGGGATTTAATGGAGACTTCTAAATATAAATAATGTCATTCCTCAAGATTTATTTATTTAGCAAACATTTATGTGAGCACTTTTTTCATTTTTTTTCAGGGGAAGCCTGGCAGATCCTTTGCCTCTAATCCCTTATTGCATTGAATGTATTATAATGTTACATATACAATTAAGCAAATGTCTTGTATTATAATTATTTGTTTGAATGGCTGACTCTTCTCTTGAGGGCTGAGATTGGGTTATTTGCCTATTCAAGTCCCAAGGGAATAAGTACATGCATTTGCTGCTTTTTCTTTTCGTTTTTTTCTCCCTCCCCCCACCCATTCTAACCACTGCCATAGTCCAATGGATCTAAAGGTAATAGGAAACTTGATATCAAGATATCCAGTATGTATAAAGATACAGATATATAAAGCAATTGCAATTATTTATTAGAGTTAGGTGGTAAGAGTTATGGGATACTAAAGAAGCAGTTTATCTCTGAGCTGGATTTGGAGGTGATATCAAGAATAGTCCTACCAGGTTGGCACGCCTGTAATCCTAGCTACTCAGGAGGCTGGGATTTGAGGGTTGTGGTTTGAAGCCAGCCCTGGCCGGAAAGTCTATGGAATTCTTAACTCCAGTTAACCACCAAAAAAGCTGGAAGTGGAGCTGTGGCTCAAGTGGTAGAGCACTAGCCTTGAGCAAAAGACCTCAGGGTCAGTGCCTAGGCCCAATCAAGTTCAAGCCGCTGACACCACCGGCCCCCCCCCCCCCCCCCCCCCCTGTCCCCTGCCCGCCAAAGAATAGTCCTCATATACTGCCTTTCAGGTTTGGGAAGGGGTGCTTTTCATTTATATGGTTTTAGAAAATAACAGTATGTGAGGTAGGATGGTAAGTAGTAAAATATTTGCAGCATAGGTACCCTATTATAACCAAAGAAGTTGATGTGATTTTTTTTTTTAAATGGGTTCCTTTTCTTTTTGGAGTTATATTTAAACTATGTGTGCATGTGTTGGGCTTTAACTCAGGGCCTAGGCTTTGTTCCTTTTGTGCTCAAAGGTAGTGCTCTACCACTGGAACTCTACTTCCTGCTTTTTCTGTATCACTGGAGATAAGAGTCGTGGACTTTCCTGGCTTAGATGGATTTAAACCTTGACATTCAGATCTCAGCCTCCTGAGTAGCTAGGATTACAGGTGTAAGCCGCTGGCACCTGGCTTATATTTAAGCATTTAGAGCTCTAGTTTTCATTAACATAGAAAAATTCACTAAAAATGAGACAAATTGAATAAAACTTAATAAAAAGCTATACAAATCCTGTAGCTTTGCTATCGATTCTTTGGATACCGGGGTTTGAACTTGTGGGGCTTTCTTGGCTGGCTGTTGTTTCTCTGAGTCACACTTCCAGCACGGCTCTTATTGGAGATGGAGTCTCTTGGACTTTTCTGCATCAGTTGGTTTAGAACCCTTATCCTCTGATTTCAGTCTCCTGAGTAGTTAGGATTATAGGTTTGAGCCACAGGCATCCAGTTGCTGTCTATTCTTGACTAAATTAAAAACAATCAACTCTACTGACAATTGAATTTCTGGTTTGGTATGATACTCAAGGAGTGTTGCGATATTATTTCTTGTACGTCTTGGGGTGTTCCATTGAGTAAGGTATTTGTATTGGAAACTGTACTTTTACTTGTATTAATAGCCAGTGTATTTATGCAGAGTGACTTTAGCTGAAAACTAGAAGAAAAGGGGGACTTTTCATCCCTGTTCATTCTTTGAGACCATCCGTCCTCAGAGCTGGCTTGGCAGCTGGCTTCGCAGGCACAAAGGCCTTTCAGTTCTGGGGGCTCTCAGTGGAGCTTGTTGGCAAGCCTGGCATGGATCTTTTGCGGTCCCTCCCGTTAGTGTTCTACCAAATTTAGTGTATTTAATTACTGCCTGTTTAAAGTCCCACAGGACCACTGGCCCTCGCTAGAAATCTCTGATTGTTTTCATGGCTATCAACAGTTTTCAAAACTACATTCTTGAGTGCTCCTAAAACAGTGTTTGTAAAAGTTGAGTTTCACAAGATGTTGTAAGTTCCCTTTTCCATTGTGCAACTCTTCTTTGAGATTGTGTTGATGCTTCCTAATTTATTGGATGCCTCCTTACTTTATTGGTCTTTATGCTTTAGCTCAATAATTAGTTGTGGTGTTGGTGATGATCCTTAAATCTGCCCAAACTTAATTTTTTTTTAAGCATACAAAATTAAAGAGGAATAAAACTATGCAGACAGCAAATAGCCTCTCAGGGACCGGATGTTGAAGACATATGCATAACATATAGCATGAGAATGACATAGAAGGTATTGGGTTGGGCTGGCATTCCATACAATAGAATGAAACTGATGGAAGTCAAATGACCTATCTCTAGTTGGTAGGGGTGTTTTTGCTTGCTTGTTTTTTAGTCTCTTCTAGGAGAGGTGCATGGATATATTCCTGTATAGTCATTACTACTATTACTAATACTATTTTAACCTTGGAGAAGAGGGTCTAGCTTTTCCAAGGGAATGTTGCACCCTTGGGAAACCATAAAAATTACTGATGTCTGGTTGGATTCCATGGCTAGAAATTCTGATGTGATTAACTGATTTAAGGTAAAGGCTGGGCGTTGGATTTTCATTTTTTGGCAGTACTAGGGTGTGAACTCTGGGCCTCAAGCTTGCTAGGCAAGCACTTTACCACTTGAGCCAGGCCTCCACTTCTTGCGTTTTGGATTTTAAAGAATACCTATTCTAATGTATGCATATCTGGCCAAGGTAGAGAACTGATCTATAAACTGTTCTGTGGTCTCGGGGAAGTAAGTGTAGCATTCTCTATCCTGGAGATTTATCAAGCACATTCCTATTTATGAAGGATTTTGATTGGTTTTGAATGATGAAGTAATCTATAATAATTGTGTTTAATACACCATTTCCTGAAATCCTGTTTTTCTTCTCTTCTCATCTGTTCTGAAACCCACAGACACATGTTTCCTCATTCACACCTGTGGGGGGAAATTGATTTCTTAGGATCAGAATAATCTGCTGACATTTGTAGAACTTTTTTTGTGCTCTTTCCTGAAGGTGGTGGAAATAAGTGACTTATCAGATGGTGGCGTTGTATCTAATGTGAACAGGAATATCCAAGTTTTCTTTCAGAGCAGATGTGGACCCAGACAATCTTCCTTCACGAAGGATCCACGAATGGACGTCTCACTGGTGACCCATTCATAGCATTTGCTTTCAAAAATAGTCACCTACTGTTTGTATGAAAGGAGGTGTTTGTTGTGTTTTGGGGATGACCTTAGTGATATCCTAGTTGCTGAGCTGTTCAGCAGAGCATTAATGGGAAATCTCAAAAGCAATTCATCTAGATCTCCTGGCATGCCAGAACTTGTAGGTCTTTTAAGAAAGCGTCAACCACTTAGAACTTGGCATGAGGCTGCTTTCTTTCTTCTAAAGCACCGCAGTAAACACATATGGGTTGATGTTAGGTGTCATTGTAATATATATATATACACACATATATATATGTATATATATACATACATATGTATATATATGTATAATTTCCCATAAAACATCACACATGGGTATGCTGTTCGCTCAAATATGGCATTGTGATTTTTTTTGTTATTGTTTTTGCCTGTTTGCTTGGCATTTAACTTGGGTAAGATCTTTTTATTATTTTCTTGAGTTTTAAGGATGAACAAATGCAGTCATGGTACTCAGTAGATACTATGTAGAAAATTAAAGGGGAATAAAACTCTGCAGACAGCAAATAGCCTTGTGGGCAGGGATGGAAGAGGAAAAGTGGGGAACATGAAGGAAAGGGTGACATTGTCCAAAAAGAAACATATGCATTATCTGACTTACGCAACCATAATCCCTCTGTACAACACCTTTAATAATAATGAAATTGTATTGCAAAATGTGAAGTAACAACTTCGATGCTCTTTTCATTCTTGGTGGCTCTGCTCTTCTCAGTGATCTTTTGGTGGTGGTAGGGGGCGGTGTCAATGTGGTCTTGTGGATTTTTCATAAACCTTTCTTTGGTAATGATGGAAGAGAATTCACACGGACTAGTGAGAATGTGTCAGTTTCCTGTACCTGGCTTACCCAGTTCAAGCTGTTAAATCTGTTCTTCTCAGCTGTGGTGTATGTTCTAACATGGGCTACCATGAAAAGCAGACACTTGATCAGATTTTTTTAAGCACCACTCTCCAGGGAACAGAAACAAGTATTAGAATGTCTGTGACCCGTTGAGGTTAGGTATAGCTGCTCTGCTTTTTTGTCAACTGGAATAAGACAATGTTGTAATAATTTATGATGCGTGGATTAGATCAGATTACTTTTTTTTTCTGTAAGTACTACATTTATGGATCCAGGTTAGTGGTATCAAAGTTTTGGTGGTATAGTCAGTGCCCAACTTTTTGTATCCTTTATGGTATATTCCTAGTTGCCAGCCTCCTCTGCTTTGTTTAGATGGTCCAGTTTCTTAGCTGATAAAAGATGGTTTGGGATAAAATTTTAACCATTCATCTTTATGACCATTTAAAGACACCTTATCATTATGTTCATTTTTAAACAAAATTTGCTGTGATTAGATGGGCATCCAATAGATCTTGATCAGAAACCCAGATGCAGCTCTTAGTTTGTTTTCTTGCCATTGTAGTTAGTTCTAGGGAGATGCTAACCTGCTGATTTTATGTGACCTTTTAAGCCATGAACCAGTTCTGAACTTTTACATAACTTCATTTCTTTCTTTCTTTCTTTCTTTTTTTTGGTTGTGGGACTTGAACTCTAGGTCTGGGTCCCTCAGCTCTTCAGCTCAAGGCTAGTGCTCTACCACCTGAACCACAGCACCACTTCCAGTTTTCTGAATGGTTTATTGGATAAGAGTCTCATGGACTTTCCTGCCCGGGCTGGCTTTGAACCATGATCCTCAAATCTCAGCCTCCAGAGTAGCTAGGATTACAGGCGTGAGCCACTGGGGCCCGGCTAACTTCATTTCTTTAGATAAGCAAGATGCTAAGTGTATAGCCTGATGTATATCTGCAAGGCAGGAGATTCTATGTTTAGTTCTTTGCTTTTGTTAGGTACTGGTCATGAGTGGTTTTGGTCCTGACCCATAAAGACACTTGATTTTTGTTCTTTCAGGAGTCAGCTTTCTTCTTTCCACAACTATTATCAAATATAGTTTACTCTAGTAGGTCTAAAAAATATAAGCAAGCAACATTTTCTTTTCCCTGAAGCTGGTACATATTCATAATAGATTGGTTTGGGAACTGGAAGTTGTGATATATGCTGG
This sequence comes from Dipodomys spectabilis, assembly GCF_019054845.1. Taxonomy (NCBI): domain Eukaryota; kingdom Metazoa; phylum Chordata; class Mammalia; order Rodentia; family Heteromyidae; genus Dipodomys; species Dipodomys spectabilis. Next base: position 10,578,301 of record NW_024870679.1, on the reverse strand, counting down.
ACAATGTTGTAAATTATTTGAGGGCAATAGTCCAGGTCCCAAGTATTATATAACTAAGTCTAAGCCTGAACTGTCCAGTATGTGCTATGGAGCACTTGAAGTCAGCAAATCTACTGAGATAAATTTTAGATTATATATACACATTGGACCGCAAGGTTTAAGACAAAAGATAAGTATAAAATCTTTGTAATTGTTGGATATGTGCTAAAATGGTAATCTTCTGGCTATATTAGATTAAATATACATAGTATTAAAATGTATTTTTATTTTTTATGGTTATGAGAAAACTATATATGGCTATTTTGTGGCAAGCATCCTATTACCTTAGGAAAGCAATGATCTAGATTATTGTATGCTATTAATCATAGTTTAGTGTTAAAGAGTTCTTAAAATATCTAGCTTTTTGTATTGAAACATCAGTGGCTGAAGTTGGTCAATAGCGACTAGGTGTTGAGGCAAATCTAAATGAACCTGGTGATGATGATTTATTTATTCATTCATCCACTCATTCAGCAACCTCTCCAACACAGCAATGTGTCCAACATAGCACTGTTCTCTGGGCACACACAAAGGCCACATCTCCTTTCTTAAGCTCACAATCTGGTTGTGGGAAGGGGGCTCAGTTCTGTGTTTACACGACTTCTTAGGTGACCTTTGAGATCTTTTCCAGCCGCTTTCTCTCCACATCTTTGTACATCTTCAACTCCAGAGAATTTTTTTTTTTTTGCCAGTCCTGGGGCTGAACTCAGGGCCTGGGCACTGTCTTTGAGCTTCTTTTACTCAAGGCTAGCACTCTACCACTTGAGCCACAGTACCACTTCCAGCTTTTTCTGAGTAGTTTATTGGAGATAAGAGTCTCCTGGACTTTCCTGCCTGAGTTGGCTTCGAACTGTAATCCTCAGATTTCAGCCTTCTGAGTAGCTAGGATTATAGGTACCCAGCCAGAGAATTTTTATCAAGAGAACTTTTGCAGAGAATCATGTAGATCACAGTCACATCTGATTCTTTAGTGTGGTCTCTGCATTATAGGTACTGTGCTTCTTCTCCATTCTTCATTCTGAGCAATGTCATGGCCACAATTCTTCCCTTATTGTTTATTGTAAATATGCCTTTTTGTCTCTGGTTTCATTTCCTCATCACTCACATTTATAAGGCTGCTCCATTCTGTGTGGTTTCTTGGTTTCTTAGCAGTGGTGTGATGGCAAGCCAGCTTTATAAGTATGAAGTATTTGCTTGTTCTTGGGGTGTAAACACTGCTGTCAATTGTTGACTTAGGCTCTTTGAATATTTAGTAATCTGTTCTTGAGAGCTTCTACAAGACAAGTCTACTCTTAGTTATCTAATTGTTGTTGGTGATTGTAGTTTTCTTTTCTATGAAAGAATACAAAAACAAAATAAAAAGGTCAATTATTCTATTTTAATTATATGTTCATTGTTTTTATTCAATAACTATATATATATATATACATATATATATATATATATATAAAACTATATAGAGGGCTGGGAAGTTGGCTCAGTGGTAGAGTGCTTGCCTCCTATGCATGAGGCCCTGGGTTTGATTCCTTAGCACTACATAAGCAGAAAAAAGCCAGAAGTGGCGCTGTGGCTCAAGTGGTAGAGTGCTAGCATTGAGTTGAAGAGCTGAGGGACGGTGCCCAGGCCCAGAGTTCAGACCCCATGACCAGACCCCCCCCCCAAAAAAAAAAAGCAACTATAGATAGTGACTTCTTCCCAAGATGATATATCTAACATGGGGTTTTATCACCAGTTGGTAGTCACTTTATGGTCCAACTGCCTGTGATGCCAAAAGTCAAGTATAGAAAGACAGAGTTGCTGAGGTGGATGAAGGTTCCATGGTCAGGCATGAGGCTGTGCTGAACTTGTATTGGAATGTCTCTAGACAGCTACAGGCTATCACATTACCTTTCTGCACTGGGGGTTAGAGATGTATGATTTATTCTTCAGCAGAGATGTATGGCTAGAAACTTTGAGTGTTTAGGGATTATCTCGTGAATGCAGTTCTATTTTGTTTTTTGCTTTCTGGTGGTACTGGGGTTTGAACTCATGGCCTTGTGCTTGCTAGGCTGGTACTCTACATTTGAGCCATGTCTTTCCAGCCCTGTTTATCTCCAGTTATTTTATTTTAATTTTTTTGGGTCCGGTCATTTTTTTTGGGTCCAGCTCTTCAGCTCAAGGCTAGCACTCTACCACTTGAGCCACAGCGCCACTTCCGGCTTTTTTCTTTGTTTTGCTTATGTGGTGCTGAGGAATCGAACCCAGGGCCTTAGGCATGCAAGGCAAGCAAGCACTCTACCACTGAGCCACCTTCCCAGCCCTCCAGTTATTTTTGAGAGAAGATCTTGTGTCTCCCCCCGGGCATGTGCCTGAGCTGAGTTCTGCTTACTTTTGGGCTTCTCGTGGTTGGGATTACAGGCAGGTACCATCACATTTGGCTTCCTTTCATACAGTTGGAGTCTGACAGATTTTTCTGCTGGGACTGGCCAGGAACTTGGATCCTCCCAATCTCTGGCTCCCAGGTAGCTTCGGCACCATTGGGCTCAGCTATGAGTTGAGGGGTGGGGTGGTGAGGGCTTTTCTTACCATGGTGGCCTTAAAGTGAGATTCTCAGTCTTCCAAGTAGGCAGGATTAAAGGCATGAGCCACAGTGCTTAGCTGTGCCTTTGCCAGTTTCACAGATTAATGGTATACTCCACACAGTCAAATTCTCATGGCAGATGGGGATAAGAGCAGTAGTTTATCCAGGCAGCAAGAGGTCTGTACACTTCTTCCCTCTTTTAGGACGGAGTTGCCTCTCAATTCATGTTGGGATGAATCATGAAGGAAATCATGAAACATCAATATGTTCAATCATAAAATCATGCTTTCATGATTGAACATATGAATAGAAGAATAAACCACTAAACAATTTGGAGCGGTAATTGTAAAAACCGTGGAAGATGAAACATTCCAACGCATTGTTATAAGGATTGATATCATAAAAGTTCTTTGTAATTCTGTGTAACTATGTATGTGCATGTCTGCATGCACACGTGTGTGTGTGTGTGTGTGTGTGTGTGTGTGTGTGTGTGTGTGTGTGTGTGTGTGTACTGGGACTTGAATTTAGGGCCTAGATGCTGTCCCTAAGTTTTTTTTTTTTTTTGCTTAAGGATGGTGCTCTACCACTTGGTTTTTTTGGGTTAAAAGTCTCATGGGCTTTTCCTACTTGGGCTGGTTTTGAACTGTGATCCTCAGATCTCAGCCTCCTGAGTAGCTAGAATTACGGGCCTGAGCCACCAGCTGCCCAGCTTCTGTGTAGCCTTTCTAAAATACCTAAGTTTAGCCAGTGAGTTTGATATCATATGAAAAATGACATTGAACATCATTGCTCTTAGCTTTGTCCATTTAATACTCTGCTAGAGAGACTAGAAGGAAATGATCATAAAACAGCAGAAGGGATTTGGGGTTCATGCAAAACAAACAAACAAAAGGAGACATTAGGCTACCCGAGTTAACAAATATAATAATAAGATATTGTAGAAAGATTTCTGGGTGAGATCCCAGATTCTTTAACTTAACCATGTCTTCACAGATATTTATTGTATATTTTGTGCCAGGTAGGAAGGAGACATTGATGGGTGTTAAAGGCTTTGCTCCTGCCATCGTCCGTGGTCTCTAGATCCGGGCAGAACATCCAAATAAGCACACTCGGATGGAATTTCAAACTGTAGTTAAGACCAAAGAGGAGGGAAAAAGTTTGGAGACCTGATCTAGCCAGGGTGAGACTGGAGATAGATCCTCCAGAGATTCCTGATCTCTGTTTGAGATGAGGAGGAGGGAGGAGGAGGAGGAGGAGGGAGGGAGAGATGGAGTGGGAGGGGAAGGGGGGGTGAGCCTTAGGAAGGCAACCTGAGCAAAGGTGGGTAGGAAGAATGTGGGTTCACAGACTCAGGTTTTGTGACCTGAGGGGCTAAGTGAAGGCTATAGGGCACCCGGAATGAGGAAAGGAGGAATAAGGAAGCTGCAGAAGAAGTAGGAGGGGTGGCAGGTAGCACAGGGCCAGTACTAAGGCTAGAACTCAGCACCTGGGTGCTGTCTCTTAGTTTTTCATCCAAGGCTGCCACTCAACCATTTGAGCCATTCTTTCACTTGTGGTTTTTGCTAGTTAATTGGAGAGATGTCTCCACGTGGGCTGATTTTGAATCTCCATCTTCGAGTAGCTAGGATTACACAGGTGAGCCACCAGTGCCTGGTTGTGTTGAAGTTTTTAACTTCATCTTGAGAGCAATGGGTGATCAATGGGAGAGTTGCTTTTTTGTTTTTTTGTTTTTTCCTCTCCCAAATATCTCTCTGGCTGCAATGGAGAAAACTTATTAGAAAGAGGATAGATGGATGTAGAAAAGTGTTCCACCAAAAAGCCAAAAGTGGACCTCTGGCTCAAGTGATAGAGCACTACCTTGAGCAGAAAAGCTCAGGGACAGTGCCCAGGCTCTTAAGTTCAAACCAGAGGACGTGTGTGTGTGTGTGTGTGTGTGTGTGTGTGTGTGTGCACTTTCATATACACCTATATAATAGATACATACATGTATATATATTCATTTCTTCTTCAAAATGACATTTTCAGGCCTGCTACTAGCCCTTGGAGACCTTTTGGGGTATAGGATTGAAATCAGGGCCTTGTGTACACCAGGCAAGCACTGTGCCCCTGAACTACAGTCCCAGCTCCTGTTATGTATTCATTTAAAAACACGTGTCGGGGTATTAGAAATTGCCTTTATATCTTGAGAACTTTAAATAAAATGCACTTGACTTTGTTTGCTGCTAATCTTATGTCTTTAATTTTATGCCTTTAAAGACATAATGAGAATATGTGCCATGGCCTTTATCAGACTAGATCTGTGGTACAAGGATTTTGAACTCTTGTTTTAAAGAGACAGGTACCTGCAATGGCATAAGTATTTATGTAAACGAGCGTTTCATCGTGAGAGTCTGCTTTTTCTGGTTATAATCCTTACAATTTGCTTCTTTGAGTATGGCTTACATCTTTACAAGATACTTGAAAAAGGACTTGTTGTGTTTTCTCTGGCTATGAGTTCACAGAGTGCTGAAAATGATCATGAAAACACTGACATTCCCCGTGAAGCCAGGCTTCAGTACCTGAAATCAGCCCTCCTGTTTACGTAGGTTAGCTTTCAGGTTTCCGGACTTGGGCCACATTGCTGTTGAACTGTTGTGCTAACTCAACTGTTTTTCCTTTAGCCTCTCCTCTCAGGATTCTGAAACTCAATGGTGATGAACTTGAACTTTAATTCTTGGCTTCATAGCCCCAGGTTCAAGTTGCCTCGGATGGGTTGAGATATAAAACTTGATTTTATGTTAATTATGTGTGGCAGCTCTTTAAAGGTTGTGTTCACTCTGTGGAACATCTTTTGGGCTCTTTCCCAGAGGGTGCCCTTGGGCCAACCTTATTTGGGGCATCTGACTTTGTCAGGACAGGTGCCTGACAGCTCTGTTTCTCGGGTCAGCGATGGGGCCTGGCAGAGGGGCGGGGAGACTGGAGGTCAAGTTTCCTGCCTTGGACACCTTGGAACAGGGCTAGTGTAAAGTTCCAGTGCCAGTTTTTGCTTAACTGATCTGAACTTGATACTTCAGTTTTATGTTGCCTAAAGCAGGTCTTCTAAGTGGCTCTAAAAATGTTAAGTATAAAGCCCCTATTTTTGCTACTATAGGTTCCTACTAATTTTTTTCCTTCTCTCTCTCATTTGTTTATTTTTTTCAATTTTATTTTTGCTCCCAATCATTCTGAAAATACTTCCTGGTGCATTAGAAGGGTTCATGATCTCAGTAACTCTAAGATGATTATTGAAAAACATGACCGCATTTTATCTTTTTGTTTGTTTTGGTAGGTGAGAAAGAACCAGTTAATGCATGAACACAGTTGCTAGATTCCCGTATCTTTCCATACTTGTATGTTGACCGTGTTCTTGCCAAGATGCTTGTAATTTAATGAAACAGCCCAGTTCACTGTTTGTAAGAGTAGTCCTTAACAGTTCAGTGTCCTATATGGAAGACTTGACTTTTCTTGTTTCTTTTTTTCATGTAATCTGGCAACAGTCCAATGGAATTTATTATTTATCATTGATTTCATGTCATAGATGAGGATACCAAAAGTCACAGAGGTGAATTAACTGCTCAAATTCATACCCTGTACATGGCAGAGAGCGATTTAAACCAAGGCACTCTGATTCTAGAACTCGAGCTATAGAATCTGCTTCTTGTTCGTTCTGCCTGTTAGATTCAAAGCAATTTCAGAGATGCTTCTGTTTCCAGGCAGAACTAGTTAGTAGGTTCTGGTGGGTTGCTTGAGTTTCCCACGTCAACTAGCTGTGAAGCCAAGCAAGCATGTCTCTGACTGACCCTGTGTTTAGCATCTGAACATTCTGAATGCAGGCTCTTAATGCTGTTTATTTATATTTCTAGGGATGCTTCCTTTGGAAATTGCACTTACAATCTCACCATCCTCGACTGCTTGCAAGGTATCAGAAAGGTAATCACAATTCTTCTTGCTGCCGTTGGCTACGTAAGTTAGGAAAGGATTGATCTCAACATCATTGTTGTTGGAAAGTAGAGAGGGTGTTAGTAACCCAAAGCTTCTTAACTTCCCGAAGTAGACTTGGTTTATAAAGTACAATTTGCCTATCAGTTTCTATAGGGTCTTCAGCCGTAGGTACCATCACCTTCCAATGGAAGATCATGTGGAAAACACCAACTGCAACAAATCTGCATCTATCTATACTGACCCTATGCAGGTACCCCTCCCCCAGCACCCTATCATTAATTCCCTAGACAGTACAGTATAACAGCTATTTACGTACATCATCTTTCCATCATATTAAGTATTATGAGTAAGTATTCTCAAGATGATGTAAAGTACATGGGAAGATGTGTGTGGGTTATATACAAGCACTACACCACAGATCTTGGTATCTGTGGAAGGTTCTGGAATTCTCTCCCCGTCTCCCTTCCCACTCCCAGCTAGGGAGGAACAACTATACAGGGCAAGTTGGGAAGAGGGAGTGGGAGAGACCGCCCTTTTCATTTCAGCTGTTTGTGTTCTTGGACCTGCTGTGTCCGTCATCCACTTAGCTTCATTATCAGGCTGGATCTTGGTGTGGGAGAGACAGGAAATTATCTCAGCTACTGGTCTCTGCTGGATTCCACCCGAGACAGACTGAATCATAAACTCTGGGGGTGGAGGGCTGTAGCCCTGTGTGTGAACAGTCTTGCCAGGTGATCTGATGCACAGTAACATTAGTTAGGCCTCTTTGGTTATTTTGGATAGGAAATGGAAAAGTTAACCTGAAAGATTTTTGGAACATACTTAATTTACAAGCTGGGAAGTCATCCAAACTAAATTGGAATTCTCATGAGGGTTCAGAGTCTACCATTTCACCGTGAACACACAGCCAGTAACTGTTATTTTTTTTTTTTTTTAAAGATGTTATATGACCCACTGCATTGGTAATTACACTGATTTAGTATCGGCAATGATTCTAGCTCGAATTTCTTTTCTTTGGTGTGATATAAAACCAAATTTGCTCTGTTTTGAGAAAATGAGTATGATAAATATGCTGTGCCTTTTTGATTTTGATATTTCATATGAAAAGTTTTTTTTAAGTCTCTAAGATCTCCAAAGAATTTAAAAGTATTTTTCCTTCCCAAAAAAGTATGGAAATATTTTAGCTTACTCCCCCAAACAAGAATATACTTCCAGTAATAACAGTTAAGAGCTTTTATGAGGAGGTTATTCAACATATAGCTCATAATTATAGCATTTAGATGACATGCCTGAGGGGAAAAAGTAATTTATTTATTGTTACTATTATTATTACTATAGTGCTGCTTTTCCTTCTATCTGACATACGCTGTTTTTATTATAACACTTAGGAAACTGAACATGAGTTCCCACTGGAATTATCTCTGCTTATTATTTTGGTAACTGGTCACTTGGTATAAAAATTTATGACATCTTTCCTGTTGTACAGGAAAAGTGTGACTTTATTCATGAATACAGTTTCTCTAAACTTATTTCATCCAATGTTGGGGTCTACTCAAATGCTCATGAGGTTTTATCAGATGAGGATCTGATAGGTTTTTGTATGCAACCGAGATGCATTGGCTGTTTTTGTGACAATGAGTTTGCTTCTGACAACTTAGATGGAACCTGGCCACATTTTAGCCTTCTAAGGGAAAATAATTTTCTGACTTTGATGCCACAGGCATAGTTGATGTGTCACGTGCGCATGCGCGGACATCCGTAACACAGCTTAAAAATAAACAGAAAAGAAGGGAAGTGGGTGGCTCAGGGCCTCTTTTTTTCTTTCTGTCTTTTCCGGGGTGCTTATATATGGATGGCCTGAGTTGCTTTCATTTTCTAATGAATTCTAAATAGAATGAGTGAATTTTTTTTTAAATCAACTTAGTGTGGAAAAAAAAAGGAAACTAATTCACATTCTGCTTTTAGGGGTTACAGCATGGATTTTTTGACTTTGAGACATTTGATGTGGATGAATATGAACATTATGAGGTTGGTGCATTTACAGTTTTTGCCACACTTAATGACATATTGGTTAACTCTTTTGCTATTTAACACTCGGGTATTAGCATTCATGAGGGTTATTGACTTATTAGTTTCTGTATTTGAACCAGAATTCACTAAAATGTTAATTTGGAAAAATGCCTTATCTCTCGACTGTCTCTTATCAACCCTATTTTTTTTTTTTTTTGGTTTTTATTTTGGTATCCATCCTGGGGCTTGGACTCAGGGTCTGGACAGACCTTATTTCTTCCTTGAGCTTTTATGTTCAAGGCTAGTGCTCTACCACTTGAGCCACAGATCTACTTTCTGGGTTTGTGATAATTAATTGGAGAAAAGAATCTCACAGACTTTCTTGCCTTGGCTGGCTTCAAACCCTGATCCTCGGATCTCAGCCACCTGATTAGCTGGGATTACCCACGTGAGCCACCAGGGCCAGCTTCTCTTACCAAACCTTTATTGACAGCCACTTTATACTTTTAGTTTAAAAGAAAAAATAACTCCCATAGAGTGATAGTTTGGCATGGTTCAGTAGTGAATTGTTAGTTACTTTTATTTTATTTTTTGGCAATACTGGAGTTGGAGCTCAGGGCCTCCTGCTTGGTAGGCAAATCCTCTACTGCTTGAACCATACCCTCAACCCTTTTAGGCTTTAGTTATAGGTATGGATAGAGTTGCATTTTTGCCTGGCCTGGCTTTGAACTTCTTGATTGCTGCTTCCTGCATAGCTGAATTTGCAGCCACGAGCCATCGTGCCCATGCCTTTTAGTTTAAAAGTCATATTTTCCTTCAAACAAAACTTCATTTGTGCCTTTTAATACTTTTGACTGTATACATTTTATTTTGAAATATGGTTAAATTTCGATGAGTTGACTGAATCCCTCCCTTCCCCTCCCCTGGAATTAGGAAGCTTTCCAATAATGTTTTGTTTGCTCAGAGATGTGAGGGAGCGGTTAGGCAATGTCTACCTTTAACTTCATTTCTTCATAGGTAGGGTTGGAAACTCGGCTTTGATCGCTCCATACCATCGTATCCGTACATTCTTGCGCTTCATTCTGTAGAAATAATTAAGCCTCCCTATTGCCACGAGCCCCTCCCGACCCCGCGCTTCTCATGTGCTTGTCTCTGTGGCAATTCTCACAGACCCAGGTCACACTGCTGGGGGAATGTTTTCCTCCTGGGACATGCCCACAGTGCCCAGCACATCAGTGCCATCTTTACCCTTGGCAGAAGAGTAGTGCTGCTCTAGAAAGTGACTTTGAAACTGACTTTTCAGACCCTGGATCCAAACTCCAGGAATCCCACCCCCCGGACAGGCATGGCCACGCCCATATGCCAAGAGAGACCCTGGTGAAGGGCAGAGAAAGGAGATTCATTACCTGGCATCTACAGGAAGACACCGCTTCAGCCCTCGTCAGGGGGCGTAGACATTTGTCTTAGGTTAAACAGGGAGAAGTGGGGGGACATGGGGTGAGAAAAAGCACACCGAGTCAAAACAGCCCCACATCCTAAGCAGGTGGAGAGTAGGGCAGAGGTGCCCTGGGGTGGTGGGCTGGACTCCCCATTGTCTTCAGGATTGGTCAGGTGGAGCCTTGTTACAGTTAGAGTCACCAACACCTGACAGGTGGTCTGGTCCTCCCTGGGTTCCAAGATGGCGGCAAAGTGATTTTAAGAGAGGTTGGCTCAGGACAAAGGACATAGACACAACATGGAGAAGCAGGACACCCAGCCTGTATCCCATCCCTACTTGATTCCCCGGCCCAGGCAAAAGCAGCTTTCAAGTTGCCTCCTATACTTCCACCTTCCTGTAGCCACAGTACAGAACAACTTATCAGGAAACGGTTTATGAGCAGACATTGACTCATTCTGAATGCCTGGTGTGGCTCTTTCCCAACTCTTGGGCCTCAAGTGTCCCCATCATCATCATCATCATCATGATGATCATCATCATCATCCCATCACATTATGTTTTAAATTTTAAGCCATCCCCTATTTGAAGTCCTTCTCGGCCTCTTCACTGACTGAATGGAAACGTAGACTTCTTACTTGCCTGTTTCCATTCCCTCTTCACCCCTGAGTCATGTAGTTTCCAAGATGGCGGCACAGCTGCCTGCTGTGGAGCCTGGGGGCACGCTCGTACTTCCTCCTTCTGCCCCCAGTCCTTTCCACCCACTCTGTGCTATGGCTTACTATTAAGCACCTATCTGGAAGGTCATCTCATGCAATGTTGCGTGACACTGTTTGCATGACTGTGTTTTCTGTGTTCTACATGGGGACTCCAGGGCAGGAGCTATGCCCAACTTGTCTTCATACGAATAAGTAACTGGGTAGTATAGCTCACTCACTGAGGGAAGTCTTTCAATGCTTCTGGCATGAACTAATGAATAATTGTACAATCGCAAGTGACTAAGTCTTGTTCAGAATCTGTTCTGATTTTGCAGGAGCCGTCTGGGGAACAAATTTACTATGATTAGACATCTTCTTGAAATGATGTTGCTTTCCCTCATCACTAGCTAAACTAGGCTGTAAGAGTAACTAAGAAGAAAAACCCAGCTGGGTGCTGGTGGCTCATGCCTAGAATCCTAGCTACTCAGGAGGCTGAGTTTCTTGGAGGATCGTAGCTTGAAGCCAGCCTAGGCTGGAAAATTCATGAGGCTCTTATCTCCAATTAATCATCAAAAGGCCAGAAGTGGAATTGTGGTTTAAGTGGTAGAGCATTAGTCTTAATCACAAATGCTCAGGGACAGGGGCCAGGCACTGAATTCAAGTGCCAAGACCAGCACAAAACCCAAACCAAATCCAGTTATTTGCAACATAGATTTTGTAATCTAAGGCCAGGTCTGTGTGTCAATGGAGTGTACTGGTGAATGAGAGCAATCTCCAGGTTGATGATGTGTCCTTGATTGTGTAGCTAAATTGGCATACTGACCTTTTCGGGCAGACTACTGATTTCTGTCCCTTAGCATATACCTTGAAAACCAGTAAAGTTTGTTAGGTGTCTCATCCCAAGAAACCTCATTGTCAGTCGGTGTCGTTGGACACCTACAGAATGACGTGTCAGGGTTTTGCTTTGGATTGAAATGTGCAGGGCAAATGGAAGTTTGTAGGACTTGCATTTGCAGAATGCCATCCAGGCACTGCTGGCTCCACTGGCTTCTCACGGGTGTGGGCTGTGACCTGGAAAACATGGAACCTGCTTCCACTGGGATTGTGATTTCCCGCTGCAGTTCCCGGGCAGTGGCAGGCCCCCAGATTGCAGGCGGGTAGGCACGTCTTCCCTTCTACCGTGTTCACAGGCCTGTGCCTTCCACCATGACTCGACTGGGAGAACTATTAGAAGCATTCCCCTGGAGCCATTTGGCAGTTCTGGTTTCACCTCACCAAGGCCATGGATTTCTTCCTGGTCCCTTCAGTTGTTTGCACATCTGCTAATCAGTGGCACCCATGGCTAGTTAAAGATCATGTTGGTTGTGTTTATAAAATATTCTGAGGTCTACCTTGTCCCAAGCAATTCCACGTCCCCCCCCCCCCCCAATCTTTAATTATTGTGTGGTCCCTGTTTATTCTTTCACCTCCAGACTTCTTGCAAGAAGAACAGTGTCAAGAACTAATTCCGCTCTGACCTCCACCATGACAGTTCTACTAGAACTTCTCTTGCCAACACAACGACTTCTCTCGCCAGTTCAGGCCACCTCCTGAATTCTTGCGCAGCCATTCTCTAGTCCTGGAAACCTGAGAACTTTCCCTAACTTTGTAAGGTGCTATGGCTTGCATTTTTCTTCCTCTCCCTCTCTGGCCATCTTTCTCCAGCCACGTGGCCAGTCCTGTCTCTCCCTGCCCCTCCCCTGATACTCTGCTGTTCTTTTGTTCTTTTCTTCTTCTTTTTTTGCCTGCCCTGGGGCATGAACTCTGTGGCCTGGGCACTGTTCCTGAGCTGTTTTTTTGCTCAAGGCTAGAGGAGCCACAGCTTCACTTCTGGACTTTTTTTTTTGTACCTTGTTTGTGATCAGAGTCTCATGGATGCCCTTGCTTTGAACCATGATCCTCAGATCTTAGCCTCCTGAGTAGCTAGGATTACAGGTGTGAGCCACTGAGCTGCTGGCTACTCTGCTATTCTGTAGGGCCTCATGATTTCTGGTTGGACACATTTTTGCATTAGAGTGGCATCAGCAGACTTTGACTGTGTTTTCGCTTCTTGGCTGTGTTGTATCAGCAGAAGTATGACAGGTCTGGTTGTGGAGCAGCCCCGCAGAGTCCTGAGCACCCCACATCCAACTGCTCCCTTCCTGCTCCCCCCTCCCTCCCTGCCCCAGCTCTCTCTCTCTCTCCCTCTCCCTTTCCCAGCTGTTGCTCACAGAGGCAAAGTAGTTTCCTCCTCCATGACATCTGGCTCAGAAGTAGATCTAAATTAATAATCTAGACTTTATTATTTAAAGCCAAAGGATGTGGAAACTTAATTTAAACCCAAACAACCCAAATATTGACTTTGCTCTAAGCTCATAAAGTGCCTGTCTTTAAAGCCTATTTGTATTTAGGTAATGGAGCCCAGCTCCCTTAGCTTTCATTCATTGGTTCTAAAGTTAGGAAAATATAAGGAATGCACTTTTAAACTAAATATTTAAAAAGACATTGTAGGTGGGTGCCAGGGGCTTATGCCTGTAATCCTAGTTACTCAGGAGGTTGAGATCTGAGGATCACAGTTGGAAGCCAGCCTGGGCAGGAAAGATCATGAGACTCCTATCTCCAATTAACCACCAAAAAGCAGGAAGTGGAGCTGTGGCTCAAGTGGTAGAGCACCAGCCTTTAGCATAAAAGCTGAGACATAGTGCTCAGACCCTGAGTTCCACCCTAAGACCAGTAATTCTTTCTCTGTCTCTGTCTCTTTGTGTCACCTCTGTAACCTTTATACCTCTTATATACTTGCCTGGTGGCATATAGCTAAGATGAATGGATAAAACTGAAATGATAGTACCACCAGCTCATGGATTAATTGAGCTACATGGCAAACAGTGGAGCCTTACAGTGGAGTTCTCAATTGCTACAGTAATTGTGTTACATATTTCTATCATTCTTGCTTATCTACAACTCCATTAAATGCAGAGATGAATGCAGTTTATGTGTGGCATCAAGTCACAATCCTTGCTATGTAATAAAGATTTAGCTGGTGTTTGAGTGATTGTCAAATTGTGCTTCAAAGTTGCTTATCCAACTTGACAGAAAAAAAATCTGTCAAGAGAAGGAACTGGTCTCAAAACTTTCAATCCATTGATTTGTCAACCTTGAGGACGATCGTGTGTGTGTGTGTGTGTGTGTGTGTGTGTGTGTGTGTGTGTGTGTGTATGTGTGTGTATGTGTGTGTGTGTGTGCCGGGTCCTGGGGCTTGAACTCAGGGCCTGGATGCTCTGAGCTTTTTTATGTGTGTTCAAAGCTAGTAGCTAGGATTATAGGCTTGTGGCTCCAGCACCTGGCTATCTTCCCCATTTTACTGTAGGATTGACCTTCAATTGCAAATAGGCCAAATACTTTTTAGGGTTTGGACTCAAAGATGTATTTGTGAGCACACAATAGAGACATAGATGTATTTCTTAGAATTGTGAAAATTCCTGCCTTTCAGTCCAATTACATTTATGCGTGTGCTGGGAGAGTTAGCTATTCAAGAAAAATAGGCTGAATTTCTTTTGTGGATGGAAGAATCGTGAGTTAAAGTGAAGAATGGCACATTTTCAATATATCAGCTTCAGGAGCAATACTGTTATCTGACGAATTAGAGAGTCAACCATCTACAATCTTGTTTCTCAACAGTGGCTTTTTTTTTAATTTAAAGTATTGCTTAACCAACTATACTCTGTGTGTGTGTGTGTGCGGGGGGGGGGGGGGGGGCCTGGGGTTTGAACTCGGAGCCTGGGCTTTCTCCCTGAGATTTTGTGCTCAAGGCTAGTGCTCTACCACTTGAGCCACAGCTGCGCTTCTGGCTTTTTGGTGGAATGTTGGAGTCTCAAGGACTTCCCTGCCTGGGCTTTTCCCTATCTCTTATTGCTGGGATGAAGTAAACTGAGTGAGCTCGTTGGCATCTATTTTATGGTTAATTTTATTTTATCTTCTCTGTACTTTTTAAGGAGCTGTGCTTTAGAGATGTTTTCTGGGTTTGCTTGTACATGCCTTGGAGAAGGACCCAGACTCGTGATATTCACTTCCAGACGTGGGCTCCCTGGGCTCTATCATAGATGATAGTTGAGGGTTCCCTTAACTTCCTGATTCCCACGCAAAATCCTAGGCCCTTGATCTCCCCACAGGACATACATTTCAAAGGGCCTCATTCTACAGAGAGTCCCACAAGGTGACAGCTTCAGCCAGGGTTTATTTTAGTGTAACAGGATAAAATTGGGAGAAATAGAAAAAAAAAATTAGGAAAGGGAATCTTTCTTGTTCTCTCTGCAGGAAATGGGAGTTAAAAATCTTAAAAGCTGCCATTTGCTTGTTATGTTTTTTCTCTCCAGGTTTTAAAATCTGAGACCTAAATCTCTTTATTCCATTAACCTTATCCAAACTGCTAAACACAGCTGGAGATGATCTAATGTTTATCTTTTTGAGTAGGAAGATTTACTGACATATTCCTTTGGTTTCCTGAGTGAACGTGTCTTAAGGGAACACTGCCTCTCTTTCATGTGTTTGATTATAAAAGGTTACTTTTTATTTTTATTTATTTATTTATTTATTTTCTGCTGGTCATGGGGCTTCAGCTCAGAGCCTGGGTGCTGTCCCCGAGCTCTTTCGCTCAAGCTTAGCGCTCTACCACTTTGAGACCCAGCTCCATTTCCTGCTTTCTGGTGGTTAATTAGATGTAAGAGTTTCATGGATTTTCCTGCCTGGGCTGGCTTTGAACTGTGATCCTTAGATCTCAGTCTGCTGAATAACTAGGGTGACAGGTGACCCACTGGCACTCGGCTATATAAAAGGCTACCTTTTTTTTACTACTAATTTTTTTTTTTTTTTTGTGAAAGTACCATACAGAGGAGTTACAATTACATGAGTAAGGTAATGAGTATATTTCTTATCAACCATTGTTGCCTCCTCCTTTGTTTCCCCTTACCATCCCTCTCCTCCCATTCCCCCCCCCCCCCCCCCAGCCCCAAAGGCTACTTTTTAACCAGCCATTTGTGCATCATCAAAATAAAATGATCGGACACAATATATTTATTTACATTGGTGGCCAAGGACACAGATATCGTGAACGTAGGGACTTGCTTTTTTCCCTTCTAGACTTGGTTTTATTCTTTAGATGATTAGCACATACTCTTATTGGTGAAGTTTTAAATAGTTTAGTGTTTTAAGCTTCATCATGATTCAAGAGCAATGTGGGAATCATTACTTTGAGACTATTTTAGTTAAATAAGAAAATGGTTAATTGCGCTAAAGAGTTGTATATTGGATTCTGTCTTCAAATTGTTGTAAATAAGTAGCAACATGTGTGCACTCAACACTCATTGAATCTCTCGAGACTTAGGGCATGAGGGAAATGTTACGCTTATTACAACTAGATGAATGACGTGCAGACCTTCCCAAGGTGTCAGGTCAAGCTTCGGTTACCACCTTTGAAGCACAGAAAAAGATACACCCAGCCTTCGAAAGGGAACATTATATAGTCAAGTTTTGATTTGTCTGCCAATCATAATGCGTAATGTAAGCAAATAAAGGAGTGGTGCTAGCTTTTTCTTGATGGCAGTATTCCAGTTTGTTTAATAATGATTCCACAATTGAGTTATACAGAGTTCTTAGAGTACAGACTCTACTCAGCTCAGATTCCCACCGCTGGGCAATCATAGGAGGTTCTGTCCCAAGATGGAGACCAAGAGGCCTGGGGTCAGGCCCCAGGGAAGAAAGAAGTAAAGAGGAATACATACATTTTGTGCAGTTTTGCTCAATGCTAATACTCTACCACTTGAGCCACAGCTCCACTTCAGGGTGTTTTTTTTTAGTGGTTAATTGGAGATAAGAGTCTTATGTGGACTTTCCTGCCATTGCTGACTTTGAACCTCGATCCTCAGATCTCAGCCTCCTGAGTAGCTAGGATTACACCAGCACAGGTCTCTTAAACCATTTTTTTGAATCCCTCTCAGAGTGTAGATAGACTAGAGGCTGACCAGTGGTGATCAAAGTCAGCTCATAGATGGGTTTTATTTGGTTTCATGGTAATCCAAAACCTGCTTCAAAATAACTAGTATTTCAAAGCTAAGGAGATATCCCTTGGAAATTCAGTGGGAGGATTGTGTGCATTCTATTCTTTTTTCTTTTTTCTCCAGTCCTGGGGCTTGAACGCAGGGCCTGGGCACTGTCTCTGAGCTTCTTTTGCACAAGGCTAGCACTCTACCACTCAAGCCACAGCGCCACTTCCGGCTTTTTCTGTGTACGTGGTACTGAGAAATCTAGCCCAGGGCTTCACGCATGCTAGGCGAGCACTCTACCACATTCCCAGCACCCAGACGCCTTCTTTCGGCCTCCCTGTAGGGTGATTAAGCACTCGCCTTTATTGCTGACCCTTGTTTAGGTTGGCAGTCCCTGCAGGTCACCTTATCTGACTGGGATTTGTGGTGGACCTCCAGGGGTAAGAAATCTGAGCCCCGCCCTCCTGCCTCCTGACCCTTCGAAGTCTTAAATCAGCATGTAGCTGTCCACAAAAATGGAAAATATTTGGGAGTGTGTTCATCATGAACCTAGTGTTTATGCTATTTTTTTTTTTATTGGTTAAAGTCTGTGTACTGTGTTCACGGAAAACGCTTACTTCTTATTTCTGTCACCTCCCTGTATTCATTGTTAATTTCTGTTTTAGTTCCTTGCAGAATAGCCAGGAGACAAACTTGCTTTATAGAATAGACTAGCTTGTCTTAAGTCTGGATAGGACATTTTCTGAAATGGATCAAACACACAAGGAGTATTTTGAGAGCCAAATAACATGGTGGTGTACTATCTTGTAGGTCCAAGAAGTCTAGTATTAACATGAAAGGCAGTTTTATTTGTAAAGGTTTCTTAAATTGTATAAGAATTGTAAAGTCTTTTTCTTTTCTTTTTTTTCCCACAATCTTCTGCCAGCGAGTTGAAAATGGTGACTTCAATTGGATTGTTCCAGGAAAATTTTTAGCATTCAGTGGACCTCATCCTAAAAGCAAAATCGAAAATGGTAGGTCTGTTTTTATTTGGTTGTACAAGGTTGTACAAGGGGATTACAATTATCATGCCCATCTAAGTGTTTGGTGATAATCGGCCACCCCACCCATCATTCTCCCATTCCACCATCTAAATGTTCACTTTAGTACAGTTTCCTTAATTTCCCAGATACACCTATTTCCTTTGGTGATATTTCAAAGAATATTTATTCATAACGAAAAATCAAAAATAGTAGTAACTTGTGTATTAAATGTTTAACTTCCAGTAGATGGCGTTACAATCTTTTGTTTTAAAACAATATAAACTTGTAGGTTGATTGTATGCACACACACACACACACACATGTATACACACACACACACACACACATATCTTTCTCTCTATATACACCTGTCATCTATCTCTCTATGTATTATCTAATGTTTGCTTTATCTGAACAAGTTATTAAAGAAGTTTCTGAGTCCCAGAGACAAACTGGTCAAGCCATTGAGTAGATTGCTGAATTCCTGCCATAATTCTGATGATGATGATGATGATGATGATGATGATGATGATGATGATGATGATGATGAGGAGGAGGAGGAGGAGGAGGAGGAGGAGGAGGAGGAGGAGGAAGATGGCCCCCACACTGACAGCATCATCATTATTATCATTTATCAAGTGCTTATCCCTTGTTGCTTTTTCTAACCAAACACAGCATTAGTTCAGTATTCACATAGCTGTGAGATGTCCATACTATTATCTCTGTTTTACAGAGGAGGAAATGGAGGCTTATTAGTGGGGAACTCTCCCTAGGGCACATACTAAGAAGCAGAACTAGTTCTTCAACCCTGATATGGACTTCTAAACATTGCTACAACATTGCTGTATTTAGTTCCATTGAAACACTATGTAACAATGTCCTCAGTGACAGTAACTGAAATACTGAAATATTTCCAGCATATGTATATGTAGTAACAAGAATATATATTTAGGAAATTTAAAAAGCAAACCACCATTGTGTGTGTGTGTGTGTGTGTGTGTGTGTGTGTGTGTGTTGGTATTGGGCTATGAACAAGGCCTAAGCACTCCTGCATAAGGCTGACACTCTACCACTTGAGCCACAGTGCCACTTCTGGCTTTTTGATAGTTAACTGATGATAAAAGTGTCTCAGATTTTTCTGTCTAGTCTGGCTTTGAATCAGGATATTTAGATCTCAGCCTCCTGAGTAGCTAGGATTACAGGATTATGTGTGAGTCATGTAACCCACAAAATGTTTTGTGTTTCCTGAATGAACATGGGATTCAATTAATACTTTCTACTTTATTCATTTTTTTCATCTGTTACATTGCTTAGATAATAAGTAATGATAGCCATCAAAAATTTAATTAATTGAAAGTACATAAAATGAAAAGGAACATAATCTTTATTGTTCTATCGGGTCATAGAGGTAGAATGCCAGTTTTCTTAGGGAATCTAGTTTGGAGTCATTAGATTGGTTGAGATTTCTTCTTTCTTCTCCTCCTTCATCTTCTCTTCTTCCTTCTTTTCTTCTCCTCCTCTTTTCTCCTTTTTCTTCCTTCAAAAATCTAGTTTTAGAGGCTGGGAAGGTGGCTCAGTGGTAGAGTGCTTGCCTTACATTCATGAGGCCCTGGGTTCGATTCCTTAGTACCACATAAGCAGAAAAAGTCAGAAGTGGTCTGTGGCTCAAGTGGTAGAGCGCTTCAGCCTTGAGCTGAAGAGCTGAGGAACAGCACCCAGGCCCAGAGTTCAGGGCCCACAACTCACCAAAAAATAAATAAAAATCTAGTTTTATATATTGCTCTCCATGTGTTTAGATTTTTTAATGCGTGGGTCTCCATAAGTGTGTGCATATCATGTCCTATTACCTGCCAGGTGATACTGCTTGAATCATGTTCTTTTCACTAGATAGACAACCTTGCCCTAGAGAGTGAAGCTAGCAAACAGAGCAGCCAGAATTAGAATCTCTCAGTCTTGAGCTACTAAGTCTTCTCCTCCCTACTGCTGGACACCGATTAAGTAACCCCTGGTTGGTTGGTAGGAAGAATAGCTTGAGTGCTTGAGGAAAGTTGTTTTCTGACAGTCTTTCAAGCCCAGGGTTGATGAAGCCTGCCTTGTGTACAAAATTACCTGATTCAGTGTTGTTTCAGAAGTGGCTACGTTGATGGACAGTCATTTGGCAAAGTGGAAAGAATTTCCCTATTTGGCATTCACGTTGTTTTACCCAAGGTTTTTTTTTTTTTTTTTAAATAGAGGACAAAAGCCACAATAAGTCACTTCAAAGTTTGTTTTATAGAGCGAATGCATGCTCTCTTTTGAAAAAGAAGAAAATGTAGATGACCTAATAAAAAAGCATGTAAAAGTAAACCTATAATTCTACTGGAGTTTACTAGTTTTACTAGTTGGAGACAGGGTGTTGGTGCCTTTTCTCTCTTTGCTTCTCTCTTCATTTTACTCAGACACATCTTAACTCTCTCAGTAGCATATGTCTGTGTACACATATATTTATACTATTTTTTAAACAAACGTGGGTTCGCAGCATAATGACTGTCTCTTCGCGCTTCCCACTTAACATAGACCGCCTTTTGTGGAAGCAAATATAGATAGATGTAGTTTTTCTCATTGTGTAGTAGTCTCCTGTATCACTGGGGCATAATTTTGGTAATTTATTTTTGAATGAATTGTAAGTTGTTTATAGCTTTTCAGCTTTTAAAAACTAATCTGCCTGGCAAAAGTTGTATAGCTTTTTGGCACCTTTTTCCCCCCTCTAACTTCTTAGAAAGAAATGACTGGACAGGTTATGTATGCTGTGTGAGTGTGTGTGTGTGTGTGTGCCAGGGATTGAGTATAGTGATTCTTAACTGTAAAAATCTTTAAAAATCTTTTTGGTCCATCTAATTAATTTTTTTTTGGTGTTAGAGTTTATTATTGTATACTATAACCCAGTTATTTTACATTCAGCTTTTAAAAATGAAATTACAAAAAAATGAAATTACAATTTGAGTTCTAGTTTGAAAACAAAGCTCTCTTAAAATGCTTGACTTTTATACTTAAGTCTGGTGCTCTACTACTTGAGCCACACATTCACTTCTGGCTTTTTACTTATCAGTTGGAGATTAGAGTCTTTTGATTTATCTGCCTGGGCTGGTTTTGAACCGTGGTCTTCAGATTTCAGCCTCCTGAGTAGCTAGGATTACTGTGTGAACCACTGGTACCAGGCTGGTACATTCCCTTTTAAACAACATCAAAAACAAAAGCAAAAACAAAACAAACATCTTTGAGAAACTCTATGTTTCCTGAGAAAGCAGGAAGTGATCTTTAGGGGTGTGTTAGTAGAAAAGTTGAGGTTTAAAAGGAATTAATCAAATAGCTATCGCTAGGATAAATCTAAAGAAAGCCTTAAAATTCCTAGCACAATTTACTTTTAAGAGTCTTAAGGGTACGTTGGTGCCAATAGAGGTTAGCTAGAGGTTCATTGTGCCTTGATTCTCCTGGCTTTATTTAACACCTTTGCACTGATCAGGGAAAGATAACCCTAGAATGGAGTAGCTCTTTTAGGTTTCAGATGAAAAAAAAGTGTTGTTTTTTTTTGGCACTGGTTTTGGGGCTTGAATTCAGGTTCTTTCCCTCACCTTTTGTGCACTTGAGCCACAGTTCCACTTCTGGCCTGTGTGTGTGTGTGTGTGTGTGTGTGTGTGTGTGTGTTTGGTAGTGGTGGTTTATTGCAGGTAAGACTCTCATAGAATTTCCTGCCCAGGCTGGCTTCCCATCTTGACCCTTAGATTCCAGCCTCCTGAGTAGGTAGGAGTGAGCCAGTAGTACTTAGTTTAAGAAAATACTTTAAGAGGCAATCTTATTCTCACTTCTACACACACACACACACACACACACACACACACACACACACGGGGAGGGATGTAGCTTGACACAGAAACTCCATTTTGTTTCAGCAGCATTCTGCTCATTGGGTAGGAGATGGCCGGTACACCCAGGCAGGTGGAAGCCTGGCTCTGTCTGGCAATGGGGTGAACCTTGGGGAGCTCCCCATTACCGTGGGATTCACATCACAGCCATTTAGCTAGGGGAGAGATGTCTTATGAAGCAGGGTCTGGACAGCGGCAGGCACAGAGTAGGCTAGCAGACAGTATGATTACGACTTTTATCATTAAGGCACCTAGTCGACATATTTTGTTGTTTTCAGACATTGCTCTGCTCTTTATGCTTTTAATAATGGCCTACCTGGTGGACTTCTATTTAACTTTGCTTTTTTTGTTTGTTTGTTTTAATTTCCTATTTTTAAAAAGAAGGGACTGGACAGCTATGTATAGAAGATACTTTTTTTTTTTTTTTTTTTTAAACCTGGTAATTGAGAATTTCTATGTGTGGTCTGCTCACCTCCTGGGCTGGGCCTGTCCCTGGCTAAGGCCATAGCACCATCTAGTGGCCAGATGGAGTAAGGGCCGGAAGTGTGACCCGTCACTTTTGGTGATCTGAGGGTTCCCCAGGGAGGTGAATATTGCTAAAGCTCCTGTATAGAGAGGCATCCAATACACCGATGATACCCCCAAACAGTTGGTGAGAGGTCACAGGTTATTTTCATTATATGTTGGTTTCAGTGAATTTGAAACAATCTTAAGGATGTCAAAACATCCTGCTTATTAACTCAAGGAAGTACAGTTCTTAATATTTCAAATTGTATCCTCCTAGCAGAAAGCCTAATACACAGAATCAAGGCAAGTTTTACTTGAAATCGGCTGTGGCACAGGTGTTGGGAGTCTCATTTTGAGTTTCAGAGGCTGGCTGTACCTCTTACGAGCTATGTGTGCCAGGGACAGTTGGCGTTCCTGGCAGTGGACTTGAGAACCGGTCTGTGAGTGAATTCTCATGACTATCTTAGTGAAGTTCATGCTTGGGACATAGTCAGTGACTAGTAAACTTTGCATGTGATAATGATAGTTCTTATTATCCTGGTGTCCTGTTGCCCTATTTTCAAAAGTATGTCCAATGTCCTTTTCTCAAAAGATAGCCATTGTTTCTTTTAATAAAAGATAGCCGTTGTTTCTTTTAATAGTCTGCTTAGCTGTGTTAGCTAAATTCTCTGCTTACTCCTGGTGGAAATTGATCTTAAAACAAACAAACAAAAAAAAGAGCACAGCTGGGTGATGGTGCATCAAGCCTATAATACTAGCTACCCAGGAGGCAGAGATCTAGAAGATCCTGATTAGAAGCCAGTCCAGTTAGAAAAGTCCGTGTGAGATTCCAACTCCAAAATGACCAGCAGAAAACAGGGCAGGAGGCATCGGTGGTGGAGCATCAGTTTTGAGGAGTCAGAGCTGAACAAACATGAGGCTCTGAGTTCAGACTTGAGTGAAAATGAGAAGTTCTTCCAGCTGTGGCGGTAGGAAGGTGAGGGGTGAGTTGACATCCGACTATGGAGTGAGCAAATGGAGGTACGGAGGTGTCAGGCACCCAAAGGCAGAGGCTCCCATCAGCCTAGCACACCCGAGGAAGGCTTCCCATGTAGTTAAAGTCCTTTCCCTTCCCATTCCTCGCCTCATGCAGAAGCTCTTACTTCATTGTGGAAAGCAATTGGAGCAAAGAAACCAAGCAGAAAAACAGACTGTTGTTTGTTTGTTAACAGAAGAGCCTATGTTTTCGTGTGTGCATAAGTTGCTGTTTCTACACAGGAGGTGTTAAGTATATTCTGTGTTACCTGCTTGCCCCAAAGTGGCATGGCTGATGGAAATCGCAGTTCTGGGCTGGGCTTTGCTAGGCCTGCCTTCTAATTCTGCCTCACATCTTTTGTGTAACTTTGGCCACACGTTGCAAGCGGTAGGAATCAACGGTGGCAAATGCAACTATACAGGCATTGATTGAAATATGTTAACTAGACCATAGACTCTAAAAGAAGGCTCTAGAATGAGGCTTAGTTCATTATCTAGATCCTGAGCTGGTAGTGCTCATAGGCGATCTAGAATGTTCCTGATTTTCCTGCCTGGAAAGTGTATTTGCAAGATCCAGGTAGGAAGAGACCAAAACAGGTATTTTGAGTAGAGGATGTTTAATAGAAGGAGTTTGTTACAGAAAGAGAGAAAAGAGAGGAGAGAAGAGAACAAAAGACAACAAGGAAGAATCCAGAACATTATGGAGGAAACAGCAGGTGCCCACATCTCTGGTTTGCCGGTAGGCCTTTCCATTTGGAAGCCAACAGGAAAAACAGGGGGTCATCTCTAGACCCCCTAGACCACAAAGCGATGGCACCCAGGGTCAGTTTGGAGGTGAGAGAAAATGAGAGCAGTACAAGCCAAAGCCAAGACAGAAGGACACGTAGCCACGGGTGCAGTGGAGCCTCTGCTTCTCTGTGCTGGCCTCTGGCTGCCACCCCAGGAGTCCGCCGTGGTGAATCAATCCCTGATGAGGTCGGTCTGCTCACCAGGATGGCCATCCATTAGTAGACTCTGGATGGTTTACCGATGGGATAATTCTATAGCTGAGCAATGAGACCCCCTAACCCTTGGGGCTGCTAGGCCAGGTTTGCAGTGGTCAAACTCCCTGCTGATCACTTTGACAGGCCAAGAGTAGATCTGCAGCCCAGCTGCTTCTGCAGCTCTGAGGCCATTTGCACATTCAGTGTCTCCTTTCCCCTCTGTAAACGAAAATATCCACTGGGCGCTGGTGGCTCACACCTGTAATCCTAGCTATTCAGGAGGCTGAGATCTGAGGATCGCCATTCAAAGTCAGCCCGGGCAGGAAAGTCCGTGAGACTTTTATCTCCATTTAAGCAGGAGAAAACTGGAAGTGGCGCTGTGGCTCAAGTGGTAGAGTGCTAACCTTGAGCTGAAGAGCTGAGGGACAGCGCCCAGGCCCAGAGTTCAAGCCGCATGACTGACAAAAAAGAAAAAAAATATATATCCACCCGAATGTTATGCTTTCAGCTTCTTTTCCTCAATTAATAATTATGTTATTTTTGTGTGTCCTGGGGCTTGATCTCAGTGCCTGGAACTGTCCCAGAGCCTCTATGTGCTCAAGGCTAGTTCTCTACCACTTGAGCCACAGTGCCACTTCCAGTTTTTGAGTGGTTAATTGGAGAGAAGAGACTCAGGGGACTTTTCTGCCCCAGCTGGCTTCGAACCATGATCTTCAGATCTCAGCCTCCTGAGTAGCTAGGATTACAGGTGTGTGCCCCGCACATTTATCTTTTTGTTGTTGTTGTTGGTTAAAATCTACTGTCAGCTGGGGGCTGGTAGCTCATGTCTGTAATCCTAGCTACTCAAGAGGCTGAGACCTGAGGATCATGATTCAAAGCCAGCTTGAGCAAGAATGTCTGTGAGACTCTTACTTCCAGTTAATCACTACAAAGCCAGAAGTAGAACTGTGGCTTAAATGGTAGAGTACTAGCCTTGAGTGAAAAAGCTAAGAGACAGTACCCAGGCCCTGAGTTCAAGCCCCGCATACACACACAGATCTACTCTCAGTAACTCTATTATTCTTTCCATTGTTATTAAGAGTCATGAACCAGTTTTGCTGGGGATTATATGATGGATGGACGCTATGTCTCTGGCATAAACGCTCTGACTGTAGTTGAAGTGTATTTGCTCAATAAAGCATAATGCATGAGGGGAAATAAATCTCCAAAGACTCTTTCCAAATTGGCTTGTGATGTGGACACAGTACAGCTTATGGGATGTCTTTTATTTCTGTGGCGAGGGCTGGAGGATGGATGTTCTAGGATTGAAATCCTCGAGGTTGAGGGTTGGAACGTTAATACTTAACATTTTGCCTTCACCTCATCTGATGGTTGCTATTGATGCAGATTGCATACATAGCACGCTTTTCTTCCAGGGTCCCTTGTGCTCTGCCCTGGTGATGGTTGAGGGTTTTGTGTGTCAGAGCACTGCAAGTTGAGAGGCACACCTGTGGCTTATGGCTCCTCTTCTCCTTTTATTTTATTGCTTTAAAGGTTATCCTCTTCACGCCCCCGAAGCCTACTTCCCTTATTTCAAAAAGCATAACGTGACGGCCATCGTGAGACTCAACAAGAAGATCTACGAGGCGAAGCGCTTCACCGACGCGGGCTTCGAGCACTACGACCTCTTCTTCATCGATGGCAGCACGCCCAGCGACAACATCGTGCGGAGATTCCTGAACATCTGCGAGAATACCACCGGGGCCATCGCTGTCCACTGCAAAGGTGAGCGCCATGGCCTGTGTGTGTGTGTGTGGGGTCACTGCCTGCGATGGAACTCCCCTTCCTCCCCCTCTTCCCCCTCCTCCCCAAATCACAGAGAACTTCAGCAGAGCCAGTTGGGACCTCAGGAAACCATAAGGAGTCTATATCACCACACTTGCTTGCTGGTTGGTGCTCTACCACTTGAGCCACATTCCAGCCCAGGTTTTTTTTTTTTATTATTTAGGTGATGGAGTCTTATATAAACTTTGCTACCCAAGTTGGCTTTGATCCTCTGGATTTCAGCCTTATGATTACAGATAGGAACCACTAGTGCTTGCCTCCCACCTGCTCATTTTTCTTTTCCTCTATGGAACAGAATATCTTCTGGCCACTGTCTTACTTGCTACTAATGGGAGCCTACTTCTGGATGAACTCAACGACTTGTCGGGGTGGATATTTGGGGGGGATGAAGTTGTTCAGAACATAGTAATTACAGGCTTGTCAGATTTAGCAAGTAAAAATGTAGGATTCCCAGTGAAATTTGAGTGTTACACAAAGAATGAGTACTTTTTCTTTTGTTGGCTATTGGGCTTGAACTCAGGGCCTGGGCACTGAGCCTGAGTTTTTTTTTTTTTTTCTCTCAAGGTTAGCTCTTCCACTTGGAGCCACAGCTTCACTTCCGGTTTTTAGGTGGTTAATTGGAGATGAGAGTCTTACGGACTTTTGTGCCCAGGCTGACTTTGAACCGTGATCCTCAGATCTCAGCCTCTTGAGTAGCTAGGATTAGAGGTGTGAGCCGTCAGTGCTTGGCTAGTGAATACTTTTATGTGGTCTGGGACCTCCATTCTATATTTCATCTGAAAACCCAGTGTCAGCTACCCAGAGAGCTAGTGGCATTTGTCCTCGCCCATGAGACTTGAAGGAGGCTCACAATCCACTTTAGATTTGCTGGCCTGGTAGAAGATAATTTTACTGGATGTTTGACTTTGGTGATGTGATGTTGGCCAGCTTGGGATGCAGCCTCCACGTTCTCACACACAGCCACTAGGTGGTGCTGTTCTTTTGGTTTTGTGTCTGGGTGGGAGGGGGTGGGGAGAAATGTTGCCTTTTATGCTAATTGGCTAGTAGGTGTTGGGGATGGAACTGTTCTTTTCCTGTGCCTAAAGCTGCTGTAACTGCCTTATTCAGATGCCTGTGGCTTTGGTACTGACAGAAATTAAAATACCGTGTTGTAGGCCCTCGTTTCTATGTTTAAGACTTGAGTAGGTGGAGGTACTTGGTGGAGCATGTGAGCAGCAATAAGAGGGAAGATGTGATTTCCCAGAGGCTGAGAGAGAGAGAGAGAGAGGGAGAGAGAGAGAGGGAGAGAGAGAGAGGGAGAGAGAGAGGGGCAGGATTGAGTCCTCCTCGGGACACCTTCCAGACAGCAGGTCCACTGTTCCCACCCGTCCTCTCTGGATACAAGGCTGGCGTGGCATTGGGAAGGTGGTCTCACTCACTCAAGTTACAGGGGTGATGGAGAATTGGCTTGTTCCCGGTGTGTTTCATTTCCCCCCTATGTTTCCCTCTCCATCTCATTTTGGTGGAAGAAAAGCTAAGAAAAGCACCTGTGTTTATTTTATGTATTTCAAATATCTGTAGAAAGAACTTAAGAGCTAATGGGAATATAGCAGCCACCAAGGTTTTGTGGAAAATACTCATGTTTCCTTTTTCAAAGTTCAGTTTCATGTTATTTAAAAAAAAAATCGTTTAGTTGCTGGTGGCTCACGCCTGTCAGCCTAGCTACTCAGGAGGCTGAGATCTGAGGATTGCAGTTTGAAGCCAGCCTGGGAAAGAAAGTCTGTGAGACTCTTATCTCCAATTAACCACTCAAAAACCAGAAGTGGAGCTGTGGCTCAGAGTGGTAGAGTGCTAGTTTTTAGCAAAAAGATCTCAGGGACAGTGCCTACGCCCTGAGTTCAAGCCCCAGGAGTGACCAAAAAAAATCCCCCAAATAAAAGTGTTTGTCCTATGATAATTAATTGGTTCTGTTAGCATGTCAGTTTTGTGACATCAGTCCATATAATTTATCTGTAGATTAATAATCCATATGTTGGGTCGACAGATTCAAGGATGAAGAAGTTCAAAGCTTTCACTAAACTTCAGTTATCTGTTCTCTCTCTCTCTCTCTCTCTCTCTCTCTCTCTCTCTCTCTCTCTCTCTCTCTCTCTGTGTATGCTGTTACTGGGGTTTGAACTCAGGGCTTTGGGCTGTCACTTAGCTTTTTCGATTAAGGCTGGTCTTCTACCTCTTGAGTCACACTTCTACTCCTGTTTCTTTTTCTGGTTAATTGGATATAAGAGTTTCATGGATTGTTCAG
Source organism: Dipodomys spectabilis (assembly GCF_019054845.1). NCBI lineage: Eukaryota > Metazoa > Chordata > Mammalia > Rodentia > Heteromyidae > Dipodomys > Dipodomys spectabilis. Next base: position 10,550,013 of record NW_024870679.1, on the reverse strand, counting down.
CCGGAGCTGGCTTTGGATCTCAGTTCTTAGAATCTCAGTCTCCTGAGTAGCTAGGATTATAGGCAGCACCAGCCTCACTATATCTTTCTTGATTGTCTATGAAACATTGGGAAAATAAAATCCTGGAGTTAAACACTTTTGTTACCAGTGTTCTCTGTATGTTCTTGACTTATGACTATTTACTTTTTAAGAACTGTATATATTTGTTTCATATTACATTTCACTCTGTCAGCTCTGGGGTGAGTTCTTATACAGGAAGGCCACATGTATATGTGGTGGCATCTTTTTGAGACTGTTATTTGTTTTATCCACTTGCATATACATGGAGGATTCTTTTTGTAAGGCTCACACCTTTGATTTAATTACAGCTGTATTGTTTTTAATTACATACTTATCTACCATAAGCCTGTTAATTATTTTGACATCTGCCCTAATTAAGTCAGCTTAATTTTCTGGGAATTCAAGTAGCGCTCAGCATTTTAATTGAACTAGGAGGAGGAAGAAGAAAAACAGAGACAAGCTAGAAACTGACTTGCTGGGAAGGTGTGAAACCTTAGGGTCAATTTGATGAAATGTGGGTCCACTTGGTGGCTGATGAAGCATGGCTGTAGGCAGGCACTAGTGGCCTGTAATCCTAGCTATTCAGGAGGCTGAGATCTGAGGATCATGGTTCAATGCCAGCCTGGGCAGAAAAGTCCATAAGACTCTTATCTCCAATTAACCACCAAAAAGCTGGAAGTGGACCTATGATTGAAGTGGTAGACAGCTAGCTTTGAGTGAAAAAGCCAATTGAAGAACGCAAGTTCCAGTCCAACACACACTCACACACACACACACACACACACACACACACACACACACACAGCATGGCTGTGAACTGGAATTTTCTAGCAGAAATAATGAAGACACACAGTTGGTACGACGATGTTCTTGTATGTGATTATTGATGTTCGACAGGGATTTCAGCAAAGTGGCTGGCACAATAAAACAATTGGAGTTTGACTTGGTATAAATAGAACACCATCAACCTCTTGTCACGCTGTGCCAGGGAGCCCTTTAATTATGGATGCTTTAATATTTTTTTTTTTTTTGGTTAAAGTTTTTATAGAAACTTAGTGAAGTGTTCCTATTCTGTTCACTTGCGGCAAGAGCTCCTAACTATTGCGTGCTAAATAGGTTCTTTTTATAGAATAAATTATAGACTCTTTTTTAAAAGGGGGGGAAGCAACTTCAGTTTCAGAGAAACTGGAAAATTCTCTCTGCATCACCTTTTTGGTGATGAGTAGGACTCAGATCCTCACCAAGGGCACCATACAACACCTAGCACAAGGAGAATGCTGAAAGCCATTGATCTCTAGACAGAGACCCTGACAGGGGAACTAGAAACTTACTGGGCCTCTGACTCCCCTTCCAGGATGCTCTGTTGTGTTGTCCTATTGGTCAGGTAATTAACAACAATAGGTATCAAGGACCAATTATGTTACAGGAAGAACCCCACTGAGACCGATATTAAGCCTTACTCTTTATTTATTTACTTTGCTGGTTGTGGGGCTTGAACTCCAGGCCTGGGTACTGTCCCTTGAGCCACAGCTCTCCTTCAGGTTTTCCGGTAATTCACTGGAGGTAAGAGTCTCATGGACTTTCTTGCCTGGGCTGGCTTTGAACTGAGATCCTCAGATCTCAGCCTTCTAAGTAGGTCTAGGATTATGGGTGTGAACCACAAGTGCTCAGGCCAGCTTTACTTACTTTTCTGAGGAGAAAGGGACTTAAAAAGAAAACAAGATGCATATATATGCAATATAGATGTATATATGTTCTCTATAAAGCACAGATTTCCATATTGGAGGATAATTAGGAAAAAACCAACAACAGAGGTTCCAAGGGGAGCAGTCATGTAAAAAGGGTGTGTGACACACTCATTTGGCGACATACCTTTTTCATATGATAACACTTCTGAAATTAGGGTGGGTTTCAAAATTGATAGTGTGTCATTGCCTGATTTTTTTTCTTACTTAGTCAAACTTATGTAATGGAGTATATTGAGCTATTAGAGTTGAGATGCTGTCCCAGATTTGCTGAAATACTATGTATTCAAAGGACTGGGAAGATCAGAGCAAGAGTCCTTTTTAGTATTTGACACGAGGAAAACTGACACAAGGACCCTTCAAAAACAGAAGTTGCTCACACACATGAAGAAATGAGGCTCTTGTCTTTTCCTGCTTTCCTTTTCGAACTTAAATGTTTCCACAGATCAAATTGACCTTGTATCAGTTTCCCAGTTGGCAAATATCTTAGTGTGTGTGTGTGTGTGTGTGTGTGTGTGTGTGTGTGTGTGTGTGTGTGTGTGTGTGTATGCTGGGGTTGAACTCAGGGCCTGCCTATGTTAAAGACTAGCACTCTATCACTTGAACCACACCTTCCTGGCTGGCTTTTAAGTGGTTAATGGGAAATAGGACTCTGATGGACTTTTCCTGCCCAGGCTGGCTTTGAGCCACCATCCTTAGATCTCAGCCTCCTGAGTAGCTAGAATTATAGGTATGAGCCACTGGTGCCTATCTTCATGGGTCATCTTAAACTTTCTTTGTGACCTACTTGAAATGTCACCCTAATCCAGTATTTCCCCTTCACAGCTGCAGCCTAGCTGAGTAGCCAGGATTACAGGTGTGAGTCACCAGTGCCAGCTAACCTCAGTCTATTTTGTGGGTACATTTGTTTATACTTTGATTTTCTTCTCTTTTCCTCTCCTTCCAGCTGGCCTTGGAAGAACAGGGACCTTGATCGCCTGTTATGTAATGAAACACTACAGGTTTACTCATGCCGAAATCATTGCTTGGATCAGAATTTGCCGGCCAGGCTCCATCATTGGACCCCAGCAGCACTTCCTGGAAGAGTAAGTATGGTCTATTACCCTCCTCCCCCACCCCCCGCCCCCCTCGCAGGAAGATGGCAAGCCCAGGGTTACAGAATGTCTGTGTTGTTGCTGAAGTCTCTGCCTCTGATTGGTTGTGGTTGGCTTGACAGCTAGTGAGTTCTAACTTCGTACCTTTTGTATTTCTCGATCAGGTGAGAGTCAGAAGAACATCACAGAGCTGCCTACCCTTTTTCTGTCACTTTCTATGTGTGATCTGGCTACTGTGCAATTTTCTTGTGTCATCCCACTTGACAATTTTCAGTCTTTTGTTTGCATGTCTAAAAGCAGAATCACACACACACACACACACACACACACAACTAAGGTCAGGCACATTTGATAAGATTTGAACTCCACCAATGACTGACGAGCTGCTAATGAAGTTGTGACTTCTGAATATAGCCAAGAGGTTACCAAAGAAGGAAATAGGCTTGAGCAGGATTTCAGCCTGGTCCTGCCTTCACTCCGTAGATTTATGACCGCGTTCATTTACATGCATTCATTTCCTTTCTATCCAACTCCAGCCCATTAGTGGGAAATGTAACCACTAGGATACAACCTTTTGGTTGTTTCTTAAAATGGTACAACTTACCATCGAGATGCAATCAGTACTGGTTGATTTCCATCTAGCTTTAAAGTGTTTTCCATCTCTGATAAGCTGAATCTTCATTGTTTTTTTCTTTTCGTGTTGGGTCACATAGTATTTCCTCTCATATAATGACTCCTGGGTAATTTAAATCAGTTTAGGTGAGTAAGCAAGGAAAGAGTGTAGCTGGGTGCTGGGAGAACAGGCCCATCATCTTAGCTACTCGGGAGGCTGGGATGTGGGGATTGAGATGTGCAACCAGCTGGGCAGGAAAATCTATGAGACTCCTATCTGTAATTAACTAGCAAAAAGCCAGAAGTGGAGCTCTGGCTCAAGGGGTAGAATGCCAGCCTTGAGTGGAAAAAGCTAAAGGACAGATAAAGATAAAACGCCCGGAGTTCAATCCTTGTAATAGTTTTCTCTCTCCTTTTCCTTTTCTCTCTCATGAACAATCATGAATTTCATAGAAAGAGGCCCTAAGTAAGCATCCATATGATTAGGATGATTTGAACCTGCCCTGAGGAAATCACTTGCTTTATTAGTGAGACCTAGAGGAATGACTGATAAGAAAGTCATGCTATAGTTTGCCCACTAAAGCACAGGAGTGACTACGTTGATCGGCATTCCTATACAACTAACTTTGGAATAGTTATTTTTCTATCTTATCAGCTTGCTGTAATGAATACTGAAGATGATCGCCTTCCAAAGAATGCAGTTGAACCGGGGCTCCTTGCTTCAGAGGTCACTGTTGCCTTTGGGCTGGTGTTGAAGCAATTTGTCATTGTGGGGAGTGTGTGGTGGAGCAAAGCTGGTAGCTCAGAAGATAGAAGAAGAGCCAGAATCCCAATATCCCCTGCAAGTCACACTGTAATAACTTAACCCCTTCCCTTAAGTTCCATCTCTTAAGGGGTCCACCATCTTCCAATAGTGCTATGACCTAGGGCCCAGACCTTCCAGATTGGAGCTGTAGCATTTCTATGTGGTTGAGTTTGCTGTTTGAATCCTCTGCAACGTTCACAATTCCTCCAGTGACCTTCCATTTTTCTGGTCATGTGACTCCCAAAAGACCTCTGATCATGTCACAGGTGGTCCGGATTCCTCTTTTCTTCTCCCTTTCTTCTACAAGCATTTGTTGAAAGCCATCAGGCAAAGCCACTGGGAAGGTGCAGCAAAAGAGAATTTTTTTCCCCCCTATCACACTAATGCTTTGGGGTGGGGGAGAAATGTCAGCAGACAAATACATCAATGATGTAGCTTCTCTGCTGATGACATATGCTATGCAGAATAAACCAGGGAAGAAGAATAGAGGGCGGAGGAGAGGCAGTTTTAAATAGGTGATGCCAAGGGGGCTCATTAAAGAGGCATCTGAACGGAGCAATTGAAGAAGAGTGCAAATCACATAAATATAATTTTAAAAAAGTTTGCTGATGACTCCCCCCCACCCCCGCTTTTGACTAGGTTTTTAAATTGACAAGCAAAGAGTTTATATGTATTTAGGGTATACAACATGGTGTTTTGAAATATGTATGTATTATGGAAGGGCTAAATGAAGATAATTTACATATTTGCATATGTATTGCCTCTTTATACTTAAATCATCTACTTGCAGTGAGCACACTTGAAATCTACCCTGGTAGCAGTTTTCAAGTACACAGTAGATTGTAATTAACTCTAGTCACCATGTTGGACGGTGGATCTCTTATGCTTGGTTTTCCCCAACTAAAAATTTTTTTTTTTGGGTCCGGTCATGGGGCCTGAACTCTGGGCCTGGGTGCTGTCCCTCAGCTCTTCAGCTCAAGGCTAGCACTCTACCACTTGAGCCACAGCGCTACTTCTGGCTTTTTTCTTTTTGCTTATGTGGTGCTGAGGAATCGAACGCAGGGCCTTGCTTTTCCCCAACTAAAAAATTTTTTTTTTTTTGGGTCTGGTCATGGGGCCTGAATTCTGGGCCTGGGTGCTGTCCCTCAGCTCTTCACTCAAGGCTAGCATTCTACCACTTGAGCCACAGCGCCACTTCCGGCTTTTTTCTTTTTGCTTATATGGTGCTGAGGAATCGAACCCAGGGCCTCAGGCATGCAAGGCAAGCGCTCTACCACTGAGCCACCTTCCCAGCCCCTCCCCAACTAAAATTTTGTGTTTAAGGTCCACTGTCCACTCACTCCAGAGCTGGCCAGGAAATCACTATGTAGTCTAGGCTAGTCTTACACTCATAATCCTCCCTCAGCCTCTGGTGTGCTTGGATTATAGGTAGGTATTGCTGTACCCAGCTAGAACTGATAAGCTGGTATTCATTCTTTAGAATTCTCCAGTGTTTCGGATCTCAGAGCTTTTCAGAGTTTGGAATACATGTATTATATATTCCAATGCTTGGTATCTGATACTTTTTAAGATCAATGACACTACTCAAAAAGTTGCAGGTTTTGGAGCATTTGGGATTTGGAATAAAGTATGTTTTAGAGGAGGAATGTTCAACATATATCCTTGGCTTCATTCCTGATATTTTTAATATGTGCCCCATCTTTTCTTGTTTCTTTCAGTCTTTTTTTTTTTTTAGTCCAAGACTGAGATATTGACAGCAAAAAGAAAACCAAGGTGGGATCGGAGCATGTCTCAGATAGTAGAGCAAAAAGTATCAGACACCAAGTTCAAGTCTTGGTCTCAGATAAAACAAAAACAAAACAAAACAAAAAACACACCCAAAACAAACTCCTCCTCATGTTTGTTAATTGAGGCTCAAAGCTCCTAATTGCTTGGATATATCTTTTTATCTGGTCTTCCCAACTTGGTTTTATATGGTGTGCATAGGATTTTAAGTTTGATTTAGTGATGACAATGGAGTAAAGTATGTTGACTTCTTCCTGTGAGAGGCCTTCTATTGGTGATCCTTCTAGGGTTGTAATGTTCAATGTGAGGCCTGCTGTAGTAGCTGCATGATGTCTCCCAAATGTGTGCGTGCTCACATAGTTTATACAGAAATGGAAACTTTGCAGAAGTGGTTGTCCTTGATATGGGGACATTGTCTGGCATTATTTCATGGGCCCAGAACAAGGTCAAGGTCCTTAGAAAAGAAGGGTGCAGGTGGAGTTGATGGGGGAGAAGCAGTGGAGTAAGTGGGGCCCATGCACTTTGAAGGTGGGGGCAGTGGTCAAGAAGCCATGGAGTATGGCAAACAGGAAGAGTGGATAAAAGCAAGGGAAGAGATTGTTCCCTCAGAGCTTCCAGAAGGAACCAACCCTGCCTACACCTGGCTTTTGGTGCAGTGAAACTGCTCACAGACATCCAAACTCCAGAACCAGAACATGAGCTGGTATTCTTTTAAATCACTGTGTGTGTATGATTTTTTTTAAAAGTGGCCGTAGGAAATGAATACACTTTTGTAGAATCAGTAAATACATTCAGTAAGATGTACAGATCTTAATTAATTAGTTAATTAATTAATTTTTATGCCGGTCAGAGGGATTGAACTCAGGGCCTGGGTGCTGGCCTTGAGCTTTCCCTGCTCAAGGTTTACACTCTACCACTTGAGCCACAGCTCCACTTCCAGCTTTTTGGTGGTTAATTGGAGATAAGACTCTCACAGGCATTTTCTAGCTTTGAACCTCGATTCTCAGATCTCAGTCTCCTGAGTAGCTAGGATTATAGGTGTGAGTCACCAGTGCCCGGCTCAGAAGTACAGGTCTTAATGATGTGCGTGGCTAATATTCTGAACTTCTCTTATTCATCAGACTTTCTAATTTGAAGTATTTGACGTGGCGGAGTCGTGTGATCTAAGTATTATTTAAGGAAGGCTGGGTTGCCAGCCTATGTGAGCTGAATCAGATAGATGGAGATATGGGAGTCAGAGAGGCTAAAAAGGAGACTGCAATCGGTCAGGGAGACAGGGATGTACAAAGGGGCTAGACGTTGGGGTGAAGAGGCAGAGATGGGTACTGAGATACTGCAAGCCTTGAAGACTGATGATATGAGCAACGGAGAGTCAACGATGACGCAAAAGCATGAATAAGTAACATACTCATTAAGAAAGAAATGAGAAAGGTAAAAAAAGTTTTCTGTGAGGGCTTCCGCCGTCCCTAATGACTGAACAAGTAAAAGGGATTTGTACGCTTTGTTTCTGAGGTGAAAAGCCAATCAGAGCTTTTTTTTTTTTTAAGTCATCTGTGACTATAGAAAAGCTAGTTTATCATACCCCGTTCATCCTTGAAGGTGAGAAATATGACCAGGTGTTCAACTTCTGTATCTTAACCTCCAGTACGAGAGGTTGCTATCATTCTTGTAAGTTGGTAATGAATTTATATATTTGCAGTCTGAACCTCTCCTTGGTTACTGTCAGATGTTTTATATTTAATTTTTTTCTAGGATCAAAATTTTCTTTTAAAAAGCTTCCTGTTTGCAAAAGCAACTATCCAGTATTTTCCTTTTCCTTTGAAATTTCTAAGCTAAAAATATCGCTCTGAAACCAAAATGTGTCTTCTACCTGACATCCTCAAGATTCTTTTTTGTTTGTTTGTTTGGTTGGTCATGGGGCTTGAACTCTGGGCCTGGGCACTGTCCCTTAGCTCTTCAACTCAAGGCTAGTGTTCTACCACTTGAACCACAGTGCCACTTCTGGTTTTCTAGTGGTTAATTGGAGATAAGAGTCTCATGGATTTTCCTCCATGGGCTGGCTTTGAACTTCGATCCCCAGATCTCAGCCTCCTGAGTAGCTAGGGATTACAGGCATGAGCCACTGGCTCCTGGCTTCAAGATTCTTAAAGTGTGGTACAAATATGGCTCTTTTGTTATCGAGTCATTGCTTCTCAGAGACAACCTATAAGAAGTCTAAAGATGGGGTCAGGATGGGTTTGTCATTTGGTCTGTTTGCCGCTGTGTGGCACCTTGCTGCCTCCTGAGTTAAATATAGACCTGTTACCTGTCACTTTGACTCATCATAAAGGGACTGATAGGTTCTTATGGGGCCTTGCAGCTCACAAAGGTCCTGAGGTGTAGGGCCCAATGTAGTAGTCTTTTGTTTCCAATGTTCTCTTAAGATATATACAGCCAGAATCTGTACGTTGTAGAATGATACTCTAGATATAACTCGAGAAGGCTTAGGTTGAGCTGGAATGTGGTTTGGGTTTCTCTATACAGAATAATCCAAATGGTTGTTTTGCATGGACATTGGGGTGAGGGTTGGATCATCCCAGGAAAAATACATCCAGAGTAGAAGCAGTGGTAAAGATGAAGAGTTAGGGTGCTGTAAAAATAGCGATGGCCTGGACTTAAGGAAATGCAGGAGAATAAGTCGGCCTCAAGCAGCTGCAGTGGTACCAAGACTTCTGAGGAGGCTAAGATTGGAGGAGCACAATTCAAAGCCATCCCAAGCAGAATCATACTTGGCATTCTCTTATTTATTTTTTGTCGTCGGTCATGGAGTTTGAACTCTGGGCCTGGGCGCTGTCCCTCAGCTCTTCAGCTCAAGGCTAGTGCTCTATTGCTTGAGCCACAGCGCCACTTCCAGTTGTCTGGTGGTTATTGGAGATAAGAGTCTCACAGTCTTTCCTGCTTGGGCTGGCTTTGAGTAGAGGTCCTCAGATCTCAGCCTCCTGAGTAGCCAGGATTACAGGCGTGAGCCACCGGTGCCCTGCTTATGCTTGCTATTCTTATTTTCAATTAACCAGCCCAAAGCTGGGTGTGTCTAGGCATTCACACACAGTGAGACCAAAGTAGGATACTCTCAGGGGAGGAATACAAAGGCGCGATGCCTATGATCATATGCAATAATATTTATCGAAATGAACTAAAGGAAATGGAAGCAAGAGGTGTTTTCCTTGTTGTAGACATGATGTTAAAAGTGAACCATACAATGTGTGGGTGGGGACAGGAGGGAAAAGCTGGGAGAGCATAAGGGAAGGGGTAACATTGTCCAAAAAGAAATGTCCTCTTGGGCTGGGAATGTGGCTTAGTGGTGGCAGAGTGCTTGCCAAATATGCTTGAAGCCCTGGGTTCGATTCCTCAGCAGCACATAAACAGCAAAAGCTGGAGTGGTGCTGTGGCTCAAGTGGTAGAGTGCTAGCCTTGAGCAAAAAGAAGCTCGGGGCAGTGCCCAGACCCTGATTTCCAACCCCGGGACTGGCAAAGAAAAAAAGAAAAATAAATGCCCTCTTTACCTGACTTATGTAGCCCATAACTCCCCTGTATATCACCTTTATAATAACAATAAAAAATAAAATTAAGAAAAATAAGCTGGGGGGCTGGGAAGTTGGCTCAGTGGTAGAGCACTTGCCTTGCATTCCTGAGGCCCTGGGTTCGATTCCTCAGCACCACATAAGAAAAAAGCCGGAAGTGGTGCTGTAGCTCAAGTGGTAGAGCGCTAGCCTTGAGCTGAAGAGCTGAGGGACAGCGCCCAGGCCCCACGACCGGACCCCCCCCCCAAAAAAAAAAAAAAAGAAAAATAAGCTGGAAGTGGAGCTGTGGCTCAAGTGGTAGAGCACCAGCTTTGAGTGAAAAAGCCAAGTGAAAGCACACAGACCCTGAGTTCAAGTCTTAGTACTGGTGCATATGTGCATTACACACACACACACACACACACACACACACACACAAACACACAGTTCTATGGTGTTGGAATTCAAACCCAGTAGTATTTATAACTGACTTGCATTCCATTGCAGTATTATGAACACACATTTACAAGGAAATTCGAATTCTCTCTGTGAAAACCAACTACCAGTTTGTTCCATGCAGAGACAGGGAGATTTAGTTCATTTCGCACACCTGGTACTTGGCTAGCTCCAACCTAACCAATCCAGATCTAGGATATGATCAGGAGCCCTATCCCCAACCCTGGCCTCGTCTCAGCGAAACCCTGTTCAAATCGAGAGGAACTGCTTCCTGTTATTTCAAAGCCCTTGTTCTGATAGCAGAAAACACATCTTAGAAAACACATCACATTATCAGAGGATTTATTTTCAGTGGATGTGTTAAGCTTCCTAAGATGAGAGTTTTAAATGCTAAATACTTAAAAAAAAATACATGTTTTACCGCTTTTGTTTGAGATGGGGTTTTTAAGGAGTAACAGACACCACAATAAAAGCTATTATGGCTTTCAGTATCAATAAAAAGGTATTTATGTGAAAGGTGCTTTTGTCTGAAGGAGGGCTGGCTTGCTTTCTGCATTCCTTAGCAACACTCACATCGGCTCTGACACCTTCTTCGTTGTTAATATTCAGGTTCAAATCAAGTCTTCCCAGAGATGGGATAGATTGAATCTGTTAAAACCAAGCAAAGGAAAGCCCTCCCTTGGCAAATTTCCTCTTAATGTTGGCAACAGTAGCCGATTTCCCAATGTATTACTTATTTTGGAATTGGATTTTTTTTCCCTTTAATCCACTTAGCCTCTTGGTCCCTTCTTCTCTGCCTCTGTCCCTACTTGGAGATTTTTATGTCTGAAGATCTCACAGCCTCTTCTCTTGATTCCAGGCAGCATATTTAAATCCCATCTCCTGGCGGGCAGGGCCTGTTGTAAACATAAGTTGGTGCACACCCACTTTTCTGAAGGCCTCTGCTTTAAGCCAAAGGAAACAGTCTTGTTCCCTGAACATGCTGTGTTCTTTGAAATCATCTTTTCCCAGCCTGTGCGCACTGTTTGCTTTGCTTGAGGGGATATTCTTTGCCGGGTATGTCCTGCTTATCTTTCTAGAAACATTCATGTTTTGCTTAAGGACAGGCATCTATGGGGAGACATGTGTTCCAGGCAGTTCCATCACCCTGGGAAAGTGATATAGAGTTATCTAGAGACCGAGATAATATAGATGATCAACTAACATGGCCTCTTGTTGAGGTTAAGAGACATAGGAAGTGTAGATGGATGAGGCTGCTGCCAGTTAACTTGGCATAGTGTTTTACAGTATTTTTTTTTCTTCTTCTGGTGGTACCAGGATTGGACTCACAGCTTTGCATTTACTTGGCTTGCTTGCTCATCTGGTATGCTTCCACTTCATCCATGCCATGAGCCAAGCTTTTTGCTAGATGGAGTATTTGTAGACTTTCCTGACGGGATGGGCTTCAAACTATGACTTTCTAAATCTCAGGGTCCTGAGTAGCCAGGATTACAGGCATGAGCCACTGGTGCCCAGCTTAGACATTAAAAAAAAAAAAGTAGATGGAAGGCACTCTAAAACAATGCTAGAGGGCTGGGAATGTGGCTTAGTGGTAGAGTGCTAGCCTAGCATGCATGAAGTCCTGAGCTTGATTACTCAGTACCACATACACAGAAAAAGCCAGAAGTGGCACTGTGGCTCAAGGTAGAGTGCTAGCTTTGAGCAAAAGAAGTTCAGGGACAATATCCAGGCCCTGAGTCTAAGCCCCAGGACTGGCAAAAAACAAACAAAAATGATAAATGTATGCGTATATGTATATATAATTATATTGTATTATATTATGTATTTTTATAACATATTACTTATGATACATTTATATATAATACAATATGTTATTAATTATATTATACTGTATACAATATATTCTACTATATCTTTCTACCTCATATATAATTATATATCATAGATAACTATATAAGTGTATATATAAACATATATATAGTTTTATATATATAAAGGTGAATATCAAATCTAATGTACTGTACATAATTTTCTGTGCTATACTTTTACCTGACTGATGGCACAACAGCTTTGTTTACCACAAACGTGAGTGACACGTTGTGCTGTGCTGTTGCTAGTGGTTACAATGTCACTAGGATCTTTCAATTCCATTATGATCTTATGGGACCCTCTACAAATAGGTGATCTAGTATTGACTGAAATGTCTCTCCCGGTTCTTAGGGGATTTCTGATTTTCCGAGTTGAGGCCCCTTCTCCTTGGGTCCTATGTGAATCTTGGTCACAGAGCTCATGACACTGGATTTTGATGCTTTACTTTTCTTACTGTAACCTGGAAACTTCCTGCACCTGTCATCCCAGTGATGTCAGCAGAAGGCTGAGACCAGGAGGAAAAACAAGTCTGTGAGACCCCGACCTGAGCAGAAAGCTGGATGTATATGTAGCCTGTATTCTCAGCTATAATGGGAAGTGTGAATAGGCGGGTCTTGGTCTAGGCTAGCCTGGGGAAAAAGTGAAACCCTATTTCAAAAAACTAAACGCTCCATGATTTCTTGATTTTTTTTTTTTTTCCCATCAAGAAAAGTTACTGGAGTGTAAATAGTGCTATAATTAAACACCATCACTAGCAAAAGGCTTTTCATCTATAATGAATACATATTTGTGTATTTAACTTATGAATTATCCTTTTCATAAAAGAACTTGAAGCAAGTGTTTATAATAGAATTATAAAATGTAACTGATGTGCTAAAAGAAAAAAAATAACTAGAACCAAAAGATATAGAAGCTCAAGTGGTAGAGTGCCTGCCTAGCAAATGTGAAGCCCTAAGTTCAAACCCCAGTACCTCCCTGCCCCCAAGTCTCCCAACCATCTAGCCCCATCCCATGCTGTTAAACCTTTTTGCATTATTCTACTTTATATATACTGTTCAGAATGTGTGGAGATGTGTTGTTTACCCTCTCTTGTAACTTTAAAGTTTCCTAGCCTGGTTCTACTTTGATCTTTACTTACTTTCATTTTTTATTTTATTTTTTTATCACTTTGATTTATTTGTTTTTACAAAAGTGAATAAGCACATAGTTTAACAGAACTTAAATACACCCTAGAAAATGAACAAACATGTTGTTTTAAAAAAATAAACACACTTACAGAATAGTAGGAAATGAAACTTTCCCTTATCACCATTCTCAGAAGTAACTAGTTAATATCTAGGTGTGTGTATTCTTACAAATATCTGTAAACTTTTTGTTAACATTGTAACCATCCACCCCCATCCTATCCTACCTTTCTTTCTTTCTTTCTTTTTCTTTCTTATCTATCTTTTATATTTGTTTTCCTGTTTCTTTTTTGCCAGTTTTGGAGCTTGAACTCAGGGCCTGGGCACTGTCCCTGAGCTTCTTTGGCTCAAGGCTAGCACTCTACCACTTGAAACATGGTACACTTCCAGCTTTTGATGTGTATATGGAACTGAGGAATTCAACCCAGGGCTTTGTGCATGCTAGAGGAGAACTCTACCACGAAGCCACATTCCCGGCCCTATCATTTATCTTTATCAATCATCTCTCAACACCCCTTTCTATCTCTTATCTATCATCTGTCTCCTTTTTGGTGTCCTGGGTTTGAATTCAGCATCCTGTTTGTTAGGCAGGCACTATTCTACTTGAACAATATCTCCAGCCAGCCCACCTTCTTTTTCCTTTTTAACACACACAGAATCATACCTTGCATACTCTGTTGCTTGTATTTTTCACTCATTATACTGCATTTCATAGCCACTCTTTCCCAGTATGTGTAGGTATGAGGTAGGTTTTTAAGCAGCTGTGTAATATTTCACCAACGGATGTGGTTTTCCCATAAGAAGCCTTTAGTATTTCACTCTTGCAAATGATGCTTCATAAACGTTTTTGTATCGCATACAATGAGCATTTTTGTATCGCATACAATGAGCATTTTTGTAAGATGATACCCAAATACGGATGGCTACGCTTAAATGTACATGTAAAATGTTGCTGCCGTCTAATGTTCTGATTTGAGAATAAACTTCTTGCAAGAGCAGAAGGATTGCTTTCTGAAGCCCCAGTAAACCAGCTGGGGGCAGGGAGGGGGGTAGGAGGGGGTGGGGGCGGGGCGGGTATTTTCATTGCTTTCTCCTCAGGTTATAAATTCTGTGTTATGTGGAGCATTCTGTCTGTCTGATGCTTTAAGAAAGAAAATTTATTTTTTTATTTGGTATAATATCCTTGATGAGTCTGTTATCTCATTGAAGCCACAGTGCTGTTTTTTATTTATTTAATTCATTCATTTATTCATTTAACTTTTGTGTGCCAGTCCTGAGGCTTGAACTCTAGGACCTGGGCATTGTCCCTGAGCTTTCCCTGAGTTTTTGCTGTTACTTGGAGATAAGAGTCTTGAAGATTTATCTGCCTGGACTGGCTTCAAATCAGGATTCTTAGATCTCAGCCTCTTGAGTAGCTTGGATTATAGGTATGAGCCACTGCCCCACTAGGACTAAAGTTTCTAAGTTTCTGTTTTCTAAAGTTCTGTGTTGAGGGTCTTTCATGTTGCTCACACAAGTATGTGTTCAGCCTTTACACTGAAGGGCTCTGACCTTCACACCGCTGACATTTTGTCTCCGTGGAACTCAAGTTCTTTCACCCGTGTTTTCAAGTTTAGTCACGCCATTTTTTATGAGCAAGCATATCCAATTGCTACCTGAAAAATAGCTTACAGACTTCAAATGGACTCTATTCTGAGGACCTTAATAGATACTTCCCATATAAGGTTATACAATGACTAATGTGGGAAGATGTTTGCCTTTAATGTAATTTGGTGAAAAGAGATTTTATTGTCTAAAACTTTGAAATCTTTTTAATCTGATTTATAAATGTTTCTTGTTATTTTTTAAAGGTATCATGTTTTTTATTCTCCCTCTCTCTCTCTCCCTCTCTCTCTCTCTCTCTCTCTCTCTCTTTTCTCAGGAAACAAGCATCGCTGTGGGTCCAAGGAGACATTTTCCGATCGAAATTGAAAAACAGACAATCCAGTGAAGGAAGTCTTAATAAAATTCTTTCTAGCTTGGATGAAATGTCAATTTCTGGAAACTTACCCAAAGTACAAAACATAGACAAGTTTGGAGAGGTAAGTTTTCCCCAAGAAAATTCTAGCACCTTATTACTTATTTGCCCCCAAATGAATAAATAAAGCAAGTAGGCTCTTCCTGTGAGGCCCTTATTGAGAGCCATCATTTTAGGTGTGGATGCATCTACATGCAAATCAGAGCACAGAAGCCAATGGCCCTATAAAAAATAGAAGAAGCTATCATTAAAGGAGTAGAATCATTAAGGAAGCTATTCTGATGAGGAGAGTATTTATAGGGAAAAAATAGAATAAGCAAATTCTCTATTTGAAAATAGAAGTAGATATCCAGATTTAAATTCCAGGCTTTGCACCTGCCAAGCAACCACTCCACCAGCTGAGCTGGTCCTTTTAGCATTTAGACTCAAACTAGCATGGGGCGAATGCATGACAGCACTCACAGGTGAACAGCTAGCATCCCTCTGTTCTTTTAGAAGAAAAGCAAGCCCAAAGTGATTGGACATGAGGTGAGTGGGTTTTCTTCAAGGACAAAGGCTGGAGACCAGGGGGCAGATGGGAACTGGTTTGAAAACCCTGTGACTCATCTGTCCTGAGGAAATATAAATCTTCTTCACATTCAGAGTATAGCTTGATTTTTTTTTTCTTGCCTCTGTGGTGCAGTCTGGTTTGCTAAAAGCTAAGAGATGGTCTGAACTAACAGTTTTTAATTTAATTTAATTTATTTATGTTTAGGACTCAGACATGGTTATCTGATGCTTCTTGCTCATTGGTTGGTGCTCTACCTACCACCTGAGCCATGTCTCCAGCCCTAGAAATAACATTTTAATATGATTAATACTGTTAAATGAGAATACCTTTTTTTTTTTTTCTTTCTCTTTTCTGGCTCTGATCATCATTTTCTTTTCAGGGTGAATTCAAGTAAATAGGGCTTTGAATTTTGACCTCAGAAAAGACAAATTGAATGTATTCCTCTAGGCTAAGGGCCAATGGCTCACACCTGTAATCCTACCTACTGAGGAGGCTGAGATCAGAGGATCAAGATTCAAAGCCAGCCCAGGCAGGAAAGTCTATGAGATTCTTATCTCTTATTAACCACCAAAAATCCAGAAGTAGAGTGTGGCTCAAATGGTAGTGTGCTAGCCTCATGTGAGAAAGTTCAGGGACAGTGCCCAGGTCCTGAATGCAGACTTCAGTACCAACATCAAAGGGGGAAAAAAAAGAGAAAGCTACCCTTTATCTTAGGAACATAACTTTCAAGATCATCATGCTTTCTCTGTATTAATGACTATCTGCTAGCTAGAATATTTCATTCTCATCCTTGTTTAGACCCCTACTTATTAAACTAAAGAAGAATTAACTCTTTATCTCTGGAAGAGTAAGGACTGCACTATTATTGATATGTAAGCTATGCTAATTTTAAATACAAATATTTATTTTGATGGCTGTTTGCTTTCCCACTCAGCCTTACTCTGTCCAACCTCGGCTTATTCAAGTTGCTATAACAAATCACCATCATCTGTATGGCTTACGAACAACAGGAGTTTATTTCTCATAGTTATGGAGGTTGTAGGGTTCAAGATCCTGGCACAGTGTCTGGTAAAGAAGCTGATTTCTGGTTCATAGATGATACTTTTCCTTTTTGTCCTCACAGAGCTAAGGGACAAGGCAGCCTCTTTTATTTATAAAAATATCCATTGAGGAATGCTCCGTGTCATACTCTAATACATTACCTTGTGAATGGTAAATTCTGGAGGAATACAAAAAATGAATTTTGGCGCAAACATCACCAAATAATTCCATTAACTTTAGCCAGTTATACCTGTCCTCAGAGAGGCCAGGGAATGATGATGTGGCTGGTATTTTACATAGTGACCTAGCTATGGCCTTTGAACCACTTTATAGGTGTTGGGTGATGGGTTCAAGAAACATCCAAACTCTTTTTCTGCCTTGCCCTGTTCGTCTGGTGCCAGGCACGGAACTGGGGAAATCGGTGACTCCGAAGTGGTCTTCATAGCTTTAGTGGTATCTTAATGGTTCTTGTAAATTCCAAGTGGAAGCAAGAAGTCAAGAATTGCTGTTGGATTCAGGGCAGAAGCCCAGAGGAGTTGTGGGTTTATGTAGATTGTACATGAAGGGCGACAGTTACATTCCTCTAGAGGTTGCTTTGAAAAAAAAAAACCAATAAAAGATTGGAAGTGGAGACTTGAAATTAATTTGATTTTTTTTCCCCTACAAGAGTTTCCTTGTGATTGGTTATGAGGAGTTTCTGTAACAATCTGATTTAGAGACTCTGAAAGAAGATTGACTAGAACAAGGCAGGTCATGCTGGACACTAGTGAGTTTTCTTGAAGCATGAGAAATACTTAAAGTCTTTTCCTTTGTTGAGCTAGGTCCTCTGTGCTGGCCTAGGTACTGGAGAAAACACTCAACATCCCCCCACCCCAACCCATGTGGGTCTGACCCTGCTCCTGTCTGGGTCATTCTCTGCTTTGCTTCCCCTCCCCTTCCCTTCCCTATTCCTCTTCTATTCCACCCCTCCTCTCCCCTATTCCTCCCCTGTCTCTCTCCTTCCTTCCTTCTGTCCCTCCCCTCTGTTCCTTCCCTGCCCCTCTCTTCCCCTCCCATATCCCTCTCCTTCATTCCTCTGTCTTTCCCTTCCCCGTCCCTTCCCCCAGCCTTCCCTTCCCTGCTTTTAGCAGTACTGGAGTTTGAACTGAAAGCCCTGTACTTGCTAAGCAAGAACTCTAGTACTACTTGAGCCACTCTGCCAGCCTGTCTTTGCATTTTGATTATTTTCCTTCTTTCCCTCCCTCCCTCCCTCCTTCATTCTTTCCTTCCTTCCTTCCTTCCCTCCCTCTCTCTTTCCTTCCTTTTTTCCTTTCTTTCCACCCCTTCTCCCCTCCTTTTGTGTGCTGATACTGTAGCTTGAACTCAGGGCCTGAGTGCTGTCCCTTAGCTTTATCGCTCCAGGCTGGCACTCTACCACTTTAGCCACAGCACCGCTTCAGATCTCAGTCCCTTGAGTAGCTAGAGTTGTAGGTGTGAGCCATTGGCACCCAGCTTGCATTGGTAATTTTTGAGATAGTCTCACTTCATGCCAGAAATAGCCTAGACTGTGATCCTTCTCTCTGAATGTCCCTGTGTCACTAGGGTGGCAGATGTGCAGCCGGCCCCTCTCCATTCCCAATTCACTTTCCTCATAGGGAGCAACTAGAAATAAATGTTCGCAATCTATGCAGAGGAGGGAGGGGCACAGAGCTGTTTCAAATCAATGTGAAAAGTCCAGGTGCTAGAACCTTTATGGCTGCCGAACATAAAGTACCTTCCACTTCCCTCGTAATGGAAGAAACACGAATTGAAATGATGAGGTGCTATTTATGCATGTCTATCAAATGTCAAAGGAATGGATGCAGTACTAGCAAGGATTGAAGGACTTAAAAGCTCTTCAACTTTGCTAGTAGGGAGTTTAAAATGAGGTAGATATTTTGTAGGGAAATTTGCTAATGTGCAGAAGATGACTTTGAAGTGATTGTATCAATTCTACCTCTGTGAATGAGTTTCAAGGCAATAATAGGGCAGTGTTCTAAGAAGCATGCTGTACAGCCGTGTGTAGCCAGGACGAGAGACAAAACGGCCCGTCCCAGAGCGTTTGTTAAATAACACAGCGTGGCCTGGTGAGACAGTGGTGTTTTATGAGACTATGAAGTGATAATGTGGACAATGTTTTCAAATTTAGCTGGAAACACTTTTGCTATGTATGTTAAATGGGGGAAAGAAAGCAACTCATAAAGCACTATATATCCTACAACCTAGTTTTGTAAGGGAGAAGTATGTTGAAGGCTGTATCTAGCATAGGGAAAATTCTAGAAGGCTGTGCCCAAATGTTAATGTGTTTGGCTTCTGGTGACATTTTTTTTTTCTTTTTTTTTTCTTTTTCTTTTTAGTCGGTCGTGGGGCTTGAACTCTGGGCCTGAGCACTGTCCCTCAGCTCTTTAGCTCAAGGCTAGTGCTCTACCACTTGAGCTACAGCGCCACTTCTGGTTTTCTGGTGGTTTATTGGAGATAAGAGTTTCACAGACTTTCCTGCCTGGGCTGGCTTTGAACCGAGATCTTAGATCTCAGCCTTCTGAGTAGCTAGGATTACAGGCATGAGCTACCGGCGCCCGGCCTGGTGACATTTTCTATAGGTGGTTTAATAATCTCTGTGCTCAGTATTTTCTCTTTGTGTGTGCTATTACTGGGATTTGAACTTATGACTTCATGTTCTCCCTTAGCATTTTTTTTTTTCTGGCACAAGGCTGGTACTTGAGCCACACCTCCACTTCTGGCTTTTTGGTGGTTAATTGGAGAGATAAAGTCCTACTGACTATTCTGCTTGGGCTGCCTTTGAACCGCTATCCTCAGCTCTCAGCCTCCTGAGCAGCTCAGATTGCAAGCATAAGCTGCTGGCACCTGAATTTATCTTGTAATTTTGTAAACAATGTGAGAAACTGGAAGAATGGCTCCTAGACCTTTCTGGAACACACTGATACTATATCTGTTGAGTCAGTCTATTAGTTCCTGTTCCAAAGCAGGACTGAGCCACACTAGGTTGTCTACTGGAACAATCAGCACCTTTCATATTCTAGCACATTTATAACCATACTTCTTTGATTTGGAATTTGATCAGTGTATTTAAATGACAAAGAGTTGTGCATTCTTTTTTATTTTTAAAAAATTATTGCAATCCTGGTGCTTGAACTCAGGGTCCAGACATTGTCCTGAGCTTTTTTTTTGCTCAAGGCTAGCACTCTACCACTTGAACCACAGCCTCACTTCCAGCTTTTTCCTTCTGCTTAACTGGAGATAAGAATCTCATGGAGTTTCTCCTTCCTCAGATTTTAGCCTCCTGAGTAGCTGGGATAACAAGCGTGAGCCACTAGTGCCTGGCTAGTTGTGCATTCTTTATTGTCTGTTTGGATGTCAAGTTCCGAAGGCAATTAAGATAATTTGTGAGAAGATTACTTATCAATGATGTATCTATAAGCACTGAAGATCTGTTATCTGTTAAGAAAACATAGTAAGGAGCCCAACTGTTCACAATAATGGGGCCATGCATTTGTTTTTCAGGACTTAGAAGAGGATGAAGAGATGGAAATGAAAAGTAACATAACCCAGGGAGACAAACTACGTGCCTTAAAAAGTCAGAGACAGCCACGCCCCTCCCCGTCCAGTGTATTTAGGTAGATCTCCCTTCAACTCTTATATTCATTTGTGGAAGAAATGTTTAATCTTTTCAAAATATAATTCTACAAACGCCAAGTTAATCTTCTGTGTTCCATCTCACCTTTTCTGTGATGTTTATTATGTGTTTTAATCACTGTTGGGAAGTTTTAGAAACTGAAAGCAAGTGCTATAATCGGAGTCTGTGGAATTCTGTCTGACTCTGTGAAATAGTTATCTCTGCTTCTCTGTTTCAAATTCCCAGGAGTGGGTTTCTAGTCTAGTGGCCTGTGTTGTAGAGAAGTAGTGTTCAAAGCCCTGGTTCTTCCCACAGTTTCCCTGGCTTTACCTCCTATTTCTGAGAATAGAATAAAGAATATTTATGTATGCCTGCTAAGTTATAAATCAACTCGACTTTGAAGTCCAAAATTACTCATCAGAATCATGGGGAAACAGCTTTGGAACTCGGGTTTTAAAACCTGCTGATAATTCAGAATGAATTTAAAGCAAAGCAGAACCAAAACAAAAGAAACCCACCAAGGTCACAGAATCAATGTGAGTGCAAAAATCCACAAATACCATCAAGATTTTTTCCTGCAAAGTTGTAGACCACAAATGAATAATGGGAGATATCTATTCTCTTTTGACTTAATAAATGAGAAATAGAAGTCGATGGCAGGAAAAATATTTTCCTGCAATAGTAAACATCAGACAGACTCCTAGAGAACTCAGCTTTTGTGTGTTATAACTCTTAATTAAAGATGAAATTTTGAATGCTAGTTGACACCTAAGAAGTCAAAGTTCATAGTGAGGGACCAGTGGCTCCTAGCTGTAATCCTAGCTCCTCAGAAGGCTGAGATCTGAGCATCTCAGTTCAAAGTCAGTCTGGATAGGAAAATACTTGAGACTTTTTTCTCCAGTTAGCCAGAGAAAAAGCCAGAGTGGAGGTGTGGCTCAAGTGTAGAATGACAGCCTTGAGTGAAAGAACCAGGCCTTGAGTTCAAGCCTCAGTACTTCCATACCCACACAGATAAAGAGTACCTTCTGAGGTTCTGATTTTCACTAGTACAATGAGAAAATTGGAGGTCAGGCCTTGTGTTTAGTAGAAAACATCAACTTCCACTAGGGGGGGTCGAGGAGAAAAGTTCCATTTGCCAAGTACCTGCTGTGGGCAAAGAGCCATGCCAGAGGCTAAGTGAATATAAGGGCTAGCTAGGGAACACAAAAGGTATGGCCATTCACTTTGGGGTTACTGCTTGGTGTTAGCAAGGTTGGCATTTCCCTGATGAATGGAGTTTGATACCCAGCACTATATATTTTCTATTCTTTTCTATCTATCTATCTATCTATCTATCTATCTATCTATCTATCTATCTATCTATCTATCTATCTATCTATTTATCTATCTCTCTATCTATCATCTATCTATAGAGTACCATATAGTATATGTACATATAATTTAAATCAATTCCAAGTTAATTTATGTCTGATTTTAAGGCCTATTTTTTTTTTCTATATTGAACTGGAGATCCACCCCAGGATCTTTGAGCATGCTAGGCAGATATTTTCCCCTGAGCTATCCCCAGTTAATTTTTAAAAATTCTTCAAGAGAGGAGGGAGGGAGGTTTTAGAAGAAAGTACAAGTTGGCAAGTAAATAGGCAAAAGAAATGAAGCTCTGCCCCGCAAATTTTAGAAAGCTTCTCCAGATAGAATTATTTTCAGTCCATTTTAACTGTCAGAAGTTTTCTGACCTTTTATGATTTAGTCTTCTTAATACTGTCGTGATACTATCATCATGGAACATTTTGTTTTATCCTAAGTGAATGCAGTACCACATTCTGACTTAAAATTAAGATGATGTCAATAATATTCATGATAAAGCCAAATATTTAAATAGATTTCCTGCTGGCTGTGTTTTTTTTTTTTCTGCCAATTTTGGGGTTTGAAATCAAGGCCTGGGTGCTGCTCCTGAGCTATTTTGCTCAAGGCTAGTGATCTACCATTCCCAGCTCTTTTGCTGAGCTTGTTGGAGATAAAAGTCTCACAGATCTTGCTGCTGGCTTGGCTTTGAATCTCCATCCTTTGATCTCAGCCTCCTGAGTAGCTAGGATTACAGGTGTGAGCTACCAGCGTCTGGCTGTAGGGTTTATTTTATAAAGTGGATAAATACAAATTTGTGCTTGGGAGGTTTTGCCTTTTGGCAAGCTAATCATTTTGCTGATCTGACTGCATGTGCTGTGCCTTTTGCTGCTGTTGAAATGTGTGAATCTGCTAATGCTTGAGCACTTGTCTTTGGTCCACAGGTCCGATGACACAAAAGGGCACCCACGTGCAGTGTTCCAGCCATTTAGGTATGGTTACCAAGGCCATTGTTGACTTTCTAGTACCCCATACACACATGCTACCTTTTAGCTTATTTCCTAAGCCTCAACCTGAGGAACGTAGACTGTGAAGATAACTTTTTGCTGTTTTATTTTGTGCTAGAGATGGAATCCATGGCTGTCTGCATGCTAGACAATCTCTCTACCCTTGAGCTACAACCCCAAGCCCAACTTGTGTTCCTGATGGTTACAAAATGCTTTAGTATTATTATTTTTTAAGTTTAACTTTTTTTTTGGGGGGGGGTGGGTGGTCATGGGAGCTGAGCTTTGGACCTGGGCGCTGTCCCTGAGCTCTTTTGCTCAAGGTTAGCACTTTACCACTTTGAGCCACAGCACTACTTCCAGTTTTCGAGTGGTTAATTGGAGACAAGAGTCTCATGAGGGTTTTCCTACCCCAGCTAGTTTTGTCAGATCTCAGCCTCCGGAGTAGCTAGGATTACAGGCGTGAGCCACCAGTGCCAATTCTTTCTTCCTTTTATGTATAGTTCTGTTTCCTTCCTTGTCTTTTCATGGCAGGAGGAAACTTTTGTATTTTTTTTTTTTTCTGGGAAAACATCCCAAGTATTTCTACAGTGGAACTAGGATCCAACATAGTGTGTGCCAACTTCAGTAGAAGTGTTTGGCCAAGACTACTTCCTATTCATCTTTAAGCTTAGAATTGTCCTGTGGAGGGTATTCTGAGAGGGAGAAAAATGGCTTGTCTGGGAGCTTGAACCACATCCTTGTACAAGCTTTCCAGCTCTGTTTTGAGGCAAAACATGCCATTAATAGGCTGTTAGGGAAGGTTGATAAACAAGGAAAGAGTCTACAAGTCAAAGTGCTTTTCTTTAGTAGATGGGAAGGCCAAAGTCCAGCTAACATCATATGATTTGCCTAGGACTAAATATATTTGGTATTAAAATCATGATTGAGCCTGGTTATCCAGGTTTGAGCCATTTTTCCCCCCTTTTGTCCAACTGGTGGATGTTTAGAGACAAGTCAAGTGAAGGAAATAGACAAAAAAAAAAAAAAAAATCAGATGAGCCAGGTGGCTGGTGGCTCCCACCTGTAATCCTAGGTACTCAGGAGGTTGAGATCTGAAGATCTCTGTTTGAAGCCATCTCAGGCAGGAAAGTACATAAGATCCTTTGCTCAAAGTACCAAATAGGCTAGAAGTGGAGCTGTGGCTCAAGTGATAGAGCTCAAGTCCCAAGTGCGTGTGCGCGCGATAGACAGACAGACAGACAGACACTTCCTACACACATATACACACTTCCCTAAGATTCTGGGATCTTTGAGGCTTTCAGTTCCTGGCTTACTTGTAGAGGACAGGGTTTTGGAGATAATTTTTGTAGAGAAGTCAGTTTGTCTGGTCAATCTCCAGCTTGAACTATGATGTACGAGATACAGCACGGATATTATGATGAATGATAGTACTTGCCCTGCTTGGGAATTTGGAGTAAGCTTCCTGTGTAGGTTAACAACTGGTTGGTAATTCGCAGGCAGGCTGTAGGGGTGTGTCAGGTGAAGGGTGGGGGGAGAGCAGAGGTGGGGTAGGGGAAGGCAGGGAGCGGATGATGCCCTGACATGAACTACCATACCAAAGGCCAGTCAGGAAGCACCAGGTCTTTTGTGTATTTGGAGTCAGATATCTAACAGGTGAAGGTTGAGAGCAGGGCCTGGGTAGAGAGTCAAATGCCAGATATTGGGTATTTTTTTCTTGTGGCTGTTTTGTTTGTTTGTGAGCCACACCAAGAAATTCAGGTTTTCTGGGCATCAAGGAAAGGTGAAACGTTGATCTGACATGATTCGCTCTTTTAGATTTCACCAGAAGCCATTCATCATTGGAATGTAGAAATAAGGTTTTCCCAGATGGCCCTGGTAGGTAGGACAGATGTAATGATGGCAGGAAGGAAAAGGAAGGACAGTTTAGAGTAGGATCTCAAAACCACTGGAAGCACCAGTATCAGTGGTAAGGAGAGGAAATGCCACACATAGCCTGGTTTGAGTCTCAGCTCTCCCACTTGCTAGCATGCTGGCTTTGGATGAGGAACCTAGTCCTTTGTGCTGACAAGAGGGACCCCCCCCCCCCCCACACACACACACCATGTGCATCCAGCAGTGTCAGATGCCATTCTCACCATGCTTAGGACCTGTGTCCACACCCCTGAGACTTATTTATCTTATCCTAGTTTGCTGCTGAAGATTCCACATACCACTGCTTTTATATGACACTGGGTTCATTTTTCTCCCCAAAGATTATTAAGTACTTCCCCACAACCATCCGTGTCTACTGTGAAGGCCCCCAAAGTGGCTTCATCCCCTTCTGCGTCCGCCAGGAGGATAACCCGAGGTTCTGTGACTTCAAATTCTAGTACAAGAAGGTAACTTTCTCCTCCTTTGCCCCAGGTGCTGGTTTCAGGTAAGGAGCAGTCTTTGAATTTGGCTGCAGTAGAGAAAGAAGGGGAGAAAGCCCCCCCCCCCCCCCAGGCTGCGCCCCGATCCTCCAGGACTAGCTCACTTACTTGCTGGGGACAGGGACGCGGGGACAATGTTGTTGTAGTTCATTCCATGTGTCTGACTCACCAGAAAAGGTGTCACCTGGATTATTGAACATTATTTAACAGGTGAGAAGTAAGGACAGTGGCCGTGATAGGACATTGTGTGTCCTTGTGTGCTTGACTAGATGTTAAATCGTATACTTATGTCTGCTTTATACCTATTTATTTTTTTACATTTATTTCCTGCCTGGAAGAAATCTAAACTATGCTTTGTTTGTTTGTTTGTATGCCGATCCTGAGGCTTGAACTCAGGGCCTGGACATGGGCCCTGGGTTTTTGTGTGTTTTTTTGCTCAAGGCTAGGGCTCTGCCCCTTGAGCTCCAGCCTTTATTCCTAGCCCCTTTTTTGGGGGGTGGGGGTGGTGGTGTTTCATTGGGGATAAGAATCTCATGACTTCTGCGCAGGCTGGCTTTGAACTGTGATCCTCGGGTCTCAGCCTGCTGGTTTTGCTTTTCCTTTTCCCTTCCTCTTCTCCCGTGTCTCGCAGCTTTTCCATAAACTCCCGGCTGGCCAGTTCTCTAGGGAACCTGAACGCGGCCGTGGATGAGCCCGAGAACCGAAAGACATCGCCCCCCAAGACCAGCTTCCCCAGCAGCCCGTTCTCCAGCGTCTCCAACGGCGCCCCCCAGACGCCCTGCAGGAACTACGCCGAGCTCAACAACAACCAGTACAATCGAGGCAGCGGCGGCGGCACCCCGGCCAACCTCAACAGCCACCTGGGGCCCCCGTGTGCCAAACCCGAGGATCCCCCCACCCTTCTCCGGCCGTCCTACGCCGCCGGCTTCGCGTCCTCCACGGGAAGGTTCCTGAGCCGTTCCATCCCCGTAAGTGCGCAGACGCCAGCCGGGGGGCCTCCGAGCCCCGAGTGCACCTTTTACACGCTGCCCGCCCAGCTGCGGCTCCCCCCGCAGCAGTTCAATAGCGCCAAGGAAGCCTTCTGACCCGCGTCTGCCCCGCGCCTGCCCGCGCGCGCCTGCCCCGCGCGTCCGCCCCCCGCGCCTGCCCGGGCCTGCGCTCCACCCCGCGGGCTCCGCTGCCAGTAAACGCCCGCTTGGCAACCCGGCGCGGCCTCCTCCTGCCTTTGCCTGCTCCTTGCTGGTCCCCGGGGTCTCCTGGAAAGCGGACCCCGCAGGCCCCCCACCCCGCACCCCACCGTGGACCCCGGCCCTCCGCTGCGTTCGCTTGGGTCCGGGTCTTAGGAATCGGGGCTTTCCCACGGTCACCATCAATGAATGGCTCTGGGGGGATGCAGGGGACTGAATGATAATGGTGTCTCCCCGGAACGGACAGGCCCCAGACCCGCCCATCATCTGCAACAAACAGACTAAGGCCAAATGAAGGCTCCTCCTCCTCCTCCTCCTCCTCCTCCTCCCCCCCTCCTCTCCCCCCCCCCTCCTCCTCCTCCTCCTCCTCCTCCTCCCCTACTCCTCCTCCTCCTCCTCCTCCTCCTTCCTCTTCTTCCTCCTCTTCCTCCTCCTCCTCCTCCTCTTCCTCCTCCTCCTCTTCCTTCTTCTTCTTCTCCTTCTCCTTCTCCTCCTCCTCCTTCCTCTTCTTCCTCCTCTTCCTCCTCCTCCTCCTCCTCCTCCTCCTCTTCTTCTTCCTCCTCCTCCTCCTCCTCTTCTTTTTCTTCTTCTTCTCTCTCTCTGTTCCCTTCTTCTCTTTCCCTCTTTCCTTCTTTCTCTTCCTCTCACTCTTAATCTCTGTCTCCTTCCTTTCTTTTTCCCTCCCTCCCTCCCTCCCTCCCTCCCTCCCTTGCTTCCTTCCTTCCTTCTTTCCTTCCTATGTAGGAAAGTTATAGCTGAGATGCCAAGTCTCAGACATCTCTTTTAGCAATAGGAAGATCGCCAAACACATTTTACTTACCCTCCTCCCCTCCCCCCAAAAAAACCACCACAACAAAAATATCCTCCTTTTATTTATCTGTGCATACTTTTTTGAGTTTTGGGAGTCTGGATTCAGAGTTTCATACTTGCTAGGCAGGTACTCCATTGTTTAAACCACACCCCCACCCAATCTTTTTTGTGCTGATTATTATTATTATTTTTGGGTCCGGTTCTGGGCCTGAACTCTGGGCCTGGGCGCTGTCCCTCAGCTCTTCAGCTCAAGGCTAGCACTCTACCACTTGAGTCACAGCGCCACTTCCAGCTTTTTTCTTTTTGCTTATGTGGTGCTGAGGAATCGAACCCAGGGCCTCAGGCACGCAAGGCAAGCGCTCTACCACTGAGCCACCTTCCCAGACCCATGTGCTGATTATTTTTGAGATAGGGCCTCATTTTTGCTGGCATGGAGCATAATCCTATATGTATTCTTCCTGCTATAGCTAGGATGACAGGAGTGCACCACTATGCCCAACGTTATCTCCTGACATCCGGCTCACATTGAACGTTTTTGCTCAAGCCAGCCTTGAACTGGAGTCCTCCCATTCCCTTGTGGTGTTTTGTTTATTTGTTCCTTTAGTGGGGTTTTCACTCAGGGCCTGGGCATCACTCCTTGAGCTCTTTTAGCTCAAGACTAGCACACTACCACTTTGACCCATAGCTCCCCTTCTGGTTTTCTGGTGGTTAATGGGAGATAAGAGTCTCACAGACTTTCTTGTTCAGGCTGGCTTTGAACACGATCCTCAGATCTCAGCCCTATGAGTAGCTAGGATTACAGGCATGAGCCACCAGCACCTGGCTCCTGTGTAGTTTTGATGACAGATGTCTATCACCACGCCCAGCTCTTGGTTGAGATGGGACCTCATGAGCTTTTTGCCCAAACCACCATCCTATTTTAGCCTCTCAAGTAGCTAGAATTTCAGGTATGAACCACTGGGGCCCAGGCACCCTCCTACACAATGTTTAATGATTTGCAGTCCTTATTAGGGTAAAATCTTCCAGATAACCTCCTAAAATGAATTAATTCAATATTTTGTTTGCTTCAAAGGGCTTAGAGATCTATAGTGACCTGAATGTAGGTTGGAAAGGAACAAGGGCAGATAGCGGAACAAGATCTCAAGTGTTAAAGAAGCGGGGAGTATGGTGGACACAGGGATTACATTCTGGGTGCGATTAAGCCCTGATCCTGAGATACTCTGGTGTGGCGTTTCTTTGCACCACAGTTCTTTGACCACCTCAGTCATTAATGGGGAAAGCATGCTGTTCGTTGGGGAAATGAAGGGAAGACAGAAAGTAGCCTGGGCTGTTAGCAGCCCACCCAGCAAACCAGTAATCCTGCAGGTAATTCTTATTGGAACTTTCTTTAGCCAACACCTTAGAAAATATGGAAATGCTTCCCTTTTTCTTTTGTGATGTTCCTGGGGCTTGAACTCAGGACCTGGGCACTGTCCCTGGGTGTCTCAAGGCTAGAGCTCTGCCACTTGAGCCTTTAATCTCACAGGTAATTCTTATTGGAAACCACTTTAGAAAAAAATGGAGGTGGGGACTGGGAAGGTGGCTCAGTGGTAAGAGTGCTTGCCTTGCATGTATGAGGCCCTGGGTTCGATTCCTCAGCACCACATAAGCAGAAGAAGCCGAAAGTGGCACTGTGGCTCAAGTGGTAGAGTGCTAGCTTGAGCTGAAGAGCTGAGGGACAGTGCCCAGGCCCAGAGTTCAGGCTCCATGACCGACAAAAACGAAGAAAAAAGAAAATATGGAGGTGCTTTCCCTTTTTTGTTTTTTGTTTTTTTTGGTGTGGGTCCTGGGGCTTGAACTCATGACCTGGGCACTGTCCCTGAGCTTTTTTGCTCAAGGATAGCTCATCACTTGACAGCTCTCCTTCCAGCTTTTTTGATGGTTAATTGAAGATAAGAGTCTCAGGTACTTTCCTACTCAGGATGGCTTCAAACCTAGATCCTTAATCTCAGCCTTCTGAGTAGCTAGGATGACAGGTGTGAGCCATTTGTGCTTAACTGGGAGTGCTTTTTAAAGTGAGAGTGCAGTGTTTGTGTGTGTGTGTGGGGGGGGGGGGAACTCTATCATTCCCATCCCTACCTCACACCTCTTTTCAATTCCACTCCCCCCAATCTTTCTACCCTTAATCCTTCTCTAAGAGGAGTTTTCACACAAACACTTTTCTTGATCGGATTGTATTTCCAATTATGTTTTTCTACATTATTTTGTTTGTTTGCTTGTTTAGTGGTGAGACTGGAGCTTGAACTCAGGGCCTGGATACTGTCCCTTAGTTTTTTTCTCTCAAGATTGGTACTCTACCACTTGAGCTACATCACTCTTCTGGATGTTTGGTGGTTAATTGGAGATAAGAGTCTCATAGTCTTTCCTGCTGGGGCTGGCTTCAAACCTCAATCCTCAAATCTCAGCCTCCAGAGTAGCTAGGATTACAGGTGTGGCCCTTTAGTGCCTGGCTCACCATTAGTTTAGATTCATTTGTACAATAGAGCCCCAAGTGACTGCCTTGTCCTTAATCAGATTCTAATCCTACTAGGATAATGTACTTAAATTTTTATAGTTATGTTTGCACATTAGGTATCTTGCAACAGGGATTAAATTCAGTCAACACTTTCACATCCTGATTGTAGATCAGCCTTTTTTTTTTTAATTTTGTTGTCAAGGTGATATACAGAGGGGTTATGGTTATGGTTACATACATAAGGTAATGAGTACATTTCTTGAACTTGTTACCCCTTCTCTCATTTTTCTCCCACTTTACCTTCTCCCCAATCCCCCCTACCAAATTATACTGTTCATTTCCAACATATTGTCTTGTGAGATATCATCTTGTGAGCATCACTGTTGCCTTGGTTTGCCCTTTGTCCTTTGTCTTACCATTTTGTTGTTCCCCTTCCCTTCCCTAATTCAGATAAACGTATATATAATACCAAGGGCTCCAAAATCAAATACAGGGGATAAACCATAGGGGAAAAAAAACCATAAAAGAAAAAAGAGATCACATAGTACATTAAAAACAAAGAAAAACTTCTTGTTTCCATGTCTTGGCCTCATATCTAATTATTCTTAGAACTCAAAAAATTAAATCACCCAACAAAAAATCTTCAAAGAAAGAACCACTACATTAATAAGTGGGCTAAAGACTTAAAGAGAGATTTCTCTGAAGAGGAAATAAGAATAGCCAACAGACACATGAAGAAATGCTCAACATCTCCGACCATAAAAGAAATGCAAATCAAAACAACACTGAGATTCCACCTCACCCCCACTTAGAATGGCCATTATCAAGAAATCTGGTAATAACAGATGCTGGAGGGGATGGGGCCAAAAGGGAATGCTACTACTCTCTCCGTGGGAGCGTAAACTTGCTCAACCACTCTGGAAAGCAGTGTGGAGGTTCATCAAAAAAACTAAACATTGAGCTCCCTTATGACCCAGCAATCCCACTTTTAGGCATTTACCTTAATTACCACAAACAAGGATATCCTAAAGCTACCAACACAACCATGTTTATTGCAGCACTATTTACCATAGTGAAGATATGGAACCAACCCAGGTGCCCCTCAGTAGATGAATGGATCAAGAAAATGTATATATACACAATGGGATTCTATGCTTCTATCAGAAAGAATGATGTTGCCTCATTCATAAGGAATGGAAAGACTTGGAAAAAAATCATATTAAGTGAAGTAAACCAGACCCAAAGAAACATAGATCCTATAGTTTCCTTCATTTGTTATATATTTAGAATAGTCTAGCAGATAAGCAGAACAGCTCAATAGTATGTACATATGACCATATAAGATGATAGCAAGATCAGCCTCTTTTTTAAGAATGAAATGCAGGCCTTTACATTTGCAGTAACAATGTACCCCCAAGATGTCTTGTGGATTTCCCAACTCAAGGCTTTTTTCTTTTTTGTCAGTTGTAGGGCCTGGACTCTGGGCCTGGGTGCTGTCCCTCAGCTCTTCAGCTCAAGGCTAGCACTCTACCACTTGAGCCATAGCACCACTTGTCTGGCTTTTTCTGCTTATGTGGTACTGAGGAATCGAACCCAAGACCTCATGCATGCAAGGCAAGCACTTACCACTGAGCACCTTCCACATTTATAGCTCAAAGCCCGAAGCCTTGCAGTTTGATGGTAGCTTGAGAGGCTAAGGTCCTGCCTTTGAGGATCTCACATTTCCTCTTTGCTGCTGGGAGCAGGGGGGCATTCTTTACACAAATAATCAGGCCTCCCAAAGAAGTCTGTGCAACTTAATTCAGGTCTCACCCCATGGTTTGTTACTTCTTTCTTCTTTTCCTCTTCCACATTTTCTCTTTTGGCTAGGAGTAAGGTGATTTCCCAATGACAATATAAAATAAGAGTCTGTATGGTCAGTTGCTGCTACTCATCCAACCCCTACTTCTCTTAAATTTGTCATTTACTATAAATATGAGATTTTTTTTGTTCAGTAGTAGGACTTGAACTCTGGGCCTGGGTGCTGTCCCTCAGCTCAAGGCTAGTGCTCTACCTTTTGAGCTACAGTGCCACTTCTAGCTTTTTCTGTTTATGTGGTGCTGAGGAATCGAACCCAGGGCCTCATACATGCAAGGCAAGCACTCTACTACTGAGCCATCTTCCCAGCCCACTAAATATGAGAATTCAAAAGATAGAATTGCCTATATGGCTGCTTTCATCTCCCTCTTTAACCCTGCAGGACACAAGAAGCATATTTCTGTGATGCACTCTCCTTTCTTTATTTTTGCCTTAAGCCTCTGCAAGGAGGGCTTGCGTCCTACCTCTGCTGAGCAACTGCTAGACGTTCACAGTGTTGTGGAAATTTCCACTGTCTGGGGACCCAGGTAGGAGCTTGTGCTTGGCTTTCCTTTGTGGTCAAGTGTAGCCTTTCTGATTGTTGTCTTGGTAAGATGGACCCTTCCTGTGTCTCTGAAAAGACCTTTGAAGAGCTAGGACTGACTCCTTCAGCAAAGATGATTTAAAAATCCTTTGGTAGCAAGATGAAGTCTGCCTGGTAATCTCTTCTCTGTACCTTTAAGAAAGACCCAGAAACTCTTAGGAGGTGAGGGTGATGGGTGTTTAGAGGGAGTCTAATATTTTAAAAGCTACAATTAGCATCTCTTTTGAAAGGTGCAATTGCTCTCTCATTTCTTGCAGCAGTTCAGCCCCCAGGAAAAAATGTAAAAATGATTTCCTTGTTCTGTCATTAAATGCTTTAACAGGAGAAAACAGGAAGACATGTTAAGGAATCCTTGTAGTAATGACAGAATGCTAAGGAACAGCCAGCTTTTAGTGACCTTGGCCCTTCCACTTGTCTTTCTGACTCTAGTGCCCAGTGCAACACACAAGATTTCATTTTTTGACCACTTATTGTTTTTTAAAAAAAGTCAGTTGATTCCCTGACAGAAGAGTTGTCAAGTGCTTAAGAAATTAGGGACGTGTGATTTGGGTGTGGGTGGGGTGGAAGTATTTTATTAAGTCAAAATTACTTGTGGTATCTGACTTGAATATTTGCTATGTTATATTTTTGTGACATCTTGCACTGAATTGCTATGCATCTTCATTGTCCTCATCTGATCCCCAAGTCTGAGTTCGGTCCTGGATGCTTTACCACCCTAAGTTTTCTAATACCCAATCTTGATCTTAATAACAGCACTCTTTGGATTTTCATCGTCCACTAGGCTCTGTGCTCTGGGAGCAAGGATGGGCCCTGTGGTTTCTAGTTACATATAGCTACATCTGGCACAGAATAGGCAGTCAGTAAGTAGTTGATGGTTAGATAAAAGGATGGATGTGTGCTTAAATGAATGAATATAGAAATATTCATATATAGTTTGAAGTTAAAAAACATTGGAGGCCTGAGAAGTTATATAATCTGCCTAAAAATGAACTGCAAATATGTAGCAGAGCCATGATCGGAACGTAGATCAATCTAACCTGGAAAGGTATATTTATTTGGTTATATTATGTCAGCAATATATGGTTACAGGTATTCACACATGGAAGGGGAATCTAAAGGACTTTTCTTTTTTGTCAAGGAAGGTTAGGGAAAACTCTGAAGAAAGGGTCATATTTTTTTGTTGGGCTTTGGAAGATGAATAAGAGCCTGCTGGGTATCTAGTGAGAAAGGTTAAGAAGTGGATGAGTTGCTGTTCTATGAAGCAGTGTAAGAAAGAACAGAAGCCCAGCCTTCTTATTGCAGTGAAATGCTTAGGTCAGAAATCAGGTGGGTCTGGCTTCTGGTCTACTTTTGAGCAAGAGTTTGGCAGTGTGTGTGTGTGTGTGTGTGTGTGTGTTTGTGTGCACGCGCGTGTGTTCACATGCGCATACTGCCTGAAGCTTATACAATTTTGTGGGACCTGTTTCAAGGCAGGCAGCCAAAAAGCTTTCACTTTCATAAGTTTTATATGAACATATGACTATGCTTTGAAGAGTGTTGGCAAGTTGTAGAGTGTTGACGCTAACGTCATCAGAGCAATGCCTACGTGATGGTGGTTAATGTAGAACCGAGATACATCCTGTGAAGTATTTTGCCACAACAGTTACAGAGAGCACTCAGTATTTCTCAGCTAGTGTTGCATAAGAGCTTAAGTGTTCAGGGCACTTGAGCTGGGGCTTTACCAGAAGGTGAAGCTGGAAAGTTAAGATGAAGGCAAATGGGGGCAGCCTGGTGAGGAGCTGAGCATAGGCATTGTACCAGGTCTGGGCAGGCACTGTACTAGGTCTGGGCAGGCATTGTACCAGGTCTGGGCAGGTCTGAGTTGACTGGTTTGATTCCAGCGGTCATGGATTGCCTGAGAACAGGGAGATTGATGTGAAACCCTTGTGCTTGCCTCATGAAGCTGTTCTTGTGTAGATGCTATATGCATTCAGCAGCTTTTCTGGGTTTCCTCGTATTCCTGTGACTCAATAATCATAAATGACTACTTAATGCTAAGTGGATTTCAAGAATTTTTCGATATTTTATTTAAATGAAACATTTATTTTTATAAATAGTAAAATTACATATTTTTTATATTTAAAATAGAAATATTTTAATACATATTTTTATAAAGCACCTTTGTATAGCACTCAAACATGAAGCCTTATCAGATATTATCCTGATATTTAAAAAAATATATATGTGGCTAGGGAGTTACAAGGTTATAAGGAGGTTTTTTTTGTTATATCTGTGTTGGAACGCATATGAATCTTGCTTTATGGAAACAGCCATGTAGAACAAGTGTCTACTGTCTTGACCTGGAGGGTTTAGAAATATTCGTAACAAGCAGTGCTCCTGGAAGCGGTTTTGGATAGCACATATCAAAAATTAAAAAAAAACTGGGGGGAGGAACTACACAAATTATAGTATCCTATATTGGGCTTTGTTCTTAACCTTTTCAGATATTTCCAAGAATATTCTCGTGAAGGCTGTGGGTTGTGAGGTCGATGGCATTTATTATTTCTTGGAGTGTACCTAGTCTTCTCGGTTCTCTCTTTTTCTCATCCCTTTTGTGGGGTTGTAACTTTGATGATCTTCCTAGCTCAGGCTCTTTACACCTCATGTTTGTACTTTAGAGCTGGCCTACATTTTCTATAAAGGGTCAGATGGCAAATATTTTTGGCTATGTGTCCTCACTATTCAATTTAACACATAAATAAAAGTGTGGCTATATCCAATAAACTTTCCTTAACAGACTGGGAAGGTAACTCAGGGATAGAGTCCTTGCCTAGCCTTGGCAGAGGACCTGAGTTTAATCTGCAGTACCACAAAGGGAAAAAAAATGGCTCATATCTGTAATTCTAGCTACTTAGGGGGCTGAGATCTGAGGAGCATGGTTCAAAGCCAACGTGGGCAGGAAAATCTATGAGACTTTTATCTCCAGTTAACCACCCAGAATGGGGGAAATGAAACTGTGACTCAAGTGGCAGACTGCTAGCCTTGAGTTAAAAAGCTCAGGGATAGTGCCTAGGTCCTGAGTTCAAGCCCCAGCTCTGGCATACACCCATACACAAAAGATACGAAAAGAAGTAGGCATTACATTGGATTCGATCCATAGGCTGTGTTTGGCTGGCCCTTGCTTTAAAGCTGATTTCAATGGCATATTCCCCTGTTCAAAAATAATCAGTGATAGGCTAATTCTGGAATGATCCTTTTGAACTCCATGGTGAGGTTATCAGGACTTCTGTGCTGTGTTTCCTGTTGTACCTACGCACTGTGTTCCCTTGTCCTCTTCCTGCCCTGTGTTTGTGCCTACTCTTGATCTTGGCCATGGGAAAGGCCTTTCTGGGAATCCTCCTGGCCACTTAACTAACTTCTCCTCTTTGAAGGTGTCAATCATTATCTTTCCCCTCTGTGAAGCTCTTCTCAAACAAAATGAACTCACCCAATGTTTTATTTTTTGACTTCAGTTCCCATGGATGGTGGCTAGTTAGTACTTTGTTTTTTATCAACATAGAGTATTGCTATTTTAGATGTGGACATTTGTTTATGTGTTGTCAATCTATATCCACATATGTCTCCTAATTTTAAGCTTGCTATGTATAAGTATTTCATGAAGTTACTCTTTTGGGGGGGGGTGGCATTTAAGGTTGAACTCAAGGTTTTGTAATTGCTAGCCAGTCACTCTACCACTTGAGTCATACCACCAGCCCCTCCTTTTTATTCTTGCCCTGGTTATTTTGGAGATAAATTCTTTTTTGTCTGGCCTAGTCTGGATCCTCTGATTGTGCTTCCGGCCATAATTGGGGTGACCGGTACACACTACCATGCCTAGCTTTTTCTCACACAAGTTTCTTACACACTTTTGTTCACTCAGTCTGGGTTGCAAGCATTGTTCTTCCCCATCTCAGCCTCTCACACAGCCAGGATGACAGGCGCACACCACTGGACCCAGCTCTCGGTGAAATGAGGGTTTCAGCAACGTTTTGCTCTGGTTGGCCTAGAACTGTGATCTTCCGCATTCCACCTACTAAGGAGCTGTCAGTATAGGTATGAGCCACTGATTGGCACAGAGCTGATGGAATTCTTTTGGATTTAATGATTTCTAAAGTATTAATAGGTACAGAAAGCATTAAAAAGAATAAGATCATCCTTTGCTTTAAAGCTGAAAGGAGAGTTGAATTGAAAGATGATGTACTTCCTACTTTATCTTAGCATTTCTAAACCATGTGTTAGTTTGGCTTAAATACAGATCTCTGAATGTGGCCATTCTTATACTCAGCCCATTAGGTCTGGCCCGCCAATGTGAGGGTGGTGGTTGAGTTCTCCATCCCAAATTTCCTCTGTGGAAGAACAACGTTGGTAGCTTGCAGATAGGTTAAGTTCTTCTAGGTTCTGACATCAGGCAGAGTGTATATGTATATGTATACACACATGTAAACATATATGAGAATTTTTCATGCTTAAAGTAGGATTTGAAATGAGATAAAACATTGGATTCCAGCTTTGTAAGATAACCAGGTTTATGAACATCTACTGAGTAATTGACAAATGCCTTAAAACACTTCATGGTTTCTCATGACAATGCTCATTGATTGCTTGAACATCAATTTCTAATAAATACGACTACTTTTCAGTGGTTTGTAAGAGCTTTTCCAGATCTAAGCTTCATGCCTTACCTCCTCTTATCTCCAGTGCATTCTAAAAACTGTCATTAATTCCAGGCACTGGTGGCTCACACCTGTAATCCTAGCTCTTATTCAGGATGCTGAGATCTGAGGATTGTGGTTTGAAGCCAGCCTGGGCAGGAAAGTCCACGAGACTCATCTCCAGTTAAACACCAAAATAGCCAGAAGTAGAGCTGTGACTCAAGTGGTAGAGCACTAGCCTTGAGCAAAAATAGTTAAGGGACAATGCCTAGGCCCTGAGCTTCAAGCCTCTGAACCAGTACAAAAAACAAATAACGCCAGGTGCCTGTAGTCCTAGCTCATGCCTGTAGTCCTAGCTACTCAGGAGGCTGAGATCTGAGGATCGCAGTTCAAAGCCAGCCCAGGCATGAAAGTTTGTGAGATTCTTATCTCCAATAAACCATGGAGAAAACCAGAAGTGGTACTGTGGCTCAAGTGGTAGACCGTTCACCTTGAGCTGAAGAGCTGAGGGATAGCGCCCAAGCCTAGAGTTCAAGCCCCACGACTGACAACAACCCCCCCCCCCCAAAACCAAATAAACCCCAGATAACAACAACAAAAATTGCCACCATCTCATCTTAACTATGTTATATATTTAATTTTATATCTTAAACCTTTGTGTATAAGCACATGGTTACCAAAGTAATAGATAATAATAATTTATTCAAAAGTAAAATTTAGTAGACAAGAAAAGGATATGAAGAATCAAACAGCATTAAAGGAGTTTTATATTCATGGGGAGATGGAAACACATGCACACACAAAGACAGCAGAATGAAAACCACCAAATTCTTTGTCTGAAAAAGGGAGAAGAATGGGAGTGTGGTAGAAGGGGTGAATTTGTTCAAAGTACACTGTGTGTATGTATGGAGATATCATCATAGAAACCTTCATGTTACGAATGTATGTTATGTAAAATTCGTTATGTCTTCATGAATCAAA
Source organism: Dipodomys spectabilis (assembly GCF_019054845.1). Lineage (NCBI taxonomy): Eukaryota > Metazoa > Chordata > Mammalia > Rodentia > Heteromyidae > Dipodomys > Dipodomys spectabilis. The sequence goes on along the minus strand of NW_024870679.1, from coordinate 10,512,263 downwards.
ACATTTGTTATGAAGGTTACTATATTTAATAGTGAGGATTATTGCTGCCTTTTCTAAACTCTTGATGTTGATTTTTAAAAAATCTCTCCTCTTTGTTCTTCCTTAGCTTTGGATTTGCTATGAGTTTTTAGTGGAGGGAAATTAATAATCATTCTCAGTATTGACCACATGTTTGGCAATTGTTCAACACTATGATTCCTTTGTTCTCTTCCCAAGGGGATTTGGGTTTGTTTTTTTTTTTAATGTGACAACTGAAGTGTCAAATTGTTTTGAGGGCAACAGAGTTCAAATGATGCCTTTAACTTGCAATTAGCTATTTCACACATGAGAGTTTTGCAGATATACTTAACCATAACTTAACTTTCCCACTTTAAGGGGTGCGTACATTGATTTTTTTTGGGGGGGGAAGAGCCTGTCCACTGTTTTTATCTCCCCATTTGAAACAGTTTTCAAGCACAAAGCTTGCTTTCCACGACATGGTTGAGCAGAAATATGTAATGAAAATTCACTACTCAATTTTATAGTTTCTTATATATCAATAATACAACTAGAATAGAAAAAAAAGACTTTTTGTTTTTTGTAGGTTGATTTAAAAAAAGTACTTGTCTGTGTGCACACTCACGTCTTCCTTCCTTCCTTCCTTCCTTCCTTCCTCTTTTCTTGGTAGTTAATTGGAGATAATTGGAGATAAGAATCTAATGGACTTTCCTGCCCAGGCTGGCTTTGTACACTGATCCTCAGATCTCAGCCTTCTGAGTAACTAGAATGACAGGCATGAGCCACAAACACCCAGTCTAAATACTTTGTAAATACATGTGAAAGCTTATCCAATTAGAAATACTATATGTAGTATAGTATGTCTCCCATGAGCTCAGTGTTATTTCAGTAAGGACTAACAAGCCAGTGTCTTCCACCAGATGACACATTCCATGAAGGCATCTTCTGGTTTAACGGATCCTTCTGCCTTTATTATTCTGGTCCCTCTATCTTTGTCTTGGCACTGCTGTCAAAATCCACTTAAAATACCAGTTTCCTTATGTAAGGCTTTGTTTGAAAAGCTTGTGGGGTTGTAGAATAAAACCAATTATTATCATAAGACTTGTCTTTTTCCTTGCGCTTCTCTCATAGCACCATAGCATGTCCAAACAGTGATTCATTATAATTGATCTAGCTGGACTCAGTGTGTGCTTTCAGTTTTAGGGCTGCTAGAAAATTCTCAGCTAATATCTCTTTTGGATATTTCTTCTCTGCCTTTCTCCTACCTTCTTCTTTTGTAATACTGCCTAAACTTACTTTGGAGCCTTTTGTTCTGTTCTCTGTATTTCTTTCCTTTTAATTTATTGTTGTAATTCCTGAGATCTACCTGTTTTCTGATAGGGCTGCTTCTTTTGTTTTCCAGTTTACTATCTTTTACATTTTACATTTCAGTGATCCTATCCTTCAGCATTTCTAAGTCATTCTTTTGGTGATCACCATTTGTCTTAATTGGGGTCAGCTTGGTTTTGTTTTGTGACTTTGTGTTCTTCTGGTGCTATTTTTCCAGGCTTCGCATCTCAAATATCTCAAGGGATACATTGTTTTGATATTTTAGTTCATAGATGGGCACTTGATATGAGAGGTTTTTATTCGTTTCTGTCCTAACGTTTTCCTCACATCTACTGACTTTTTTGTTAAAGTTTGATTTTATTTTTGATTGACATACCCAAATTATACACATTTGTGGAGTACAGTGTGAGGTTTTTGCTCTGTAATAACCAGACCTTGGCAACTACCATATCTTTCACTTTAACACTTTATTATTTCTCATGGGCTCTATTGGATCTTCTAGCTCTCTCAGTCTGAATGACCCAGGCTATTTTCTCTCTTGGTGAGCTGGGCCTACGCTTGCTTCTCAAGCAACAATGGCATGTCAGTTCCAAGCTGTGCCTGAGGATCGTGGCATGGCTTCTGTCTGCTTTGTTGCTTAGCTGAAAGAAACTCATCTCGGCTCTGATGTCAGGCCTGGACATTCTGGATATGTCCACAGCATCGAGCACCAGGTCACCTTTCCTGGTTTCTGGCTCTGTTATCAGTGGCTTGCCACTGGGTCTCAGTATGTTTTTAGGTCACTGAGATGATGCTTTGCGGGTCCTATTGTGGCCTCTCGTTCTCTTTCATCTTGTATAAAATGTTTATACAAAGAAAGCTCTAGCTTCACCTGAAGTAGGTCTGTACCTTGCTATTTTAGGCCTTTTTGAATCTTCCCACCAGCTATGTAAGCTCAGTTCTCCCTTTTCCTGATCACTCACCTCTTGCTTTAGCCAGGCAGGCTCTTGGTGTTCTTGAATGTGATCTGTTCTCCACCATGGTTTCCAGCCTTCCACCTACTCCTTCCCTTTGCTTCTCAGACTCTTCTCCATCAAGGGCTGGCTGGAGCTCTGCCTTCTCTGTGAAGCTCTCCTCAGCCACATCGGACTGGATCCCTCCTCACGTTTTCTGCCTCTATCAGTCACCTGACCTTGCTCACCCCTATTTTATTGTGAACCCTCTGCTTAAAGGTTGTAGACCTTTGGCCCTTTTCTGAATAGACTGGTCACCTTGAAGTAAGAAACATCCAGTTAGAAAATGTGACTGCTGGGCTGGGAAGGTGGCTCAGTGGTAGAGCGCTTGCCTTGCATGCATGAGGCCCTGGGTTTGATTCCTCAGCACCACATAAGCAGAAAAAAAAAGCCGGAAGTGGCGCTGTGGCTCAAGTGGTAGAGCGTTAGCCTTGAGTGAAGAGCTGAGGGACAGCGCCCAGGCCCAGAGTTCAGGCCCCCACGACCAGACCCAAAAAAGAAAAGAAAAGAAAATATGGTTGCTGTGATATCTCACAGCATCTAGGGTGAGTGTGTTTGCCTTTGTGTGCTTATTTTAACCTGTCTTTTCTAATATTGAGTAGGTCATTTATTTCTTGCAAAAATTTGGAATTTACGTGTGTGTGTGTGTGTGTGTGTGTGTGTGTGTGTGTGTGTGTAGATATTTATTGCCACCCTCTGTCAGACAGGAGCAGATAGTTATGTGGATGTGTGTTGCACATGCTTGTACAGATTGGCCGTCACCTCTCTCACACCGCTTTTGGACTGTGGCACAGGCTTTCTTTGATAATGAACTTCTCGGTGGCTGATAATGGAGACAGAGGTGAGAATTTGTTTTATCCACAGAAGCAGATGTTTCTCACTCTTGGGGAGACCAAGGATGAACCCCATCAGCCTTCTGTGTGCAAAAGCAGGAAACCAAAAGAGAAAATCAAATCTCCACTTGAAAGAAAGCAAAATCTGAACCCATTTAACCTGGTTCCCACCCCCAATTTACTCTTTAAGTACAAAATGCTTCCTTTTTGGTGGTTCTCAAATTTTTAAGGCTAAGAGATACAGGGTATGTTCAGATGGCTTACTAGATGCCCGGATTTAACACCCTTGCTTTATTTGTGTGTGTGTGTGTGTGTGTGTGTGTGTGTGTGTGTGTGTGTGTGTGTGTGTGCATGCACTGGTCTTAGGGTTTGAACTCAGAGCCTGGGTGCCATTCCTTAGTTTTTTTTCTGCTCAAGGGTGGAGCTCTACCACTTGAGCCACAGCTCTACTTCCAGCTTTTTGGTAGTAAATTAGAGATAAGAATCTCACAGAGTTTTCTTACCCGGGTTGGCTTTAATTACAACCCTCATATCTCAGCCTTCTGAGTAGCTAGGATTACAGATATGAGCCACCACTGCCCACCTTGTTTCTAAATCTAGGAAGAGGCTAAGAGTAAGAGGCACAGAGTATGTTCCGAGAGTTTGCTAGATGCCCTGATTCAATACGTCCAATGATAAAAAGATCTTTTTTCTTTCTTTTTTTTTCCTGTCACCACCATCATCAAATCCCATCATTCCCAGAAGACTTTTGCTTATACTTGTTAGCTACTGGACAACTGAACATTTTCTAAGTCATTACCATCATCAGCAAGCATTTATTGAGTACCTCCAGTGGGCCAGCCATTGGACCTGATGGTACTTCATGCGTATCATTTTTTCTGTTCACTTGGAAGTGTATCCATCAACTAGAGCTAATGGTGGAAGAAGTTGCTTCTGCTGTCTAGAATCCCGTGACTCTTCTCAGACAGTCCCCTCTGCTCCTGACTTTACTGTTTCTTCTGTAGTTCCTTAGTTATTTTTGCTTTCCTTGTCCAACATTTCCAACCTCATGAATGTTGTCAGCCTCCAAAGTTAGATCAGTTCCGCCATTTCTTGTGTTGACTGACTGGTGGGGGGGTGGGGGGTGTGAAATCATGTAACTTGGCCAATTGGCTCCATTTTAAACATGTTCTTGATTTACTTAGCCAGTTGGTGCTTGTTATTAGTTTACTTATTTCTTTTTGTCTCCCTTTCCAGTCCCTATACTTACTGGCTGCTCCAAAATTTAAAAAAAAAAAAAATGTCCTCAGTGTAACTCTTCCAAATCTCGGGAACCTGTTCACCTTGTGCTGAAATCTGCTGAGAACATAGAATTTATCAGAAGTAATTTCCTTTAACTTGCCTCAAGGTTTATCTGAATCTGACTCATCCTTTCTCCCCCCCTTTCTTTTTTCTTAAAGAAACCTTACTCTTTCCCAATATCTGTCTATACTATTCTTTTCAAACACTCCAGGAAGTTGCCCATCTACTTCCTTCCGCTCATCTCTTCTTCCGCTTCCTGTCTGCCTGACTCTTTCTCTTCTTACCTGCAATCACGAATTTATGCATGTAGGGGCTGTTGGGGAACAGAGAGGAGTTCTTCCTAAGTCCTGATTTCTTCCCACAGTTTCTCCTTTATGGATAAACTTGAGACAAAGAGCAGCCTACTTTACTGTCTTCCTATGTTTCCCGTGGCTGGTGCTTAACCCTGGCTGCCCCACAGGTTATCACCACCTTCTTTAGGGCCAGGTCTAATAGTCGCCTATGTGTTCTAATTCTTCTTAGTCTTTCTGCAGCATTTAACAATGTTTTGTATTGTTTGGAATCACAGTCTTACTATGTATCCCAGATTGGTCTCGAACTGATGATCCTTCTGCCTCAGTCTCCCTAGTGCTGAAATTATGGGTGTGTACTACCACACCTGGGATATTTGGCAAAAATGTCGACCAGCCATTTTTCCTAAAAATTTTTTTCTCTTTTTGATATTTGGAATGTTATTTCTCCTTCTCCTAAATCATTACCTGTTTGTCTTCTGTCCGACCCTTAGTGACTTTCTCCAAGATGCTGACCTTGTCCAATGCTGCCTCCTCCTCCACTTCTTCCTTTTTCCTTTTCCTCTTCTCGCTCTTCCTTGATCTCTCTTCCCTCAGTCTCCATTCTCAACAAACCTATTTTTTATTCACTCAGTTATCCAAGATAGAAATTTAAAATTATCTTTGATATACTCCCTTTCCCTCTGCCATAACCCTTATCACTACAGTCCCCTCATTCTTACCTCTGCTATGCTAATTGAGGTCTCTATGAACCATTAAACAGCATATATATATATATATGTATATATATATATGCTTTAGAGTGTGTATGCGTGTGTGTATACGTGTATGTGTGTGCATGCATGCTGGTGCTGGGGATTGAACTCGGGACCCTGAGCTCTTGCTTGGCATTCTTTCTCACCACTGGAACTCAACAACTTGAGATGTCCAGTATTTTTCTGGTTAGCTGGAGATAGTTTCATGGACTTTCCTGCTTCGGCTGGCTTTGGACCTCTATCCTTATATCTCAGCCTCTTGAGAAGCCACTGGAATTTGGATTAAATCAAACTTTTGTGTTCTTCCCACTCTGAACTGCTTGCCATTAATCTCTCCTATGTCAGGTTTAATTCCTCAGTGAGAGGTGATCAAATCCTTCTCATCTTTGCCATTGTTAGTGGATCCACTCTGCCTAAAGCATTCAGTCTGGAGCTCTTGGCTTGCCACCCAAGGATCTTTAACATTACTCTGTGTGCCACCCTGCCTAGCACCTTTTTTTTTTTTTTTTGTCAGTCTTGGGGCTTGAACTCTGGGCCTGGGCGCTGTCCCTCAGCTCTTCAACTCAAGGTTAGCATTCTACCATTTGAGCCACAGTGCCACCTCTGGTTTTCTAGTGGTTTATTTGAGATAAGAGTCTCATGGACTTTCTTACCCGGGCTGGCTTTGAACTGCGATGCTCAGAGCTCAACCTCCTTAGTAGCTAGGATTACAGGCGTGAGCCACTGGAGCCTGGCTACCTAGCTCCTTTCTAGCAATGGACTCTGGCATCCTGGCTGGCATGGTACCAGTGTCACACTCAGCTTGAGTTGAACCTGAGCTTGTGTAATTCACTCTGCCTTTCCTCCTTTGCTTGATTTTCTGTTCCCTGGCCTGACTTAGTAGTTACTATTTATTTTTTGGTAGTACCAGGGTTTGAATGCAGGGTCTTGTGCTTACTAGGCTTGCTAGCTCAGCTGATGCTCTATCACTTGAACCTGAAACCATGCTTTTTTGTGCCAATCCCGGGGCAGGACACTGTCCCTTGTCTTTTTTGCTCAAGTCTGGCCCTCTACCGCTTGAGTCACACTTCCATTTCTGGTTTTTTTTTTTTTTTGGTAGTTAATTTGAGATAGGTGTCTCACAGGCTTTCTTGCCTGGATTGGCTTTGAACCGTGATCCACAGATCTCAGCCTTCTGAGTAGCTAGGATTACAGGCGTGAGCCACCAGTGCCTGGCTAGTAGTTACCTTGAGGAAGCACCCAGGAGCCATCTGGATAGAATGCTTCTGCATCATGACTCTCCTGGGACTTTGTCTACACATATGGCACTCACATTATAGTCTGTTGTGCAGACTCTCTTCTGGTGGTTCTTAAGCTTCTCAGAAACATCTTTGCTTGCTGAAGTTCCATGGGATAGTACGTGCCTAAAAGTATTTATTGAACTAAAGCTTGGGTGAAATATCTGTGTTTGCAGATATTAAGCTGGGATGTTTAAGAGTCTATATGTGATCGCTAGCATCTGAAGCCCTAACAGCAAGCCAAGTTTTCAGTTTTAGCTCTAATATACCGTAATCTGGAAGTTGTGTTATTTTTTTTTTCTTCTAGAAATTTGGCTTTACTAAAATAAGAGAAAATAAATTTATACCCAGCTTGCATCAATATAATTTTGGTGCTCACATGAACTGAAAACACTCAAGTAGCGGTTGGTTGAGTCAAGCTAGGTGTCAGCAATCTGTCATCTAACAATTGAGCTCTTTGTGATTGTTGAAAAGCATATATTAAATTCCCCCAGAAAAAAAAAGGATCTATTAAAAACCATGTAGGAAGGTGAAAGAATATTTTACATAGCATTTTAATTAACCAAAATTGGCTTGGTATATCTCAGGGTCTCTAAAACACGGAGAACACTTGGGAGAAATGTATGCAGTCATTTTGAAAGTTGATTTATTAGCTTTTTTTGTTTGTAATCACATGATGTCCTTAAAATCTCATACAGCTATGTTTCCTCCAGTGTTACTGGAGACGTATGCATTATGTAAACAGAAGGAAATATTTTAAGTGTTGAAAACCACATTTGCATAAATATGTATCAACACATATTTTGCATGTTAATTCTTAAGCAATAATACAAAACTACAAACTCATAAAGAGACCCAGGAGCATAGAGGTAATTATAGATAAATCATATTTTCCCCAGCGATGTATTTGTTAATTAAATCTTCATACATGGGAGCTATATGTAAATTCCCATATCACCAAATCTGTATTTTTGCCTTTAATTATCGCATTAAAACAAACTTTTTGTTTAAGTGTGTTTGTTTCTAGTTAAAACTCATACCAGGGATAACCAGAAAAACTATTTTTTCTTCTTTAAGGGACTTGAAAAAAATAGGGAACTGGAGCAAAAAGAAAAAAACAATAAATATGGCAAAAGTCCATTTGAGACAAGAATTTGGCCTAAGAGAACACTAACTTTCTAGGCCCCTGTGTCCATCGTTCACATGACTTGAACATTAGTTCATAAGTATTCATTCATTTTCTTTTTTTATGTGCCAGTCCTGGGGCTTGAACTCAGGGCCTAGGTACTGTCCCTGAGTTTTTTGTTCAAGGCTAGCACTCTGCCACTTGAGCCACAGCTCTACTTTTGGCCTTTTGCTGGTTAACTGGAGGTAAGAGTCTCATAGACTTTCCTGCCTGAGCTGGCTTTCAACTGTCATCCTCAGATCTCAGCTCCTGAGTAGCTAGGATTACAGATGTAAGCCACTGGTGGCTGGCACTTTCTTCATTCTTTGAATAAAGATGGTGATCTTTTCTTCATCCTTCACAATTTGCCTTAAGTTGATAGCCAACTTACAGTTTTATCTACTAATGATCAGTATAGTATCTATGCTTATAATTATTATATGGTTTTCTACCATGGTTAGGTAACTGGGCTGTTTGATATAAAGAAATAGCTCTAGAAAAGCCAAATTTTTAAAGCGAATACCCACATCTACCCAAAACAGATTAGTAGAGAATTTGCAGAACAGTACAAATTGTCTTGATCTCCTTACCTAACACTTTGCATTATGTCAAATCTTACAGCTTTCAGGGAAAAAGATTTCTTGATGGAAGCTTATACTTTGACATAATTTTTTGAGGCTGCAAGTATTGAGGACATTTTATCCCATTTTCCAGGTTGAATATTGCTGTTATTATTCTTGTAGCATTCCTATTGTAATAATTCTGTGAAATGTGACCAAGCCTTAACTCATTACAACCCCGTGAAACTTACTGACCAAATGAATTTAATATTGTATTTGAAAACTTAAAATCTCTTAATTATATAAGCAAGTACTAAGTTTCATGACCCCAAGTCACCTGGCCATTTCCAATGTCTTTGCCATGATTCTTCTTATATTAGACACATTAGTATCAATCGATATGGTAACAGCAACAAAACTTGGCCCAGTGGCATTAAAACTTTAACTAGAATATTTAAGTGTGGCTATCATTAGAAAGAAAATTTCCTTTTAATTTAGAATCTTTCCAAAAGCACTTTTTGATTTAGTCCAGTTGAAGGTGATCTGAATGTGTGATCTCTACCAGGTAATAAGTGTTACATCTTTCTGTAATTTAATCATTATTTTTTCTCTTGGGATTACAACCCTGTCTGACAGTGTCTGTCTAACATTTTTGTTGGGCAGAGAGGGAATGTTGGACTGAAATGTGTGATTGTCTCAGGACAAAAGCTAGAAGGTGATTTACAAGGTTGCAAGGATTAGCACTTTAGAGCCAGACTCATAGGCTTCAAACTCTGACTCTAGTATTTCCTAGTTGTGGGATCTTCCATGCTTTGTACCTCAATTTCTTCATCTGTGAAATGGGTTGCATGTAATAGTTAATGATGGTCAATGATGACTGCACGTAAGAGCTGTGTTTGGCATATAGCAATGATTCCATAGATAGCCATCTCGGAACACAAGACCTGCTGAGTAGTCAGCCTAGTTTCTTAAGAACTTTAGTTTTATTCTAATCTATTTTAATAAAATCAACTGACTTGTGACATTCTTTTTTAAATACAAAATATATTTGTATTCTTTCTATAATATTAAAATGCCTCCTAACTGGTTATTTTTATTTATTATTTCCAGAATATTAGTTTGGGTTGACTATTGCTTATTTCAAAATGCGTGGGTCCAGGAGTGCTTTGATTTTTGGAATATATTCCAGGTCACTAGTTCCTCCCATTTAGATGACTAATACCAAGACGTTGCTTTACTCGTGTGCTATCAAGAATATTAATATATCCTTGTATATGTATTTGTATATACATAATGAGATCTGTTGGGGAGAGTTCAATTCAAAATTGAATTTCATTTATGTTTCATATATGATTTTTATGCCTGAAGGAATTGTGCGTGTGTGTATGTGTGTGTGTGTGTGTATGTGTGTGTGTGTGTGTGTGCACGCGTGTGTGCGTGCACGTACACGCCAGTCTTGGGCCTTGAACTCTGGGCCTAAGTGCTATCCTGTGATTTTGTACTCAAGGCTAATGTTCTACCACTGGAGCCCCGCTCCACTTCCTGCTTTTTTTTTTTTTTTTGGCAATTAATTGGTGATAAGAGTCTCAAAGACTTTCCTGTCCAGGCTGGCTTCAAGTTTCGATCTCCAGAATCTCAGCATCCTAAGTAGCCAGGATTACAACACCTGGCATGGAAGGTGATTTAATGCAGCGTTTTGAGTGCACCCGTGTGTTGACTGTGACCTGTCACATGAGGTCTGGAGTGGAATTTTCCACTGGTGGCCTCAGGTCAACTCTCAAAAAGTGTAGGATTTTGGAACGTGTCCAAGCTGTAATTTTATGTTATATGGAGACTTTTTTTTTTTTTTAAAGGAAGTAGTCTGCTCTGTGCCTACTTAAGAAGCATGGAGTTATGCTTTACAGGTTTCAGGTCAAAGCGGGAACTAAGGTGGCCTATCTATCTCTCCTCTGTGCTAAGATTTCAAGAGAAGAGAACTCTGCAGTGTTTCCTTGAGATTTTCTCAGTTGTGATTGGGAACAGCTGACCCAGACAGTTGTGTGGGCGATCAGCACCCAAACCCCATGTGTTCCTGACCTTCCAGGGTTAGATCTTGAAGAATATAAGAATCTTCCACTTCCTTACGTCCATTCCCATTAAGATTTGTAGTTGAGACTAAGAAGAATCTTGTTTATTATGAAATACCAAAGCCAGAGTAACTTGCCAAACCCTTCTTACTGTTTTTTTTTTCTTTAATTTGTCTTAACTTTTCTTTCTAGAGAAATGATGGATTGTGTCTTTGTTGGAGAGCTCTGGTACTCTATTTTACCTCCCCTGCTCCCATATGGACACTTGCACGTTGAATGAATGAACTAGCATGATAGAAAGAGTGCATTGGTCGTAAGACCTGAACTGAGAGCTTCATGCTCTTGCTTAGCTTTTTCCACTCAAGATTGGTACTCTATCAGCTGAGCCATACCTCCACTTCTGGCTTTTTGCTAGTTACCTGGAGATAAGAGTCTCTTGGATTTGCCTGTCTGAGCTGGCTTCAAGGCAGAATCCTCAGATTTCAGCCTCCTGAGTAGGATATTGGCATGAGACATGGTACCTGGCAGGGTAGTCTGCATTTTGACCTCTTCATTTGTTTGCTGAGGCTTCTAGTACCATTTCAGCAACACAGGAGAGCAGTTTGTGCAAAAAGGAAATAGCAGTAGAGATTATGATGAACTGTATTTTGAATTAAAAAGCAGCCAGAGTCTGTGAGTTCTGCTATGTGAAAGCAAAGGCTTTGCCCAGGAGACTAAATAATTACGAGAAACTTATTTTTCAGATTGTGGATACCATAATTCATAAATAATCAAATCTAAATATACACACATTTACCCCCACACACGAATGGACATATAAGTACCCTAGCAGAAATCTGTAACAAAAGTCACTTGTCTAATGCTGTTTGCTGTATTATCTATACACTGGGAATCGATGGAGCCCTAAGGCTGTAAGAGGCACTTGGAAACATAACTTTGTTCTACATTTGTAAACAGTTTGAGAAGTAGTCTGACTTCTGTTAACGAAAGGATAAATATTCCCAAGAAAATACTGGCTAATCTACAATGTGTCTATGTGACCTCCTTCTGGTACTTCACCTGCCTCTGCTTGTGATCATTACAGACTTCAGAAACTGGGGACAAAGCAACTAGAAAAATGCTCTGAGCTAGGTACTGCTGGCTCCAACCTGTAATCCTAGCTACTCAGGAAACTGAGATCTGAGGATCGTGGTTCAAAGCCAGCCTAGGTAGAAAAATCTGTGCGACTCCCCCCCCCTCCTTTTTTTTTTTTTTTTTTTTTCATTTGTGGGACTTGCACTCAGGGCCTGAGTGCTGTCCCTGAGCTCCTTTGCTGAAGACTAACATTCTACCACTTTGATCCACAGTGCTACTTCTGGTTTTTGAGTGGTTAATTGGAGATAAGAGTCTCATGGGGACTTACCAGACTGGCTCAAACTGCAATCCTCAAATCTCAGCCTCCTAAGTAGCTTACAGGTGTGAGCCACAGGTGCCTGGCATAAGCCTATAAGACTCTTATCTCCACTAAACTACTCAGAACAAAACCAGAAATGTAGCTGTGGCCCAAATGGTGGAGTGCTAGTCTTGAGCAAAAGAAGCTCAGGGACAGTGTGTAGGCCCTAAGTTCAAGCTCCAGGACCACCACCAAAAAGCAAAAGTAAACTAAATGCTCTGGGCTTCAAGGGACTTACCTACTTCTGCAATATCTTAGCTTCTTTAGTCTCTCTGTGGGCTCAGGTATATTTACATTATAGTGCTTGAATTCTTGATCATTTCGAAGACTTAGCAAAAAGCACATCTGGTATCAAGAAAGTCAACTTGCAGTCTCTTTATCTTTTTTTTCTTTAACTTTTTCCTTGAAGCCTACAGACTCTACAATGATTCTTGTTTCCTGTACTACCCCTCTCTGAATTCTTCTCTTTTGCACAATGTTAAATCTTTTTTTTTGGTGGGGGGTCCGGTCGTGGGGCCTGAACTCTGGGCCTGGGCTCTGTCCCTCAGCTCTTCAGCTCAAGGCTAGCGCTCTACCACTTGAGCCACAGCGCCACTTCCGGCTTTTTTCTTTTTGCTTATGGGGTGCTGAGGAATCGAACCCAGGGCCTCAGGCATGCAAGGCAAGCGCTCTACCACTGAGCCACCTTCCCAGCCCCACAATGTTAAATCTTACCCTATGCATAATATAGTGAACATTGACACACCATTGTCTGTCTTTTCACCCTCTGAGGTTGTGACTGTTGAGTCTTTTGCCCTTTGAGGTCAGGAACTCTAACTGTTTGGCTCACTGTGCTAATAGGATATAGAAAATAGTTATTGATGGATATAAGGTTTGCTGACACTTAGAAAGATAATTGGAATCCTTTGATAAATTCTTGGCATAATAGAAAGATTGTTTTGTACTGACACTTAGATCATAACCAAAATGGAGGAGGGGGTGTCTCAAAATTGGTAAAATCTGATAAAAATGCTATAGATCAATTTGAAAAAAATCTGTTGTTTTAAGGCATTTGGTTAGAATGGTGCAACATTTATTTTTTTTATTTTTTTAAAAATTCTATTGTAAAGATACTGTACAGAGAGGGGTTACAGTTACATGAGCAAGGTAATGCATACATTTCCTATCAAGCATTGTTGCCTCCTCCTTTGTTTGTCTCCTACCATACCTTCTTTCTCCACCTCCCCAACTCCTCCTTCTCCTGCCCCAAGTTGTAAAGTTCGTTTTCTACATAGTGTCTTGTATATCTCATTGTTACAATGGGTCAACCTGTATCCTTGTTTCAGCATTTTGTTATTTTCCTTCCCCTCCCCAAATTAGAAAAATGTATATACAAGATGCAGGGCCCCAGCATCAAATACAGTGACAACAGGGGGTTATACCATAGTAGGAAGAACATACAAATGAAAAAAAAAATCACATAGTACATTAAAAACAACAGCAACAAAGAAAAAAACATCTTGTGTCCACGGAATGGTGCAGTATTTAGAACTTAATTTATGTTCCTTCTTTTTTTAACTACCATGTGCTGCTCAAAAATAACTAATTGACAAACATTCTCTAGATCTTCTCTTTTCCTGGTTTATGTCTCTGTGCATTCGGATTACAGATCCCATTCACATCCCTTTTATATGTTAACACTGTAGGAGGACTGTGTACTGAAACTTGGCTTATTCTTTATTTAGTTTTCACCATGAGACTTTCTGCAGCAATGCTCTTAGGTCTTAAGATCAAGCTTTTAGTATATTTTTGTTCCTTTAATGGAAAGCATTTGTAACATATGCATTAAATTCAAACCTTCTTAAAGGAAAGCATTTGGATGGATGCTAATTTTGCTACATTTGAAGCATTACTATTATGTCATTAATAGGTATTAAATAAAAAGTATATGCTCTCTCAAAGTTTATTCTAACTATATTCATTAGTTATAATACCATTTAATAGTTTGAGTAGCATAAGAATTAAACTTAAGGGCTAGGAATGTGGCTTAATGGTAGGGTGTTTGCCTAGCATGCATGAAGCCCTGGGTTGGATTCCTCAGTACCACATAACCAAAGAAAGCCGGAAGTGGTGCTGTGGCTCAAGTGGTAGAGAGCTAGCCTTGAGCAAAAAGAAGCTCAAGGACAGTGCTCAGGCCCTGAGTTCAAGCCCCAGGACAGGCAAAAAAAAAATGAACTTAAACTACTTCTTTCATTTTCAATAATACTATTAATAAGTTAATAAAATTAACTATTAATAAGTTAATAAAATGTGCCAATACTGGAGCTTGAATTAAGAGCTTTGTGCTCTCGCTTGGCCTTTTTTGCTCAAGGTTGGTGCCTTACTACTTGAGCCATACCTCCCCTTCTGTCTTTTTTTTTTGCTGGTTAATTGGAGCTAAGAATCTCACTTTTTTGGCCTGGACTTTTTTTTGGCCTGGTCTGGCTTTGAACTGTGATCCTCAGCTCTCAGCCATCGGGAGCAGCTAGAGTCTTTAGAAACATAGTTTCACATCTCTTTCTCTCTCTCTCCCATACATTTGTTTTCCTCTACCTTTTTATTTCTATTTTTTTCTCTATTTTCCCCTCTTAGGTTCACATTTTGTTTGTGCTGCCTTGGGTTGGAGCAGGTTGCTGTGTGGTTTGGGGTGGAATTTAACCTTGGCTTATGTCTCTCCCCACACAGTCCCTTCAGTCCGAATATGTTCATTACTAAGGCCTTGCCACTGCGGTGAAAGCGGCTGTACTTAGACATCTGGATGGGCAGTGTGGACAAAAAGTACCTACTTACTGCATGGATTCCTGCTCTTTACCTTACATTAGAGAAAGCACTAAGATAATACCTTCGAGAGACTTGAAGCCAGAAATCTGGCTAAATGACTACTATAAATGCACTGAAACTGTTTATGGAGATTTCAACCCTTTTCTTTTTTTTTTAAAAAAAGACAGTTTTAATGTTGAATTTGGTATTTCGAAAGGTTATTTCTAATGTATTTCAGTAATACATTTGTTATATGTACAGTGTTATATTATGTATGTATTGTGAACTTTGAAAGTCTATTTTGATAAATTTATAAATATCTAAAAATGATGTATAAAAAACCTAGACTATATTTTGATTTAGATTTTCCTGCTGTTTGCTACCAAAAATTTGTATTTTAAGACTTCGTTTTAGTATGGTTTTGTCTACAGTGAATTCCTCCTCATTAAGATAAAATAAGTGAGAAAGTTTAATTTAAAGAAGTCAAGTTTCTCTATACCAAGAGTAGAATCTTTTTGATAGGGCTTATTTAAGACAAAACTGTTTTCTTTTGGTTTCATTCTGGAGCCATTTAAATCAGCCCTGTGTCTAGCAGGCAGTCCAGTTCAAAATCAGCTTCACTGGATGTTTCTCCTGAAAGCAGGATTCTTCTCTATGAAAGGACTCAACATTCCAGTGCTTTTATTTCTTCGCACCTTTCCCAAGAGTGCTTTTTTTTTTTTTTTAATGCCTTAAACCATTTACTTATTATCTTACTCTGTACATATGCAGAGGAGGGGTATATATGTTGAAATCCATGTCTGAAATTTCCAAGAGCTTTGTCCCTAAGTGTACAATGATTATTCTAATGTCTTCTCCCTCCTCCTCACCTCCCCCTGCCCCCAACAAAAAAGCACTTCAGAAGTGATTCAGTCAATTAGACTCTTCTTGCTTTGGGTACAAGATGGGTTCATAATGTCCTATGGTCTGACACCACTTTTAAATGGATGAAGAAGAAAACTGGAAAAGATGCTGCTAAGTAATTCTCCATAGTAAAGGAGATATTTTTTGAACAGAGTACAGCCCCCTTGGTGTGTGTGAACCTAGTGAAACAGAAGGGTCCCAAAGGCCTTACTGCCCTGTGTGTACGTATGATTTTTATATTCATGCTTCAGAGCCTGTAAGCAGTTTCATTTGCCTGGGAGAGGGAGGGCCTTGGGTTCTCATTCTCTGCCAGACTTTTTTTTTTTAATGGGCAACACTGACATGACAAGTGAAATGGATTCATCTGAAGTTTTTTGTTGTATCTATTAGGAATACGTTATCGTATTAATTAGGAAGGGGTGACTTGAGATCCTGTTATGTATGTGCTTCAGCAAGTCATTTTCTCCATGTTTTGATTTTTTTTTACATCTTTCAAAAAGGCATCTGATGAATGTTTGACTCAGGTTTGTTATTCTATTTTTCAGTCACTGCAGTACCAAATAATTGCACTCCGTGGACAGAAAAAAAATGGATTTATATGTTTTGGGAATCAAAAGTTAAAATAAGAGGAGTTAAATTGTATATCTTTTTCGAAAGCTGGAAAGATACTGTATTTTATTATGAGTTAATGTAAAAAATGATTAGCTGTATAGGAAGATGATAGTATTTTTTTAAATTATGATTGAAAAGTAATTCAGATGACATTTAAAAAGTAGGGGAAAGGGAACTGTACTGATGTTTTCACTTCTGTGAACACTAATTTGTGTGCAGCTATTGAAATGATTGTGAGGTTGACTACTGTAAATTTTCCATAATTATGTGTGTGAGTTTAAGTCATATGTATCTACATGTGTATGTCTTAAAAATTACTTATACACATGTGCATACATAGACACATCAAGAAAGGGAGGTCTACACCATAAAAAATATATAGCAAAGTAATTCTACTCCATTGATAAAGTTGTTTGACATGTATTTTGTTATGAATAGTTTATCTTCCAAAAGATATTTTGTTCTATTTTAAAGTGTAGGTAATACACTGCTAATAAATAATAAAAGTTTTATGCAATTTATTCCTGGGCTTTTGTAATTTGGATTTTGAATAACCAATGTACTGAAGTTTCTTTTGTTTGTTTGTTTATGTGCTGGTACTGGGGCTTGAACTCAGTGTCTGGGAGCTGTTCCTTAGCTTTTCGCTCAAGGTCGGTACTCTTCCACTTGAACCACAGCTTCCTCCCAGATTTTTGGTGGTCAATTGGAGATAAGAGTCTCACAAACTTCCCTGCTTGGGCTGGCTTTGGACTGCCATCCTCAGACCTCAGCCTCCTGAGTAGCTAGGATTACAGACATGAGCCACTGGTGTCGGGCTATAATTTTATTTTTTGACTCAGTATGGTTGGTTCCCTTTGGAGTTTCTCAGGATCTTTATTATGGATTGGTAGTTTGTCTTTTCTTGGCCCGCCAGATTGTGTCATTGACATAAACATGTACAGTGAACTAAGAGGGACAGTCTACTTTGAATTCCACACAAGTCACATAATGTTCCTCTTCACTCCTTCCTTCCTTCCTTCCTTCTTTCTTTCCTTCCTTTTTTCTTATTTTCCTTTAGAATAAAATTAATAAAATACTGTTGAGAAGCTGGGCAGCAGTGGCTCACACTATCTCCAAATAACCACCAGAAAACTGGAAGTGGCATTGTGGCTCAAAGTGGTATAGCGCTAGCCTTGAGCTGAAGGGCTCAGGGACAGGGCCCAGGCCCAGAGTTCAAGCCCCACGATCGATCCCCCTGCCCCCCCAAAAAAAATACTGCTGAGGACCAGTGTTGTGAGTCGTTTGTCAGTACTGATGATTATTGACTGATATATCTACTGATTATCAGAAGGAAGATTGGGCACCTTTCTAAAAGAGAACTTAGAGAATCAAATCAGATGGAACAAACTAACCCTCTGTTGGACTGATGCCCAGAGCATCAGCTTGGAAAGATGTTTATTGGAGACCTTTCTCATATGAACTTGGGGCTCTCTGGGTTTCCCAGAGGGGGAGCAGGAAGATGGCTTCATTTCTTGCGCTGGAAATCTGCAGTTAGCTCTCCTCACAACACTGCAGGAAATAAACATGGGTACTAAGGGTCTCATGGGACCACATCCTAGGTAAAAAGATGTCTTAGGAATCATGAACCTACTGAAGAAATACCTCTTCTCCTATAGATGAAATTATTGTGGGAGGGGGAAATAGCTGCAGGTTAAGAAACAAATAGGCTGCCGGGCACCGGTGGCTCACCTCTATAACCCTAGCTACTCACGAGGCTGAGATCTAAGGATCGCGGTTCAAAGCCAGCTCGGGGAAGAAAGTCCGTGAGACTCTTATCTCCAATAAACCACTGGAAAAGCACTGTGGCTCCAGTGGTAGAGCGCTCACCTTGAGCCGAAGAGCGCAGGGACAGTGCCCAGGCCCAGAGTTCAAGCCCCATGACCCACAAAAAAACACAAAACAAAACAAAACAAAAAAACCAACCAACCAACCAAACAAAAAGCAAAAGAAACAAGCTGAGCGCTGGTAACTCACGTCAGCAACAATGCTAGCTACTCAGGAGGCTGAGATCTGAGGATCATCGCTTGAAGCCATGCCAGGCAGACAAATCCGAGAAAGACTTTTATCTCCAATTAACCAGCATAAAGCAGGAAGCAGAGTTGTGGTTCAAGTGGTAGAGTGCACAAAAAGCTAAGCAGGTGTACAAGGCCCTGTGTTATGGCTGAGGGAGATTTAGAACTGTGTGGATGGATAAGGAGAGGCAGTGACTGAGTGGAGTGGCACCCCGTTCTTTCTGGGACCCTGGGGAAAGCAGAGATGGGCTATCCAGCCTGCACCTCCTCTTCCAGAAGACCTTGGGAAAGCAGAGACGCTCCAGTGGAACTTCTACTTCCTCCTCTGCAAAGTCCAGATAATGGCTTCAAGAAAGCAAAGACCTCGGTGATGCTGGAGCAGATGTATGGTCCCCTTGGGGTGAATGACAACCACTCAACCAGATGTTAGGGCAGCGAGACTCTCCAAGAAGTATAAAAGAGGAACTCCAGAGCCTACAGCGGGGCTAACTGATTTCCAGGCCCGACGTCTCACTCCCTTGCCTTAGAGAAGTCTGAACTCTCCCTCTCTTCCCTCCTCCTCCTCCATGTCCCAACTCCCCCTCCACTTCTTTTCTCCCCGTCCTCCTCCTCCTCCTCCTCCCATCTTCTCCCCTCTTCCTTGTCCTGGAAGCAGGTAGAAAAGACATCACAGTATGGCAACCTTCCCAGTCCAGAGCTTATACCAACCCTCCAATAGCTAAGAGACTTTTCCTCAGTTTCTCCGGTCATTTGATTCTTACTTCCAAATAAACTTTGTCTCTGTGTGCACTTTTCCTGCCTAGTAATTGTCCATCTGGTGAACAGTTATGCCTCTTTAGAGGTGTCTGTTAATGTGTCTTTTTGTAATAAAACTCTCAACTTTTCATTCTCTCTTCCTGTGTCCTTGTCATCAGTTTTTGGTTGCATTTGGAGCAATGAACTTGACTCATACAGTCACAAAACTCTGGTGCTGGCAATTAAAAAAATAATTGATTAAAAATTTCCACTTTCAACAATCTTCTTACCTATTGATCATTGAGTTTGCATGATTTTCTTACTCTTAAAGGCAAAAAGATGTATAAATCTCAAAACACATGTGGCAAGACTACTCAGTTATTTCTATGTTTCTGTCATCTAGGACTCAAATATTGCAGGAATATGAATTTACCAACTGTAAGCGACACACATGCATGTTTGGATCTGTTCTCACTTGCTTTCTTGAGTAATAGGTGAGCTGTTCCCTCCTCTCCCCCCCAAGCCACTTGCTGGTGTATAAGTAGAACAGCATGACGTTTCATGCCTTCTTTGTGGTCTGTGCTCTTGAGGCAGAGTTAATGCTGCTGCGAGAGGTGGTGAATTCTCCTGTGAACACTCCACAAAGGAAGACTCTAGTCATTGTCCTTTCTGAGATGAATTCTGGATCACAACAGGAGACACATGAAAAGCATGACATCCAAAGTCCTTTATTTACACAGAGGTTGCATAGGGGTGGCAATCATGACCTATAAAGGAGAGTAGAAAATAGTTGTATCAGGTTATTTTGAGCTGAATTGAAATGTTAATATATTCCCACCCCGTTCTCTTCTATGGATTGAATTATGATAATCATATCAAGAAGGAGAGAAAAAAATAGCTTTTCTAGAGAGTGTTCAACTATTTTATTTTGTAAGTGCTAGGTAAAAATGCATTTAAAATATATTAGATAGGGGTGACTTGTTTTAAGTAGACAAACAAATTGGCTGATCCACTCACTCCTGTGCATTGTTTTCACCTGCTGACCTCCAACATGGAGAGGAGTTTCTTCTTTGCTGTTTCGTCTTTGGATTGAATCAAGTTGGCCCAAACAGTTTTGAGAAATTGTACTGCAAGTGAAAAATGGGGTAGAGTGGGAACTGGAGAAACGACTAAAAAGCAAAGCAAAACAACATACTAGAAATGACCACAGTTGCAAATACTTACACTAAATACATTATAAAAATAAAGTAAAAATAAAATGATCTAAAGTATAACTCTCTTCTAAAAGGACCTGAGGTAACTTGCAGACAGCAGGCTACCACAGAGGATCAAGTTAGGGGTTTTGAACACAATTAGTATTAATTGTGTGTGTGTGTGCCTGTCCTGGGGCTTGAACTCAGGCCCTGGGCAAAGTCCCTGAGCTTTTCTGCTTAAGGCTAGTGCTCTATCACTTGAGCTACATCTCCACTTCTGGCTTTTTTTTAGTTCGTTGGAGGTGGGTATCACAGATTTTCCTTCGCAGGCTGCCTTCGAACCATGATCCTTAGATCTCAGCATCCTGAGTAGCTAGGATTACAGGTGTGAGCCATAAGCTCTCAGCTTTGGCCGCCAGTTTTTGAGGGCTTAAAGGTTAAGATCTGTAATCTTCTCAGATGTCATGGGGTATCTGTCCTCTCTTCTTCAGTTGGACAAATTTATACACATCTTTATCCAAATCTGGATTTCCTATTGGGATTTATTTTACTGTTTTTTTTGAAGGGGATTTTTCCAAAGTGGAATTTTTCAATCTTCCCCATAGATCCCCTCAATAATTATATCAGATATGTTAGAATACAATGCTCAAAAGACAAATTGAAGCCAGAGATTAGGAATGTATGATGACAATCTCCGTCTTTCTTATTCCTGACCTTTTCTAGAGCTAATGTAGCTTTACTACAGTTAATGTAACTAAAGCATTTCCCTTTGGGAAGTTAAATGAAATTTGAAAGAAACAGAGAAGAGGCTTGAGATTAGTTAAAAGATCTATTCGTCTTTGCCTTTATAAATAAGTAAATAAAGCAGTGGTACTCAGTAGAAACTGTTGAAAATGAACTATACAACTTATAGGTGGAGACAGGAGGTGGGAGACATTGTCCAAAAGGAAATGTACTCTTCACGTGATTTATGTAACTGTAACCCCTCTGCACATCACCTTTATAATAACAATACAAAGTTAAAAACAACCACAACAAAATAAGGAGCGATGGTCTTGAAGGCAGAATTTTTATTCTATATATTTTAAGAGATACCCAACAAGGCATATTCCAGAAGTTTCCATCAATTCTAGAAAGATGTAGACAGTTTCTTTCTAAAGCAGTTTGAGTGTTGTCCTTAGCGTGCATTTTGTGAGTGCCCAGCAGGGCTGGGTAGGCTTAGCTTGCCCTGAGCTGAGGCAGTGTATAATCTTCACTTCTCTTTCCTATGGCCCTGATCTATCTGTGGGCCAAAGACTTTTCTCACTACAGTTGCTACAAGCTAGAACATAGTAGCACTCATGATCTTCAGTGACCTTTAGTGACTTTCAATGACCAAGGCTACCTGACCAGGAAGGATATTGAATGGCAAAACTAAAGAAAACATTTGGCTTTGTGCCACTGGTGATAGGTAGAACACAGGACCACAGGGCCCCGGCCTGGGGAGTTCTGTCCTGACACTGCACCAGACACCCAATAAGGACCACTGCCTTGTCACCGCAAAGACTCGGGCTGCTCAGCACAACCCTGAGAAACTGACTAAGCTGACAAACAGTGATTGCAGAATCGCTTGATCTATTTGAAAGTCAAATCTGTTGGGAAAATTATCCTTAATTAAGGATTTCTGTTTAAGTGACAGGTAGTTCAGATTTGTTAATTCTAAGGTAAACCAAAAGAGGAAAAGTTCACTCTGTTGGTCTGGAGGAGAAATCAAAGTCAATGACTAAGTCAGGCTCTTAGAGACCCAGGAGAGCTCTTTATATTGGGGATCCCCCCACCCTTTCCCAGTTTCTCCAGCTCTGGAAATAAAAGACTTAGCCCAAAGCAGCGTGCAGCAGCTACAGTTTATTACATGAAAGACTGCACATTAAGTCAGCAAGGAGAAGAGATGCATGGGCTGGAATCTGTAGGAAACCAGGTAATATTTTCTAAGAGGACCACCTGCTGAATTCTCTAGTAACAAGCTGCATCAACACACTGGAAGTAGTGTGCAGCAGGAAAGTCATGAGAGACCCAGCCTCCACGGTTTTTATTGGAACTGGTTGTGTAGTCACACCTGGCTAGCATGACACAAAACGGCCGACACCGAGGAGTAGAGCAAGTGTCCACACTATGCCACAGAGTTTTGCATGGCCCAGTCAGTGGTCACTTCTCATTCAAAGGAAATTCCCATCCATGTAGGAATTGTCCACCAGTCAGATTCTCCAGCACCAGCTAATGGGCTGCTTTCACTCTGCCACACTGTAGAAGGGCAGCTGGCTGGGTCATAGCAAGTCGTTTTGTAGTGACTAAAGCTTACCTAAAGGTGTACTTTCCCAAGGAGCTGCTGTCAAAACTTCTGCTTTCTGACTTGGTTAGGAAGTGGGTAACTGAGGTCTGAGACCTAGGATCTTTTTGGAACTCCAGCTGGGTCAGAGTTGTTTTGTTTTCAAATGAAGGTATTTGGAGTGGTATAGCTTCCTCTTCTAAAGTGCTCTATTGGTCGTAATAAACATGCTACCATCGATGTCTTCAATTCTGCAACTGGTTTCAAGCAACAATAGAGTTGGCAAAAGTTCTCTCTCTCTCTCTCTCTCTCTTTGTCATACACACACACACACACACACACACACACACACACGTACGTGTGTGTGCATGTGTGCTGGTTTCAGGCGATAAACTCAGGACCTTGACCTCTTGCTTAGCTTTTTTGCTCATGGCCTCACCACACCTCCAGTCTGGAATCTTTGCTTTAAAAGCCATAATGAGCTATGTGCAGCCCAGTGGTAGGTTGTTTTATCTAGCATTTGTGTAAGTGTTCATCTCCTGTACCAGAGAGAAAGAGAGAGGAGGTAGAAAGAGAGTGCGAGAGAGACAGAGAGAGACTAGTTTAGAAATTTTGCTTACAGTAACTATGCCACCTACCTGATATTTACTAATTACAAGAAATGAAAATGTGGGGGCTGGGAAGGTGGCTCAGTGGTAGAGAACTTGCCTTGCATGCCTGAGGCCCTGGGTTCGATTCTTCAGCACCACATAAGCAAAAAGAAAAAAGCCGGAAGTGGCGCTGTGGCTCAAGTGGTAGAGTGCTAGCCTTGAGCTGAAGAGCTGAGGGACAGTGCCCAGGCCCAGAGTTCAGGCCCCATGACCTGAAAAGAAAAAGAATGAAAATGTGCATTAATATAGCTTTAAGATATTGTAATCTAAAAATAATTTTAAAAGTAATGAAAAATGAAGCTAACATGATTTAAAGAGTGGTAGCACAGGTGCTTTGAAAATATGTACATATGCCAGGTGCCAGTGGCTCACTCTGTAATCCTAGCTACCCAGGAGGCTGAGATCTGAGAATCATGGTTCAAAGCCAGGCTGGACAGGAGAGTCCATGGACTCTGATCTCTAATTAACCACCAAAAATCCAGAAGTGGAGCTGTGGCTCAAATAGTAAAGTACTAGTCTTGAGCAAAACCAAAGAAACCTAGGAACAGCAGCCAGGCCAAGTTCAAACCCCTGGACCCAGATACACACACACACACACACACACACTCACACTCACACACACACACACACACACACACACACACACACAGGGCCAGATGTTGGTTGCTGACACCAATGAGATCTGGTTCAGCAAAGTTTCTGTGGTGAGCAAACACTGTGGAATGATTTTGCAGAAGGACTTGGTGGAAAGCTAACTAGCTCTCTCCCAAACAGGACTTCACTGGCCTAAAAGGAACAGAAGCAGCAGGAAGGGAATGGAGGATGAGAACTCACATTTATCCACAGTTTGGAGATGTGAATGTAGGTGGATATCCATTCACTCACTCCACAGCAGTTACTGAAATACTACAGCAGAGCACCGGTGGAGTTAAAACCACCATGCAGGAGTCCATGAGAGTCTGAGAAACCCAAAAAAGCCTGGGAAAAACAAGAGTTGCTGTTTTTATAGGTTTAAAAAAACAGAATGAGAAGCATCTAGACATTTGTACTTACAGTGCTAGTAATTGAAAGATTTGTTAAGAGGGGGACCTCACGTTCTGGACTTTTTTAAAACCTTTCGTGGTACTGGGATTTGAGATCAGGGACTTACATTTATTAGGGTGGAGTTTTATCACTTGAACCATGCTCTTATGCCTTCCTTTTTTTGCCTTAGTAATTTTTTTCCAGATAGTGTCTTTAAAAAAAGTTCTTTCATTGTAAAGGTGATGTACAGAGGGGTTACAGCTATTTCCACTTTCCCTCCTCCACTCCAGCTCCCCTCAGCCCCAAGGTGTAAAGTTCATTTTCACCATAGTGTCTTGTGAGTATTGCTGTTGCATTGGTTCACCCTTTGTCCTTATGTTTTTATCCGGGGCTGGACTCAGACTGTGATCCTCCTAATTCTGCCTCCCACATAGCTGTGATTATAAGCATGAACTACCATGCCTGGTCTTCACCATGTGGTTTTATCACACATTCACACGCATGGAAGAACACGATCCTTTTGGAGGCAATGGATCTGAAAGAAAGGGGAAAATTTCTATATTAAAATCCCTTACTGGAAAAAAAAAAAAAAAAAAAAACGTTTGGATAGAGACCAAACCAAAGCAATTTTAGCTCAAATTGGTTTTCCTGGAAAAGCTGAAAATGTAGTTCAAGGAAAGAAATGCCTTGGCTACATTACAAATCAACACTATCAACACTTGAAAGCATGCTCAGTCTAAATATCCTGTACTCCAGAAGTTCTCAAGTAGCCAAATAGCTTCATGGTAGAAGAAAATTATCTGCTCCTTTAGCAACTGCAGATTCTGTAGATTCTGCAGACCCAGTAGGTCTGACTCAGCCCTGAGTGATTCTGGTCTAGGCGATTTGAAGATCACAGCTCAATTAACTCTAAAAAGGCAAATGTAGAGATTCTTAAGTGAAGAATCAGTGGAATGAGGAGTCATGCTTGAGAAAATGATCTCTGACCTAACCCAATTCAATGCAGCCATTATGTGTATGCTAAGGGATAACCTTGAACTAGCTTGCCTCCATCATGTGTGTGACTTGTTAAATCATTCATAGTCTTTGAGTCTTCATCTTTCCAATAAAATAAGATCAGATGACCAGTCAGGCTGTGACAGCAAAATGCCATGAACTGGGAACTGAGAGGTGGTGGAAATTCATTCTTTACAATTCTAGAAGCGAAGACCTCCAAAATGGAGGCTCAGGCAATTGCGTCTGGTCGGAGGCCACCTCCTGGTTCATAAAGGAGATCTTCACTTTGTGTCCTCACGTGGCAGAAAGATCAATCGATTCTCTTTGCTGTGGGCACTGATCTGCCCTTGAGGCCTCAGTCCCCATGATCCTGTCAGCTGGCATACACTCCATTGCTTAACACCATCACCTGTGTGATGGATTTCAGCACGTGAATTCTAGTTGGCTACAACAATCAGGGACAATGTTGATGCTTGGTTGCCTGAGTGTATGTGTGTGTGTGTGTGTGTGTGTGTGTGTGTGCCAGTCCTGCGGCTTCCACTGGGCACTGTCCCTTAGCTCTTTTGCTCAAAGCTAGTGCTCTACCACTTGAGCCACAGCTCCATTTGGGGCTTTATGCTGGAGATGAGTCACATGGACTTTTCTTCCCTGGGCTGGTTTTGAACTTAAAAACTCTTGAGAAACTAATAGAGTTCCTTAATTTTTTTTTCCATACAAATGCCCAAATACACATTTTTGCACAAACTTAGGAAGAGTTTACATGAACATCCTGTGGCATTGAGGGGCAGAGGTTGGGGGCAGGCTGGATTACTGGAATCTGTGTGTAATGACCTTAGTTTACATTGAGGGATCCTGTCACTATTGTCCACCACTCTCAGCCCCTTAATGGAGTGCAGGCCTCTTGGTCAAGCGCTTTGCATAAATTTAATTGCTATAAGAACCACTCAGAGGTAGGTGACCCTTCCTCCTCCCCCCCCTTAAAAATTACAAAATACAACTATCAAGGTAAAAGAGCTTCCTCAAGGTCCACGACTAGGAACAAACAGACCCTGGATTTGACCCTGACCTTTTTAACCTTGGGGGTTATAGTTTCTTAATTTTGGCCTTGTCAGCATTTGGGTTGGGACATTCTTTATTGTCCTGTACCTGTGGGATGTTAATCAGCACCCTTGTCCTCCATTGGCTAGATGCTAATAACACCCTGTTCCCCAAGATTTGAAAACCAAATCCTGTCTCCAGAAAGTGGTTCCATCTTCCAGGATCTGGGGACAAACAAAATCAGTCACATTTGAGAAACCTGGCTCTATGGTTCAGTCTCCTGCTGCTGTTTCTGTGGCAAAGATATTAAACCTCAATTATTAATATCTTGAAAGATATTAAACCTCTAAAATCTGATAGGGCAGGAGAAAAGGCGAGAACTTCACCACAAGGTTGTGTGTGCCTCAGTTGAAAGATTTCATGATGGCAGCTGGACGCTGGTGGCTCTCCCTTGAATCCTAGCTACTCAGGAAGCTGAGATCTGAGAACTGGAGTTTAAAGCCAGCCTGGATAGGAGGAAGGTCTATGAGACTCTTATCTTCAATTAGCCACCAAAAAGCCAGAAGTGGAGTTGTGGCTCAAGTAGTAGAGAACCTACAGTGAGTGTAAAAGTAAAGGGACAGTGCCCTGTGTTCAAGCCCCAATATTGGCACCCCCTCAAAAAATAAGATAAAAAGATTCTAGGATGGAACTAAGGCCAGATACCTTCTAGCTTGGTGATTCTCTGTAAGTTTTATATCTTCTAAAAGCTCTACCACTGGACTTCCTTGTGATGGCCAATGCTCGCAGATAATTGAATTATTCTCAACTCTGGCCTAAAAATGATTTTGTTCTTTTGAAAAAAAAATGAGCAAAAGCATCAGGTACTGAGTTCAAGTCCTGGTTTTGGACAGCACCCCACCCCCTTTCCCAGGAAAATATCTATAGTTTAAACAAGCTCATACCAATCTCTCAGTTGCATAATATTTGAGAAGCCAAGATCTGAGGAGATCCAGCTGGGATTTGAAATAATGGGATTTTAGACAATTTGCTTAGGGAGGTTGGTCTGTGGCTTGGCTAAGAGCAGAGTGTGAAGGAAGTAGAAAAATGGGCAATTTTCCCTGAGATCATTTACCCTTTGTTTTCCCAAAGTATGTGGGACAGTTGCTGTGTCATGCTTTGGTAGAGCAAGACATTCTTCAGTGCCAGAAAAGTCTGCATGAGACCCTGTCGGGAGTGGGCTTGGGGGTCTGTGAGAAGGGTTGTTTTCAGCAAAAATTCTGTTTAAAAATTATATGGTAATATAAGCCACAGGAATGTGGTTCCATGAAGCTTTAAAGTATTTGGAAAAACTACTATCTTCTGCTGCCTAATCGTTCCTGTCTTGAGGAAGATAACAGACTGAAATTACGATCTTAGAGGACCCTAGATTTATGTGATCAGCATTTATTTATTTATTTAATTGATTTATTTATTTTTGTGTCGGTCCTGGGGCTTGAACTTACGGCCTAAGTGCTGACCATGAGGTTCCTTCCTTCCTTCCTTCCTTCTTTCCTTCCTTCCTTCCTTCTTTCCTTCCTTCCTTCCTTCCTTTCTTTCTTTCTTTCTTGCTTTCTTTCTTGCTTTCTTGCTTTCTTTATTTTGGGTCCGGTCGTGGGGCCTGAACTCTGGGCCTGGGCACTGGCCCTCAGCTCTTCAGCTCAAGCCTAGCGCTCTACCACTTGGGCCACAGCACCACTTCTGGCTTTTTTTCTTTTTGCTTATGTGGTGCTGAGGAATCAAACCCAGGGCCTCATGCATGCAAGGCAAGCACTTTACCACTGAGCCACCTTCCCAGCCCTGTATTTTTCTTTCTTTGCTCAAGGCTAATGGCTCTACCATTTGAGCCACAGCTCTACTTTCTGGCTTTTTGGTGGTTAATTGGAAACAACAGTTTCACAAGCTTTCCTGCCCAGGCTGGCTTTGAGCCACAATCTTCAAATCTCAGCCTCCTGAGTACTTAGGATTATAGGTGTGCACCTGGCTTCAATACATATTTATTTCTGTGTCACGTACCTGGACTAATGAGAACCTTCCCTTCAAGTAGCTGATTATCTGGAGAGAGAATCCCCAAATCCAGGATGCAGTGACATACTGAGGTACTTTTAAGACTAATCTAGTCATAAGAACCGTAACTCCCTACAAGAGGTAGAGTCTCAGCTCAGATCTGCAAGATTTTGGCTTGGCAAAAGTCGATGCAGATGGTGGATGGTCAGAATGATCTCCACAAACTCTGAGCAGCAGGCTGCAGGGCATGGCTGGAGCCGCCTCCCAAGAGAGAGGGAGGGAGTGGAGAGGGCGTGTGTCTCAGGTACAGTGATACAACACAGTGATAGCAGGCAAGCCACATGAAGGAAAGAAATGAAACTCTACGAAAGACTAAGTGTAGTGGAGGAGACTGGGGACCAAGAGTCTATCTTTGAACCAGTCTACTTTGGTTTGAACCAGTTCCTAGCTATGTAATCTTTGGCAAGTTATTTAACCACTTTGTGACTACTGCAAGATGGATCTGGAGGACAAGGTCACTTAGAACTCATTCATTTCCTCCCTCTCTCCCTCCTTCTTTCTCTCCCTTCCTCCCACCTCCTCTCCATCCCTTCCTTTCCTCCTCTTTCCCCCCTCTCTCTTGCATTACTGGTGGCACTACTGGGGTTTGAACTCAGGGTCTTGCACTTACTAGACAGGCCCTCTACTGCTTGAGCCATACCTCCAGCATGTTCCCTTTCTGGACAATGTAGCGTGATCTCAGCATATGTGGCTCTGTGTTCATGAAGTTGCTTGCAAGGACACCAAGGATCCCTCTGGTTTTGTCCCTCTGATGGTTTGTGCCTTCCAGCTGTCATCTTCAATCTGCCATGATGCCCAGGGGTGGTCGTGTGGAGGGGTGTGGACAGAGTATCTCTGGCGGGTGGTCCAGAGTGGAGGATGGGAGGTGTAGGGAGATGGCTTTGGGCCAGAGGCAAGTTCCTCAAGTTGTCACATTCCAGTAAACTTGAGTTTGGCTTTCCAGTTATCATAGCAGTGTTATTTTTGAAATAAAGAGACTGGGACATCTTTGATTTAATAGTTTCACACTTTGACTTGTGAGTTTTAAACGTTTAGACAGATGGTGTGTAGATTTCCATCTGGACATCTCCCCTTGCCTGCAAATTTAGGAGTGGGCCTGGCTTGGAGTAGGCTGTAGGCCGGACTCAGAATAATGCTTGGTATCCACGATGTGTCCTCAAGAAACATTAGCCACAGTGATGCTAGGATTAGATAGAAGACAATGCTTTGGGAGACAACTACCATGGTCTCTGTGGTGGTGAGGAACACCACTAAGGACAGTGATGGCCACAGGACAAAGGGCAGGGCAAGGCAGGAGCGAGGGCCAGCCTGATGGCAAACTCCAAAATGTCTGCAGCTCTGGTGGGGCGGGGGGGGGGGGGGGGGGGGGGGGGGGGGGGGGGGGGACTTGAGGGTGGTAGGAAAGAAACTTCGAGTGTCTTGTAGGCGCAAGTGGGAGGCTTAGAACAGGATGAGATCAATTAGGGAGAAAAGAGAGAGAGATGAGAACCAAGAACAGAGCAGCTAGGAGCAATCCATTAAGAGGCCCATGCTGGGGGCGGGGTGGGAGGTGGGTGTCTGGAAAGGAGCAGACAGGGGGGCAATAATAAAATAAAGAGAAGTGTGAGGAGGAGTGAGCCACAATGGAGTTGGAGAAAGCGAGGACGGATGACTCTCTGGGTTGACAATTAGGGGTTGCTGCTGACTTCAGCTAGAGCTATGGAGAGAACGAAAGGCTTGGGGTTGCTTATGAGTGATGAACAGGAGAACAGCAAAGTAGATGCAGAAAACCAGCACTTCCGGCACACAAAGGAAGTGAGCTATGTCTAGTAGCCACCTTGAGAAGGAAGTGGAGTTCAGGACCAGCTTTATTAGGTTGAGGTGGCTCAACCTCAAAAAGGCTTCAGAGGCTCTACCTCTGAAAGGTAGAGGGAATGAGCAGTGGAGAGAAGGGACTGGCAATACATCAGGAAGAGTGAGAAGTGGAGGAAGCTCCTACCGGAGACAGGAGCAAAGAAATCACTTGAGTGTTTCACGTGGAAGACAGATAACTGAAATCACATATAGAGCTCAGCAAGGCCCAGCATTTACTGTGTGGCCACCACTGTTCTGGCACAGAGAATAAGAAAGAAATCCCACCAGACTGAGGTGGCTCCAACCTACTGAGGAGGCTGAGATTTGAGGCTTGTGGTTGGAGGTTAACCCTGGGCAGGAAAGTCTGTGAGGCGTTTCCAATTAACCACCAAAAGTTTGAAATGGAGCTGTGGCTCAAGTACTAGTCTTGAACAACAACAAGAACAACAAAAAGCTAGGGACAGTGCCCAGACCCTGAGCTGAAGCCCCAGTACCAGCACAAAAAAAGGAAATCTTTATTTATATGATGTAAGTTCTGTAATATAAAACCAAAAGGGAACCAAATAAAAAAACCAGATAAGCCAGGGTTAGAGGAAGCAGGGTTTGGACAGAAGTACCTATGGGACAGAGTCTTTCAGATGGAACTTTGTCCCCCACCCCCCCAAGAGAAGACACAAACTAGCAGCCAGGACGGACCTTGGATGTGGCATTCAAATGCAGATGATCTTTTATGACTAAGTGAAGCATGAGAGAAGAATTTACATGTTCAACAACAAGTTTTCATGATAAATGATTTGAGGAATGTCCTGAAGGCTTGCTGTGCTTATTGTACTCAACGTTTTAATAAAGCCAAGCGAATATCAGTAAGATTGATATTTGAACCTTCAATCCATTGAATAATTATTGTTTCTCTTCTCCCTCCACCAATCATTTCCACGGAGATCCAATCTAACTCAGCTAAATCTGTTTAAGTCTTAGGGCCAATCCATCATAGCTCTTAAGTCATTAATTAAATGAAGGTTTGAAAGAGAAGAAAGAAAAGCAAGGGAGGTATGTTCTGTCATCCTGAAAGACTAGTCTTAGGAACAGACTGAAAGACAGAACAGATCTCTCCTAAGTGGCAGAATGAAGGAGGGGAAATGCTAAATTCATAAGCAGGGATTCAAAGCAGAAAGGGGTCTTTGTTTTGTGCTGGTCCTAGGGCTTGAACTCAGGGCCTGGACTTTTTTCCTCACTTTGAGCCATAGTTACAATTCAGCTTTTTTCTTCTTAGTTAGAGATAAGAGTTTCATAGCTTTCCTGGCCAATCAGGCTTTGAATCTTTGTTCCTGAATGGCTGACGAATGGCTAGATCGCACATGTTTGAAGCCATTGAATGGACACTTCTTATGACATGCAAAGAATCCACTATGAGGCCAATTAGGGATCCACTAACCTCATCATGTTCTTCTACGACATCCTGTTACTGTATTCCCTATTGAGCTAAACTTACGAAATCTAATTTTGCTAGTGGAAAAATAGTTTGTTGGGGAGAATACTCTTGTGAACAACTAACTTTCCAAAGGAGTGAATGAATTAGTATTTGTGCAAAAGCAAACTAAAATATCAGACTGCAAATCTCAAAGACACCACACAATGAAAAAAGGCCTGAAATGAAACACCATCTTTGTTTTCACACATTGGCTCCTTTAGTGCCTTCCCTTCTCCCTTACACCCACTTTATTTATTTATTTTTTAATATATATCATTGTAAAGATACTGCACAAAGGGGTTACAGTAAGGTAATGAGTACATTTCCTATCGAGCATTGTTACCCCCTATTTTGTTTTACGCCTACCATCCCTTCCCTCCCTCCCAACTCCTCCCCCCCTCCCCCCACTGAAGTTGTAAAGTTCGTTTTCAACATAATGTCTTATACATCTCATTGTTACAATGGGTCAACATATCCCTATTTAAGCATTTCTTACACCCACTTTTAAAGAAAAGAACACACACACACACACACACTTTTTTTTTTTCTGGTCCTAGGGCTTAAACTCTGGATTTGGGCACTGTCCTTGAGCTTTTTCGCTCAAGGCTAGCATGCTACCACTTGAGCCACAGCTCCAGTTGTGACTTTTTGGGATTAATTCGAGATAAGAGTCTCATGGACTTTCCTGCCCGAGCTGGCTTCAAACCATGATCCCCTGATCTCGGCCTCTTGAGTAACTAGGATTATAGGTGTGAGCCAATAGCACCTGGTAAACCTATATTTTAAAGCAGTTTTTGTTTAGCAAATTGGAGCAAAGGGTACAATGATTTCCCAAACCAAAATTTGTTCTTCTCCTACAGGTTGATAGCTTTTCTGGCAACACATTCTACTGGAGTGGTCCATTTGCTCAGCTGGTAAAGTACCCAAACACGTATTCACTCAGTTTCTAATGTATGTTAGGGTTCACTCTGAGTGGTGTACCAACTATGGATGTGGATAGATTTATAATGATGATTATGTCTACAGAGTAAATTCAATTAAGCTGAACTCTGAACCTTCATCCTTTCTCCCCCCCCCAATTCCATGCTCCCCAGTTTTACCTTTCCCAGAAGATCATAGAGGTAGAATTACACAGTGTGTAGCCTTTTCCAGATTGACTTCTTTCACATAGAAATATGCATTTAAGTTTCCTCCACCTCTTTCAATGGTTTGATAGTTCATTTTTTTATTTCTGAATAACATCCTATTGTTTTGATATACCACTGTCACCTACCTAAATCTGACCATGTTGTTTTTTTTTAACCTCTCCTCCATTCTTTGCACTGCTGGAACACAAAGACAAATTCCAGAGAGAAGTCAAGTGATGAGGAAAAAAAGAAAGCCCTCAGATTATTATTTAAATTAAGGCTTTCAGACTTTCTGTGGATAATTACCCTTGTCTCATTTTACAAGGAGGGGGGGTGGTGAGTTTCAATTAGAATATAAAGTAGTCCTTCTAATGTGGGAATGAAGAGACTAGTCCTAAGTATTTGGGTTGTATTTATCTCTGAGAAAAGTCTAGCCTCCAGCATGCATCAGACTGAGATGAGAGAATCTGGGGAAGTGTAATAAGATTTCCTTCTAATGTGGAAGGGAAGGAAGGACAGGGAGGGAAGAAAAATGAGGCAGAGTAGAAAATAAGTTGGCTGAGAGGATGAGAGAAAAGAGAGGGAGAAACTTGCTAAGCACAGGAGTCTCCGAGCAAGGTATTTTTCTTCCCTTTACAAGTTGGGAGCTGTTGAATAATTCATGCCGAGCGTGGCAAGGCTTTCTCTTCCCTGCGTGATGTATAACGGAGCAGGAGAGAGTTCTGAGTGGGTTCGTCACATCAGCCACCACCCTTGGTGCTCTCCCCTGGAGCTCAGCCTCTGCAGCCTGGCATCTTTGCTGCCTGCCTGCCTGCCTGTCTGCTTGCCTGCCTGTGTGCCCACCTGCCCGGGGCTTGCAGCCTGCTGGCACCTTACTTTCTCCAGTTCTGCTGCCAACTGAGAAGACTTCCCACAAGCTGCCGCTTCCTGCCTGGGACAGGTGTTTGGATGCTGTTTGGTAGAAGCTGGGCCTTTGCCCCTGGCACGGATCCCAAGCTGAGCGCGGAGTTTCTCCTGTTGATTTCTGGACCACAGATACTGCTGCCCGAGAAGGTATTTCCCCCTCTGCTACTGTCACCAGCTCGGGACGAGCCCCAAAGCCAGCTCCCCTCCATTCTGTCCCCCCTCTCATTCTTCTTTATTTTTTTTCTTCTCCCAGCTAGGATAGGTCTCTTTGAAATTAACAACTCCAGCTGATAATATACTCTACTATACTCTGTGTGTGTGTGTGTGTGTGTGTGTGTGTGTGTGTGTGTGTGTGTGTGTATGGGGGATGAGAAGAGGGGACTGCTCTTGGTTTGGCCTTTGGTCCTGGGACTTACCTGGAGCTGCTGTGTGTGCAAGGCAGCTTCCCCCCCCCCCCCCCCTCCACCCCGGCACGGGAGACATTTCCCAGGCAGGCATCTTGTCATCTGCCACCCCCATTCTCCTTGATCTCCCCCCTCCCCTCCACTCCCTGAGCCCATTATTCTGCTTCAGCCTCCGGTGGGTGGCAGAGGGCCTCCAAGGATGTCTCTGCCCTTCTCTCGGCAGGCAACCAAGTGTCACGATGGGCCGACGCTAGGGCTGGAGGGGTGAAGAGTTGGCCAGAATGACCAACTCCTCGTCCCCATCCTCCTCCACCACCGGGGGGTCGCTGCTGCTGCTGTGCGAGGAAGAGGAGCCGTGGGCGGGCCGGCGCATCCCGGTGTCGCTCCTGTACTCGGGTCTGGCCATCGGGGGCACGCTGGCCAACGGCATGGTCATCTATCTCGTGTCGTCCTTCCGAAAGCTGCAGACCACCAGCAACGCCTTCATCGTGAACGGCTGCGCGGCCGATCTCAGCGTGTGCGCCCTGTGGATGCCCCAGGAGGCCGTCCTGGGGCTCCTGCCCGCGGGCTCGGTGGAGCCCCCCGCGGACTGGGACGGCGCCGGGGGCAGCTATCGGCTGCTCCGGGGTGGGTTGCTGGGCCTGGGGCTCACGGTGTCCCTCCTGTCCCACTGCCTGGTGGCTCTGAACCGCTACCTCCTCATCACCAGGGCGCCGGCCACCTACCAGGTGCTGTACCAGCGGCGCCACACGGCGGGCATGCTGGCGATGTCCTGGGCGCTCGCCCTGGGTCTGGTGCTGTTGCTGCCGCCTTGGGCCCCGCGGCCGGGGGCCTCGCCGCCGCAGATCCACTACCCGGCGCTGCTGGCGGCGGGCGCGCTGCTGGCGCAGACGGCGCTGCTGCTCCACTGCTACCTGGGCATCGTGCGCCGCGTGCGCGTCAGCGTCAAGCGGGTCAGCGTGCTCAACTTCCACCTGCTGCACCAGCTGCCCGGCTGCGCCGCCGCCGCCGCCGCCTTCCCCGCCGGGCCCGCCGGCCCCGCCGGCCCGGGCGGCGCCGCCGCGCAGCCGCAGCCTCTGCCCCCCGCGCTGCAGCCGCGCCGGGCGCAGCGGCGGCTCAGCGGGCTGTCGGTGCTGCTGCTCTGCTGCGTCTTCCTGCTGGCCACGCAGCCGCTCGTCTGGGTCAGCCTGGCCAGCGGCTTCTCGCTGCCCGTGCCCTGGGGCGTGCAGGCGGCCAGCTGGCTCCTGTGCTGCGCGCTGTCCGCGCTCAACCCGCTGCTTTACACCTGGAGGAACGAGGAGTTCCGGCGCTCCGTGCGCTCCGTCCTACCGGGCGTCGGGGACGCGGCCGCCGCCGCCGCCGCCGCCGCCACCGCCATGCCAGCCATGTCCCAGGCCCAGCTGGGCACCCGCGCCGCGGGCCAGCACTGGTGACCCGGCCGGCTGGCCGACGGCCCATGATCCCCCTTGTACGGTCTCCCCCTGATTCCCTCCATCCCTCCCCACCCCAAACCCGGCAAAGACTCCTGGAAGCCCAACAAACCCCCACCCTTCACCCCCCCCATCCATCGCCCCAGGGCAACACCTGAACCCGGGTCTTCCCTGCAGTGGGGCCATGGTGTCCGGCCACCTGGGGTGTTAGTTATCCTTCTGTGTCTCTGTGTTAGAGAAATCCTCAAGTCAAAACTCTGCACAACTTGCCATTAAAAAAAAAAATGAACCAACCAGGTAATTTATTTTCCAGACAGTTTTGTGTTTAAAAGAGAGATTTCAGGAGAATCTAACCCTTCCCACTTTTCATCGTCTTACCTAGGAAGCTCCTGGAGTGTGCAGGAACGAAAGGAAATACTACTGGGGAAGGAAGAATAGGCAGAGAGGATCTGTTGGTAGATGAAATCTTGGGCTCTTAATCTGGAAGACTGAAGCCGCAGATGTGTACAGAGGTGTGTAACATGCCACGAAAGATCTCAAGCCCCTTATTCTTAAAGTGTTTTCTTTCTTTCTTTCTTTTAAAATAGAGCCAAGTCCTTTTTGAATGAGATAGAATCTTAGCCAGTGGGAAAACAAACCACACTTCCTCTTTTACACTCCTTTTTCTTCACATCTCCTAAGACGGGTTGCATTTCCAGCACGGAGTGCTACAGTGTGAACCAATTCTAGTTTGTTCATTGATGGTCTGGAGCCAGAAACGGAATTGGGAAAACAAGAGGATTTTCTTATTTTAGGTACCACGTTCACATTCTTCTAAAGCATGCACGTTTGTGGCCGCCTTCATTTTGTAACCAACTGATTTGCCTTAAGACTGTGGTTGCAAGCTTTGAACATTCTGTACTATAAATGGTTGTTAGGGAGAATAAGTCCTTCTGTTTTCTCTTTAAAATATCTCCATGCACATGATATAACGAGACACTAACAACGCCATAGCTGCATAGCTAATAGTAGCTGCCGTTGCATGCTCTTAGATGCTAGAACTTAATGGGCATGTGGTATCCTAAAGCAATACCCATCAGACAAGGACATTTGACTTCTTTCCGAAACTAAAAGAACTGGCCTTCAATCATTTGAAAAGAGACACAGAAATACCTCTGGCTAGCTAGAGATCTTCTCGTTTTGACCTCATGTATGAGAAAACTCCTGATTGGGACTTTATGTTCCAATTATGGAACTGTAGTTGAAATGGAACAATAATACACTTTGGCTCTGCAAAGCTACCTGTGCTCTTTCAGGGTTTAAATAAATCATTCATTAGGAAGGAACACTGTTTTGTGTAAATTCATAGATATTGATGTTTAACATTAATCTCATGTCTGTTAAAGGCAGTGATATATATATAACTATATATAACTATATATATAATATACATATATATGAGTTCAACTGGGACTCTTCTGAAATGTATTATTTTGAAGCTTATCACTTCTATCTTTGGCACTAAATTTATTTAGAGACATTTGATATGCAACACCATGTGAAATAACCTTATACAATTAAAATGGGAAGGAAGTAATATTAATCATTTACCAGACTGCTAATGACATCAAATCTGGGGCCTACAGTCAAGATGAACTGTACCATCCAGGAACAGGACAGCTGGTTTAGTGACACTCCTGGACATTTGAAGCCAGGATACCAGGAACATTTGTGAACTTGAATACTTATGGGAAACTTTGACCTGTTTGTAGTAAAAGAAAATAAATATGTTTGTCACGGATACAAATCATGTCATTTTATTGATCTATCCTCTTTATGCACGCATCATTTCTCTCTTACTAAAATTTTGTCTGTTCCCATTTTCCTTGATTCAGAATGTTTAATTAAAGCTCACCTGCTCTGCTTCCCCCCCCTCTGTTTTTTTTCTGTCTCTTCTGCCTCTGTTTCTCATTTTCCATCACTGTGAGGACACAGAGACAGAATCTATGGTATTTCCAGGCACTGGAAAGGACACTAGTAACTGCTCTTGGCTGTCTCTAATTTAATTTTTAGTGTCTTAAATGGTTTCTGCTTTATATGTTAAGGTCCACACATCAGCAGCTAAAAAATTAGGCATAGCTGGGTTCACAGTTAATGGCTCACACCTATAATCCCAGCAACTCAGATGGCTGAGATCTGAGGACTGAGGTTTGAAGACAATTGGGACAGGCAAATTGGAGAAACTATTATCTATAATTAACCAGCAAAAAGATGGAAGTAGAGGTGGGTTCAGTTGGTAGAGCACCAGTCTTGAGTGAACAAGGGTGAAGTCCAGCATGTAAACTCAGTCTTTGGTGTGCACGCACACACGTGCTCACGTGTGCACGCGAGCGCGCACACACATACACACACACACAGCATAATCTCCTTTCTGAAAGTGTCGGGAAATTGGTTGTAACAATAGAGCTGAAGATTTTCCTTTTTGAGAGATGGGGTTAGGGACCACTTTTCTAGATTTGTCAATAGATGTTTTAATTGGGCCTCTATTGGTAGCTCTCACCTGAGCAATGCAAACAATTTCCCTTTCTGTTCTGTAATTTGCCACACATACAAATGGCTTTGCCTTTGTTTCTGGTTAGTGCCCAGAACCATCTGCTGGCTCCATGCCATGTGGGAGACCTACTTTAGATTAATTTACTAGTAATTAACTCCACGGGACTGAGTCACTTTTAATCTCAAAGTAGCAATAATGTGTCTAAAAATGCATTCCTAGGGCAGGCACTAGCGGTTGAAGTCACCGTGTAGACAAATTAAGTTAATGGAGATTGTGTTCTTATTTAAATGAAACCACATATTATCCACTCAGGAATTTAAAAAAAAACAATTGCTATTGTGGGTTGCTCTAATTTGCTTTATCTACTTTTTGTTTCCCTTTAGGTACATTTCTGTTAAGACATACAGTACCGCTTAATGGCAAAATTCTAGGAAGCATTAAGCTCTTTTCTCAGTCAGTTTCATGCAAAGAATAGAACTCACAGCTGGTCTTTCCTTTAAATAGGATAGGGAGAGTTCAGGTCAAATCTCTTAGGATTGGGAACAAGGGGTTTTGCAATGGGGTGTTGTTCTCTTTAGGGGGACTTTGTGGGGAGGGGAGTGGAGGGGAGGAAGGAGAGAAGGACCAAATCCCTCATCTTAGTACTCTAATGGCTTGAACTCAGAGCTTTGCTCTCTCTAAGCTTTTTTGCTCAAGGCTGGTACTGTACTATTTGAGTTACATCTCTACTTCCAGCTTTTTGTTAGCTAATTGGAGATAAGAGTCCCTTGAATTTGTTTGCCTGAACTGGTTTCAAACCTTGATCTTCAGATCTCAGCCTCCTGAGTAGTTAAGATTACAGCCATAAGCCTCCAGTGCTTGGTGTAAGGGAGAAAATTCTCGAAGCTGTCTGCTCACTGATGGAACAGATGCAGGGCCGCCATATTCTGATGTCCATTGTGCTGTTTGACTCCAGCATTTCAAGGTCACCTTTACAGTGCCTGGCATCTTTAGCAGTCTTACCCGGTGACTTGACAGAGGCCATGAACAGCCTATATTTAAGTGAAGAACCTGCAGAGAAATTATGGTTGAGGCCTGTCCTTAAGGCTTATGGGTTGTAGAGCTAGAGTAGAGTGGGGACTTGGAGGGACCTTTGCTCCTAATCTACATTTTCATGTCTCCAGAGACCTCGCAGGGATGCCTGTCACCCAGCCCACAGGCCTAATCTCTGGCTCCCTTCCTCTCCCTCTGCCAGACACTTGCCCACCTTTAAGATCTAGTGGAGAGTGCACACGGGCCATTTCATGTCCTGAAAGTGGTCTTCAGCTATCTGGGCAGAGATTTCCTAGGTTCCAGGCCCCAGTGCCTACAGGGGAGAGGGAAGTTTGGGCTCTAGGTTGGCATGTTTCATTGGGATTACTTTTCTTGTGGCACAGGTGGCCGGGGAGAGTAGGAACAGGCCCTTTAAAACAGGAGACCCCCGTGGAGGCCTCAGTTTCTCTTAGAAGCCCCCTCTTGATACCCTCTCCTGGCCTGTCTATTCACAGATGCTGTGAGCAGATCTGTAAACAGATTCTGTACACAGATGCCCCACACAGGCTTCTCCTGCTGCCTAACTGGCCTGGGCCAGTGCAGCAGGTGTGGAGGCTGGTAATAAGGGAAGAGGAAGAGTATGGATGAGGCAGGCTGGATTTTGATGGGTCCAGGGAGATGTGTTGCATAGATCTTTCTACTTCTGTGCATCTTTGAAGTTTTCATAGTCATTTTTTTGGCGGGGGGGAAGTGAAACCAAACCTCAAATCAAAAATAAAAAGAATGACTGAAAGAAGAAAGAAGGAAAGCAAGCAGGAAAGCAAGAAAGATAAAAAGCCAGGCATTGATGCTCAAACCTGAAATCTTAGCTGATTAGGAAGCTAAATTCTAGAGGTTCCAAGCTAGCTTAGGGAACACAAAAGTCTAAGAGACTCCATCCTAATAGAAGAAGCTGGGTGTGGTGGTGAGCACATGTCATTCTAGCTACAATGAAAGTATAAAATAGGTGAACTGCTTTCAGGCACAGACTTGGAAAGAAGAGAGACTGTATCCCCCAAAGGCTGGAGGTATGGCTCAATAGTAGAGTACCTGCCTAACAAGTGGAAAGGCTAGAGAGTTCACACCCCTCCTAGTACTGCCTACCTCCAAAGAAAAAGAAGGCCACAAGGAAGAAATGATGAAGAGAGGAAGAAAAAGCACCCCCAACAGTTAAACGGAGAAGTTGGAGTTTAAACCTTTGTCTGACTCCAGAATTCAAGGCTGTGACTACCACAAGGTAGGAAAATCAGAATTTTTCAGTTGGGTGTAAAAATTCCTTTACAGTGGTGGCCATTTTCTACTTTTCCAGTTCTCCCTGCCTGCTAAGTCCAGACCTGAAGCCTAATTGGTGTGAGCACTGCCCATGCTCTCAAAGCCTTGGCACATTGAGGCCCCTTCCTTGGGGGAGTCCTAGTCTCCATGCCTCCTTCTAGGGAAGCTCATTCAGGTATTGTCTCCTCCTCAGGCCTCCCCAACCCCCACTCACCCCAGCCATGAGCTCTGCCTCCCAGAATTCCTGGATCACTCTGTTCTATCTGCACATTCTTATGTCTTCCTTCCTTCCTTCCTTCCTTCCTTCCTTCCTTCCTTCCTTCCTTCCTTCCTTCCTTCCTTCCTTCCTTCCTCCCTCCCTCTCTCCCTTCCTTCTTTCATATATAGATATATATATAAATATATATATATATTATAAAGGTGATGTACAGAAGGACGATTACTGTTATGTAAATCAGGTAATTAATGAGTACATTTCTTTTTGAACAATGTCACCCTTCCTTAGCTCTCTCCTTATTCTTATTTCTTAATGTATGTGTGTCCTGTCTTCAAAACTAGGCAGGAAAACACTTTTATTTGTTTGGAATTTTTTTGGAAGGAGGGTTGTTGCTTCCCTGGCCCGACCCCATTCTCTTTTTAAGCAGGGAAAATAGTTTTCTTTAAAAAATATCTTTTCTTTATCTGTAACCATTTGCTATGTATTTAACATATATTTGTAGTTGACGACAGATTCTTTTTATTCGAGCTTGAACTCAAGGCCTTTAGCTTTTTCACTCAAGGCTAGTATGCTACTATTGGAGTCACAGCCCCACATTGGGCTTTTTTTTGCTGGTTTAGTGCAGAGATAAGAGTCTCATAAACTTTCCTGCCCAGGCTGGCTTTGAACCATGATCCTCACATATCAGCCCCCCTGAGTAGCTAGGATTACAGGTGTGAGCCACCAGCTCCCAGCTAGCAAAGGCTTTATGAGCTCTCTGAGCTGGCAAAGAGATTAAAGAAGAAATACTTTTTATCTTAAATAAAACTTTTTTCATAATTTTTTTCAATTTCACTTTATTCTGGAAAAATGAACAGATCTCATTTGCAGAGATGAAAATCTGAAAGCATTAAGGAATGGTAATTTGCTAATACTAAAAATAGACCCTATCTTATGCATTTCCATCCGTCTGCAAGGCAAGACACCTTGTCAGAACCTTCCCATGCTGTTGGTTACAGGTTTTGCTGCAAGATGAAAGCACTTTGTCTCCATCAGACTTCCCCCAGACAGAAGGTGGCATAAGGACTATGGTTTTGTTCTGTGGTGCAAGCCAACCCCTCAAATACCTGAGCACTAACACAATCACGGTCTTTGCCTGTGCAGTCTTAGGTATGCTAGAGGAGCAAAATGTAATTATACACATTATTCTTTACCATTGGGATAAAGACTAAAAGGCAAAAGCATGAAATATTATGAACATTTATAAAAGGGAATATTAAATTGGTTTAAACTGTCAGAAAAACCTAAGTGTTAAAAATAAAACCAGATTACATTAGAAAATTTAATTTTTTTTCTTGTACCATAAGAGAAAATATAGATCGTGATCCAGGAGACTTGAAATAAAATATGCTAAGAAGCTCAGATTCACGTCATTCCTGGAAGAGCTTCTAAAACGAGAGTGAAGATGTCATTGAACCTTTACAATGACTACTATTACAACCAGTGTCAGGGGATTGATTGAAAGTAATGATCTTGTGCATGGTGAATGCCCATAATCCTAACTACTCAGGAGACTGAAATCTGAGGATGGAAGTTGGAAGCCAGCCTGGGCAGGAAATCTGTGTGATTTTTATCTTCAATTAACCAGCAAAAAGCTGGAAGTAAAACTGTGGCTCAAGTGGTAGAGCACCAGGTTTGAGTGAAAAAGCTAAGGTCTCCAAGCCCTAATACTTGCATTTGTGCACCAGTGTGTGCATACATGCATGTGCGCACACGCATGCGCGCGCACACACACACACACACACACACAAGGAAGAAGAATAAGATGGAAGAAGAATAAGGAGAAGGAGGAGGTGAAGGAGGAGGAGGAAGAAGAGGAGGAGGAGGAGGAGGAGGAGGAGGGGTGATTTTATACGATTTTTGAAAGGCAGCAAGTCAAAATTCACACATTGTTTTTCACAGCACAACTACTATGAGTCAACACAGTTACAGTTTATCATTGGCTGATTTACAAGTAAGGGTAAATGATTCCACAGGCTGAGCTGAAAATGGATGAAATACTCTTTTCAATAATTCATGTTGGATTGTAGTAATATACCTACTTTGGTGTTTTCTTTTGGAATTTTTACTGTAGGAGCCATTAACATAGGTGATCAGTTCTGGATTCATTAATGAAAAGTTGGCAATTAGGTTACAATAGGAATAGTAAATCTAACTGAGGAATACCAATTGGGAAACGAGGCTCACACAATTTTGAATCTCCCTTTTGCCTTTAGTTATTTTGCAAATAACTTGTATTTGTAACTGGAACAACTTGAATGGTTATCCTCTTTGTTATTTTTCTTGTGTGGTGGAGGTACATTACTATATCCAACTTACGTTTGTTGAGTTCAGGGTCTCTTGAAGTTGTTGCCCACTCTGGCTTTAAACTTTGATCCTCTCTAGTAGCTAGGATTACAGGTATGAGCTGCTATACCCAGCTTCCAAATATGTACTAAAGAAAACATTGGCTGAATTAACTTTACAGAGATATCTTTTAATAGGCACACAGGTATATCTGTAAAACACATAAGAATTGTTTGGATAAAGGGTCAAAAGCATTTGTAATTTAGATAAATATTTCTGAATAGCCAGCAATGTGAGACAATTTATCT
Organism: Dipodomys spectabilis; assembly: GCF_019054845.1. Classification (NCBI taxonomy): domain Eukaryota; kingdom Metazoa; phylum Chordata; class Mammalia; order Rodentia; family Heteromyidae; genus Dipodomys; species Dipodomys spectabilis. The sequence goes on along the minus strand of NW_024870679.1, from coordinate 10,469,041 downwards.
ACTTATAACAATAATGAAACGTATAGTCACTCTTCAATAACTGATATCTCAAGGCTATTTGTTTCGCTTTTTCTCTCCCTCCCACAAATCGAGTCTTTTACACATTTTAAATTTGAGGTGGCTGTTCAATTTCTTCTTCCTTTTCTGTCAAAATGGTCCTTTTCTGTATTATGATATATATGTATACGTATGATATATATGTATACATATATACATGAACCTGAGTGTACTTAAGCCTTGTCCACATGGAGGCACTGGATTGGAACATTCTGGGAATGTTGTCGAAAGAGCAGTGGGAACCTGTGAACAGTGGTGTGTTGGAAAGGTATCCTGACAGCTGGCCCATCCATAGGAATATCCCCAGACAACCCAAGTACATTGAATTCATTACAGGAGGATCAAAAAAGAGATGTGCTCACCCATCTACCAAGGTAGAAAAAAAGGAGGACAACTTTCCTACAGACAAGTAACATTCACTTGAAACTGTTATCCTGAAACAGCTAAACTATGGTAACCTGGTTTGCACTGTACTTCTTTTGGACTGCAATAACATGACACTCCATAGAAAATTCATCAATGAAACATTGCAAAAACCAGTGAAAATTCTGTTAAATAAAAAAATTCTGTTAAATACAGAAAAATATCAAATTTGGGAAGATATACATATACATATACATATACATATATATATATATATATATATATATATACATATATATATGTACACACACACACACACATTTTTACCACCACCACCCCACCAAAGGAAAACAAGCAAAAGTGAGAAGATCCAACATGGTGCTTCCACCATGTTTCTCCTGAGGCCTATTTCTGACCTCAGGGATTGTGCAATGATATGTCAAGAGAACGAATAAACATGAGATTGCATCAGATAAGAGTAAGCCACTGAAGAATCTCTTTTCTATGGTGTACATTCTAGTGAAGCATTATCAGATTTAACTTTGGAAAGAGATTGTTAAAACTTAAAACAATGACTTTTTTTTTTTGTTGTATTTTATGAATGTGGAGACTTCATGAGAATCTTTCTACTTACAACTGGAATTTTGGTAATTTTATTTTGCTTTTTTTTTGGGGGGGGGGCCTAAACTTGGGACCTGGGCTCTGTCCTTTCACTTAGCATTTTCTTTCTTTTTTTCTTTTTATTGTGAAAATACAATACAGAGGGGTTACAATTACATGGGCAAGATAACGAGTGCATTTCTTTTTTGTTATTGTTTTTGTTTTTGTTTTGGAGGAAGGACAGTTTTATTATTTTCATGTACAGAGAAATAAACATTGCACACTTAGCCCAGCTTCGTGGCCAGCTCCTTAGCCTTTGCCTTTTCCAGCTTGGCAATTCGAGCCACAGATTTTGGACCCAGGACATTGCCTTCCCAGTGGCGGCGGATCTCATCACATATGTCATTGTAGTTGGTCCTGATAGCCTCCACCAGCTTTGCCAGAGATCCCTTGTCTTCCGAGTTAACCTGAGTGATGGCAATGATGGTGCATGTTTTCCTTGTTTTCCTGTGGATGAGGCGCCCCAGCCTGGCCTTCCCCTTAATGATGCAGTAGGGAACACCCATCTTGTGGTACAGGGCAGGCAGGAATACAACCAGCTGGAAGAAAGCATCGCTCCTGGAGTGTCTGCCCTCACCCACAGCAGCATCTCATGGGTCAGCTTGCTGGCAATTGCTCAGGGTTAAAAAGCTCATGGATTTTGGCACATCAAGATTTAGTTCAGTCAGAGGTTCACATCATGGCAAGAGTATATATATATATATATATATATATATATATATATATATATATGTGGTTTTTTTTTGGGGGGGGGTCTGGTCGTGGGGCTAGTACGCTACCACTTGAGCCATAGCACCACTTCCAGCTTTTTTTTTTTTTCTACTTATGTGGTGCTGAGGAATCGAACCCTGGGCCTCATGCATGCAAGGCAAGCGCTCTACCACTGAGCCACCTTCCCAACCCCCAAGAGTATATTTCTTATCAAGCATTGTTGCCTCCTCTTTTGTTTCCCCTTCCCAACCCTTCCCCTTCCCCCCCCCCCCCCAACTTAGCATTTTCACTCAAGGCTGCCTCTACTATTTGAGTCAACGCTTCACTTCAAGCTTCTTGCTGGTTAATTGTAAATAAGAATCTCACAGACTTTCCTATTTGGGCTGGCTTCAAACTGTCATCCTTAGATCTTAGCCTCCTCAGTAAGATTAGAAATGTGAGCCCTCAGTGCCTTGCTTGGTGATTGTTTTGATAATTTTTTGAGACTGGTTAAATTGATAAAATCTCAGATTGAATACTTTAGGGACTGGCTTTGAACAGTGACTCTCAGATCTCAGCTGCATGGGTAGCTAGGATTACAGGTGTGAGCCACTGGCACCTGACCCTAAACCTTTTCTCTGAAATAAAACTTGAAGCTTAAATTGAGCACATAATTTATTAACTTATTTCTTCATACTATTTGTTTTTATGGTACTGGGATCAGAATAGGGCCTTGCACTTGGTAGGCATGTGCTCTACCATTTGAGTTACACATCCTGCCAACTCATCTATTAAGATGTTAAAATCCACAACAATGGCAAGGCTCTGGAACAACAAGAACTTTCCTTCACTCATTATTCATGAGACTGAAATATGATACCACCACTGGAGGCAACAGATGGTTTCTAACCACACCAAACAATCTGAAATGATCCTTCTTGCTCTCTACTTACCCAAGTGATTTAAAAACTAGGTCCACACAGAAACAAGTGTGTGAATGTTCCCCTATATGAATTAGATTCCAAACTGCCAAAAAATAGAATTGGAAGCAACCAAGATGTAAATAGATAAACTCTGGTACAGCCAGATAGTGGAATGTGATTCAGTGCTAAAATGAAATGAGCTATGAAGCCAGGGAGAAGCATAGAAAAACTTTAAAACCATATTGCTAAGTGAAAAAAGCCAAGGAGAGAAGGCTGAAAGCTATGAATGCAGCTGTGCGACGTTCTACAAAAGGCAAACTGTAGAAGAGTAAATAGATCAATGTTCGTCAGGAGTTGAAAGTAGCGGGAAGCACAGAGAGAGGAATCAAAGGAGCAGGTAAGTTTTAAAGGCAGTAAAAGTCTTCTACATGATCTAGTAAGGTAGGCAGACATAGACATTTGCCAACATCCACAGATGCACAAAACTAGACTGACCTCTAATGTAAATGGGCTTTGTAATCTATGGATATTTGGTATTGATGTAGCACAAGATGTTAAGAGGAGGAAACATTGTGTGTGAAATTGCATTCATTTTTGTATAAACTTAAACTGATTTAAGAAGTATTTTAATAAAATTTCCCCTTGCTCTGCCTTTAGAATTGGAGCTAGCATGTCCTGCTTTAGTGGGAAAATGATTCTCTATCACTTTCTCTTACTTAGAGAAGCTGTCAGGGGTGAGCAATACACACATGGCAAGAATAATATTTCACAGCCTCTGGTAATCCCTGAGACACCATGTGGAAAACTTTCTGCTTAGCAGATCACATACACTTGTTTCTGGAAATGCCAAAGAGGGCTCAGGACCAGGCAGGGAAGATAGAGAGAGGTCTCACTGCAAATAAGGTAAGGAAACCTAATGTAGATGGGGAGAGAGAAAGAGGGTTCTCATCTATAGAAAGAAAAGTGTATCTTTCCACTAGAGTAAACACTAGGTGTTTTTAAGTGTAGGATAGGATGCTTAGGGTTGGGTATTTGCTTGCTTTTGGTATTGGGAGAGGCAGAAAAACAGAGAGAAACAGAAACAGAAATAAACACACAGAGAAAAGCAAAGAACCACACACAGGAACACAGACATACAGAGAGAGATACACAAAGAAAAACAGAGAAATGGAAACACACAGAGAAACAGAGAAAAGACACATACAAAGAGACACACACAGAAAGAAACAAACAGAAACAGAGAAACAGAGATGAACACAGAACCATAGAAACACAGAAACATACATAGAGAAAACAGAAACACAGAGAAAGAGAGCAAGACAGAGAAACTCTTAGAGAGAGGCAGAGAGACAGACATGCTCCCCAGGGCGTACCCCACTTCCTGGAACCAGGTTCTACTTCCCAAGTTTCCACCACCTCCTAATCACCTCTCAAATTACAAATCCATCAGTGAATCCACTGAGAAGGAAGCAGCCCTATGATCCAATCGCTTCTCCACAAGCTAAGGTGTGAATGTTGGGAGTTCCAGCCTTTGGGGGACACTTTATAGTTAAACTCTCACAGACAGTAGCATGGATGTTATGACTTACGTACCCCAAGAAAACCTTAATTCTTAGGTTTGTAGAAGAAGATTTGATTACAAAATAGTGAGAGACTTATTTCCCCATTCGGGCCTCTTCCCTTTCCTCTACCATCTGAGCCACAGCTTCACTTCTGACTTTTTGCTAGTTAATCGGAGACCAGGAGTCTCACAGACTTTTCCTCCCCAGCCAGCTCAGAACTGTGATCCTCAGACCTCAGCCTCCTGAGTATATGGATTACATGTATGAGCCACTGGTGCCTGGCTTTCCTCTTTGCATTTTATACACAAACTTTTCATTTGGTACAATCGAAGTGCTTTTATATGGTGTGAGATTCTGGGTAACTTATTTATGCTTCTGAGTCACTTTTCTCCCTGTAAATTGGGACTAATAAAAACTTGTACCTCTTTCGCTCATCTGTTAATTGACTTTGCCAAACCTGCCTTTTCAGGAAGGCTGTAAATACAAATGACCAGAGGGAAGTTTACCCATTCATCTAGTAAAATAGCAACGTTCATTTACTTAACACACAGGGCGCTTCTCACGTGGATGTGCGTGATAGGTCATGAGACGTAGCGACATTGTAACACCACACACTTGGTGTCCTTAAGGAACTTCTGGTGTAGTAGATACTAGATGATGGTAGGTGTGCAAATGGGGCAGTGTGTAAGAAAAGCAAGGTGGCTGGAGTGAGCTTAGTTGTGGGCCAAACGGCAGCTCTATTGACTGAGTGCCTCTCATCTGAGAGCTTTCAAAGTGCCTGGTCTGTGACAATCCCATAATAACCCCCTCCCCCCAAGAACACAGGCTTAGCCTTATTTTTCGAGTTAGGGAGGTGAAGCTCAGAGGAGTGTATCTGAGGTGAAGTAATTAATCAATGGTGGAGTTGGAACCTTAGTTTTATCTAACCTCTCTTGTTGTGTTTCCTCATCCCACACTGATTTGAGATATCAGGGAGAAATCATAATTCTAGACAATGTGCCTATTCTTTTTCTTAGTGGAGGTGATGGAGATGGAAGAATGTTCTTTCTCTCGCAGGTAAGGAGAGAACAAGAAGAAAGTTGTAAAACAGGACAATCTAGTCTCACTTCTCTATGTGTAACTTTACCAAGGTATAATGCAAAAGCATCAAACAACTGGATATCTAGTGTTTTGTGTACAATTTAGGGACAATCCCAGGTTCATGTGAAAATGCCACTGATTCATTAAAACAGATTGAGGTGACATATTTGGTACAGTCATGTGAGAGTTAAATCACAACTTGGGCTCTGCTACTACTGTCTGTCTGTGCTTCCAAGGCCTTAGGCACAGTAGTTCTTCTCAAATGTCCTCTTTACACCCTCTAGGCTTCAATGGAAAAGTTGTTTTGTTTAGTTTTAAGGAATTTCCTTGACTCTTCTCCTTTTTCTTGTTGCTCTGTCCAGAATCCAGGGACACAGAGTCACTGGGCAGTTTGGAGCATTTCCAGGAATGCTGACCTTCTCTGAAGAAGGAAAAAAAAAATGCATGCTTGTTTTTCAAAAATAACCTCCTGGGGGAGGCCATCCTCGACCTCATTTTTGCACAGTTAGGGAAATTTTATCCTCAGATAAGGGATTTGAGAATAGTTGGCTCCGATTGCCTAAAAGACTGCAAGGACTAGTGTCCAGAACCCAGTCACCTCCATCAGCCAGGGGCCAAGGCTACCTTGTTTATACCAGCCATTGTTCTTCCTGTGTTCCTGGCCTATTGATCGAATCTTATGCTTCTTTCTAAGGTGGAAAGAACTACAGGCCCTGGAAACACCTTTGGGACAATCTATTGGGAATCAATATGTGGTATAGTTTTTTTTCTCTCTCTCTCTTTCTTTCTTTCTTTCTTTCTTCCTTCCTTCCTTCCTTCCTTCCCTTTCTTTCTTTCTTTCTTTCTTTCTTTCTTTCTTTCTTTCTTTCTTTCTTTCTTTCTTTCTTTCTTTCTTTCTTTCTTTCTTTCTTTCTTTCTTTCTTTCGGTTGTGGGGCCTGAACTCTGTCCCTCAGCTCTCCAGTTCAAGGCTAGTGCTCTACCACTTTGAGCCACAGTGCCACCTCTGGCTTTTTCTGTTTATATGGTGCTGAGGAATTGAATCCAGGGCCTCATGCATGGAAGGCAAGCACTCTACCACTGAGCCACCTTCCAAGCCCTAGTTTTTCTTTTAGTCCCTAATTTATTAGTTGCTCATTCATTCCTGTAAGTAAATATTTCTATTGCTAAGCTACATTTGTTATGTAACATCAATGAATCATGGAGAAGTTGCTGGCTTTCTATGTTTTGTGCCTCTAAAGACAGGAAAGCAGGGTTTCTAATGAGTTAATTACTTTGATGATGGTAATTCTACTTCCCACTAGGTGGATGGAACTCATTTATCATGGGTACATGGGTTAACCAGTTTTCCATCTTTCTTTCTTTCTTTCTTTCCTTCCTCCCTCCTTCCCTCTCTCTCTTCCTTCCCTCCCTCCCTCCTTTCTTTTCTTTGGCTTCCTTCCTTTCCCTCCTTCTCTCTCTCTCTCTCTCTCTTTCTCTCTCCCTTTCTCTCTTTCTCTCTCTCTCTTTCTTTCTTTCTTTCTCCCTTCCTTCCCTTCTTCAATTTTTTTCTTTCTCTCCCCCTGTCCTTCCCTCCTTCTCTCCATCTCCCTTTCCTTTCCTTTCCTTTCCTTCCCTTCCCTTCTCTTCCCTCCCTCTTTTTGTGCCAGTACTAGGGCCTGAACTAAGATCTTGGGCTCTTCCCTTTAACTTTTCACCCAAGGCTGGCACTCTACCACTTGAGCCACTGCTCCATTTCTGGCTTTTTTGGTGGTTAATTAGAGTCTCATGGACTTTTCTGCCTGGCTGGATTCAAACTGCAATCTTCAGTTCTCAGCCTCCAGAGTAAGTAGGACTACAGATATGAGCCCCCAAGGCCTGGCCAGTTTTCCATCTTAACTTTCTTCAGGATTTGTATAAGAGCAGAGAAGAATGCCAGGAGTCAGTAGCTCATGCCTATAATCCTAGCTATTCAGGAGACTGACATCAGAGGATTAAGTTTTGAAGCCAGCCCAGGCAGGAAAGTCCATGAGACTCTTATCTCCAATTAACCACCAAAAAGTCAGAAGTGGAACTATGGCTCAAGTGTTAGAAAACTAGCCTTGAGTAGGAAAAAAAAAGCTCAGGGACAATGCCTAGGCCCTGAGTTCAAGCCTCAGGACGGGCACAACACAACAAAACCAAACCAACAAGATCAGGCAAGAAGAACCATGGATATAAACAAATAGCCAGTGTTGCTGGTCCCGGTATAGAACTGGAGTTTACTTCCCTCCAGTCGTCTTTCTGGTAAAGGCATCTCCCTCAGGCCCGTGTGTTGTTCTGAATTTGCAGTTGTTCTGGAGGTCTTTCTCAGCCTCCACATCTTGAGCAGACAAATGGTAGCATCCTTTGGTGCTTTTTTTATCAATGAGAGTTTTGTACCTAATTTTGAACTCAAGGCATCCTCAGGTAGAGTGGTGATTTATAAAGACTGGAGACCGCCAAGAACATTTGTTATCTATGATATATCTTGTGGAAGGAGAGAATAAGGCTATGCCTAGAGGGAGGAAAGGGAGATTCTCTACTCATTTATCAAGTCTCATGTTATTCAGAATACCAGAGTAAAGCCGAAATGAGTGAGTACGGTGAGCGGCTCCAGGCAAAAACAGAATATGAAGTTGCTAGCTGATGTCTCCAATGGTCTAGCTTCGAGCTATTCTTCAGCTTCTAAGTTGAATCTGACAAGACAACTGCTTGTGTGTGTGTGTGTGTGTGTGTGTGTGTGTGCATGCATGCTCATATACATAGGTACTGGGGCTTGAACTCAGGGCCTGGGTGCTATCCTCAGCTATTTTTGTGCAAGTGGCATTCTGCCACTTGACCAAGGCTCTCCTTTCAGCTTTTTTGGAGGTTAATTGTAAAGAAGAGTGTTATGGATTATCTTCCCTAGACTGGCTTCAAATATTGATCCTCAGATCTCAGCCTCCTGAGTAGCTAAGATTATAGGTGTGAGCCTCCGATAACCTGCTGGACAACTGCTTTTTAATGAAAATGTCTTGGATTTTTGTTACTTTTCTTGGTTCCTTCATCTCTATGTAAAGCACCCCAGATTCCTTTGGTAGTGCCCCTATTTGAAAACCTGCAGGATTAGAGGCTTAGCTCAAGTGACAGTGTGCCTGGCCTAGCAAACATGTGGGTGAGTTTTTGTTTGCAAAAAATCAAACAAAATACTGTTCTTCAAGAATTTGTTTCAAACTGGGCGTCCGTGGCTCATGCCTGTAATCCTAGCTATTCAGGGGGCTGAGATCTGAGGATCATGGTTCAAAGCCAGCCTGGGCAGGAAAAGCCATGAAACTCTTATCTCCAATAAACCACAAGAAAACTGAAAGTGGTGCTGTGGCTCAAGTGGTAGAGTGCTAGCCTTGAGCTGAAGAGCTGAGGGACAGTGCCCAGGCCCAGAGTTCAAGCCCCCTGACAGATCAAAAAAAAATTGTTTTAGAGCCAGGTGCTAGGTGCCAGTGGTTCATGCCTAGCTACTCAGTGGGCTGGAATCTGAGGATCATGGTTCAAAGCCAGCCCAGACAGGGAAGTCTGTGAGACGATTATCTCCATAAACTACTTAGCAAAATCTGTTAGAGTGTTAGCCTTGAGCTCAAAGAGGCTCAGGGATAGCACCTATGCCCTGAGTTCAAGCCCCAAGACTAGCAAAAAAAAGAATGTTTTCTCAACACTCTTCCTCTAAGGCTGCATTGTTCATCTTCATGATTTAATAAACTATGATTATGCAATTACTTTCTAAATTCTCATATTCACCTGAGTTCTAGACATGTCCAGATGTTTACCAACTTAATATCTAAACCTTTAGTCATGTGCTGGTAGCTCATTCCTGTAATCCTAGCTACTTAGAAGGCTGAGATCTGAGGATTAGTAATTTGAATACAACCTAGGACAGGAAAGTCCTGAGACTTATCTCCAATACTGAAAAGCCAGAAGTGGAACTGTGCTCACATGATAGAATGCTAGCCTTTGAGTGAAAAAGTTCAGGGACTGGTCCCAGGCCCTGAATTCAAGTCCTAATACTAACACAAAAAGAAAAACAAAGATCTAAACCTTTGCCTCTTTACCTCTAAAACTTGTTTCACTTCTGCACCAGTCATCTGTATCTCAATAAATAGCACAGCCACCCTATCACTCATCTTCCTGCTAGAAATGTGCATGCCTTCCATTCTTGCCTCACATGTCCTCACCTCTTGTATTCATCACATTAAGTTCCACCAACCCCAGGACTGCAGTCTGTCTGCGATCCATCAGACTTTCCTTCTCCATCGCCATCAGCTTAGTTTATGCCATTGTTGACCTTCCTTTGTCCTATAATAACTCCTTGACTGATCTCTGTCTCCACCTTTGCTCCCTTCTCTACCTGGCCAGTCAAACCACGTAGAAAACAAGAGCAATAGTTTAGAACGAATACTGTGGAATGAAAGCACCTCAGCTTGAATCCTGTCTCTCTACTCACACAAATTTAGGCGTCTTGCTTTGGTTTTTCAGTGCTGGAATTTATTTGGTTATGAAATAATGCTGATGACAATTATAGAATTATTCAAATGATTGGATGAATTTGATTAAATGAAACCTTTTCTAAGGCAAGTCCTCTATCACCTGAACCATCCCCCATTCTTTTTTTTTTTGTGTGTGTGAAAATACTGTACAGAGGGGTTACAATTACATGGGCAAGATAATGAGTACATTTCTTATCAAACATTGTAGCCGCCTCCTTTGTTTCTTCTTCCCATCCCTTCCCATCCTCCACCCCTCCACCCAATCCTCCCCCCCTCCTCCGGCAAAGTTGTAAAGTTCGTTTTCGACATAACGACTTGTACATCTCATTGTTGCAATGAGTCCACCTGTATCCCTATTGAAACGATTTGTTTTTCCCCTTCCCCTCCACAAATTATACCGACATCAAATACAGTGAAAGCAGGGTTTGTACTGTGGGGACCCCCCATTCTTTTTATAATTAGTTTTTCACACAGTGGAAAAACTCTTGCTAACTTTGCCCGGACTGGCCATGATCCTACTTTTGTACCATTAGGCCTGTCTTCTAATGAATTTTTGTTTGGGTGGTGCTCAGCTTCAAACTCAGAACCTTGTGCTTGCTAGGCAGGTGCTCTATCTCTTAAGCTCCTCCCTTAGCCCTTCTAATTGAGTTTGACAAATGAACAGAACAGTTCCTAATGCAGAAAACTTTTAACATGAAAGATTTCAGCACATCTTTTCTTCCATGAGGTTCGTAGGGTGGTCTGGGAAGGTGTTGCTTAGAATGAAAGAAGAAAAAGAAGGGAAGGAACAGATAAGGGGAAGGGAAGAGAGCAAGCTCTCTAGTAGGGAAAACAGGAAGAGATGACTCTTGCTCTGGTTCTGTGAAGATTACACCAATTGAAGAAAAGACAGAAACCCCTGAATTTCAGCGAAAAGACTTGGAGAACAATAGAGGAAACACATGATTCTCAAGATCGAGACAGAATTTTGTAATCTGACAAAGTACTTCAGAAAATTTGGGATGCTGAATATTCAAGCCAGTTTCTTCCTCTCCCGGGAGGTGAGGGGAAAATGGGGTTTTGGGGTAGTTGTGTAGGTAGGGGCTCTTCCTGACTGTGTATAGACAGTGTACCTGGCTTATTTTATCTAACAGGACTGCTAGGTTCACTCATGCTGTCACAACTGGAGAAACATATTTTGAACGATTCGATAATATGAGCTAATATTCACAAAATACCTTACAACATGACTAGCACATAATAGCCACTGGATGTTATCTAATAATACTCATCTCAGTAACAATAATTACAGTGATATTAGCTTGCTCAATGTCTAATGAATAGTAGTGCTGAAATTTGAACCCAGGAATCCTTGATGATTTCACAAGTCAATTAACATGTACAAGTGATCCTTGTACATTATTCATTTTTATTATAAAGTAATGTATTTACACGAAAAGTTTGACAGAGAAAAATCAGTCTAGTACTCCCAATTCTACCACTTCAATACAATAGGTGTTGTGCATGATTTCAGATTTACCAATGTTGTGTAAATTTTGCTTTACACAACATTGTTGATGCTTAAATTTTCTTTCTACTTTCTAACACCTATATTCTTTCAGAGCAAAAGCAAAATAGCTTAGCCTTGTTTTCCTTAATGACTTTAATATATTTAGATGGCACATCTAATTATTTTAAAATCAGAATTATTATGGATTAGTCATAAGTAAGAGAAAAGAAAAGTTAATAATTATAAGGCAAAAAAATGGAAAGAATGTTAAAAACTTTTGGTTATGGAAAAACCTAAAGCTTCATTGGATGAAAGCATAATAGTAACTTATTTAGTGGAACTGAATGTCGTGTCATGGTGAAAAATTCTTCTCTTTCCACCTGATCTTTAATTAGAATTGTATTTTCACAATAGATACTGGGAAGGTGTTTATCATTGTCTCCCATTTTGCACTCACTATCAATGTACATGAAAAATCACTGATATCCTTTCCTCAGCTCTGCATGTCCCTTCCCAATCTCTTATCATTGATGGCAAAACAGCTGTATCCATTTAGATTGACCTGCAAATTTTAACGGTTAGACAATTAGACATCCAATTATAGGTTTCATCAAGATGTACTTTTGCTCTTCTCTCCACTTGCTGTTTCTAAGCCTCCCATTAAACATCAGATCTTCAACTGATCAAAGACAGCAAGAGTGCTCCTGAAATTTTCAAGAAAGAAGCAAGAATTTAATGAGCATTATATAAGTGTTACCTGAGTTTTGGCTGCCGTCCTTCAGCATTTCCTTTTTTCTTTGCAACTGTTACTTTGCAACAGTTTCCTATCTAATTATCTTGTCTACATTTTCTGTATTCCCCAATTCATCCTCCATACAGCCATCAGAATTACTTCTTGAAATAAACACACATTTAATCATATTATTCTCCAGCTCTTCCCTCTCCCTCTCAGGATGAGTCAGAATCTGTTTTGATGGCCTATAGGGTCATTTATGGTCCAGTTCTACCCATTCTCCCAACCTTATGCCTCTGTTTCATACTATCTAGTTAGCCACATGTACAATTGGAATATCCTAAAGTGTGCTATTTTATTATTGTTATTTTTGTGTGTATGCGGGTACTGGGGCATGAACTTAAGGCCTGGGTACTGTCCCTGAGCTTTTTTTTTTTTTTTTTTTTTGCTCCAGGTTGGCAGTCTACCACTTCATCCACAGTTCCACTTGGTGGTTAATTGGGGATAAGAGTCCCAAGGATTTTCCTACCCAAGCTGCCTTCCAATGGCAAACTTCAGCTCTCAACCTCCTGAGTAGCTAGGGTTACAGATGTGAGGTATTGGCACCCAGCTGCCATTTTTATGGTTCTTGTTATTTTAATGCCTCTTTGTCCTTGCCTATGCTATTCCTTTCCTCTTAAACATTCTTTGTAAGTCAGCCTGTGCATTACCCACGGGTGATGCTTCATAAGACACATTAGGATGCTGTGTTCACCTAATCCCACTTTTTAAAAAAACTCCTTGGCACTCCAAATTAGACAACTTTGCTGGGCTCCCTTCTGCTAAGTTGCAGATGGGATAGTGACTGAATTATGATGTAGGAATGTGAGCAAAATAGACATACATCACCTTCACCTCTGATCTTAAATCCTAATACTCTATGTTTCCTCTAGTTCTTTCTCTTCCAGATAGTTGTGAAGGAGTCAGTGAGAACCCTACGGTCCTATGGGAGAATTTTCTTCTTCTTTTAGATTTGGGACCTGGTCACCCCTTGGACTATCTGAATAGCAACACCATGTTGACACCCACATGGGCAAGAAGTAAAGCTTTATTGTAAACCCTTGAAATTGGAGCTTTGTTCCAGGTGTTGGCACACAATGATGGACTCACTTCCATAGCTGTCCCTTCCTTCCAATGTCCACTCTGACTAAGTGACCTATGAATAAAAGCACTCTTCTTTTCAGGCCCAGATTGGTTTTGTGATGTAAATTTAAAAAAGAAGAAGGAGGCCAGGCACTGGTAGCTCATGCCTGTGTTCTGAGCTACTCAGGAGGCTGAGATCTGAGGATCGGCAGGAAAGTCCAATAAACCACCAGAATACAGGAAGTGGTGCTATGGCTCAAGTGGTAGAGCACTAGCCTTGAGCTGAAGAGCTGAGGGACAGCACCCAGGCCTGGAGTTCAAGCCCCATGCCTGATAAAAAAAAGGGGACTGGGAAGGTGGTTCAGTGGTAGAGTGCTTTCTTTGCATGCATGAGGCTGTGGGTTCGATTCCTCTGCACCACATAGGCAGAAAAAGCCAGAAGTGGTGCTGAGGCTCAAGTGGTAGAGCACTAGCCTTGAACTGAAGAGCTCAGGGATGGTGCCCAAGCCCAGAGTTCAGGCCCCACAACTGACCAAAAAAAACCCAAAAAACAAAAAAAAAAAAGTAGAAGAAGAAAAAACCAAACATGTTTTTCTTCTTAAAATTCACACTCAGATTGGCAAAACAGATAATACATTCTTAATGAAACTATACAATGTATTTCCTAGCAATGGTAAATGAAGTAAAAAAAAAAAATGCTGGGTAAAGTTTTGGCGAATGAAAGATTTGGGTCTTGCTTATAATGTAGGCAGGAAAGGAAGGCTTTGCTGAGGATGCTACATTAAGCAGGAGGTATATGGAGAGAGCAATAAGGCATATATATCTTAGGAACCAGGAGGCATAGGAACAGAAAGAATTAAAGACCAGATGCAAGAAACATATGGCTGTTTGCACCAGGAATATTAGTCTCACAAGAAAGAGCCAGAAAACCAATATGGCAGAAGCGTGGTGTATAAGTGGTGAGACAAGACGGAGTCAGTTCATAGAGGTCAAGAGCAGCTCTGGAATGTCTAGAATTTTCTCAAATGGAAGAGGAAGTACTTGGGACACTGTGAACAACACAGTGACGTGTGTGTGTGTGTGTGTGTGTGTGTGTGTGTGTGTGTGTGTGTGTGTGTGTATGTGTGAAGTGCAGTCCTGGGCACTGGGCACTGTCCTTGAGCTTTTTTGCCCAAGGCTAGTGCTCTACCGCTTGAGCCACAGCACCACTTCTGGCTTTTTCTGAGTAGTTTATCAGAGATAACAATCTCATGCATTTTCTTGCCTAGGCTGGCTTTGAACCACCAAGCCCCAGATCTCAGCTTTCTGAGTAGCTAGGATTATAGGTGTGAGCCACCAGCACCTGGCCTAAGTGACATGCTTAAATGCTCATGCTGGCTGATGTACAGAGAATAATCTGGGCCGCATTATTATAAACTGAAGACGTTCTGTCCAGATCCTCCTGAGCAAGGAAGCCATAGGAGTGTGCACCAACCTGTCCGTGTCCATGCGCCTCACTGCTCACCTGCTCTTGCGTCTGGCTTCAGCAGATTGCCCTAATTTTCATCTGTGCTCCACAGTGACAGAAACTCTGATGGCTTCTATTTTCTCAGTGAAATAAGAAACAAGTCTTAGTTGGGAATGAGAGTGGGAGTGTTGGTGGGAGGAAAGAGGAGACTGGTTGGATCTGAGTGGGAGAGGAAATTCTCTAGGGTTTTTGCTTTATATGAGGTAAAAATGAGATGAGGCTGGGACTCATCATGCGTCCAGGGCTACGAGCAGGTGGAGCTCTCCCTCCTCCGAAGTGTAGATCTGTTGGACAAACAGTGAGCAAACTGTGACGTTGACAACTGTGTCTTAATCACTCAACCATTTATTAATTTAATACAATTTATTAATGATTGTTATAAATCAGAAGGCTGGGATGCACCCCTTGCTCACTTCCTACTCTGCTAGGAGGTGGAAAAAAATTATGAGGAGACCCAAGAAGGCTAACTGCACATGTGGTCTGATGCAGGTGTGTGACAGCTGAGCTGAGGCTTGAAGGCTAAGCAGGTGAGCCCAGCGATGCACATGGAAAGGGCAGGTGCATGCAGAGAAACAGAAATTCCAGGGAAGAGTTGAAAATACAATGTAAGTCAGAGATGAGATTGTTCTGCAGGGTTGGTATAGTTCACCAAGGCTGATAAGGAAGTGACACTTGAGTGGTTGGAAGGACTTTGAAAGGGGAAAGATTGATTTTAGATATGTTCCAAACAGGCAGGAATATGCATGCAGAGGGCAGGGATGGGAGTGGTTAGGAGCTGAAGTCAGGATCATAAGCATTCTACACCATGCAATAGCTCTTCATCAGCTGAATTGACTAGGGAAAGCGCTAGCCAGTGGTGGGACTGGATTGTAGAAGATCTTGCCTAACTCCTCGGCAAATCTGTGATGGATGGGCTGTGGCTGGAGACATTCCCCCTATGTCTGTTTCTGCTTCAGAAAGTATTAACACACAGTGTAAGCCAGTCCTCTGACCGAAGACATCTGGGGATGGACTAATATCCCCAGGGAGGGAAGCTAGGGGGCACTGCTTTACTGCCTGGCCTTCTGCTCTTTTGCCTAAGGCACCTTGATTTTAAATAAGATATGTTGACTATATGGTATTTAATGGAGCTTTGAGCCAATGCCCTGGAAGCCTTCTAGAGAACAGGATGTGCTTTTGTTTCACCCAATTTTTATGTAATTAATTATTATTATTTGGCTCAAATTTAGCTAGTGGATCTGCCTGAACTCTGGTCTAAAGGACATAATTTTATTTGTAGATAAAGATCATTCTTGGGGTTAGAGGCATGGTTCAGATGGTAGGGTACTTGCCAGTGAGCAGAAGGCATCAGTTACTGAGTCTGAGTCCTAGTCTTGGACAAAAAAAAATCATCCTGCATTGTGCCATTTGAGAAAGAAAAAAATTACATTGAAATTAATACTACTATAGCAATGACTATATCTATTACTAAATATAATAGTAAAATAATACTACTAATAAAAAAACCCTGTCAGACCAGGGTTTCAACTCAGGGCTTTGTGCTCGCTCAGCTTGCTTGCTTGGCTTGCTTGCTTGGCTGATATTCTCCTACTTGGGCTATGCCTCCAGCCAGACCTTTTGCTAATTCTTATGGAGATGGACTCTCTTGTGCTTTTCTGCCTGGACTAGCTTCTAACCTTGATTCTCTAAATCTCAACCTCCTGGGTAGGTAGGATTGCAGGTGTGAGCCACTGGCTCCTAGCCTGAGAAATTCTTTACTATCGTTCATTCTGCAAAGCATTGAAGTGATAAGATTTATCACTATCGCTTTCTAAGCTTATATAAGGGGTAAAAATGTCCTTTTTTAGGTTTGTCACTGAGAATTCAAAGGAAAGAAATAATGCTACTTTTCTCTTACTTGGTAATAGAGTTAGGAATCCTACTGCTCAGTAATTGCCTGTGTAAAATGCTACAGTTTTGATTTTCTCCATGCTTTTCTTCCTGGGGGAAAGCAGCATGAAGAGATAGATTAATGTAATGATGCCCCGTACCTGTTAGTCAGCAGGCTTCAACAAAATAAAGCACTGGTCTCTGGAGCAGAGTGATCTGGGGAGGTGTCTAGACATTCTCCACGGACAGAACATGTTGCTCTAAGACATAAATTTGCTCTTGAAGACATGAAGCACCACACGGAGCAAGTATATCTAATGGGGAGCCTGTCTACAGACGCCATGTGGCTTACATTGAGACTCCCATCCTCTTCCATCCTTCTCCCCTTGACTTCTTGTTATTTGTACCTGAAATTAGTAAGATTGAACCAAACATCGACCCATAATTCTACCTTACTCATCAACCCTGAAGAAAAGAAATGAAGAAACTTTATGGCTGCTGGCCATGGACGGGTTACTCTTCTTGGAGGAAGGTCAGTGAGAACCAGCTGAGATGGAATGTGATCTCCCCAAGATCATATTCTATGGAGAGCACCAAAAATCCCACTCGGTGGTAATCCTTGATGTACGGCAGAAGGTAGAAGCACTTGGAGGGGGTCAACCTGATCCAGGCCACAGGATAGGATAAGTCTGTAATAGATAATTAGAGCCCTGCTCTCCACCAATGGATAGAAGGTAAAGCAAGAGACAGAACCTGCAAGGGGTACAGGCCTGGCCCAAAGGCACAGGGTAGACCAGTTGTCTTCTCTTCCCTAGTCACACACTGCTGTGTTTTATACACAGTTGGTTGTCACCCATATTTACTGAGCCTTCACTTCTACATGGAGGCAGAAAATAAGAGCAAGAATATCCTTATAGGTGTGCCCTGAATCACAGTTCTACCATTTAACTTTAACAATTGCCTCATTTTATATTTCTAGTATTGTATTGACACATATTTTGGGTCCTAGTACAATGAAGAAAGTGGCTCTATTGTGCTGATGAAAAGTATTAGTAAAAGTGATCATTCAAAAGCCAGTAAGATGTCTAGACACACTAAAAACTCTGATTTATTTATTTATTTATTTTTTCAAGGCCAAAAGGTAAGCAGTTTATTGGAAAAGACTCAATTCACATGTTAAAATGTTAACTAAATAAGTTCATGCAAATCTTGTGTTCCAAAAGGTCTCTATTAAGGCTTCTGATTAATTTCAAAGAAAAATAGAAATATGGTTGTTTACAAACAAGTTCTTAAATGCTGCAGTGTTATCAGTCAATTTCTAACACTTGCCCCACTGACATCAGAATGTTTTCTTGAATCTGTGTTGAACCCTTAGAATCTATTAGAATACCTATTGCCATGGTTCCAATGTGGTTTGTCCCTATGAAACTCATTCAGGAGTTTGATTGCCATTGTGGGCACTGAGATAGAATGTTAATCCTACTAGTTGTTTAGTGGTGAGGTCTTTGGAAGGTACTGGGATTAGACAAGGTCATTTGGGCGGAGCCCCCATGATTTAATTCTGGTGACTATGAGAAGATGGAGAACAGAAGAGACTTGGGCACATATGCATGCCCCCTTTGAAAAACTCTGATTTATGTACTGAGGCTTGAACCAGTGTCTATGTTCTGTCCAATAGCTTTTTCGCTCAAGGCTGGTACTCTACCACTGAAGCCACAGCTCTACTTCTGTTTTTTGTTTTTGTTTTTTGGTGGTCAACTGGAGATAACTTTTCTTCCCTGGTTGGCTTCAAACTGTGATCCTCAAACCAGACTTCCTGAGTAGCTAGGATTATAGGTGTGAGCCACTAGTGTTCCATGTTTTCCTTGAGTTTGAGACAGGGTGTTCTTTGTTGTCCAGGCTGGCCTGGAATCCCAGAATTCAATGAATTTCTGATCTGAACCCTGTGAATAGCTGGTACAGCGATGAGTGGGTGCTGCTACACTACACTGGGGTCACATTCCAGGATGGCCTGGAAAGTCAGGAAAAGCCACATCGAATGTTTCCTACTGTGATCTTATGTGAACAGTTGAATTCAATGACCGTGATTTTGAAAAGTTTTGAAAAGTTTCTCAGAGACTATGTATACCAATGTGAAAAACAACAACAAAGCAAACAAAACCCAAACTCAGTTCTTCATAATTTCATTTTCCACATTTAGTAAAATTTTTTTCCTTTAAAAATTTTTTATTGTATGGGCTGGGAAGGTGGCTCAGTGGTAGAGCGCTTGCCTTGCATGCCTGAGGCCCTGGGTTCGATTCCTCAGCACCACATAAGCAAAAAGAAAAAAGCCAGAAGTGGCGCTGTGGCTCAAGTGGTAGAGCGCTAGCCTTGAGCTGAAGAGCTGAGGGACAGTGCCCAGGCCCAGAGTTCAGGCCCCACGACCAGACCCAAAATAAATAAATAAATAAAATTTTGGTTAAAAAAAAGTTTAATAAAAAGAATTTATTGTAAAGGTGAGGTACCAGGAGTTCCAGTTACACAGGTCAGGTAATCAGTATATTTCTTTTTGAACACAGAGTCAGCTCTTCCCTTGTTTTCTTCCTTCCGACTCCCCACCCACACAAGTTATATAATTCATTTCCAACATAGTGTCTAGTGAGTATCACTGCTGAATTGCCTCACCCTTTGTCCCACCATTTCTGTGCTTCCCCTTCCTCTCCCTAAATCAGATAAACTTACAAACAAGACAAAAAGTACAGAAATAAAAAACAGCGACAAAGGAGAAAAATAAATACAAAAAGCAAAACAACATAAAACCTCTTGCTTCCATTTCTTGGAGTTCATTTCGATAAACATCATTTTATATGAACATGTGCACATAGCTATTGAGCCGTTGTGATCTCCTCCTAAGCATATGCACTGTGTGAATGTCTAGAGTCCTACATAATGTATCCTGTGCAAGTGTATTTTTTTTTTTTTTTTTACCACATCCAGTGTGTTTTTGCTTGGAGATTTATAGGCACTTTCTAGTTACAACAAATAAGGGAAACCAGGTAACCTATGTTTCTTTGGGTCTGGCCTACTTAATACAGAAAAACCTTTTAAACCTTCCATTCAATTATGATTCTCCATCTGTTTCATCTTATGGAGAATATTTCTTACTTAAGAGTCATCAAAGTCACTGACAGCTGAACCAGTTTGTAGACCTGATGGCTTTCCCATAGGATCATATATTAATTAATAATTAATTTATCATACATATGGGGCAATATTTATGTGTTAGGGTCTGTATTGGGCTCTGAACCCACATTAATTTACTGATCAGAGTAGTTCTATGAAGTAATTTGTCAATGTAGTGAAACTCAAACCAGTTTTCTGATATCCTGTATTACTGGATTTTTTTTGAATTTCATGAAGTTTTGCTTAATATAAAATGTTGATGAAGATGCGCTGTACTCACAGGCTGACATGTTGAGCCGAAACTTCTTTGTACAATTACTCTAAAATAATAATTTAACAAGTGCTCCTTTCAGATATGGTCTGAAGAACACTCATCTTAAGGATCAGTGTTCCAGTTTCTCAAGGAAGAAAAATGCAGACCAAGATGAACATTCTTTCTCTTGATGTCCATGTAGACCTGTTGTCACAGCAAGGCAAATATTCAGTGCCTTTCCCAGTATCTTTACGAAAAAAAAAAAGACAACACCTCTATTAGCTGGGAAAAGAAGGCTTGTTACTTTCTTAAAATGTCTAACTGTGCATTTTATTAAAGTAAAATTAGAGAACTTTTTTTTTCCTTTACAGAAGATCAGATATAGGCAGTGTTCTGACAGCAACTTTCTGCTCTCTCAAGCGTCCTGTGGGAAGTTTGCATTTTGAGTGTCCATATCCCCTCTTGTATGCTCTTGAGAATTAAGGAATGCATTTAGTGTCATGGGGTCCTTGTCTTCTCCAGAAATAAGGTAAAAGCCAGCATCTCCGTTTTTAGGGTTATAGCAGCTTCCTCATCCCACAGGACCTTGGCTTCCCCTTTCGAATGGTAAGGACAGCGTGTTCTCTTTCCCTTTGGCAGACGCAGCCTGGTTGTCAGTAAGCTAGGTCAGAGGTCTGTATCCTCTTCAGGTTTGTTTCTGTATTATTGCCTACAGGAACATCGTGAGTTTGAGACTGCCTGTGAATGTTCAGTCTTTGTAAGCTGTCCTTGAAATGAGTCAGTCTAGTGTTCTGAGACCTCTTGGAAGCCCAAGGTCCACATTCTAGCATCCCTGGTCATTAGGTGTGGGATCATAATGCAGTTGTACCTCAGCTTCCTCAACTTCTGGAGGGTTAGATGAGACATCACAAAGTGCTGGATAAAATATGAACTGAATGTAGAGCCAGGAGCCTTCTCTGACTTGACCCTTCCGATAGCATTATGAGACAGGATCTGGGATGACCCCATTTCACAGAGGAGTGGACTGAGCTAGGGAGCAGGGAACTCATCGAGTTGTTTAACATCTTAGACATGGACATGGTGGAGATGGGATTTCAGGCCAGAATAACCTGACTTCATCCTCTAAATGGGATCCGTAGACCAGCAGCATCATAAATAACTGGGAATTTGCTGAGCGTGCAGATTCGGGAGTGTACCCTAAACTGGCCAAATTCAAATATTTGCCTGTGGGATCTAAGAATCTGTCTTCCTCTCCCCAGGCCCCCATCTCCAGGGTCTGGGGCTTGAACTCTGGGCCTGGGCATTGTCCCTGAGCTCCTTTCGCTCAAGGCTAGTGCTCTATCACTTGAGCCACAGTGCCACTTCCAGCTTTTTCTGTGATTAATTGGAGCCAGGAGTCTCATGGACTTTCTTGCCCAGGCTGGCTTTGGACTGTGGTCCTCAGATCTCAGCCTCCTGAGTAGCTAGGATTAAGGGGTAAACCACTGGTGCCCAGCCAGGAATCTGTTTTAACCAGCTCTTTGCGTAACTCTTTTATATATAAAAGGCTACTTTCATGGTTTGTAGTATAGTTTTCTGCATACAATGACTTTATCAGTGTCTGGAGGGCTGTCTAGCTGACTCTGGTGGGTTCTGATTGTCTCCTTGCCTACTTACTGCTTTGTGAGCTCCTCATACTCCGGCAGCTTGACCTTGAGAAGCAGCAGCCAAAGGGCCTGTGAAGAGCATCCTCCTCCTTTGGGATCACCAGGATCCCTCCCTGGGTTCCTATAGCATCAAACACAATGCTTGTTAGGAGTGTGTAGCTAGAAATCCTGTGTGTGTGTGTGTGTGTGTGTGTGTGTGTGGTGTGTGTGTGTGTGTGTGGTGTGTGTGTGTGTGTGTGTGTGTGTGTGTGGTGTGTACCTGTCCTAGAGCTTGAACTTGGGGCCTGGGTGCTGTCTCCAAGCTTTTTTTTGCTCAAGTCTAGTACTGTACCACTTGATCTACAGCTCCACTTCTGGCATTTTTTTTTTTGAGTAATTAATTAGAGAGAAGAGTCTCATGGACTTTCTTACTTAGACTGACTTTGAACCATAGTCCTCAGATTTCAGCCTCCTGAGTATCTCTGATTACAGGCATAAGCCACGGGAACCTAGCCAATTCTTCTATGTTATAGTTCCCAAACTGTCCAAAGCACTGGAGATGCTTTTGAATATGAGAATATTTGCCAGTTAAATTCACAAGTTTCCATTCAGTCCTATCCAAGGGTTTCTAATAGACTTTATCTGCTCCAGGAAATTTCAGGGCTGTTAGTTACATGAATTAATCAGTGAACCCTGAATACTTGTCTGTCTCCTGGAAAAAGGCCAAATTGTGTTTATGACCATCAGTGATAACACAGATGTTGTAAATACAACAATTCAGAGTGTTTCCAGAATGTTATATAAGCTTTCAGGGGCCTTTAAAATTTTTTCTAGGGGGAAAAAACAAATGAGATTTTTTTTCTTTTTTTATGTGGTCTCTAATCAGTTCTAGTATCCATAGATACCATATCATCAACATGATGAATTCCTTCTAGTTGGTTGCAAATAATACACTAGCATAGAATATGTTACATTCATAGAATGACAAGAGAAAGAAAGTTCCAGCAGGAAAGAGAAAAGCATGCTTGTATGTAGCTTTAAAAAATTTAAAAATATTAAAAAAAGATTTATTTAAAATTATCTATTTTAAAATTAAAAAGATAAAGATTAAAAAATTATTCTTGAAAAAATTCAAAAAGCATAATAAAGCACAGGAAGAAAATAAAAATCCTTCACATTTTCACTAGTTAGCATTGACTACTAAAATTTAGTGTCTAACTCTGTCTAGACTGTCTAGACATTTACTCCGGAGTTCTCTATTTTACCAAAAATGAAGCCCTACTTAGTATGCCGGTTTTCTAGCCTTATCTCCGTGTGTCTCATTTCATATTGGCTTGTACAGATGCGTGCAGTTTTCAAGGGGCAGTCTTCTTGCAGAAAAGAATTAAAATCACACCTCTGCTACTGTTGGCTCAACATATCAGTTTGTGTCATCTAAATCATCTATACCACCTGTTTAGATGTGGAGCAGTCATCAGCCAGACATGTTTTGGAGGTGGTTACTTGAAAATTAAATAAAATGACTAAGTTAGAGCTCCTTAGGCACTCATTCTACTTTTCACAGACTTAAATATATATGTATATTATTGTTATTAAGGTATTGTGCAGAGGGGTTTCATAAGTCTGGTAACGAGTACAAGACATTTCTTTTTCTTTGGACAATGTCACCCAGCATTTCACATTTTTAACTTACTAAAAACCATGCAGTGCACATTGCCAAAGTTCAACTTTAAGGCACATTTTGTGTGATGAAGCTTGCCAATACAGATATTCCAAAATAAAGTCTGACTTCATGTTCTTATTTGTTCTTTTGTTCTCAGGGAAATTCTGTCCGAGGGAAAGCACTATTAGGGAGATTCCAAGAACCAAGTTCAGGCCATTGAACCATGTCTTAACTGTTTTCTTGTTAGGAATGCTTAGAGATAAAAAGCTTACTGTAAAATTTAAAGGCTCTAGACTTAGCCTGTATCTATCCATATTACCCTGGGAAGAAAAGCAATTAAATTCAGTCACCAGCTGGGTGTGATTTTGCTGCACATCGTTAAGATGATTTTTGTGGGAGGATGCTTTTCTTTGCATTAGATGTTTCTGTCTTTTAAACAGAAAAGCTTTTATGAACTCAATATGCTTTGTGAAAAGATATTTACTCTAAAGACTTATCAATTCAAGAACAGAATAATTTGTCTGAATCTAACACGAGGCAGTGACAAATTCTTGACTTTGTATTTTAACCAAAGAACAAACTTTACTAGTTCCATAGACAAGTGACTCTTTCTGCTTGGATCATTGCATTCAAGTGTAAACTTGAATAAGTGGAGCTTGGGGGTCGAGATCACATTCTCCAAAGTGTATTGATTTGTCTCTGAATGGTTAGAACAAAATTCCATTATGATTTCTTCCTATACAGACATGCAAAAGCCAAACAGTCTCATTTGTCAATAATTTTCACCTTTCTTTTTGTTTGTGCCATTACTAGGGCTTGAACTCAGGGCATGGTCCTGTCTCCTAGCTTTTTTTTTTTTTTTTTGCTAAAGGCAGGCATGCACTATACTACTTAGCCCCATTTAATTTTTTTGTTTTTGTTTTTTAATCGGTCGTGGGGCCTGAACTCTGAGCCTGGGCGCTGTCCCTCAGCTCTTCAGCTCAAGGCTAGCACTCTACCACTTGAGCCACAGTGCCACTTCCAGCCTTTTTTTTCTGCTTATGTGGTGCTGAGGAATCGAACCCAGGGCCTCATGCATGCAAGGCAAGCGCTCTACCTTCCTAGCCCCTTAACGTTTTTTGTGGTTAATTGGAGATCCAAGTCTTATGAACTTTTCTGTCCCTACTGGCTTTCCACTATGTCCCTCAGATCTCAGTCTCCTGAGTAGCTGGGATTATAGGCATGAGCCACCAGCACCTGGCTAATTTCCACTTTCTACTAACGACTCATTGACATTTCAAGAAAGTCTTCTGCTTCTCTTCTTCTCTTTCTAAAGAATAGATTTTCCCCTTTATTATTTGTAAATAAAAATAAAGATTATAAACTCCAGGTTAGCACTGTATCAAATAATCCTAGTTTAGAAGATACACCCTAGAAAATAATTTAAAAACTGAATCAAATTATTGTCCTTTTTTCTCTTATTAGTTTTATGACTATTCGACATCAAAACAATCCACCAAGACTAAGCTGAGTCTTTAGAAACCAGTGGGTTTCTAAAAATCGCTATTCAAGAGAACAAATTTTTTTTTTATTTTAATGTTGAACTCAATACCAAAGAGATGGGGGAATTCGCCCCATCTCTCGGTTATCAGCTATAATAGGAGTTTCTTTTCAAGGATACACAGAAGAGGGAGAAGGGCTTTATAGATGAGAAAACACAAATGCTACCTCAGCCAGGAGAATGAGGTCAACATTAATGTCATATCATGTTAATAGCAGTGATCAATTAGCAAAGAGAATGGTACTTTACCCAAACCCAAGACCCCAGTGTAATAATGACAAAAAAAATCCAGTACTGAAATTCCACAAAATTCCTGGCAATTATTTATAGTGGTGTGGTGGCAAGAGAGAAATCACACAGAGGATAGCTGGTGTGCAGAGAAGGAGAGAGCGTGAACGAAGATACTGGGCAGAGCCGGTGAATCACTGTGGGTCTTAGAGTTTTGTTCTTTCCATTGACCATGAATAGCCACCAGAGGCTTTCATGAAAAGAAAGGCCATGACCAGGCCTGGCTGTAGAGAGATGACTCAGACTGAGTAAGGAGACTAGGGGCAGAAGAAGCACATTTGCTCCTTTTTGTTTTGAATGAAGAAGGCAAGAGACAAAAATAAAGGTAAGAAGTGCACGTGAGGAGGAACACTTTCAGGGAAAAGGTAGTTCTCTTTTCTTCGTTATTCATGAATTCAATGTGTCAGTCAATAAAACTCCATAGGTAGGCTTGAGGACAGAACATTAGTTGTGAGGGTAAAGTAACTGCCCGAGAATGGCGCCCCTGGAGTTGATCAAATTACTTGGCCACCAGTGTGTAAATTCTGACTGTTACAACCCTAGAGGCTGAGTGACCAGTCCTGAAGAAACAGAATAGAAGCAGCCTCTGTCTCTATGAAGTTCTCCTTCTGGATCATATTATGATTCCAGACTACCCTGTATGGCCTTTCCTCAAAAACAGAGGAATGAGAATGTTGGTAGAAAGAAATTCTCTGCTCTGTTCAGAGCAATTCGGCCTATGTTCAAGGTTAAGTCATTGGCCCAACCTGTAAGATGGAGATAGGAATAGCTGCCACCTCCCAGGACTATTGCCATGAGGGCCGAATGAAAGATGTGGTAAAGTGCTCTCGATGCACCTGGCTTGACTCATGCAAGCGATGAAGTGGATCCTGGGCAAAGAGAAAGCAATCTTCGGTCGCGCTTGCCACCGGTTTCCCTTGAGTTCAAACAAACATCCATCGTGTTTCCCCTGGGAGAAAGGGGAAACAGTGACAGAAGAGGAGAGCATTCCCTCAAGATCTAGATGGTGGTATCGTGCAGCTGATGACATGGATGCAGCTCAGGCAATTGCAGAGCTGTTCTGAGTGACACTTTTCCCTACTGCTTAGGGCTGAGTGCTGAAATGATGATACAGATGACAGCCTTTCATTTCCTTCCCCCTCCCCCCAATTTTCCTGCCTACATGATGAATCGGGGCCTCTATCTGTGCACTGTACTCAGGGAAGAACATGGGCTTCTAGAAGAAAATGCAGTCACTTTCTGTATCTGAGAATACTGTCTGACAAATCCATCTAGGGCCACCAGTCCTGCTATATCATATACAACATTCAAACAAAAATCATACCACCTATTAGGATATCTTAGCAAGCTGCATCCCTGGCCCAGAAATTTGAGCTTTGGCTATATTTAGATAAATTGAAAAGGGAGGGGAGGGGAAGCAAAATGACTGTAATACTTATTAAAGATTAAAATGAGTTTTTTTTGACAGATTACAAATTCTCACTTCTCTGGGTGATTTGGAAGACAAGTTTCTGGTAGCAAGGACAGAACAGGTTTATAAAGCCCTCCTTGGGGGTGTCTAGCAAAAGTTCTTCCTCAAATGTTGCTCCTAGCAATACCTACATAGCAAGCTATATAAACTCTTTATATTACATGATCACTATTTTATTATAACTATTTTTGTCAGTCGTGTAGCTTGAACTCTGGGCCTGGGCGCTGTCCCTCAGCTCTTCAGCTCAAAGCTAGTACTCTCCCACTTGAGCCACAGCACCACTTCCGGTTTTCTGGTGGTTTTTATTGGAGATAAGAGTCTCATAGACTTTGAGATGGCTTTGAATCTTGATCCTCAGATCTCAGCCTCCAGACTAGCTAGGATTACAGGTGTGAACCACTGGCACACTGCTTATGGTCACTATTTCTGTTCTTAGGCTGTCCAGCTCCAGCACTGATGGTCACCAAGATGAGACAGTCCACATGTGCCCAGACAGGAAGGACCAATCTCATTATTTCCTGACACAAAAGAAAAATGTAGGCTCCCTTTGAGACCCAGACAATCATGTGTATTCATGTTATGTTTACTTGCAAATTTACTTCAGGTAAGCTCTCTGTCCCCTTGGGTAAGACAGTCTCAGATCTCAGGGCGTTGCGTTCTTTTATCTGCATTTTACAGATGAAATGCCTGATGTTCAAAATTAAATAACCTGTCCAACCTGTAAGAGAAAGAATTGGAGGTCAAAATGAAGTCAGACTAAGGTTGGACAAATGGGATTGCATGAAATTGCAGAGCTTCTGCATGGCAAAGGACATAGCTAGCAAGATCAATAGAAAGCCCACAGATTGAGAGAAAATCTTCACTACCCATACAATGGACAAGAGTCTCATATCTAAAACATACTTGGAACTCAAAAAATTAAATCCCCCAAAAACAAATCTTCAAAGAAACAACTGCCCAATAAATAAGTGGGCTAAAGACATAAAGAGAAACTTCTCTGAAGAGGAAAGGATTGCCAATAGACACATGAAGAAATGCTCAACCTCCCTAGCCATAAAAGAAATGCAAATCAAAACAACATTGAGATACCACCTCACCCCAGTCAGAATGGCTATACTCAAGAACTCTAACAACAACAGATGCTGGAGGGGATGTGGACAGAAGGGAACCTTACTGCATTGTTGGTGGGAATGTAAACTTGTTCAACCACTTTAGAAAGTAGTATGAAGGTTCCTCAAAAGACTCCACATAGAGCTCCCCTATGACCCAGCAATCCCACTTTTGGGCATTTACCCAAATGTTCACAAACAAGACCATACTAAAGCTACCAGCACAACTATGTTTATTGCAGCATTATTTACCATAGCTAAAATATGGAACCAACCCAAATGCCTTCAGTAGATGAATGGATCAAGAAAATGTGGTATATATACACAATGGAATTCTATGCCTCCATCAGAAAGAATGACATTGCCCCATTTGTTAGGAAATGGAAAGGCTTGGAAAAAATTATATTAAGTGAAGTAAGCCAGGTGCAAAGAAACATAGGTCCCATGATTTTCCTTATTTGCAATATCTAGTATATGTCTGAGTCAAGCAGAAAAGGTCAGATAAGTTGATGTTAGGGAAATGAACCCTAAGATATGTATTCAAATGTTTTTTTTCCTTTCATGCGATTGTTTCTAACACATTTATAAGATTATTTCTTTGTTGCTTTGTATGTCCCTCCCCCACAGTATAACCCATGCTTTCACTGTATTTGATGTCGGTATAATTTGTGGAGGGGAAGGGGAAAAACAAATCGTTTCAATAGGGATACAGGTGGACCCATTGCAACAATGAGATGTACAAGTCGTTATGTCGAAAACGAACTTTACAACTTTGGTGGGGGTGGAGGGGGGAGTGGAGGATTGGGTGAGGGGGAAGGGGGGGGAGGATAGGAAGGGATGGGAAGGGGAAACAAAGGAGGAGGCTACAATGCTTGATAAGAAATGTACTCATTATCTTGCCCATGTAATTATAACCCCTCTGTACAGTATTTTCACAATAAAAAAAATGAAGTCAGACTGTTGACAGAAGGAAACGTCCTAATGTCAGTGTTGCCTGCTTCATGAATGAGTCTGGCATGAAGAACACAGAGAGTAAAGAGGGCTGGCTGATCTTCAATATTCAACCCCAATTATGGTGCTGCTCTCCCTCTTAGGGTACAGTACCTTCTGCTGTGTATTCATCCACAGGTGTCTGTGGCAAGCTCTCCTACCCAGGGTACCTTGCTATATCCAGATTCTTCCCTTCTTCCTTCCTTCCCTTCTTTCCTCCCTCCTCTTCTCCTTCCCTCCATCCCTTCCACCCTTCCCACTCTCTTCCTTCCTGTTGCCCTCTGTCTCTTGTAATACATTCTTCTCTCACCTCTCCCTCCTCTCCTCACCACTAGATTGTAGTTCTGGTGATTTGTAGGCACCACAGTGTCTTGTTGACCTGTATGTTGTCTGGCTCAGAGTAACCCTTCAATAAATACTAGCTGAATGTGTGCACGAATGAATGGAATTTTCATGTGTTGTTTAACCACTTGGTGCCATAACTTCCCAAGTATTTTATAGGTCTCTGTTTCTGTGGGCTATTGGAGGGCATGAAGTGGTTGCTGGGGTTATTTTGTTTACTAAACGTTTTGGCTCTCTGCATCCTGTGGGCGGGGATAAGAGGGAAAAACTTGGATAAAGCAAAGGGAGGGGTGACATTGTCCAAAAAGAATTGTACGCATTACCTGACTTATGAGATGGTAACCTCTCTGTACCACACCTTAATAGTAAGAATAAAATTATATTTTAAAATTGTTTCAAGCTGGATGCTGGTGGCTCATGCCTAGAATCCTAGCTACTCAGGAGGCTGAGATCTGAGGATTGCAGTTCGAAGCCAGCTGGCAGAAAAGTCAATGAGACTCTTATCTCCAATTAACCACCCCCAAACCAGAAGTGGAACTGTGGATTAGGTATTAGAACATGAGTCTTGAGCAAAAGAGCTCAGGGAAAGTGCCCAAGCCCTAAGTTCAAATTCCATGACTGACAAAAAAATAAAAGTTTTAGCTACCTGTAAGACTCAGGGCTGTGGAAAGAAGGGCGTGGTATTGTTGTTGGGAAAGTCAGAGACTTCATCCTTGTACAAGTTAGTTGAGTGCATTTGCCTATCCTTCTTTTCCTTTGTTATCCCTTTCAACATTTGCACCCTCCAAACCTGCCCCTTCTCTCACTTTTCTTAATTTTTAGGATATATATCGATTTTTTTCTTGCCATTTACCACAGCAGTTTGTGTATATGATGCATCTTAATCTGTGTCATCCCTTTAACATCTTCACCCCCAACCCCCTTCCCTTATTTTTTCTCAATTCTGTGGTGCATACAATGCATTCTTGCCTGCATTCTACTCCCTTCCTCCATTCATTCTTCTACCCTATACCCTCCCCAACTTGAAAGTACCCTGCAGGGATAGAAATGGCTCTTCTGGTCTAGTTGGTAAGGGAGTGAGGAGGGTACTGGAACAAGATAAGAAGGCCAACTTCCAGACTAGGAGCTCCTAGGGTAACTGTGGGGGATGTGAGAGCCAGGAAATACGCCATGTCTGTAGTTAGGGAATTTCAGAACTAAGGGCATGGGCCAAAGGAAATTTTGTGGCTGCTGAGAGATGACACGGTTTGCCAGTATGCCTAAAAGTAGGTATGGTCCACACCCATGACCTGGCACATGCTTTATCTTGACTGTCCAAAATTTTGCCTGTGTGGTTCCTTAGCTTCCTATGAAACATGTAACTAAGGGAAATGCATATCAACTAAAGATAAAGCAAAAAGAAAAATAGTATTCAAGACAGGAACTTCAATGAGCTGAAGAGGAGCTCTTCTGAGAAGAAGAAACTAACACGGGCCTCCAGCAGTTCCATATCTATGAAGTAACTAGGACAGGCTGGCAAGGTTGTTGTTGTAAATCTTTGAAACTGAGGCAGAGAGACAGAGAAAGTGAGACTTGTCTAAAGTCAGAAAAATGGCTATGTTTGGGAGCAAGTTTGAACCGGGATTCCTCACCAGGCTTCCTTAAAAATGTGATCCCTGGGCTGGGAAGGTGGCTCAGTGGTAGAGCGCTTGCCTTGCATGCCTGAGGCCCTGGGTTCGATTCTTCAGCACCACATAAGTAAAAAGAAAAAAGCCAGAAGTGGCGCTGTGGCTCAAGTGGTAGAGTGCTAGCCTGAGCTGAAGAGCTGAGGGACAGCGCTCAGGCCCAGAGTTCAGGCCCCATGACTGGATCCAAAAAAAAATATGATCCCTGCTTAGAAGGTGGGAGAGACCACTGTGGGGGGTGTTGGTCAAGGGGAAGAACACCTGCCTGGCCACAAGTCACAAGTTCAAACCTCATTACTGCCAGAGAGAGAGAGACAGAGACAGAGACAGAGACTGAGACAGAGAGACAGACAGAGAGGCAGACAGAGACAGAGACACAGAGACAGAGAAAGGTGTGGAGAGGGAGGGAGGGAGAAACAAATCTGACCGTATTGGTATGATTGGGTATTCCTAAAGCATGGACTCACAGGCATGTGAGATTTCTCTTGTCATTTTGTGGTAACTCTGGGGGCTAACATTTCACTACGCCTGCTTGTCCCGCTTAGTTAGAAAACTCTTCAGGCAGAGGAGCAAGATCCTTAAGTCCACTGTTATTTGGAAAAATATGCAAGTGAGAGTAGTCTATTCACTTTCCACAGGCAAATCTTTTGCAATCTGCGTCATTTCGCAGACTCACAGAACTTCAGAGCTGAAGAGCTCTCAAAGACAGATACTTTGCCCCGTTGCCCAATCTAGATTAGGTAAAAGCTAGGGCAAGAGTTTATTCTGGCTCTTTCCATCCTCCTGTCTGCAGTATTGAGTGAGTGATTATTCTATTCAAATTAAAATCCTGAATTTGTAATTATGAACCCAGGAAAAGGGCATTTATCACTTGAATCATCTTAGCAGCATATGTCAGAGTTAGGGAGGGAATTTTTTTTCTGCTAAAAATTCTGTTCTAGGTTATTTAGGGTGGTGAAGGGCTGCCTGCTGTGGAGAAATGGATGTGCAAAGGCATGCTGATGCCTGACCTGAGTTCTCTCTTGGCCCAAGGGAACTAGAAACTATGAACCCCAAAGGTTTTGCTTGATGCTTCCCATCAAGCATAAAACTGAAAATAGGAAGCTATTGCTTGCTGACTGTGAGATAAACTTGTTTCAGAAGTCTGCCAAAAGCAGTTGATCATATGAAAAGCCACATGACTAACCAGAAATAATTGGAGCTTAAAAGATTCCAGGGTCGATGAGTAAGATTTTTTTTCCCCACCATGGGATCTGGTTAAAGCGAATTCACCCACTCAGATGTTACTGCAGTCCCATTACATTTTACCCTGGAACATTTCACTTGTCCTAGTGTGGCAGATTAAGTGATTTCATTAACAGAGAAATGTCAGCCTTTATTGACTACAACTAGCTGTTCATTTATTTCTGCCTTATTAATTTGTTTCTCTGTGCTCCAGGCAGGAGGAAGAAATCACATCTCTTTCTTGTATCCTTTTCAGATTTCTTCAGTATAATGTGATTTCTCTCTTTCCTGAAATTTAGAAACCCTTTCTTTACAATTCTCTCATCAGATTTATGATCTGTTGCTTTGTATTGTAGCAACTCAAAAACATGTGTTATGTTATTATTCAAAACTAAGGGAACTGCTTTACCATTTTTTTTCATATTCCCCTAGTCTTGGCCTAGAGGATATTCTTAGCATTATGGAATGAATGATGAATGAATACTCATTGACTTGGTTGAACAAATTAGTTCCTCATAGGGTAATCCCCAGATTTTAGTCACTTAAGACTTAATGGTTTCCTTCTCATGGGATGTTAATGTCTGTATTGAGTGAGATACAGCTTTGCTCTCCTTTTTCATTCTGCAATCTCCAAGGAGGAGCAGCAAACAATTGGGATAATAAACCTATCCATGGTGGGGAACAGGAAAGATGACAGAGGTACATGATGGATCAGAAATAGTATTATATCACCTCTGCTCAAATTTCATTTGTCCACAGGTAGTCCGGAAGTCAAATCTTCACTAACTCTATTAGTGGAGTGGTGGGCAAGATATAATTCTTCCATGAGGAAGGCAGTAAATATTTGAGAATAATAATAATAATATGATCTACTAGAAAAGTCATTTCATTTTTAAGGAGTTTAGGACATAGTTGAAGAGCCAGCCATTCTCAAATAGCTACAATTTTGAGCATGACGTAAAAGCAATGTATTATAGGGGTAGATTGTATAACCAGTAAGATTTTAGACAGTTGCTACTGGGGTCTCACACCTGTAACTCTAGCTACTTAGGAGTCTGAGGATCATGATTCAAAGCCAGCATGGACAGGAAAGTCTGTGAGGCTCTTATCTCCAATTAACCCCTCAAAAAGCAGAGTAGAGCTATGGCTCAAATGGTAGAGCGCTAGTTTTGAGCACAGAAGCTCAGGGATAGCACTCAAGCCCTGAGTTCAAGCTCCAGGATCAGTACTAAAAAAACCTCTCAACCTCCCCCCCAAACCCTGATACTATTTTGTGAGAGGAAATTGAAGAAAATGCTACTAGAAAAACATTAAAATATACTCAATAAGAGGCAAAAAGTCCATTTTAGGTAGAAGGTCAGGTACCCTACAAAGACATGATAGTGTCTTCTATTCCAAGCAGAGGAATTTAGAGTTTATTTAACAGACAAGCCACTGGAGGTTTTGGAAGTTAGACAAGTTCAAGATATTTATGAGATTTTAAGGAGTCAAAAGTCGTTGCCATTACAACTGGAACCAGGATAGTAACAAATATGAACAGGACATAAGACACATACAATCTGCAAAGAAAATCGATAGAGTTTTAAAAACAGATGGGAGAAGGGAATATAGGAAAGAGAGAGAGAAACAGAGCAATAGAAAAGGATTTAGAGTCGGAAGCTAGGCTCATGCCTGTAATCCTAGCTATTCAGGAGGCTGAAATCTGAAGATTGTGGTTCGAAGCCAGCCCAGGCAGGAAAGTCCATGAGACTCTTATTTCCATTTAATCACCAGAAAACCAGAAGTGGTGCAAAGTGGTAGAGCACTAGCCTTGTGCCCAGACCCTAAGTTTAAGCCCTACAACTGACCCCTCCCCCAAAAAAGAAATAAGACTGGAAAAAGAGTTAGACAATGATGATACCATACACAGAAGTAGAAGAATAAGAAAGAGGACAGAGTTGTGAAATAAGACAATATTACCTGTGCCAACCTTGAAAAGTTTTAGACTGACAAGCCGAGTAGACACAGAGATCTAGAGGAGTTGAGTTCAGGATTGTGGTGGTTGTGTTTAAAGAAATAGCCAGATGGAACTCCTCCCTGACTAAGAGATGCATGGGGGTCCCAGAGGGCAATAATGGCAAAAGGCAGCCTTGGGGTCTATCCTCCTATAGGGTAGGAAAGAGGCATAGTTAGGAGGCTGGAATCAAGACTTCAGTGAGGAAGTAATCTAAAAGGAAAATGGACGTAGGCCATGCAAGGAAGGCAGGGGGAGATATGTACTCAATAGAGGTCACCAGAGAGTAGGTAGGTGTGATGTAAGGTAGCTCTTACCAGGGGAGAAATAAGGAGCGTGTCATTTAATGTCAATCTTGACATAAAAAAGGAGTGATTTATTATTGAAAAGCCACAATTGCTTTATAAAAACATAGTCAAGGTAGACAGAAGCAGAAGGGCCTCTCCAGCAAGTCTATCACCCGCACTTTTAGTATGTTTGAGGTCTAGCACTACAACAGTCATTAGGATTGGGGAATATATATTGAGCTTCATGACTGATCACTTTAGAAACTCTTGTGGGGGGGCAGGGGTAGGGGGGACTGGAGCTTGTTAATTGGGGTAAGTGTCCTTTCAGTGAGAAGAGAGCCACAGCTCCACTTCTTGTTTTCTGGTGGTTTATTGGAGATAAGAGTCTCATGGATTTTCCTGCCCAGGCTGGCTTTGAACTGCGATCCTTAGATCTCAGCCTCCTGAGTAGCTAGGATTACAGGCGTGAGCCACTGGCACCTGGCCAAATTAGGCCTTTTTTTGTTGTTATATTAACGTTTTTTATTCCATCTGGTCTGAAATGGCTGCTGTCTGGAAATTAACTAGTAGGTTTGTAACCCACAAAACTCTGGGTGGTAGAAAGGGGAATATGATCCACTAGTGTATAAGTAAGCTACATGAAGTTGCTGTGGGGTGATTTGGGCAATGTTGTCAGGCAGACAGGACTGGTAAAATTAGCAAACACAAGTGTTTCACAATATATTCATGCATTTATCCATTCATTATTCATCACTCACAATCATTCAGCCCTGCACAGTATTTACTGCGTACCTGTCAGGTGTTTTGTTAAGTGCTGGAGATGACAGAGCCTCTCCATTCATACAGCTGAACACCTGCAGAAGTCAAATGGGGTCATTCAGCGACGAATGCCACACAGAAAAGATAGATCAGGTTAAAGGGATAAATAATAAATTGGGTGAAGGGTTGTATGATATATAATAGTCTCTAATGAAAAAAACACAAACAGATATGAATAATCTGGGAGGTGCATTTCTGTGGGGCCAGGGGAGTACAGGGGGGAGGGAAGAAGCAGCTACTGCTAACACATCATTCTTAAGGCAGGAATGGACTTGGCATGTTTTAAGAAATGGCTGGGTTTTGAGCCAGAAAAACATGTTAGGGATGATGATTGTAGAGGGTCATTTTGTGGAAATAGGCCATAAAAGGGTAAGAGCTTAGCAGAGCGTAAGAATGTTAAGATGTTAATATAGAAGGATGTTAATATAGGCAAGAGAAGACAGAAATATTAATGAGAATGACAATAGTGCCGAGAGGAAGAGAGATGGAAAGCGTTTAAATGTATTTCTAAATTTTTCAACATCACCTTTATTGAGACATAATTCCTAAACTCTACCATTTTATTTAATTGTTCCCCTTCAAAGCATATGAGTGAATAGCTTTAGAGTTACAACAGAACTCCACTGTCCAGTAGATGCAAAATATGATGTCAAAAGATCAGGATGGAGGCTGGGAAGGTAGCTCAGTGGTAGAGCGCTTGCCTTGAATGCATGAGGCCCTGGGTTTGATTCCTCAGCACCATATAAGCAGAAAAAAGCCAGAAGTGCCCCTGTGGCCCAAGTGGTAGCGCACTAGCCTTGAGTTGAAGAGCTGAGGGACAGCACCCAGGCATAGAGTTCAGCCGCAACAACCAACCAAAAAAAAAAAAAAACCCTATAAAAGATCAGGATGTCACTTGGATTGTAGATTAAACAACTGGATGAATGCTGGTGGCTTTGCAGAAAATGCTGGAGTAAAGAAAAGTATCTACATCTTTAGACTAGGAGATCACCTACCAGCATATGGAAAAAAGCCTAACATGTTGTAAATACATCTTTTTGTGCATTCCTTTCCCTACATACCACTTTTTATTGTTGGACAAAGATCCAGATAGTGAAATCCACATGTAGAGTCTAAGAAGGATTTTTAGAAGCTGGGCTATGAATCCAGGAACTTAAATATGTCTGTGATTTCTGTGCTAGGTCTGTCTGCTAATGATGACAGAAGATAGATTTGGAAGCCATGTAGTAAGTTACCATGCAGGATGTTTTCTCTAGGAAGAGAGAGAACAGATGATCATGTTGGATATTTCTAGTGGGCAATAGGATGAGTTCTGTTAGTATCCTCCCATACAACAAAGAAGAAGAGCATGTATCGGATGGCATGTTCTTGTTGCCCAATAAATCACTGATATGTGAAATTCGGTGATCTCCATCGGGATTCCCCACTATTAATTCTGCAATCTTGATGCTACAAAGTGTCAGACGCTTTGTGAGTTGTGTATATTTCTATAGCACATTTACTAATAAACATGAAAAAAGTGTGTGCAGACATACATTCATAAGACTGAAGCTTATGGTAATAATGCATATTCCCTAGTGAAGTGATAGATAGAACAACTGGAGAAAAATCAGTCGAGCTGAATATAGAGAAAGAAATACTGAGATAAAAATGTATTCGTGGGACATACTTTGTTTGGCTTCTTGCCTCATCTTGAATGTTGGGCCTCACTTGTCTGTGTTATGTGTTGCTGTTTAACCAATGGCAACAAGGCTTTGTGGCTGAAGACCACACCTTATTCTGTCTCTTGTCGTGTTGTGAGCTGATGGAGCTGGTCAGGACAGACTTACCCCGTGGTCTCTCATGTGTGGCAGGCAGGCAGCTGCTGGAACTGAAGCTCTATTTTGGCTCAACTGAGCTAATGGCATTAAGTATTTGTGGCAGTGGCTTCTTTGACACATACTTCTAACACTTCAGGTCCTCTATGTGGTCTTTCTTTCAAGTAAAATAACTTGCTCTTTTGATATGGCAGCTTGGGAAGTAGGAAGTGAAAATTTCAAGCCTTTATGAATTGACACCTGGTACTGACCTAGGCCCTTTGACCACATTCTACTGGTTGACACAATCAAAGATCATCTCAGATTGAATGTGGTGGAGGAACATCCCCATTTCCATAGGGGACACATGAGTGGGAAGAGGGAAGAAATTGATCACAACCATTTAAGAATTGATCACAATCTCATACAGGAATTACCAGGCCTTTTACAAAAGAATATTCTTCACATAATTATCACCCGTTGAGATTGCTACTATAAAAACAAACAGTATTAGTGGAGGTGTGGGTTGATTGGAATTTTTGTGTACTCTTGGTGGAAATATAAGTAATATTTTCTGTGCAAAGCAATAATAACATTAACATGTTTTCAATAAAAATTAGCCTATGAAATGGAAAGACTTGGAAAAAATTGTATTAAGTGAAGTAAGCCAGGCCCAAAGAAAATAGGTCCCATGGTTTCCCTTATTTGCAATAATTAGTATATGTCTGAGACAAGCAGAAAAAGTCAGATAAGTTGATGTTAAGTGAAATGAACCCCAAGATAAGGATTCAAATGATTTTTTCTTTCTTGTGATTGTTTCTAACATATTTGTAAGATGATTTCTTTGTTGCTTTGTATGTCCCTCTCCCACCTCCCCCCCCCCCCCCCGCCCCTTATAACCCCTGCTTTCACTGTATTTGATGTTGGTATAATTTGGGGAGGGGAAGGGAAAAAACAAATTGTTTAAATAGGGATACAGGTGGACCCATTGCAACAATGAGATGTACAAGTCGTTATGTTGAAAAACGAACTTTACAACTTTTGCTGGGGGGAGAGGGAGGTGGAGGAGTGGGGGGGTGGGAGATGGGAAGGGGAAACAAAGGAGGAGGCAACAATGCTTGATAAGAAATGTACTCATTACCTTGCCCATGTAATTGTAACTCCTCTGTACGGTATTTTCACAATAAAAAAATTAGCCTATGATGGCTGAGTCTTACGCTAATTACTCCATTTCTGAGCATATATGGTCCACTACTAAGCATATACCATGAGGAATTGAAAGAAGGGTCTCAAAGAGATATTTTGTAGTAGCATTATTCACAATAGCTAAAACCATGGGAGAAACCCTGTGTCCCTTGATGGATGAGCGAATAAGCAAAACGTGCTAGTAATAGTAATAGTAAATAACATATAGCACATATTATATATATGCATATATATATATATATATATGAAGTGGAATATTATTCAGACTTACAAAGGAAGGAAATTCTTTTATTTTTTGTGCTGGTCCTGGGGCTTGAACTCAGGGGTCTGGGTACTGTTCTTGAGCTCCACTTCTGGCTTTTGTTTTGGTAGTTATGGAGATAGGAGTTTATAGACTTTCCTGCCTGGGTTGGCTTTGAACCTTGACCCTTAGAACTTGGCTTCCTCTAGGATTATGGATGTGAGCCATGAGCACTCAGAGGAAATTCTTTTTTTTTTAAATTAATTAATTTTTAAGTTCTATTTAAGTAGCTATACAAAGGGTTACAATTCAACATGCCATTTCATGAGTACAGTGCATCTTGATCAATGTCATCTCACAAAGAAAGGTAATTCTGATATACAGCATAATGTGGGTGAAATTTGAACACATTAATTGAGCAAAGTAATTAAGCCAGTTACTAAAACACAAATTGTGTATAATTCTACTTAGATGAATGGTGGTTACTCAAAACCACTAAGATGTTAGGTTTATATTATGTTTATTTCATCAAAATAAGGAAATTAGAAAAAGATCTTTAGTGTAATTTGCTCTGGAATAAATTGGATAGTCAGAAAACTACAGATTGATCATTGTTTTTTGTTTTGTTTTGTTTTTTGGCTGGCTCTGGGGCTTGAACTCAGGGCCTGGGTACTGTCTCTGAGCTGCTTTTTTGCTCAAGGCTAGCACTCTACCACTTGAGCCACAATACCACTTCCAGCCTTTTCTGTTTATGCTGTACTGAAGAATCGAACCCAGGGCTTGCTTCATGCATGCTAGGCAAGCACTCCACCACTAAGCTACATTCCCAGTCTTGATAACAGTTTTGTATCTTATAAACATGTGAAAGAGATTTTGAACCAGGTGCTGGTGGCTTATGCCTGTAATCCTAGCTGCTCAGGAAGCTGAGGATCATGGTTCAAAGCCAGCCCAGGCAGCAAAGTCTGTGACACTCTTATCTTCAATTAACCACCAGAAAATGGTAAGTGGTGCTGTGGTAGAGCACTCACCTTGAGCTGAAGAGCTCAGGGTCAGCAACCAAGTCCAGAGTTCAAGCCCTAAGACTGACAAAAAAAAAAAAAAAAAAAGACTTTTGACATATAGATTCTTTTTTTTTTTTTGGGTCCGGTTGTGATGCCTGAACTCTGAGCCTGGGCGCTGTCCCTCAGCTCTTCAGCTCAAGGCTAGCGCTCTACCACTTGAGCCACAGCACCACTTCCGGCTTTTTTCTTTTTGCTTATGTGGTGCTGAGGAATCGAACCTAGGGCCTCAGGCATGCAAGGCAAGCGCTCTACCACTGAGCCACCTTCCCAGCCCGACATATAGATTCTTAACTTCTCAATGCTATAAATTAGATGTTATTCTTTAAAAAATGACATGTAAACAAAATTCTCTTGCAATTCTTCATTTTTTTTTAGAAGTAGCTGCTTAAATACTATTTGATTTTATTTTTAAATCTAGGTCTACAAGTCAATCCGAAGAATAATTGCAGGTCACAATGGTCAATGCAACCCATTTAGCTATGCAGAAGTGTAGTAGATACAGGCATTCAGGTGTTCCTTAGACATACCTACAGTGTCAGATGCATAGCTAGCCAACACCAGAGTTGAAAGCCAGTGTATTGGAATAAGTCTAGATGGATCTCAGAGAAGAAGTGATATAGGGAAAGAATCAGAAAAAAAAGGGTTGGCATGTATCAAATTAGAAAGGAACCAGACATATTGCCAGGAGCTTCTGGAAATGTGAGAAAGGCAGGAAGCCCAAAAAGAATGAGAACCAGCAAAGGGACTGAACAGCATCCCAGGAGAAATCTCATGCTGAAAATGAAAAGTAGAAAAAGAATAGAATAGAGGCAGATAGGTGATTGTTGACAAGCTGCTTTAAATACTTAACAAATGCAACAGATGTGGCCAGGCCACATGGAGCAGGAAGGAATCATTGGAAAACATACGCATGCGCCTAACCAACAATTGCTCAAGGCAGGAAAGCCTTTCCAACTCATCTGCTCAGGTCCTTTCAGTTACCTCTCCAGAAATGTCCCTCTGATTAGAAGAAGGTTTATAAAAACCCACACATCTCCTATAAGTTAGATTGTGAAGAATTGTTTTATTCTTCTTCCGTAATCCTGAATTTTCAGTTCAGCCCTGCAATGTGTGGGCAGCGTTAGGGTACTCTTGCTGTGTGAATTTCTTTCTTGTGATTTGTGAAGTATGGGTAAGGCCACCTAGCAAGACTCAGCTTCTGCTTCCCCTCCCATCTTCCATCCCATGAAGGCTGAATTGTTATGGCCATATGCTAGTTAGGTTGCTCATGGTAGCCACATGCTATGCGTTAATTAAAAAAGTAAAAAGAGTCTGTGTAGCTTCTAGAAATAAGCATGTTGGAATCCGACCTAAAAACAAATCTGATAGCCACCAACGAGTACTCACCTCTTTAGCCTTCACCATAGTTTGCTCTGATCTTATTTCCTATGAAGGAGAACTAAGTTAGGCCAACAGTACGTAAGGCCATAAGAACAGAAAAGATGACACTGGTTTTTAGGATTAGGAATTGGTAGGACTTTGCAGAAAAGGTCCAATGCAAGTAAGCTCATGTATAAGAAATCTAAATAAAGATTTAGAAATGAAGGTAAAATGACCTCAGAATGAATATCACAGAGACCCAAACAGCAGTCGCATCCTGTATGAACAGAAACTGTCAGCATCACACCCTGATAGCAAAGGTCAGTGACAAATACCGTAATCTAAGTAGAGAATGGCAAAAGTAATCTTAATTTCCAGAACTGCCCAGTTAATCAAAAACTCTGGAACTATTCCCAGGATTTTTTTTTAATTTTTTTTTTTTTTTTTTTAGATCTAGGCAAAACCTCAAGACAGCCCTTGCACAATTGATCTGATGCCAATGGGATGTGAGAAGGTAGCGGGCGAGCTGCATCATCAAAGGGCTTTGACAGAATTAAAAAGTGACTCGCAAAAAGACTGGAACTGAAAAGCAAACTCAAATCATCCATGTGTGGTGATGGGAGAGGAGAGGGCGGGGAGGGCGGGGAGGGCAGGGGTGCATTCAAGGGGAAGAAAAAAAAACAGTTCCACAATGTAGAGGAAGTTGGTCAGACTTCAGGTTCCCCTGGGGGGAAGCAGCTTTTCTTTTGAAAAAAAAAATTAACTTGGAGTTAGTATCAGATTTATTCTTCACAGTGAATTCAAACTTAGGAAAAACCCTAAGAGTGAGAGGAGGTCATTTTCTTTGGAGGTGAAAGCAATAGAGGCAGGGGTAATTGAAAATATGTTTATTCTTTATATGCTTCATTCATTTTTAAAATTGTTATTATAAAGGTGATTACGGTTACATGAGTGGGGTGAAGAGTATATTTCTTTTTGGACAGTGTCTCCCCTTCCCTTGCTCTCTCTCAGTCTTTCCCTCCCATCCCCACCCACAAGTTGTACAGTTCTTAGTGTCCAGTGAGCACCCCTGCTCCATTTGTTCCCCCTTTATCCCTCCACTTCTGTGCCCCCCTTGCCCTCCCAAAGACCGATGAAAAAACAAAGCAACAAAGAAAATACCTCATTTTCATTTCCTGGAGTTCATAAATATTAGAAGGTATTTTTAGTCTAACTGATGACTCTCACCCTGGTCCAGGGGAAGTGAAGGCTGAGAACCCACAAACGTCTCTGTGACTCCTCAGGAATAACATGGAATCCATAGGGAGTTGTAGTTGAACCAAAGGCCTTATTACAGTTGAGTCTAATCAGAGCATGCCCATCTGTCCAAGAACACCAAGGACCAGAGTATTCCTGAGTGTCATAAATAAATTACGTAATTAGACCTCATTGGTCCATATACAATGTATTAGTGACATCGTTCAAGTGCTCTGACTTCATCTACTTAATTTTCGAGATTTTTAGCTCGAAGCACATCTGTTCCATTTGGCTGACTGCAGCACTGTGTGTGTGTGTGTGTGTGTGTGTGTGTGCCTTTCCTGGAACTTGAGCTCAGCGCCTGAGCATTGTCCCTGATCTTATTGGCTCAGGGCTCTACCACCTGAGCCACAGCTCTACTTCCACTTAAAAAATTAGCTAAAGATAAGGGTTTCCAAATGCATCTTTTTATCCACACATTCCATTTCGGAGTGGAATTTTGGGAGAAATATTTTCACCGCAAACATGTACATACAGACTCATGTGCACAATCCTAGCTACTTGGGTGATGGAGATTGGGAATGAGATTGAGAGGGTGAATTATGGCCATGATGTTCAATGTACATGTGTGAAAATGGAACTGGTAGCTTGAGCAGATGGGTGGAGTTGGGAGAAATAGGGAAGAACCATGTAGGGTTTTCTCAGCTACACGGGAAGCTAAGATTTGGAGAATTGAGGTTCCAGGCCAGCCTAAGCAACAGAGGCCTATAAGATTCCATTTCAATAGAAGCTGAGTGCAGTGTACCTACCATTCCAGCTATGAGGGGAGCACAAAACTGGGAGATTGTGGTCCAGGTACAGGTCTGGAAAAAAATCAGCGTGATATCCCAAAATAACCAAGAGGTCTGTCTCAGTGGTAGAGCACCTGCCTAGCAATCGCAAGACCGCAAGTTCAAGTATCAGTGCCACCAAGATAAAAACAAAAAATGGTTAAGTGAGGGAATATGAATGAGGCAAATAACCCTTTATGAGACTTTTTCTAACAAAGTGGATTGCAGTCTACCTGTCCTGTGTTATGAGTGTATTACTGAGAGACACTAAAGCAAAGAACAACCAAACATTTCTATGATGGTTTTACTTCAGATGTAACTTTTCTTTTTTTTAATTTTTATTATTATTTTTATTGTGAAAATACTGTACAGAGGGGTTACAATTACATGGGTAAGATAGTGAATACATTTCTTATCAAGCATTGTAGCCTCCTCCTTTGTTTACCCTTCCCATCCCTTCCCATCCTCCCCCCTCCAATCCTCCCCTCCTCCAAGTTGTAAAGTTCGTTTTTGACATGACAACTTGTACTTCTCATTGTTGCAACAGGTCCACCTGTATCCTTATTTAAACGACTTGTTTTTCTCCTTCCCCTCCACAAATTATACCGACATCAAATACAGTGAAAGCATGGGTTATACTGTAGGGGAGGGGCATACAAAGCAACAAAGAAATAATGTTATAATTGCGTTAGAAACAAATGCATGAAAGAAAAAAAAGCATTTAAAATACATATCTTAGGGTTCATTTTCCTAACATCACCTTATTTGACCTTTTCTGCTTGACTCATGCATATACTAGATATTGCAAATAAGGGAAATCATGGGACCTATGTTTCTTTGGGCTTGGCTTACTTCACTTAATATAATTTTTTCCAAGTCTTTCCATGTCCTAACAAATGGGGCAATGTCATTCTTTCTGATGGAGGCATAGAATTCCATTGTGTATCTATACCACATTTTCTTGATCCATTCATCTACTGAGCGGCATCTGGGTTGGTTCCATATTTTAGCTATGATAAATAATGCTGCTATAAACATAGTCGTGCTGGTAGCTTTAGTGTGGTCTTGTTTGTAAACATTTGGGTAAATGCCCAAAAGTGGGATTGCTGGGTCATAGGGGAGCTCTATGTGGAGTCTTTTGAGGAACCTTCATACTACTTTCCAAAGTGGTTGAACAAGTTTACACTCCCACCAACAATGAAGTAAGGTTCCCTTCTGTCGACATCCCCTCCAGCATCTGTTGTTATTAGAGTTCTTGATTATAACCATTCTGACTGGGGTGAGGTGGTATCTCAATGTTGTTTTGATTTGCATTTCTTTTATGGCTAGGGAGGTTGAGCATTTCTTCATGTGTCTATTGGCCATCCTTCTTTCTTCTTCAGAGAAGTTTCTCTTTAAGTCATTAGCCCACTTATTTATTGGGCAGTTGTTTCTTTGGAGATTTGTTGTTGGGGGGTAACTTTTCTTAAAATACAGTGTTTTCTTGTTATTTCTTTTTCACTTCTGGTAAATACATCTGTAAGAATAATTAGTTTTAGAAGTTGGCTTTCCATGGCATAAAATAAACAATTTTTAGTGGACCAAGTTAAAAAAATCTTTTACTTTGTTGAGGCTGATTTTTCTTTTTACATTTTTTATTAAATATCTCTTATTGTTATTATAAAGGTGATGTACAGAAGAAGTTACTGTTTCATTAGTCAGGTAATGAGTACATTTCTTTCTTTCTTTTTTTCCCTGGAGATGGGGGTAGGCAATGTTATCTCTTTCTTTTTCTTAATTTATTTGGTGGTATTGGATTTGAAATCAGCATCTCCTGCTTGTTAGGCAGAGTTTTTTTTGGGGGGTGGGGAGTCTGGTCGTGGGGCCTGAACTCTGGGCCTGGGTGCTGTCCCTCAGCTCTTCAGCTCAAGGCTAGTGCTCTACCACTTGAGCCACCGCACCACTTCCGGCTTTTTTTTCTTTTTGCTTATGTAGTGCTGAGGAATCGAACCCAGAGCCTCAGGCATGCAAGGCAAGCACTCTACCACTGAGCCACCTTCCCAGCTCCAAGGCAGAGGTTTTATCACCCCCAAGACCTTTTGGCTGATTTTTCTTTGTAGATGGCCTAAATGATTGTGATGGCTACAGACATCTCCAGCATTATTTGCAAGAAGAGAAACTCTCTTGTCACCTAGGGATTTAAAAATTGTTCAGGGATACAGGATCAGAGAAAAGGCTC
Organism: Dipodomys spectabilis; assembly: GCF_019054845.1. Taxonomy (NCBI): domain Eukaryota; kingdom Metazoa; phylum Chordata; class Mammalia; order Rodentia; family Heteromyidae; genus Dipodomys; species Dipodomys spectabilis. The sequence continues at coordinate 10,424,094 of NW_024870679.1, read as the reverse complement.
TAAGGAAACACAGACAGGGTTCACTGGGGTGCTGGAGACATGATCACAAATACAAAGGCAATCCAGCAGGTAAGGTCAGGTGGAAGGAGTCTTATTACCAAAGGAACGTGATTTCATTTGGGGCACAGGACTTTTCAATTTATTATTATCATTTTTTAGTTTTTGGAAGTCCTAGGGCTTGAAGTGAGGGCCTGGAGACTTTTTTTTCTCAAGGCTAGCACTCTACAGCTTGAGCCACTTGAGCTCCTCTTCTGTTTTCTGAATTGGAGATACAAGTCTCACAGACTTTCCTGACTAAGCTGGCTTTGAACCACAGTCCTCAGATGTTAGCCTCCTGAATAGCTAGGATTTCAGGCATGAGCTATAAGCACTTGGCAAGGAGGACATTCTTTATTGGATAAAACTTTATTCATTTTAAGCTACATCTAAGAATCGAATGTCTAGAACAACTCTATGAGAGGTCAAGTCTCCTATTTCTTGGCTGCTGTTTTGGAATTAGGAGACCAAGTTAATCAAATCTCAGTGGTGGTCATGGAGAAATCACAACTTAAAAGCAAAACACTGAAGAGGAAGAAGAAGTGAAAAAGCATGTACCTCTTATGGAAATCCTAACTTTGAATGGAGAAGTCCTAGATACTAAGACTTGAGGGTGGAGGGAAAGTGTTGTGAGCGGAAATGGGGCAGAGCCTGACTGACAGCAATTTACGATGCTCTTAATTGAGATTTCCTGAAAAAGGAGTCTTGTACCAGCTATTTATGGAGATGAGTGGGTAAACTTCCAGTCAGCATTATTTGTAAGTCTGGAGAATTTATGAATATTAATATGATGTCAGGGAGGGGAGACCGACACTGTGAATGTTGTAATGTAGAATTTGGCAAGCAAAGATTTCGTGGCTTAAACAAACATATTCTGTATTTGCCCGGTACTGAAATAAGTGTTGGATGAAACATCACACAGATCCACACTAGTATGTACAATGAATACATGTTAATAGGAAATAGAATGCCAGGTGCTGATGGCTCAGGCCTGTAATACTATCTACTCAGGAAGGCTGAGATCTGAGGATCCTGGTTCAAAGCCAGCCCAGGCAGGAAAGTATCCTGGGAGGCTCTTATCTCCAATTAACCACCGGAAAACCAAAAATGGCACTGTGGCTAAAGTGGTAGAGTTGAGGGACAGTACCTAGGCTCAGAATTCAAGCCCCATACTGACAAAAAAAAGAAAGGAAGAAAGGAAGAAAGGAAGGAAGGAAGGAAGAAAGAAAGAAAGAAAGAAAATAGAATACAAAACGTTAAAAAAAGCTGCTCAAGACAGGCACTGGTGGCTCACCCCTATAATCCTAGCTATGCAGGAGGTTGAGACCTGAAGATCTTGGTTTGAAGCCAGTCTAGGCAGGCAAACTTAAGTAATTAACCCTCAAATAGATGGAAATAGAAGTGGCTGTGTGGCTCAAATGGTAGAGCACTAGCGTTTGAGTAGGAAAAGCTAGGAGAAAGCACCTAGGCACTGAATTCAAGCCCCAGTATCACCCCCAAAAAGGAATCGGGGGGTAACTCAAGGAAGAAGAGAGATAGGATGGTAAACTAGGGGAAAACACACTTATTGATGTGTTTGGCTTGTGTGGACAAGCATTTTTTCAAATGAGAATTATTTCAGAAACTCTTACCTAGACACTTCAAGAAGGCAGACCCTGTTCTCAAGGCTTTCCACATGTTCAGGGATGGATTGGACTCCCACAGAGGCAGATAAATGATTACCTCCATGATACAGTGGGAAGAAATAGCCAGAGGCCAAACAACTTGGGAAGAAGAGTCATGATCAGTGCCTAGCTGCCAGCTCCAGACTCCATGCTGTTCACCTTTTCCTGGTAGAAGTGTTTGTAGTATTGAGGACATGAGGACTATCTGGGAGTCATCACAGAACTGCAGCTGAAGGCATGACCATGGGGACAATCGGTGGACCCAGTTACTGCAGGAGACAAGAGGAGAATGGGATCAAGAGCACAGTAGGATCGGTGGCAGACAGGAAGGAATGTTGGAACAGGTGAAAAGAGAATTGGGCGGAAGGGTATAGCTGTAGGCAAGTTTGTAGGTTTGGCGCCAAGAAACTGAGAACTTTTCACAAGCTTTAAGGGAGAAGCGATCTGAAAGTATCCGTAAGTGGGACCTGGAATTTTTAGGTGGCCTTTGGGACAAAGAGCAGTTCTGTCACAGAAGGGCTGCTCAGTGGCTCAGGGGAGAGGCAGGTTATAGATAAGTCAAGGAGAGGAACAAGGAGTTGGGATGAGAGGAAAGGAGAAGATAGAACGCAAGTTTTCTGTGGGGCTTACATCTTGGGGTGAGGAACAAGGATAGCAAGGATATACCTACCGGAATCTGTGAGTTTCTCTTACAGTTAATCCACCAAGAATTTGGGGGATTAATTAATCCACCTGTTGGAGGAACAGGTGAATGAGGAGGTTTTGAGAGAGGAGGAAGTAGCTGGAGGTAAGGGAGGATCAGTGGTCAGGACCTGCCCTTTCAATGAGTCATCCTTCTGCAAGATGAGATGCTTGTAGTCTCTGTGGGAAGTCACTTTGATTATGGTCAAGGCTTGGAGGAAGGCTTCCAATCTGTGCGTGTGTGTGTGTGTGTGTGTGTGTGTGTGTGTGTGTGTGTGTGTGTTGGGCAGTGTGTTTCCTGCCTTGAGTATTAAGATTGGCAAGCAAGGCTTGACAAAAAAATGTATTCATTACCTTACTCATGTAACTGTAACCCCTCTGTATAGCATCTTTACAAAAAAAAAAAAAAAAAGGTTGGCAAGCCTGGAACCATTTTGTACCAATGATCTATTCCAGAGAAGGATGTTTAGTCAACACTGCTGGCCATGTTGACCTCCAGGAGTGCCAATTGTTCAAGCTTCTTTGTCATCTGGCTCCAAAGGGTTATCTTCAATCACAACACTATACCATGTCCCCAACGACACATCAGACAATTGGAACATATCCCTAGTATTGTAAAGATAACACAAACAGAAAGATTTAAAAAAAATTCAAAGAGAAATGGATAAAGGGCTTAAATGGGAAATTCCCAGAAAAAGACATTTGAATGACTAAACATCAAGAAATGTTCCCTAGTAGTTAATGAAATACTTTTTTCACCTACTACATTTGTAAAGATGTAAATAAAAATTAAACCAATAGAATACAGATCCCTAATTCTTATGGAATACTAGACATTAAAAAATAAAGTAGAATTCTTTATTGTTCCAAAGCAAAATAAATAAATCAAGACACAGATGATTGTTCTGTGTATTCACAGGGGAAGTTACCAGTTTCCAGGTATAGAATGTGTATAGAAGAAATCACCACCATGTGTCCTTCTAGCAAATGGGGTTTAGGAGCCAGAGAGGAGGCAAACCATGAGGAGGGAGGTGGACTTTAGAGAATATCTTATTATGGAAAAATTTCAAATATACCCAGAGAATGTGTCTCTGATGCATCATGGCCCAGAGGATTTTTGGAAGCTGGGTGCTGGTAGTTCATGTTTGTCATCTTAGCTTCTCAGACTGAGATCCAGAAAAGTTTGTGAGACTCCATCTCCAAAGTCAGAAGCAAAACCTGATTTACCCTGATGCTGTGTAAAGCATGGTTAGTTAGTTCAATCTTTAGTCCCCAGAGGCAAGAGGAAGCTCCAAAGCCTAGGATTTTTCTTGGGGACCAAGAAAAACTTTGCTGTGGGACTCAGCCATAGAGCTAGAGGGACTATGAACCTTGCTCAAGTATCATGAGACAAGCCTTAATTAGAAAAGTGACATCAAAGGAAGCCTGTCTTGTCAGTAAGGGGGAGTTTAATTTGCCCCCCCCCAACCCCTGGAAAACAGCTTAATTTATCCTGAGCTTATTTTCCTCTCTGTATTAAGACTTAGTCTCTTCCCAGCAGAGCCCAAGCTGAGAAAACACAACCTTCCTCCTCTTCCAAGATTGGGGAGCCAAGCTGTTGTGACTATGTGTTGCCCTGGTCCTCAGTCGCTTTCTGATAAAGGATGTTCAGGGGAGCCTGGAAAAATAAAAACAAAAAACACATGGATTCCCATTTAGGACAGAGTGCCAAATTCTGAGGGCTGAAAGTGGGGATGCTAGCTCCTTCCCACCCCAGCCATTCCTTATTCAACCATCATTAGTTCCCTGTACCATGACCCGATTTTGTTCTGGGGTGAGGACTGTGACGTTAGGCTAAATTTAGCCCTTGACCTTCCAGTGCTTAAAGAATCTAGAATGTTCTAGAATGATCTACAACGAAGCTTCTCTACTTCGCTGTGCTTCCTCTTCTGGGATGGCCCTTTCCTACCTCACTTTCTAATCTCACCCATTCTTCATAAATTAGCTAATGAGTCATCATGTCTGATGAATGGCGCTTAGAATTCACCATTTCCTCTGCCAGGAAGCCCCTTTCTGTTGTGTCCTCCTTACTCATCCTGAAAAACTTGGGACGCCCTGTCACCATCTGCAGAAAACGACCGACTCCAGATCTGAACATTGCAGGTTGCAGTACAACCTCACATTTGCTTCTCTTTAGGGGCCCAGCCTGTGACTCACCAAGTCCAGTACAGAATGGGAGGCCTATGTATTTGCTAAATGGATGGATAAACTTCATTGTGTCATAATTCCTTTAGGTTATGCCATTAAGGGTTTCATAAGTGGCTTCACAGAGAATCTCTTTGGCCCTCAGCCCCTCCATTAAATCTACAAAAACACAAAACTAACTTCAGAATATTCAGGGCTCTAGATAACAGGATCAACTGAATGTCTGGGGTCTTAATCTTAAGTCATCAAAAGTTATTGCTTGTGCCTTTGAAGTGGGTACTGAAACCATTGCCTGAGCCTCTCCATTTTAAAGGTTTTAAGTAGGAGAGGAAATTGGAATCACAAACATAATCCTGATGTCCATGGCCTGCTACAAAGTCTCTGCATGGCATGGAAGCCATTTGGGGTCTTGTGTATGAGTCCAAACTTTTAAGAAAGACTGGGTAATATGTACCAGGATAAAGGTCCTATTGAATAAGCACCAGACAATCAAAGAACATGACTTCTACTCCCTTTTCTTTGGTTTTGATCCTGGGGCTTGAACTCAGGGCCTGGGTGCTGTCCATGACGGCTCAAGGAATGCTACTTCTGTCTTTTTGATGATTAATTGGCAATAAGAGTCTCATTGATTTTCCTGCCCTGGCTGGCTTTGAACCTTGATCCTCAGCCTCTTGAGTAGCTAGGCTTACTGGTGTGAGCCTCCAGCACTAGCCTTCCATTTCCTTTTGAGGCCTTCATTGCTTCTGTTACCAAAAGGGAAAAGGAAAAAGTTGACAGCTGAGTGCTTTTTAGGATCCTCTGGCTCTATACTTGTATGAGTCTACAATACAGGAAGCAAATATTTTCAGAAAATTAAAACAAAAAGTAATTCGCTCATCTAGTCTTATCTGTCTCTATCTGCCAGAGGAAACTTTTCCTATAAATCACCATGAAGACACACTTTTATTTGTGTCATTAATCCTTTCTTTGAATTGAGACACTTACAGGTAACAGGCAAGAAAAATAAAATCCCTCTGGGAAATTGGCTCAAGAGAAAATTCCAACGCCCATTGTTTTTCTTGATTTCTTTTTGGCAAGGTACTGGAATTCTGGCTGCCATTGCATATTGTGAATTTAATCCAGTAGGAAAGGAGATTCCATCCTTATTTATAGCTCTTGCTGATGGCTTCCAGTATGGGTGGGAACCCAGGCTTTCTGGAGCCAGGCTTGGCACATGAATTTCTGGGATGTGACAGTCCTAGAATCTCTTGTGACCCTACCTGAGCTGTGACCATTTTCAGTACTGCTGCCTAACCCAGCTGTGCAGCTTATTCAGTATGATGTTCCAGTTTTTGTTTAGCATCAACGGTTTTGCTAAGCGTTATCCGGACCTCCTGATTGCTAAGAACCCCTCCCCACCAAAAAGGATTTACATCGGATATCAAAGGGAGAGGGGGAGGAAGTAATCCCCCAATAATATGAAAACAATATGAATAAATGCAGTCCTTTCTACGTGCCAGGGTTCATCTCGTCTATGTCTCACACGGTGCCATGTATTGGAGGTGCTGTGGGTATGCCGGCTGAGGTTTGGAGAGGTTCTGTATCTAGACTCAGATCAAAAATCTACCAGATCACAGATCTACCAAATTCCCATTCAGATGCAGGATGCCTGATGCCCCCGTCTAGTCCCACAGCCTCTATGCCACATGGCCTCCTGAGTACAGGGACTGTATGCTCTTGAGTACAATTCCCATCTATATGTGAGAATGCAGAGATGATTTCTAATGGAATCTGGAATGGTATTAAGAGTTGATTGTTGGCAGATATCCCCAATTATCCACAAGACAACTTTCGGATAATTCAATAAATAGGAGTCTTAGCAAAATTCAAGAGTAATAAGCTCAAGAAGCATCCCATTGGGAAGAAACTCAGGAGCATTAAGTAGTTATATTAGTTAGAATAAATGACATGGGCTGCTATAACAAGCACCTCCATACCTCCGTGGCTTAGCATAAGGCTTTATTCATCTTCTAATAATGTCTGTGGGTGGGCTCTGGCCTCACACATCATTCAACAACAAAATTTAAAAGAATACAATTTAAGGGAGTGTCAAAATTTCAGTATAAAGGAAAGTAATATTTTAACTCAACAATTTGAAATAATTAAAATTAATGCAAAAATTACAATGAACAACAATAAAAATTATTATTATTTTCTTTCTTCTTTTGTGGTAAAGGATTTTTTTTTGTCGGTTGTGGGGCTTGAACTCTGGGCCTGGGCGCTGTCCCTCAGCTCTTCAGCTCAAGGCTAGTGCTCTACCACTTGAGCTACAGCGCAACGTCCGGTTTTCTGGTGGTTTTTATTGGAGATAAAAGTTTCACAGACTGCCTGGGCTGGCTTTAAACTTCGATCCTCAGATCTTAGCCCCCTGAGTAGCTAGGATTATAGGCATGAGCCACCAGCGGTCGGCTGGTAAAGGAGTTTGAATTTGAGGCCTTAGCACTTGCCAGGCAGGCTTTCTACTCCTTGAGCTTCATCATAGCACTTTGTGCTTTGATTATTTTTTGACAGAGGGTCTCTTGCTTATCCCTGTGCTGGCCTGAACTGTGATCCCCCTATTTACAACTCCTAAAAAAATAGCTGTAATGTCCCAACATATCCTTTGTTTTATTGGTTGAGATGGGATCTTGTGCCTTTTTTTGTGGGTGAACCTTGATCCTTGGTCCTCCTGTCTTTGTTTCCTTAATAGGTAGGATTATAAGCATGGGCTTCTCCACCAACTCAAAAATGTAAATCCCCAGGTTAAAAGTGAGATGAGTAAGATTGATCCATGCTGGTGACAATACAGAAAGGCTCTGGAGCTTAAACTCTGGCCCTAAGTGCTGTCCCTCAGCTTTTTTGCTCAGGGCTAGTGCTCTACTACTTGAATCACAGTGCCACTTCTGGCTTCTTCTGAGTCGTTTATTGGAAATAAGAGTCTCACAGATTTTCCTGCCCAGGCTGGTTTCAAACCGCAGTCCCCAGATCTCAGCCTCCTGAGTAGCTAGGATTAAGATGTGAGTCACCAGCACCCTGCTAAAGAGTAATTTTGAAGAAAATGTAGAATCATAGGTTTGAGGAAAATAAAAACATGTGCTATTTCCCCCTTTCATCATGCCTGGATGCACTGTAAAAAATAATGTGCTCCTCAATCAGCAAAATAGTAAATAATGTCTTTTCTCACCACTGTAGTAAAGAAATGGAGAACAAGGCCAGTGTTTTGCAGTCCTAGCTATTCCAGAGGACGCCATCTGGAGGATCATCATTGAAGCCCAGATAGAGAAGTCCATGAGACGCCAGTCTCCAATTAACCAGGAAAAAGCCGGACAGGATTGGCTCAAAGAGTCTAGAGTGCCAGCCAGCCAAGCAAGCAAGCAAGCAAGCAAGCGTGTGGTCCTAAATTCAAATTCTGGTGCTGCCAAAATAAAATAAAGCAAAAAAAAATTAGAACACATAGATGAGGGTGCTGGAGTGGGTTTTGTTTGGGCAAGTGTGGAGTCCTAGAGAAATGAGCTCATTTGTGGAGACCAGGAAAGCAGTTACTCAATAAGTAGGCTGTACTGGAGGCCTACCCTGGAGAAATAGTCCCAGGGAGCCTTGTGTTTTCGGGCCTCTCTGAGATTCTTGTTGCTTTTATGGAGAAAAACTAAGCTCACCCATAACAATGTGAAGTTTTATCACTGTCAACCAATGGTTATATTACATTGCCAATAACATTAACACATACATATAGATAAACTCACATGTTGAAGACAAATTGTACCAATCTAGTTTTAATCTAAGACCAATGGACTTCCATTAAAAAAAAAAGGTGCATAGTTGAGTAGATATAGAGAATGGTTTTGTGACAGGCTGGCAAGCTTGGGAGTAACCTATCAGCACACATTCCTCAGATGAGCCTTTTCCTCAACAACTCCACTAAGGGAGCACCCACCACATACAGTCATACCAACATATTTTATGCTCTTCTTTCATTCTAGTCACATTCTGATATTTCTTGATTACCTTTTTTCCCCTGTACTCACACTTGCTGGGCTCTTACTCTACCATGGAACCATACTTCCAGCCCTTTGTGCACTGGTAATTCTTGAGATAATGTCTTATATATGGCCAAATGTGTATCTAGACCACAATCTGCCTATTTTACACTTACCATGGTAGCTGGGGTGATGGCATAACATCATACCTAGCTTCTTACTTCAAAATGGAGTCTTATGGACTTTACTGCCCAGGCTGGCCTGGAACCATGATCCTCATAATCTCAGCCTTTCACAGAATGAGGATAACAGGCCCACTCCACCAGGTTCAGCGATTGGTTGAGAAGGGGTTTTCCATGTTACCCGGGCTTGCCTCTAACTCCAGTCCTGATATCAGCATGTCAAGTAGCTGGGACCTAGTACTTCTTGACTATGTACTTAAAAAAAAAATTCTTTAGCTGGGTGCTAGTGACTCACTTTTGTAATCCTAGCTATTCAGGAGGTTGAGAGCTGAGGATCAAAGTTCAAAGCCAGCCTGGGCAGACAAATCCAAGAGACTCTTCATTTCAATTAACCTTTAAAAAGCGAGAAGTAGAGGTGTGGCTCAAGTAGCAGAGCACCAGCCTTGGACAAAAAAGCCAAACAAGAATTCAAGCACCAGTACTGTCATACACATGTTTTTAAAATGTTCTCACCTAGCATGATGTATTGCAAAATCAGGGACCTTCTCTTTTCTCTTTGGCCCTGTGTCCTAAAAACACATGATAGATCTTGACCATAGAAGGTGCCCCCCAAAATTGGAGATGAGTAAACAACATGAAGTCAATTTCTTCATTTTTCCTGAACTACTCTCCTTTCACAAAATTCTTCCAAAGTATTGATTGCATATTGATATTATTAAGGATATCTATTATAATTATAGTAATTATTATAAAATGTCCATGGGTAAGTGATTAGTAAGAAAATATAATTTCAATACCACACCCAGGCCTTTCATATAAGAAATATTTATCCATGGGGCTGGGAAGGTGGCTCAGTGGTAGAGTGCTTGCCTTGCATGCCTGAGGCCCTGGGTTCAATTCCTCAGCACTACATAAGCAAAAAAAATGCCGGAAGTGGCGCTGTGGCTCAAGTGGTAGAACGCTAGCCTTGAGCTGAAGAGCTGAGGGACAGCACCTAGGCCCAGAGTTCAGGCCCCACGACCAGACCCCCCGCCCCCAAAAAAGAAATATTTATCCAATAAGAGGAGGCAATTTAGATCATACCACTATAACAATGTCTATGCACACATACATACATTTCCTTATTTCTCCTCATATTTCAAAACCATCTAGTTTCCAGGATTCTTAGTGTTTCTTTGTGTATAATGAACATGAAAAGAGTTCTAGAAAAGTCTTTCTGTGGAGGCAGCTCTTGCGAATGTTAAACACTCAGATTTAATGGTGGACTATGCATCCACATAGACACTACCAAGCGTGTGAGCTAGCTAGCTAGGTGGACATATAGCTATATAACTAGAATAAAATTCTCAACCTGATTTGACAACGGCATTGACCTTTACCAGCAGAGTTCTCAGCCATCCCCATCCACTTCTGCAACACCAAGAGGCACTTAACAAATGGCTTGAGCCAATTTATAACCCAAATTCAGGTATCAGCTATTGATTCAGTATCTGTGAATGTCATCAGATTGTGTTCTCTTGGATATTGATTGGGTCGTGTTACTTTCTCATCGCCCGATCCAATCGATTTTAAGAAGCTGTAATCAATTCATAGGGTACTAATTCAGAGCTAGCTCCTGTGTGTGTGTGTGTGTGTGTGTGTGTGTGTGTGTGTGTGTGTGTGTGTGTGTGTGTGTGTGTGTGTGTGTACTAGAGCTTGGACTCAGGGCTTAACTTTTGTGCTCAAGATTGGTATTTTACCACTTGAATCACACTTCTACTGCTGGCTTTTTTTCCCCCTGAGTAATTGGAGATAAGAGTCTCATAGACTTTCCTGCCCAGGCTGTCTTTGAATGTCAGTCCTTAGATCTCAGCTGCCTAAGTAGTTAGGATTACAAGTGTGAGCTACAGACACCTGGCAACAGCCAGATCTTCATTTTGACATTCTCTACATTTTAATATTTCAGTATTGCTTGAATTTTAACATCTCTGAAATCAAGATGCCTTATAATCAACATCTTATGAATATACTATTTTCTTTTCTCTGAAAAAGATATTATTAAAGTAATGATATCTTTCCATCAAGGGCAATTGAAGATCAAAAAACTAGTATTTGCAAGAAACATGACAGGTTTATAATCTTGATATATTAATAATTTGTAAAATGATGATAAAAATAGTATAATCTCAAGAATTAAAGGCCATGAAACTTCGATTCACACAATAAAAATATAACTAATCAGCAAGTATAAACAACCTTACCAGGACTCAGAAACCACATTTTTGTCTTTCAGAATAGCAAAGGCAGTTGGTTGCCAGGGGCTCACACCTGTAATCCTAGCTATTTAGGAGACTGAGATCTGAGTATCATGGTTCAAAACCAGCCCACGCAGAAAAATCTGTGACACTTTTATCTCCAATAAAAAACTCAGAAAAATCCAGAAGTGATGCTATGGCTCAAGTGGTAGAGTACTAGCCTTGAGTACAAAGAGGCTCAGGCTTTGAGTTCAAGCCCCAGGACTGGTAAAACAAAAAAACAAAAAACAAACAAACAACAACAACAAAAAATAGCAAAAGGCAGAGTGGCACCTGTCTGTAATCCAAGCTACTTGGGAGATGAGAGGATCATTATTCAAGGCCAGCCCAGAGAAAAAGATAGTGAGACCCTAACTTAAAAAGCAAGCCAGTTTTGCCAGCACTATTTACTGAAGAGGCTGTCTTTCTTCCATTCTATTTTTTTTTTTTTAGCTCCCTTATCAAAGATTACATGGCTACAGGTCTGTAGGTTCATTTCTGGGTTTTCAATTCTATTCCATTGGTCCTGAGGTCTGTTCTTGTGCCAGTACCAAGCTGTTTTGATTACTATGGCTTTGTAGTATGAAATGTAGTTTGAAATTTGGTATTGCTATTCCTACAGCACCGTTCTTTCTGTTAAGGATCGTTTTTGCTATTCGGGGTCTTTTATTGTTCCATATGAATTTTTGGATTGCCTCTTCTATTTCCTTGAAGAATGAGGTTGGAATATTGATAGGTATTGCATTGAATTTGTAGATAGCCTTGGGAAGTATTGCCATTTTCACCACTTTGGAAAGTAGTATGGAGGTTCCTCAAAATACTCCACATAGAGCTCCCCTAGGACCCAGCAATCCCACTTTTGGGCATTTACCCAAATGATCACAAACAAGGCCATACTAAAGCTACCAGCACAACTATGTTTATTGCAGCATTATTTACCATAGCTAAGATATGGAACCAATCCAGATGCCCTTCTGAATGGATCAAGAAAATGTGGTATATATACACAATGGAATTCTATGCCTCCATTAGAAAGAATGACCCATTTGTTAGGAAATGGAAAGACTTGGAAAAAGTTATATTAAGTGAAGTAAGCCAGGCCCAAAGAAACATAGATCCCATGGATTCTCTTATTTGCAATAATTAGTATATGTCTGAGACAAGCAGAAAAGGTCAGATAAGTTGATGTTAGGTGAAATGAACCCCAAGACAAGTATTCAAATGTATGCGATTGTTTCTAACATATTTATAAGATGATTTCTTTGTTGCTTTGTATGTCTCTCCCCCACAGTATAACCCCTGCTTTCATTGTGTTTGATGTTCGTATAATTTGTGGAGGGGAAGGGCAAAAACAAATCGTTTAACTAGGGATACAGGTGGACCCATTGCAACAATGAGATGTACAAGTCGTTATGTAGAAAAATGAACTTTACAACTTTGGCAAGGGAGGGGTGACATGGGTGGGGGGAATAGGAAAGGATAGTAAGAGGAAACAAAGGAGGAGGCTACAATGCTTGATAAGAAATGTACTCATTATCTTGCCCATGTAATTGTAACCCCTCTATACGGTATTTTCACAATTAAAAAAAAAAGCAAGCCAGGCTTAGGGGTTCACATTTGTAATCCTAGCTGCAAGAGAGGCAGAGATAAATGAGTACAGTCCAAGGTTTGCCCCTAGCAAAGGTGAGACTCTACTTAAAAATAAAGCACAAGCCAGGTACCGGTGGCTCACGCCTGTAATCCTCATTACTCAGGAGGCTGAGATCTGAGGATCAAGGTTCAAAACCAGCCCAGGCAGGAAAGTCTGTGAGACTCTTATCTCCAATAAAACACCAGAAAACCGGAAGTGGTGCTGTGGCTCAAGTGATAGAGTGATTGCCTTGAGCTGAAGAGTGCGGGGACATTGTCCAAGCCCAGAGTTTAAGCCCCATGACTGACAAAAATAAAGCACAAAGGCCAGAGGACATGGCTCAAGGAGTAAAGCACTTGACTAGCAGTTTAAAACCCTACGTGTAACCCCTTCCTCCTCCCCCCACCCCAAAATCCACTGCCAATTAGAGTGAAATAGAATAGAGAAACTTTATCAAATGCGGATGATAGACTGATCCAAAAATGTCTGGAGAGGCAGTATAAATTAAAATCCTCTAATGTTCATATCATATTAAGATACATAAGAGCCAGGAAGTGGGAAAAGTCAAGGTACAGAGTTAATACAACTTTACTTCAGTTTCATAAAGAATTGAGCAGAAAGCCAGGCACCAGTGGCTTGTGCCTTTCATTCTAGCTACTTGGGAGGCTAAGACTGTTGGGCTCATGGTTTGAGACCAGCCTAGACAGAAACAAAACATTCTTGAGATCCTTACTCAACTAAGAGCTGGACGTAGTATTACAGGCCTGTTGTGTCAGTGATTGAGACATCTGACATAAGTGGATGAGTTCCAGCGCGCAGGAAGACAGATCCTATCTCAAAAATAACAAACAAAAATCAAGGCTGGTAGCGTGTCTCAGAAGGAAGAGTGCCTGTTTAGTAAGCTTGGGACTACAATTCTTCGAAAGAATTTTCATTTATGTCCATAGGAAAAGAAAGAAAATCACTTACTACAAAGTCTGCTCTCCTGACCAGAAATTATGTATGTGGGAGTTTCCTTCCTTCCTTCTTACCTTTCTTCCTTCCTTCCTTCCTTCCTTTCTTCCTTCCTTCCTTCCTTCCTTCCTTCCTTCCTTCCTTCCTTCCTTTCTTCCTTCCTTCCTTCCTTCCTTCCTTCCTTCCTTCCTTCCTTCCTTCCTTCCTTCCTTCCTTCTTTCTTCCTTTCTTTCTTTCTCTCACATATTTGTGTAGCCTGATGCATAAGATAAAATAATTTATAATAATTCATATTTTGTTAGATTTAGAAAACTCAGCTATCTTGGTTCTTGTATTTTCAGTGTTAGGATGCTTGTTTTGAAGCTTGTTGCGGGTATTACTATTGGTAGTGGTGTTATTATTATTTGTCTCTGGGTGTCCCACTGGAACATCGTTGGTTAAAATTCCTCTGTGAAGCAAGACTTTCCCGGATGAGGAAATTCTCAATGTCCTTGCTAAAGATGGGATTACTCAGCTCTTTATTATCTCTTGCAAATAATAGTCGGATACAGCTCATATCATATAAATGTTTATCCAAAAGCCCAGTAAAGATGATATGCTGCTGCTAATGAACAGTTACATAATAAGAACATTGAAAGTTTCCTCTTCCTATGATGACGAGTCTACTCCTGCACAGAGAAACCTCCTGGAGAGTCTGGCTGAGTTTTCTGTTCCTCACAGACCTCATCTCTGTTCTTGAGATATTATCTTTCCATTTGTTTTTGAAAAACAAACAAAATTGTGACGCGTCTTTGCTTGCACCTTTAATATTAGGGAAAAGAAACATCAACCAGTAGAATAGATATTGTGTATATTCTGTACTTCTTTGATGTCATAGTGACTTCTTTATTATGATATTAACTGTTTTTGTTAGTTTTTGTATTGTCTCTTAGATATCCTGATAGAAAGCATAACTATTCAGGCACATGAGCGTTTTGTAAGATGTGGTGGAAAGATCATCATTATGCATAGTTTGATTCTCAAGTCTGTCTTGTTTTTGCAACTGGAACAGGTGTTTGAACTCAGAACCTTGTACTTGCACATGCTTGGCTGATGCTTTACCACTTAAGCCATACCTCCTGCCCAGATTTTGCTTGTTAATTTGAAGATAGAGTCTCATGGACTTCCAGTCGAGGCTGGCTCTGAACTTTGGTCCCCTGGATCTCAGTCTCCTGAGTAGCTAAGATCACAAGCACCAATGACCAGCACCCAGCTTCCAAAATCTTTCTATGCTGTGCTGCGTGGGAGTTGTGTTCTTTGAGAAGAGGAAGGCTTCAGCTTTTCTTTTACTTGGGACTAGCACTGAGTGGGCACCATGAGGCAGGGCTTGGACATGGGGCTTCCATAAGGCTCTTTCTTGGAAGAGAAGAGGAAAGGAGGTGACTTCTGTTCACTGGCAACACCAACACTGCACTCCATGTGTCAAATTCTAGCTTCTCATTCAGTAGATCTGCAGTGAAAGCTAGGACCTGAGCTCTTTCTAGAAAAGTCTCCCTTGGTAATTGGTACATAGTCAGGCGGAGAATTGTACGACTTAATAACCACAGGGTCCCACGCATTAGTAGGAGAAACTGCTGGAAGGCAGCAGATGACTCTTTGAGTCATTTTTCCTCATGACATCTTGAATTTTAGGTCAAGATTGTTGATAGAATTTTGGGTTAGAATATGACATCATTAATGAGGTTGCCTCTAACTCAGAATAACTACAGAGATTACTAAAATGTCTTCTAGAAGGTTGTTGTCTTTTTAAGTTACTGAGTCAATATTCAGTTCAATGATTTCTCTTGCTTTCAATTTAATTTTTTTTTATATTTTAACTCAAAAGACAAAACTCAAAAGCCAGGTGCCAGTGGCTTATGCCTGTAATCCTAGCTACTCAGGAGGCTGAGACCTGAGGATCAAAGCTAGGCAGGGCTGACAAATCCGACTCTAATCTCCCTTTAATCAGCATAAACTGGAAGTAGAGCTGTGGCTCAAGTGGTAGAACACCAGCCTTGAGCAAAAAAGCTAAGGGACAGCTCTGAGTTCAAGTCCTAGGATCTGCACACACACACACACACACACACACACACACACACACACACACACACACACACACAAATTAATTATTTATTTCAGCTCCTAAGGTTTGCAAGTTTGATCCCACTGAATTCATCCTAAGAGGAGGATTGTATTGAAGAAGCAGATGGTCTGCCATGTTACTCTTGTCTTGTCTCTGCTTAAAAAAAAGTTCCTGAATGCTTACTTTGCTCTTGCAAAAGGATCCCCTATTCCCTTTGGCCCCAAAACTGTTCTGAAAGGATGCTGCAGAGACAGCTAAAGAAGGACAGAAAAATAAGGAAATGCAAACAAAAGGGTTAGAAGATCGAGGGCAGACCTAGAAAAGAACACGAGCTCTGCATTGGTTGGGACTGTGGGGGCAGTTGCACAAATGTGTTTCTTGCCATTGTTGTGTGTTTTGCTTGGACACCCGACCACTTCCTCTGTGCCCTATGTAACACAAGTATTTGTGGGGAAGGTTAAAATCACAGAGAACTTGTTTATGTGGCGTGTTCTTTGGCAGGACATGCTTCTTCTGTTTGTCTGAAAAGTCCAACACAGAAAGACAATTCAGCTTACAGCAAGATTTAAGTGCTGAGAAGAGGCCAAGGTATAAAATGGATTTGAATTAAAAAGAAAGGAAGCCTGGTGCTGGTAGCTCATACCTGTAATCCTAGCTACTCAAGAGGATGAGATCTGAGGACTGAGGTTCAGAGCAAGCCCAAGCATGAGATTCTTATTTCTAACTAATCAATCGGAAACCCACAAGTGGAGGTGTGGCTCTAAGTAGTAGAGTGCCAGCCTTGAGCAGAAAAGCTCAGGAAGAGCCCTTAGCTCTAAATTTAAGCCCCAGAACTGACAAAAATGAAGGGAGGAAGGAAGGAAGGAAAGAAGGAAGGAAGGAAGGAAGGAAGGAAGGAAGGAA
Organism: Dipodomys spectabilis; assembly: GCF_019054845.1. Taxonomy (NCBI): domain Eukaryota; kingdom Metazoa; phylum Chordata; class Mammalia; order Rodentia; family Heteromyidae; genus Dipodomys; species Dipodomys spectabilis. The sequence goes on along the minus strand of NW_024870679.1, from coordinate 10,407,491 downwards.
GGAAGGAAGGAAGGAAGGAAGGAAGGAAGGAAGGAAAGAAGAAAGGAAGGAAGGAAGAAAGGACTCAGCCGCTGTGCTAGTGACTCACCTCTGCAATCCTAGCTACTCAAGAGGCCAAGATCTGAGGATCACAGTTCAAAGCCACCTGGGCTGAAAAAGACCTGTGAGATTTTTAGCTCCAAAGTGGAGCCACAGGCCAAGTACAAAAAGCTAGGAGATAGTACCCAGGCCCTGAGTTCAAGTCTGAATAGTGGCAAAAAGAAAGAGTAGGAAGGAAGGAAGGAGGGAGGAAGGGAGGGAGGGAGGGAGGAAGAGGGAAAGAAAGAAAGAAAGAGAGAGAGAGAGAAAAAAATAGAGATCTGGAGGAAGAAAGGTTATATCTTAGAAGTCCACTAATTATATGTACTCTAGAAGTTTCTCCCAAAGTGGACAAATTGCCAGTCTCAAAGCCTGAAAACAACCTGTCCCTTTAGACTGGCAGTTGGGAAAGGCCATGTCGACCTACAAACAACACTTTGGTACAAAGCCTCGATCTCTTGTAACTACTTTGCTCAGAGCAGATCACCATGGCTCTTAAGCGATAGGTGGATGTTTATATGTGTAAATACAGACCATGTATTTAAGAAAAAGAAGTGACAGCATGTGTACATATGATTTATTCTAATGCTTTTCCTCTACTGATCTCTAGATTCCATTTTTTGTTGTTTGTTTGTTTTATCCCTCATGCCAAGAACTTGAGGTGTTTATCCCTGCCTGAAAGCAACAAAACAGAGCCTTGAAGGAAAAAAACCCACAAGTCCATAAACCTGAGACCCTGGGGAATACAATGTCCACTGGGGTTAAAGGTCAATGAGAGACTCCATATTCAATTAAAGTGAGTAGACAATAAAAAATTTTAAAGCCAGGTGTTTTCAATTTATGTGTGATCTCTACCCTGGAAAGATTTATGGCCAATAAATATCAGATATCATTTACACAGAGCTAAGCATAGGAGAGGACCTTTTTGCCTTGCCTCTGAATATCGGTGACAGCACACATTCCACAAGATGGAATTAGTGCTGGTGTCTCTGTCCTTACCTGGAGGATGACAGCCCAGAAGGATCTCCACTGGGAGTTCCGGTGGATTTTATCTGAGAATTTTTTGTGTCAAGTCACAAGGGGGAACCCCCCTCCCCCCAAAGCACATCTATTTGTTTCTTCTCCTACTCTTCCAACTTTCCTTTCTCATTGATTTTTTTTCTCTCCTTCACATCTGGCTTTCTGGACAGCAGTCACATAGATTGTACTTCTTGAATAGGTATTCATTCTCTTTTACCTTCCAGAATTTATTCTGAACAGAGACCAACTAAGGGGTTAAGGCCCAGGCATCAGGAAGCCTTGGGTGTTAATGTATAAGAAGTGTTTAAAGACTGCTGGAAATCTTTCATGGATCAGTGGGCCTCTCAGGAGGTTCCTGAGAAATAAGTGTGTTGACAAGTCTTTGGTTGCTGGCTGACACCTCCATAAGGCCAGCTTCACTATGGCCACCAAACTTTTTGGAAACAGATGGATTGTGGGTAATGCAAGGCTCTGCTTTTGTTGAGTGGCAGAGTTGGTGGAGTGTGTGTGTGTGTGGGGGGGGATTAAAACCCAGTTCCTTCTAACAAATGTGGAGGGGGCATACGATTGGCTTCTCCAAGTTCCCCACATAGAATGGCCCCTTGTTTGGGCCACCAATTGTTCTTGCTATTTCTTCTCATTCTAAATGGTCCTTCTCCCATTCATCTTTATTGCTACCTGTGATCTTTTTGAAGCACAACTCTAGTCATAGTATTCCTTCCTTCAAAGTTCTGATGCTGCGTGTTGTTTACTACAGATCTTACTAGAAAATGTTTGCTTCTCTAGCCACTGGGAAGAAAGCTGGAGAGAAAAAACATTCAAATGGTGCAAGCGACACTGTATCATCCCAACTACAAGTTCATTCACAGCATTCCTCCTCCCCCCCCTCCTTCCCCTCCCCCTCCCCTCCCCCTCCCCTCCCCTCCTCCCCCTCCCCGTCCCCCTCCCCCTCCCCCTCCCCCTCCTCCTCCTCCTCCTCCCCTCACCTCTTTGTATTTCCTCTTTTTTCTGTTGTGGTGCTTGAACTCAGAGCCTGGGCACTGTCCCTGAACTTTTTTGCTCAATGCTAGCAACTCTACCTCTTTGAGCCACAGATCCACTCCCAGTTTTTAGGTGGTTAATTGGAGATGAGTCTCATGGATTTTCCTGTCTGGGCTGGCTTTGAACATTGATCCTCATATCTCAGTCTCCTGAGTAGCTAGGATTATAGATGTGAGCCACCGGCACACTCTCCTGTGAATCTTGCTCAGAAGATGATTTGCTTATCTTGCAGCTCAAAAATATTCTCATCTGTGAAATGTTATTGGAAAGCTTTCTCCTTCTTATTATTCTTTTCTCTTTCTTTTCTGTCTTCTCTTCCTCTCCAAATCTAGACAGCTGGATTTGTCCGCATTTCACCAGGCATCCATGGTAGTGTGAAAATTATGACTACCTTATTATTTAAAGGAAGGTATATTCTCCTGTTTATGGTGTCTGGCAGTGGCTTGGAGCTTCCTGAACACATGTTCATTGTGCTGATCATTGCTCCCAACTGGATCCAAGACTGCCATATGTGGACGATGGGGGAAATCAGCTCATCACATGATCAAAATACAAGAGCTTGAATGTCTCCTTTGGGCAAAGGAATGCTTGTTTATCTTTTCTTCTTCCTGAATTCTGTCCACCTCCATTTGGGTGCAATCCATTATCCTCTTGTTAGGAAAAAAAAGATGTTAAATGTCTTACAGTGAGTTTACCTTGGAATTGGAGTGATGTTAGAAGAAGAATAGAATAAATTATTCTCAAGCAGGAACTCTCTGCCATTCATTGCGGCTTAATGGATTGAGCTGACCTGACTGTTATTACTCTGAAGTTTGTAGGCAAAACATTTCTTTGAAAAAGATTTCTTTTTTCTCCCCCCCCCCCCCCTGCACAGTTGGACAGCCTGACTACCTGCTGCTTCTCCTATTGCTTAATTAGCAGTCACCAAGAGTCAGGCCAGCAAGCTTGATCCATCAACTCTTGGGACTGAAGGCGAGTGCAATTGATAAAGTAATTTTGAGACGTACCAGTTTTAATCCATGGAACATTATTGTGAATTTATAGCTAAGAGGTAATAGCTATAACCCAGCCCTGAATGTGGCTCATTTCTGGTCCCAATATGATCTCTTGCCTTCCCAATGATCACAAAATACATGTTACTCTCTCTCTCTCTCTCTCATGTAGAATCTAGTCCCTAAAATAAATGACATGCACATGTGTGAAATCATAAAGCCCGCTGAATTATTTTTTTAAAGGGCAAGAGAGTAAGAAAGACAGTAGGGTGGATTTGCTCCAAGTACATGGTATGCAGGTATGGATATATCATGATGAAACAGTCTTTTACCATAATCCCATCTAGTCTGCATTTTCATGAGAAGTTCATAATTAAAAGGGAAAAAGACCATGAACCTTCCCTGCCCAAGTCCTACCTTGGATAATTAGTCTATGCTGCATTTTAAAAATAAACAAGATGGCGAGATGCCATGAACCAACGGCTCTTTTTTCCTGCAGGAAATGCCCTGGACATAAACATACATTATCATTCTCTTTACTTTCTCCCCCACCAAAGGCAAAGCCATCATATACTAAATGTTTCTACCCTTCCTCTCCCTCCAGCTCCCATCGATGGAAGACAGTACTGATTGATCACAGCATATTCTCAGGAAGATAGCACCAATGGATCAATGCCCTCTTTCTCCTCTCAGCCTTGAACTCTTCCACAAGTTCCCAGTAGCCATGAAAGCCTTTGTTACCTTTGTAGTCTTTTACAAGCCAAGTACTGATTACACAGAGGTGGATGACACGCAATCTTTGACTTCAAAGCCATACACTCTAGTGAGTGGGATAAAGCCAATAGTCTCTTACCTTAATCCCTACCCATCCCACATGTTCTGTTCATGAGAAACCCATACTTGAAAGTGAAAAAGATGAGCATTTCCCCCCCTGTGAAGAGGTCTAAGATGGAAATGTGTTATTTAATTATGAAGCCACTTGATTTGTTTGTTTTTCTCCTAATGCTGGATGAATTCTTCTAATTCTAGTCTAAAAATAGCATAGCTGCATGGCTTAGTGGAAAAAGCTTTAATTTCCTCTTTGTGGTTCTCGAAAGAGCCTTCCTACTTTAATAGGATTTACCCCTCTTACTGACAAGGTATCCACAACCTTTACTTCTTTAAAATCCTCCCTTAGTGAATGGTGTGATTTGAAGCTCACACATTACTGGTAGGCCCCTGTGAGATTTCTTCACTCCTTTGTCCTCCTGCCCTGGGAATGAGAGGCCTCAGCTCTGACACTCAATTGTCTACAGGGGGTAAAGGAGGCTCTCAGGCCAACCATTATAGATGAAGCTTCAAATATAGATGATGCAAGGTGACCTCGGAGCAAAGCTTTTCATGTTTCCCCAAGGTGTACGTGATTAAAAACAGATTTGCAAGCAGAGTAAGAAGAAGCTGGAGAAATCTGGCCAGCCAGCACAAGGAGCAGTGAGATTTTCCCAGCCTGAAGATTCTGGAATGCAGAATAGTGCAGCAGGGGGGAGGGGAGCGTCGTAGGGGCTTCTGGTAGTATTAACCGAGGCTTGCCTTCCACTAACCCTGAGAAAAGGTGCATGGCCCATGCCATGTGTATCTTTCAAGCCACTCCACCACTGAAACCTAACCTTCTGTGAGGAATAAGTAGATATTCATCCTTTGGTAAGTAAATGCAATAGAAATGAGTCTGCTGATAGACAATTCTTCATGGGTTTCTTGCATTCAGCTACTCTGTTTCAGCCTCTTTTGAAGGATATGCGTAGTAAAAAAGATACTGTGATGTCTTCATCGTGTCTTCAAATGCAGGCTTGCTTAAAGTCTTGGATAATAGAAATAGTGTGTGTTTTCATAGAAAAGACACTATAAGTCCACTATAATATGTTTGGGTTTCCTAAGTTCCTTTCCTGTAAGGCATTCCAGCATAAGAACTGTGGGCCTCTTTGTATCACCTGTTGGATCAGAGCATGTTGAATCCATGGAATAAAATGCTTACTTTTGTCTACTGCTCTTTTTGTGACTAATGAGTATCCTTGGTCTCTGACCCACCACTAAGACTGTGGGAGTCCAGTCTGTTAGCTTCCAAGTAAAGCAAAATCGAACCCAGGGCCTCATGCATGCAAGGCAAGCGCTCTACCACTGAGCCACCTTCCCAGCTCCCCTCTCCTGCATTTTTGAAGTAGAAAAAAGTCTGCATGCTCCTTCACTCCCATCTCTCCATAGTGCAGAGTGAGAAATGGGGTGGGGGGGGGAGAGAGAGAGAGCCAGAGAGAGAGAGAGAGAGAATCAGTCTTTCATCCTATTCCATCCTAACTTTAATCCAGGGGGTTGAATTCATAGAAGAGCTCATCTGGGTCAAGTTGACCCATCACAAAGCCATGAAAAGCTAGCATATGGGAGAAGAGGAGGGGGAGGGAGAAGTTTTCAGGGTGTTTGCTCTGTCTGCCATCTGTCATTACCAATTGGCTACTGTCCTGCTGTCACCTGTTGTTTCTGGCTGCATGGTACTATACTGACCTGTTCATTTCATTTGCTTTTTAGTGAAAATAGGAATAGCCCTTCCAATACAACAAGAAGTGAGAAAGAAAAGCACAATCCCAGATCACTTCCTCCATTTATTTCTCAGCCATCATTTTCAGCATCAACCCTTGGTTAATGTTTCCTCACTCTCATTCTCCTCATCACCTCCATTAACTGCAAGGTAAGTGCCTTCCATGTATGACAACATCAAAGCTGGCAGGGGAAGAATTAGTAGACCATGTATTTGTCATAGTACCAGCTATAAGGACACTAGAAATAGGATTCAAACATTTTCATATAAGAAGCTGCTGGAGCACTAGTGGTATTGTAATCCTAGCTACCTCAGGAAGCTGAGATATGAAGATCATGGTTCAAAGCCAGTCCCCAATCTTTCATTTCTAACTAGCACAAAAATGGAAGTAGAGTTGTGACTCAAAGGGTAGACTACCACCCTTGAGCAAGAATGTCAAGGCTTTTTTTTGCTGAATTCAAATCCCAGTGCTGGCACAAAAAACAAAAACAAAAAAAAAAGAAATTGCTAAAGAAATGTGAGAAAATGATGGAATAAGTGAGCGACTGTCAACGTTGTTGGTTTTTGTTTAGCTTTCTTTGAAGATTTGTTTGGTATATATTTGCCCTTTCCTCTGATAATCTATTAGAAGGCAAAGGACTAGTTAAGATGATGCTTTGAACCACATGGTTTTAAGAGGGTGTCCATTCTTGCTGCATGCAACACAGTAGAAATGCATTTAGGGAAAGCTGAATTGCTCCCAAAGGAAGCAAAGGAAGACTACACCATGACCCACAACTTCTCTTATGATTTTGGAATATTATCCATCCATAAAATTCTTCCTTTTGGTTTCATAAATGGCTGTCATACCTCCTTAGAAACTAAGAGGGGAAAACACACTTTTTATGCCCTTCATTTCTCATGCTGGCATATGGCTAATTAAAGCAACTGGTAGCCTTTAGCCTGGACAACACATTTCTATGTTCTCTGAGATGAATTTTCCATTGTCTTATAAAACCAAACCACAAGACAGCTAAGCAAAAGTATAGACCCACCTTTTATTATTAATTCAATATAATAATAGAACTTAGACTGACACAGATCACTGAAATTAAAGTCATTGCAACCTAACAGAGATAATAATGTCTTAAAATAGTTTTATTTATGCATTCATAATAGTCAATCCATATCCTATGAAGCTAGGGATACTGGGGGAGAGTTGGGTTGGGAGGGATGAGAGGGAATGATGAATAGGGTGACATTAATCAAGATTCATTATACTCATAAACTGGTATGTTGAATAAAACTTCTTTGTATAATTACTTAAGATAATAAAAATACGACTTGAAAAAAAACTCACAAATTTAAAAATATAATTTTGTTCTCATTAAGATATTGTAAAGAGGAGTTACCATAAAATCTCTCAAATTAAAAAAAAAAATGTCAGTGAGATTTTTCCGAATTACTAGTACCTATTTCTTGTCTTCTATCTAGAAAATGAATCAGATATTTATCTCATATTAATTTTTATTAATCTTTTGGTACTTAAATCCCCATTCAAATAAGCTAATAAATGTATTTAAAATGTACCATTCTGTTAGCCTATTTTTGAGTGTTATTCATGACCAAAATATCATGCAGTATCATAGGCATTAAAATTGTTTTGTTTCTTTATATTTAAGCAAATTGATAGTTGGATTTTTCTGAGAAGTCATGGAGCATACTGACCAAATATTTTTTTTTTATTAAATTTAATTTAATTTTATTTGTGAACATACTGTACAGAGGAGTTACAGTTACATGGGCAGGATAATGTGTACATTTCTTACCAAGCATTGCAGCCTCCTCCTTTGTTTACCCTTCACATCCCTTCCCAGCCTCCCCCCTCCCCCCCAATCCCAATCCCTCTCCTCCCCCCCCCCGACCCCCCCTCTCCCGCACCAACGTTGTAAAGCTCGTTTTGGACATGACAACTTGTATTTCTCATTATTGCAACAGGTCCACCTGTATCCTTAAACAACTGGTTTTTCCCCATCTCCTCCACAAGTTATACTGACATCAAATATAGTGAAAGCAGGGGTTATACTGTGGGGGAGGGACATACAAAGCAACAAAGAGATAATCTTATAAATGTGTTAGAAACACATGCATGAAAGAAAAAAACATTAAAATACACATCTAAGGGTTCATTTTCCTGACATCACATTATCTGACCTTTTCTGCTTGACTCATACATATACTAGATATTACAAATAAGGGAAACCATGGGACCTACGTTTCTTTGGGCCTGGCTTACTTCACTTAATATAATTTTTTCCAAGTTTTTCCATTTCCTAACAAATGGGGCAATGTCATTCTTTCTGCTGGAGGCATAGAATTCCATTGTGTATATATACCACATTTTCTTGATCCATTCATCTACTGAGGGGCATCTGGGTTGGTTCCATATCTTAGCTATGGTAAATAATGCTGCAATAAACATAGTTGTGCTGGTAGCTTTAGTGTGGTCTTGTTTGTAAACATTAGGGTAAATGCCCAAAAGTGGGATTGCTGGGTCATAGGGGAGCTCTATGTGGAGTCTTTTGAGGAACCTCCATACTGCTTTCCAAAGTGGTTGAACAAGTTTACATTCCCACCAACAATGAAGTAAGGTTCCTTTCTGTCCACATCCCCTCCAGCATCTGTTGTTGTTAGAGTTCTTGATTTTTGCCATTCTAACTGGAGTGAGGTGATATCTCAATGTTGTTTTGATTTGCATTTCTTTTATGGCTAGGGACGTTGAACATTTCTTCATGTGTCTATTGGCCATCCTTCTTTCTTCTTCAGAGAAGTTTCTCTTTAAGTCTTTCGCCCACTTATTTATTGGGCAGTTGTTTCTTTGAGGATTTGTTGTTGGGCGGTTTAATTTTTTGAGTTCCAAGTATATTTTAGATATGAGACCCTTGTCCGTTGTATGGCTAGTAAAGATCTTCTCCCAATCCATGGGCTTTCTATTGATCTTGCTAGCTATGTCATTTGCCCTGCAGAAGCTCTGCAACTTTAAGCAATCCCATTTGTCCAACCTTTCTTTGATTTGTTGTGTTTCCGGGTCTCTATTCAGAAAATTTCGGCCTGAGCCAAGGAGACCCAGGGTTTCTCCTATTCCATCCTGTAATGTTTTCAGAGTGTCTGCTTTGAGTTCAAGGTCTTTGATCCATTTGGAGTTGATTCTGGTGCAGGGTGATATATAAGGATCTAGCTTAAGTTTTCTACATGTAGTTAACCAATTTTGCCAGCACCATTTACTGAAGAGGTTGTCTTTCTTCCATTCTATTGTTTTAGCTCCCTTATCGAAGATTAGATGGCTATAGGTCTGTAGGTTCATTTCTGGGTTTTCAATTCTATTCCATTGGTCCTGAGGTCTGTTCTTATGCCAATACCAAGCTGTTTTGATTACTATGGCTTTATAGTAGAGTTTGAAATTTGGTATTGATATTCCTCCAGCAGTGTTCTTTCCGTTGAGGAGCGTTTTTGCTATTCGGGGTCTTTTATTGTTCCATATGAATTTTTGGATTGCCTCTTCTATTTCCTTGAAAAATGAGGGTGGAATTTTGATAGGTATTGCGTTGAATTTGTAGATAGCCTTGGGAAGTATTGCCATTTTCACGATGTTAATCTTTCCAATCCAGGAGCATGGGAGGTTTTGCCATTTTTTAAGTTCTGTGTTGATTTCCTTTTTCAAGATTTTAAAGTGTTCATCATAGAGGTCCTTCACTTCTTTAGTTAAGTTAATTCCTAGGTATTTTATTTTTTGTGGGGCTATTACAAATGGAGTTGCTTTCCTAATTTCAGCCACACTTTTCTCATTGTTGGCATACAGAAAAGCCATTGATTTTGGGGGGTTAATTTTATAACCTGCTACTTTGCCAAAGTTTTGAATCAGCTTGAGTAATTTGGGAGTGGAGTCTATGGGATTCTTTAAATACAAGATCATGTCATCTGCAAAGAGGGAGAGTTTTATTTCTTCTTTCCCTATTTGGATCCCCTTTATGTCGGCATCTTGTCTTATTGCTGTAGCTAGGCATTCTAATACTAGATTGAAGAGAAGTGGAGAGAGTGGGCATCCTTGATACTGACCAAATATTGACCAAATAAAGATGACAGAAATCGAATCAAATGACTACAGTTTCCAAATCAAGTCAGAGAATAGGAGACAGTAATACACCTATATGTTCATGTTCTCGTTGCAATCTCTTTTTGGAAGAGAAACTTCTTGTGGGCAGGCTGGATATTCAGCTCTTCATTTTCCTTACAAGATCTGGGGGCCTGAGTGATGGCTCAGAGAGCAACATGGAGAATGTCTGCAATGCTTTAACTTTACAGAAGTTTCCAGGTAGAAGAGGACAAGGAGGCAATGACTGATCTTCCTGACAGAAAGCTCGTGTCTTGACAATGGCTATGAATCTTGATGACCCTTCACATCTCAGGGAACAAAGAAGTCAGTAGAACAAGGTGAACATGTTACAAGGGAAATACAAAAGGAAAATGACAGGGTGACAAGTTAAACATAATCCACGGAATAAGAACCCCGTCAGCAGCCTCCTCCGCAGCACACCTACAAACACCTGCCCTTTTGTTCGTGCATTTCAGAGAGCCTCTCTGTAACTCCTTATTTCCCTTGGGGAAGGAAGGCAGAGGACACACTCCTGGGTGCCTAGGAAGAAGAAATCTCACTGGACAATGCATCCTGCCAGCTTCAATTTATCATTAGCCATCTTTTATTACCTCCCAAATCTTGCTTATTCAAGTCTCCCAAGTCTACATCATTTCTCTTCTCTCTCCACTTACAAATATCAATTGGAGTTAACAGATTCGAGTAGACACAGTTATCGAGTTAGCTACGTAAGGGAAGTCCGTGTGGAGACCACCTTAACAAGAAGGCTCACTGGAGCCAATTTTCAGAGATAAGAGTTCAGGGAGCCATCTGTGTTAGTCCTTCTTTCTTCACGTGAGAGCTTACCTGCAACTTCAGTCTACAGTTAGGAGCGATGGGGACTCTTGATATCTGACCTAGTAAGAGGAGGGTACGTTCCACACTCTCAAACAGTTCATCTGTTTGCCTTCCATTCCCTTCCACAATTGAAGAGGAGAACCTTTTAATCCAAGGGCTTCTTTCTAATAATGAAAAAAATAGTAGTAGAGTGAATAAGACAATGGAATTCAAATAACTTAATGTAAATGAGTTATTCATTTCAGTTCAACTAATGGAAGAAATGTGATACTTGAATAGAGATCTGAGAAAGGAAAATCTATCAATGAAGGCTTGAAAGAGATGAGGAGCAAGGGGTGGGAGGCAACAATTATTTCTTAACAAGTATCGGTTGTGTGAGGTATTTTTTTTTTCAGGATATCAGATAAAGAGGATTAATTCTCTCCATTTATATTATCATCACTGGTCAAAGCAAGACTTCATATTTTCATTTTTTCCCATTTCTGTCTCTCTCTTTTTAGTCTCACCTTCCCACTGTTAGCTCTTCTAATGCATTTATATCTTTTTGTTCACATGTGTTCTTGCAAAATGCACACTATTTTAGATACATACAGTTTATATAAATGATATATATGTATGTATGTATGTATCTTTTGTTCTTGTTTTAAATCTCCCATTACACAGGATCATAAGATCCACGATGTTGAGTATACATCAACTTCCTGGCCTCTAACTATGTCACAATGTATCTCCAGTGATGCCAGACGAGATTTCTTCTAGTTACCTCATGTCAAATGATACTGAAATCAACATTCATGGTGAGGTCCTTAAGTAGACTGTATGAGAACCTTTTTATGTTCACTGTCTAAGGGTAGAATGACTGGTGATAAGGATAAAATAATATTATATTCTGGATTGTTTTCCTGCAACCTCTCTCTCTCTCTGTGTGTGTGTGTGTGTGTGTGTGTGTGTGTGTGTGTGTGTGTGTGTCTGTGCTGGTCCTGGGGCTTGAACTCAGGACTGGGTGTTGTCCCTGAGCTTTTCTACTCAAGACTAGTGCTCTACCACTTGGGCCATAGATCCACTTCCAGTGTTTTGGCAGTTAATTGTTGATTTTAAGAGGCTCATGGACTTTCCTGCCTGAGCTAGTTTTGAACTTTGATTCTCAGATCTCAGCCTCCTCATTAGCTAGGATGACAGGTGTGAGCCAATCATTCCCTGCTTGCAGCCTCCTTAATTTTGAGGTTGGTGTTACTGCCATCCTGCCTTACAGGTGAATGAATGGAAGGATGAAACATAGTCACATGATGATGCTGGGTTTAAGTAGTATTCTCTCCCCTGTTCTTCATGTGCCATCACAAGGCTCCACAAACCCAGACTATCCTGAAATTGGAAAGTACTATACTGAAACTACATTTCCTGGAGCAACCCTTCCCCCCCCCCCCCCCCCCCCCCCCGCCCTCTCTCTGGAGCACCAACCCAAGCACCCAGGCTAATTAGATGGGAGGGATGCAAATTCTTTTCTGGTTGACAACGACTCTAATGATCTTATTTAACTGTTTCCTGGTGAACTAAGATAATACTTGTGCATTCAAATTAAGGGGAAGCAAATGCTATACTGATAAAAGGTCTTAGAGATGGTTTTCCAAGGTGATTGCTTCCTGGAGATTCCTCAGGGCAAGGCTAATACAGCTTTTAATTCTCTCTCTTATATGTCAGGCATAAAAGAGACTTGACCTTCCCCCCTCCAAAAGGACCTTGAGCCTTTATAAAGAGAGATTAAGTTGAAATCGGCTGGGAAAAGAAATAAAGGCACTTATGTGAGGTTTTCTCAAAAGTATTTTGTAAATACTTTATGAAAACTAATCTGAGTGATAGAAGAATCATATTTTTTTCAAATTCGTATGATCATTTTGTATGCAGGCTTTTGAATTTGGGGCTTTACGCTTTGTAGGAAAGTACTCTATCACTTACGCCATGCCCCCAGCTCCTAGTTTTGCTTTTTCAGATAGGGTACATTCTAATTTTGCCCAGGCTAAAACATCCTAATCAGATGGGTATTATTTTTTTTCACAGAGAAACTAAAGCTTCTGCACAGTAGCCTGAGACTGTTCATTAAAGCAACGGCAGGACTCGGATTAGCTGAGCAAATGGGTTTCCAACTCCATCACACTGGGAAACCATAAAGCACCTTCTTTTCTGTATACGTTTTGCAGAATGAGTCTATTTCCCACAGATAAACCAGGATCCTCCTATCTCTGCCTCCAGAGTAGTTTGCATTACAGGCGTGAGCCACTGTGCCCAGCCTTCTTGTCTCTCTTTAATGTGATTCTTAACAAAGTCCTTACACTTTTCTGAGACTGTCACACAGTAGCCCCCGTGCCAGGATGAGATACTCTCTTACCAAGAAAGACTGATAAACTCATTCCAGTCATTCATTCCCATTTCTGTCTTTTACAAGGCCTGAAAGTTTTATTTTATTTTATTTTTTATTGTGAACATACTGTACAGAGGGGTTACAATTACATGGGCAAGATAATGAGTACATTTCTTATCAAGCATTGCAGCCTCCTCCTTTGTTTACTCTTAACATCCCTTCCCAGCCTCCTCCTGCCCCCCCTACCCAATCCTCCCCCCCACCAAAGTTGTAAAGTTTGTTTTCAACATGACAACTTGTACTTCTCATTGTTGCAATGGGTCCACCTGTATCCTTAAATGACTTGTTTTCCCCCATCTCCTCCACAAATTATACCGACATCAAATATAGTAAAAGCTGGGGTTTTACTGTGGAGGAGGGACATACAAAGCGACAAAGAGATAATCTTATAAATGCGTTAGAAACAAATGCATGAAAGAAAAAAACATTTAAATACATACCTAAGGGTTCATTTTGCTAACATCACATTATCTGACCTTTTCTGCTTGACTCATACATATACTAGATATTGCAAATAAGGGAAACCATGGGACCTATGTTTCTTTGGGCTTGGCTTACTTCACTTAATATAATTTTTTCCAAGCCTTTCCATTTCCTAACAAATGGGGCAATGTCATTCTTTCTGATGGAGGCATAGAATTCCATTGTGTATATATATACCACATTTTCTTGATCTATTCATCTACTGAGGGGCATCTGGGTTGGTTCCATATCTTAGCTATGGAAAATAATGCTGCAATAAACATAGTTATGCTGGTAGCTTTAGTGTGGTCTTGTTTGTAAACATTTGGGTAAATGCCCAAAAGTGGGATTGCTGGGTCATAGGGAAGCTCTATGTTGTCTTTTGAGGAACCTTCATACTGCTTTCCAAAGTGGTTGAACAAGTTTACATTCCCACCAACAATGCAGGAAGGTTCCCTTCTGTCCACATCCCCTCCAGCATCTGTTGTTATTAGAGTTCCTGATTATAGCCATTCTAACTGGAGTGAGGTGGTATCTCAATGTTGTTTTGATTTGCATTTCTTTTATGGCTAGGGAGGTTGAGCATGTGTCTATTGGCCATCCAAATAGGGAAAGAAGAAATAAAACTCACTCTTTGCAGATGACATGATCTTGTATTTAAAGAATCCCATAGACTCCACTCCCAAATTACTCAAGCTGATTCAAAACTTTGGCAAAGTAGCAGGGTATAAAATTAACCCCCCAAAATCAATGGCTTTTCTCTATGCCAACAATGAGAAAAGTGTGGCTGAAATTAGGAAAGCAACTCTATTTGTAATAGCCCCACAAAAAATAAAATACCTAGGAATTAACTTAACCAAAGAAGTGAAGGACTTCTATGATGAAAACTTTAAAAACTTGAAAAAGGAAATCAAAACAGAACTTAGAAAGCAGCAAAACCTCCCATGCTCCTGGATTGGAAAGATTAACATCGAGAAAATGGTAATACTTCCCAAGGCTATCTACAAATTCAATGCAATACCTATCAAAATTCCAACCTCATTCTTCAAGGAAATAGAAGAGGCAATCCAAAAATTCATATGGAACAATAAAAGACCCCAAATAGCAAAAACACTCCTCAACGGAAAGAACACTGCTGGAGGAATATCAATACCAAATTTCAAACTCTACCATAAAGCCATAGTAATCAAAACAGCTTGGTACTGGCACAAGAACAGACCTCAGGACCAATGGAATGGAATTGAAAACCCAGAAATGAACCTACAGACCTATAGCCATCTAATCTTCGATAAGGGAGCTAAAAAAAATAGAATGAAAGAAAGACAGCCTCTTCAGTAAATGGTGCTGGAAAAATTGGTTAACTACTTGCAGAAAACTAAAGCTAGATCCTTATATATCACCCTGCACCAGAATCAATTCCAAATGGATCAAAGACCTCGGAGTCAAAGCAGACACCCTGAAAACATTACAGGATGGAATAGGAGAAACCCTAGGACTCCTTGGCACAGGCAGAAATTTTCTTAATAGAGACCTGGAAACACAACAACTCAAAGAAAGGTTGGACAAATGGGATTGCATGAAATTGCAGAGCTTCTGCATGGCAAAGGACATAGCTAGCAAGATCAATAGAAAGCCCACGGATTGGGAGAAGATCTTCACTAGCCATACAACGGACAAGGGTCTCATATCTAAAATATACTTGGAACTCAAAAAATTAAATCCCCCAACAACAAATCCTCAAAGAAACAACTGCCAATAAATAAGTGGGCTAAAGACTTAAAGAGAAACTTCTCTGAAGAAGGAAGGCCTGAAAGTTTTGATCCTGTTCCAGACTTATGGGGGAGGGGAGAGGGAATTCATCTTATTTTCATTTTGATAGAAACTTGCTTCAAGTGATCTATTTCAACTTGGGAAGGAGAGTTTTCTTCAGTCTTCTGAGATTTTGGTGGAGTGGGAGGTTTTAATCACTATCAGCCTTTACCTAAGAGATCTAATCTAGCCCCCTCCCCCACAGAGGATTTTGAGATCTCCTTATCCCTCCCCAGGACTTTTCAGACATTTCCCCCATGATTATTTGGACAATCTGCTCACTGGTTACATGAGAAAAGGTCTTTACATTGTTAATAAAACAAGTGCTAGGAAATAAGAGTGAGTCAGAGTCTCAATGCAAGCGTGAGGAAACCTAGGTGGAATGATTAGCCAGATGAGAATTTTTTAAGAAGAAAAAAAAAATCTCTTGGGATTCCCCAAAGGCTACTCTATTTTTATTTGTTTTTCAATGAGCAGCAAAGCGTGTTTTTCTACTGAAAAATCAGTGAATTAATTTTAAGCAAAACCTGGGTTAAGATTTGCTCTCTCGGTGACAAAGAACTTTTTTGATGTGTTTGGTATCATCAGAATTCCCCTGGGCTGTACAACAGGGAGGTAAATGCCAAGCTCTTGTCCAAAAGCTATTAGGCTGTTAAATCTAGCGGACAAAGCAAACTTTAATGGGATCTTAGAATATTAACTTCACATCGGTCTTATTTTTAGTTTTTTGGATGAAGAAGGTGAACACGATTTCCTCTTGGTATTTCTTCCAGTGCTTTCTCCTCCTCCTGCGCAAACTGTGGAGATACTGAGCTAAGAAGCAGGTTGGATCGCAGGGATACCTTTACTGGATAATCTAGAAAGAAAGAAAGGAGGATTCTTTGGGGAAGAATTCTTCAGTGGGCAAGTTCCTTCGTACAGATTTTTAGGTTTCATCACCAGAATTGCTGATCCAGTACATCGAGGGTGATATTTATATTTCAAACCATGAATTTCTAGTTCTCATATGTTCCTTACATGTTCCCAGATGATGTTGTTCACTACACACAGAGAAGCAACTTTATAGAATATTATTTAAACTCTTTTGAGACAGTGATCCGAGCTTCTTTACATCCAGTGGACATAACTTGATATAACTGTTGTCAAGTTAGAGCAGGTGATGAGCAGCTTTTGAAATATTGTCAAGACTTCTGTTTTGTTTTCACAAAGTTTCGTGTTCCAGTAACAACCACCCACAAAAGAGGAAAAACCGAAACCTAGAAAATAGAAAATAGGAAAAAGCTTATCTAGTCATTCACTTTCTTCATTCTTATCAGGATTCAAAACTGTAAAAAGTCCAAGTCACATAATTGGCCTAAAATAAAAATAAGCTTAATGTGCCTGACGTGGTATATCATAATTTTATTTTTAGCAGAATGCAATAGCTAAAGCCAAAAAATCAGAGTTCAAATACAGATTCATTCTTGTTCCTTTCTTCCAGGAGTAATTGTGAGTTATTGAATACTCTCTGTTTGCTATCAAATGTACTACTAACTTTATATGGATTGTCTCCTGTGATCCCAGAGATAATCTGATCAGATTAGTATGATTTTTATTGCCGTTCAGTAGATAGGGAAATCAAAACTGAGTCAGAGGAGTCCATGCTTGTCATACAAGAAGCGGTGGAATTAGAATTGCCTATACAATTGCTACCAACTACACGATCCTGGAAAATCATAAAGTACCCACGTTACTGTTTATATCCTACAAATTGACTCCCAGGGATAAAGTGAAAATAAATAGGTTCATTGAGTGCCACAGAGAAAAGATGTGTGGTGACTACACAATATTACTCTGAAATACCTTAGCATTTATTCTCCTTTTCTACACCTACCTCATGGCTCTATCTTATTATTTTATTATCTATTTTACTCCTGTATTTCTGTTTCTTGAGGAATTATTTTTTTCCTTGTCCCCCAAATCATCACGTATTCCTTTATCTGTTGATAGTCAGCCTTTAGGTTACTTCAGCTTTTCTGCTTTAGGTAGATGTCCTGATGACAGAGACTAATGGAAGAATTGACTTCAGATCTTGAGTTCCAGCCCCTATTGCTGTGGTCCAGGCTGCCACAGCTGACTGCATTGGCATCTGACCTTGTCGGAGGAGCTCCAGTTATTCTACACCACAGCTTATTGAATGGATGACTTTCATATTCCCAGACCCCAATTTGGGTGAATCCCATAAATATTTTGTAAGGATGCCAAAGAATTATCATTGCAGATTGTTTTCTAGCTGCAACAACTATAATAATTAACAGACTTCATTTGGTTCCCTCATTGTGTTATAGACAGTAAGACCCAACGTCACTCGTAATTCATGGATAATTGGTTCTGATTCCATCTCTCTACTTCAGAAGGCAAATAACAAGGTTGACAATTATTTGAAATCCAATGCAATTTTTTTCTTACAATTTCCAAACTGTAGCAGGTTCTTACTAGTAATAAATTATTGGTAGCCAGTTTTGATGTCACCCTCCTTTAATCCTAAGTACTTCAGAGGTGGAGGTAGGAAAATCAAAGTTTGAGGCTGGCCTGGACAAAAGCATGAGACTCTGTCCCTATCTAAAGACACTAAAAGCAAGAGGAATAAGATATGGCTCAAGTGGAAAAACACTTGTCTATCAAGTGCAAGGTCCTGTCTTTAGTGCCCAATACAGGAAGAAGGTGGAGGAGGAGCAGGAGAAGGAGGAGGAAGGACAGGAGGAATTGCTGGAGGAGGAGATTATTGGTGATAGCACTCATATTTGCTCAGTCTTTTATGGTTGGATGATTTTCAGGTCCCTTCCCACAAATACCCCTTAACTATCTCTTTGATGGTGGTGTGTGTGTGTGTGCGTGTGTGTGTGTGTGTGTGTGTGTGTGTGTGTGTGTGTGTGTGTGTGTCTGTCTGTCTGTGTCTGTATGCTAGTCCTGAAACTTGAATTGAACTTTTTTGCTTGAGGTTAGGTACGACTCTACTACTTGAGCCACAGCTCCACTTCTGTTTTTTTTAGCGTTTACCTGGAGATGAGTCTCATGGACTTTCCTGCCTGGGCTGGCTTTGAACTGCTAACCTCATATCTCAGCTTTCTAAGTAGCTAAGATCAGAAGTGCAAAACACTGGCACCCAGCTAGTCTTAGATTTTTATCCAATAGACCTTTAAGATATTCTTTGTGAATTTGCTGCTTTGAACAATGAGTTATTCTTCACAATTACTTCTATGTTTTGTCCAGTTTGCTAACCTGAAAAAAATGGGAGGGGTGCTACAATCATTTCTTAAAGACTCTATCATCCATTCCTGCAGAGCTTTGAGCTTCTTGGAAGATAGCAATCTGTGAAGTGCCCAGCTGCCTGGTTAAGATCTTTGTCATCTGAGGCAAAGATGAGATTGGCTTCGGATGAAGGAGATCTCAGAGAATGCTGATTCTGAATGGTTCAAATGGGGGACATCTCTTAGATTACACTGCTCACTTTTCTATTGATATTTCACATTTCTCTCCATCTACTTTATTTTCTCTCATTTGTTTTTGAGTGTTGATTTTCAACAACCTCACTGACAAATTTGGTGCAAAGATTTGTGATCTCCGTAAAGAAAATTTAATATTTCCATGGCAAGCTCCTTTTAAAACATTTTAATCACTTGGTACTTATTCTCTTCATCCTGGCACAAAGGTGTCAAAAACAGGATATTCTCCTTAAGTCCTATTTTAGCTAGAATGTGGTAGATCACAAGCGTTTATAATTTTTATATAAATGTCTTGGAATTTCCACAGCTCTGATCTGAGCCAACAAAAATATACAAAGATGGAAATCAGGGAATTTTTGGATTCCGCTCTTACTTCACAATATTACTCTTGTGTACTAGACTTGCTTAATATGGCACTTGATTTTAAGTAGGATGTAGAAATGGAAAGTTGTTTTTTGTGTGTGTGAACTGGACCAATAGGTAAAAATAGTGCACATGTGTTGGATGATACTACATCTCAAGAAAAAGTTGTGCGTACGTTATCTCTACAAAGTTTTCCTGGATTTCTCCAAGTACAGGAAGACCAAAAAAGGTCTGGACTCTAGCTGAATTGAGACCGTTTTGTAATTAGGCATTGTGCCTTAGAGTGGAAAGAACACTCAATGGAAAGTCAGGAAACTTACCTTTTTGCCTTGCTTTTCCTATTACTTGGCTATGTGCCTTAGAACACACCATTTACTTCTTGGACCCTCAACTCTCTCTTCCTAATGGAAATAAAATTGATAGAAGAAGGTCACTGCATACTTTCTATGAGGAAAGCTTATTCAGAGACCCATGTAAGATTAAATATCTAAGAATTTTTGCTGGTTGCGGGGCTGGGAAGGTGGCTCAGTGGTAGAGCGCTTGCCTTGCATGCATGAGGCCCTGGGTTCGATCCCTCAGCACCACATAAGCAAAAAGAAAAAAGCCGGAAGTGGTGCTGTGGCTCATGTGGTAGAGTGCTAGCTCTGAGCTGAAGAGCTGAGGGACAGCGCCCAGACCTAGAGTTCAGGCCCCGCGACCGGACCCAAAAAAAAAAAAGATTTTTTGCTGGTTGTGATGGTACATATCTATAATCTCAACTACTCTGGATACTAAGGCAGGAAGATTCCAAGTTCAAGGCCATCCTGAGCTACATAATGAGACTATTTCAAAATTTGAAAAACAAAAATAGGAAATCTGGGTTGGGAAGTAGCTCAGTGACAAAGCTCTTGCCTACCAAGTACAAGGTCCTGGGTTCAATCTTCAGTTACCACCACTCTCCCCTCGCCCCCTAAAAAGGAAAAGAAATAGAAAAACAAAAGATAAAAATAGAAAAGGCTGGTGATATAATTTGCCAGTTGAGCATTCAACTAGAAGGCTGTGAGCTCAGTCCCTGGTATATGTCCCATTCAAAGTAAATCAAAACAACTTCAAGGGGGTTTTTTGGTTGTTATTGCTGGTCCTAGGGCTTGAACTCAGGGTCTAGGCCCTGTCCCTGATCCTCTTTGTGCTCAAAGCTAGTGCTTTACTGCCTGAGCCACAGCACAACTTCTAGCTTTTGCTGAGTCTCACAAACCTTTTTGCCTAGACTGACTTCAAACCATGATCCTCAGATCTCAGCATCCTGAGTAGCTAGAATTACAGGTGTAAATCACCAGCACCTGGCTAAGATTTTTTTAAAGTATAAAAATATCTTACACATGTCAGAGGTCTCTATAACAGCTTTCTACAAGTCAGTTGAACACCAGATGATAAAATTGGATAGGATAGCAGGTTTGATAGCACGGTATTTATATTATTTGTTTAATAGGACATAATTTTTTTGCTTAAGAGGACTTGGTGTTTGTACTATTTGTTTATATCTGTCTGAGCCTGGTTATCTGTTTGGTTCCACAAACATTAGTAGTTCTTTTTGCAATGTAAAGGGAACCTACTGAGTTCCTAGTACAGCTGTCAACACTACCCTCCTCTATCCTTCTCTTTTTCCAAAGTTCAGTGAAGTTCTGCCTATTTTTACCACTACAATCATGAATCCAGACTCAGAAAACCATAGTACTGGAGACCTGGTCTCAGATCTATCCCTACGAGAGATATCATGACCAACCAATCCTCAAGGTCAAACTTCTGCATCTATTGTCATTACATCTGTGCTGTTCTTTTTTTTTTTTTTCTGGTCATGGGGCTTGAACTCTGGGCCTGAGCACTGTCCCTCAGCTCTTCAGCTCAAGGCTAGCACTCTACCACTTGAGCCACAGGGCCACTTCCTGCTTTTTCTACTTATGTGGTACTGAGGAATCGAACCTAGGGCCTCATGCATGCAAGGCAAGCACTCTACCTTCCCAGCCCCTGTGCTGTTCTTATTCTGAGCCAATTCTAGGTCTCCCAAAGGCATCACTGCACACTATTGACCTTGAGATTAGACATCTGTAAAATCCTGAGGCTGTCTTCTTTCATGGAGCCTTTGCTTCATCTTTTTATCCTTATGGAAGCCTGTTTGGTCTGAGAACATTCCAGCACACCCTGTCAATGTGACCCCATATGCCACAGAGGTGAGATTAAGAAATCTCCCTTCTCAGTGACACTTCCTAAACTGCTACTCTTCACTATGGCCCCACGCCCCCCTCCTTCGGGCCTCCTGGAGCCTTTTCAAGCCTCTGCTTCATTCTTGCATGATATTAGCACCTGATTTACTTGCCTTCATGCTTGTGTTTGCTAGAACAATATACTTATTCTTATGCTCACAAGTCCTCTGAGTTTCTAATCTCTTTGCTTGTAACATCATTACATCTGCCCAGTCCTTGTTACTCTCTCCCATAGCTATTTTCTACTCTGTCATCAAGCATAATATCCGTAACTGCAAGCTCATTTTCTGACTATGATCTCTTTACTTTCTGCCAATTTACTTACTATTTCACAACACCAGCTTGATAGTCTTAGTGGCTCTGTATACCATATTTCTGACTCATTTTCGCCTCCTCAGCCTTCTCCTCCTCCATGTCCTAACAAGCCTCCAACTATGGCTAATCCGATGTGTCCCCATGCAAGTCTGCACTGCTATGGCTGACCCTGGCTGGAGCAAAACTAGCAAGCATTTCAGGTGTGCCACTTCTGAAGACATCCATTTCATACCACCCATGTTCCATATTTTAGGCCACTAATAGTTCCATCCCACTGGTGTGTGTGTGTGTGTGTGTGTGTGTGTCCGTCCTAGGGCTTGAACTCAGGGCCTGGAAGCCTACCATGGAAGCTCCACTTCCAGCCTTTTGGTGTTAATTGGAGATAAAAGAGTCTCATGGATTTTCCTACCTGGGCTGGCTTCGAACCATGATCCTCAGATCTCAGCCTCCTGAGTAGCTAAGATTACATGTGTGAGCCACCAGCATTCAGCATCCTACCTGTGTTTTGAGCACAGGGCTTGCTATGCAGTCCAGGCTGCTCTGGAATTCACCATTCTCCTGGCTCACAGGACTCTCAGTTAGAATGATCAGCATGAGCCATCAAATGCAGCTTACAACCTTACTTTGGAAACCAGATGGAAAGCACAGCTTTTGAGAGCACGCCACCAGCTCATCATCTTCTTGTCCAAGTAGGTTGTACCTCTACCTGGTATTCACTTTGTTTCTCTGTCCTAATTTCCCATTCCTGTGCTAGTCTGTTTGTTTTTCATGTCTCTTTGCTCAGCTTCAGTAAAATATACGCTCCACCAAAATAGGAAGATATTTCCTTTGTCACTACTCTAGTCCTGAGTACCAACAGTAGATGACACAGTTGAGGTACTTAAGAGATACTCATTTTGTCACCAACCTTAGCTTAAAGGGAAACAGAGACATCCATATCCAGGGGCTTGAATACAAACATTGGAACATGGAGAGCAAACTCAAGAGCCTAGAGCCTACATCCAACAGCTAACAGTCTAGCTAAGCATTAACAATAATAAGTATGATTTAAGGACACAAAATAAGATTTTTATGAAGTTCTACAAAGAAGTCATGCCCTGTGAGAGGACCCATGAGTCTTTGCTTGGAGTCGGAATGTCTGACCCATAGTTATTTGGCTCACTTGTCTTGGTTTTTTAGCTGTTCATTATTGGTCCGGCAATCATAAGGATAAAAGGGAAGGAAGGACTTCAGAGGCCAAAGAGCCTGGTCTCTTCAGCTTTGCAGATGAGAAAAATAAGAACCTTGGGAGAGAAAAGACTCTTTCCCCATCACCCTTTCATGTGCTGAACTGAGATAAGAACCCAAGTTGCCTCGTTTTTGGTGGCTTTTATTTTCTTCATGGAACCCTAAAAATGGGAAACTGGCTTCAGAGTTCAATGCTAAGTTAGTTACAGTTGTTCAAAGGCCTCTAGGTGACAAAAGGAAATCTCAAGTGTTACTTATGAAAATTAGTACTTTAATCTATCCTGTAATTTAAAAACCATCACATTTTAAGGGGAGATTTCCAAGGCTGTTTAGTTTTTTTTTGGGGGGGGGGATAATTTTATTGTAGTCACTATAGTAACTAGAGATGTAGTTGGGCCAACTCTGGGCCAGGGGAAGAGGGGGGTAGTGTTTGAACGTGTCAGGTCTGGCCATTTGTCCCAAAGTATCAATTGAAGAAATAAATAGTGGCAAAGGTCAGAAAAAGAAGATTTATTAATGTCACAGCTGTGTGCAGAAAAAGGGCCGAAAGCATTTCAATCCCTGTGTGGGGTACAAACACCAACTTTAGGTTTAAAGAAAGAATTGAAGCAGGGGGGAGAGATAGGTATGTATAGTCAGGCAATCCCAGGCAAAGTGTAGCCTGATGGACCATTACCTCAGTTTTTGTTCTGGGAGGGGTGACCAAGTTAGCATTGATGCCATCATTTGAGGGGAACAGTTAATTCCCAGGAGGTGTTGACTTTTCCAGCAATCACTGGGTGGGCAGCAGGGGTGGGGCAGTCTGTCCTCTGAAGCTCTTCTGTTCCTTGAGTAGTTTCAGCTGTATAAAGATGGTTTTGATTGGTTCTACTGTTCTAATATCCAAGGTGACTGTAGGAGGAAGATTCAGAAAAAAGGAACTGATATAAAATGAAGGCTGAGATGCCAAGCCTTTCACCTTACCTGGACTTGGTTTAATTGTGGGCTCAAGTGAGGACTTGGTGCTCTTTCTAAATACCTGTTCAAAATGGCAGATGAAAGCTGAGCACCCATGGCTCTACCTGCAATCCTAGCTTTCCAGGAGGCTGAGATCTGAGAATCGAAGTTCAAAGCCAGCCTGGGCAGGAAAGTCTATGAGACTCTATATCCAACTAACCATAAAGAGGTAAAAATGAAGGTATGGTTCTAGTGAGAGTGCCAACCTTGAGCAAAAATGTTCAGGCACAGTGCCCAGGTCCAGAATTCAAGCCCCAGGCTGCGCTCTCTCTCTTCTCTCTCTCTCTCTCTCTCTCTCTCTCTCTCTCTCACACACACACACACACACACACACACACACACACACACACACATACACAAGGCAGGAAAAATACACTTTCTTACTTGCTACCCCATCACAAATTCCAAACACTGTACATTATAACATTATCCCTGACTTACATGAGGCATTTAGAAATAGACATACACACTTGGTTTAGAGAGGCTTTCTCTCCAGGCCTTTGCTTCTTTTTTCCTTTCTCATCCCTGTCTATTACAAGCTCATGAAATGTTTTCCCTAAGCCCCTTGACACTAATGTAAACAGATGTTTTGCAATCATTTTAGAACAGGAGGGGCTCCGAATGTTTTCGTTTTCTTAACTCCTTCAGGTTTACCGTTAACTATCCACATGAGTCCTGCCATTGAGCTCATTTGGAGTCAGGAAGTATGGTGGCTCATGAGGCTCTTTTCCAAGGAAATCCCACCTGCACTGTCTCGAGGTAGATATGAGCTCACTGAGGTTAAAAATCTTCATTCATTTTCTTTCTAAGCTCCAACAAGGGCCAAAAGAGATTCCTCTTTGCGTTTTATGACTTGAATCTTAAGCTATTCTCATTTTGTCTGCTCATAGCTTTCCTTCTTGGATACCTATGACCAATTTTGAATGCTGTGTATAACATTCAAAAATGAGTCTGATGGTGGTATTAGAAGACTTATAGTCATTAGATTGATAAATGAGTGCAGTCTCCTGATCATGAAAGTTCTGTTTTTGAATCACATGGCATAGACAAACATAAATGAATCAATTCCCAACTCTGTTAAATAAACCTACAAAAGAGAAAGGAGGGCTGGGAAGGTGGCTCAGTGGTAGAGCACTTGCCTTGCTTGCATGAGGCCCTGGGTTCGATTCCTCAGAACCACATAAGCAAAAAGAAAAAAGCCAGAAGTGGCGCTGTGGCTCAAGTGGTAGAGCGCTAGCCTTGAGCTGAAGAACTGAGGTACAGTGCCCAGGCCCAGAGTTCAGGCCCCACAACCGGACCCCCTCCTGCCCCCCCCCAAAAAAAAGAGAAAGGAGAATTTTTTTATTTTTTTATTTTTACTTTTATTGGGAAAATACTGTACAGAGGGGTTACAATTACATGGGCAAGATAATGAGTACATTTCTTATCAAGCATTGTAGCCTCCTCCTTTGTTTCCCCTTCCCATCCCTTCCCATCCCTTCCCATCCTCCCCCCTCCCACCCCAATCCTCCCCCCCCCAACAAAAGTTGTAAAGTTCGTTTTTCCACATAACGACTTGTACATCTCATTGTTGCAATGGATCCACCTGTATCCCTACTTAAATGATTTTTTCCCCTTCCCCTCCACACATTTTACCGACATCAAATACAGTGAAAGCAGGGGTTATACCGTGGGGGAGGGACATACAAAACAACAAAGAAATCATCTTATAAATGTGTTAGAAAAGAAAAAAAAACATTTGAATACATATCTTAGGGTTCATTTCCCTAACATCAACTTATCTGACCTTTTCTGCTTGACTCAGACATATACTAGTTATTGCAAATAAGGGAAACCATGGGACCTAAGTTTCTTTGGTCCTGGCTTACTTCACTTAATACAATTTTTTCCAAGTCTTTCCATTTCCTGACAAATGGGGCAATGTCATTCTTTCTGATGGAGGCATAGAATTCCATTGTGTATATATACCACATTTTCTTGATCCATTCATCTACTGAGGGGCATCTGGGTTGGTTCCATATCTTAGCTATGGTAAATAAGGCTGCAATAAAAATAGTTGTGTTGGTAGCTTTAGTATGGCCTTGTTTGTGATCATTTGGGTAAATGCCCTAAAATGGGATTGCTGTGTCATAGGGGAGCAGTATGTGGAGTCTTTTTTTTTTTTTTTTTTTTTTTTTTTTTTTTTTAATTTTGTTTTATTTTATTTGAGAACATACTGTACAGAGGGGTTACAATTACATGGGCAGGATAATGCATACATTTCTTACCAAGCATTGCAGCCTCCTTATGTGGAGTCTTTTGAGGAACCTTCATGCTGCTTTCCAAAGTGGTTGAGCAAGTTTACACTCCCACCAACAATGAAGTAAGGTTCCCTTCTGTCCACATCCCCTCCAGCATCTGTTGTTGTTAGAGTTCTTGATTATAGCCATTCTAACTTGGGTGTGGTGGTATCTCAATGTTGTTTTGATTTGCATTTCTTTTATGGCTAGGGAAGTTGAGCTTTTCTTCATGTGTCTATTGGCCATCCTTCTTTCCTCTTCAGAGAAGTTTCTCTTTAAGTCTTTAGCCCACTTATTTATTGGGCAGTTGTTTCTTTGGGGATTTGTTGTTGAGGGATTTAATTTTTTGAGTTCCAGGTATATTTTAGATATGAGACCCTTGTCTGTTGTAAGGCTAGTGAAGATCTTCTCCCAATCCGTGGGCTTTCTATTAATCTTGCTATGTCCTTTGCCATACAGAAGCTCTGCAATTTCATGCAATCCCATTTGTCCAACCTTTCTTTGATTTGTTGTGTTTCTGGGTTTCTATTAAGAAAATTTCTGCCTGTGCCAAGGAGTCCTAGGGTTTCTCCTATTCCATCCTGTAATGTTTTCAGGGTGTCTGCTTTGACTCCGAGGTCTTTGATCCATTTGGAATTGATTCTGGTGCAGGGTGATATATAAGGATCTAGCTTTAGTTTTCTACAAGTGGTTAACCAATTTTGCCAGCACCATTTACTGAAGAGGCTGTCTTTTCCATTCTATTTTTTTAGATTAGATGGCTATAGGTTTGTAGGTTCATTTCTGAGTTTTCAATTCTATTCCATTGGTCCTGAGGTCTGTTCTTGTGCCAGTACCAAGCTGTTTTGATTACTATGGCTTTGATTACTATAGTAGAGTTTGAAATTTGGTATTGATATTCCTCAAGCAGTGTTCTTTCTGTTGAAGATTGTTTTAGCTATTCGGGGTCTTTCATTATTCCATATGAATTTTTGGATTGCCTCTTGTATTTCCTTGAAGAATGAGGATGGAATATTGATAGGTATCGCATTGAATTTGTAGATAGCCTTGGGAAGTATTACCATTTTCATGATGTTGATCTTTCCAATCCAGGAGCATGGGAGGTTTTGCTGCTTTCTAAGTTCTGTTTTGATTTCCTTTTTCAAGTTTTTCAAGTTTTCATCATAGAAGTCCTTTACTTCTTTGGTTAAGTTAATTACTAGGTATATTATTTTTTGTGGGGCTATTATGAATGGAGTTGCTTTCCTAATTTCAGCCACACTTTTCTCATTGTTGGAATACAGAAAAGCCATTGATTTTTGAGGGTTAATTTTATACCCTGCTACTTTGCCAAAGTTTTGAATCAGCTTGAGTAATTTGGGAGTGGAGTCTGTGGGATTCTTTAAATACAAGATCATATCATCTGCAAAGAGAGAATTTTTTTTTTTTTTGGTCTGTCATGGTCCCTCAGCTTTTCAGCTCAAAGTAAGCGCTGTACCACTTGAGCCACAGCGCCACTTCTGGTTCTCTGGTAGTTTATTGGAGATAAGAGTTTCACAGACTTTCCTGCCTGGGCTGGCTTTGAACTGTGATCTTCAGATCTCAGCCTCTTGAGTAGCTAGGATTATAGGCATGAGTCACTGGCGCCTGGCTGAAATAATTTTTATGTTGGAGATCTTTGTCTCATTATTATTTTATACCTTAATTCATTGCTCAATTAAAATTTAACAAACGACTCATATCAAGTATATGTTTTATGAAACAGATTAGTTTTCAAATCTTGATAGTAGGCAACATTTTCCTTAAAATTCCTAGAAGTTATGATAACTTCCTGATAAAACGGGCTTCCTACCACACAGTGATCCTTCCTATAGTGAGCTTATTATCAATTTATTAAAAAGTATTTTATTTCCTGATTTGCAGATAAACAAAGTGGCCTTTTATTTCATCATAAATTGAACTATGATATCATGCAGGTCACCTTCATTCTGGTACCAGAACTGTGTTTGAGTCTTCCTATACATATTACTAATGTTAACATGGTGTCTCTAGTGCAGATTCTCCATAAGCATTCTGTGACTTGGGTTGAATTAGGAAGCAGACAGACAGTGCTAATTACTAGTCTGTTACCATTACTCCTCATTCATTCTTCCTTTGTGTTTGTGGATTAAGGAGGGTGGGGTATGAATGTATTCATGTAAAACAGCGTCCTCTCTTTTCCAGGAGCCATCATTGGAAGGCACTGTTTTGGTCCTCTTACAAAGCTCCTAAGAGGAAAATACTAGCTTAGGGTCCTTGCCCTTTGCTTTTCTCTTATTTCCTACCTGAAATACAGATATGGTGCCTGGTCCTGGGACAACCATGTTCGAATCTGGAGGAGGAGTCATGTGATAAGGCCGACAGAGTCAAAATCAATCTAGATCTACATAGTTCTTTAAACAGTCGATCCAGCTTTCAACTCTAGACTCTCAGACCAGTCTTCAGTAAAGCCACTGTGAAAGGTTTACAAAGAGGTAAAAAGAAGTCACAAGCACAAGTCACGTCGATCTATTTGCAGTAGTGATTCTCCAGTGAAAAAGGATTTGTCAAATCCTTTTTCAAATAACTTTTTCACTATACATTTGACAAGCCTTGAAAAAAGGAACTACTCCTTCTCTTGCCTGGGTGCAAACTGCTGGGAATGTGTGAGACTCCTCAAGAGAAAAGGTTAGGAGAATATGTGCCCTGAGAGGTCCACAGCAAGTTAACTGCTGGGAAGTCTTGAAGGAGCTAGAGTTGAAATGAAATTAGTTGGAGGAAGCATGCAAAGTATCTCAGATTCCAACTCTAGCAGCTGCCAAGTATGTTTATCATCTCTGAGTGGCCGGTCAGGACTGTGGGATTGAAGCTGAGTAGGATAAGCAGCACTGATCATGATATGGAATCTTAGCGTTGGAGGACCCCCTCAGAGGCCAGCCAGTTAGATAACTTATACGAGGCAAAACTTAACCTCTCCTGCATTGTTCAGAGATAAGATGCAGCCTTCACTGGGATACTTCCAGTACTCAGTAGCAGTTGAATTCACAAGGCCACCCATTGCATTGATGAGAAGTCTTAATAACTGCGAAGTCTTTCTTTACTGTGAATGTAATTATGGTTGCATCTTATTTCTGCCTATCATGGAGAGCAATTTGTTCCACTTGGTAAGTGTTCATGTGATTGCTTTTGATATGATAGTCATAAAAAAATCATGTGACTCACTGTTGTCCCTAACCTAACATTCTGTGAATCCCTCATAGGATCTACGTGTCGTTTTACAGTCTTCACAGTTCTTAGGTAGGGAGGCTGGATTTGAACTTGGGACAAGTCAAGCTCCTCTCAGATTCATTCAGTAGTGGTATGCTCAGCTCCTCTCTATTGGTCGCTCTATGTATTGTTGACGTTGTAATAGTGCATAGGACACACACATTCCTGGTCCTTCTAGAACAAATTATTTGTAACAGTTGGCTTAGGAGTCCCTCTTTTAGCTTTTGACTTTGGGTATAAACATTTCCTTCTCATTAATTATTTAGTTGACCCTTGCTTCCTGGATGCCCCTTCTTCAGAGACAGAGCAGGCCCTATTGCTACAATTGCTCATACAAGGAAGGATCTAGACCATCCTCCTCCTTGTCACTTCCCAAGAGCAATTCTGTTTTGTAATGTTTCTCTCTTAAGGAGTAGTACCCAAACCAGACCACTCTGATCCCAAGATTGTCCTAAGTGTACGTAGTGTTCAAGACCACGGCATCATGTGATGAGAAGGATCAGTTATGAGTGTAGCTTGGCTCACTGGCAGCCACTTTGGTTTCACATGGCAATGGTTAGCTCAAGTTCCTTTCAACTAAAACCATTAGAATACTTTCCCCTGGATTGTGGTCAAGTCAAACCTTCCCTTACTGCATTCGAACATTTGATATTTTACTCTCACTACAATTTAACTCAGTTCAGCATCAAGACCATTGTTGTATCCCTTGAGATCCTCCTTACCTGATTTCTGTCATCTCTAAGGCTAACGATCTCTTCTAGTTTTGAAGGATGAGCAAATTAGGTAGTCATGTGATCCACATTAGATTGAACGTGTTCCAAGATAAAACCCAGCAATGCTCTATTCAGACAGGTGAGTCTCAAGTCGATCATCTTACACTCTTATGATCATTTATGCTCTCCCAACTTTAACAAATGCCTGCTTCTGGGGTGGATGTTGAGATGAAAATGTGACACCATACAAGTGAGCAAACCAGGCACGAGGGATGAATTAGCAGGTTAGTGCATCATCGCAGGTACTCCAACAGTATGCACTAGAGGTGGTGGGGCCGCTGAAGAGGGTGTAATCAACTCAGCCTCAGAGAAGCACAGAGGATCAACTTGAAGATAGAACCAAGGGAGGCTGGGAAGGTGGCTCAGTGGTAGCGTGCTTGCCTTGCATGCCTGAGGCCCTGGGTTCGATTCCTCAGCACCACATAAGCAAAAAGAAAAAAGCCAGAAGTGGCGCTGTGGCTCAAGTGGTAGAGTGCTAGCCTTGAGCTGAAGAGCTGAGGGACAGCGCCCAGGCCCAGAGTTCAGGCCCCATGACTGGACCAAAAAAAAACCAAAAAACAAAAGATAGAACCAAGGACAGGATCAGATACTTGTTGAGACCCCTAGGAGTTAAATCAATGGATTAGTAACTTTCCCAAAGTTCCCAACCCAGAATCATATCCAAACTAGAACTAAACTGTTACATGATGACTGAGTCATAAGCAATCCCATTTTGGAGCTTCTTGGTCAATCTGTCTTTGAGGTTCAGAGAAACGTATTCTTAAGCTCTAACACCCTTTTGATCCATCCTAAAGTTAAGCAGTGAGGCTGGGAATGTGGCTCAGTGGTAGAGTGCTTGTCTAGCATGCATGAGGCCCTGGGTTCGATTCCTCAGTGCCACACAAACAGAAAAAGCTGGAAGTGGTGCTGTGGCTCAAGTGGTAGAGTGCTAGCCCTGAGCAAAAGAAGCTCAGGAACAGTGCCCAGGCTCTGAGTTCAAGCCCCATGACTGGCAAAAAAAAAAAAAGAAAAAAGAAAAAGAAAGAAAGTTAAGCAGTGAATTTACAC
This sequence comes from Dipodomys spectabilis, assembly GCF_019054845.1. NCBI lineage: Eukaryota > Metazoa > Chordata > Mammalia > Rodentia > Heteromyidae > Dipodomys > Dipodomys spectabilis. The sequence goes on along the minus strand of NW_024870679.1, from coordinate 10,376,149 downwards.
AATGCTAATTATCTTCCATGACACAATCATTGCAAAGGACTGTGGGTTGCTTGTTGGCCAGCTAGTTTTGCTTGAATGTACTTTTCTGATCTCCTTAGACACTTGGTATGTGAAATTTAGCACTGGAATAAATTTTCCCATCAGGTTTTCTCTCCTTATCTTATTGGTAGCCACATCAGTATCCAAGAGAAGGTCCAGAAGCTTCTTTAGCCAGGTGGGGGCAATCTGCATGTTTGTAGTCTACAAGTCTGCTGTTTAGGGGTAGTTGGTAGACTCCAAGTCTGAAGTTTGCAGACTACAAACTATACTTGTAGGCTTGGTCACATAATACATGTAGTCCAGTTTATGTTCTACACACCAATGAGTCTGGGTGCTCTAGAATTTTCTTAGAGAATTTTTAATTTTTTTCTCACGTAGGATTTCGATATTACTGTTTGGAAATATTACCGTTAATATTTATTATTGCACTTCTGTATTCACTGTGCATTAGGTATTTGTAGAAGTGGAAACAGCCATGAACAAGAACTGGTCTTGGCCATGACAGGAATTGATAGTCCAATGGGGGGAGGTAGACCCGCACGTGGATAATACAAGGAAGTAGCTATTCCGGTTTCTTTTTGGTGGGCAAGCGTTTTGCAAAGACTTGGGCTATGTGTGTGCAATGCTAAAACAGTCAGTTCATTGAGGCTTTTACAGAAGTTATTTCGCCAAACAAAACAAAAAAAATCTAAAAATCACTCCCTCTCCTGTAACAAAAACAAAATTATTTTTTATATTTGTGGTGAAATCACACAGCCATAGAGACTTACCACAAAAAGAGATTTATCAGACAGATTCCACACAGTTACATTTAAGCGTGCGAAAGACTTCCAATTAGCCAGCCCTGAACCAAAGGGTTTGGTAATTTTCCTGAAACAAAAAAGAAGAATCATTCCCTCTCTTTTGGCATCAACACTCAGTTACATTCTTTCACTTTCCATTTAAAAAATCACTTAAGAAAGTTGATCCTTTTGTCACAAGAGCTATTTGTATGAAATATAAAATTCAGAAGTTGTGTTCACTCCCTTTTGTTTAAAAAAAAGTAAGTCATCAAAAGAAGGAAGCTTTTCCTTTTTTTTGTTTTGGAAGAAAAACTTTCATCTCTAATTTAAAACTGCAAACACACTTTCTTTAGTGGAGAGAATATGTTCATATGATAGTGGTTATTTATCCAATTCAAAAAGTACAGGATAATCTCTTTCTCTCTGGCTTTGGCTCTGTGTGTGTGTCTCTGTGTCTATCTGCCTTCATTGGATTCAAACTGCTCCTTCATTCTGCAATGGAAATTGTTTTATATTTTCCCAGGAGTGCCAGTCCTTTGTGGAATTGAAGATCAAGGACAGCCTGCATTTATTTTGTAGTGTTGGAAGTGTTTTGCATTCCCAGGACGGGCAGTAACTTCAGTCCTAAGAGCCATTGAAGGGGTTAATGCTGGGACTTGGCTGGATGTCAGTTGCAGTTTTTTTCTTCCCTGGCTCTGTCCGGGTTTCCCCTTGAAGGGATTTCCCTCCTCCTTTGCCTCTGCAGCAAGACCCTCTTTTATAAAGAGCAGACTTTCTATTTCACTCACACCAGCCTCTCTGGCTTTGGGAGCTGAAGACTGCCCAGGCACTTTCAAGCGGGGCCAGAAAGAAGCCTATTGAGCCATTATTTTCTCATCGCAGCAGCAACTCACAATGCCTGGGAAGATGGTCGCAATCTTTGGAGCCTCAGAGTTACTTTGGATTGTATTTGCAGCTTGTAAGTTCTTCTTGATCTGTTTCAAATGTTAATATTCCATGTTTAACCCTGGTTTGTTGGCTTCATTTTTATTCTTCCTGGGGTAGTGAAGAAAAGCACTAAGGATTTTAAACAATGGGAAAACTGAATTTAAGCTAACTTTTAATGTGCTAATGAGATTTTTCTATACACTATATACTGTCATAGAACTGCAATACCTCTCTTCTTTTTTCCCCCAATGTCAAATGGGTAATTTGGATTGTGTCTGTAGTAGATATATCTCTTCAGTTTCCTGTATTTGCTAATGAGGTCAAACTTGAAAAAATCCCAAAACAACTTTGATAAATGAACACGAAGGTCAAGAATGCACAAGTTCTCCTGGGTGGTAATGATTCTAGCTCCTTCCTGGGCAGTAGTGATAGGGTTTCTTAGCTACCTTAAGTGTGTTTGAAGCTGTTCAGGAAAGACACTACGCAGGATAGATTTGAGACATTGTACTAGAGTAGAGATGTGAGGATAGACTTCTAGACAAACCAGCTAACTTTGTTTCCCACTCTTTTCTCTCTCTCTCTCTCTGTCTCTCTGTCTCTCTGTCTCTCTGTCTCTGTCTCTCTCTCTCTCTCTCTCTCTCTCTCTCTCTCTCTCTCTGTCTCTTTTCCTTTGCAGCTCAAGCTTTTAAAATTGAGACCTCCCCTGATTACAGCACTCTGGTACAGATTGGTGACACCATCTCATTGACCTGTAGCACGACAGGTTGTGAGTCCCCATCTTTCTCTTGGAGAACCCAGATAGACAGTCCATTAAACGCGAAGGTGAGCCACGAGAGGACCAAGTCCACGCTGACAATGGATCCTGTGAGTTTCGACAATGAACACTCTTACCTATGCACCGCAACCTGTGGATCTGGGAAGATGGAAAAAGGAATCCAAGTGGAGATCTACTGTGAGTTCCTTTTATCAAAGAAAAATTTGCTCATCTCTATTTTGCCTTAAGATAGTTTTTTTTTTTTAAAGGAACAGTGGTTAAAAGGGTACTCATTTCTAAATTCCTGGCTAGCAAACATACAGTATCCAAAAGTTATAGATGACTAAGGCTAGCCCAAATTTTGACTTGTACTTCTGTTTGCAACAAACATTGCAAGAATGCATAAGAAAGACTCAGTCTTCCTGGGAATGAATTCCTTAGTCATAAAATGGACTATCTTGAAGGCTTTTTAAATGTGTTTTTTTTTTTTTTTTTTTTTTTTTTTGGGTCCAGTCGTGGGGCCTGAACTCTGGGCCTGGGCGCTGTCCCTCAGCTCTTCAGCTCAAGGCTAGCGCTCTACCACTTGAGCCACAGCGCCACTTCCAGTTTTTTTTATTTTTGCTTATGTGGTGCTGAGGAATCGAACCCAGGGCCTCATGCATGCAAAGCAAGCACTCTACCACTGAGCCACCTTACCAGCCCCTAAATGTGTTTTTTTTAACTTGAACTTGATCATATCCTTGCATGTTTGCTTGCTCCAGCATCTACATGATTTATGAATTTTACCCTTCAGGGACATTGCATTCATGTTATTCTTAGGCAATTTGGTGCTTAAAATCCATTTAAAGATTAAGTAGGAGATCTCTAATTTAGTAATAGATACAAAATATTCTCCGTAGACACAACAAGAAATGCCTGCAGACATTTATTTCATCCATTCCATGTCTGTGTTGACAAATTTAGAAATTTTTGTTGTTACTGTTGCCGTGAAGTATTAGTATTCAACCTCAAATGTTTTCCTGGTGAGTGAAGTGAACACTCTTCATGTACCAGCTTGCCAAAAAATGCAATTTTGCACTCTTTTCAACTCCATAAATGAAATCATCAACAAGAGTAAAATATAAACCTTACTTAAATCAATTCCCTTTAGTTATCGATGGTCTTTTTCTAAATAAACAAGATGAAACATTAAGACTATGCACATGCATGGTCATTTCTTTATGAACATCTCATTCAAATTTCTCATAATTACATTGGTACCTTTCTACTGTACCCAAATCCAACTTTTCCCAGTAACCTTAATGGGAATTTCAGCAAGGCCCATGTGTTTCTAAAGCTTCTAGAGGAAGTGGGCCTGGCCGGCTGCTTTCAATTATGCTGGTTGTACATGCATAGTTTATGTCTGGCTGCCTCCTGAGCGCTTCGAAAGGTCCCCTTATGTAAATACAAGGGAAACTAGTACATTCTTATATTACCTGTCATAAAACTATACTAGATTATCTGCACATTTCACACAGTATTTGGGACAGAAAGAACTGATGGAAAAAATTTCAAATACCATTTCCTTTGTCTTATGCCCATATGTACCAGTTGAAGACTTTCAAAAGAGAATTAAGGACCCTTCTGGCTTTAATTATGTTGCCTATGTTGTGTCCCTTCCCCAACCCCCCCCCAAGAATGTCTGTTTCTCATTATGTGTAAAAGTTCTGTGTCCATTCCACATTTGATTATTATGTTCTGAGAAATTGACCTTGGTATTCTTTTTATTACCTAGTCCCAAATCTATCAACTTGTTAACATCAAAACAGCATGCAGAGACAGAGGTATACTTTGCAAAGGTGATGAGATTCTGTGTCCTTTTGTTCTAGAAAGTTCAATAGAGGTCTAATTGGAGCACTAGTTCTTAGGCAGTTCAGGAAGTAAATCTGGTATCGAAAGGTTGCATAGAAGCAACCTTTCTGCTGGATGAATTCTTTTTCTGGTCCTAGAATTTCACGCTCCTTCAGCATTCTTGCTCAAGGCTGTTGCTCTATTGTTTGATCCATGTGTCCAGTCCAGCTTTTGGCTGGTTAATTGGAGATGGAGTTACATGGATGTTTCTGCTTACACTAGCTTTGAACTGAAGTCATGTGGGCTTCAGCCTCCTGAGTAGCTCAGATCACAGATGTGAGGCACCAGCAACAGGGTAAGAAGCCAGCTCTTAAACCATTTTTCATTTTCTCGCATACCCTGCACAAAAACTTCTTTTTACAAAGATATTCCAAGCTGCCCCTTATCTTCAAAATGGAACTACATCTGCCCTGACTAGAATAAGATAATGTGGTACAATGTAGTATTAATCTGCAGTAGTGATACAAAAGAATAGAAATCCTGAGCTTAAATCCTAGCTTTGACATTTATCAGCTGTGTGCCCTCAGGCAAAATTATGCAAATACTAAATCCATATTTTCTTATCTGCAAAACCAAAGCAGTGTGTGTATGTATGTATGGAAAGTCACAAGGAAACTCCCACTTTCTACAAACTAGCAGATGCTAATAAAAATCTTAAAACAAGGTAAAACAAAATAATATGTGTTAGGTCTATAGCATAGTTACAGGCTCCTAAGTTTTCAATAAACAATAGTGCTTGTTCCCTTCTTTTACTCAGGTAACATACAACCTTTTAAATATACAGAGTCAAGTGGAAGAATGCTCCAATACATAGCTGATTCTGACCTCCTGAGAGCATCCCAAACCGTAAAAATCTAATTAAATAATTCATTTTACTGGATTAAGACTAGATTAACCAAAACATTAGATTTCATTTGCATTGTTGGAAATCAGTAAGTGATCTTATCAACATGAGCAGAAAGTCACTTATGAACTCATTTGTCCTTTCCAGCTTTCCCTAAGGATCCAGAGATTCATCTCAGTGGCCCTCTGGAGGTCGGAAAGCCAATTACGGCCCAGTGTGTGGTCCCTGATGTATACCCCTTTGACAGGCTGGAGGTGGATTTACTGAAAGGCGATCATCTCATGAAAAATCAAGACTTTCTGGAAGACATGGAAAGGAAGTCTCTGGAAACCAAGACTTTGGAAGTGACCTTTACCCCTGTCATTGAGGATATTGGAAAAGCTCTTGTTTGCCGAGCTAAATTACACATTGATGAAATGGATTCTGCACCCAAAGAAAGGGAGACTACCAAAGAGCTGCAAGTCTACAGTATGTACTTGTGGGATGTGGTCTAGTCCATGGGAATTCAGTAAGAATTTATTTGACAACAAGTATATATATTCCAATAGCATAATGAAAAGAACACTGAATTTGGTTTGAGAAGACTTAAGCTTAATTTCTTGGCTCTGTTAACTGTGAAACTAAGGGTTCCTTAATTTGTCTATTTCTCTACCTGTCCGGCAGAAATAATCATACCTGACAGGGTAGTAGGAAATAGGCTCCAATAACAACATGTTTTAGATCATGTCTATAGGCTAGTATATTATCACTTGAAATATTAGTGTCATAGAGATAAGACTGGAGCAGTTATTCTCTGTGAGTGCATGGGTGTATATATACTTGTAAGCTCAACCATGCATATGAGCATCAGGTGGATGGACAGTGATGGGATTTGATTCCCCCATCTCTCCAAGACTGCCAGGGAATTTGGGGAACAGTTTTATTATCCTAAAATTGTGCCCAGAAAACTGTACTGTTTTACTGTTTTATGCTAAAATACTCCATTCTTCTATGGGCATTCCATTCAAAAGGACTAGTGATAATTATTGCACATTTAGTCAAAAGAGAATGAGATGGAAGGGATTTTTAACAAGGTTTTGAGAAGAATAATTAAGATAGGGAGGGGGAAGAGAAAACAATGAAACCAATTGTCTTTCAGTGACTTGATTAGAGATCTCTTTTCTGCTGGAAAGTCAATTTTCTGTCAGAGAAGGATTTAATTTACTCTGTAATCTCAGAGAGTAGAACTATGACCAAAATGGAAAAGTGAGTTACAGAAAGGAAAATTCCAGCTAAATAGAGGCAAAACATCTTCATAATGAAGGATTCAGAAGTCAGCTTGACCCTTTTGTAGGCTGTGTGATCCACAGGTCACTTTTCAGCTGACCGGGATGAGTTTTTGGAAGGGACTCTTGGATGGATTCCTTCTTCAGTTAGGACATTCACTAAGCCACATGATCCTCAGGCAATTTCTAAATATTTATGTCGATCTGAAAACACCAAACATCCAAAAAAAAACCACCTCAATGAGTTATTCATAAATTGGCTTCTTCTGTGCTACCATGACCAGGTAGTTTGTAGACGTGGGAAGGTCCACAAATACAGCCTGCAAACCTAGTGGCTAAAGATGATGCATAACAACAGCCTTGGCTATGTCCTGTCTTTCCAGTCTCACCCCGAAACACAGTCATCTCTGTGCAGCCCTCCACAAGGCTGCAAGAAGGCGACTCTGTGACAATGACCTGCTCCAGCGAGGGTCTACCGGCTCCTGAAATTTTCTGGAGCAAGAAACTGGAGAATGAGAATCTGCAGCCACTCTCTGGGAATTCAACTCTAACCTTAATTGCTATGAGGATAGAAGATTCTGGAATTTATGTGTGTGAAGGAGCTAATTTGATTGGAAGACACAGAAAAGAAGTGGAATTAGTTGTTCAAGGTGAATAGAACGTGGAGCCAGGAGGCGGGGATGGGGGTGGGGGGGCGGTGCGGAAGGCATGATCATGGCGCTATGGTTGGAAGTAGAGCAATGGTGATAAAGTTTGAATGTTGAATTGCTTCCTGATCCTTTCCATGAGAACCTGTTGGATGGCTATGTACTTTGGCACAAATATGTATCATACTCTGACAGTTAGGAAGGCTTTCCTCCCAGAGCTTCATGGCTTTGCTTCTCTCATTCTTTTCTGGATCACATTATTCCTCACTGCTGCATTGCTTGGCTTCCTTCCTTCCTCCTGCCCCATGGATGATGGTATATTCAAATTACCCCACTTGGGCATCTCATTTCACTGTGCCTGACAACAGAACCCTCATACACTGGTTATTCTCAAATCCGGATTCATGTCAGCAGATCCTATAGTTCTTCTCAGCATGATCCCAAGAATCTGACCTTCTCTTCAACTCTCTTGCTATCGTGTATTATTTTTATCCCTTCTCAGTTGAGTTCTTATAAAAGAGTGTTCATCAACTACCAGCTATATTTCTTAATATAAGCTAAGTCCAACCTTCAAGGAATAACTGAGGGTAAGTATTTGGTTTCCATGGTTCAGATGAGAGAATGGAGTCTCAGAAGAATTGTTGGTACTAGCTATTGATTGTATACCTAGCATTTGCTAGGAGTCACCTGGAAAATTATGAACTATACTGATCCTTTTCCAGAATTCTATGAGATAGCTAAAAACTCAGAGTCAGCATGATTTGTAAGTTGCCAAATAAGGTCCAATAGCTCTTCAGTTACAGGATCACAACCTTACCACTTTAGCAAATCATCTCAATTATTATTATTACTTATGTGTTTGTGTAGTACTAGAGCTTGAACTCAGACCCTGGGTTCTTTCCTTTAGCCTTTTCATTCAAAGCTAGAGCTTTGCCATTTGAGCTACCATTTCAACAAATAAAATAATGCTGGGCTTGTGTTTGTATCCTAGGTATGCAGGAAGCACAAAATAGGAGGACAATGGTCCAGGAAAGCCTGAGATACTATTTTAAAAAAAGCTAATGCTAAAAGGGCTGATGCCTGACTCAGGTAGCAGAGTACCTGTCTAGCACGCACAAGACTCTAAATTCCAATTGCAGTTTTGGAAGAAAAACAAAGCCCAGCTGGACAGCTTTCCTGAATAACCAGAGTTGTCCTCACTTCTCAACTTTCAGACCGTGAATTAGTTGTAAAATACTTTTATATTTCATCCAACATATTTGAGGGGTAACAACAATTTTACCACTTAACTAGTTACATTGCTTTTAGTATGATTCTATGCAACTCTCAAAGATATAGCTTAGTGTTGTTGAAACAGACGATGCAGGCACAAATTCATAATTTGAAGACATTGGTGTGTTTGGAAGGTGTGTGATATTTTTCAGAACCTCTTCTATTTTCCCCTTAAGATGACTAGACATAGTTATTGTAGCAACTGAAATTTGGAATCATGACTAAAGTCCCAATTTTGCCCCTTACAAGTTGGGTGAAATTATTATTTAACAGCAGAGCCTAACTTGCCTTCTGGAGAAAGAGGTGGGGTAGGGAGAGGAAGAGAAAGGAGAGAGGCAGAAGGAGAAGGGAAAAGCAGAGAAAACAACAGGTCAGTTTGTGGAGTTGTCGTGATGATTAAAATATATAATCTATGGGAAGTGATATGCAAGCCACCTGACACACAAAGCAAAGGATCCGATCTTCTGTTTGCATTACAGTGACCTAACAAGCTACACCCAAACAGAGACTGGATTATTGCCAAGAACGATGCCAGCCCCTCACATCTGTCTATAACTATTCTGCTTTGATTGCCCTCAAATGGATTCACTATTTAAAAAAAATATGGTCTTAGCTAGGTACTAGTTGCTCATGCTTCTAATCCTAGCTCCTCAGGAGGCTGAAATCTGAGGATCGCAGTTCAAAGGCAGTCCAGGCAAGAAAGCTCATGAAACTCTTAACTCCAATTAAGCATCAAATAGCTGGAAGTGGATGAGTTGCTCAAATGATAGAGCACTAGCCTGAAGTAATATAGGCAACTGAGAGCCTAAGGCCCCTGAGTTCAGGCCTCAGTACTAACACACACACACACACACACACACACACACACACTCACAGAGAGATGAGATATGGTCTTGTAACTCATGGTTATGAAGTGGAAAGAGTAATTCTTTCCTGGAACAGACAGTTGTGGAGAGGGTTGAGGACAATTGGGTCTATAAATGAGATTGTGATGAAGGAAAGCATCTTATCCGTTATACATCTTGTCCTTTTTTCTCCCTAGAGAAACCATTTACCATGGACATCTCTCCTGGCTCGCGGGTTGCTGCCCAGATTGGGGACACCGTGGTGCTGACCTGTTCCGTCACAGGCTGCGAGTCTCCATCATTTTCTTGGAGAACGCAGATAGACAGCCCTCTGAGCGGGCAGGTGCAGAGTGTCAGAGCCAAGTCCACCCTGACCCTGAGCCCTGTGAGTTTCGAGAACGAGCACTCTTACCTGTGCACGGCGACTTGTGGACCTAAGAAGCAGGAAAAGGGGATTCAGGTGGAACTCTACTGTAAGTGATTTTCACCACTGGTCGCTGTGTTGTTTTTCCCATTTCTATGGGAAGAGAAAGAATCCTCATCTGTGATAGGCAATGGGATTCATTGGTTTAGAAGGAGAATTTAACCTTGTGAATGGTTCCTAAATCTCTGAGAACGAATGCAGTTTGGTGAGACATGATCGACTTGACTCATGAGCACATTGTACATTGAATATGCACATAGCAATTACAGTCCTTACTTCCTCTTCTTGTATCGTTTCACCCTGAATTTGGTCACACTTATGTCCCTCCTCCTCCACACCCCTTCATGGGTATGTGGGGGTGTATGGAGATGACAGTAAGAATAGTGTGTGTGTGAGGGGGTGCAGCTTCAGTCCAGATAACTGAGTAGGGGTGGCTACCACTGAGCAATTCAAACTGAGGGTGAAAATGAAGCCTTCTGCTTAATCCGCAGAATGGCGTAAAATGAGGCAATTGGGAAGCAGCAGAAAGCCACAAACAGAAGACAGGGAGTGGACAGGAGACGAGGCAGGCCAGAGGCTATAAAAGCTCAGGTGTGTGCTGGAGCAGAATCCTGAGAATCCCGAGGCAGCATCGGGTCCTGAAATCCATTTACCTTATTCTTCTTGCTGCCTTCCCGAAAATCCTTTGCAACCTTGACTCCCCATGAATCTGAGGTTGTGGAGGCATCCTACTGTATAATGAATCCAGAAGAAAATATGCAAAGGAACCATGAAGTTATGGGGTTTTTAATTTTTTAATTATTTTTTGGGTCCAGTTGTGGGGCCTGAACTCTGGGCCTGGGCGCTGTCCCTCAGCTCTTCAGCTCAAGGCTAGTACCCTACCACTTGAGCCACAGCACCATTTCTGGCTTTTTTCTTTTTGCTTATGTGGTGCTGAGGAATCGAACCCAGGGCCTCATGCATGCAAGGCAAACATTCTACCGCTGAGCTACCTTTCCAGCCCCTGGGGTTTTTATTTTTGAAGGGATCACCTTGACCTATCTTATTCAATAAACTCCAAAGCACAACTTATGAAGGTTTTTTTTCTTCCCACCACAAACCCTGCCCAAATTTGTGCTATCCTTCAAGTTTTTGCCCAGAAGGAGTGAATGTCTATAAAGGGATTTAATTCTCTCCAGAGGAGGGTGAATTTTACTGCTTTATCGTATTACCTAGAAGCTGCTGATGTAGGCACATTCTCAGAAGAGGTGAAAAACAGTGGTGAAGTCTTCCTGCAATATGGAAGGAAACATTTGAAAATATATTACTTTCATAGCTTTGTACTTCAGGGAGAAAAGATTTGTCATGCGATTTTATCCTCAATATTTCAGTCTCATCAATTTGCATAGGATGTATTACACATGTTACGATACAGTTTACATTCTATGTAATTAGATTAGAGCCTAAATTATAAATTCTTTTCTTAATAAGAATTATCTGAGACCTACTTTAACATTGTTGCCTATATTTTATCATTAGCTAAACTGCCTAGATTAGGAGCTGCCCGTAGAGTCTTATTTGATACAGAGAAGCTGAACAGCCCAGATTCTAAAGTCAGAGAAGTCTTGTAGCCTTTCAAAAAATTCAGTTTTACTAGCCATGAGACAATGAAATGATACCATTTTATGGGCTGCCTAGAAGACTGAGATAGCATTACTTACATTTAGCGTTAGTTCATGCTAAGTACTCACAAATATTTTACAATCTCACAGACAGAGTCCGCAGGTAACACAGGGAAAGCTGAATGGATTTAGCAAAGATCAGGTATGTGGTTGATCGGATGGCATCATTAGAAAAGATTATGTACCGTTTCCAACAATATTATAATCAATATTATAATTTTGTGTTTAGACTTAATGTCATGTATGTACTTGTGTGTGTGTGTGTGTGTGTGTGTATGTGTGTGTGTGTGTGTATTGAGTCGATTTCAGGGCCTCCCGCTTTCCCCTGGCTTTTTCACTCAGAGCTGGGGCTCTCCCCTCTTCAGCCATATCCTGACTTCCTGTTTTTTGGGGTTTTTTTTTTTTTTGCTGTTTTATTGGAGAGTCTCGTAGATTTGTCTGCTTGGTTTCAAACTTTTGATCCTCAGATCTCAGCCTCCTGAGAAGTTAGGATGACAGGTGTGAGCCACGGACACCTAGGCTTGAGATTCTTTCCCAGCTGAGTTGTAGAGACGTCATTATGAATCCTGGGCATTTAACAGACCAGAACTCCATTTTCTCCTGAATGTCTCACACAACCTTTTTGATTGATATTTACAGCCTTCCCTAGAGATCCGGAAATTGAGATGAGCGGCCTGCTCGTGAGTGGGAGTCCCGTCACCGTGAACTGCGCAGTGCCTAATGTGTACCCTTTTGATCATTTGGAGATTGAATTATTGAAGGAAGGAACGATTTTGGCAAGTAAACAGTTTTTGGAGGGAACAGACAGGAAATCCCTGGAGACCAAAAGTTTGGACATGACCTTCACCCCCACCACTGAAGATACTGGAAAAGCTCTTGTTTGTCTGGCCAAGTTACATATGGGTGAGATGGAATCTGAACCCAAACAAAGGCAGAGTACACAGATGCTGTATGTCAATGGTAATTATGTTCATGCTACATCTGGATACTCTTTACATTGGATTGATTGCTTTCTCTCCTTTGTCAGGCAATGGTTAACAAGAGGTTAATAGTTAAACACACACACACACACACACACACACACACACACACACACACACACAACTCCTGGGGAAAAAAGAAAAAATTCAAATTAATAATGTCAATGACAAATACCTCCCCTACATATAAAATGATAGCCATTGGTTTGTTAAAGATTCCAGGCACTGGCATCAATGGCCAGGTGAGTGTTAATTCTGCTTTGCCTGGTAGAAACAGTGCATCCTCAATCCAGCTCAGCCTCTGGCTGGTTTCAGCTGGTCTTGCCCTTGTGTGTTGGCCCTTCCTGGGGGTGACCAGTTCTACCTCTTTCTTCATGCCATGATCTTCTCAAGGGAGATGGTTCACTTTCCACCCTAGAGACCTCTGAGGAGGCAGCAATGAAAACTGCCTCTTGAAGCCTGGGTTTGGGATGTCACTGTCATTTTTGTCCGTATTCCATGGGCTCAAATGAGTTACAAGGTCAGTGCAGATTCAACGGGTAGCGAAGATAATATTCACTTATTCCCAGAGGAGATTCCAGTAGGTCTTAGTCATGTTTAGTGCACCACAAAGGGCAAATACAAACTCACACTGCTTTGGTAGCAAGAAGGATCCAACAGAACTTCCTTCCATTAGGAAATAGCCATGACTTGTTTGTGTGCTACTTATCTGCATCTCCCAGAGTAAATGCAGACAGAAGGCTCTGCTGGTGATCAAAATGTGTAGACAAAAGCATGGACTCCATTGCCCGGTTTTACAGTGTCATTGAAACTCTTCAGAACTGAGAGCATGAGAATGTCAATCTAATGAGTGTTTCTCCCTTTTCAGTTGCTCCTAAGGACACTACGGTGTTCGTCAGCCCCTCCTCCATCCTGGAGGAAGGCAGCTCTGTGAATATGACATGCTTTAGTGATGGCTTCCCAGATCCAAAAATTCTGTGGAGCAGACAGCTGAGCAATGGTGCTCTCCAGCCTCTTTCTGAGAATACAACTCTCACCTTAATCTCTACAAAAATGGAAGATTCTGGCATATATGTGTGTGAAGGGATTAACCAGGCTGGAATAAGCAGAAGAGAAGTTGAATTAATTGTACAAGGTGAGCATAATATGGCCCTCACTAGGATTTTCTTAAGTTATCTTTCTGATGATGAACAAAACCTTCCTTGGAAACAAAGTGTGTGTGTGTGTGTGTGTGTGTGTGTGTGTGTGTGTGTGTGTGTGTGTGTGTGTGTGTGTGTGTGTGTGTGTGTGTGACAGTACTGGGGCTTGAACTCTAGGCCTCTCTCTTTTTTTTTTTTTTTTTGGTCTGAGACTGGGATTCTAACTTGTTTGGTACATTATGTTTTTGCTCATTGGCTAGTGCTCCAATAATTCACTCAGGCCTCCAAGTCCTAGGCCTAAAAGCTCTTCTTGCTTGGCTTTCTCACCTATAACTGGTATTCTACCACTTGGACCACACCTCCAATTTTGGCTTTTTGCTGTTTAATTGGTGAGAAGAGTCTCTCTGATTTGTCAACTCAACCTTGATTCTCAGATCTTAGCCTCTTGAGTAGCTGAGATTACAGGTGTGAGTTTCCTGTGCCCAGCTTAAACAAAGCTTTTATTTAAAAAGAAATGTATTAAGGATTTTTGTTTTGTTTTGTTTTTGTGCCTATCCAGGGGCTTGACTTTAGAGCCTGGACACTGTCCCTGAGTTTTTGTATTCAAGGCTTGCACTCTACCACTTGAACCACAACTCTACTTCCAGCTCATTTTGGTAATTAATTGGGCTTTTCTGCCTGGGCTGGCAGATCCTCAGATCTCAGTCTCCTGAGTAGCTAGGATTATAGGTATGAGCCACAAGCACCCAGTGTATTGAGGGTTTTGGTTTTTTTTTTGTTTTTGTTTTTTTTGGTCCGGTCGTGGGGCCTGAACTCTGGGCCTGGGTGCTGTCCTTCAGCTCTTCAGCTCAAGGCTAGCACTCTACCACTTGAGCTACAGCGCCACTTCCGGCTTTTTTCTTTTTGCATATGTGGTGCTGAGGAATCGAATTCAGGGCCTCGTGCATGCAAGGCAAGCGCTCTACCACTGAGCCACCTTCCCAGCCCCTTGAGAGTTTTTTTTAAAAGCATTCATGATGTTTCCTATATATAGAACGTTAGATCATTCTTGTTGTTTCCTGAAATAGAACTTGCTCATCAAACAGCCCAAAGTTCTTTTAACAACCCTAAAGTTTTCTTTTAAACTGCTAGCTCCAGGACTTGTGCCAAAAGTTCCAGTGGCTCTTGGGAGACAATTATTGAAATAAAGACAGGAAGAAATGTGTAATTGTAAATGGTTTAAGTTTAAAACCACTCAATCTGGCTGGATTAGACAGTTTGGGCACTCTACCACTGAGCCACACATCCAGTCCCCACTGAGTTTTACATTGTAAAGGAAGAAATTTGGAAGTTCAACACACAGTCTTAAATAAAACCTTCTGAAGAGGCTAAGGGCAAAGGACTGAATTTCAGGCCAGCCTGAGCTACTAGCTAGTTCTTGTTCAAATAGACTGTATATACTATATCACTAGATCATGTCTCAAGAAACTATGTACACAAAGAAAATAAATGGAAAGAAAAAAAAGAAAGAGAAGGAAAAGGAAGGGAAGGAAGAGAGGAGGGGGAGGAAGAGGAGAAGAAAGAAAAAGAGAAAGAGAAAAAGACAGGAAAAGATCCTTTGAGGTTGTATGCCATGTCCCTGTGGCCTTAAATAGGGATTCCTTAGCAGGAATCATTTTCATGCTGGGTAGGTAAGTCCTTCCTAGAGTTGAATTAATAAAAATACACCTTAAGTACCTAAGCCACAGCCTGGAACTTAATAAATAGTAACTGTGTTGTGAAGGACAAATAAACAAGCCATCTGTGTGCAACTTAATTTCCTCATCTGAGAAAATCTAGTTCAAAACACAGAGGCCTTTGGACGACAAAGAATTTTTGCTAAACAGTATGACAATGATTTTAATTTTCTGGTTCAGTAACATTTGAATTCTATACCCATTTATTGTATTCTCTGTGCTAGGCTGAGTTAAAGTCTGTGAGATTCTAATCTCCAATTAATCACCAAAAAGTTGGAAGTAGAGCTGTGACTCAAGTGGTAGAGCATTAGCCTTGAGCCAAAAAGCTGAGGGACAGTGCCCAGGCCCTGAGTTCAAGCCCCAGGACTGGCACTGGCACATACACACACACACACACACACACACACACACACACACACACACACACGGAATTCTGTTACGAGAATTGAAAAAATGCATAAGTCATGTCTTCTCTTGCCTAAAACACAATTCAGCAAATGCTTGACTTCATTCTTGCCTTGCTTACGTTATTAACTTATTATGGGATTGCCTTAAAGATGCCTTTTCAATGGTCTTTTTTTCAGTTTTTCCTAAGGACATACAACTGACAGTTTTTCCTTCTGAGAGTGTCAAGGAAGGAGACACTGTCATTATCTCCTGTACTTGTGGGAATGTTCCAGAAACTTGGATAATCCTGAAGAAAAAAGCAGACACAGGAGATACAGTACTGAGGTCTGTAGATGGCGCATACACCATCCGCAAAGCTCAGTTGGAGGATGCAGGCGTGTACGAGTGTGAATCGAAAAACAAAGTGGGATCCCAGTTAAGAAGTCTGACACTGGATGTTAAAGGTGGGCTCTTTGTCTTTGGACTTCAGTGTGGGCTTTCCTACATGAAGGAGCTGAATTCTGTGTTGACTGTGGCTCTTTCTTGTTTCCTGAAATAATCAGGCCCAGCTGTCGAGTTTCACGAGGAAGTTAACATAAATCATTGATGACTGTGGAATTCCCATTTGCTTTCTTTTCTTTTCTTTTTAAAGTTGCCCAGTTAGCATTGGTCTCTGAGGTCTTGGATTTGTTAAGT
Source organism: Dipodomys spectabilis (assembly GCF_019054845.1). Lineage (NCBI taxonomy): Eukaryota > Metazoa > Chordata > Mammalia > Rodentia > Heteromyidae > Dipodomys > Dipodomys spectabilis. Next base: position 10,359,882 of record NW_024870679.1, on the reverse strand, counting down.
ATTTTACCATATTTTCCAAGACCTTTCCTTGGGAAGCTAAAGAAATAAGAGGAGGTATAATGGAAAAGAAAAATCCTATCCAGACCCTCGTCCTTCTTACTAGAAAACTATACTATTTTCTCCACCAGGAATAACTTCATATATTCTCCATTGACTCTTTTAGAGATAATCATGGAAAATTCCAATTTTGATTCTGGACAACATATAAAAGACCTCTAGACTCCAGAATCATTTCCCTTAAAATCCACATCTCTGCCTAGTGCCAGTGGCTCACAACTGTAATCGTAGCTACTCAGGAGGCTGAGACCTGAGGATCAATGCTTCAAATCCAGCCTGTGCAGAAAAGCATATAAGACTATTTTCTCCATTTAACGACCAAAAATCCACAAGTGGAGCTGTAGCTCAAGTGATAGAGCACTAGCCTTGAGTGGAAAAAGTACAGGGACAACACCCAGGCCCTAAATTCAAGTCCCAGCACCAGCATACACACACATACACACACACACACACACACACACACACACACACACACACACACACACACACACACACACACTGGTGTACAGGGAGAGGGAGGGACAATGGCCTCATCAAAGACATTTGAGGGGGAGCACAATAGATGTGTGAATGCACAATAGGTATGATCTGTTGATCTTACTGGTAGAAGTGGGCTGTGTCAGCCTTCATTAATCGGCCTCACACTTCTCGCTCACTAATGAAAGCCTGTGGTGAACTGGAAGCCATAGGTGGTAAAGTGAATGGCACTACAAATGCCAACTTTTAAGAGGCTCGACATAAGTGAAAGTCAGCAAATACTTGCCAATGTAAAGCAAATTTTACTTATCTGGCCATTTCCAGATGGCAAGATGTACTATATATTTTCTGTTTTCACAGTAGCTCCTAGAAACACACAAATATCAATACATCCATCTAGACATGTTAAACAAGGGGAAAATGTCATAATTACATAAAAGACTGTTAGCCATCCACTTGTGGTGATTGTTCTGAATAGTGTTAGTCTGGCCAATGAACTTACTATGAGTTCCAAGAATGGAACCTTGTACTATGTTGCTGAAAATGACCTGGGGGTTTATGAAATCCATGATTCCAAAGAGGAAGGGGCAATGCTGGAGGAGTTGAGATCTCAGTTCTGAGTGCATTGAAATTCCTTTCTTCCCATTTTCTTTAATCCTCAGTGCCTCTGGCCATCTGTAATTCCACCTAGTTCAGGTAACCTGGACTCCTAACACTGCTGTCCATCTATCTGTAATTGTTCTTTATGAGACACATTAAAGTTTCTTCTTGACTTTTATCTCTTCTCCTGTATACATTACCTTTTCTAAATTACTTTACTAAATAAATCACATATATTTTTTACCACAGTTTATTCACTGTATAAGTAAACAATCAAACAAATATTAGGCATTCAGGCAGAAATTCAAATTCATGCTCCATAATTAAATCTGGTTTTAAAAAGCTGGACATGTATGAAGACTAAAAATTGACATTTTTTCCTGTGTATTTTGAAGTTTTTTTTTTCTTGTGTGTTTAAGTGAGTTTTGAAATTGTGTTGTTGTGGCTTAAATGTATTCAATTGATAAATATGGTCAGGAATTTAAGAGTTTCAGGATTTATACAGCCATTAACATTTTTATGAGAAGATTCTCCTGGGTACTGACTCAGCAGCAAGAATTTTCTTGCAATTGCCTGAGGGGAAAAGTAAAAAGCAAATATAATACTTATTAAACGGAAAGGAAAATAATGACATAAATAGTTTTGCCCAGCATGTCATCAGTACTGACACTTAACCACAATTATGGTGATAAACATCCCATTACAATGTGCCAGGTGTCAGTGGTTCCTGCTTGTAATAGTTCTCAGTTGGGACTGAATGTACCTCAGGCAGAAAAGTCTTTAAAACTCTATCTACAACTAGCCACCAAAAAGCTGGACTAGAGGCATGGCTGAAGTTGTAGACCATCAGCTGAACAAGCATGATGCCCTGAGATCAAAACTTAGAGAATCTTAGTTGCATGCTGGTGGCTCACACCAGTAAACCTAGCTAGTCAGGAGGCTGAGATATGCAGCCTGAGGTTCAAAACCAACCCCGACAAGAAGTGAAGACTCTTATCTCCAACTAGCCATCAAAAGTAGAGCTGTGGCTCATGTGGTAGAGCTACATCCTTGAGCCAAAAAGCTCAAAGCTCTGAATTCAAGCCTCCACATGGGCACATAATTTCAAAAGTTACCCTTATACATTCACTAGCTCAATTATACCTACCAAATGTTGAAAAATGGAGCAACAATTATGCTTAAAGTGTTGTTTCCTTGATAATGTGATACAGCTCATTTCACATCACGTGATTCTATTGATTCTTTTCCCTTGGATGGCTTTCAGTGTTTAGAAAGCTCTAGGTGGAAGGCAGTGATGCCCGTAGGCAGATCACTAACTCCTGTCAGCACTAAGACCACATGCATGCCACTTCGTGAACCTTAATTGTAAGTCTACCATTCAGTGCTGTGCCAAGTAAAGACAGAAGCGCATCTCCACAAATGCTGGGCTGTGTCCCACATACTCTTACCGCTATCAGATGTTAAATTGCAGCTGCCAGGTGACTTTTTTGGGGGGTAGGTTATAAAAACTACTAATTTTAAAGTTTTTGTATGCTACTATTTTCATATTCCAGTTACAACTAATTAGCAAAATGATAGGATTAAAAAAGCCACAATACTTTATTAGAGTTTAAAAAGCACTTTGGAGGTACCAGTTTTATTCCAAGTAGTGACTTAAAGGCTGGTGGGTCCAAAAGAAAGCAGACATACGTGTCTTTATGGAGTTTACAGTCAGAAGAGCAAACCAAATTTAGCAAATAGTTATAATGTTTAATTACAAGTAGAGCTAAGGGATATGAAGCAAAAGTGAGAACATGTTGGGGTTCTTAACAGACTAGGGGAGCAGTAGGGAATGAGTGACATTACACAAGTGACATTAAAACTGAAATACAATACTATCCAAAGACCCCCAGTAAACACAAATACTGAACGGAAATGATACATGTTAAGATGTCCTTCCTTCAGTCAGACAAAACATAGCTTGCAAACATGCATACCATCAGCCTGGATTCTTCCTCTCCCTCTCAATCTATAGAGTTTAACTATAATGGCCATGTTGTAAATGTTACAAGGGGTTTTTGTTTGTTTTTGGGAACTGGTGAGCCACTTCTACTCATGGTGATCAGAATCCTTAGTCTCAATACTCTAGTAGATTTTTTTTCTATTTCCTCGAAGACCCTTCTCCAATTCCTGTGCTTGTGAAGGACCCCCGCCCCCAAACATTGCATGTTCATTTCTATTTTGCTCCTGAAATGGACTCTTTTTGAATTCAAGTTCGTAGAAATTGACAGCTGTCATCTTTAGATCCATTATGACCAAAGCATCCATCAATGTGATATTTGGGTAATTCAGAGAAATGCATTGTGGGTCCTTCTGGCCCTCATCATGACTTTAGAGCTCTTTCTTTTTGGAGAACTACTTGTACTATAAGAATAAAACGTGTTATTTAATGATTTCTTTTTGTACTGGACATTAATTGCACCTATTTGGTTATTTTCCAGGAAGAGAAAATAACAAAGACTATTTTTCTCCTGAACTCCTGGTACTGTATTGCGCATCTTCTCTCATAATACCTGCCATTGGAATGACCATTTATTTTGCAAGAAAAGCCAACATGAAAGGATCATATAGTCTTGTAGATGCACAGAAATCAAAAGTGTAGCTCACACTTGAAATACTCAACCACAGACCCTATTTGTAAGTTCCAATCCATCATTCTACAAGAAAAACAACTGAACATTCAGACTTCCTAGAATGTACTGGAAGCAAAGAGAAGGGGACTTCCCAGGCTCTTTTTGAGAGCAAGAACCAACAGAAAACTTTCTTCTTGATAAGTCATGGCTATTGAGATGAGATGATTGAGAGAGTCCCTGATGCGTGTAGACAATAACACAACCTGTACATATGTAAAATAAAATTATGGCATAGCAAGATTGCTTGGGATAGCAGCACTCTATGTTTAGATCATGAAAATAACCACCCAGTGTTGCTTGGAATGACTGTAATTACAGCACATTTTAGGAACTTTTGATATTCGTATTGACTGGCAGTTGGCTGAGGCTATGTTTCTTCTATTTTATTGCCTTAACCAAATTTTATTCTGATGATTTTCTTGAAAATAATTTCATGTTTTATAAAGAATCCAGGGCTTCATCTGGGTTGACTTTCAGGTACTAAATACCTCAGCTGGTGGTATAATGGTTGACCAGGTTTCTCTGTATGGTACTTGCATGGTACGGAGATGTGATGTTTGTTCATCTGAATCTTATGTAACTTGACTAATGTGGTTAGAAAATGCATCTTCTTTGGGTTTTCTTTTGTAGCTCTTTAGAGTTTTTTGTATAGTAAAAATTAATCTCTGGAACTAGGAGTGTTGTGTGCTTATTTATTATTATAAGTGATATCCTTTTAATTATGGTGTACTTCTTTTGACAATGCCAACTTCCAAGGTGAAGAGTATGGAAATGCTCTAGGTATAGCAAGTGTGGTACTCTCACAACCACTGTGGGGACTTGCATAAAATGCATATTTCTTAACTTTTATATTAAACTCAGATATCTGGTTTGGGGTTCTTCAAGTTTGTCAATTTAAAATAAAAAAATATGTATAGTACACACAAAAGGTACGAACACTGTTGGACGAACATATGGACGAGCAATTAACTGTAAACTGACGACAGTTCAAGAGAGAGTCATGCTAGTGATGCCTCTTGATGGCAACTCTCTCCTTTCACTCAGAAGTAACATTTATGTGTCCTGGACAGAACAGTGATATGTCCCTTGAGTTTGGGGGAAAGTTACTCAAATACACTATGTATGTGATTAGTATATTATTTATTTAGTGTCATGTTTTGAAATTTACGTGAAGACAGTCAAATGATATACTTCGCTTGTGACTTTATTCTTTCACTCAAAATTTCATTCTTGCACAATTCACCCATATTCTAGGCCATTTTTCATTGCTCCATAGCATTCTACTTTAAGATGGCCACAATTTATTTACCTATCTATAGATAATGTCATTTCCTTTTGATTTTTTTAGTCTTTTCTATCATGAATAAAGCTTCAATAAATACTGCTTTACGTGTTCCCAGTTATCACAGACCAGGTTATTTAGTGAAGGACAATGATATTAAGACAAAGCATCTCATTATTTTGTTTTGTCTGAGACTGGAACTCGAACTTGTACTCTGCTTTTGCTCATTGGCTGGAACCCTACCACCTGAACCACGCCTCTAGTCCCAAGAATTTCATTTCTAATGATAATTTTAAAAATCATTTTTACAAAAAACCCTCTTCTTTAAAAACTGCACCTTTTAGACAATAAAACTTTGAAACATTAACTTCTTTTGTTCTAGTAGAAATGAGGTAAATAGTTGCTTTGGGGGATAATCAACATTTACCTAAAGAACTCTTTCATAATGATTTTCAGCCTGGTTTTCCTGGCAATGGATTCAGATCTTGCTTCTTTTGTAGTATTGACCTCAGTTACATGCAAGAGGCTGGCAAGTTTGCCTTCTTCTGCTCCGGTAGCATGAAGTAGATGCAAGACAAATGAATGCATGGAAAACTCTATGGAAGTTTGCCTCATGTAGCCATTACTAAGGCCTTTTTTCCTCTGGGTAAATAATACACAGAGAAGCATGTGATAAACCCAATTTGTTTACAAACAGAGAGACACTGTACAAAGAAACACAGTTTCAAATAATAGTCTTACGCAGAAACTTTTATCTGCTTCCTATAACAGAATCTCTAGATTTTGTTCGCAAGCTGTGAATTTGGGGAGGATGCGAATAACACGCAACTTACTAGCAATAGTAATCATTGAATCATCTTATAAAGTAAGAAGCTTCCATTTTCTTACATGTAAAATTAAGGCATTAGTCAGTTTCATGTAAAGACCCTTCTAGTCCTTGGGTGCAGGGGTTACATATTTGTCTTAGGTAACTTAATTTTTTTTTTAATTTTAGAGAATCTCTTCTTTTCCCCAAATGAAACTCTTTTTCTCTTTGCTCACACAAATCCATACAATCTTGAAAAGAAAAATACAAGTTAAATGAATCTGAACATTAGCAAGTAGCTTCTGCTAGAATTTCTCGAATAGACACTCATTCCTATAGAAGGGAAAGGAACATTTATAATGTCTTTTAGCCATAGTGATTGTGACAATTCTGCTTCTGCCAAAACCACGTGTAGTGACTTTGCAGGATGTGTGCAATGGAAAGGTGTAATTCTTTCCAATGAGACTACGAGCTGAGGCTGGCTCCAGAAGGGTATCAGTAATTGAATGGAATCAAATGTCTGGGTGGTGTAGGAAGAAGCAATGCTAATGAGAAAGAATATTTTTTAATTTTAAAGAAGTCTTTCGTCATTGGCAGAGGCCCTTGGGGACCTTGTGAAGCAAGAAAGAAACCAAGCTGATTAAGTGAAAAGGCAATGTTTCAGTCTCTTTTTTATTGTAAAAATACTGTGCAGAGGGGTTACAGTTACCTGACCAAGGTAATGAGTCCATTTCCTATCGAGCATTGTTACCTCCTCCTTTGTTTTTCCCCTACTATCCTTCCCTCCCCACCTCTCCAACAACTCTCCCTCCCCCTCTCCCCCCCAAGTTGTAAAATTCGTTTCAACATAGTGTCTTGTACATCTCATTGTTGCAATGGGTCAACCTGTATTCTTGTTTCAGCATTTTGTTATTTCCCTTCCCCTCCCCAAATTAAAAAATGTATGTACAAGATGCAGGACACCAGAATCAAACACAGTGACAACAGGGGTTCTACCATCAAGGGAAGAACATACAAAAGAAACAAAAAAAAACACATAGTACCTTAAAAACAACAGCAACAATGAGCAGAACAAGCCTTAGAAACACAAGAAAAATGGCAAGTCCAGGTATCTCAACTCCTGCTCATGATAATCAGGCAACAGAGCAGTTAAGGAATAATCCAGAGGAGAGCTCCCAAAATGTTTCAGGCTTGGAAAATACAAAAGAGTAATGAGCTACATAGACTTTGTGGAGTGAGATGAGATGGCGAATCACTCCTAAATTAATTTGTGTACTTGGAATTGAACTCGGCCGCATGCTTACATGACAGATGCTCTATCCCTTGAGCCATACCTCCAACCCCTTTTTCACAAAAGAGTCTCCCTGTTAGTCCAGGAGACTATAGTTTAGTTCTCCTGCTGGTATTTCCCTGAGTATCTGAGGATGAGAGGCACACTCCACTGTGCCCAGCCAATCTGCTCTTGTAACTAGGTTAATAGTTGTGCGTCACTATGTCCAGCCCTGGGTTGAAATGGAATCTCACTTTTATGCTTGTGTTGTCTAGAACCACAACATACTGATCTCTGCCTCCCCCAAAATACAAAAGGATTTTTTATTTATTTTTTTAATTTTTTTTTATTGTAAAGAGGGTTACAGTTACATGAGTGAGGTAATGAGTACACTTCCTCTTGAACATTGTTACCCCCTCCATTGTTTTCCCCCTACCATCCCTTCCCTCCCTACCTTCCCTGAGGTTCTTTTTTTTTTTTTTTTGATTGTGATTAAGTGATTACATTATTTCCCGAATTTCACAGTATTGTGGAATAATGATGCTCATTTAAAGTCACAAGTTCATTCTAACTTTCCTGGAGCAAATTGTCTATCACAGTCTATAACATATAACGGTGTTCACATGTTATATACCATACATGTGATCAGCAGCATGGGGATATTTAGTAGTGGTTTGACCAGATGAGTGGGAGTTCTTTGTTTCTTAAGTCCTGGTAGTTTTGTCGTATCACCTAACATTTTGGATTTAACATCCACTTATCAAGGAGACCATGTACCGTTTGTCTCTTTGCTCTTGGCTTACCTCGCTCAACATGATTCCTTTTAGCTCCATCCATTTCCCTGCAAATGCTATTATTTTGTCATTTCTAATGGCTGCATAATATTCTATTGTGTATAGATACCACAATTTTTGGATCCATTCATCTGTGGTGGGGCATCTGGGTTGTTTCCATATCCTAGCTATTGTGAACAGTGCTGCAATAAACATGGAGGTGCAAGTGTCCTTGTATATTGGTTCCTGTTGTTCAGGGCAGATGCCTAGAAGTGGTATGACTGGGTCATAAGGGAGGTCAATCTTTAACTTTCTAAGGACCCTCCAGACTGCTTTCCAAAGTGGTTGTATAAGTGTACATTCCCACCAGCAGTGTAATAGGGTTCCTCTTTCTCCACATCCCCTCCAGCATTTGTCGTTGGCTGATTTGTGGATGTGGGACATTCTGACTGGGGTAAGGTGGTATCTCAGGGTTGTCTTTATTTGCATTTCCTTCACCACCAGGGATGATGAACATTTCCTCATGTGTTTCTTTGCCATTTTTATTTCTTCGTTTGAGAAGTCCCTCTTTAGTTCCCTTGCCCATTTAGTAATTGGTTTGTTAGGTTTGGGAGGGATTAGTTTCTTGAGTTCCCTGTATATACAGGATGTTAACCCCTTTTCTGATATATTGCTGGTAAATATTTTTTCCCAATTAGTTGGTTGTCTTTCTAGCTTGGTTGCGATAGATTTAGCTATGCAGAAGCTTTTTATTTTAAGGTAGTCCCATTTGTCAAGTCTCTCTCCAACTTGTTGTGACCCTGGGACTCTGTTCAGGAAGTTCCTTCCTGTGCCTATTAGTTCAAGTATCTCTCCTACTCTGTCCTGCAGTAGTTTCAGAGATTCAGGTTTAATGTTAAGGTCTTTAATCCATTTTGAGTTGATGTTGGTGCATGGTGATAGGCTGGGGTCCACTTTTAGTTTTCTGCATGTGGCCGCCCAGTTTTCCCAGCACCAGCGGTTGAAGAGGGTGTGTTTCTTCCATTGTATGTCTTTGGCTCCTTTGTTGAATATCAGCTGGCTGTAGGCCTGTGGATTTATTTCTGGATCTTCTATTCTGTTCCATTGGTCTTCGGGTCTGTTTTTGTGCCAGTACCATGCTGTCTTTGTTATTATAGCTCTGTAGTAGAGTTTGAAGTTTGGCATGGATAGCCCTCCCATATTGTCTTTATCCTCTAGAATTGTTTTGGCTATTCTAGGTCTTTTGTTGTTCCATAAGAATTACAAAAGGATTTTTAAAAGAAAAATTTATAATTAAGACTGTTAAAATTGCTCTCTCTTTTCTTTCCTTTCTTTCTTTCTTTTTTTTTTGTTTTTGGTCAGTCATGGGGCTTGAACTCTGGGCCTGGGTGCTGGTCCTTGAGCTCTTCAGCTCAAGGAGAGTGCTCTACCATTTGAGCCACAACACCACTTCCAGTTTTCTGGTAGTTAATTGGAGAGTCTCACAGACTTTCCTGCCTGGGATGGCTTTTAACCACAATCCTCAGATCTCAGTCTCCTGAATAGCATACAAATAGTATACAAAGAAATTCAATCAATTACAGAACATAAAATGCTACCAGGTTAAAGCCCCAACAAAAAATGCTATTAAACCTGGAATTTCAAGTACATGATTTAAAAAAAAAAAAAGTGAACATTATGCTAGGTTCCGGTGGCTCATGCCTATAATCTTAGCTACTCAGGAGGCTGAGATCTGAGGATCACAGTTCGAAGCCAGACTGAGCAGAAAAATCTGTGAGACTCTTATCTCCAATAAACTACTCAGAAAAAATCCACAAGTGGTGCTCTGGCTCAAGTAATAGAGTGCTAGCCTTGAGCACAAAGAAGCTCAGGGACAGAACTCAGGGCCTGAGTTCAAGCTCTAAGACCAAATAAAAGAACATTATTACATGGGCTTGAGATCAGCAAGTTTCCTAAGTTTCCTAGAAACTTAGGAAAATAGTCATGTATTACTTAATGATGGGATTACAAGTTCTAAGAAACGTGTTACTAGGCAATTGCATCACTGAGCAAATGTTATGGAGTATACTCATACCATTCCAGTGTTATATCCTTGTACACATCAGGCCATATAGGTAGCAGATTGCTCCAAGGCTACACACCTGTGCTGCATGTGATAGCACTGAGCACTGTACTGTGAGCAATTGCATCACAAGTACCTGTGTATCTAAATTTATCTACATCCAGAAAAGGCACAGAAAAAATATGACATCGAGGATTAAAGATACACGAACATGGGGCATTCAAGACAAACAGAGATTGCTCTGAGTGAGCCACTGAATGAACAAGGAGAAACTGGTATATATCCACTATGACACATGTATATTAAGACGCTCTTTCTTCCATAATAAATTAACCTTAGCTTACTACAACATTATACAGCATACATTTTTAACTTCCTAAAATGTTTCTGACTCATTTTGTAATCACTACTTAAACACATTGCACAGCTATACAAAAATACTTCCTTTTATAAGATCTTTATTTATAAGCTCTTCTCTATTTTCTAATTGTTTTTGTTTACATTCAAATACTCACACTAGTGTAGGCCTGCATACGTTTGGGATCAGCAGGAACACAATCTTCAGCTTTGCATCTTGCCCCAATAGAGGGCCTTATGGACAATAATGATGGAACCATCTTCTCCCATGACAAGGCCTTCTTCCAGAACCCTCCTGGAGGGGAGCAAAGGACCCTCTTGACCAGGTTAAACAGTTAATATTTTTTTAATAAGTAGGAGTGGGCTCTAAAAATTAAAAAAAGTATAATATGGTAAATATATGAATTAGGAGTATCATATGTATGTATCATACCTAATTATGTGTAACACACTTTTATATTGATGGCTACTGTAGATTTGTTTCACCAATGTTACCATAAACACAGAGGATGGCTATGAGATCCCTAAGCAAAAGAAAATGTTTCAGCTTCAATACCTCTGTGCATTCAAGGCTAGCATTCTACCACTTTGAGCCACAGATCCACTTCCGCTTCATTACTTAAAAAAAAAAAAAAATAGTATTGAGGATTGAATTGGGAGCCTCAACCTTTGCTAAGTATTCTACCACTTGTTCCACACAGTCCTTTTTGTTTTTACTTTTGTGTTCTGAGATCCTTCTATCTTGGCTTCCTGAGTAGCAGGGATTACTGGTGTGTACCACTAGACTTGGCCAGCTTCATTACATTGTCATGAGACCACGGTTGTGTGTGTGATCCACCACAGATGAAGGTCATTATGAGGCACATGGCTGTGTCCACATGAAGTCCATTTAAGGAGAAACAGACTCCAGGAGTTGCTTTACATGGGGTCCTAGTGTCATTTTGCCATGGTCGATGGACACTTACATCACTGTGGGAAGAATGTTGCACTTCCAGGCAGGAAAATGACCACATGAGTTCATTTGGCCTTGTGACAATCTCACAAGGCTCTACTTCTCCTTTATTTGTTTGGGTTCCTTATTTAAGTGCCATAGTTGCTTTCCAGTTAACCTTTAATATGATATACTTGTATACTCTTTAGCCTTTTGGCAGTGTTCAGGAAATATTTCTCCATCTTTCTGATTATGATGGTTTCACAAGACATTAAAAATTATCCTCAGTCTGTCTGTCTGTCCATCCATCTGTCCATCCATCATCCATCTATCTCTTTGTCTGTCTGTCTGTCTATCTATCTGGTAATATTAGGGTTTGAACCCAAGTTCTTATGCTAGGCAGATGTTCTTTCACTTGAACCTGGCAATCCCCCTGCCCCCGCCAACTCTTTTTGCTTCAGTTATTCTTTGAATATGTTTCAAAATTTATGTCTGGGCTGGTCTGGACCACGGGATGACAGGCATGCTCTACCATGCCCACCTTTTATTGGTTGCGATGGAATCTCCTGTGCTTGTGTTTGTTTGGTTTTAGCTCAGTCTGGCTTCCAACCATAACCCACTCGGTCTCTACCTTCCAAGTAGCTAGGATTGTAGGTATGAAACACTATCTGGCCAAATAGAGCACTAATTAAAAACATAAAATTTGCCGGGTGCTGGTAGCTCACACCTGCAATCATAGCTATTCAGGAAGCTGAGATCTGAGGATGAAGGTTCAAAGCCAGCCTGGGCATACAAATCTGAGAGACTCTTGTTTCCAATTAGTCACCAAAAAGCTGGAAATGGAGTTGTGATTGAAGTGTGAGAGTGCTAGTCTTGAATGAAAAGTCGTAAGAACAGTGTTCAGGACCCGAGTTTAGTCCTCAGGACTGACAGAAAACAAACAAAAAACAAAACAAAAAACCCCCACAGAATTCTCTGTCCTACTATAGACTTACTGCAATAAAATCTAAATTTCTATAAATCTCCATCATGATTCTCCTGTCTGTATCTAGAACACATTACTCTAATACAAATGAAATAATTTTTGCTATGAAATCTAATTTTTCTCATATGACTATGACCACCACAGCTGTCCCTCAGTTCAATCTGTATCTCTGTTTTGATTATCCTCCCAGATTCTCTGCTAAGCTTTCTACCTTTAGTGCTAATCACTGTTCTGTTACTTAATGCCAAGGTTCCATGTTAGTAAGAATGAAAAGAACCCCTGTTCTGATGCTATCTATAAATACGAGAATAATATTTAGCTACTAACATTACATTATCCAAAAATCATTTATTGATATGGAGAAACTGCTATTAATACACTAATAAATGCACAAATCAAATTATATATAAAAACAGTAAGCAGCGTATAATTCTGCACACTGGATGACTGCGTGTATGTTGATATAGAGAGAAAAGCAATCAAAGTGTTAATATTTGTAGTAGTAGTCTGAGAATTTTAGGTTTTTTACTTATACCATTCTCCACTTAGCAACCATAATACCTTTCAGTTATAATAAGAAAAGTTAACTCTTCACTGTGCTAACTCTAGCAAGTAAGTCTTTAAGTAGCAATCTGGTAAAATTCCTACCTGAACTTGAGAACTGGAATTTTCAAAGACTTAATAAATATCCAGGGATTTGGGCTCCAGAGAGGAGGTGCTTTGGCTATCTGAGTATTGAAACCGAAGAGAACAGAAAGTAGAGGAAAGGACCCTTCACCACCAGCTGCTTCTGTGAATTTCTAAATAGGGCCTTGGATGGCCGGGAGATAACAAGAAGGACCTGCATACCATCATTCTGCATTCTCATGGGGCTGGGGTTGGGAGGATGAGGCCTTAACAAGGAGGGTAAAAATGCCACACTAAATGGAAATTCTGAGGTGTGAATGTCGTTATTCTATCAAGTATTGAGCCTCATACCTGGACCTCGTGCAGATTTTGACTTTGCTTACTATTACCCTGCTTTGCCTAGTTCACAACTATGGGAACTGATTATGGTTGAGCAGATGAAGGAGTCAAGGAATTCCTGGAAACAGACAAAATCCCACCATATCATTATATTAGATCATTGCACTTAAGCAACTGGATTTATTAATTCACTGATTTGCTCAAATTATTTTCAACCAAGTAACTGTAGGATGTTGTCCATGTCACAGATATAAGGAAAATATTCTCCTGACTGCCCTGTCTAGGGTCACACTTGCTTAACCACAGTCTTCTTTCTGGTCCTTCTTTCTCCCAAGCAAACGGAACCTGTCCAATTATTCAAAAGCTCCAAAGCACGGAACTTTGGGAGCCTATTAATAACAGTTTTATAGCTTTCCCAGAAAAAAACAAAAAATAAAATTCTTCCTACGAGCGACAGAGACACTTTAGAAGATTAGATTGTTCTTTCTCATGGCTCTTTTTTTCCCGAAATATATCCATCCTTAGAATCTTAGGATAATGAGGAATCAAACCAGCTTGGTACTGTTTAGTCAAGGACAAGGCTGAAATGTGCTTCATGAATGGAGCCGGGAAAGCAAGGGCCTGGAGGTCCCTTCTGACCAGGCTTCCGGGTGGCCTCTGTTGTCATGGTGCCTCTGCCTAATCAGAGCGGGAGGAATGAATACATGGAGGACCTGGATTCAGGACTTTACTTAAGACTGGGTTAAGTTCTGTTAATAAGAACAATAGAAAGCTATCTAGAACTTAATAATGGTAATAGTAATAATAATTATTATATATCATTATTTAAAGGAGCAAGTTTTGTGAGGGAAAAGGAAAGAAGATGTGGGCTGAATATTATATAAAAGTACATTATATGTTTATGTATATGAATTACATGTGTATGCATGTAATATGCATATGTGTACATAAACATGTGCATGTAACATATATGTAATCCATACATATGTACACACAGAAAATACAATAATAAAATAAAATAAATAAATAAAAGGAGGGAGGAGAAGGGAAAGTAGTTATGGAACAACATAGAAGTGTGACTTGATCAAAATCCTTTATATACATGATGCACATAGCACAATGAAACAATTGACTTATGAGAATAAAATATGGAAAAGCAAATCAAACAGACCACATGAGTAATTTGTAACACGGAGCCGGGGCTGACCACAGCTTGTCGGAGTCCAGAGCCTTCTGTATGCTGTATCACCTTTAATCCCTCTACCAGGAGAGAATTTCTGTGGACTTTGACATTTTTGAGGTAGAGCACAAGTAATCCTAAAAAGAGAAATGCATCTTAGACCCTCCGCTGGTTAGGGGCAGGAAGAAGGGCTGACACTGTCCAGATAAGTTTTGCTGTGTTGGTCTGAAGAACATCATAAGATCCCCAATGATTTATGCTCATTATCTAAGGCTGTTCATGTTCTTTCTGTTGAATTTAAAAGAAACATCTGGGTTCTTATGTTGGAACGACCATCTGCCATCAAATTCTTGAGGAAATTACTTGGGGCCTGAAGTACAGCATATGCTTAATATTTGTATCTATCACACTTTTTCCATTTGGTAAACTTTGAAGAAGAACAAAAAAAAGTGCAAAGAAAGAAAATGGAAAAGCAAGGAAAAGCAAAAGTAGAAATTATTTTAGAATGCAAACGAAGTGTTTCCTGGTGTTTCAGACTAATAAGAGGGAAAGATGCCAAGCTGTCCAAATAGACACAATCACAATCTTATTAATTCTCATGTAGTTGAAATTAGGCAATTTGGAAAAGAGAAGCATAGCTCAAATTTTATATGTAGTGGTCTAAATAATACCCCCTCCCCAAAGATACCTATGTTTGACACCCTCCCCCCAGGAACTAGTGAATATATTACCTTATGTAGAAAAAGAGACTTTGCACATGTGATTAAATGAAAGATTGGAGGTTATCCTGCATTACTGAAATGGAATCAATAGAGACAAAG
Organism: Dipodomys spectabilis; assembly: GCF_019054845.1. NCBI lineage: Eukaryota > Metazoa > Chordata > Mammalia > Rodentia > Heteromyidae > Dipodomys > Dipodomys spectabilis. The sequence goes on along the minus strand of NW_024870679.1, from coordinate 10,344,644 downwards.
GCCTTTATTAGAGGGAAACAGTGGTAATGTAATTGGTCAGAAAGAGAGACTGATGACAAACGGTGACACACTTTACAGAGGAAGGAAGAGGCCACAAGCCAGAGAATGCAGGTGGTCTCTAGAAGCTGGAGGCATGAGTAAATATTCCCCGCCTTGAACCTCTAGGAGCAGTGCAGCCTCACACATAATGCAAATGTGCCCTATAAGATTCATTTTAGACTTCCTAGCTCTAAGATAATAGGCTTGTGTTATATTGAGCTGTTTAGTTTGGAAATATTTGCTATAACAGTAATAGGGAAGTCCTAAGGGTACACAACAGAAAAATCACAAACTCTCTTAGTCATCTTAGTAATTCCTCCTAGTCAGGTGCTGGTGGCTCACATCTGTAATCCCAGCTACTCAGGAGGCTGAGATCTGAGAACTGAAGTTCTAAGCCAGCCCAGGCAGAAAAGTCCCATGAGACTTTTATTTCCAATTAACCACTGAAAAACCAGAAGTGGTGCTGTGGCTCAAGGTGGTCAAGTACTACTCTTGAGCAAAAGAGCTCAGGGACAGCGCCCAGGCTGTGAGTTCAAGCCCCATGACCATCAAAAACTTTTCCTTCTAATAGCTAGTCCATCTCCCAAAGTCATTACTTTGCTCATGTCAAGCATTTCTCCTTCCAATTCTGCTCCTATTTGAATGAATGCAGAGCCTCTAGATCATTGCTTCCATCCCCTCCAGCCTACCTGGGATGTATTCCACACCCATTGCCAGATGTACCTGCGACAGAAATGTGTGCCACACATATTGCCCAAAGATAAAATGTTCCAACGTCACAAGAGCACCCAAGCCGCAACCAAGACACTCTGACCCTCCAATATTTTGCATCTTCATGTTCATGTGACACAACATGGCCCTCTACTACTTGTCATTTGGTCTACAGAGAAGCAATTATCAATTATCTCAATTCATCACACCTTGCACACCACCACCCAACTCAAATCCCACATTTCCAGAAAGCTATCCTTGGTCAATTGGCTCTCTGCCCTGTTAGTGTACTTTGGTAAGTAAAATTTCCACTTGTTAAAATGGTGTCCATCTTTCAAGGCCTTTCCCCTTTCAGGATGTTGCATTCTCCTTAACACTTTTCACATATCTCAGCAGGAAAGTTTTCACTGGCCAGCGGATTCCCTTGTGAATTTGTGAAAGTAGTTTTCACATTCTGTCTTATACACCTGCTGCAGGGCAAAGCGATTTCTTTTACATAAACAACTAAAGACAGGGAAAGTGTCTCATCCTCCTTAACCTGCTCTCCAGAGCTGCACATATCCAATGCTAAACTGTTGATCATTAATTCAGCGGTTGAATTTTCTGAGCTTTGGGGAGATGGTTATCTGTTTAGTACTTTTTCTTTTCTAACTGCCCTTGATTTAAATACCCAGGAAAAAGAAGCAGAAGCTTTTCTCTTTTGAGTGGACAAGAGCATCTAGAAGTCCTGAGCGGAAATCCATGCATGACTCCATAAACCCTAAAAGGCAAAAGGAACTTCAGAAGGCTGGGTCTTGGAGGATGGAATATGGAATATGGGACCTTGCAAGGTCCTGGCAATCTTTGTGCACTGTATCATTAACATTTAAACAGGCAGGGCTCCATTTCAGGGTTCCATTTCAACATATGGAGTATTCCACCAACCACACCCAAGTCCCATAATTTAATAAGGAGAGGGGAGGAAGGTCATTCCCCTTATAGTGATGTTGGGGTTTGAACTCAAGAAACTACATGCTAGGTGAACACTGTACCACTTGAGCCACCACTGGTCTTTTTCCCTCCTTCCCTCCCTCCCTCCCTCCTTCCCTCCCTCCCTCCCTCCCTCCCTTCCTTCCTTCCTTCCTTCCTTCCTTCCTTCCTTCCTTCCTCCCTCCCTCCCTCCCTCCCTTCCTTCCTTCCTTCCTTCCTTCCTTCCTTCCTTCCTTCCTTCCTTCCTTCCTTCCTTCCTTCCTTCCTTCCTTCCTTCCCTTCTCTCTCTCTTTTTTCTCTTTTTCTTCTTTCTGTGCAGTACCAGCCAGAGCTTGAACTCTGAGCCACAAACACACACATCATTTTTTACTCATGATTGGTGGTCTACCTCATGAACCATATCTCCAGTTCAATTTTTGCTGGTTTATTGGACATAGTGTCTTAAGAACTTTTCTGCCCGTTTTGGCTTTGAATCTCTATTCCCCAGGTCTCAGCCTCCCAAGTGTCTAGAATTACAGGCATGAGCCACAGGAGCCTGTCCAGGTTGTCCTTTTTCTTTTTTCTTTTTAATTGTGAAAATACTGTACAGAGGGGTTACAATTACATGGGCAAGATAATGAGTACATTTCTTATCAAGCATTGTAGCCTCCTCCTTTGTTTCCCCTTCCCATTCCTTCCCAGCCTCCCCCTCCCGCCCCCGCATCCTCCTCCCCTCCCCACAAAGTTGTAAAGTTGGTTTTCGACATAACAACTTGTACATCTTATTGTTGCAATGGGTCCACATGTATCCCTATTTAAATGATTTGTTTTTTCCCTTCCCCTCCACACATTTTAACGACATCAAATACAGTGAAAGCAGGGTTATACCGTGGGGGAGGGACATACAAAGCAACAAAGAAATCATCTTATAAATGTGTTAGAAAAGAAAAAAACATTTGAATACATATCTTAGGGTTCATTTCCCTAACATCAACTTATCTGACCTTTTCTGCTTGACTCAGACATATACTAGTTATTGCAAATAAGGGAAACCATGGGGCCTATGTTTCTTTGCACCTGGCTTACTTCACTTAATATAATTTTTTCCAAGCCTTTCCATTTCCTAACAAATGGGGAAATGTCATTCTTTCTGATGGAGGCATAGAATTCCATTGTGTATCTATACCACATTTTCTTGATCCATTCATCTACTGAGCGGCATCTGGGTTGGTTCCATATCTTAGCTATGGTAAATAAGGCTGCAATAAACATAGTCATGCTGGTAGCTTTAGTATGGTCTTGTTTGTGATCATTTGGGTAAATGCCCTAAAGTGGGATTGCTGGGTCATAGGGGAGCAGTATGTGGAGTCTTTTGAGGAAACTCCATACTGCTTTCCAAAGTGGCTGAACAAGTTTACACTCCCACCAACAATGCAGTAAGGTTCCCTTCTGTCCACATCCCCTCCAACATCTGTTGTTATTAGAGTTCTTGATTATAGCCATTCTAACTGGGATGAGGTGGTATCTCAATGTTGTTTTGATTTGCATTTCTTTTATGGCTAGGGAGGTTGAGCATTTCTTCATGTGTCTATTGGCTATCCTTCTTTCCTCTTCAGAGAAGTTTCTCTTTTAAGTCTTTAGCCCATTTATTTATTGGGCCGTTGTTTCTTTGAAGATTTGTTGTTGGGAGATTTAATTTTTTGAATTCCAGGTATATTTTAGATATGAGACCCTTGTCTGTTGTAAGGCTAGTGAAGATCTTCTCCCAATCCGTGGGCTTTCTATTGATCTTACTAGCTATGCCCTTTGTCATGCAGAAGCTCTGCAACTTCATGCATTCCCATTTGTCCAACCTTTCTTTGATTTGTTGTGTTTCTGGGTCTCTATTAAGAAAATTTCGGCCTGTGCCAAGGAGACCTAGGCAGGTTGTCCTTTTTCTTTTAATTTGTCTCTCAAATAGGGTCTCTCACTTTTGCCTACCCTGCATTTGACAGGAAGTCCTGCAGGGTTTATAAGGAGCATATCAATATTGAAGCTAAGTGAGGAAAATTCTCAAACTTTAAATAAATAAGTAAATATTAAATAAGAAACTAAGGGGCTGGGAAGGTGGCTCAGTGGTAGAGCACTTACTTGCCTTGCATGTCTGAGGCCCTGGGTTCGAGTCCTCAGCACCACATAAGCAAAAAGAAAAAGCCGGAAGTGGCGCTGTGGCTCAAGCTGTAGAGTGCTAGCCTTGAGCTGAAGAGCTGAGGGACAGCGCCCAGCTTTCCCTCAAAAAAAAAAAAGAATTAAGAAACTAAATAACTGGGGCTGGGAAACTAAATAACTGGTAGAGTGTTTGCCTTGTATGCATGAGGCCCTGGGTTTGATTCCTCAGCACCATATATGCAGAAATTGCCAGAAGTGGCTTAGGTGGTAGAGTGCTAACTAACCTTGAGCTGAAAAACTGAGGGACAGCACCCAGGCCCAGAGTTCAAGCCCCATGACCGACAAAAACAAAATAAACTAAACTAAATAAATAAATAGGATGGAAAGTCTATACAATGATGATTGTCGCACTATGTACAATATATGCAGTCCTAATAAGGAGTTTTAAACTACAGGCTGAGTATCTTTTATCAGAAATGCTTAGGACTAAAAGGATTGTGGATTTCTGATTTCTCTGATTTGGAATATTTGCATATACATAATGAGATATGTTTGGGCTGGGACCTGTCTAAACACAAAATTCATTTATGTTACATGTGTATTTCACACACAAGGGCTGCAGGTGATTTTATACCGTGTTTCAGTGCACTTGTGTTTTAACAGTGACTTGTCACATGAAGTCAGGTGTGGAATTTTCCACTTCTGACATCATATCATGCTCAGGGTTCAGATGCTAGGACAGTTAAAATTTTGGATTTTCAAGTTAGGTATAGATCCTTGCAATGTGATTTACGTTGATTATTCTCAGTTGGCTACAAATGATAATCACCTGGGGAACTTTCTCTTTATGGTACCCATACTATGGCTTGAACTCAGGATCTCATGCTTTTATTTGGTTTCTTTACTCAAAGTTGGCTCTCTACCATACCTCCACTTCTGGAAACAAGAGTCTCATGGACTTTTCTGTCTTGGCTGGCTTTGAACCTCCATTGTTAGTTCTCTCAGTCTGCTGAGGAGCTAGGATTGCAGGTGTGAGCCACCAGTGCCTAGCTCATCTCCAGGGAATTTTTAAGCGAACTAAAGCCCAGTCCTCATCCCAGACTAGTTGAACAATAAACACAGAAAGGAGCAAGTATTAGAATGGGGTCAATTCCAGTGTTACTAATGTAAAGTCAAGTGTGTGGGCCACAATTAAGTTGATCTAGAACATATAAAATAGAGAAGGCTCCCCAATTTCATATTTTTTGGGGGGGTCCGGTTGTGAGGCCTGAACTCTGGGCCTGGGTGCTGTCCCTCAGCTCTTCAGCTCAAGACTAGCACTCTACCGCTTGAGCCACAGCGCCACTTCCGGCTTTTTTCTTTTTGCTTATGTGGTGCTGAGGAATCCAACCCAGGGCCTCAGGCATGCAAGGCAAGCACTCTACCACTGAGCCACCTTCCCAGCCCCCCAACTTCATTTTATAAAGCCAACAAAAAATTAATAACAAAACACAATAATTACCACAAAGAGATAGAATGATAAATTAATAAAATGTAAAATATCTAGATACATATCAAAAAATAGCTAACAAGTGTTGTTTTTTCCCTCCCTGTTAATTACTAGGCAAGCATTCTACCACTTGAACTATACTCCTAATCCTTTTGCTTTTAGTTTGTTTTTGAGCTGAAGTCTTATTTTTTCCTAAGCTGACCTCTAACACCAGTGTTTCTCTGGAGTAGCTGGGATTATAGTCATGAGCCACCATGCCCAGCTCATAACAGTTCACAAAATGTGTTCACTTTCATCCATTTAGAAACAGTGTTTGGTGAACTTCTGTTAGGGGATTTGCCCTGCACAGACTACAATAAAAGATGAAGTGAGGTTCCAGACAACACTGAGCAAGATATTTTAGACAGAGGTCCCTGTGAGAAAAGGGTAAGACAAGTCAATGCCCAGGAGAAGAAGAAGGAATGTAAAGTGTATTACAGCTCAATTACAAAAGAAAAGGAAGAAAGAAAGAAAATCACAAATTCATGAGTAATACTGGTGAATGGAGGCAGATTGCCAAAGAGGAACAAGTAGTATGCTATAGAAATTTTGTTAAGATTCTGATGGTTTTTAAGATTAAAAGTTCATCAGTGATAAGCAGGATTCGAAGAAGGAAAGAAATGGAGGCCAAATGATATCTTGTCGCTTCCCCTGGAGTCTCAAGGAAAATGAGTCAGGCATGGTGAAACCAGAATCTTTTATGCAGATGTGGACAGGTCATTGGAACTGACAACATGACTCTGAAAGGCCCAGGCACCGAGGAGAAAGTTTCTTAGGTGGGGAAATGACATACAGAGCAGGCAGGTGCACGGAATACTGAAAAGTAAATGAGCATGGGTTTAATGTTTTCTTTCTAAGAAATGCCTCACTCATTGGCATTCAGGCTTTGGTGAATGAGGGGAAGGCCTGAAAGGAACTACAACTGGCAGGAAGCTATGTGCCCTTTCATCTGGCTGTACCCACGGCATCGTGGTCAGTCTCTGCACACTGCTGCGCAGAATCTATTGAAAACAGATGTCTTTGTGGTTTGTAAGGTGTCTGTCATTCGCCGGCTTCATGCCTCGGATCTGAGATGAGGCTGGAACCATCTATTGAGTCCAGAATAGAAAAGATTTTAAGATAGCTCAACCTGCATCATCATCACCATCATCATCAAAACAAAAAAGAGGATAGAGAAAAGTTAATTACAAATAGTATAAAGGCCATTCAAGTCCAAACCAGTCAGAGCATAATTGGGTTATTGTTTTGAAATTCTGACCTTCAACCATTGTAAAAAGGCCAAACTGGAGGAAATCAGTCAGACCGGAGACTGTGATTAAAGGGACTGAGATGTTTAGATTAGAAAGGAAAGATTTAGGGTTATGAAATCTGCCTTCAAATATATGGAGTTACTACAGTGTTCTAAGAGTGAAAAAATAATAGAAAGAACATAGGGTGTTTTATTGAAATGAGATGTGCTGTGATAGAATTCAAAAAATCCCAGAAACCTATACTGTGGTTCTATTTTTTTAAAAAAAAATCACAGGGGCTGGATTTGGAGTGTTCTGGGCTCATTCCTCTGATATCAAAGCCAATGAAGAGATTATAGCTCAAGTGCCAGGAGCCATTACCAGCAGCGCTTCCTGTAGTGATAGTTCTAACCAGGGCAGATCGAGGGCAAGCCAAAGGGTTGGTTCATAAACAGGAAAGCTGAACAAATGCCATCATGATGAGTAAAGCAGTGCTCCAAAAAATAAGATGGCAAGGTGGTAATGGGAGGAGTCACTAGGAAAGCCCTCGCCCCGCCCTCTCCCCTAAGAAAAAATCAGAATGCTGTGTCCAGAGGAATTGGATGAGAAGAGAAGAATCAAGTTGGTGGTAAAGCTGGTAGCTGGGGTGGGTAATGTAAATTGAATCTTAAGATGATCTGTAACAGATCATCAGAGTAAACATGATTACAGTAAATGAGTTATTATTAGCACCTTCTCCCCGATCAACCAAGACAGAATCAAGTATTTAAAATAAGCAGGACATGCTAAGTCAAGGTCAGATCTTGGAAGCCTTGAAACACAGTTATTTGAACCAGGATATACCTTAGGAACATTTTGCATCGTGAAGAGGAAATGGGTATGATAAGAGAAAAACAGAGCCAGCAGGTAAGGAAGTGATGATGGCTTCCATGGGCCGCTTAGAAGTTGCGGGAAGTTGTCGCCCAGAATGGGGAGAATAAGGATTTGTGTCTAATTGAATCATGGAGCTGACTATGTATAGCGTCAACATGGTCAATAAAATTATATACCATCATTAGTACTCTTATCCAGGCATGAGAGCAGGTTGACAACAACCATCCCCACGGAACACTGAGTCTGAAATGTCAAGGTCTTGAAACTTAAGGCTTTTATGGGCGTGATAGAAGAAAGGTAAATTTAAAATTCGAGCTAAATCTGAGATTGGGAAGGGGTTATCTGCTACAGAGGTATTGAGTAAAAGAGAAAGAGAGAAGGGAAGGGCAAATGAAGAGAAGAGAAAATGTGTTCACAGAGAAGCAAAAGAAAGAGCCTGTTTCAAGGGCAGAATGTTCCAGGATGTCACAGGCTGCAAAGTAGTAATGTAAGAACTGAAAAGTGGCCAAATAATTTGAATCAAGGCATATGGCATGCAGATTTATGTATTAGTGCCAAGATAATAGGAAATGATATGAACTTTTAAACACAGCATGGTAAATAAAATCTTACAATCATTTGCCTTAGTCCTATCTCTATTTCAAATGAGTATCTATTTATATATCATGCAACACAGCAACTAAGATTCATTTTTCCCATATATAGCTCCTGCTTCTACAGCAACATTTGGGGAAAAACTTTCCTATCTCTATTGAGTTCTATAAAATGTGTTAAAATTTGATAGAATGTGTGTGTGTGCACACGTGCGTTTGTGCGTGCATGCATGCGTGTGGGGGTAGTGGTATTGGGGCTTGAACTCAGTCCTCTTACACTGTTCTTGTTCCAGGCTGACACTCTACCACTTGAGCCATACCTTCATCTCTAGCTTTTTGCTGGTTAATTGAACACAAGAGACTCATGGACTTCCTTGTCCCTGACTGTGATCCTTAGATCTCAGCCTCCTGAGTAGCTAGGATTACAGGACTGAGCCACTGGTGCCTGACTTTGATAGAACGTTTTAAACTATGTATTTTTATTTTTGGCCTTTCTGTTATTGATCTATTCCATTAATCTATGTATATTCTCATAATTATTATTATTTACTATTTTTATTATGTGGTTTTACAACAAGTTAAGTTTTAGAGTCAGTGTAATAAGAACTATCATATTATCCTTTTTAAATATAATATTCTAGGCCATTCTAGGCACTTATACATACATTTTAACTTCCACATATCCATTTCTACCAAATGTTATTAAAAGTCATCTTACTATTAAAAGCAGATCTATATATCAAAGTTGGGAGGACTAATATTTTAATAATAGTCTTCCAATTCATGTGTTCATAGGCAATATTCAGAAAATAAAATCTAGTACATGTAACAAGTTTATTTCTCCTTTGAGTTCTGTCCATTTCTCTTCATATTGAAATGTTGTTGTTAGAAGCATTTCCATTAAGGTCATTTTATTCTATTAATGAATAACTTTCTTATCATTGGAAAATAACTTCATCTATGCTGCTATTCCTAATTCTGAAAACTTTTTTGTTATTACTAGTATATTACACTCATTCTGTACTGCACATTTCCCCCTTTCAGTTTTCAACCTCTCTGTGTTTATATTTAAGTTTCATCTCATTTCCGTGGTGGTATATACTTGGAATTTGCTTTTTCAAAAAAGACCAGTCTGCAGTCTCTGCTTTGAACTTATTAGTCCATTTGCAATTGATGTTCATTGTGACTTAAATCCTTCACCTTATTGTTGGTTTTCTATTTGCTTTGGTTTGTGTAGTTTTTTTCTTTCATCTATTTGTTCTCTTGAATATTTTTAAGAATTTCCTTTTATTTCTGTTTATATGCTTAACTGCCTCATTATACTATTGAATTTTATAGTTTCTCTAGAGATTCTACTATGTCTTTAATTTCTTAGTCTGTGTAGATTTAATATTATACTTTCACATGTAATGTAAGAAATGTACAACAATAAAATTTTACTGCATCCCTTCCCTTTCCTTTTACTATTGTGGTTATGCATTTTACTTCTGCACATGTTTTGAACCCAAAACACATTTTAAAATTATTTTTATTTTAGCCAATTCACACTTAGTGAAATGAAGGAAAGACAGATCTTGCTATTTTCCCACATCCTTAAATTCTCTTTTCCTCCTTTCCTTTCAATCCTGATTTTCATTTGTGTCATTTCCTTTCAGGCTGGAAAACTTCCTTTGACCTTTCTTGCATTCACTGCTATTGGCAATAAAGCCACTCTGGCTTTGATTACCTGAAAGTGTGTTTGATTTCCTTTTTCTTGCGTTTGTCTTTGAATTTTTCTTTGAAGTAAAAACAAAACTTGATTTTTTTTTTTTAATTGATGACATTATTTAACCGTGTTATAGGTGCAAGTTCAGTGGTGTCAGCAACATTCATGAGACCCTGGCATTGTCAACACTATTCCTAAAGTCTTATCACCACTCCCCTCCCAAAACTCTGTTACCAACCAGGAAGCAACCACTTCCCATTCTTCCCGCCCCCAGGCCCTGCTAACCTCTAATCTACTTCCATTTCTCCACCAAGATCTCCTAAAATTGGAACCATGTGATTTGTCCATTTTGTCTTGCTTACTTCACTTCTTAGGATTTCAGAGTCCATTTATGATGCAGATCTGTTAGGCTTCCTTTCCTTTATATGACTGGACCATAGGCCACATCTGTTTATCCAATCATCAGCTGATAGATGCTGGGTGATTTTCCTTCTTTCAGCCATTTTGAATAATAGTAATATTAATATGATGTGTAAATATCTGCTAACTCCACATTTTTCTTTTCCTCATTTGCTTTTTGTGCTGGTCCTGTGGCTTGCACTGGGAGAATGGGTGTTCTCCCTGAGCTTTTGTGCTCAAGGCTAGAACTTGACCACCTGAGCCACAGATCTACTTTGAGCTTTTTGTAGAGCCTCATAGACTTCCTGCATGGGCTGGCTTTGAACCATGATCCTCAGATCTCAGCCTCTTAAGTAATTAGGATTACAGGTGTGAGCCACCAGCACCTTGCCTTTTTTTTGTTTCTAATATGTCCCTAAGAGTGGAATTGCTTCATCACATGATGACTCTATAATGAAAGTTTTTGGAGGAAAGGTTAACCTAGTTCCCAATACAGATGCACTATTGTTGTTCCATATTCTTGCCCACATTTGTTGTTTTCCTTAATTTTATATAATTTTTTTTGAGTCCGGTCGTGGGGCCTGAACTCTGGGCCTGGACACCTCTTCAGCTCAAGGCTAGCACTCTACCACTTGAGACACAGCGCCACTTCTGGCTTTTTTCTTTTTGCTTATGTGGTGCTGAGGAATCGAACCCGGTGCCTCAGGCATGCAAGGCAAGCTCGCTACCACTGAGCCACCTTCCCAGCCCCAATTTTATGTAATTTTTTAAAAAAATATGATCACTGGAAGTGGCACTGTGGCTCAAGTGGTAGAGCGCTATAGCCTTGAGCTGAAAAGCTGAGGACAGTACCCAGACCCAGAGTTCAAGCCTCACAACCAAAAAAAAAAAAATTATAATCACCTTAGTAGATGTGAAGTGCTACCTGTGATTTGTGTGTTCCTAATGAAGATGATGTTGACTACTGTCTCATGAGCTAACTAATTATTTATATGTCTTCTTGGGGAAAATGTCTCTTCACATCCTTATCTCATTTTATTTTTTTAATTGTCAAGGAGATGTACAGAGGGGTTTTAGTTACATAAGTAAGGTAATGAGTCCATTTCTTTTCTTTTCTTTTTGGGTGGGGGGGTCCAGTGGTGGAGCCTGAACTCTGGGCCTGGGCGCTGTCCCTCAGCTCTTCAGCTCAAGGCTAGCGCTCTACCACTTGAGCCATAGCCCCACTTCTGGCTTTTTTCTTTTTGCTTATGTGGTGCTGAGGAATCAAACCCAGGGCCTCAGGCATGCAAGGCAAGCGCTCTACCACTGAGCCACCTTCCCAGCCCCAATGAGTCCATTTCTTGTCAACCTTGTTACCCCTTCCTGACTGTTGCTAGGTACCTGTGGCTCATGCCTGTAATCCTGCTGTGGAGGCTGAGAGCTAAGGATAAAAGTTCAAAGCCAGCCAGGACAGAATCTGAGAGACTCTTATCTCCATTTAGCCAGAAGAAAGCCAGAAATGTCACTCAAATGGTAGAGCACCAGCCTTAAGCTAAAAAGCCAAGAGCTCAGCACCCTGTTTGATACCTGGTACTGGCTAAATATAAATGAATGAATAAATAAATCTGAGTTATTTGTCTTTTTATTTTGAGTTTAGGAGGACTAGTAGGATGATGGGTAGACGGATAATACATAGGTAGGTAGATAGATATTCTGGTTATTGAATTCTGCCAGATATACAATATAAAAATACAATTTCTCATCCCATAGATTCTCTCTTCATTTTCTTGATAATCTTCTTTGATAAACAAAGGTTTTCAATGGTTATGAAATAATATTTACCTATTTTTTTCTTTCCTTGCTGTGTTTTATGGTGTTATAGTTAAGAATCCATTGCCACATTTCCATCAGGAAGATTTGTTCCTGTGTTTTTTCTAAGAATTTCATAGTTTTCATTCTTATGTGTAAGCCATTGATCGATTTTGAGCTCATTCTTGCTTGTGGTGTGAGGCAGGGGTCTAACTTAACTGTATTGCAAATTCCATCATTTCAGCACTATCTGCTACCGAGATTATTATTTCTCTGTTGAGGGCATTTGCCATTCTTGTCAAAAATCCATTGGCCATAGGTCTATGTGTGCATTTCTGGACTCCCAGATTTTTAGTCTGCTTTTACACCAGTACCACTGTTCTAATTACTGTAGCTTTGAAGTTGGAGGTGGGAGGGAAGGGATGGTAGGGGAAAAACAAAGGAGGAGGTAACAATGCCTGATAGGAAATGTACTCATTACCTTACTCATGTAACTGTAACCCCCCTGTATAGTATTTTTATAATAAAAAACCACATTCAAAAATTTCAAAATCATTTCAACTATTTTGCAATCATGGCTATTTCATATGAATTTGAAGATCAGATTTTTCTTTTTCTGCAAAACCACATGCTGGTGAGGATACTGTTTAATCTTTTGTTTTCACTTCTAATATTCAAGATAATTTCTTAAATATATATATTCTAAGTTAAAAAGTGCTTTTTTTTTTTCCTCTATGCTTTTAGGATACTTTCATCATCTTCTAGCCTCCAGTATCTTGTTTATAACTTTCATACAGTTCCTCTATGTTTAATAGGCTTTTGATTCTTATGGCTCCTTTTGTTTCTGTCTAGTCATGGTTTTCTTTGCTATTATTTGATTTGAGCTTTGAGAGAGTCTTAGCTCGTTGGATTACTCTGAGAAAACTCAGGAGAGTTGTCAGCTAATAATTCTTTGTAAGTTTTGTCTGCCCTATACCTTTTGTGAAGTTCTTCCGAATCTCCATGAGGCATCTACTTCAACAACAAGCCATGTAAATTGTTTTTTCTCCCCTTATTTAGTGGTATTTGGGTTTGAACTCGGGACCTTATGCTTATTCTACCACTGAGACATGCTCCTAAGACTGCTCTTTAGTTATTTTGCTTTAGTTGTTTTCAAATAGTGACTCTCATGTATTCCTAGGCCAGCCTGGGTCACAATCCTCCTATCTATGCCTCCCATTGTTTTCTGTAGGAATGTTGATGTGAACCACAACTTCCATGAACTTGTTACTTGGCCCTTTGCCCTGCAAATGACAGGATATTGGAAACATTTTGCTTTCTCAGTTCACACTGTACTTCTTGTTTGCAGAAATGCTGAATTCATGATGAAACCTGTCCACTAAGCATTCGTAGGTTAATTGCAAACTCGGTGGATTTACCAGACATCTAGATTTTATTAAATAAGATTCGTCCAGCCTTCGTAATGGGAAAGGTTTACAGGGAATCTGTAATCAACTTTTCTAAATCTGTATCTTTATACATATTCCCTGCTTAGAAAATATATTGTATTTCTTTTGCATACTTTTGAATTTCAAAACTTCTTTTTTTTTTCCTTTTTTTTCTTTTTTTCTTTCTTTTTCTTTTCTTTTTTTCTTTTTCTTGTGTCTTGTAGTTACTTCCCGCAGACAGAGAATAGTCCTGTGAGTAAAGCACACCACAAATTTACTCTGTGAGGCGTTTCCAACAATGTGTTGTCACAGATGCTCCATCGGGATAGACCTCACCTGAATTTCAAAACTTCTTGAACACATGAGTTAACTTTTAATTCACATGGCACTGTGAATTAAAATTTCTAACAAGGTTAGCATTCCATTTTTTAGCATAGTATGAAACTATTCTAAATATGAATAACTAATTCATTCTGACTTTTAAAGATAATAGTATTTTTTTCTGAGAGAATTATAAAATAGGTATGGGGGCACTTTTCAATGTAGGTAACTAGAGTCACTGCAAGATTTCCCAATGGGCTGACAGGTTCAACTTTTGTGTTTTATTCCACATATGAATAAAAGTTCAAATCATAGTTCTCTTGTATTGAAAACACATTAGCATTGAAAAACAAAGATGATGCTAAATGAAATGAACCCCAAGATATGGGAACAAAAGGTCTGTCTTTATTGTGATTGTTTTAATTTTATGTTAGGTTTTTAAAAAGAGATAGCTGAGTAAGAACAGCAGCACCTCAGTTCGAATCCGAGTTACGGTACCATTTTTTTTATTTTTTTATTTTTTGTGAACACACTGTACAGAGGGGTTACAATTACATGGGCAGGTTAATGAGTACATTTCTTATCAAGCATTGCAGCCTCCTCCTTTGTTTACCCTTCACATCCCTTCCCAGCCTCCCCCCCATCCCCCCACCCAATCCTCCCCGCTTCCCCCCCCCCCCAACATTGTAAAGCTTGTTTTCGACATGACAACTTGTACTTCTCATTGTTGCAACAGGTCCACCTGTATCCTTAAACGACTTGTTTTTGCGGCACCATTTATGTTAGGTTTTTAAAAAGAGGTAGCAGAGTAAGAACAGCAGCAGCACGCACGTGGTATTCAGGTAAGGGGTAGGTTTATTCAGTAGACCTGCTGGGACCAGGCAAGGTTGGCACTCCACGTGGCTGGGAAAGGCCTGGGAATGAGAGAGAGCTGGGAAAGACAGGAAAGAGAGAGGAAAGAGCTAGAAAAGAGCAGAGAGAGCAGAGAGAGAGTCGAGCTAGAAAAGAGCAGAGAAAGCAGAGAGAGAGTCTGGGCCTGGGCTAGGCCTTATGTAGGGTATGGGCGGGGAAAGGTGTGGCCACATCAAATTCAGATGTGACCTCAGTGGATGCAGATGTGACTTCTTCCAGGTGTCCCAGTTGCCTAGGTAACGCAGGTACTGGGTGGAGACTTTGCTGTAAGGAGGGTGGAGTCTGCTCCCATCCAGGAGCGGACCTTACATATACCATGTGATTTTATTTTGTTGTTGTTTCCTTTGTATTTTCTTTCCCCTATGGCATATCCCCTGTTGTCACTGTGGTTGATTTTGGTGCCTTGCATTTTGTATATACATTTGTCTAATCTGAGGAGTGGAAGGAGAATAACAAAATGCTGAAAAGGGTACAGGATGACCCATTGCAACAAGGTTACCCACAGGACAGTATATTGAACATAAACTTTACAACTTCAGGTGGAGGGGGGAATTGTGGTGGGGGGGAATGAGTGTGGGAGGTGGGGGAAGGAAGGGATAGTGGGAGAACAACAAGGGAAGGGGTAACAGTGATCGACAGGTAATGTACTCATTGCCTTACTCATGTAACTGTAAACCCTTTGCACAAAATAAGAATACAATACAATAAAAAAATTATACCTCAATAAAATTGATCTATATCTTTAAAAAAGGAAAGAAAACGCACTAGCTTTAGAGTCAGCAAGCCCTTAGATCAGATAGTAATTTTTTTCTTTTCCTTGTCATAGATCGTTTGTCTATATGTAATGTATTAACTAAACTCTTAGTTTTAAAATACAATTGCTTATTTTTCTGATGATAAAGGTAATATATAAGTATCTGTGGCTTATGCCTGGAATCTTAGCTACTCAAGAGGCTAAAGCATAATGGTCATGATTCAAAGCCAGACTAGGAAAAGTCCAAGAGATTCCATCTCTAAAATAACCATCAACTGGTTGGGCTGGTGTCATGGCTCAAGTGGTAGAGCATTCACCAAGCAAGCATGCTAAGCAAGTACAAAGCCTGGAATTCAAACTCCAGTAGCACCCAAAAAAGTAATACATGACCATTGTGGAAAAACATGAAAAGAGTAATATGAAATAAAAATGAATTAAGTCTAGCTGCAAATAACAAAAAATAATGTTTATTAACTTATCAGTCCATACACCTTTATTTTTAAAATAATCTTATATTTTCAATTCACTGAGTTTTACAATGGCTATCAGAAGATACTTTCTCTGTGTGCGTGCCAGCTGTAGGACTTCAATTCAGGGTTTGGATATTGTTCCTGAGCTGCTTCTGCTCAAGGCTATCATTCTACCACTGGAGCCACTGGAGCTCCAGTTCTGGTTTTTTGCTGGTTAATTAGAGATAAGAGCCTCAAAGCATTCCTGCCTGGCCTGGCTTTGAACCATGATCTTCGGATCTTAGCCTCCTGAGTAGCTAAAATTATGGGCATGCACCACCAGCATCTGGCTTAGGAGAGGATATTTTTAAGAGAGTTAAATATGAGTTGGGCATCATAGTACAGGTTTGTAATTCCAGCACTTGAAAGATTGAGGCAGGAGGCCACAGGTAACATAGGACCAGCCTAGGTAACATAGGAAGACTCTAGCTGAAGACTAGCTGAAGATGAAACAAAGAAACAAGTAACCAAAAGGAACAACGATGAAGCTAAGGAAACAAGATTAGGCATTAAGTCTTGCATGGGGTTAGAGGCCCTCTAAACCTGTTAATGCTTTGACTGCCGTTTTCTCTAAGCCTTGAAGAAAGTCATCTTTGGCCCACAACATTCTGCATTCCCTTTCACACCACAACTTAGCTCTTGAAGGAGACCTAGTTGGGGTGAAAGGAAAAAGCAGCATTGTCCACATGAGTGTATTCTCCAGCTAAGATATGGAGGGCAGAAAGTGTCCTGTGGTGGGTGACTTAAGGTTCTATAGGGAGACCAGTAGCTGTGGGCATGTGGTCCAAAGAAGAGTACCGGGCACCCGACTAGATATTTGTCCAAGAAAACTTTCTTTTAAGGAAAATCTCCCCTTCCTCTCCATGCTGGTGGTAAGGATTCTTGGGGGCTGTATGTGCTGATATGCATATGGAAAGCACTTATCTATGCATACATCTGTTAACAAGCTGTCAGTGGTGGCCAGGAACAGGCTATGTTGAAAGAAGTCACTTATTTCCCTTTCACTCAGTTTTATTATATTTTATTACAAAAAGGGTATGATAATGTGGCAATTTAGAAGTGTGCTGTAAATTCATACATAGTTCTTGAGCACTGGTGGCTCATGCTTATAAAACTAGCTATCCAGAAGGCTGAGAGCTGAAGATTAAGGTTTGAAGCCAGCCAGAGCAGATAAATCCAAGAGATTCTTCCAGGTTAATTAACCAGCAAAAAGCCAGATGTGGAGGTGTAAGCTCAAGTGGTAGAGCTCCATCTTGAGCAAAAAAGCCAAGAGACAGCATAAGGATTTGAATTCAAGCCCCAGCATTGGTGAAAAGATCAAGGAGGAGAAGGAGGAGGAGGAAAAGGAGAAAGAGGAAGAGGAGGAGGAAAAGGAGCAGGAGGAGGAGGAAGCAGCAGCAGCTAGGAATACACAATAGGTGTTAAGATTGTGATGATGGTTTGTTCCCAAATAATCTTGCCATGTCTACAAAAAAGAATATAATCACTTATCTCATCTGAATGTTTAATTAGCTGAGTTAAGGCAAATTGTTGATTCGGAGCTGGATTCAGCAGAATGAATCAGTCCATATGTTCTCTGTCATTGGAATATGAGCCTATAAACAGACTCATCTACCAGGGGAAAAACTCACAGATGACTGGTAAGTGAATTTTGGCAGTGGTTTATGATTATAATTGGAAATAACTGAGGAAAATATTGACATTGGTAAAAAAAATCTTTGAGCATCCATCCCAGGGAATCTCCTAGATGGATTATATATTGATTCTTTAAGGCTGGAAAAAGGGTGACAAATACAAGGGAAGAAATTCAAGAATGTGTCCAAAGTAAGCCATATGTGATTCTTCTCATTTCTGTTGTTTATTTCTGGTTCTGAGTAAAGAGGTGTACATGTGCATGTGTACACGTGTGTTGCTGAATAGTCATGCTGCCCAGAAGGAAAGTGCTCTGGTTTTTTTGTTTTGTTTTGTTCTTTAGAAAGAGAGCCTCTTCAGTAAATGATGTTGGCAAAATTGGTTTAACAGCTATAGAAGACTAAAGCTAGATCCTTATATATCACCCTGCACCAGAATCAACTCCAAATGAATAAAGACCTCAGAGTCAAAGCAGACACCCTGAAAACATTACAGGAAGGAATAGGAGAAATTCTAGGGCTCCTTGGCACAGGCTGAAATTTTCTTAATAGAGACCCAGAAACACAACAAATCAAAGAAAGGCTGGACAAATGGGATTACATGAAATGGCAGAGCTTCTGCATGGCAAAGGACATAGCTAGCAAGATCAGTAGAAAGCCCATGGACTGGGAGAAGATCTTCAATAGCCATACAACAAACAAGGGCCTCATATCTAAAATATACTTAGAACTCAAAAAATTAAATCCTCAAAAACAAATCCTCAAAGAAACAACCACCCAATTAATAAGTGAGCTAAAGACTTAAAGAGAGACTTCTCTAAAGAAGAAATAAGAATAGCCAATAGACACACATGAAGAAATGCTCAACTTCTCTAGCCATAAAAGAAATGCAAATCAAAACAACATTGAGATACCACCTCACTTCAGCTAGAATGGTTATAATCAAGAACTCTAATAAGCTTGTTCAACCACTCTGGAAAACAGTATGGACGTTCATCAGAAGACTCCACATACAGCTCCCTTATGACCCAGCAATCCCACTTTGGGGCATTTACCCAAATGATCACAAACAAGACTATACTAAAGCTACCAGCACAACTATGTTTATTGCAGCATTATTTACCATAGCTAAGATATGGAACCAACCCAGATGCCCCTCAGTAGATGAATGGATCAAGAAAATGTGGTATATATATTATATATATATATATATATATATATATACACAAATATACGTACATATATATATATATATATATATATATAGTATACACACACAATTGAATTATATGCCTTCATTAGAAAGAATGACACCACCTCATTTGTTAGGAAATGGAAAAACTTGGGAAAAATTATATTAAGTGAAGTAAGCCAGGCCCAAAGAAACATAGGTCCCATGGTTTCCCTTATCTGCAATAACTAGTATATGTCTAGGATAAGCAGAAAAGTTCCAAAGCTATGTACATATGACCATATAACCTAATGCTAAGCCAAATGAGCCCCAAGATAGGGACACAAGAGGTTTTCTTTATTGCTGTTGTTTTTAAGGTATTTATAATATACTATGCGATTTTTTTGTTTCTTTTGTATATTCTTCCCCTACAATATAACCCTTGTTTTCACTGTATTTGATTCCGGTGCCCTGCATCTTGCATATACATTTTTCCAATTTGGGGAGGGGAAGGGAAATAACAAAAAGCTGAAATAAGGATACAGGATGACCCATTGTAACAATGAGATGTACAAGACACTATGGTGAAAATGAACTTTACAACTTGGTGGGGGAGGAGGGAGGAGTTGGGGAGATAGGGAAGGAAAGGATGGTAGGGGAAAAACAAAGGATAGAAAATGTACTCATTACCTTGCGCATGTAACTGTAACCCCTCTGTACAGTATCTTTGCAATAAAAATATATATTATAAAAAATATATTATAAAAAATATATATTATAAAAATCTATTCAATTAGCTTGCCTATGGAATATGTGTGATCACCAAAACGTGTTGATTTTATGTACAGTAGGAAAATATTATTGTTTTTCATTAAAAGGAAGGCAATACTGAAAAAATTATTGTCAAGATGATGTACAGAGGGGTTACAGTTACATAAGTAAGGTAGTGAGTACATTTCTTGTCAAACTTGTTAGCCTCTCCCTCCCTCATTTTTCTCCCTCTTTCCCTCTCTCCCAACACCCCCCTCCCAACACCCCCCTCCCTTCCTCCCTACTTCCCCCCCTGTACCGCTCCCCCTCCCCCCCCTCAAGATGTACAGATCCTTTCCAATATATTGTCTTGTGAGTATCGCTGCTGCATTGGTTCCCCCCTTGGCCTTGGTCTAACCATTATTTTGTTCCCCTTCTCTTCCCTAATTCAGATAAACATATATACAATACCCAAGGTACCAAAATCAAATACAGTGACAACAGGAGATATACCACTAGGAAAAAACACAAAAGAAAAAAGAAATCATGTAGTACATTAAAACCAACAACAACAAAGAAAAACCTCTTATGTCTGTGTCTTGGAGTTCGTTTCCCTTAGCATCATCTTACCTGGTCATAGGTACATAGTTATTGAGCTATTCTGCTCATCTGCTAAGATTATCCTAGAGGTACACAATTATTACAAATAAGGGAAACCATGGGATCTATGTTTCTTTGTGTCTGGCTCATTTCACTTATGATGATTTTTTTCTAAGTCCTTCCATTTCCTCACAAATGGGGCGGTGTCATTCTTTCTGATGGAAGCAGAACATTCCATTGTGTGTGTGTGTGTGTGTGTGTGTGTGTGTATCACATTTTCTTGATCCATTCATCTACTGAGGGGCATCTGGGTTGGTTCCATATCTTAGCTATGGTGAATAATGCTGCGATAAGCATAGTTGTGCTTGTAAGTTTTAGTATGGCCTTGTTTGTGGTCATATGGGTAAAAACCCAGAAGTGGGATTGCTGAGTTGTAGGGGAGCCCTATGTGTAGTCGGAAAGTGCTCTGTTAACCTGCAACTCCAAGCTTAACCTCAGAAATCCTCCTGGAGTTCTCTTCCATCTGTCTTGCTTTCTCTGAATCAGAATTTCTCACACACAGAGCAGAGGGCCCTCTCACAGACTGTGGGTGACAGGAAGATACTTACAGGAGAGTCAGCTCATTGACCTTGAATTCTTCAGCCATCAGTGCAGGCATGCAGCTCTTTCTACAATCATTCTGGAGATGAGTGGGAGATGATGGGATGCCCAGAATAGCAGAGATGCTTACCATTTGTGTCACAAATCCTGTTAGAGAACTGCCTGTTTTGTTTCAGTGGAACCCTGCTGAGAATTCAGTTATCAGAGGCACGAAGTTACCGTGGGACCACTGTGTCTGTCTCTTATGATTGCAGCTAACAATTCAGATGCTAATAAACTAGTGGGGGAGATCCGATCTTTTATTTATCAACCATTTTCAACCAGTTGCAAAATTTCCAGCCGTATGCCAGGCACAGAAAATACAAAGATGCATAGATCCGGCTCTCAATTTAGTAGGACTGAGACAAGAATAGATAAGCTATAGCATAAACAATGGGGCTCATGTTATAAATGGAATCACATGCTTTACTGGTCCCCACAGACAGACTGATAAACTCTGCCTGCGTCTGCTGGAAATGGCTCTATGGAAGACCTGACTTTGGGACTGAGTTTGAAAGTCTTTTCTAGGTGGCAAACCAAGAGAATCAGAAGACATAGACGCATTTCTAGAATTGATTATAGTTTTGTGAAGATAAACTCATCTTGAAACTTAAAAAAACATGTACGGCTTTTGGTGTGTGTGTTTATCCATAGCCCTGAATTTGAACCCAGCTAGGCAAAGACTCTGAGTCACGTCTCTATCATATGAGTCTTCTTTATATACTATTGAAATATAGTGATTTGTGTGTGTGTATGTGCACACGTGCATGTATGCACATTTGAGTATATGTTACTGGGATGAGACTTACTTTTATATTTTTATACTTGGTAGGCAAGAGCTCTTCCATTCGAGCTACTCTCCAGCCTTTTGTTTTTATTTATTTTGTTTATCATTAACTTTGCCCAAACTGGCTTTAAACTCATACTCCTCTGCCTCCCGAGTGGTTGGAATTACAGTTGTAAGCTACCATGCCCAGCTAGGCAGTGAATTTTTAAGTCAAGAAGAAGGCATTTCAAATGTTCCAAATCACATAGCGTTTCAGCCATGTTGCAAATCACATAGACCTGAAAAAGGATGAATGAAAAGCAAAAGGCATTTTGTGTCTAGCCTGACCCTGAGGAACTGGAGGAAGGAAAGGCTTCTAGGATGCAGGGTTAGGAACATACCAAGAAGAAAAATAGGACTAGATTGCAAATTGTATGCCAGGCTAGGATGCTAACTTACTTTACCCTGTGGGTAGCAGGAAGTCAACAAACATGTATGAGGAATGAATTCGTTAAAAATTGAATTGAGTGGGGAGATATTGTCAGCAGGAAGATAATGAGACTTGAATAGAGAAACCACGAAAACTGGAAAATAATTGGCACAAGTAGTCATAAACTGATGGGTGTACTCGTAGAATGAATTATATCTGAGAAACCTACTGAGCTCAAGTACAAGTACTGGACATGAATAAAAGGAAAAGATATCACTCAATCCAAATGACACAGTCTTCTGCCTTCGGAGTCCTAACAGCTCTCAAGTCTAGACTCAAAGTCAAGTTTCAGAGTGACTAAGCTAGAGTTCCCTGCTTACATTTTATGGCTGTAATTCAGTTGAGAGAAAGTCACCTGCAGGCAAAATAATGCAGTGGTCCTTTCATTGTACTAACAAAGATGTTCTCCTATGGCTATGTCCTTCCTTTTCGGTGCAAGTTGAGTAAATAATTGAGAACAACTCAAAGAGGCTGAATTAAGAAAGGATCATGGATGGAGGCGGGAGTAGCTGAGACACAGGGTTCATGAGGCGGAATGAGGCTCAGTGGCTCCTCATTAATATGTAATAATTGCTTGTTCTATAAAGCGGAGGGCTTCCCACACCACTGATGAGATGAGGTGGTTGGACAAGAAAAAACTCTCAGAGGAATAGTAAAGGAACATGCTGGTTATGTTTAGCTAACATTGCCAGCGGGTTTTCTATTTTATATTGGTAAATTTCTGGGCTGTTTATAGTCATCTTCTCAATAGGCAATATATTCTTAATGAGAAAAATCCTCTCCAATGCTAAGCAACGGTAGACTTTAAAGTCAGACCTGTGTATGAATCCTGGCTGTGACAATAATAAGTGTTTCTGGAAAACTTACCTAAACTCTCTAAGCATCAGCATGTTCTTCATAGGTTTGCTGTAGGCCCTGTCTAATAAGTACCATTCAGAAGTACCCTGAACATAAAGCAACAAATAGTGAACATCACCAAGTCATGGTGATCACCGTGCCTGTCTTCTCATTTTAAGGATTCATTGACTAAGTGTATTTTTTAATCCATAGCATACTAACGTAGAAAATACAAATATATTTTTGCACTCACATATTTGAGCTCTTGTATATAAAGACATGTCCCATTGGTGTTATTCCTTACCATTATATTCCGAAGGGGATGAATCTAGGTTTGGAAATTGCAGGAAGTTTGCTTCAAGGTCTCACCATGTTTAACCACATTATTTTTAGTCCTTGCTATGTTATCTTGTACAAAGAGCCCTACTGAGCAGCTATCTGAGAAGTATGTTATTAGTGGGGGCTCTTAGTGCTGAAGGAATCTTAATGTGGGAGTGTGTGACAAGTGAAGATTGTAAAATTGGAAGCAAGATGGCCAACATCTCTTTGGTCAGACATGGTCCACTCTGTAGTGTTATTCTTCTTCTGCTGTAGCCAGCTCGTAATTTACAACTTTACTTCTCCATGAGTATTCACGAATGACCTAGGAAGCTCAGTGACTTCAAACAGCAGAAGTTTATATTTCCTCACATTTATTTATATTTCATATCCATGTTGTGACAATAGAGTCAGTTCATCCAAGACAACCCAGATTCATAGAACGGCTATTGTCTTAAACTCATCAGTCATTACCCAAGGTGAAAGAGAAAGATTGGGGGTGGGGTGTGTGTGACAGATGCAAATTAAACATTTTAATCCCAAAGTGACACATATTATCTTACTTGCAACTCTTGGGGCAGAACTAATCACCAAGTCACCTTCCCAGCAAAAAGGGGACATGGAAGTGGAAGCCAGCCACATGCACAAACGGGAGGAGGCAGTAGCAGAAACATTTGACGAACAGCACCAATGACCATCACTGACATTGAGCCAGCTAGTGGGCTAACTGCCTTAGAATACTCAATATAAATTTGATCACTTGTAACAACTGGTCTCTTCAACTAGTTTGTGTGATTATCGGTGTCTCTTTACATTAATAAAAGAATTGGATTTTGGGTATATGGTGGAGAGAAATGAGGCCCCTCTGAGATGAGTAGGCCAGAAATGTTCAGCCATGTTGTATTAATGGTAACAGATTGTAGAGAGCTGGTAACAACATCTGCAAGGAAGACAACTGAAGTTAATCTTGGAAATCAAAACTATTCTGCTTACCTGCCATGCATTCACTGGATAGGTCTGCACATGCATATGTATCCCTGTGCTTACTCACAGAACAGTACGTAGATACATACAGTTGCCACCCAAACCTTCTTATCAGTAGTTTCCACAGCTTTTCATATTCTTAAATATTAAACCTATGAAGATTAGAAGGTTCTTAATAGATACGGAACTACCAAACAGCCTCAGTAAAATAGAATGCCAACCTGGTACCAGAAACATGAGAGAATGAGCAATACTGTGCAGATGATGTGGCATTTCATTAGGAAAAGGATTTAGTAATGTGTCGTAGCAACTATTGGAAAGTGGGAGACTGTGGCTGTTGTAACTATGGTGTCTGCATCTCGGTTAGGAAAAGACAGCCAAATTGGTTTGTTTCTCTATTTCTCTCTCTCTCTATTTCTCTCTCAGTCTAGGCTAGAAATGAGATCACATGTTTTTGAAATGATTATTAGGCATAATTATGTGAAAGATTTGTCAAATTCTGATGCAACAACAATTTGTACAGAGAATTTTTGATGATTCTAGCCACATAATGATTCACAATAAGCCCCACAAAGCAATTTCCCAGTTTGGTATTAAGAAGGAGGATGGGCCCAGAGACTGCCATGTGGACACTGTACCACTTCATCTTAGATCCATTTTATGGATTGCTATTTACAGAATTAACTTTTTTCCTGAGACACACGTTAGCCCTTGGGTATCATAAAGACCAACTGGTTTTCAGTGAGATGTACTTGGCTTGTGATAAAGCATTGATTTCTATGTAAAATTATCTTTGTAACAGGACAGAATACAAAGATAGTAATATACACATTCAAAGGAAAGTACTATTCCTTCCTGGGTTGAAAGTATATATATTATAAGGGGGTAAATATAGCCAAGTTCAAGGTTCGTAAGGTTCAAGTGAACAGGAGAAAGCATATAAAAATAGACCACACAAGTTGATAAAGCAAAAGAGAAGAAACAGAAGGAAGGAAATATGCTCAAGAAAGTAATTACCATTGTTCGGTGAAGGCAACTGCACAGAAAAACAAGAAAATTCGCCCTATTTATGTAAGATAAAGTCAAGTGCAATTGTCATAAAGAAAAGAACTCTCTAAAAACAAAAGAAGAAAAGAACACTATGGAGCATACTCATATAAATATATTTGAAATAAATCAGTAACTGATATTTGTTACATGAATGATCTGGAATAAATTCATTAATAACAGCTTTTATATAAAATGGAAATAAAATTGCAATTTTACTTGATTCAGTTGATGATAGTCTATTTTCAACATACTGATCTGATATATTAGTCCCCACAAATTAGCTGCAAATAGTTTTCAAATAGGTAACCTGTTATGAAGGAAACTTACAATATAAGATGAAAATATTTAGGCAAATTTCAAGACTACTAGGTTGCTTTTAGAGAAGAATAATTTCAGATTTTTGTATCATTTATCAATTCCATTAAAATGAACAATATAACTCAGATGGAGAAATTAGTATTTTATGATCTGTACTTGATTTTATATTTTGGTATTGCTCTCATGATATATCATGTTAGTTCTTTGTAGCATGCATTTCTATAGATGAAATGCAAAAATTGAACCCTCCTAAGTAGAAGAAAAAAATAATAATCCTTGAGATTTTTGCCATAACTCAAGTCCTGTGGTTTCAAAATGATTTTAAAAGATGATGATAGTCACTGCTGAAATATACCAACTGTATTGTGCATGCATGGGATTTATATTATCCAAGGGGCTGGGAGAGAAGACAATTCCTGACTTTGCTCACATCTGATTGGTTGCCACAATACACTCTTCCTTTTTAATTCAGAATCCCACCTTTCTTGGGGCTCATTCTAGCCAAATAAGAGTTACTGATTGAGACAGATGCAGGAAAACAGGGGAAGAGGTAACATTGATCAAGACACATTGTACTCCTAAATTCACATGTTGAATTGAAGTCTCTATGTACAACTATTTAAAGACTTAAAAATTATTATGACTATTATAATAGTTACTAATTTGATGTAAGTATTAATAAATTATCAACAATTATTTTAAGTAATTATTGAACAACTCCTAATTTGATATCAGTAAGTCTTGGTTATTAATCATTAATTTAAAATTCTTTAGAAAAT
The DNA here is from genome assembly GCF_019054845.1 of Dipodomys spectabilis. NCBI lineage: Eukaryota > Metazoa > Chordata > Mammalia > Rodentia > Heteromyidae > Dipodomys > Dipodomys spectabilis. The sequence continues at coordinate 10,318,427 of NW_024870679.1, read as the reverse complement.
TAAAAAATAAAAAGTGACTGGAAGTCTAACAAGGTTATAGCTTATGTTCAATTGTATGAGTAATCAGGGTTTTTTTGTTTGTTTGTTTGTTTTTGTTTTTTTGCCAGTCCTGGGCTTGAACTCAAGGCCTGGGCAATGTGAGCTTTTTTCCCTTCAACATTAGCGCTCTACCACTTGAGCCATAGCTCAAGTGGTAGACATTAATTGGAGAGAAGAATCTCCTGGACTTTTTTGCATAGGCTGGCTTTCAACCGTGATTCTCAGATCTCAGTGTCCTAAGTAGCTAGGATTACAAGTCACCAGCATTCAGCCATAGTTAATTTTTTTATAATCATATTCAGCCTTAGTATGTTAAAAATGAATGGTCAAGGTCTTAGTTTTTCTAGAAGTGGTGATCCAGTGTCATTTCTTTACCAATTCACTGAGCATCCAGAGTCTGGATCTAAGACCACTGCAAGACATCTGGTCATGGCTCAATCATAGAGCAGAGAAAGCTGTCAGGAGCTTTGACAGAAGTCAGGAGCTAACCTAAAAGCACTGCTCATATACCCTATACTGTGACCAACAGGGTAAAAGAAGACACTGAAAAGACCAACAATGGTCATCAGTATACCATTACTATTTTCAGATAGCCTGGTTTAGAAACAAAGAGACATTTTTAATAAAGGCAGGGGGAAAAAAGCCCCTATCATTCCTGTCACCTACATTTTAAATTAATGAAATCTATCAGAAAGTTATACCTACCAACCCTTCAGTTATATATCTAAACTGCAACCATATTTTGTATACTATTCTTACTTTCCATTATTCCTTATGTATTCTCAGCCCTCTCTTTCCATCCTCTTCAAGCCTTGTTCTATTCTTTTCCCTCTCTCTTTCTCTTTTGTCTGAAATGCAAGCGTTTTCCTCACTTGATTTGAAAGTATTGTATAATGTTCTTTCTGGAGGAGGGTCCTGAGCCCCCCTCGAGTATCAGGCTCTTAGAGCAGTCCTAGGACACAGGCCTTTCTTGGCCTAGATGTGATCTCTTATTAAGGGGATCAATTCTGAATCTCTTCCTCAATTTCTTCAGCCACAACACTTCCTTATCCTTGCTTTTGAGATGGTGGTGTGGCTTACCAAATTCATAGAACATATTTGAACCATGTATGATGATTAATCTTGATTGCCAGTTTCATGGAGTGGACAGAATACTTAGGATATTAGCAAAGACTAATGCTGAGTGTGTCTGGGAGGATATTTCCAAAGACATTGGGAATTTTGAGATGGTTTTGTTTGTTATTTGTGGTGATGGGAATTACATACACACACACACACACACACACACACACACACACACACACACACAAAAGAGCAAGTGCCCTACCATGGAGCTTTACTCTTAAATCTAGGTGCAAATGTTGGAAATAGTGAATGGAAATAGCCATACAGTTGAAGGCAGAGGCTCTAAGCTCAAACTTTGTTTTTATAGGTTTTGTAACTTTAATCAAACTAACTTTCTGGGGCTGCTGAGGATAAGAGCAATCTCAAAGTGCCAAAATATTGATTGCATGGTGGTATGTTCTCTCCTCCTTTTTGTGTTATCCTGAGCTCTAAGATTATCAAAGAAGTCAAGTTGCTGCTATTGAATGTTACTGAGTTTTTATAAAAATGACATGTGTGTGTGTGTGTGTGTGTGCTGGTTCTGGGGCTTGAACTCAGGGATTGTGCACTATCCCAAGCTTCTTTTGCTCAAGGCTAGTGCTCTACCACTTGAGCCACAACTCCACTCTGGTGTTTTTTTTTTTTGGTGGGGGGAGGGTATAGTATATTGTAGGTTAGTGTCTCACACACTTTCCTGCCTGGGCTGGCTTTGAACCATGATCCTCCTATCTCAGCCCCTACATGGTCTTCTAATACAAGATAGTGCTCTTCTTCAGACAGGACGCATGGCCATGGTAGAAATCGAGTTTGACACAGTATTATGGAGGCTGAATAAGCTCTGCTTCTTGCCTATCTCCCCTGATGACCAGGGCATCAGGACAAGTATGTGATGTCTGCTTCTTTCTTCCCTGAGGGTGAGGACAACTTTAATACCCTCATGAAAATGAATTGGCTCACATCTATTGGGCCATACCTGACTTGCTGCACTTATTGCTCTAGGCCTCACATTAAACTGTCTGTTCATGTGTGTGGATGTAAAGCCTGTAGCAGAAGACCTGGGAACTAAGTGGCCAATATCTGGTAGTGTGGCTGATGGTGAAGATAACTACTTTTACCTCATGATTTCAGCCCTGCTTGACCACCAGGTTGGATTTGTTTTTATATCTGATAGGAATCAGAGAAGATAGTCTTAGCCTGTCTCAGATCCGGCCCAACCCACTCTGATTTTCAGCTTCATTCTTCTAAAATATTGATAAGCAACACTGTGATTTAATTTTCTCTCTGTTTTCATCCAATTTGAATTTCATGAATCATGGAAATTTCCCCAGGAAAACAGGAACTTTTGATACCACGAGGATTCTAAAATGGAGTCTGATCTGTTTCAAGATTCTCTTTAGATAAAGCACATATTTCAAGGTTTCACTGAGTTGATATATTGCTATTAAAAGTAAATTATCTCATTTCCTTTGCACACCACTGAGGGAAATTTTTCTGCTATTTTTCAAATGGCAAAAATCTAAAGAAAACATGTGCTAGTATAACAAGCTTTTGGGTGTGACCTTTTTCTTCCCTTCCGGTCGGAAATTAAATGGGACACAAGTGGTGGCTCATGCTTATAATCTTAGCTACTCAGGAGGCTTAGATTTGAGGATTGCAATTCAAAGCCAACCCAAGAAGGAAAGATGGTGAGACTCTTAACTCCAATTAATCACTCCCCAGAAAAATCCAGAAGAGATGTGAGTCAAAATCCCAGACACAGTGCCTAGGCCCAGGCCCTGAGTTGAAGACTCACACAGAGACAGAGACAGAAACAGAGAGACAAAGAGACAGAGAGACAGAGACAGAGAAGGGGAGAGAGGGAGACTGATTCATTGATATTCCATTCATAAGCAGCCACAAAGCTAGTTAAAGAATGACCTGATAGGGCTGGGAAGGTGGCTCAGTGGTAGTGTGCTTGCTTTGCATGCATGAGGCCCTGGGTTCGATTCCTCAGCACCACATAAGCAAATAGAAAAAAGCTGGAAGTGGCACTGTGGCTCAAGTGGTAGAGCGCTAGCCCTGAGCTGAAGAGCTGAGAGACAGCGCCCAGGCCCAGAGTTCAGGCCCCACGACCGGACCCAAAAAAAAAAAAAAAAAAAAAAAAGAATGACCTGATAGGTGGTAGTTTGATTAGTATGAAAATAATTACTTACCACAAGCATTAATTTATATAATAAATATTTGTATTCAGGCATATTATAAGAAACAGGGCTTTTTCTGAAACTAAACACTGAAAATACTCTCCCTAAATGTTTTAAGAAATATTGTGGGGAAAGAGAAGAGACAATTCAGTGAAAGTTTATGTATTTTTCAAAAGATATATGACTCTTTCTAATAAAGAAATTGTAAGTCAACAGAAACAACTAGTATGAATTTTTTAAAGCTGTGTGGACAAGAAGAAAACCAGTGGTTATTCTTCATCTGGACACATGCCAGGTAGTATAGTAGAGAAAGCCAGCTAAACTATACACACAAATTACTTGACTAGAGGAAGGACATTCAGAGTTGTAGACAGCCTACCCAAGACATCTCTCTCACACACTCTTCTTTCAGAAAGGCAAAGCTTGGTTAAGAGGGAACTTGGAAACTGTGACATCATTGATAGGCTACTTGACATGCTTTGAGTTCTTTCCAGAACAAAAGCTTAATTACAGTCTTCTCTGCACAAACCTTCATTCTCTGTGGTATTTTCAGCAAGAGGAGTCAGTCCAAAGAAGTTCTCCAATAAGGTCTCAATTCACCTTCCCCTTTCCACCAGCTCCTACCTCGCACCCCCATAGGACCTATTTTACTTTCCTGTCATTTTTTTAATGTATGTGAATTGTTCAAATGGGGTTCACTGTGATACTTCACAGCCACATGTACAACCCTCTTATTTCCTTCCCCACCCTTTATTAGACAACAGCTTTCAGAAAGTTTGGCTTTGCCATTTCCATTCACAGATGTAATGTATCTGGTATTGTTTACCCTTGAAATTTCTTTTCCCTTGCTATTCCCTTAAAACAGACAATAATTACTAATATGTTTATATATGTGAGCATCTAATATATAAACATATTTAAATAGATATACATATATATGTGATATACTGTATATATTTACATATGTATGCTTATCTTTTAGGTCTAACATCCACATATGAGAGAACACATGCAACCTTTGTCCTTCTGAGCCTGGCTTGCTTCACTTGATAAGATGATCTCCAAATCTACCCATTTCCCTGCAAACAACATCATTTCATTCTTATTGATAGTTAAATAATAAAGTGTCTCTATTAGCGTCTGACTTACATTTCCTCAAGATAAATAAATGGCCAAGGGTGGTATTACTGAATCATATAGCAGTTCTATTTTTAGTAAGTTCTCTACTGCTTTCCATAGCTGTTAGAATAGTTTACATCCCATCAACAGTGTAGGAGGGGTCCTTGCACCTTGCATCCTCATTAGTTTTTGTTGTTTTCTTGATGATGTCCGTTCTGACTGGGATGAGTCAAAATCTCAGTATTGTTTTAATTTGTATTTCCTTTATGGTCAGAGAATATTGGGCACTTTCTTATGCATTTATTGGCAATTTGTCTTTCTTTTTCAAGAAGTGTCTATTCAATTCATTTGTCACACACACACACACACACATATCTGTTTACAAATTTCAAGTAATAAATTGGCCCATCACACAATTGGAATGACAATTAGCATATAGTTACCATAATGTAAACTCCAAGCAAGGACTTCTGTTTTGCTCACCAATGAATCCAAAGTGACTACAGCAGAGTCTAGGTCTGGTACCTTGTGTGAATTCAACAAATACCTGTTATTTTGATGAATGAGTGTAGCAGTTGTCCAAATAGTTCTTTCTTTCCCTTCCTATGTGAAGTTTGGCATGTTGGTGCTCAGCCAATTGAGTCAGACCAGCAGCTCAGATTTTTGCTAGTTAGAGGCTTTTCTATCCAGGCTGGCTTTTTAGAACATGACCCTCCATATCTCAGCCTCTTGGGTTGCAACACAAGGTTTCTGTGATGACAGAAGTGTACAGTAGAGGGGAGATGGCTGAGTTGTGATAGTAACAGTTTTCACTGGTAGAAGAGATGCAATCTTTAGTGTTGCTATCATGTTGTCCCAGGCCTCCATTCATTGACAAAGTATTCCTGTATATTCTGCTTGGCAAAACTGGAAATTCCCTGAGAAATTTCCAAGAAAACTCAATGCTATAGCAAGGAAAATAAAACTGAAACCAAAGAACATAAAACGTGGGAAAAGAATCTAAGAAAATAGAACCTTGCCATTTTCTAAGGGAAATATTTGAAAGCTCTAACAATGTAACAATGTTAGTTAGCTCTTGGAGATGGATGAAAGCAAGTCCTCCAGTGTTGCTTTTTCCTAATCTATAATCATGATGTCATTGGGTGCCGGTAAAGGTCTGTGGAGTTTCTCTATGAAAGTAGGGACTCTTCATTTAGGGTCCTTGATTCAATCATAGAATAAGAATTTCTGAACAAGTCATAATGGTAAGAAAACTTGGTAGAACTTTACTGAGTAAGTAAGCAAGCGGCCAAGCAGACACAAAGCCGACAGATAAGCAAAAAGGCACAGAAAAGCCCCAGGCACACTCAAGAGTGTAGGTGCTCTCAAAGGGAAAGAGAAGCAGAGCTCTCTGACATTAGGGGTATGTATATGATAAAGCCAGCAGTCTGACTTAAAGTTTGGCAAAGATAGGCAATTGTCTTTGCTCTCAATCACTCTTGATGTTGTTACACTAGCTAAGTTCCTGGCTCTTGTTTCCCATTGTGGTTGCTTATGCTTTGAGTTTACCCTTTTAATTTTGGGGGAACATTTCTCTCAGGAAGGGATGAGTCCTGCCACCAAACAGATGCTAATTATTACGGTTAGGAATGCATCCTGTTATATCTCTTCGAAGCACAGTTAGCGTTTCTATGTTTCTCAGTACCTTGTTTCTTAGTTGCCTACACCAGGCGTTATTTTCCCTAATTTATCCTGCCACATTGTCCCCTAAAATGACTTTGGACCCTTAATCTTAAGGGAAGCAGATGGATGAATATCTCTCGTATCTGCTTTAAACTTAATGTTGTTTTTAATTCCTGGCAGCTGTTTACCATGTCTCATTTTCCCTGATCTATCCTGCCTCAATTATACAGCTATCTATTGAATAAATAATATTTTCTTATCATAAAGCTTAAACACTATGGGACATTCTGCAAAGTAGTATATGTAGTCCATACCCCTAAAGAGCTCACCTTTGAGTAGGAAGAATAAAATCTGCATACTTAAGCCTCAGGGCAGGACAAGATGGTATGGAAGAATAAGTGCTTGTCTAGCATGCATGAAGCACTGGGTTCGATTCTTCAGTACTACATAAACAGAAAAAGCTGGAAGTGGTACTGTGGCTCAAGTAGAATAGAGCTAGCCTTGAAGCTAGCAAAGAAGCTCAAGGACAGTGTCTTGACCCCGAGTTCAAGCCCAGGACTGGCAAGACATATATATATATATATATATATATTATATATATGTATATATATATAAAAATATATATATCAAATATATATCATGTATATCAAATATATGTCATATATATGATATATATCTATATATCAATGAGACCCTGGCAGTAGGAAGATGGGACCATTACAGACACACAGAGAAAGTCTGATGAGTGTTTTCAAATGCAAACTATCACAATGAGACACAAAGTCCAATATTATGTTATATGTCATTTATCATAAAGAACCTGAATGATAAGACTACCTCTCATGTGGAATATAAAGCTAAAAATCAAGTATATTTTCCTTCCTGGCAATAGCTCACCATACCCACCAGTATTGTTGTCCTTTTTGGTTTGTGATCAATCTGCCAATATGTGAATTCAAAACCAAGACATTCTATTGGGGAAACAAAAGCTGACATTCTGGCTGATGGTGATGTCCCTAGAAGACAAACCAGCCTCATCATACATTGAAATATTTTTGTTTCTTGTGTTATTTTTAAAAATTGGAGAATTATTCTATAGAAATGGGTATCAGCTAGACTCCAAAGGGCAAAAAGGAGGCAACTTTTAATCCAATTTAAAAAAATCACTTTCTAAAAATAGACTATCCATAAATGGGAAAAGCTTCATATATTCCCTCTTCTGGAAATATTTTAGCAAAAGCTCAACTCTCTGTAGAGGTTCTATATATAGTATTCTTCTTTGAGTTGGTAATGAGGTTAAAAGATCTACATAAGAGTTTTGCTATTAATTCTCTTCATCTCATATATCAGGGGTGGGTGAGGAAAGGTGAAATTATATCAATGAATTTGCTAATTTATTCATACAAGCAGAATTTATTGTTTGCTTTTCTATTTTTAATTTTTTTCTACAAGTCAGGCACAAGTCTTGGCATTGGGTGTGCAATGGTATCAGAGCTCTGACCCTGCCCAAATCTCCTTTATATATATATATATATATATATATATATATATATATATATACATATATGCATATATGTATATATATATATATATATATATATATATATATAGTATTATATATATAGTATATGCAGATACATACTAGGTAGATAGATAGATAGATAGATGTATATGGAATGAAGTGTGAAAATCACTAAATGTCATCACAGAAACAAGTACGGGAAATTTGGGGAAAACATAATTCACGCTGGAGGAACACCAAAGAAACTTCAGAGAGTAAGTAATATATAACCAAAACATGAGACATCATATATATAACTGAACCATCAGATCAGATTGTTGAAGACAGATGAGCCTTTGGTCACTCCCTGCTCAATATTTACTACTTGTACAGGTGAATTCTATAGTAGTCTATTAGCAAGTAAAGCCCAGGAAAAGGTCTTCCCATATGACAAAAATGAGTTCTGGTCCCAGAAATGCATCTTGAGTTTCCAGAAAACCTACATTCATTTGAGACTGAAAATTTGTTAAGTCTTCTAAAGCCTAAATAAAATCTTCATAAATAGGATGATGTGGATTACTGCTTTCTCTTGTATTACTTTGTCTGTAACCTCACACTCAGGCTATGAGACTGAGCTAATTCTACTTATCCACTCAGAGGCCTGAGGAAGAAAAAAAGAATCACAATGCAACTGGAGAATAATAAAGCCAAGTTTTCAAGTTCTTGATTATATTTCATAATGCAAATATTAAATCAAATATTTGCTGCTATTTTTTTCCTTTCCAGAAGGAGGTAATTTAAAATTTTTTTTTCTGTGATAAGGAAATAAAATTGTGAGAAATGGAGGCTCAAAACAAGACTGTTAAGACAAAATTTCTAGAAAACATTTCTAGACCCTACTTCCTTATACCTTTCTCTCAGTAACTAGAGATCTCCCAACTAATGAAAGCACAATGCAATCCCTAGATAGGATCAGGGTTTGGAGAATAAATTCAAGGTATAAATGTAGATGTAAATATTTTTAAAACAAATGTAAAACCCAAACTAGCAATATACAAAATGCTCATGATGCATTATGAATGAATTGGATTATTTCAAGAGCAAAGAGCTGAAATAACTTCAGAAAATTTTAAGATGTTTTTCAGAAATAAGGATTAACTAAGGGCATAGCTCAAAGGGTAGAGCACTTACCTTACAAACGTAAGGTCCTAAGTTCAACCTTCAGGACTGAAAAAAAGAAGAGGAACGGGAGGAAAAAAGCTAGCCCTCTTTCTCTAGCCATACCTCTAGTTCCAACTTTTTGCTGTGCATGGAAGATAAGAGTCTCACAAACTTTTCTGCTCAGGCTGGCTTTGAACCACAATCTCCGGATCTCCTGAATGGCTAGGATGTCAGCACTTGGCTGATCGCTATAAAATTAAAGGGTCAGTTTCAGTCTGTTTGGGTAAATGATCATTGAAGTGTGTGTGTGTGTGTGTGTGTGTGTGTGTGTGTGTGTGTGTGTGTGTGTGTGAAGTAAGCTATACAGTACAACAGTAACAATTACTAAGCAGAAAGGTCATATAGAGTAAGGTGACAGAAAGACCAAAGATGGCCTCAGGGAGGTAATGTGGGATCAGAGACCTATGTGATGTGAGACTGCCAGCTTGTGAGTACCCACCACTGGCACGCAGCAGGGCACCACTGGCACAAGGAAGGGCAGGGCTGAGGCAGGAAGTGACTGGCATGTTCAAAGTCAAGTCCAGAGCCGGGGTGGCTGAGGAAGGTGAGACACAAGTGGCAGATAAGGAGGGTAGGAGAAAGAATGAGATCCAAACAGTTAAGAACCTGCAGCTCTCCCTAAAGACTTAGGCTTTTATTTTGAATGAGCCCCAAGGCCCTTGAATGCCAAAAGGCTGTAAAAAGGGCTGTGATAGATCTGTCTTTTTTTTTTTTTCTAGTCCTGGGGCTTGAATTCAGGGCTTGAGCAACTATCCCTAAGCCTCTCTGTGCTCAAGGCTAGTACTCTGATCCACAGTGCCACCTCTGGCCTTTTCTGTTTATGTGATACTGAGGAATCCAACCCAGGGCTTCATGCATGCTAGGCAAGCATTGTACCACTAAGCCACATTGCTAGACACTAGATCTGTCTTAACTTCATAAAAGACCCCTCTGTTGAGGCTATAGGCAGGGATTTGATGGAGAAGAGCAGGAATGGTGCATTTAATTGGTTTATTTTGTTTTTACTCAGTTTCCTTTCCTTTGCTACATTTAGTAAGTGATTTCTAGGTGTTGACAGCTAGCTCTTTTGAATACATTGATTCACTTAGTTTTCAACAGTTCTAGCCCAGTGCCAGTGGCTCACACCTGTAATCCTCGCTACTCAGGAGGCTGAGATTTGAGGGTTGTGTTTCAAAGCCAGCCCAGTTACAAAGATGAGACTCTTATCTCCAAATAACCACCCAAAAGTCAGGACTGGAGCTATGGCTCAAGTGGTAGAGTGCTAGCCTTGAGCAAAAAAAAAAAAAATGCTCAGAAACAATGCCTATGCCCTGAGTTCAAGCTCCAGGTGCAGCAAACAGACACAATCAACAGTTCTATAAGACAAAGAACAATAATTACCTCTATTGACCAGTCATAATTTACCAGGCACTGTTACACGCACTTTAATCAACTGATCTTTCTAATCAAAATGAATGAGCTAGACAAAGACCTCCCTTGCATTCACAAGGCCCTGTGTTTAATCCTCAATATTTCAAAACAAAGAGTTCTTAATTGTTGATGGGAGATGAATAAAGACTTTGGCAGAATCGTTTAGAAGGAAGGGAACTGAATGGAGCATTTCCCTTTGGTTGTTCTAACTAGGACCTGACATCACGTTTTGCATTTGTAACTTGCAGTCCTATTGAGAACCGCATAGTAACCAAGAATAAACAGTGAGCTGAAAGTTTCCCAAATTATAAAGGAAAACCTGCATGCCCTTCAAATGATCTCCAGAGGCCTTAGATAACCTCTTTCTGCACCCTCACTTCTCCATTCCCACCACAGATGGGGGAAATGAAACATTTCCTTGGGGGAAGTAACTTTAGTCCTTCTGCAGAGCATAAAACTGTCCCAGTGAGGTTTGGAGGCAAATCGCATTGCCTGTTCCCTCTCCATTTGCCCATCCTTAGTCCATTTGGGAAAAAAAGAAAAACTGGGTTTAAGTCTGCGTCACTGGGAAAGCTACAAGAGAAAAGTCACACAAAGGAGTGAATTGCAGCAATTGAGTCCATGCATTTTAATTGGGCCTTGGGTGATATTCATGAATAATCTTTGTGCATGCTAATCTGAGTAGGATACAAAATTCCAATTAAGAATATGACATTCCACATATCATCTATGTTCTAATGAGATCAATCTCAGGAAATAGCCACTATAGGAAGGGCTGGAGGTTATTGACTTGGTGACTTGTGGTACAGTGAGAGGATTAAACCCAAGGTTTCCTGCCCTCCGTGTTTTCCATATTTAATATGCATATGCAAATATAAATATACTGTGTACAATATTTTGTAATATTTATAAAAACTAACATATCATAGACATTCTTTTTAATAAATATTAAATTGTATTTAATTATTAAAAAAACAAGGGGTTGGCAAAGTGGATTAAGTGGCAGAGCATCTGCCTAGCAAGTGTGAGACCTACTTCAATCCCCAGTACTGAGAAATAAAGGGAGAGAGACAGAGAACAAAATGACAGAAAGAGAGAAACTTTGGCCACACGGAGAACAGAGACACACCAGGAACATAAAGCTTCACACACAAGAAAAGACCATGTGAGGAATAATGAGAATAAACCAAGAAGAGAGGCCTGGAGCAGGTCCTTATTCATGGCCTTAGGAGAAAACAGCCATGCTGATAGCTTGATTTCTATCTCTAGCACCCCCGGGAAAATAAATCGGAGCTCTCTAATCTGTGGTGCTTTGCCATGGCAGCCAGAATAAGCCAATGAGTGTATTGGGGCAGAGTGATGTGCGAGGTTGGGTGGGGAGCCGCTGAGTGTGGAGTGCAAGGTGGGGGATGGGGGGAAGACGGTGGAGAGTGGACTGAGAGCAGCTCATGAAGGCCAGCTTAGGAATCTGAGCATTTTGATGAAGGGGCTCAGGTTGCCCTGAGGAATCACAGCTAAGTAAAGTTGGTCAAATTTGCCTGTGGGAAAACAACTTCTAGTGATAACTTGGTGCGTAGATTTTAGGCCAGGAATATTAGAGATCCGGGGAACACATGGCTTTGGAGTGCGAAAGAATAGGCTCTCCCGTTTAAAGGGCCTATTACTTTGGACAAGCTCTCGCCCCTCCTTGGCTTCAATAATCTCACAGGTAATTGTACACACAAGAACTCTTGCCCCGTGGGATGAATGGAAGACTAAACAGAACAGCCACTGGAAAACACTTGGCACTCCACCTCATACGTGTAAGCATGGTACTTACAAGATATCCCCCTTAATAATGGAGGAGCTAGAAAAAAAGGGGGGGCTGGCTGGAGAGAGCTTAGAAAAAATAATTTTGAAAAATTAATGTTATGCTTTGCTGTAAGAGAGAAGAAATGAAAATAAAATAGGTTTCAGCTGGGTGCCAGTGGCTCACACCAAGAATCCTAGCTTTCTGCAGGCGGAGATCTGAGGATTGTGGTTCAAAACCAGCCTGGGCAGGAAAGTCAATGAGAGTCTTAATTCTGATTAACCACTGGAAGTAGAGGTGTGGTGTAAGAGCTAGCCTTGAGTGGAAAAAAATTCAAAGATAGTACCCAGATGCTGAATTCAAGCTCTAGGACTGGCACAGAAAAAAAATTTTAAAAAAGGAAAGAAGAAGAAAGAAAGAAAAAGGAAAAGAAAAAAGAAACTTTCAGATTTTGATCCGAGCGTCTTTTGGATTACAATGACATTCACCAGAATGGAAAATATAAGAGAAGAAGCAGAGAGATGAAGTGGATGAATTTAGTGTTAGGTGAATTCAGTTTCAGAGATTCTCAGTTCAGAATTATGTCCTAAGTATTTAAATATAGGAAACCAGATTCCAGAAAGAGGCTTAGGTTAGAGAACTGCATAGCTAAGACTTCTCAGAGAGAAGGGGGCAGGGGGGAGGGACAGAGAGGAGGTAGGGTGTGTGCAGGGTTATACGAGAAATAGAAGGTAGGTAGAATTCCAGGTATACATTCATAGGCAGAAAGAAGAGGAAGATGCAGGATAGGAGGCTGAAAAAGGAACCTTTAAACAAGTAAAAGAAAGAGTTAAGGCAAAGGAGACGTTTTAACAAGAGAATTGTCAACAGCAAAAAAGCCAAAAAGAAATCAGATAATTTATGTACCAAGACACATACATTGGCCTACGTGATCATAGATAGCAGGTTATGACTTAGGAAAGAATGTTTTCATGGAGTGTCTAGAATATGATCCTTATTGTAATGGGCTAAAAATAAATGAGAAAGGAGGCCAGGCACTAGTGGCTCACTCCTGTAACTCTAGTCACTCAGGAGGCTGAGAGTTCATAGCCAGCCCAGGCAGAAAAGCCTGTGAGACTCCTATCTCTAATTCACAAGGAACATGCCAAACAGAAGCATGACTCACATGGCAGTGTACCATGCATGAGCAAAAGAGTCCAAGTATGAGCTTGAGACCCTGAGTTCAAGCCCCAACACACACACACACACACACACACACACACACACACACAAACACTAAATGTACACACACACACACACACACACACACAAAATGACAGGTAAATAGGTGAATAAAATGAGTTTTTTGAAGGAAAAAAGTGAAGACTCTACCTTGGAAGGGAAGTCCTTTTTGCTCCTTCCTTCATAATCCTGTCTGTCTTCCTATCTTCCCTCCTGCCCATTGTTCTTAATGGGTCTGTGGAGCCCCTTAAGTAAGTGCTTCATAAATAGAATGGAAGGATTCTATTTACAAAGGAGAAATGATTACAACTTTAATTTCTCTACACTTTGAAACCTAGCATTTTCACCAATTCTCAATTTACATTAAAAAAAACTACAGAAGTTTAACAGTAACTCTGACTGTCAAAAATATTTTTTCATATCATTTTACACTTGTCTCGGGTTTCTCAAAATATCATTTCTGCTCATCACTTTTATGAAATTGTCATAGTTATTTTAAGCCTGTTGCTAGATCTTATAAATAAATTGCTTAAAATATTTTGATAACCTCTATTTAAATGTAATTAATTGGGGTAATTCTATGCATTCTGTGGTGAAAAAGAACATTCTGAAGAATCCGTCAATGTGTCCAAATGCCAAATATACAGATGTGTTTAAAGCGAACATGTTAAGACTTCCTGTAGCTGTTGACATAAGGCATGTATCTATTCCATTATCTTGTATATTTATGTTGCTACATATTGCTGTCTTATTTCTTTCTACAAACCACAATTGGCCTTGTGTTCCTCCAGGAAAAATAGTATGTGCCTCTTGGTTCTTCTCAATTGTTTTGACCACTTTTTGCTCTTTATCAGCTCATACAGACACACCTACTTTAAGACGTATATGAGTGATCCAGGAGACATTCCTGTAATCCTAGCAACTCAGGAGGCTGAGAGATGAGGATCACTATTCCAAGCTAGCCTAGGTATGAAAGTCTGTGAGACTCTTTATCTTCAATTAATCACCACAAACCCCAGAAGTGAAGCTGTGGCTCAAGAATGCTAGGCTTGAGCAAAAATGCGCAGGGATAGTGCCCAGATCCTGAGTTCAATCCAGGTATTAATTAACTTATTTGCATGTCATTAACAGACTTCGAGATCAAGGTGCTATGCTATGCTTGGTATGGAGTTCTAGTACCTTCTGGGAACTTATTGTTTGAGGGGAAGGTCAAAAGAGAGGAGAGTCTTATATAAATGTTACAAGGCAAAATGGAAGCCCTTGGATTAGAATAAAGTTTTATGGTGTCTGAGGAACAGAGCTTCCTCAGGAAGGCCTCTCAATAAAATACCAAGATTGAGCAAGTAATGTTGGTAAAGCCATTGGCTATATTTTCCGAAAAATCTTTGACACTGAAGATAATGAAGTAAGGGAATTACTTTTTTCATCTTGGTATATAGATTTAGTATACTCAATTAGAGATGAAAAAAAATTATGAGAAACAGATGGAATATTTAGAACATTTTCTTTCCTCTAAGCATTTATACAGAGAAATGGTGTTAATAACTTCCACGGATAAGAAAAAATAGGTAAACATTCATTTGAAAAGTATTTGATATGAAGAATTGTTAGCTTTTCCATAAAGGAGTTCATGACACCTACTGGACAAATTGTATAATTTCTCTCTCCAAAGAAATCATGAGTTGTTACTCTTTTTCTTGTCTTAAGCATTTCTTTTTGTAAGGCTGGTATAGAGCTAATGTATTTCCTTAGGTTTTGAGATTTTACCTCTTCTTTATTTCTGAGGGATAGCATTTCTGAGTGTAGTATTGAAAAATAAGTTTTTCTTCGATATGTATTTTCATATCTCCTAGGTAAATATTTAGGCACAGGATTGCTATCCCATAGCAAATGCATGTTTAACTTTGAGAAACAATAGATTTTGCTTTTATAAAGTAATTTCACACATATTTATTTATTTATCTTTTTGTTCTATTTTATTTTAGTTTAGGTTATTTGGTAATGTTTCGTATCTGTTAATAGAAATATTTTGTATAGAATGTTCCAAGGGATATCCACAAGCATGAAATCTCTTCCATACAGATTCATAAAAGTTATTTTCTCTTCTGAAAAATGAGTTATTGGGGCTGGGAAGGTGGCTCAGTGGTAGAGCGCTTGCCTTGCAAGCCTGAGGCCCTGGGTTCGATTCCTCAGCACCACATAAGCAAAAAGAAAAAAGCCAGAAGTGGAGCTGTGGCTCAAGTGGTAGAGCGCTAGCCATGAGCTGAAGAGCTGAGGGACAGCATCCAGGCCCAGAGTTCAGGCCCCATAACCGGACCTCACCCAAAAAAAATGAGTTATTAGATAAAGGGAAAAGTACAGCCTTGAACTCAGCAACCTATCATTTTGGCTTGGTGTATAACTCTTATTTGTAACGCAAGTACCTCCACAGGCACCGGTTCTTGTATCTTCAAACTATCATTAATCAAGTTCTACAAAGAGGAGTTGCAATAAAGACATGGTGAATGTAAGCTGTGCATTCAGCACAAAATAGGTGCTGGTCTAGTGGGTTTAAGTTGTTTGCTGAAAGCAAAAGCACATATACCTGTTAGTATACAAACAAGTATCACACTACTGATGGCTTGTGCTTCTTATGAGATAAATGAGTTCATTTTGGTTCCAGGGTCTGTAATGTGTAAAAGAATTTTTTCAAAAAAATTTTTAAATTTTGAAATCTGCATTTTTGTTGCCAAATGACTCATCATTTAATAATAATGCCCTTCACTGAATACATTTATATTATCTACAATATGACACCTGTGATTTAAAAACTGCATTATTATAATACTTCCATACATTTGAATTTTGTATTTAACTAAGATTGTGTTACTTATATGTTACTTAGACGTGATGATGATAACATGGATTATTAACATATGAATTACCAAGATCAGCACTCATCTTAACTTGCAAACTTTTGAAAGATAGATTTTTTTCCCCCATAGTTACACTTAAGAAGATATTCGTAATCAAAATCATTGACAGTATGTGTTAAGACTGTTTCAGGCAGCATTTAGTGATAAAATGTTAGCTCACTAGCTTGCACTGACATCTGCTGGCGAGAGAGGAAATTCATAGATCTTGGGTTTTATGAATTTTCTATTTATGTAGAATATTCTGGTCTTTAAAACTTGCATTTGCATTCTGAGTTTAACAAATCCGTGGCTGAAAATTTCAACTTACTCCTAAATTTGACTCAAGTGGTTTGTTAGCCTGAATAATGGCCAGTGAAATCTTTAAACACAAACTTTATTAAGGAGTAACATACTAAATAATATAACCTCTTCCAGTCAATTTTTATCCTGTCTTCTGTCCTAAATCACTGCAATACACAGCAATATTTAGTGCATTAGAATTTCCTTTGAGTGGCCGTTATTGCAGAGCTAGATTTAGAAGGAACGAACTCCAAGCTGGTACACTCAAGGGTAGGAGGGTTTCTTGCCAGGAAATATAATGTACCTATTTTAAAAGCTGGTAATTCAACACTCTAATTTAGGGGCAAAGAATTTTACAATAGGAAAGAAATCATTTGTTTTGTCCCTCTCTTTGGAGATAAGGAAAGAGACCTTAGATAAATTTAAATAAGTTGGATACCTAACTGATACTATGAAAACTTTCCTGATTTTTCCATTCCAGAGTTCTTTCCTATAGAAATCATCTTCACTAGCTTTACATTGCTCAAGATTATTATTAATTATTATTATTTTCCAGTATCTGGGCTGAAACTTAAGGCTTCACACTTTTGCTCGGCTTGCTGCTGACACTCTCCCACGTAAGCCAACCTCTACTCCAGCATTTTTCTGGTTAATTGGAGATGGAATTTTGAGGACTTTTCTGCTCAGGTTCTGCCTATGTTCACTCTGATCTCAACATTCTAATAGCTAAGATTATAGGCTTGAGCCACTGGAACCTAGCAAGCTTATTATTTTAACCAAAAATAAAGACTCATAAATATGCTGAGGAATTGATACTTAACCTATTTCAACTCAGCTACTCCCATTTTCTCTATTGAGAGATAGGTTGTTTAAATCACTAATGTGTTATGTAATAATGTTCTCTGGTGCTTCCGAAATACAGGTTTATTCAGATTTCTTTCCCAGAAAATCACCTACACTTTCTATTTCTTCAGATGTGAGAATAGAAAGAGGAATGTGTAGTTTCAGATCCAAGAAAAAAAAAAGAGAAACAAACCTCTTTTTTGTTGTTGTTGTTAGCATTTTTTCCCCATACTGAGAACCAAACTCAGGGCCTTCCACTTGGTAGACAAGAGCTCTTCCACGAGGCTAAATCCCCAAACCCTGATAGAAAGCTTAACTGGGGAAAGTTATCCCTTCTTCAAGGTTGGGTCACAGAATCATGCATTAGGTTTTTCCTCAGTAATACAAGCAAACTGTCTCCTTTAATTTTCAATCCCATTCAGCATTGTTTTGCAGGCAGCACTTTAGAAATGCAACTTGCACCGATAGCTGTGCTTCCCATGCAAAGCCTCAGCATGCTTTCCCTCAACTAGGGCACTGTGTCATTGTGTGGAGAGAGTGGAAGGATAGGAGGCCTCCTGGCCTCCCCTTCCCAGATGCCAGCCATCTGCCTCCAATTTTCACAACCAAAAACGTTTCCAAGCATTACCAGCTGTGTTCTAGAGGTGTGTTGGTGAGAGGAGAGTGAAATCACCCCAGGTTGCAAACCTATTACTGTAAAGTTAGCCTGCTTTCTTCAAATTAAAGAAGCAAAATATTTCAGTTAGCATTTAATTCTTTTTCTTTTAAAACTGAAAGAAAGCCCAGTGCTGGTGGCTCATGCCTGTAAGTCTAGCTACTTAGGAGGCTGAGATCTGGGGATCATGGTTCAAAGCCAGCCTGAGATTCTTCTCTCCAATTAATCACCAGAAAACCGGAAGTGACACTGTAGTTCAAAGCAGTAGTGCCTACCCTCCAGGAAAAATGCTCAGGGACAGAGCCGAGGCCCCAAGTTCAAGCCCCACCACTGCCAAACAACAACAACAAAAACCTAAAAGAAATACTGAGCTAAAGAGAGGCTTCAGAGTCATTTCCAGATTAAATACTTCATTGAAATATTCATTCTGTTATAGCTTCTCTCTCTCTCTCTCTCTCTCTTTCAATATTGGAGTTTAAACTCAAGGTCTTATACTTGCCCACATATGACCACTTGAGTCAATTCCTACCCCTGAGTACTACCTTTGTTTGTATGTGCTAGTTCTGGGGCTTGAACACAAGGCCCAGGCACTGTCCCTGAGCTTTTCAAATGCTCAAGGCTAGCACTCTACCACTTGAGCCACAGCTCTAATACTGGCGTTTTTGGGTTTTTCTTGGAGGTCAGAGTCTCACGGACTTTCTTGCCTGGGCTGGCTTTGAACTGCAATCTTCAAATCTTAGCCTCCTGAGTAGCTAGGTTTACAGGCTTGAGCCATGAGCGTGCTCAGGGCCCCTAGACCTTTTGTTGCTTTTTTATTTATTATTTTTTTTAAATTTCAGGTAAGATCTCATGTTTTTCCTCAGTTCAAGCCACAGACCTATAGCTTTCTGTGAATTTAACTGGGATTACAGACACATCCCACCACACTCGGCCTGAGAAGGGGACTAGATAGACTTCTTTTGGCTTAGGCTGGCCTCAAACTGCCGTCCTCCTCAGCTCTGCCTCTGCAGTAGCTGGTATAACAAATATGAGCCACTGCACCCAGCTATTCTAGCTTCTTTTCATTCTCCAAGGGAAAATTTTAATACCTTACTTTATAACAGATTTTTTTCTTAAACCCTTAAGCTAAGCAGTTCTTTATCCGTAATAGCTTTTTTTAAAAAAAAAATCTTGTTTTCCCAGACACTACAAAATTCTTTCCTGTACATTGTGTTCTCTGAAACACAGTTTTAGGACAGATGTTGTCATCCTTATTCTGCAGAGAAGGAAAATAAGTGGTGCCAGAACTTGGAGTATTCCTGAAAATACATGGGTTTTACATTGAGAAGGCCTCTGTGAAAGCAGAAGCAAAGAAGAGGATGGGAGGATGCAGATGTGAGGAGAGAAAACATAGTTGGCAGGACCCTGGCAGGTCAACATCTGGGACTAGTGTCTCTAGCGCATGTCCACTTACAGAAACCCACCCTCCCCCCCCCCCCCCCCCACCACACTCATTCATTTAGAATCTAGAATCTTGGGGTCATAGCCTCAGGTCTTTCTAAGGGAAACACGTGAGCAATTTTTTTTTTTTGACGTTGTTGCTTTAAAATGGTTTATTGGTGGGACAAGGAAAAGGACAGCAATTCACTGTGTCAAGTTTCTAGAAGCACATTCAAAGCTTCTTGAAGAACATTGCACTGGTGGCTCACTCCTGTAATCCTAGCTACTCAGGAGGCTGCGATCTGGGCAACTGAAGTCAGCCCTAGTAGAAAAGTCCATGAAATTCTTTTTGTTGCTGTTGTTGGTCATGGGGCTTGAACTCTGGGCCTGGGTGCTGTTCCTCAGCTCTTCAGCTCAAGGCTAGCACTCTACCATTTGAGCCATAACGCCACTTCCCTATTTTTTGGTGGTTTATTGGAGATAAGAGTCTCACAGACTTTTCCTGCCTGGGCTGGCTTTGAACTGCCATCCTCAGATCTCAGCCTCCTGAGTAGCCACCAGTGCCCAGCTTCATGAAATTCTTATCTCCAATTAACTACCAAAAAACTGGATGTGGAGCTGTGGCTCAAGGGGACCAATATCAGTTTTGCGCAAAAAAAGCGAAGGGACCAGCGCCTAGGCCCTGAGTTCAAGCCCCAGTACCACCAGACACAGACACAGATACAGACACAGATACAGATACAGACACACAGACACACAGACACACACACATGAACTTTATACAACTTCAAAAGCTCATAGAACCCTTGCTTGCCAGTCTTTTCAGTCTTCTCTAGCATGCTGGGAATGGGAGAACTTCAGAATCCTGCAGCATTCAAATATTTTGTACATGGAATAACCAAATGGCAGAAGAACTTAAATATGTGAAATTGGGAAGGCTAATAGGGAACAGGTGCTCTGAGAAACGACATTGCCATGGCAACCCTTCTGGAGGCAATTAGCAATATGTATCAAAAGCTCTAAAGACACAAAACCACTAGAGATCCAGGTGTTGAACGTCGCTGGACTTGGTTTTAAAGAAGTTACAGTTAGGCTCACAGATAAGTGCTCAGGCAAGGATGCCTAAATGTTGGTCATCCATGCTACTCAGGCGGCTGAGATATAAGGATCGCTGTTTAAAGCTAGCCTGGGCACAAATTGATGAGATTTTTATCTCCAATTAAGCACACATACACACACACACACAAAGTGCCAGACATGGAGCTGTAGCTCAAGTTATAGAGTGACAGCCTTGAGTGTAAAAGTCAGGCCAGAGTGCAAAGCCCCACCAGTAATGGTAGTATGATAATTAACTTCATAAATCATGATTTAGCCATACAATGTAATACTAAATAAGGTATGCTTTTGAAACATTCCTTGAAAAAGATGTTTCCAAAATGCCATTGCTAATTGGGTAGGTGGACTTTTAACTTCCTCCTGGTCATCTTCTGACTATGCCAAAGTTGCTGAATTGAATATGTATTGCTTCTGTGATGAGACTGAAGGTATTTGGGGTGATGGTCAGAGAAACTCCATGGCTCCTTGTCTGTTAGTGACACCTTCCTGTTCTACCTGGTGCCTGCAGGGCTTTTCTATGCCATTAATTTTGCCCTTATGTCAGGAACCCTATCACTCCTAAGTGATTTCCAGAACCAGGAACATGGAGAAGGTGTGGTGGTATTTTTATGTAAGCTACTTCCTATAAGGTCCGCTCCTGGATGGGAGCAGACTCCACCCTCCTCACAGCAAAGTCTCCACCCAGTACCTGCGTTACCTAGGCAACTGGGACACCTGGAAGAGGTCACATCTGCATCCACTGAGGTCACATCTGAATTTGATGTGGCCACACCTTTCTCCGCCCATACCCTAGATAAGGCCTAGCCCAGGCCCAGAGGCCCTCTCTCGCTGCTCTTTTCTAGCTCTTTCCTCTCTCTTCTCTCTTTCCCAGCTCTCTCTCTTTCCTAGGCCTTTCCCAGCCACGTGGAGTGCCAACCTTGCCTGGTCCCAGCAGGTCTACTGAATAAACCTACCTCTTACCTGAATACCACGTGCGTGCTGCTGTTCTTACTCGGCTACCTCTTTTTAAAAACCTAACACTTCCTTTCTTCCTCACAACCATGTACCATGTGATCATACCTCACTTACCCTTCTCACCACATTGCAATTTTGAGACCACATAGACATTATGGAAGAAAAATGAGAAAAGACTCACATTTTGCAGATGAGGAAACTGAGACTGCAGAGTTAAGTAAATATTGAGGCAAAGATTTGTGCTGGAATCTTCTCACTGGCAAAACCTGCACATGACTGCTCTGCTATACTGCTGCTGGTATGTGCAGCGATTTTCTCACTAACAAGAACAAGGGGGCAGAATAAGAGGTGTTCAGGAAGGCTGGGCAGTGTGGCTCATGTCTGTTATCACAGCTACTGCAGAGGCAGAGATTAGGAGATCCACCGTTTGAGACCAAACTAGGCTAAACAAAACTATGAGACACTCATCTCAATCTACAGTCTGGGTATTTTGGTGTGACTATAATCCTTCCTATGCAGGAGGCAGTATATAGAAGGATCATAGTCCAAGGCTAGCCCTGGACAAGAATGCAAGACTATCAAATAGCTAAAAGCAAAAGAGTGTTGGGAGACATAGCTTAAGGGCAATTGTAGTAAGAGTCTAGTCACCATGCTTGCAGGAGTCTTGGTAATGTATATGGAATTGTATTTGCTCTCCAATATCTGAAAGCATGATATAATTAAGGAGTGTCAAGCTTAACTGATTTCTGAAAACACAAGATAAGAAAGAAAATTGGAAAATATTTTCCCCATGAATACTCTTCTCCCCATGGAGAATGTGGGCAGTTTTTCTATTTCTTTCTCATCCATGATATTAAATATGAAGAAACTCATAAAGCACACACACACACACACACACACCACCCTTAACAAAACATGAGTCTGCTGAATTAAAATTAAACATTGGATGGTTAAAGTTTATTTATTTATCCAATAGTGGAATACCAAGAGGTAAGAGAAAGTATGGACTACCAAGTTTGGGGAAAGCAGATTAATTGACATTATGGAGGCTCGAAGTTCTTTTCTTCGTATCTAATGATACCCAGGCATGGACACACTCCAATGTAAAGAAACAATGTAGACCAAACCACAAGGATCTCATTATTAGAATGTGGATCATGATTTCTGTATTTTCACATTTCTCTTATTTTGAGAATGTGCAGGCATTATGTGAAGATATGGAGGAAGAGGAAAGGGGAAAGAGGAGGGGGGGAAGGAGGAGGAGGAGGAAGAAGAGGAAGAGGAATTGATGAAGACCTAATGAAGTATCCCTTAGCAGCAGTAGTAATCTAGGACTAAACAGATACCAAGGATGGCAAAGCCATGAATTCATGTAACAGTCCCATCTGCTGGGACTCTCTCGTCAGTGCATCTGGTGTAACTGAAATTTCATCAGGATGTATATGGTGCTTTGGGTCTTGTTGAAAAAAGAGAGGGAAAATTGTTCTGAATGTAAGCATTTGTGTATGATACACACACACCTGCTTAGTATCCGCGAGATAACCTCTGCTTTAATATTAAAAACCATTTGATACTAAGGGTTTTAACTTCTGTGAGCTTTTACTTAAGTCATTCTTTCAGAAGTTATTTTATACATGTTTATAAAACACAGACTTTATGTAAAACATAAGGAATTGATAGACATTAGCAAGGTCAAACTCAGTAACAAAATGCAATAACAGTTTTCTCCCAGCTGCCCACTGATGCATATAAGAAACTGCATTTTGGAGTGATTCATGCAATTAATGCTGACAAAATGCAAGCAAACAACTAGACACTGTTGCTCTATGACACTTACCCTCTCAATCCCAGCAGGCTAGTCAACGAACATCAAAGCACTGATGACTATATCAAAACCACAGTCAGAAGGGCCATGGGGGAAGCAAGGGGAACGACAAAAGTTCCTTTTCACATGGGATTAAAATGTTCTTTAATGGCTTTTCCCTGCACTTCGGGCTTTTGCTCAAGAGGCATTTCAGGCTTCTCATGAAAACAATCAACTGGCTGGATGCTGGTGGCTCACGGCTATAATCCTAGCTACTCAGGAGGCTGAGATCTAAAGATAGTAGTGCCAAGTTTTTCCTCTGCTTCCCTTTCACATTTTACTTTTGTGATTGGCATATGGAAAACCAAACTGAGATATCATAATGTTGGAGTATTTTAGGGGCATGCCATCATAGATATTAACAAGCTTATTTAAGCAGTAAGACCTCTGCAGAAAGTGCTCAGCTCGATGCCACATGCCTGAATAGCCATTGGTTTCCTTTTCCAGATTAATTATATTTACAGGCTTCACAAATACCCCTGAAGTCTTTCCAATGTGCTTGGTGATGATGAAATTCATGGCGATATCATCACAATTCTGAGTTTCATCTATCAGAGCATGGAGGGCTGCAGGCTGTCTCTGGAAGAGTTCCAGATATTTGCTACTGAAGAATGAGGCTCCAATCAGCACCATAGAGTACTGGTCTCCATTTACCAACCCTGGTGCTTGTAGTTCAAATCCGCCGTAATTATAGATACCTGAGGACGTGGAGACATGCTTTCGAGGCACAAATCCTACAATTTGGTCAGGGAATTGCTGAAAAGGGAAAAAAAGAATAAGTAAGTGTGAGATTTCTTTAAAGACACAGCGAGGTTGGGCGCCAGTGACTTATGCCTGTAATCCTAGCTACTTAAGTGGCTGAGATCTTAAGATCAAGGTTAAAGGCAGCCCAGCAGACAAATCTTGAGACTCTTATCTCTAGTTAAGTACCAAAAAACTGGAAGTGGAGCTTTAGCCTTGAGTGCAAAAACTAAGAAACAGTGCCCAGGCCTTGACTTCAAGCCCCAGGACATGCACACACGCACAAACGTGCATATATACATAGCGAGACTATCCATTTATTACGAAGAGAATAAACCTGATTTGTCGACTTTTCCTTCTTCCCTATTTCTGCATCCTAACTTCATCTAACTCTGGGCTACTTCATAAATTTAATGTCCTTGAAGGTCACTGTTGATTTTCTTAATGTTTTATGTTGCTAGGGTGAGGTGCTTTATACCCATAAGTTCCCCTAAGTACAGGAAAGTGGAGGTCGTGAGAATCTCTAAGGCCAGTATAGACAAAAACATGAGATCTTCACTGAAAAATAACTAAAACAAAGAGGACTATGGGTAGAGGAACTGCATCGAAGACAGAATCCTGAGCTAAAAACCTAGGACCACAAGAAAACAAAAATAGTAATTTTAATCTCTCTTTTTTTTGGGGGGGGGTCTGGTCGTGGGGCCTGAACTCTGGGCCTGGGCGCTGTCCCTCTGCTCTTCAGCTCAAGGCTAGCACTCTACCACTTGAGCCACAGCGCCACTTCTGGCTTTTTTCTTTTTGCTTATGTGGTGCTGAGGAATCGAACCCAGGGCCTCATGCATGCAAGGCAAGCACTCTACCACTGAGCCACCTTCCCAGCCCCAATTTTAATCTCTTTTTGACTCGAGTATTTCCTTTTTTTTTTGGTCAGTTGTGGGCTTGGAACTCTGGGCCTGAGCGCTGTCCCTCAGCTCTTCAGCTCAAGGCTAGCACTCTACCACTTGAGCTACAGCGCCATATCCGATTTTCTGGTGGTTTATTGGAGATAAAAGTTTCAAGGGGGGCTGGGAAGGTGGCTCAGTGGTAGAGCGCTTGCCTTGCATGCCTGAGGCCCTGGGTTCAATTCCTCAGCACCACATAAGCAAAACGAAAAAAGCCGGAAGTGGCGCTGTGGCTCAAGTGGTAGAGCGCTAGCCTTGAGCTGAAGAGCTGAGGGACAACGCCCAGGCCCAGAGTTCAAGCCCCACGACCGGACCCAAAAACAAAACAAAACAAAACCAAAAAAAAAGAGTTTCAAGGACTTTCTTGCTAGGGCTGGCTTTGAACTTCGATCCTCAGACCTCAGCCTCCTGAGTAGCTAGGATTACAGGTGTGAGCCACCAGCACCGGCTTTTAGTATTTCCTTCTTAAAAACATGAGATAATATAAGATATATATGGTATATATATATGATAACTATGTGATACACATATAAGATTTATATTGATAATATTTATTTATTTTTTTTTTTGGGTCTGGTCGTGGGGCCTGAACTCTGGGCCTGGGCGCTGTCCCTCAGCTCTTCAGCTCAAGGCTAGCGCTCTACCACTTGAGCCACAGCACCACTTCCAGCTTTTTTTTTTTTTTTTTCTTATGTGGTGCTGAGGAATTGAACCCAGGGCCTCGAGCATGCAAGGCAAGTGCTCTACCACTGAGACACCTTCCCAGCCCCTATATTGATAATATTTCTTATATATGACATATATGTTACATATAATGTCTTCTACATCTCATATGTATTATATATAAATCTTATATCTTATATTTATATATAGCTAATTTCTTATATACATATATAAATCCTATATATCTATATCTAATATTATATATATATATGCATGTATGCATAGACATCCAAGTGGGAAATGTGTCAAGAACTTTGAGGACATAAGATAGTAAACCACTTAATATTATTAGGTTGAGACAAGGAAAAACAAAATTCAATCAAAGCAAAAGAAAACAACACTGACTCAGGAGAAAGGGATAAGGGCTTGATGCGTTAAAACTTTAGTTCAAAATTAATTCAAGTTCCATTCACTAAATCTCCTATGGATGAACTCAGCCTAGGGAGGTTCAGCACAGACAGGGAGCAGGGAGTCACCAGTCAACACGCTGAGAAAGCTGTAAATGCAGCAAGGATAGCCAATGAGACGTTGGCGGTGCAGAGACACCTGTGTTGCTGGAGGCAAGGAGGAAGGTTGGTGGATGGGGAATAAAGGCCTGGGGGCTTCAGAGAAATGCCCTTGACAAGGCAGAGAATGAAGGGGCTTTCACAGCTGGATGGAGGAGGGGCTGGGGACAGCAGTGAGGATGGAGGAACAGATAGTACAGGCCCAGAGGTGCACACTGAGTCTCTCCTCTTGTCCACGTGCTCTAATTTACTCCACAAGGAACTCCTGTCACTCGTGGAAGGAATCAGATTATCTTACTGGAAATTATACTCTTGCTAGTTGCTGACTAAAACTTTAAAAATCCTGTTCATACCTCTCTTTTATTTTTTCAGTACTGGGGTTGGCACCTAGGGCCTCGTGCTTACTAAGCTGGGCTCTATTACGGAGCCATGCCTCCAGCTCTGTTGTTCCATGGTTATTTTTAGGACAGGATTTTGCTTCCCACCTAGGTGCAAGCCCCCAGCCTTGATCTGTCTATTTTGAGGCTCCTTGTGGCTGGAATCACATATACACCCACCTCATACAGCTTGGACTTTTCTGCCAGGAAGTCTGTGTGTGTGTGTGTGTGTGTGTGTGTGTGTGTGTGTGTGTGCGTGCACGCATGCGCGCACATGCAGGCGCAAATGTGCATACATGTGCACACACTAGTCCTGGAGCTTGAACTCAGGGTCTGGTCATTGTTTCTCTGAGCTTTTGGCTCAATACTAGCACTGTATCTCTGTTGTAGGGCTACCAGAGCTTTACTCTGGCTTTTTGGTAGTTAACTGGAGAAAAAGAATCTCATGGACTTTCCTGACCAGGCTGGCTTTGAACTGTGATTCTCAGATCTCAGCCTCCTGAGTAGCCAGGATGACAGGCATGAGCCACTGGTGCCTGGCTGAAAAAGTTCTTTTAAGCTCAGAGCTTTTCTCGCCAGGAAGTTTGATCTGCACAGATGTGCTGTGCCCCCTCCCCGCTCCTACCTCTGTACCAGGGTTTGAAATCAGGGCCTCACACATTCTTGCTGGATGTTTTTACATTCAGGGCTGGCACTCTACCATTTGAGTCATACCTATAGGTTGATCTTTTGCTGGTTATTTGGAGGAAAAAAGTTTCCCAGTTTCGTCTGCCCAGTCTGGTTTTGAACCATGAACAATTCCTCCTCAGGGACTAGGATTCTAGGTATGGGCCATCAGAGAACAGTTTATGTTTATCTTTAACTATGATTTACTTAGATAATTCATAATCCTCATATTGTGCCTGCCTTCATCTTTACATTTGGAGTAGGTTGATTTTTATTTTTTAAATAGAAATCTCACAGTTGATGTTTTACTTTAGTACTTTTAGCCTAAAAAGCTTTTATTTATAGGACTGGGAAAAGCTACTAATCTAAACTGCTGACATAATTCATCAGCAATGCAGGCATGAAGTTAAGACCACAGATTTCAGAAGGCTGCTATATACATGGAACTGTGACAACCTACCATTCATGCTAATAAAGGAATTATTACAGTACAAATGAGACCATGTATGGTACAGCCTTGAGAGTATCTGAATGCAGTTCTGATCTCAGGTAATTATAGTGCAACTTGTAAAAGTTAGTTATGATTAGTACTACATATTCGACAGAGTGCTAGTGACAACATATGCTCATTTAGGATTTAGGAAAAAAAAATAAAGGAAACTAATACCTGACAGTCAAATGGCAAATGCAGACATTTCTAAACTGGTATTGCATTTTTTGAGATAATAAATTCATTCTCAAAAAGCTTTTTAAAAATGTTGATACAGTTGGGTGCTAGTGGCTGTAATCCTAGCTACTCAGGAGGCTCAGATCTGAGGATCATAGTTCAAAGTCAGCCTGAGCAATAAAGTCTGCAGGACTTTTACCTCTTATTAACCACACACACAAAAAAAGTGCTGTGGCTTAAGTGGTAGAGCACTAGCCTTGAGCACAAAGGCCCAAGGACAGGCCCAGGCCCTAAGTTCAAGACCTAGGACCAACACACACATACACACACACACAGAAGTATATTTCTCATTCAAGACACTTGTCTATGGCTTGTAGAAATGATCTCTTTTCATCTTTCCTGTGTCAAATGAGTTCTCAGTTGTTCTCTAGGAGATAATTCCAGCTATTCTTCCCTATACTTCCCAATATTAAACCAACTTTCAAAATGGCTTAATTCAGCTCTGGAAATCTTGATCAGCTTACGATGATTTCGTTTATGTTTTAGAAATATACTGCTTAAGATGTTTTGAGTAACTCCCACATTAAACTATAGCATATTGATTTAAGCATTGGATAAGTTTTAGCAACATTACCTGCCACACTGAGAAAGCAAAAACAAGATCCTGGGCACTAATGAGTGTATCGTCATCCACCAT
Organism: Dipodomys spectabilis; assembly: GCF_019054845.1. Classification (NCBI taxonomy): domain Eukaryota; kingdom Metazoa; phylum Chordata; class Mammalia; order Rodentia; family Heteromyidae; genus Dipodomys; species Dipodomys spectabilis. Next base: position 10,289,818 of record NW_024870679.1, on the reverse strand, counting down.
TAACACCGCTGAAACGAAAGGAAAATAAATTTACATTGAACCCTTTGGAATTGAAAACAAAAGCAATAAGATACAATTGTATCTAAATAGATCATTTAAATGAAGTATTTTCTGATCCAGTTAGTGAGTAATAACTGTCTTCTGATAGATTTATTTAGTAGAAAATATTCTTTTTGAGTTATAATTGATTTCATAATAGCCCCAGAGGGAAATAAGCAGATAATTAGCATCCATCATCCTAGAAACTAATGGAGCTTAAAACAAATAAAATTTCTTATAAGCAAATTACAACCTCATGAAAGGGTTACAAATAGGAGGAAGAGAGTGACAAAAACGTATGAAGCATAAGCTAAACAGCATCTTACTACTTTTGCTATAATTAATCATGTATATTATAGCATTTGTCAAACTTTTTTTATTGTAACAATATTGCTTCTTTGTTACTGCTGCAAGATATATGTAATTTCCTCACCAGCAAACTGCTCTTTGAAATCTTGGAAACTTCCTTCAGCTTTTCAAAGTGTTCTGTGTGTGTGTGTGTATGTGTGTGTGTGTATGCGCACGTGTGCACGCACCAGTACTAAGGCTTGAACTGAGGGTCTGGGTGCAGTCCTTGAACTTTTTTTTATTGTCAAGGTGATGTGCAGTTACATAAAGTTACAGTTACATAAAGTAATAAGTACATTTCTTGTCAAACTTGTTACTCTATCCCTCATTTTTCTCCTACTTTCCCTCCCCCTGAATCCCTTCCCCTCAAGTTGTACCGATCATTTCCAACATATTGTCTTGTGAATATAGTTGTTGCATGGGTCACACAAAGCTCCTTCAACTTTTTTCTTCAAAGCTAGCGCTCTACTACTTGAGCTACAGCTCCACTTCTGGCTTTTTGGAGGTTAATTGGAGATAAGAGTCTCAGAAAACCTAGGCTGGTGGCTCACACCTGTAACCCCTAGCTACTCAGGAGGCTGAAATCTGAGGATTATGGTTTGAAGCCAGCCAGGGCAGCAAAGTCTGTGAGACTCTGATCTCTAATAAACTGTGGGGGGGTGGGGGGGAGGAGGAGAAGGAGGAAGAGTCTCAGAGACTTTTCCTGCCTAAGCTGGCTTTGAATTTCAATCCTCAGATCTCAGCCTCCTGTAGCTAGGATTACAGGTATGAGCCACTAGTGCCCAGAGAGACAACTGTTTTGCAAGAATCCCGAATCCACATCCCTACATCTGCCCTATCAGACTTACATTTCAGCCCTAACTCACCTTTGGTTTCCAGTTCTGGGAAGACCTGTAATCGATTTCTCATTCTGTTTGTGGTTTGCGGTTTGAAGATCACAGGGACAGGGTGTGGCCCGAGAGAGTTCCACAACTCATCTGGCCCTTTCTCTCCAACATTGTTCCACACCACGATCACTTTGTGGAGGTGAGGGACTGCCTGATAATGATTTAGAAGTCTTAACAAGAGATCCGTTCTGTTGTACGTCTGCATAATGAGAGTAAAGGAATCCAGGGGGGGCTTGCCCTGGGGTTTCATCTCCCGACGCAGGGTGAGGATCTTGTCTTCTTTGATATTTGGAAGTAGGTTGGTCAGAGCTCCAGCCACGAGCAGTAACACAAGGATGACCACCAGAGAGAAACGTAGTACCCGGATCCCCATGACTCTCCCAGGAAGCTTGCAGACGGGGCAACACCTGGAACAGATATGGGAGTGCAAGCCAGATCGTGAGCATTTCTGTGAGTAGTCAGTGTGTTTTTATGCCTTTTCAACCAGGATAGAGATCCATCTTAAGTTGGTCTTTTTCTCTGTTGGTCTTTTTCTCCATGTCAGTATTGGGGCTTGAATGCACAGCCTCATGCTCTCACTTGGTTTTTCCACTCCAGGCTGGGGGGGGGGGGGGGGGGGGAGGCTGTACCACTTGAGCCACATCTCCATCCTAGCTTTTTGCTGGCTAATTGGAGCCAAGTCTCCTGGGTTATTCTGTTCAGGCTGGCTTTGAACCAGGATTCTCAGATCTTAACCTCCTCAGTAGCTAGGATGACAGGTGTGAGCGAACTGGCCACTCTTTTTGATAGGGTGATTTGGCAACATTTCCTTCTTTTTTTTTGGGTCCGGTCATGTGGCCTGGACTCTGGGCCTAGGCGCTGTCCCTCAGCTCTTCAGCTCAAGGCTAGCGCTCTACCACTTGAGCCACAGCACCACTTCCGGCTTTTTTCTTTTTGCTTATGTGGTGCTGAGGAATCGAACCCAGGGCCTCATGCATGCAAGGCAAGTGCTCTACCACTGAGCCACCTTCCCAGCCCCAACATTTCCTTCTTTTGGAGACCATTTGTTTTGTAGTGGTATACCAAATAAGAATTAGTTTTTTCCTTTTTTAATCGCTAAAAATCTGGATCCGATGGGCTGGGAAGGTGGCTCAGTGGTAGAGCACTTGCCTTGCATGCATGAGGCCCTGGGTTCGATTCCTCAGCACCACATAAGCAAAAAGAAAAAAGCCGGAAGTGGTGCTGTGGCTCAAGTGGCTAGAGTGCTAGCCTTGAGCTGAAGAGCTGAGGGACAGCGCCCAGGCCCAGAGTTCAGGCCCCACGACTGGACACCCCCCACCCCCCAAAAAAAATCTGGATCCGAGGTTATTGTATCTCCACATTTTCTTATTATTGTCAATGAATTCTACATGGTGGGTTTCATTTTAACCTGTCCATAAGTATGTACAATGTACTTTGATCAGATTCACTTCCTTCTTTCTCTCCCTCCTCACTGCTTCTATCCAGAGAATATTTTTTAAATGAGATTATAGTTCTTTCAGAGAGACTGGGTAATCCAAGGCTTTAACATCATCCGTTTATGAGACGTCCCTACGAGAATGGAGAACTCCCAGAACAAGTGCATACAATCCATGATGTAATAGTGTACTGAGTAACATCCAAGCGAAGAAAGAGCTTATTTTATTTTGTGCTTTCTGGAACAGGATATTGCTTTGTAGTTCAGATCAGCCTCAATCTGACTTACATTGCTGAGGCTGGCCTAGAACTCATGATCCTCCAGCCTCTGCTTCCTGACTGCTGAGATTACAGGTATGCTCCACCCTGTCTGGCCTCAGGAAGAGTTTATTGAGAAGAATGTGTCCAGCAATACTTCTTAACAATCCAGATTTGAAAAGCAATGTTCCCTTCACAGTGGAGTGCTCTTAAGGGCTCTTAGAAGCCCTTAAGGGGCTTCTAAGGTTATTCTGTTTTATATTTTTTCTGTAGTTTGTTCTATTAAGAAAAGCACTTTTGTGTTTGCATTTCTATCATGGCCTCACTCCTAAGATATGAATAAATTGAATTATGTTTTAAGCAACCTCAGCTCTACTGTGATTATTTTTCAAGGACAGCAATTTAAGGCATTAGAATAGAATATTTTCATTTCAAGTATTCTCTTACTAAAACAACACATACCACTAGTATATCCAACTTAAAGCAAGCCACATGAATTCATAATCTTGATTCAAAGACCTTGAAAGTCCTTTTAACACTGAATTAAAAACAGGTTCCTTAAATCAGTTTCAGTTCTGCATAAAAATGGTCAGTTGGAAACCCTGAAGAGTAAAGAGTATTTTGCCAACTGCTTTAAATAATGCAAGCAAGAATCAAGATCTTTGTCTAGATGAGGGTATTATAAAACATGTATAAGTTGTTTCCGGTCTCTAACTAGTAATAACTCACTACTTGGAAATCTGGTGCAGAAAAAACTAATGGAACTTATTCTATCTTACTATAAATATATGTCAAAGACACTCAAATGGCTATTTTACTTTTATCTGCACTTTTTAAGGAGTTTATATTGGCTGTGGCCAATATGGAAATTTTCTCTTTCAAATACTTTCTAATCCCTTATATTACCTGTATCAGAAAGGTTTCCAGAGGTATGAATAATTTATGACTTCAGAATTAGAGTATAAATATTTAATTTCATATTTACTAAGTACTGAAATCCAAGAAAATTATGCAAATCTTTTTAGTTTGCGTAGGAAAGCCAGGATCCAACAACCCCCAGAGAAGTGGTTTAGGCTCAAGTGATAAGAGTTGATAAGAGCGCTAGTCTGGAGTAAAAGATGCTCAGAGACAGCACCCAAGCACGCTTCAAACTCCACAGGACGGGTACAAAAAAAGTGAATAATACCTAGTCTATGAAGCAATAGTTACATATTCTCTCACATATGTTTTTAAATGGACAAGCCTATTTGAACTTACACAGACTTGCCATTCACAATAGCTACCAAGTTACCTAGGAAGAATGCTGTAGAAGAATCTTTTTTCCTTCAAGGTTACTTTCTTTAGATTGGAAGAATGATAATTATCCCGAGAGAAGCTGTAAACACGTTTTGTTCGTGCCAGAACAGAGAATGAAGGAAGATTAGCGGTGGCCTCTGGCTCCTAAGGTAGAAAAGCAATGAGCAACTTGATGACATAAAAGGAGAAGCTGTCATTTCATCCTGGTGCTACAGATGGTAGAAGAATGATACTATTCTGCCATTTCACCATGAGATCGGCTTGTTACTGCACAGACTGTTTCTCTTCAGGCTCATCCTCCAGAATTTATATGTGTTTGCCTGAAAACATATGATCTTAGGGTGCAGATGCTCAAAAAAAGAACTGTATTTGCCAAGAGATAAAGTCATTTCAAGGTACAATGTAGAGGTCAATTCAAAATCTGCATTTTCCTACAGTGAATCTGCATAATGAAAAGTTGGAAGAGATAGTTGTACAAGGGGTAAGCAGTTTCTGGCCAGGTTTGTTTATTTATTTAGTGCTAATACCGGGGATTCAACCCAGGGCCTAGATTCTTCTATCCCTTAGCCTTTTCACACAAGGCTAGTGCTCTACCATAGGAGCCATAGCTCCAGTTCTGGTGTTTTGTTGGTTAATTGTAGATAAGAATCTCCATGGAGGGCTGGGAAGGTGGTTCAGTGGTAGAGCACTTGCCTTGCATGCCTGAGGCCCTGGGTTCGATTCCTCAGCACCACATAAGCAAAAAGAAAAAAGCTGGAAGTGGTGCTGTGGCTCAAGTGGTAGAGCATGTTAGCCTTGAGCTGAAGAGCTGAGGGACAGAGCCCAGGCCCAGAGTTCAGGCCCCACGACCGGACACCCCCCCCCCCAAAAAAAAAAAAAAAAAAAAGAATCTCCATGAACTTTCCTGTCCAGGCTGGCCTTGAACCTTGATCCTCAGATCTCTACCTCCAGAGTTAGCTAGGATTGCAGGGGTGAGCCACTGGTACCTGGTTTGGTCACGTTTACTGTATGCAGATGATAGAAATCATTCAAACAGAGGCCAAGGGGTGGGTACCTATATACGGGGAGCTGATGAATAGCTTCCTGTATTGGTTTGTGCTACTTACCAAGAAAACGCTTCCATCCACTTCTCTGCTCCCTCATATCTCTCACACATTACCAGCACTGAGAGCGTGTTTTCACAGCTCTGGGTACTCAGTGCTCCAGTGAACTCTGAACATAGTGCTATTAGACCTTGCATCCATATTTCACAACAGTGCCTCTAGCTTTTCTCTCAGCATGCAATTTCTGCCCGTCTTCATAGTCCAGAACAGTGACTGGCTCATTTTTTGCACTTGTGTTTTTATTTCTTGTTAGGTTAATGGAATGTGGCAATCTCTGTTTACATTATTTTAACCTTTAAAATGGATGCCTAAAAACATTGAACCGAATAAACTCAAATGCAAATTGGGGCCCAATTAGGACTAAATAGTAGGTAAGAAATGTTTCCTACATAACACACCTGGGACATCATGTGAGAAAAAGCAATCTTTTCAGTGCAACTAAAATGTCTCCATCTTGTAAGCAGCCACCATTGTATACTGATATTTCCTGGTACCAATATTTACTGGAATCATTTGCTTCTTAACTTCAATTGTAAATATCGTCTATGCTGTTTGTGATCAGCCAGTCATAACAGCTATATAAATCTTGGTCAACAAAGTTCAAGAGCAGATGCTCTTTGGGTGAGAACTTTCCACTGACTTTACAGACCTCTCCGTCTATAACTGTCAGCAGCCCAGCCTCAGACCCATTCACAACCCTGTTCCCTGTCAGCTATAATGGGAAAAATGTGCATGGTTGCTTCCAAAAGGACAGCCATCCCTCTCCTTATGGACCTTTCATGGATGGTTAGAATGCTTTCTAAGTTTCCCTGTATTACCATCACCCTGGCAACCAATTGGAAAGAAATTGTGAAAAGGGACATCACTTCTTGAATTAGGATAAAAACCAAGCAGGAACCCTCCTTCCTCCACCCCCATCCTGAGTGCCTGCCTAGCCTCTGGAAAGAGTGGCAGAGTACCCCCCTGTACAGAAGTAAGATGCCTTGATGAAATCTATTATCTGTGTGCCTATTCATTTTCTGACACTAGAGGTAGGGTCAACAAGTTGGGGGACTTGTCTGAGACCTTCATTCTATCTGGGAAGCAGAAAGCTCACTTCCCTCTTTCAGGAGATGCCTGGTTATAACAGCTCAGGGGTTCGGCTGGCACCAGTGACTTCCTGGATCAGAGAAGAAACCTGTACTCTTGGAGAAGAGCTCTAAAGACACATATTGCAGGGCTGGGAAGTTGGCTCAGTGGTAGAGTGCTTGCCTAGTATGCCTGAGGCCCTGGGTTCGATTCCTCAGCACCACATAAGCAAAAAGAAAAAAAAAGCCGGAAGTGGGGCTGTGGCTCAAGTGGTAGAGCGCTAGCCTTGAGCTGAAGAGCTGAGGGACAGCGCCCAGGCCCAGAGTTTAGGCCCCATGACTGGACCCCCCCCCCCCCAAAAAAAGACACATTGCAATGATCATAGAAGCTTATGCATAGACCCGCGCAAGTAGCATCACGGGAGTGACAAAATATTGCACTGGTGGTTGGAATGAGAGGTGTTGGGTAGAACAAAAGGGAGGATGGAGTTCCAATCTGCAGTACTATAGCAACCCCTTGTGACTGAAGGCAGTGTCGGATCTGAATCTCACTGAAGTCCAGCGGCCTGCCAATCTGCGGAGGTGCCTAAGCTCCTGGGTGGATGGAGCACAGTGGAGCTGACACTGACTAGGTGTAAGGGAGTGTAAGAAATCTCTGGGGAAACAAAAGAAAACTGTTTCCTTAAGCGCTAAATTAAAATCAAAATGGTCAAGAAATGGAAAAATAAAAGGAGTGAGCAAGTAAGCAGGCTAGGAGGGACCACGATAAAATACCTTCCAAGAGTCTCCTAGGGGAAAATGTTAAATTAAAATGACATATTGTTTTATCAAGACTCAGGGGCTGATCTTAGAACCAGATATCCTTTGGACTGGGTTTGACAAGTATGAACCACTCATGTACATCTGCTAAAAGCTAGTCATTCAGAAAAAAAAAATTATGTTCTCTGCAGGAAATAGGATCCTCCAAAATATTAAAAATAGTTCTGCTTCCCTTCAAGGTTAAAGCAGAGAAGAAGCCAGTGGAGACAGAGCCTCCTGGCTGAAATCTACCGTCTTTCCATTTCTCCCTTAATTCCCCTTGGCTCAGGCACCTCAGTTGACTTCCCCCCTTCCTCCCTCCCATTCCCCTATTCCTTTCCCTCACCACCCTAAGAACCATACCTCTAAGTCATTGGAAACCTCCCCGCTTTCCTCAATGGGCCATGGGGATAAAAAAGATCCTTCCTTTTATACACCCACTGACTTCTGTGAGAGAAATCCCAGGGAATGGGAGCCTGCCTGTCCAGCTCCTCACACCCCCAGACACTCCAGGGCTGGGGTGAACCCCAGACCCCAAGTACTCTCAAGCAGCACTCTGGATGGTCCGAGATGAGAGTAGGAGGCTGCGCTGTTATGTTGGGACCAAGACAATGGGCTTCACCTCTTTTTCTCAGAGGATCTCCCTGTCCTCCCCTTCCCCCCACCTCCAGGGCAATAAGCAAAAAAAGAACAGAGTTTCCACTACTGGGCAATCTGGGGGATGAAGGCAGTTGATGATGCCTTGGGTCCCCGAGGCACTGGTCTTAGGACCAGGTGTAAAAAGGCAAGAACAGGGAGTGTCCTTGTGTGTTTCCAACAGTCACACATCTGTGGAGTAGAAGAGGTAGAGGGTCATGAACTTGACCTCTAGCCCACGGCTATCACGCATATCACCCTTCGCTTTTACTACTGTGGTCAAACGAAGTCTTAGATCTCCCCTTTTCACCCCCACATCTTTCCAAAGATACTCTGCACTGAAATGTTTTTTGAGCATTACTCCCCTAGAAGGCTCCTGGTGAGTGCACCAATTTGCTTAGGAAGGAAATCATCATTTGTTAGACAATATTACACTCGTGAATTTCCCCAAGGAGGCTTAGGCAGTAACAATAATCAGAAACTCGACTGCTTAAGCAGGCAAGCAGCAGGCAGAATTTAAACTGATAAAAGTCTTAACCTAGTTGACAAGTGAAAATATAGCTTGGGATCTGACAGTGACAAAAACGGTATACTTCAGGATGACTGGCATAGAAGGAAATCCAAGTCAGCCCACCATTGCCCACAGTGAGTCTCTGCTATTAAAACTTTGTGACATAACTCGAATTTACTTCACTGTACATTAAAGAGTGTCAGAAATAAAACATCAAAGGCCATTTCTCTTCACAGGCTTTTTCAGAATTCAATAGCCATATCACTGTATTTTATACTATACTGTTTTGAGAATAGTGGGTTCTTTGGTTTTTGTACTGTGGATTGAATTCAGGGCTTTGCATATGCTAGGTAGGTACTCTATGACTTGAGTCAGATGTCCGGCTCCTTTGGTTCATGGGGTTTGAACTCAGGCCTGGGCGCTGTCCCTGAGCTCTTCAGCACAAGGCTAGTGCTCTACCACTTCCAGTGCCACTTCTACTTTTCTGAGTGGTTTATTGGCGATAAGAGGCTCACGAATTTTCCTGACCGCTGTCTTTGAACTATGATCCTCAGATCTCAGCCTCCTGAGTAGCTAGGATTACAGGTGTGAGGGTCCTTTGGCTATTTTTAGATTGGGTCTTGCTTTTTGCTCTGGCTGGCTTAGATTGTAATCCTCCTACTCCTGTTTCCTCATGTTGGTGGGGATGACAAATGTGAACAACTGTGCTACCCCAGCCATTGTTTCCCCTGTAGCTGGGACCACAGGCATGAACCACCACACTCAGTCATTGGTTGAGACGAAGTGTTGCAAAGTTCTGCTAGGGCTGTCTTTTATCTGTGATTTCCCCAATCTCTACCTCTCAAGTAGCTAGAATGACAAGTGTGAGCCAATGCTTACAGCTGGGGAATACTTTCTGACTTTAAAACTTCACCTTTATCTAGGAAATTCATTCTTATCATTGTAATCTTAGGAAGGACATATAGCTTTCCTCACCTACAAATTCTACACTATTCTTCTAACATGTTTCCTCTTACTTTTTTTCCCCTAAGCATATGTTTTTACTAGAATCTTCTTTACTCCTATTACTTTCCTCACAAAGCAAAGTAGTGTTAATTATACACACAGTAAAGAACAGGAACAAACTTAAAACAATAAAAAGGACAATGTAGTATGACCGATTAATCTTGGGATCTTACTGTATTAATGACTAATAGCTATATGTTGGATTATCTTAGGGAAAGTTAACTATGCAATGGACTATTAAGAGTAAAAATATATCCATCTTTCTACTGCCAGTATAACTCTGTGTGTGTAGTGGGGGGCACTGGCAGTACTGGGGCTTGAACTCAGGGCCTCAAGCTTTTACACTCAAGCTGGCACTCTACCACTTCAGCCATAGTTCCCCTACTAGCCTTTTATTGGTTAAAGTGGAGATAGGAGTCTTAAGAACTTTTCTGCCTACGTTGGCTTTAAATCCCTATCTTTAGCTCTTAGCTTCCTGAGTAGCCTGGATTACAGGCATGAGTCACCAGTGTGTAGCTCATTGACCATTATTTAAACCTGTACATCATTAGGAGTCCTAGGAGTCCTTGCCCTACTTTTACTACTTTTTTTTTTTTGAAGCTAGAGCTCTGAAATGGAATAGCTAAAGCTTATTGGAAAACAGCTCTACAAGAAGAGATAGATGGTATGACAAGAGGTCATGTCTCAGTGGAAGCTGTAAGGAAAACACTTCTGTATGGATTACATGCCATGCCAAGCCTGCTGCCAGCAGCTAGGCTGAGGGAGCCCTTTCTGTATGGTCAAATCAAGTTAGAATGAACCAGGCAGCCTTTAAAACAGGGATTCTGGTGATTTACTAACTTGGCCTCTCTCTTTCCCATCCCAATTCTACTCTTAGGTCCTAGCAAAAGCTGCCAACCAATCGTGTGGCATTTTCAATGTTTCTTCTTCCCTTTCCTACTCGAGGCTTCATATTTCCTCAAAACTGCTTCAGGCAGCCCCTATCAATGGATTAGAGCTTATTTTATCATCACCGATATGAGGGGCACAACATAAGTATTGCATAATTTGTAAAGTAAAACCTGTCTCTTCAATCCAGCCATTTGTCACTGAGGCAGACGGTGAGTGCTTCTCTACTTTCTAAGTACACAAGCATGAAAGATGGGAAAGGAACGTTCTTTCTAATCTTGTAACTTTCTTTTGGAATTGTCTATTAATTGGAACTGATGATGATGATGATGATGATGATGATGATATCAACCCAACACACATATATTAGTGTGAGAGTGAGGGTAACTTTCTTCCTAAAAACGCTGAAGACTTGTGAGGATTGAACAAGTCATATCCTAAGAAGAAAGCTAGAAATAGAAAAGCAATTTTAGCTCAGTACAGTGCAATGTACAATTTGTTCCAGAAATGGGTCAAAAAAGAGACCAAGTACATCTGCACATGTATTATTTGTACCATTCCATAATACTGGAACTTTTCATTTAAACCACTATCAGTTTTAGTTATAGGAAAATGGAGGGGGTGGACAGTGGTCAGGATCATTATACCACAGATCCTTAGACTATTTTATAGAACATATCCCTTTTCACCAATACTGGTTTTCCAAAATTACTTCTGTAAGAGAAATGAGATTTCATACATATGAATTAGACTTGTTAAGTATTTTTGGATGCTAAATCTAAGCTAGAAACAATCCCAAATGCATGTGAGTTTTCTCATTTATTTCAAGGAAGTTAAAATACCCATAGTATCCACCAGTCAACAAATACTGACAGGTGTTTTGCACGTGCCCAGCATTGTCACATATAGTGAGCAGCAGACAAAGCTTCTGCCCTCACTGAGCCTAGCAAGAGTAATGACAGTGCTTCATAACTTCCCTCTCTCCTTCTACAATTCTTCAAATAAGCAATATATCAAAAATTTTTAAAGGGAAGAGCACGAGAGGCTCATGCCTTGTAATTCTAACAACTCAGGAGGCTGTGATCTGAAGATCATTGTTCAAAGCCAACTAGGGCAAGAAAATCCACAAGACTCTTTTTTTTTTTTTTTTTTTTTGGTCCAGTTGTGGGGCCTGAACTCTGGGCCTGGGCGCTGTCCCTCAGCTCTTCAGCTCTACCACTTGAGCCACAGTGCCACTTCCGGGTTTTTTCTTTTTGCTTATGTGGTGCTGAGGAATCGAACCCAGGGCGCAGGCATGCAAGGCAAGTGCTCTACCACTGAGCCACCTTCCCAGCCCCTCCACAAGACTCTTATCTCCAATTAACCACCAGAAAACCAGAAGGGGAGCTATGGCTCAAAGTGGTAGAGTCTTGAGTAAAAAGAGGTTAGGGAAAGCGCCCCGGCCCTGAGTTCAGGCTCTATGAAAGACAAAAAAAAAAATATCCAGAAGAGGAGGTGTGGTTCAAGTGGTAGAGCACTAGCCTTGAGCAAAAAAAAATTCAGGGACAGTGTGCAGGCCAGGAGTTCATGCCCCAGGATTGGCGTGCATGTGCGTGTGCACACACATGCACATACACACACATACACACACACTTAAAGGAAAGAAAACAATTTCACTCTGTTCTGTAAATGGGGTAGTTGAGTCAACCTAGTAAAAGAACTTACTGAGTCAAGGAAGACTGGTAGTGAGTCAGAATCAAACCCTTGACACTTATACTTCAGCCACTTTGACTTATCTTTATCTCCTGCATGGTCTTGACTTTCAACTAAATTCTAGTCTATAAGAAATTTCAGATACTTGATATTGAAGTTGGGGGTACAGCTAATTGGCAGAGGGCAGGGGTCCATGCTTAGAACACGTGAAGCCAGAGGTTCAATCACTAGCACCAAGAAAAAAAGATGGGCACAGGTACGTTTGTTGACTTCATTCTACAGTCTGGACTCTTATATCAAGGGATCTACAAATCCTGGCTCAAGTAAGAACTTCTGTTTCCAAAGAAAAGAAAAGCACATCCAAAGAAAATCATGTTCCTTAGATAAAAACACTGGCATTTCATCCATGTTCATACTAGCATCACTTACAAAATGCAGAAGCCACCTAAATGTCCACAGATAAGCCAGTCAGAAAATGTCCCCAAAGGACTCCTTCTCAGCCTTGAAAAGGAAAGGAATTCTAATACATGCTCCAATATACAGGATGTCTTCAGGACATGCTGTGTGACACATGTCCATTCCCTCAAAAAGACAAATACTGTATGACTTCATGCAATTCATAGAAATAGAAAATGGATTTATTGCTAGGGGCAAGAGGTAGGAGGAAATAAACTACTGTTCAGTGTGTGTTGGTGGGAATCTGCTTTGTTCTCACTTTCCTAACAGATGGTTCCCTGAGCAGGAACAGTGTTCCCTGGAGGATTCTCACCCTCAGGGATGCTAGATTTCTCTTTCTTAGCTCTCTTCATTTCCTCTCTTTCCCCTTCCTCCCCAGCGGCTTACTGACAGCCAGTTGGTCCTTCTTGCTTACTATACCAGAACAGCGGCTGGAATGGGACCCAGAGCCCTGGGTTACCACTGCCTCACAGAAATGTAAGGGAGGCTAGGTCTTGATCTAGGTCTATATATTGACTTGACTGGTAAACTCAGTTTTAAGACCACTGGAAACCTCTTCCCGCTTCTCCCTTTCCTGTCTTTTTTCCCTTTCTGCAACAGTGGCTTTCAGAGAGCCAGAGTCCGTTGAGGCTACTAACAGGGGTGCAGAAGCCCCCTCCCCCCCATCTACCCTCTTCCCTCAGTGGTTAAACTGTGGCTTGTGCGGGGCTAGAAGCAATCTTTACTGACTGGATTGGTAAATTCTATTGTAAGCCCCATTACCTCTAATCTTCCTTCTCCTTTTCCCTATCTCTGTTGACTTGCAGACCAGAGACTACTTGCTATTCAACCACCTATGCCCACCAACTGCCATTTCTCCTGCCAGCACCTTCTCTGGGAATGTGAGATAAGGATTCTGGTTTTCCTCTTGATAGGCCCTTGAGAGGGAAACGTCCAGTGCACAGGTGGGGACCTTTCTAGCTGATTGGTTTTTGGGGATGCCCAGCCTCTCAGTGGAGGACCAGTTGGCCTTGACTTAGTATTCTGGAGCGCCCTATTATTGGTTCTTGGTCATCATTCCTTTTCCTCACTGCCCTCTACATGGGGTCACAACAGTCCACTCTGACTGACAGCATTTTGAGAATGATGTAGGTTGGGTTCTGGGGACCCCTCGTAGGTTCCCTCTCAAAGGATAGATGTTCTGGGCTTGAAACCAGATCTAATCAAAGAAACGTATCTGCTTTTGTGTAGAAATGCGGCCTCAGCATCAAATGGACAATTACAAAATCAAAAAATGTAACTGCTTAGAAATTTGGCCTCAGTTCCAATTGGGTAATTGCAATCACTGGTCTGAAGATAGAACTTTTGAGTCCGCAATATTGCAAGATATAAGTAACTTTCTCCAACAGAATGGCAATCGGTCAGAGGTTCCCTAAGCCCAAGCCATTTTCCCTTCCTTGCTCTTATAACTGCATTCTTCCTTTCTGTGGTCCAGATTTTCTGAGCTGAACCTGTCTGTCCTCTCTAAGCAAACTCCCTCTGTTGACCTTTACCCCTGTACCTGCCAAGCCCGTGTGTCTGACACAGGGTAGGGATGGGCATGGGCATATGCCTCCAAAGATAAAGCAACATTCTTACAAGCTAACAACCCTAAAACTCCAAAAGCTAGACTAGGGCCCCCTAACTTCCCAACAAGAGCTAGTTAATGTGAAATATGGCTATTGGGTCTAAGTTACGTCATCTTGTCCTCACTGCCATCTTGGCATCTTAATAGATGACAGGGGCTTTTCACCCAGTTCCAAAAACCCTAGAGGTATAATAGGTCATTTTTAAATTATGGTTATGTCATGTTGCTTAGCTAGCTCCAGGATAACTGATTGTTTTCCCTAGACTGTTTGCTTTGCTTGTGTATAACCCTTTTGTTAGGTTTGGTTTCCCCACACCAATCATGTGGTTTTTGCCTTTATAAGCTTTGTGCTAGTTACATTCAGGGCTGCAGGTTCTTTAGGACATAGCCCACTTATAGTCGCCAGTTTTCTAATAAGGACTCTTGATTCAACCTCTTAAAGTGTGGCTTCTCTGTATCTCACTGATCCAATTCCTGTATAACACTTGGAAGCCCCACCGAGATCCCAGGGCTAACATAGCACTTGGGTCCCTTGAAACCACTGGCAGGTAGCCTTGGAGATTGGGCTAGGGAGGATGGGCACTCCACAGAGGAGGCACCCCCTGAGATGTTCTAGGACCTTGTGGCCTTTCTTCCACTCCAACAGCATGCCAGACATGCTACTAAATCAGGAGCTACTCAGGAGACCTCCTGAGGTAAGTTCCTATTTTTAACTATTTCTGTTTTTTGGAGATCGAGCTTTCTGGGCTGTTGTAGAAGGGGATCCAATGTAATACAAATCATACAATCAATTTGTATGCTAATGTGCCTTGCTTGCAAAGCTGATAAACATATTCTGTGTTTGGTTATGTAAGTCTTGGTTATCCTTAAAAGGAAGAGATTCTGTTTGTTGGCAAAAGTATTTGTTTTTAATTTTTTGTTTTTCTAACACTGACCCTGTGGTTCTATAGTGCTATGGGCAAAATATATTTTGTCATTGGAATTCCAGGAAACTTACAGCTGGTGTTCATTTTTAAGACTAAGCATGGTTTAAGACCTTTGTGCAAAAGTGTGTATGTGTGTAAATATGTTCAAAGTAATCTGCTATTTTGATACAAAATCTGTCAGCATGGTGTGAGTAAAAGTAGTCTTTTCTATCAAACAGAAGTGCTTCTATTTTGTAGGTGATTTTTTTTTTGGTATTGATATTTCCTGAAATTGTTTACTTTTTCACTTCAATTGTAACTATTTTCTATGCTGCTTGTGACCAGCTGCCAGCTGAGGAATGTGAATCTTGGGTAGAAGGAGTTAACTGCCAAGTGTGCTGGGTATTACAGAAGAGTTTTTACCAATGGAAGCAGCAGTAAAAGGAATGAGACCCCGTTTGGAGTGGGAGCTTTCCACTCACCTCTTCGTCCTCCAACTGCATCTGCCAGCCACCAAATTCCCAGCCCCACTCCCAGAAAACTGTAAACCTTTAAAAAAAAGTTAGAGAATAGGCCCTTTTTTAATCTTGGTAATCAATCACACTTACAATGTGAACCTAACTCCTTGACAAGGAGAAGGGACAGGTTGGATTGGGATAAAAACTTAGCAAACTGCTCTGCCCAGTGTACCTGCCTAGCTCTGGGTAGAGTAAGGGTATTGCACCCTTTTGAACAAAAGTAAACTTGCCTTGACTAAATTCCCTGTATCGCTTATGTGTCAATTTATTCATTTCTGACACCAGAGAGTCATTCTGCAGATCTAAAGTAACCAAAAGTTAAATGGGCTCCACAGGCCAAAAAGAAAAAAATGGGCCGTTTTAAGCTCAAATCGTAAAAGTCATCAGATTTGGGTGTGAACAAATATGTCAAAGAGTTATTATATTACATTAAGAAAAGCTATGTTGAGTTCAAAATTTTCTAGGAAGTAATCTAAAATATAAATTAAAGAAATACCAGTAAGGAGATAAAGGAATATAAAGAAAAAGAAGTTAATAAGGAAAGTTTTGTGAAAGGGAATTGAGGAAACAAAACTTATCCTTTAGATAAGAAAGAGTTTGGGAAGGAAGAAATGTCTTAAATGTTTGTTTCAAAATGGAAAAAAGGAAAAATGAACACTAACCACAGAACACTTGAGTAACTGATAGTAAATTGCTCCTCCTAGCATCCCAAAGGATAAATATGGGTGGCAGGATACACTCTCTCTCTAGGACTCTGCCTTTCTGCTTGTTTGTTTGTTATCAATAAAGTTCTGCAAAGTTTACAAAGTAAACATTGCATAGTTGGTATGTAATTAAGTTGACTATGATTTTAAAACTTATCTAAAGATTTTTCCTAAGGTCAAAATTATTACACTAATGTAAAACCAGTATCCCAGTCTTTATGTCCATCTATGAAAGTAATTGTTTAAGTGTTTATGTCAAGGTCCATCAAATGATTACATTTTAAATGAGTATGCAAAACTAAAAAGCTAATATGTCTGTTTCCCAAATTTTATTTATTTTTGTCGGTTGTGGGGCTTGAACTCTGGGCCTAGATGCTGTCCCTGAGCTCTTCAGTGAGTGGTCTACCATTTGAGCCACAGTGCCACTTCTGGTTTTCTGGTGGTTTATTGGAGATAAAAGTCTCACGGACTTTCCTGCCCAGGCTGGCTTTGAACCATGATCCTCAGATCTGTCTCCTGAGTAGCTAGGATTATAGGCATGAACCACAAGTGCCCGGCTATTTCTGAAATTTTTAAGCCACCTTGGATACAGAGCTCCTGCATTCTTTGTTGCAATAAAAAAAAAAAGTGACATCTACAATGGTTTTAATCTTTTTGTTGTTGTTTGTCGTGGGCTTGAACTCTGGGCTTGGGTGCTGTCCCTCTGCTCTTCAGCTCAAGGTCAGAGCTCTACCGCTTGAGCCACAGCACTACTTCTGGTTTTCTGGTGGCTCATTGGAGATAAGTCTCATGGACTTTCCTGCCCAGACTGGCTTTGAACCACGATCCTTAGATCTCAGCCTCCTGGGTAACTAGGACTACAGGTGTGAGCCACTGGCGCCTGGCTTGGTTTTAATCTTAATTAGTATCCTAAACTGCTATTTATAATTAAAAAAACTAACTTGTTTAATTAGTTACTGTTTTAAAACTTCAATAATGACTACTGTTAAGTCCTGTTATTATAGATTTGATCTTTTGCAACATTTACAGTCAGACCCACAGAGGGATAAATAGCTCTTACAAGTATTTATTGGTCAAACTTAATTTTTATTCTTAATAAATTTAAGGTAAGCCCTGCTTAAAAACGAATTCTATTGATTTCCTGGTTGCCTCAATTGGAAATAAGAGGCTCTATTGGCACTGACTTACACCCAACCTGCCATTCTCGCCCCCTCTAGTGGGAGATGTGGCCAACTGGGACAGCTCATCTCAGCAACAAGTAAAATACACTAACTAGGACATTATCCCAGAAAGGATAAGGAACCTCGAAGATCCACCCCAACAATCCTGGTGACTAGGGACCATGAGAGGTGGTTGGGAAGAACTGCTCAGATAAGAGGCAATGGTGTCTGATCCTGAATGGAGCCACTTGTGCTTGTCCCTTCAAAAGTATTCAAAGCCAGAGAGCAAAAGAAAATAGTTCATAAGCATGTGTATCATGCCCATAACTGTCTACCTCTTGGAGTCAGAGTAGCTTGCCTTAGCATCTTCCTGTGTCTCCCATCCATACTAGGCAGCCATTTATATACAGGAAATGATTAATGCCTTATTAAGGCCCTTATCCACTCCAATCCATCCCTAGCCTCTAACTGTTGGAACTGTACAAAGCCAGGCCCCGTACAATATCTGGGTGTTATTCTTAACCAGTCTACCATGCTCTTCCCTACCCAGTTGCCAGAAACCTTAGACACTTCCTTCCTGCCTCCAGTCTAGTTATATGGAAATTCTTCCTGTAATGGGCCACAACTGGGTTTGTGCTCCAAATGGAACTTTTCTGGCTTGTGGTGAAGGTGTGTTCTCCTATGTCATTCATATCAACTGGTCGTACCACCTTGTCAGCCTTTTGCCTGATCTCAACTCAATTGTAGGAGAATCTTGGTGGATGATGGGAATCACTCCAGTGGACCTCCTGGTAGGATTCCCTCTCATAGTAGTCCCACTAGCTGGCTCCTCTATTAGGACCTGTAACAGACATCCTCTTACTCCTTCTTGGACCTTGTTTTCTTAACCTTTTTCAAAGGTTTCTATTTAACAGGATAACAGCCCTCACTCAGGACACAAACTGGGAGCAAGCCAAGGCCATTCTATTACTGCAGGCAACTGGAGGCTTCATTTACACTGCCTTGGGCTGGGAAGGTGGCTCAGTGGTAGAGCGCTTGCCTTGCATGCCTGAGGCCCTGGGTTCGATTCCTCAGCACCACATAAGCAAAAAGAAAAAAAAGAGCCAGAAGTGGCACTGTGGCTCGAGTGGTAGAGTGCTAGCCTTGAGCTGAAGAGCTGAGGGACAGCGCCCAGGCCCAGAGTTCAGGCCCCACAACCAGACCCAAAAAAAAAGAAATCATTTATACTGCCCTGCCCTGCCCTGTCCAGCACAGACCCAGACCCTAAAGACCCCAGCCTCAGGGATTCCTCGACATCTCCATGTCAGCAGGAAGTAGCCAGAAGAGACCATGAGGTATCTCAACTTTTTCATACCTTTTCAGGGTCTCAAATGATGAAAATCTGCTTTGTTCTCATAACCCCATGTTGCTCCTATGGCCCACTGACCACCCTTCCCCAGCGACCCCTCGTGATTCTCAGGAACTTTACCCTTGACCTTATCTGAACGTGCAGGATTGTCAGCATCAGAAGGACACCCCTTCCATAAATCCCCAACACAACAGGACAAAGGCATTCTAAAGAAGGATCTCATGCTTGCATGTATAAAAACCTAACACCCTCTACACTGCAGCAATGATTAAAGCCTGTTCCTGAGGTCTCTGCCTTCTTTCTGTCCTTTTGTCCACTTGATCTTTTCTCACACTCATGACTCAGTCGCCTAACAGGTATAAAGTTCCAGTTTTGCAAGATGAAAAAATGTTCTGGCAACAAGTTCAACAGCAATGTCAAAATATTCAACAGTGGTGAACTATACATTTGAAAATAGATAAGATGGTAAAACTTCTGCCACATTAAAAACAAGACAAACTCAAAATTTGCTACTTACCGCATTCTGTTATTGATTTTTATTTTAAACATTCCTTATGGCTTCAATGTTTGGTTGGAACAAGCTAGTGTCTTGACACTATGAAGAGAAATCAAAGAATGTTCAGTGAATTTTTGTTTTTTTGCTTAACCAGCAGGAAATTAGCAAATGCTTTTTAAAAATTTTATTATGAAAATACTGTACAGAGGGGTTACAATTACATGAGCAAGGTAATCAAGCATCGTTATCAAGCGTATCAAGCTTATCAATGCTTATCAAGCATTGTTGCCTCCTCCTTTGTTTACCCTTACCATCCCTGCCAGCAAATGCTTTGAATTATCTTCAAGTTATAATTTTCTGTTATGCTTTCTCAAAATGACCTCTAAGCAATGAGGTGGGTAATGACTTTTTGCTCATTGGTGCTAACACGGCTATATTTTGCTTACATCTTTCTTTTGAGGATCTGGAAGCAAAATAAATTGACATCATTTCCACTATCTAATGCTTACACATTTAAAATCCAGAGCATACAGGGCAGGGAGCAGAACCTCTTATTATGTCAACAATTTGCATTGGAATTCAATTTCTAAAATCCATGCATGTGTACTCTTATTTACTACCACAATTCCTTTTTATATCAGCAGCAATCCACAGGCATTCAACTGGAAGAATTAAAATAAACCCCCCATCCCCTCCAAGGAAAAACTATAGGGTCTAAAACAGGGTTGTAGATAAATAAATGACAGGGTGGAATCCTTTCCATTCTTGCTGACCATTGCTAAAAGGAGCTGGATTTTTTTTTTTTAATCCATGTAGTGTATTTGCAGCTAAACCAAGGCAATAGATGATATCAAAATATTTAAAACTTCAAAATAGAATACATTTACTAGTTTCTGCATCTATTTAGTTTATACTTTGACAAACCCACTTCATCTTGTAACCTATGAAAGAAATGAGAATTCTGACTAGAGTCTTCCAAGATACTTTATTGATTAAAGAATGGCAAGACAATTACCACCAAAATAGTGCTGAAGAATCAATTCTGGTTTTCCAAGGTCATGCTTTTCCATGGTAAAAATTATTGCAGATGGGCTGGGAAGTTGGCTCAGTGGTAGAGTGCTTGCCTCCCATGCATAAGGCCCTAGGTTTGATTCCTCAGCACCACAGAAAAAAGCTGGAAGTGGCGCTGTGGCTCAAGTGGTAGGGTGCTAGCCTTGAGCTGAAGAGCTAAGGGACAGTGTCTAGGCCCAGAGTTCAGCCCGCACAACAGGCCCCCCGCCTCCTCCCCAAAATTATTGTAGAGCAAAGGAATGAATTAGTATTTTCAGAAAAACTCATTCAGTGTCAGACTCCTCTACCTCCCTTTCTTCACATTTTTCATTATATTTCCAGGGAAACAATTTCAGCTTAGTTAGCTTTATGGTCCCAGTACCCAGCCCTACATATGGTAAATATTCATTGAATGACTACTGGATGAATCCCACTTAGACATGACAACATGTATAGGTTAACATGTATGGGACAAGTTAGTTTTTCAAGATGTAAATGTGAAGCACAGCAGAAAAATTTTGCTCACAGAACTTTTCCTGATTTAAACATGTTATGAACAAAAGTGCCTTCAGTGTTAAGTACTGGTGGTCGTGGTTCATGTCCATAATCCTAGCTACTTAGGAGGCTGAGATAGGAGGCTTGAGGTTGGAAGCCAGCCTAGTCAAGATAGACCACAAAAATCTTATCTCCAAAAGAAAACTAGATGTGTGAAGCTGCGGCTCAAGTGCTAAAGCCATCAGCCTTGAACAGAACAAGCTAAGGGACAGTGCCCAGGTGCTGAGTTCATTGTTGAACTTGGTTGTCGAATGCTGTCCCAAATTTAAGAGATGTGAGCAGCACTGCTACTTTTTTAAATGAGAAGATTCTCATGGGAATTCCTATTTTTATATCTTTGGGAATGTGAAAATTTGGGAGGCTCTGGAAACTGATAAAAGGGGAAAAGTTAAACTTTGTTTTTTATTTTTCCAGTGTATTTCGAAACTATTTGGTAAAAGATAATGCAGGTTTCTCCATAAACCAGCTAAGCAAATTCAATTGGTAGCTGTACAAGGGAAAATACAACATTTCTTTTCAAAGGCAGGATATAAAAGCAGGTGCTCATATTGCAGCTGACCTTGATGAGTTCAGAACATGCTGGAAATCAATCGCTGGAATGTGATTATTGATATATGTTACTGCTCACATCATATGGAAATAAAGCCGTTCTGGAGGAGGAAAAAAAAATCCAACTGTAATGGAAATACTTCTCATAAAACTACCTTGTCTGCATCTCCTTAAGGGTTTTCCCAGCAATGCAGTACAATTCAAAGTCGACTGCAAAATGTGAAAGCCTTTTTTAAAAAACAAACAAACCACAAAACAAGTGAATGCTGCTACATGAAAATGATTTCTGCCCAAATTATAATGCGAAGGAAAGCAAAAACCAAGGCTCCCCCACCCTGAACTTACATATATGCTTTCTACACAGCAGTTTTAAAACATGAACATTAAAAAAACACCAAACCCTGCAGAGTATCTTCAAAAACCAAGCCACTGAATTACTGGACGAAGTTCCCCCAGAAATGAAGGGTAAAAGGCACACATGCTCAGCGCGGCCCCCCCCAGGCCCCCCGCAGCCCCCCGCAGGGGAAGGCGCACGGCCCCCGGGTGTCCGCTCACCGCAGCGGGCCGCGCACTCACTCGTTCGTTCGCAGCTCCGGGACCTCCCGCGGCAGAGGCGTCTGTCCGGCTTTTTTTTTTTTTTTCTTTTTCCCACCCCTTTTAAAATTTAATCTTTTTCTGGGGTTTTTCTTCCTCTAAACCAAGCAGCGTGGTGGTTTTTTCCGGGACCGGTCGCCGGAGAGGCGCCTCCCGCCCGCAGAGAGCGCGCGGGGAACCGGGGCGGGGGGGTGGGGGGGGAGCGGGAGGAGGGTCCCCCGAGTGGCCACCCCCCTCCTCCGGTGACGCTCCACTTCCTGTTACACTAAAGGCATCCCCGAGAAGCTGGGTCTTGTAGTTTCCAACCCCAGCTCCAAAACAGCCAGTCCCGCTACACCCCCCACCCCCCAATTTCTCCTAGGTAACAACTTTTAATCCTGCACGTGACACACCACCTGATCACAGCCGATCGTTTCCCCCGGGAAGGCTCCCCGGAGGCGTGTGTGCCGCGATCGGGTGCGGGGAGGGGGGAGGCCTGCTGGAGGGGGTCACCCTGGGGTTGGGGTGTATGTGGGGGTCACTCCGCCGCACCCCACGTGGCCGGCTTCTGCCGGCGTCTGGCACTGAGATCCTGGATGGTGGCAGTGGCGGCTGCCCCGGGAATGACCTGGAAGTGAAAGGGACCTTGAGGATTTGGGGGTGTCGTGGGGTTGGGAACACGGAGGAAGCAATGCGTGCACGAAGCTCAGTGCGACGGCCTCCGCGGATCCCTGCGTGAGGGAGTTCTTCTAACTACTCAATGTCACCGCACTAGTGACTCCCGAGCACAGGCAGCACAGCACATGGCCTCTAGCCACGCTACCCAAGGGCACCCTGTAGGGGGTTAATGGAGAAAGGGTAGTACCGAGCAACTAACT
Organism: Dipodomys spectabilis; assembly: GCF_019054845.1. Classification (NCBI taxonomy): domain Eukaryota; kingdom Metazoa; phylum Chordata; class Mammalia; order Rodentia; family Heteromyidae; genus Dipodomys; species Dipodomys spectabilis. The sequence continues at coordinate 10,267,058 of NW_024870679.1, read as the reverse complement.
AGCATCCGGGATTCCAAACCCCGCTCAGCAAGTCGCATTTCCTTGCAACCCGCCTCAGGCCACGCCCACATCCGCAGGGGCCCCGCCCGCCCCGCGGAGACGCCTCCCGTCACCGTGGAGGCCACGCCCACCGGCCTGGAAAGCAGCCACGGAGACCCCGCCCCACGTTCCCGCCTCCCCCTTTCCCGTCCCAGGACGCGTTGCGCGTCCGAGACCGGAAGTCGGCGGGTTCCCGGGTGCGTGTCCGTGTGTGTGTGTGTGTGTCTGTGTCTCGCGGCGGCGCGCGCGGCCTCGGCCCCCGGCCGAGCTCTCGGGGTTCTCGTCCTGAGGGGCGTCGCCTGCTGTCACTGTCACCACCCCGCGGAGCCCCTGCGGAGGGGAGCAGGCCCGGCCCTGTCGCCGGGCGGAGAAGATGCTGCCCCTGTCCATCAAGGATGACGAGTACAAACCACCCAAGTTCAATCTGTTCGGCAAGATCTCGGGCTGGTTTAGGTGCGGGGGGTTGTGCGTGCGCGGAGCGGGGGGGGGGGGCGGCCGAGAGGGAAGACCCCACGCCCGAGGGGGGCCCGCGAGCCCGGGGAGGCAGATGTGGAGAAGGGCGTGCTTGTCCCGTTGGGGGGGGGAGGGAGGGGAAGATCTGGAAAATGGGGGACCCGGCTGGGGGGGGGGGTGTCCCAGCACCCGCGTAATCCCCCGCCTGTGTCGTGCCCAGGTCCATCCTGTCGGACAAGACGTCTCGGAACCTGTTTTTCTTCCTGTGCCTCAACCTCTCCTTCGCTTTCGTGGAACTGCTCTACGGCATCTGGAGCAACTGGTAACCAAAGGGGAGAATGATCGGGGCGGGGGGGGGGGGCAAGGGGTGGGGGAGACCGGGCACGAGTTGCCTAGTGCCACGTAGTGCCTCGCCGGGGAGCCCGGGCTTACCTTTGGCACCACCTCTGCTGCTGGAGCTGTCTCCTACCACCCGCACCCATCCGGCTGGGTTACATCTGTGAGGATCAAGGCCTGTCGTGTGCTTCCTCCTTCCTCCGCTTCCTCATCTTGGCGGATGGATAAAAGCCGGCTCTCCGCACCGCCTGAGTCTAGCGCACTGGGAATTCATTGGGAGAGCCCTCAGATGTCTCTTTGTGGGGAGTGGCATTTTGGATGTCTGTGTTGGCCTATCTGAGATGCTCGGTTCAGTTGGTGGCTAGGTCTTTGAATAACCTTTGATTCTAAACGTGGATTTTGGTTTGTTTATTTCTAAAGAATAACCAAATAGCTGAGAAAATGGAGGTTATTCTCTTAACTTTTCTTCTGAAACTGTCTCGTGATTTTTCTCTGGCCTCAACTATAATGGTAGAATCCCATAGAGTTTTCTAAAAACGTCTTTTGAGTTGATTTCTAGTATGGGCATTGATTTTGTTACTGTTTTTGAAACTGCTTTGGGAAGAAGTAAATTCAGTATAAGTATGGAAATGAAGTGTTTGCTGTGTAAGTACTTAAGGTTTTGTGAAGCTGTTCTGCTAATACCACACATTTAGCTGTACTAACACCATCTTTAGATCTTACATAGCTGAAAAAAAAAATCTAATGAAAGGACCAGGCATAGTGGGTCATGCCTAGAATCCCAGCTACTCTGGAGGTGGAGATGTAGGAATATTGGTTCTAGACCAGCACGGACAAAACTTACATAGAGATCAGTTCCATCTCTGCAATAAAATTGACTTGCTAGTATGTGTCTGTACTCTTTAGCAGAAGGAGAATTGAGGTCTGACTGGGCAAAAGCATGAAACCCTGTCTGAAAATAACTAAAGCAAAGAAAGGCTGAAGGTATGGCTGAGATGGTAGAGCACATGACTAGCACAAGGTTTTTTTTTGTTGTTTGTTTTTTAAAAGGCTGGTGCTGCAGCCCAGTGTAAAGCACTCATTTAGCCTACATGCTGTTCTAGGTTTCCCACCACACCTACAAAAAAATTTAATGAAAGAGAACACTCAGGATATTATTCAAAGCTTCAGGGTGAAATAGACCATGGAGACCAGATTCCAAACTATAATGTTTATGGTTTGATTTCTAATAATTAAACAGACTTAGTTTCTGTCCTTTCAGTTGTGTTTTCAGAGAAGATGGCTATCTCTGACCTTTATTTCTATTGAGATTGTACAATGATAGATGGTATCACAAGCTTTTGAGACATTTATAGTCTTAAAAATGCAAAAGTGAGTTTTTCAGCTCAACTGTCAGTTCATTTTTATTAAAAATAGTAGTTTAAAAAGGTAGTTTTGCCATTAGTTGGCTGTGAAAGGTACATTGGCACAATTCAGGTTTTTTATATTTTCATTCTTTTTTACTCAGTTTGCTCTGGTTGGCACTCCACCACTCAAACCAACCCCCTATCTGGGCTTTTTGCTGCTTATTTTAGAAATGGAGTCTCATTAATTTTTCTTCAAGGACTTGCCTTAAACTGCCATTCTCCACACCTTGAAACCATTTTGAACATTTTGAATACCCAGGAAACGCGCACACATGCATGTGTGTGTGTGTATGTGTATAGAATCTGTAGTCACACATTGATTTTTTTAATTCCATAATTAACACCATTCAATGTATTTTACAGGTTGAAAGTACTATAGTCTAACTCATACTTAAATACTTGTATTTTAATTATGAATAAGCAATTTATAATATTTATAATATATTTTACATTTTCCTCTAAATTATGTCCTATTTTTGGTATATCTTCTAGTTGTATCTTGGTTATATTGTTATATCTGTACATTTGCTTTAGTTTCTTTGTATAGTAATGCATTATATTTCATGTCATGGTGGATTTATTACCTCAGAATAAATCACATTGTGAAGTATTTTGTTCAAGGGATTCATATCTGAAGTGCTTAAACAATCTCTTTCCTGGAAAGTTAGGTGAATATACCTAATTTCTTACATATAGGGCACAAGTAAGAAAAGTACTAAAACTATTACTTTCCATGTCATTTGTCAACAGATGCCATTGCATAAGGAAAATAGCAATGATAGGTAACTAGCTCTTCTGTCCTTAGATGATTGGCTCTTTTGCCTTTGAGTGACTGGTTCTGTTGTACCCTTCCAGTTTATCCTTTCATTGTGTTCAAATCCTTCAGATTTGAAATGTAATCCTGTTATTGGTCTTACCATAATCACTTAGCAGCTATTTGTCTTTTTATGCTTATGTATATGAACTTTCTTTTTTTTTTTTTTGGTTGGTCATGGGGTTTGAACTCTGGGTTTGGGCTGTCCCTGTGCTCTTCAGCACAAGGAGAGCAAACTACTGCTTGAGCCACAGCGCCACTTCCTGTACATGAACTTTAATATCCACAATCACTTATTCCCCATTTAAATTTTTATCAGTGATATGAGGCACATTGAGAAATTATTCTGACCTTTTCATAATCTGGCTGCTTTTCTTCCTCCTCTTCCTCCTGTTCTTCTGCTTCTTCCTTCTCATTTCCTTTTGTGCCAGTCCTAACACTTGAACTTAGGGTTTTAACCTTGTCCCTAAGCTTTTGTGCTCAAGACTGGTGCTCTACCATTTTAGCCACAGCTCCACTTCCAGCTGGAGATAAGAATCTCAGGGACTTTCCTGCCTAGGCTGGCTTTGAACCTTGATCCTCAGATCTTAGCCTCCTGAGTAGCTAGGATTACAGGCATGAGCCACCAGCATCCAGCTCATAATCTGGCTTTTTATGTTATTTAGAGACCACAATTTCAGTTCCTTTGGTTGCTTTCAATAATTCATTATTTTTTTTGTGTGTCTGAATTATCTCTGTTTATAGGGCAAGTTAGCTTTTAAGTTCCTTACATTTCCTTAAAGTTCCTTAAATTTCTCACCAAAATCTTTTGTTTTAGTCATTTCTGTCTTCATCTTCATTGTAGAGAAATAAAGTTCAAGGAGTGAGTGCTGGTGGCTCATGCCTGCAATCCTAGGTACTCAGGAGACTGAGATCTGAGGATTGTGGTTCAAAGCCAGCCCAGGTAGAAAAGTCTCCCTGAGACTCTTATCCCCAATTAACTACTCAAAAAATACAAGTGGAGCTGTGGCTCAAAGTGGTAGAGCACACTAGCCTTGAGCAAAAGAGCTCAGGGACTGTCTTGCATCTGAGTTCAAGCCCCATTAACACCCTGTGAGCCCTGCATAATAGCTTGGCAGAGGCATCTCATGGCCTCTCAGGAAGGCGTTCATATACCTCATCTAACCCCTTCTCCCTCTCATCTTCCCTCCATAGCTTGGTATGGATAGAGAGGAGCAGGACATCTAATAACAGCCAACTTGGGCCTTGCATTGTGTAATATCCTGGGCCTGAGTAGGGTTTAGCCTTACCCCCACTAGCCTATGGCTATGGCTCTGCCTAGACTATGGCTACCTCTTTCTTAGAGGTGGCTGACCTTTACCAGTGATGACCAGGGGGTAGATGCCTACCTTTTGCCCAGCAACAGATGGCTTTTGTTTCCTCTCCTCTCTGCTGCAGCTTTTCCTTGTGTGTGGAGTGATATCCCTCTTCTATGTCGTAATTAAATGTGGTTTTTCTGTAGGTAATTTCTCACGAACAGGGACTGGACTGTAGAATTTTAGAGAAGCAGGCCTGCTGTTTTGTTTGTATTATAATCAGCTGATGTGTTTGTCTTTTGCAGCTTAGGCCTGATCTCCGACTCTTTCCACATGTTTTTCGATAGCACTGCCATTTTGGCTGGATTAGCAGCTTCTGTCATTTCAAAATGGAGAGACAATGATGCTTTCTCCTATGGGTAAGACTGGAACAGATCTTTTTTTCTTCATAGATCTTAAGGTCAATAAGTCTTTTCAGTTTGAACCTATCTGAACCCTTGTAGCCCTGCTCAGGCCTTCTCTTGTTCCTTTCTACTCACCTCCCTTTCTTACCTTCATGGATTGTTTTGCCTGTTTTCAAAGAATAAAGAATTGCAATCTATAGTATATTATGTTATCTATAGTATTTTATTTCTACCTATATTATTTTGCTTGAGGAGGGTAGGCTTTTTTTCTCTTGTTCCTGTCTTCATGCACATTGTCTTTCATCTTCTTCTGAATTCTCCCTCCCTTTTCTTCCACTGTTCTCTCCTTTCTTCCCTCCCTCTTTTCCTCTCCCCTTTCTTCTCTGCATTCATGATTCCTCTTTCTCTCTTCTCCTCTCTCTCTCCCTCTCCTTCTCACTGCATACCTTTTCTTTATTATTTCTTTCTCCCTGTTCTTTTCCTCTACAGTTTACCATTGTGTCTCTCATGCTGTTTCCAGTTCTCGTTCCTAAACCTTTTCTGCTTCATGTCTTTTCTCTTACTTTCCCAGTCAATATTTCATTTATTCACCTTCTCCCTTTTCCGTGTAGTTTTTCTCAGTCCCCCTTCTGCCATATTCATATTCCTACATATGTTGTCTCTTAAGCCTTTTGGTCTGTTTTTTTGTTAGTTTGTTTTTGGTATTGATACTAGAAATTTGAACTCAGGGCCTTCTGCTTGCTAGACAGCCACACTATTCCCTGAGCCACATACCCCAAGCCCTTTTGCTAGTACTATTTTTCAAATAGGATTTCTTTCCTTTTTTTTTGGTCTAAGCTAGCCTGGACCACAGTCCTCCTGTTATACTTCCTGCACAGCTGGGATGACAGGCACATACTTCTGCACTGTTTTTTTCTTCATTGAGATAGGGTTTTCAGAACTTTTTTATTTGACTGGCCTTGAACCAAGATCCTCCTGATATGAGCCTTCTAAGTAGCTAGGATTACATGTGTGAGCCACTGTGCCTGGCTTCTCTTTTACTCGTATTCCTTTTTCCTCACCAGCTTTGATTTTGTCCTTTGTATGCATGCATGTGTGCATGCATGAGCACACACATAAACACACACACAAACACACACACACAAGACTCCTGCCTTGAAGAAACTTGTGCAATACTAAATAGGCTGAGCATAGGTATAAGCTCCAGTTCAAGATACTCATAATAGAAGAGCAACTGCAGTAGAAGAAACAGCAGGGGACTTGGAGAACAGGCCAAGACTGCTGGTTACACAAAGTTATCTCTGTTTTGTCATACTTTTAACTTTTGAAAAGCAAAGCCATATAGTAGGTAGCTAGGTGCATGTATAGATGCTCATACATGTATGTGTACATACATGTCTTATTTTGAACCTGGAGGAAGAATTTAAACATCAGCCATAATTAGGCTGTAGCACTTTTTGCAAATGAATATGGCTTAGTTCTAATAGTTGCTCTGTTCAAGACTTCGCAATCATATGTCTAGTTTTCAAAAGCTTGTCATTTTAAGTCTACAATCAAGTATGACAAATGTATTAATTTAATAAAGCCAGGAGTCTAAGAATTTATCAATTTATGGAGAGTACACTACTAATCTAGGAACTAGAAACAAAAAGTTAGCAAAAAAATTTTTGCCTTTGATCTTGAAAGTTAGTGATCTTTTTTTTTTTTTAATTGTAAAGATACTATACAGAGGGTTGCAGTTACATGAGTAAGGTAATGAATACACTTCCTATTGAGCATTGTTACCCCCTCCATTGTTTTCCCCCTACCATCCCTCCCCTCCCTACCTTCCCCTAGGTTCTTTTTTTTTTTTTTTTTTTTTTGATTGTGATTAAGTTATTACATAATTTCCCGAATTTCACAGTATTGTGGAATAATAATGCTCATTTAAAGTCACAAGTTCATTCTAACTTTCCTGGAGCAAATTGTCTATCACATTCTATAACATATAACGGTGTACACATGTTATACACCATACATGTGATCAGCAGCATGGGGATATTTAGTAGTGGTTCGACCAGATGAGTGGGAGTTCTTTGTTTCTTCTTTTTTTTTTTTTTTTTGGGTCAGATCGTGGGGCCTGAACTCTGGGCCTGGGCGCTGTCCCTCAGCTCTTCAGCTCAAGGCTAGTGCTCTACCACTTGAGCCACAGTGCTACTTCCGGCTTTTTTCTTTTTGCTTATGTGGTGCTGAGGAATTGAACCCAGGGCCTCAAGCATGCAAGGCAAGCGCTCTACCACTGAGCCACCTTCCCAGCCCCTAGTTCTTTGTTTCTTAAGTCCTGTTAGTTTTGTCGTATCACCTTACATTTTGGATTTAGCATCCACTTATCAGGGAGACCATGTACTGTTTGTCTCTTTGCTCTTGTCTTACCTCGCTCAACATGATTCCTTCTAGCTCCATCCATTTCCCTGCAAATGCCATTATTTTGTTATTTCTAATGGCTGCATAATATTCCATTGTGTATAGATACCACAATTTTTGGATCCATTCATCTGTGGTGGGGCATCTGGGTTGTTTCCATATCCTAGCTATTGTGAACAGTGCTGCAATAAGAAAGTTAGTGATCTTAAGGTCTGAAGGCTTTCAATTCAGCACTAGCTACAAGACTAGGGGTAGACTAATAGAAAACGTGGGGGCTTTTTTTTGAACAGTAAATCCTGTTATTAACTAAATTCCTCGTAAGTGAAAGTTGTAGAAATCTACAAATTATTTGAACCTAAATGCACTTTTCTGTAGAAAAACAATATGCTTTGCAGTAACCTATTAATTTATCTGTTAGAAGATAGAAATATGCATTATTTCTGAGTAGAGAAATACACATTATGTTGGAATGTACTTAAAAGGATTAACAAAACAAGTAGGATCCATTTAAAAAGTATGTTCTATTGAAAATTAACCATACAACTTGTGGGTCAAGACAGGAGGGATAAACTGGGAGACAGTGAGGGAAGGGGTGACATTGTCCAAAAAGAAATGTACTTATGGGGCTGGGAAGGTGGTTCAGTGGTAGAGCACTTGCCTTGCATGCATGAGACCCTGGGTTCGATTCCTCAGCACCACATAAGCAAAAAGAAAAAAGCCAGAAGTGGCGCTGTGGCTCAAGTGGTAGAGTGCTAGTCTTGAGCTGAAGAGCTGAGGGACAGCGCCCAGGCCCAGAGTTCAGGACCATGACCGGACTCCCCCACCCTAAAAAAAAAAGAAAAGTACTCATTACCTGCCTTATATAATGGTAACCTCTCTGTACATCACCTTTATGATAACAAAAAAATAAAGAGTTTGTTCTCACCAGGCATACACGCCTGTGGTCCCAGCACTCTAGTGACTGAGGCGTGAGCCCCATAGGGAGTTCAAGTCCAGCCTAAGAATGTCTTTACATAGGGCGATCTCTCTCAAAAAAAATTAGTTGTTCATTTCACTTTTAGAAACATTTTTACAGCCAGGAGCCAGTGAGTCATTCCTATGATTCTACTCAAGAGGTTGAGATCTAAAGATCAAGGTGTGAAGCCAGCTGGGGCAGGAAAGTCTGTGAGAGTTTTATCTCTAACCACCAAAAAAGCCCTCAGTGGAGCTGCGCTCAAGTGGTAGAGTGCTAGTTTTGAGCACAAAAGTCCAGGGACAGTGTTCAGGCCCTGAGTTCAAGTCCTCCCTCCCACCCCCATTTACAATAAAAATTACATTATTTAGAAGTTGACCTAGAAAACTAGCAAAACCTCCCCTCCCCCCCCCCCCCATCCCTGCCCATGCTAGTCTTGAACTAGTAATCTTCCTGTTTTGACCTCCCAAGTACTGGGGTTACAGGTATTGATTACAAGATTATAGGTATGAACCACCACACTTGGCCTGTAAAATCAGTTTTGATGCTCATGTTTAGGACAAGAGTGATTAAGTGATGCTAGCACACTTTGGGTAAAGTTTGAACATATAAAAATAAATATTAAGCTAAAGTTGTTTCTTTCACTTTAAGCCAATATACCTTGTGGGAAAATCAAGTCTTTCTTCAATACCTCACATAGGTAGGAAGCAGAAAGGTTCAGGAGTTCACGGGCAAAGACGAGGTATTTTAAAAAAAGAGTTCAATAAGAATTATGTAAAGCTAAAATTAATTTTATAGATAATTTACAATTTTTGCTAAATTTAGTAATCTTTGAGAATTAATGAAAAGACTATAAATCTCAAGTTGTCCCTGGGATAATTCAGGTTACTTTTACTTGAGAGTAAAGCTCTCCTTTCTGAAGATTTAAAAGCTGAAAGGTATAGAGCAGAACACTTAAGGAGTTCTTGGGAAAGCAGTAAGTAAGTAAGTTCTGAAAGTCTCTATTTCTAGCCTGTTTCTTCCATTGTTTTATCTTTGGATTCTTCTTCCTTTGCCCACTCATCCTATTCCTGTTTTCCAGTGGCACCTTGAGATTTACCTTTCTCTGAATGGTCTTTCTAAACCTACTTACTCTAAGAAGGTCTTTGGCTTGTAGACATCTGGTGTTTTGTGCTGTTCTGCTACTAAACATAATCCATAATGCATTCTCACTAATTCCCTCAGTGTATGTAAAAGAAAATGGACCCTTCTATGAATGTGAGGACTTTGTTGGCACTTATAACTATTTGATATGGTTTAGAATGTCTAAAATAGATAAATGCATGATTTTACTTTAAAGAAATGGTTCATTTGTTTCTCTTTGCTTCTCTAGGTATGTGAGAGCGGAAGTCTTGGCTGGCTTTGTCAATGGCCTATTTCTGATCTTCACTGCTTTTTTCATTTTCTCAGAAGGAGTTGAGGTATAGTAGATAGTGATTAGAGTCAGCAAATTCTCTAATGAAAATGTTTATTCACTGAAGGCATGAAATAGAGCTCTTTTCAACTACCATTATTTGTTGAGGACAGTCTTGGAGAAGACAAAGTATTATGTGTGTACCACAGGAGCTTACAAACCATTGAAAAAATTAAAATAGATGTGAACCTTCCTGCAGGGGAAAGGGTGAAATGACTGTCTTTGACACCTTAGAAATAAAGGTCTAACCTGGGTAGTGAGGTGAGGGGGGGAACTTCTCAGCTCACATACATCTTGAGAGCTTTTCTAGCAGACCTTTAATATTTAATATTTAGTGTTGATGTTAATAATAAAGGAAATGTTAAGATTTAGTGCATTTACAAAGGGCAACGTTTGATGATAGCAAAGTGGAACAAGTTTATAGCCAAATAGTCACACTTGTAAATACTTTTCTTTCTCTAAGAACTACAATTGTTACTTTTTCTAAAGTCTGTGAGCACTACTTTTATTTCTCCAAATCTTTTGTCAGTTATCTTTGAATACATTTAAATCCGAAATGATTAAAGTTTGTAATATTGCCTTATGTTTTTATCAGTTGATCCATCACAGATTATATTGATGCTGTTGTATCTGTTGTTTTATGTATTTGCCAGAGAGCCTTAGCTCCTCCAGATGTTCACCACGAGAGACTGCTGCTTGTTTCAATTCTTGGGTTCGTGGTAAATCTCATAGGAATATTTGTTTTTAAGCATGGAGGTCACGGACATTCTCATGGCTCAGGTATGATGGGTAGAACACTCTCTCTCTTCCTTTTCATTCTTCTTCTGTCCTGATTACTTGCTTTAGAGAAATTGATCACTGTGAAAGTTTAACCATATATTGATTTTTAATAACAAATGCAGTGTGTTAAAAGACTTTGGAAGTTTCTAAGACCCCAGTCTTTTCTCTGTACCATGGTGATTTTGCTGTGGATCCCTCCAGGTATCTGCAGCTTTTCTCTCCAGAAGAGATACCATTCCTACAAAACCAAGTATTCAGGAAATACAGAACAAATCTAGTTACTAAAAATTTAGTGTGAGACAAATATACCATATAGTGTGTTGTTGAGATCCTGCTATTTTGTGTATAGTCATTCCATTTTGTCTGGTTAAGAGGTATATAAAACTTCCTGGTGTGGTTCACTTCGATATTTTTACCATGGTTAAAAATGGATGGATTCAGGTCACTAAATCCATATAAAGTATGCCTGTGAACATAGTACAAGTGTTTTTCCATATATATGCTTATTGTACCTGCTAATCACATGGAACTATTTATATTTACATTCTAGTTAATTGAAATGAAAATAAAGACTTTACCTCCTCACTTACATTTGTGACATTTAAGTCACAAATTATTATACTTGTGACATTTAAGTGCTCAATAACCACAGGACTCTACTGTATGGACGGTGCAGATAGAGAGCATTTCCTTATTGCAGAAAGTTCTTTGAGTACCTTATGCTACCCTGAAATCTCTAAGCAAAATTGGTCAAATATAGTATTTTTGTAAACATTTTCTTTTTAATGGGCATTTGCAAACTGCCTACTGAAATGTCTATAATTCACATGTACTCCAAGAAGTGAATTTACTAATTCTCCACCCATGTCAATATTTAACATTGCAAATTTAATACAGTTTTGCTAATAATTGGATAAAAATGTTTTCTAATTTTATTTCAAATTTCTCTGATCATCAGTGAAGTTGAACATCTTTCTGCATGTTCTCTCAGGCTAGTCTTCTAGAATTTTCTACGATTCTTTTGCTAGGGTCTATTGTCTTTTCAATCCATTTATTATATAAATATTTTTACAATTCTCGTGCTTTGTGTTTTGTATGTTGCAAATCTTTTGCTATTATATAGCTTGTCTAAATATTTAGGGGTTTATACTTTGAAAAGAGTGTAGTTTTGTCTTAAAAGTTTTTAAAAATATATTTTATGCTTTTTTAAGGAGGTTGTTATTCCCAGGACATAAATACAATCTCTTAAATTTTGATTCTTTTCATTTGATGGGTTTTTAAAGTTTTCTTCCTGTTTTTTTCCCCCACTACTTACAGTTCATTCTTTTTTTTTTTTTGGGTCTGGTCGTGGGGCCTGAACTCTGGGCTTGGGCGCTGTCCCTCAGCTCTTCAGCTCAAGGCTAGTGCTCTACCATTTGAGCCACAACGCCACTTCTGGCTTTTTTCCAGGGCCTCATGCATGCAAGGCAAACGCTCTTCCATTGAGCCACCTTCCCAGCCCCTTATAGTTCATTCTTAATGGGCAAGCTAAGCCTTAACTTTTTTTACACACCATGAATAAGCAGATTTTCCGTTACCATTTATTAATTGGCTCTTTGTTTTCTTAAGGCTCTTCTGAGGATAACAAAGTTAATTTATTATTCACTAAAATTAATTCAGAATAACTTTATCCCAATATATGTATGTCTCCTTGCTCTTTATTATATCAAAATACATATTTATTTTTACAGACCCATCAACACAGTTAGCAATTACTGATTTATGCAACTGCCTTTTAAAGCAGATACTAGAAGAAGAGTTACAAATAAAATTATGTAAATATATCTAACTTCTCTTTCCTATCATTGTGGTTATATTTGCCATTGCTTCTTTGTTGTTATGGGTTTGAGGTACTATGTAGTATCCTTTCATTTCACTATGAAAGACTGACTATTATTTTCAAGGGATAGGTTTTTGTTCATCTGGAATGTTTTAATCTCCTTTATTTTAAAGGAGAGTATGTAATAGAATATAAAATTCATAATTGAGTTTTTTTCTCCCCCTCTCCAAAATTTTAGTAAGCTTCCATTGCTTTCTAGCTTCTATGGGTTCTTTTGGAGGCTAGAATCTTATTGTAGTTTCTTTGTACTGTTATCTTTCTGTTGCTGTGTTTTTTTCTTTGTGTTTGACTTTCTATGCTTTGACTATAGTGCTTTGAGATGTGAGTCAAATTGGAGTATTTTCCAGCCATTGTTTCTTTGTGTCAGTATTGGGGCATGAACTCAGGGCCTTCTCTTTGCTGGTTAATTGGAGATAAAGTCTCATGGACTTCCCTTCCCAGACTCTTTGAACTGCAATTCTCAAATCTAGCTACCCTCCTGAGTAGCTAGAATTACAAGCATGAAGCACTAGCCCCCAATTCAAATACCTTTCCCTCCCTTCCTCCTCTCTACCCCTCCCTTTCTTTCTCTTCCTCTTCCTTCCCCTGTTCCCTTCCCCTCCTCTTGCCTGAGATTGTTGCCTCAACAAGGTTCAGTAGTTTCTTTAAATATTTTTCCATTTATTTTGTGGTATTATTAGTTGCCAGAGTTTCTGAAATGATTAGTTTTTAGTTGTTTCTGCTATATTTTTGTTTTGAACAATAGTTGGTTGACCAAGGTCTCCTTTTCACCATTCTGGAAGGTAATTTCTATAGTCACCATCTTTTTACATAATGTAATACTAATTTGATCCTCCAATATAGAACTTATTCTTGTACTCCATAATAGGAACGCAGAATGGTTTGAAGAAATCTGTAACACTTTCTCCCAGTAAATTTTCATTGCATTGAACCTAGATTTAGAGCATCTTATCGTAATCATCCATGCATTTTTACATACTTTCTGTTCTGATGTTCTTTGTTTCCTAGGCCATGGGCACAGTCATTCCCTCTTTAACGGTGCTCTCGACACGGCCCAAGGCCATGGAGATCATTGCCATAGTCATGAGATGAAGCACGGTGCTGCACACAGCCATGACCATACTCATGGCCACGGTCACTTCCATTCTCACGGTGAGTGCTCAAACCCTTTGCATATGAGGAGAGGTTCTGTGTCATCGCCTTACAAGCAGCTTTGTACCCACCCTGTGCCAGTCCTTCCTTATCTCCACCTCCCTCCAGCTCTTCTACTGTCAGTTTCTGCGTGATTTGACATAGATTCTTCATAAAAATGATATCATGTACTGTTTATTGTTCTGTGTGTCTAGTTTATTCATGATTTAACATGTTCTTCTCGTTTATCCATGTTGTCACAAATGGCAGGATTTCTTTTTCTAAGGCTGAATAGTACTCAGCTGTAGATACCACCTTTTTAAAATTTTTGTCCATTCATCTTTTGGAGTACATGTAGGTTGCCTGCATGTCTCAGTTATGGTAAACAATGCTGCATTAAACAAGGAAGTACAGGTATCACTTACAGATCCTGATTACAGTTCCTTTGCATCTTACCCAGGAATGAGATTGCTGGTGGTGTGGCAGATTTTAATTTTTTTGAGGCATGTCCAAACTGTTTTCCATAGTGTCTGAATCAGTTAACATTCCTGCTTGCAGTGTGTAGTACAAGGATTCCTCCTTTTCTCCACATGCTTGTCAATACTTGTCTTGTTTTGTTTTTTTGATACTAGCCATCCTGCCAGGTGTGAGATGATACCTCATTGAGGTTTTGATTTGAATTTCCCTGGGGATTAGTGATGTTGAACACCTTTTCATATACCTGTTTGGCCATTTGTATGTCCTCTTTGGAGAAATGTCTGTTCAGTTCCTTTGGCCATTTTTTAATCAGGTAATTTTGTTTTCCTTTTGTTTGTTTGATTAGCTTTGTAGCTATGTAGTTTGCTTGTAATTCTGTTGGTCTGTGTTTGCTCATTTCCTGTTTTAGTCTCTAAAATTTGCTCGTTCATAATAATTGCACTAGTATGTGTTGAAAGCTTGCTTTTCCAACTTTTCACTCATGCATCATTCCAGATTAATTCTGAAAATTACATTTCTCTTACACATTCTTACATTGATTTCTTAAAAAAAAAATTGTATATCCAAGATGGTGAATGTGTTAAGCTTTGCACTGTGGTGAGAAAACAAAAGAGAAAACAACTTTAAAAAATTCTTCATGCAAAGCCGGGTGCCAGTGGCTCATACCTATAATCCTAGCTACTCAGGAAGCTGAGATCTGGGAATCATGGTTCAAAGTCATCCTGGGCAGAAAAGTCCATCAGACTCTTATCTCCAATAAACTACCCAGAAAAAGCTGGAAGTGGTGCTGTGGCTCAAGTGATAGCTCTGAGCACAAAGAGGCTCAGGGACAGTGCTGAGACCCTGAGTCAAAGCCCTAGGACTGGCACAAAACAAAAAAGATTGTTTATGCATTTTTAAAGAATCTTCTTTTTGGTATACCATATATGATACGTTAGAATGAAAGTTCTACATCATTGTGTGGACTCTGCCTTAGTGATTTGAGAGCCACTATCACCTATTCAAAACCATAGAAGCAATTAAAGATCCTCCATCCTGTTTCTCCTTTAACTCTTAGTTTATTGCAGAGTTTTATAATAATAGAGTATATTTGTAATTAGCCAAACTACAAAGTCTGTCAAAATAATTCTGTCTCAGATTTTTATATATGGATATTAGCCATAAAAGACAACATTTAATTTGAAATATATATATAACAATTAGGTATATGTATAATAATTAGATTTAAAAAAATATTTTATAAATAAATAATACTCATTGGCTTAAAAAATGGATTTTGACATCAGTTTTTCACCATTGTAAATAAAATACTAAGAAACTGTAAGTAGAGCTTTCCACTGTTCCAGCAGTTTCAGTCAATTCTTTGAATACCTTCAACATTATGTTCCACAAGTTTAGTGATCTATCATCAAACTTTTTAAGGAGATTGATTAATTGAGACTTCTAGTAACTAATGCCTACATTGTATTGAAAGCTAAGAATTAGAAACTACATTGCCTATGAAAGGATTTGCTGACTATCATCATTTCAAGTGGTGCCTTTTATGTAGCCCTGGGCTTTTTTTGTACTTCTTGAGCTATGCAAGGTAGTAAGATTCTGTATAGCTAAAAGACAGAAGAATCAGTCTATCCTTTAGGTATTCTCAGGCCAGTCGGTTTTAGAAAATTCTGCTTTTGAATTTGATGAACTAGAATTTGGGTCCCTTTTATGTGTGGAATACTTTACTCCTTAACCAAACTCTGAACAGTTCTTGGATTTAGTGGAATGCTTGCAAAATGTGCAACATAGCATGATTATATAACTCTAGAACCAGCCTCAAGGGAATTTCAACTCATTGTTGATGACATTCAACATAGAATTGAAGTTGAAAGGACAAAGAAGCCATAAATTAGTGAAATTAATTTGCATTGTCTTTCTCCTTAAAAAGACTATATGTTTCTTGAAAACAAGAACTATGTCTTATTGATCTTTGTTTTAACAAGATTCTAGCCTAGTCCTGGCATATAGATCAATTCATTAAGCATTGTGTTTATTACTGTGTATATACCCTTTATGTGCTTGTTTTACTATCTTGCTGTAATCGTTTTCAACCCTTAACTAAGCAAACCCAGGATGAGTGTGCACTGAATGCTTTCTGATTTTTTTTTTTGAGTATTTGTATAGGCTTTCCCAGTTGAGCATCCTGAATGCAAACTCTGAAATGCTTCAAAAGCTGAACTTTGAATATGAAATAGTCTCAGATTTTTCAGCAACTTGAATTCTAGATAAGGGATGCTCAGCCTATAGTTTAAAAAGGATTTATATCTGATTTTGATTTTTAGAATTACTTGGTAGAGATATAGACAGGGAAGTTTTTGTTTTGCTTTTTTTAAAAAAAAAAATCACTAGAAAAGCCAGTCTCTGTTTAACTTTTAGCACAAATACTACGCACGCGCGTGCACACACACACACACACACACACACACACACGTAGACTGGGAGCAAATATCATTTTATATGCATTTGTTGAAAAATAAACATTCATAATAGCCTGAAACTATTCCAGTAGTCACCATTCTAATAAGCAATATTGATCATTAGTAAGTGTTTTTTCCTCCCTCCCTACTAGATGTTTTGAATGTGCAATATGTTGCCAGGAATATTCTAAGTATTTTACATGTGTTAACTTAAAAAATTTCCTCATGAACTAATGAGGTAGATAAAGCTTTTGTTCTCATTACTAGGGCACAAAGAAACCATAGTAATTGAAAATTTAGGGTCTGAACATGTGGATGCAGTCCTTAAAATTTGTGCTGTTAGCGGTTCTGCCTTCAGTTTTCTGTAAGTGCACCATGGGACTCTCTGTAATAGAGCCATGATTTCCTTTCATCCAGAAGAGACAGATAGTCTCACTGGGAAATACTATGAACTCTATGTTTATTGGAATGCTGCACTGTGAGTAAAGCTGTCTTCAAAAATGAATGAATAAATAAATAAAATAAAGCCACTCAAATTCAATAATGTAAGCAGAAAGATGTATTAATTGCTCTTAATTAGTTAGTAGAATGTGGGACCTGTTCCTCATGGCAACTGGGGATCTGGGCTCTTTCCCATCAATGGAATTCCCACACTTGGTTTCACACAGCCTTCTCTGTGGATCTCCAAGCTGTATATTCTTGGGAGCCTTGGAGTGCTTACAGCTCATGTACACCTTGGTCCACAGCTCTGCCACACTCTGGCACTTGACTGGAGGTGTCTAGGGACTTCTGGTTAGCTGTGTACCTGAGAGAAAGAAAGAAATGACTTTGCCAATCCAAAGATAAGATATGTAACTAAGAAGATGATTAGATTTGCAAACTTGGGAATTAGGTTGTTTTTGTTTTTTTGTTTTTTTTTTGGGTCCAGTCGTGGGGCCTGAACCATTTGGGCCTGGGCGCTGTCCCTCCGCTCTTCAGCTCAAGGCTAGCGCTCTACCACTTGAGCCACTGTGCCACTTCCAGCTCTTTTCTTTTTGCTTATGTGGTGCTGAGAAATCGAACCCAGGGCCTCATGCATGCAAGGCAAGTGCTCTACCACTGAGCCACCTTCCCAGCCAGAATTAGGTTGTTTTATATAACTTCCAGTATAATAGACTAGCACTTTCAAAATACTGATGTCAAGAAGTTTATCTAGATCTAGCTATAGACAGCATGTGTGCCTTGATAGAGAACTGAATTTTTACAATAGTTGTACTTGTTGCAGTCTTTTGATGCCAGTGCATGGTACAGTCTTATGTTTTTTTCTAGTTCTTTTATAATGTTCCAGAACCCAGGTACATGCTCTGTCAGTGCTGCAGTGATGAGATTGTACTGGACAGCTCTTTGGTACTGTCAGTGAAAAACTATTGACTACAGGCAGGCATTCTTAGTCCTTATCAAAAACCTTGTCTGTCCTGATAATCCCTTCTTGGGTGGGAACCTTTTTCTTGCCAGAGGCCATTTGGATATATGTATAACATCATTATGAACCATAACCAATTATCAGTAAAGGCAGATGGACTACACATAGCCAGTGAGAAACACAGTATCCCTCCTGTCGTGATTTCAAGGGCCTTAGATGGCCTGCAAGTTCCCCATGCCTGCTTAACCAAAAATGTTGCTCATCTTTAGCTTGTTTACTGATGTTTTCTGCTTCAGTGTAAAGAGGTCTAGTAACTTTCACTGCATTTAAGTATGGAAATGATGGCATTTTTCACTTTTCTCTCATAAAGGCAAGGTTGTAACAAGAGTTTTTCTCTCATCTGTGTAGAAGATGTTCCCTATCCACATAGAAACTATTATAAAAGTACTGTTTGTTCGCTGTATTCAAGTTACCCTGGTTCCTGTCCTGGATCTCTTACAACTTCAGTAGTAAATCAAATCTTCTTGGACTTTTCCAATTGCAGAAATATTAGAACATATTTTACTAGCAAGTTTGCATTCTGTTTTGAGTTTCTCATGCTTCTTAAAGAGTTTCTTAATTCAGTAATTTCCAAAATACATTTAAAAATTACCGTTACTAAATTTACCTCTATTAATTATTTTACTAAACTTTAAAAATAATTTTGTAGGTCTGATGTGGCCACATAGTCACACATCCTTCATGATACATTTAAATGAAAAGGACTCTGAATGAATGGCAAAAAAAATTGAATCAAGAGTTGAATACATTTTAAAATAATTTAACTTAATTCTCTACAGATGGTCCTTCTGTTAAAGAAACAACAGGACCCAGTAGACAGATTTTACAAGGTAAGACAAGCTATTTGTGTATTTTATAATTGTATGGATCCATTTCTATAAGTTTTAGTTGTCTTAAATGTTTAAGAAAATTGCATAATTAAACTACATTTTAAAGTGTTTGCCTCCTTAGTGATTATTCTCTAGATGCCCTATTAGGTAAGTCAGCCAATATTCCTTTGTCCCTTGGTTTTTCCTCATATTTAGTATATAAATATCCAGCCCATGGCTCTAGTAACACTGAGCTAATGTATTTGATGTTGTTGCATCGTTACTCTTCTCCCATCAATAACATTCAATATGTTCCTATTCTGTGGGGAAGTTTAGAGCTAAAAAGTGAAGTACAATCTGGGTGCTGGTGGCTCACACCTATAATCCTAGCTATTCAGGAGGCTGAGATCTGAGGATCACAGTTCAAAGCCAGACTGCGCAGGAAAGTCCATGAGACTCTTATCTCCAATTAACCACCAGAAAACCGGAAGAGGTGGCTTCTGGGTTTTCCTGAAGAGGTTTATTTTGTCTTCTAGACACTATTTTTCCATTTATAAAATTTACAGAATTGTCTTAGAACAGTTTTAGTTGAAATAATGATTTTAGATGCAGCTATGTCAAAGCTATAATTTAGTTCTAATTCTTTTTTTAAACTTTTGAAAATCACAGGTGATAGGAAAGGAAGTTAAGTATGGCCTCCTGTTGTCTTTTATACAAGCTGTTAGGAGAAAAACTTTAGTGGCCTCAGGAAATTCTAGTCCCAGATGGTAATGATTTTAGTCACCAGCAGAGGGTGCTATGTGTATTGTGTATTTGGAATTACAAATTTGAGCTTTTTTTTTTTTTTTAAGTTGAATACTATTACTTCCCCAAAGACATTATTTTATTTAACTTTTGTACTTTTTTCAGTCAAACATTTACAAGAATTGTAAAAAACAGTTTGATTCTGGGCTGGAAAGGTGGCTCAGTGGTAGAGTGCTTGCCTCACATACATACATAAGGCCTGGGGTTCGATTCCTCAGCACCACATAAGCAGAAAAGGCCAGAAGTGGCACTGTGGCTCAAGTGGTTGAATGCTAGCTTTGAGCTGAAGAGCTGAGGGACAGCGTCCAGGCTCAGAGTTCAAGCCCCACAACCGACAATAAAACAAACAACAACAACAACAACAACAAAAAACAGTTGTTTCTGTACTTTATTTGATAATACTACTATTTATTGAGAGCAAGTATACCAGATGTTGTAATATCAGTATTCTGGAGGCTCAGAAAGGAGGATGGCAAATTTGAGGTCATTCTGGGCTACATAGCAAGCTATTCTCACTGAGGCTGTAGGACTATATTATGAGATCCTATCTCAACAGCAACATGAAAGAAGAAACAGAGGCAAGAAGGGGGAGAGAGAAAGAGGGAAGAAGAGAGGGAGGGAAAAAAGGAAGGAAGAAGGAAGGAAGGAATGCAAATATAACTTACCATTTAGATTCAAAGCCCTGTTGATTGATAAATGAAAAGATTATTTAGGTTCTTAAATTGTTACTGTCTTGTTATGTAGCTATTAAGCAGTGGATATACTTAGGGGTTTTTCAAATCAATATCTCGTTTTCTATATATAAATTGAGTACAGTTCTAGGAAATACTGCCATTTTAATTTGCACAGATGTTAGATACCATGTTTACTTCTGTCCTGCTTTCCCTGTAGGTGTATTTTTACACATCTTGGCAGATACACTTGGGAGTATTGGTGTCATTGCTTCTGCTATCATGATGCAGAATTTTGGTTTGATGATAGCAGATCCTATCTGTTCAATCCTCATAGCCATACTTATTGTTGTAAGGTAAGTGCTGCACTGTGTTACTTCCAACTATAAGGCAGAGAGAGGCAGTAAATCTACTACTTAAATTATAGGTCTAAAATACCAACAAGGATATCATTTTCCCTTTGATCCTTAAGAAGTTCTTAGTAGATTCTCTTTTATCTTCATAGTTTTTCTGTGTTTCTCATTTATTTTTTTCTTGGACGTAGATATTCCTTTTTGCTATTTGGTAGTTAAGTTTTTCATCATAACTCAAATTAGCAGTCATTTTTCTAAATCTGACACTGTGTAGTGTAAAGCATTGGACATGTAAAATGTGTTAATTACAGTTAGAATGTTATAGTTAACATCTAAATCTAGATATCCATGTCTATAGGTATCTCTCAGATTATCAAATGCAAGTAGAAAGTCTTATCTACTAGAACTATTTTTAAAGTCACGATTATGTTGCAGAAATCTCATAGAAGTTTTTGCTGAGATAAATTTATGTCCAGCCTTCCCCCTCATTGAGATGATATGGTTCTTTTTTAATTTTATTTATTATTTTATTTTTTATTGTGAAAATATTGTACAGAGGGGCAAGATAATGAGTACATTTCTGATCAAGCATTGTAGCCTCCTTTGTTTCCCCTTCCCATCCCTTCTCATCCTCCCCCCCACCCCCCACCTAATCCTCCCGTCCCCCCCCCTCCCCTATAACCTCTGCTTTCACTGTATTTGATGTCGGTATAATTTGTGGAGGGGAAGGGGAAAAACAAATCGTTTAAATAGGGATACAGGTGGACCCATTGCAACAATGAGATATACAAGTCGTTATGTCAAAAATGAAATGGTTCTTGAAGGTGCATCTTATTCTTAACTCTTTACCGTGTCATTGCCTGATACAGTGCTGTTGTTGTGTGTGTGTGTGTTTGTGTACGTATGTGTGTAGGTGTGTAAATTCTCGTAATTGCTGAATTTGATCATGTAGTTAGTTTCATTGGAGTTTCTTTTATCCTGGGATATTTTTGAAAGAATAATAAGATTATTTGTAAGTGTTCCTTTATTTGACTATCTTTAGTTTCTTAGAAATTTGCATAGTATGTCTTAATCAGAGTGTTCTTATTTTTCCATATGACTTTATTCAGTAAAATTTTCTTTGTAATGATAACCAAGACAAATAGAGGTGGTATTATGATTTTTTTTTTATAGCTCATAGTTGAGAAGGGTGATTGTAATAGAGTGTGATAAAATTCTAATGTTAAAACCAGTCATAAATGGAGAGGTTCAAGGTTCGGCCCAGAAGTAAAGATTTTAAACATTTAGGTGACTTTTAAATTTCTTAATGTTATTTGTACAAGGAAGCACCTGGGGTTTCTAAAGCCTAGAAGGCCTTTTCTTCATCATGGAAATCTTACTCCATTGGCTAAGTTCAGCATGGATCGTTCATATTCTAGAAAGCTTGACTCCTTTTGTATTTTTTTGTTTTGTTATGTATTATAGTCTTAGTTGTTTGCTTCTTAAGAGTAGCATCTCAGTATTTACTTTTCTTTGTCGCCACTATTATATCTTGTTTGGATAACTGACAATCTCCAAGTTGACCTGTCTCTCTCCTTCTAGACTTTTCCCAGTGGCTCAGGTAATATTTCTCTGATGAAGAGTATGTGACATATAAAACGATCTTGCTTTAAATTAGTTCTTGCCTATTCCCCTGAGGATAAAGTCAGTCTTGAGGCTCTCAATTCTGGCTCTTCAGTTCCCTAAGTGTGTATGAGTTCTCTAGTTTCCAGGCTTTGCTCATGTTTCCTCTGTCCCAAACCATGTTACATTTCATGCATCCTCACCCCTTCTTCCTCCCCTCCCCCACCTCAAGCCTTTCAATCTTTCAGATCAGATTTAATTTAAATGGTTCCTCTTTAGGAAATATCTCCTGATTCTCTCTCTCCCAGGTGAGGTGAAGTACAACCATTTATTATATACAGAGAGTCAGGGTTATTGCCTCTGTCATGCTCTCTGAAGGCAAACTGTTCCATTGTTTTACAGTGAGCATCTAATTCTGCCTGGAAGAAAAAGTTGACACACTAACCTTGAATCAGAATAGAAGTGGTTTTTTCTTTTTTTTTTTTTTTTTAACCAATCTTGCAAATTACTAGGAGTTCTAAGTAACAAGATTTATTTAGTTCTGTTCTTATTTCTTTATGTCACAAAGATAATGAATGAATACAACACAGGATTTTTTTTTAAATCAAAATATATCCCATTTTTAAAAAACATGCAAAATCATTTCCAGCAAATACATTAGTAAGTATATGTTTCTAGCCAGGGTCTGAGATAGACAAGATCCTTCCTGTTTTAATCTTATATGATAGGGGAAAGATAGAGAATCAAATTAATAAATAAACCATTCAACTATCAGTCATTTGTGCAAAGCTAAAATAGGATTATAAAATGGTATGTAAGTTGTTACTTTACATTTGAAGGAGTCTTTAAGCTGAGATCTAAATGTCACAGGAGAGCTTGATGAAAGAAAATATTTCTAGTCTATTCTTTTTTTTTTTTTGGGTCCGGTCATGGGGCTTGAACTCTGGGCCTGGGTGCTATCCCTCAGCTCTTCAGCTCAAGGCTAGCGCTCTACCACTTGAGCCACAGCACCACTTCCGGCTTTTTCTTTTTGCTTATGTGGTGCTGAGGAATCGAACCCAGGGCCTCAGGCATGCAAGGCAAGCGCTCTACCACTGAGCCACCTTCCCAGCCCAATATTTCTAGTCTAAAAGGCCAGCATAAACTTTCACTGTAAACAACTTTGGCACAGAAAAGAGGCCAGAATTGTTGAGATAAAGTTGGAGAAATAGGCCAGGGATAGTCACACAGGGCTTAGAGTTTGGATTTTATTTTCCAATCATTGCATTGGGAAATCATAAAGGAGTGACAATATTTTAAAAATCCTTTTTACTAAAGTGAGGGGAAGATTATACATACAACCAGAGCAGGTAGATAATTATTACCATGACTGAGTAAGAAGCCATGGTCGTTTGATCCAAGGTAATAAATAATCTAATCTAGGAAGTAGAGGGAGACAGGGATAAAGTTGGCAAAGTCTCTGAGTAGAGCTAGCAAGATTTGTTCATGGTATGAGTGCATGGTCAGGGCTGAATGAACAAGGAAAAGCACAATGCTTTCTAGAGATTTCACCTGGCTGAATTGAAGGATTTTTTTGGGGGGGCGGGAGTGGGGGGGGGTCTGGTCTTGGGGCCTGAACTCTGGGCCTGGGCGCTATCCCTGAGCTCTTCAGCTCAAGGCTAGCACTCTACCACTTGAGCCACAGCACCACTTCCAGCCTTTTTTTCTGCTTATGTGGTGCTGAGGAATCGAACCCAGGGCCTCATGAATGTGAGGCAAGCATTCTACCACTGAGCCACCTGTTTTTTCTTTAAAAGAAAAAACATTGACCATTTATTTCATTGACCATTCTTGTCTTTTTTTTTTTTTTTTTGTCAGTTGTGGGGCTTGAACTCTGGACCAGAGTGCTATCCTTGAGCTCTTTAGCTCAAGGCAAGTGCTCTAGCCACTTCGAGAAGGAGGTTTTGTTGAAAGAGAAAAGGCTCGGAGAAATGTTTTTCAGAGTTGACTCCAGATCAGAAGTTCTGTTTAATGGTTGTAATTTTGGGATTTCTCAGTAGATATTTATGTGGAAATTTCAAGGAGGTGTATGAGTATTCAAAAATGGAATTCTTGGTAGTAGTCAGCTAACCGTAAGACCAAACTAACGGTATAAAGTTTCCAACTGTATGAATGCATTACTCCCATTTCTCCCATTTGCTTGGAAAATATCCCTTGATATGGTACTTCCAAAATAGTGCTAGTCACAGCTAGCAAACAGCCAACATTTAGCTTCCAGTGGCAAAACCTATTCGTTATCTTTGTCTAGATCCTACTGACCAAAATGTAGATACTTTTATTTTATGTATACATATATACAAATATATATGTAATGTGTGTTATATAATTGGATTTCTTTTAATGGTAAGCTTTTAACATTTGTATTATTTGTTCTTTTTATCAGATAACCAAAGTAATACAGGCTGATTGTACAAAAAATTCATTGTTGAACTGTATAATTTAGCTATTGAAATGTCTCATAATCATACCTTCTAGAAAGAATAGATAACTGTAATCTAACCTAAAATTGTTCAACAAATACTGTGTGTCCACTCTGTACCAGGCACTTAACAACATAGGCAAGGACTTTATCTTCATGGAGCTGACATCATTACGGGGGTGACAGCCAGTGAAGTAAGTGAATATGCAAATACATAATTAATGTAATGTCAGTGGGTGAGCAGTGCTATGAAGCAGGGTAGGAGGTGGTGTCTCAGAAGGGCCTGAGAAGTCCCCTGCATGCGGTGACATTTGAACAGACCTGAATGGAAAGAGCAGGGCATGGATCTGTTAGAGGAAGAGCATTCCTAGTGATCACTACCATCTATAAATGCACTGAGGCAGGAGTATGCTGGGCTGTGTAGCTGGGGTGAGATGAGCAGGGCAGTGTAGGGCCGGGTTGGGGTGAAAGATACACATTTGGGCTTCATAAGCTCCCATATGATATTGACAGCCATGAGATTGGGTGGGAAGAGAGAAGAGGACAGAGGACAGCTCTGAGGGAGGTGAGGACAGGAGACAGCAACAAGGAGGAACAAAATAGAGTAGAGTAAGGAGAAAAGAACAGAGCCACATTGTGTTAGAGGCCCTGTGAAGAAGCATTTCCCTCTGGAAGGGATAATTGGCCCTAGTAACAGCTCCTGGGAATGGTACTTGGCTGACATGACAGACACCACACTCCGAAGAGTGATAAGAATGAAGAGTAGCCCTGTAGAGACTAGGAGGGAGGAGGCGTGACTGGCAACTGCAGTCAGCTGTTGAGCCCTCTGTGGTGCAGGGGAGCTGAAGGATTGCCTGGCAGCCCCGAGGAGGCCACATCGGGGGTTGATGGTCATGAATTTAAAGGGAAAACAGTCCACACAGTTGCAGGGTTTTCTCCAGCCTTCTTTAGCTACTTGGTAAAAGTTAGAGAATTGTCAGAGAATTGGACTGAATAGATTTGGCATTTTTGTCAGGTGAGTACTGACAATGAGAAAGGAGCAAGGTGGAGGCTGTGCTGGGAAAGTAAGATTGGAAGGCTTTTGAAGCAGTGATAGAGTTAGTGGCTTAGCGGTTCTTTAGTGAGAGCTGTGTGGTACTGAAGGAAGTGACCTGGAAGTAGGGAGAGCGATTCAGATTCTGAAATGCTTAAAATTGAGTTCTCAGGTCTGAAGTTTAATTCTAGAGGTGAGGAAAAAGGTCTTCATGTGGAGGGAAATGGTTGGATGGATTGTCTTTGTGGCTGTTTCAGTCAAGAATAATGAAAGCAGTAGAGATAGATGGATGAACCCGGTGCTTGCTGCAATGACTGCAATGACTGAAGGGGAGCAATGAAGAATTCTGAGGCTGGCATTGCACATAGGGAGAGGGTAGAGTCCTGGGATGGGTGTGGCCTTCAGGAGAGTGGGGAGGTGGGGGAATTGGGACTGGTCTGAAGGGAGTGGGGATAAGTCTCTCACTGTAAGCACTTAGGCTCCAGGAAGAGTCCCAGGGTAGGACCCAGTTTTCCCTACACTTTCTCCATATTCAGAGAAGAGGCCGAGGAGGTCACAAAAATTATGCATTTAAAAGCAGCCCGCTTAAAATTAGAGAAATAGTTAGCTTGACAAAACTTGGTAACCATGTAGTAAAAGGTGAGGAAGAAATTACCCATAGTTCCCCTGAACTGTTAAATATATGAAATGTTTTTCTAAGAATTCTTCAAGCCTATTCTGAACATTGTAACATATAATTATAGAAAACATGAAAAATACTGAAAGTGTTAAGTAAAAGAAAGTCAAGACTATAACATTCAGAAACCGCATAACCACTGTTTACATGGATTCGGTTCATTATGTGAAGGCATGGTTATTAAACATTGTGAGCATCTACAAAAGGCTTGATTGTTAAGCTTAACCATCACCAATGCCCTTCAGGCTTTCAGAGGAAGTAGAGCTGTCCAATAGAATACTCATTATTTTGAAACAAAGTTTGAAGGTGATTTCTAAGGTAGTTCTTCTTAGGAAATTCTGGGTGAAACAGGCTTATACTGTGGTATGCTTATTTTTCCTGCAAAAGCAGATTGACTATAAAATTGAGAATATAATTTTTTATTTTCTGAAAATATACTTCCTGTCAGAAATTTCAGAATAGTCATTCCTTTACTTCCAGTAGTAAGATAAATTGGAATTGAAAGTGAATTCATAATTTAAAATGATGCCATGTAATGCACCTGTAGCTTTTCTTTTCCACTTTTTTTTCTATGCATGGTGGAAAATAAAAATAAGAACAAAACAAATGAGATTTGTTACCACTGTGGTATTTCTGAAGCTTTACTGGATTATTTATTTATCCATCAGTTTTCTGCCATCTACCATGTGTTGCTTCTGTACTTTGACCATTTGAATATAAAAAGAAAACCTTTGTAACTAAAAGTCTTTTTTTGTTATAAAAAGTTTAAAGTAATATGTTCTTTATCATATTCTAGAAATTGCCCCTAACTTTTTTGAGCCAAATGACACAGGCTTTTAGAGATGCTAAAAATGGCCATAAATAGAGCAAGAAATCTTTAAAAAGCACACTAACAAAAAAGAAATTAGGCATTTGACATTTTAAGTAGTGAGTGTTCCTGCATACAGGATTTGAATATCATAATCCTTTTGAAAATTCTTCCTGATTCCTATACTGTTTGTAAGCAGACAGTAATCTTTTTTAGATGCAGGAAGCTACTATATTTTCAAATAGTCATATATGAAAAACAGATTTTTTTTCAAAACTGTTTTTGGGTGTTCCCTAACAATTTCCGTTGTGGTTTGCCTTTCAAGTGGTTAAATTTACAAACTACTTTGGGGGGACTAAGGTAGTTTGTCAGAATTGTAACTTGCTGCCTGCATAGGTATATAGAAAAAGCAAATGTACTGGAACATTATTGCATTGTAGTTGTATTTGTAAACCATTATTCAAAGCCTTCATAAAACCATTTAAATGCCTCATTTGTACTAATGGATACCAAGCAGCATAGTGCTTGTCTAGCAGCCTTTCTCTAGTGGCATTCCGTGAGGATAGGCCCCCATATATCTGTTTGGGCATAACCATTAACGTTTTACATCTGAAGCTTGGAAAATACTGATTCTGCATTAGCTTTGGGATAATTAAAGAAGGCACTCAGATCCTTTGTGGGTTTGATGGTTCGGGTGAGGAACCTTAAGAAAGACCTTGGAAATAGTAGAAGAAGCAGAACCATCAGAGTGATGCTACTGAGAATTTTGAACTTAAGAAATAGTTATGTAAGAATGACATTTAATAATCATTCGTGGTTGGAAGCATGGCTCAGTTGGTAGAGCACTAGCCAATGAGCAAGAGTGGCAGTTACTGAGTTCAAGTTCCATTCTTAGACTTAAGAAGGAAAAGAAAAGAAAAGAAATAATCAGCAAACATTCAGTAGTTTTCATTGAGCCATCACTTGTTTTATATTCAATACTTTCTTAGGTCCTAGAAGGTTATAATACCATTCAATTTTTATCATTATTAATAAACCACAGGGAGTTGGAGAGAGAGAGAGAGATGGAAAGACAGAGAGTTAGCTCAATTACTATAGTTCAACATAAAAGTTTAGCACTATGATCTCTGACTTGGATGTTCATGATAAAACCTAACTATTTTGCAATGTTTCCTGTGGGAAATTAGGCTTTTTAAGCAACCAGCTTAAAAATAACCTGAAAACTGATTTTTTTTTTTTTTTTTTTTGGGGTCCGGTCGTGGGGCTTGAACTCTGGGCCTGGGCGCTGTCCCTCAGCTCTTCAGCTCAAGGCTAGCGCTCTACCACTTGAGCCACAGTGCCACTTCCGGCTTTTTTCTTTTTGCTTATGTGGTGCTGAGGAATCGAACCCAGGGCCTCAGGCTTGCAAGGCAAGTGCTCTACCACTGAGCCACCTTCCTAGCCCCTGAAAACTGATTTTTAGGAGTCAATTTAGGTGTGAAGTGTTTTTTTTTTTTTTTTTTTTTAATTTAATTTTATTTTATTTGTGAACATACTGTACAGAGGAGTTACAGTTACATGGGCAGGATAATGTGTACATTTCTTACCAAGCATTGCAGCCTCCTCCTTTGTTTATCCTTCACATCCCTTCCCAGCCTCCCCCCTCCCCCCCTAATCCCAATCCTTCTCCTTCCTCCCTCCCCCCAGTGAAGTGTTTATTCATAATTGAGAAAAACACTATATAACAAATCTAAACATTTGTGCAAACTGAAAAGCAACTAGTGATTCCATCTTCCACTCTGCTAGCATTGCTGAAATCCATTTATTTCTTCTTTTCATAACAACACACACACCCTCTACCTGAGGAACTCCAGAGCAGTAGTAGTAGCCTTTTAAAACAACAACAACACACACACACACACCCTCTACCTGAGGAACACACACACACACACACACACACACACACACACACACACACACACCCCACACACACACACCTCCCCCCCCCCCCCCCCCATCTGAGGAACTCCAGAGCAGTAGTATACGAACATCTGGCAAAACCCTGGAAGAGGCTGATTTGTATGCAAATAAAAACAATACAGAGCTTATTGCGAAAAGTAAACAGGTGTTAGAAGCTAGATCTACATTGTCCCTGAAAGGTCCCTGTTGCAAAGGCATGGTCCCAAGAATAGTGCTGTTGAGAAGCAGTAAAACCTATAAGGGGTGGGGTTTCTTTCCTGCTTCCTGGCTTTCCAGTAAGTAAGCAGTTTTGCCTTGCCATGCACTTTCCACCCAAGACTGAAACTTCTAAAACCCTGAGTCAAAACAAATCTTTTGTCTTTATAAGGTGATTTCTTTTCAGGGTATTTGTTACAGATGGAAAATGAGTTAACACAAGGCCCCAGTGTAAGTATAAATGGTCAGTTGATCAGGCTTCCCTCTTTTAGAACTGATGGTACCTTACTGTGACTTACAAAATAAATCTCTTATGATAAAGAGCTCTGTCATTCACCCCTAATCTTCCTTTCAGACCACAGTTACCTTCCACAGTAGTTCCTGTGTACCACTCCATGATTAGTTAACTTGTGATTTGTGAGGGATATGCCATACTTTGCTCATAGTGTTCTGATCTCTAGTGCCTTTCTTTCTCATCTATTCCTTGTCAGTTCTGCTTCTCTAAGGCTCAACTTTAATGCTGATTCTTCCCTGAAGCTTTTCCTCCTATTCCTATTTATTTATACTTGTAAGGTGATAGTATGTCACTGAATACATGTCCCCTCCAGGGCGTTGGAATGTGTCCCTGTATACATGTCCCCTCCAGTGCATTGGAATAGGTCTGCTTCATTCAGCTTGGCATCATTTTGCTCTGTTACACTCAGACTTTTGGAACTGTATTTTTTTTTTAATCAAATGTGGATTTTTGATGGCTTCCAAATTGTTGTGATTGTCTGCTGAAGTACTTCATAGAGTGTTTACACATGATACATTTAGCCTGTTAAAAGCTACATTTACTCAGGTGTCTTTATACATGTTTATAATCCCAGAACTCTGGAGGTAGATGTAAGAGGATCAGAAGTTTTATTTAGCACTTTACCCTGGTCATATGTTCATTGGCCTGCCTAGTATTGCTGGGGAGAAGTTAATGCTAGGAGTTAATAAAACTCTACTACTATCTATAGACTAACCACATACTCACTATGAAGCTATTCAGTTTGCAAATTTAAATAATTTAGAATACTGAATGCTGTGAATTTTCTATTTGTAGCTTGACTTTGATACTTTCATGAAGACCTTCACAATGAAGACTTGTTCATGGAAATACCCACTCTACAGCTTAGTCTTCATTGTCTACCCAGGTGGTCGTATCAGACTATTGAGACAAAGTCCTTTCTGTGAAAGAAAGTCTTGTTTTACTTTTTAATTAAACAAAAATATGAATACCCATCTCCATGACAACCATCTTACTTTTGACAGCATCATAAATGAAAACCTGCATTCCTTACATAGCATTTTGTAAAGGCACGCATTTTAATAACTCCTTTTGGTACTGGCTTTTGAACTCAGTGCCTTTACCACTTGATCCATAACCCCAACCTTAATAACTCTTTAATAATGAAACCTGTGTTTTATACAAATTAGCTTAAATTGGCATCTAGTTTTTCCTTGTTGTTGCTATATGATATATGTGACATATTATTACTATCAAATGTGATTTCCTTACTATTATAGTGAGTAATAGTACTTTATATAAAGTTTCTAAAGTCAACTTTGGTGATAGCTTGAAACATTTTCCAGGGTTTACTTTTTGAAATTAATCCTCCCATTTTCCTCATTAAAAAGAGTTAAAGCTGGGTTCTGGTGACTCACACCTATAATTGTAGCTACTCAGTAGGCTGAGGCCTGAGGATGGAAATTTGAAGCCAGATGGGGCCGGAACGTCTGTGAGACTCATCTCCAATTAATACACACACACACACACACACACACACACACACACACACACGCGCACACGCACACGCGCATGCGCATGCAAACAAGCAGGTGAAGTGGAGCTGAAGTGGTAGAATGCTAGCCTTGAACACAAAAGCTCAGGGATAGCACCTACCCCTGAATTCAAGCCTCAGGAGCTCCTTCCCTCAAAAAGTTAATATGTAAGTTAATTGCATTGCAGGAGATACAGGCTTTTACTGTTGTTTGACAAAGGTTTTAGGGAACTTCTCTCAGTAGTGCTATATTCTTCATGAATATTTGGCAGGTAGCAGAGGAGAGATAATACCATGCTGGTTTACAGTGTATCTGAACCCAGAAAATCCTTATGTGGGCCAGGGTACCTTGTGTCTCCTCACTCTTTGCCTTTAGGAGACAGGCAAGGTATAAGACTGTGCCACAGGTTTATGCTGTTTTCATTAGAGGCTTATAAGAAAGCAGTTGCTCTTTTTTTTTTTTCCTTTTTGTGCTACCCCACAATTTACACCCTGGCCCAGTCTAGGCTACAGACTTATCTGAGATGCAGGGTTATTTTGCAAGCTTATGTGGTTGTTTGCAGAAATAATTGACTTAGAGATACACAAGTCATAGTAGTTTTACACCTTCTGTAGCAGCAGAGCCTCTCGCCTCAGGGAAGCCTCCAGTCCCTTCTTTGTTTAACTCAGACTTGCCAAGGATAAATTCTCACTTGAGTGATTAAAAATCAACTGACTTGGGACCTATATTATACTTACAAATTCCCTTTACTTTTGATATTCTCTGTTGGATAGAAAGCAGTCACAAGGTCTTCCTATACTTAAGGGTGAGGAATTGCATAGGTGAGTGACCCGTGGGGGTCACTTTAAGCTATGTTACCTGCACCTTATGTTTCTCCTCTGTGTTCTGCAAGCCTACCTAGCCCAGAACCTGCAAGAGATGATGTTTGTGGGGCAGCATGGAATGAGGGCGGTAGATGGCATTTGGGGGTATGAGTGGATGACAAACTTGGGCTGCTTCTTCCTCACGGTTTGTCTTAACTTGCGCTGTGTACATAACAGAAATTTATTCTTGCCTCATTTCTGCCAAGTTATTTGTATTTTGTGGACCTCTTTTCTTTTTTTTTTCAGCCCCCTTCATTAATTGCATTGTCTCAATTGTTTTAAGAGTTTCAAAATCTATTGGTAGAGGTTTAGTAATTCAAACCGCACATTAACATTTCAGAACGCCACGTGCTTCTGCCTCGGTTAAGTCTTTCTCACGTGTGGTGCAATGCATCTCTGTTTATTGGAGGTTCTTTCTTGGGGGGATGTAAACGCTTGACTCTTTTGGTGTTGTGCTCTTTGTATTAACAGCGTGGAAGTCACTTAAGTGTGGGTTATTCTATATTCCAGTAGTTTTCCATTAGCATTTGAACACCTTAAGTGGATATTAATAAATGCCATGACTACACCTTGAGGAGGTACCTGTGATGAGATAGTGCAGGTGTGCACAAGCCGTTCCTCAATGCCTTGACTCACCAACTCAGCTGTAGCTTTGTTAGAGAACAAGTTGTCTTAACCTTGCTGAGGCTGATTCTACTATTTTCTTAAGATTATTTAAGGATGCTGTGAAGACCAAATTAGAAATATTTATGCAATCCCTTTAAAAGCTATTAAGTGCTATCTAAAAGAAAAATCTTACAAACTCTTTACTAATTTGACATTTCACTGGTATTTTTGCTCCAAAGACCTGTTGCATTGGGTGTTACTGCTAAGTTTCAGAAGCTTAAGGAAAAGGGCAACTCTTTTATGCCTTGGCTCCGAGTTCTAGGTTGTCTCATGGTATCCAACTGTCCTCCTTACAGAGTAAAGTACGTAGTCTGTAAATATGCATTGATTTAACCGGTAAGTTCCAGAAGCTCAATATAAAGGAAATTACATTCATAGATGATAGGACTTTAGATGATCTGTTCTTTGCTAGGTTTATAAAATTCTAGCTTATATCTGAATATTTTTAATCATTATTCATCATCATGCATAAACCATTTTTTCTGCAAATGTGACTGCATATTTACTTTAAATGTAGATTGCATTATAATTAAAGGCTAGTTTTCTTTGGCTTTTTTTCCACTAAAGTTTTTGAGTGTATTTAATATATAACTTAGTCCTTAAAATTTAGTTGTTATTATAAAAAGGACATTTTCCTTTTCCTTTTACAGTTATAGATTGTAAGAATGCTATGTAGTCAAGCACAGCAGCTCACACCTATAATCCCAGCCTCTTGCAGGTTTGAGTTCAAGTCCAGCCCAGGGATGCAGTTTAAGGGACTTCTCCTCAACTAATAAAAGCTGGGCATGGTGGCTCATCCTGTTATCACAACTATTCTGAAAGCAAAATAGGTGGAGCGTGGTCCAGACTGGCATCAGCATAAATTCAAGACCCTATTTGAAAAAGATCAAAGAGTTGGAGGCATAGTTCAGGTGGTAGACCTTGAGTTCAATCCTCAAACTGCCAAAGTAAAAAAAGAAAAAGAAGAGGGACTGGGAAGGTGGCTCAGTGGTAGAGCGCTTGCCTTGCATGCATGAGGCCCTGGGTTCGATTCCTCAGCACCACATAAGCAAAAAGAAAAAAGCCGGAAGTGGCTCTGTGGCTCAAGTGGTAGAGTGCTAGCCTTGAGCTGAAGAGCTGAGGGACAGCGCCCAGGCCCAGAGTTCAGGCACCATGACTGGGCCCAAAAAAAAAAAAAATTAAAAAAAAAAAGAAAAAGAAGAAATCTTTATAATATGCAGGAACACTTAATACATAAGCCAGTTCACAAGTTCAATCAATAGTTGTGTTTTGGATGTTTGGTCTCAAATTTTAGATTTTTTAAAAAAAATTGGTGCCACTACTGGGGTTTGAACTCAGTTCCACTTGTCCTTGCTTAGTTTTTTGCTCAAGACTGGTGCCATACCATTTGAGCTACACCTCCACTTCTGGCCTTTTGCTGGTTTATTGGAGATAAGAATTTCAGAGACTTTCTCAGGCTGATACCAAACCTGAATCGTCAGATCTCAGCCTCCTGAATAAGGATTACTAGCATGAGCTACAGACATCTGGCTCTAGACAATAATTTAAGTGGAAAGTTTTTGTTGAAATTATGATTGTCGACATTAGTCTAATTGTCCTTCCAAAGTTTTTATAATGTATACTTGTCTGTTTTATTTGCCTTGTTTATGATTGCTGTTAGAGAATTTTATTTTTTGCTGAAATATGGTGAGCATCTTGAAAGCTACTTCTGAAGCAAAAGATTAAAATTTGTTTTCATTTGCAAAGTTAGTGACAATAAAGACTAAATAACTGTTGCTTATTTAATATATAATTTAAGCTTTTAGATTAGTTAGCTCTATTAGCAGATGATTATAAATTGACTTTACATTCAGCTCTTGAAGAATAAAATTATTACCTTGTATGACTGGTAACCTCAGACCTAATGACTCATCCCTTTTCATATATAGTAGGAAAATAGTGCTTCATTGTGAGAGTTAGAATTGAGTTAGTCAACCAAAAGCGAACCTCTAATTGTTGCCAAATGCTTACTTTCTGGGTTTGGATGTGGCTCTCAGTCTTTGCTCAGTCAGGAATTTGCTAAGCTTGTCTTTTTCTGCATATCCTTTCATTATGGCTAGATAGATCCATGCCGAAATCTCTTCTATAATTTCCCATTACGATAGTTAATCAGAAAAATATGGACACAAGATCCCAAGCTAGACACAATTTTGAAAGTCAAAAGCTTAAGTTTCTACCAGTGTCTTTTACCTTTTATGGTCTTTGAAATCACTGTGGAAACTGGTCTTAGCTCTGAAGATGCTATCATGGGATTGAGCAAACACCTTCTGCAGCTGTCAGACCTAGTGTGGCTCTTACAGCTGAAATTCTTACATTATTTTAAAATTGCTATTGGTCAAAAGTGATGGGGAATGTCCATGTGCTATGGTGAAGTGCTTGCTGCTGTTGAATATGCTTTATCTAATTTTTACCTAAGGAGGCAACAGTCTGAATTTTACAAAATAGCCAAATCAGTAATGAGTGGGAGCATCCCTGGGGTCCAACTGTACAGTCCCACATACTACTTTTTAGGATAATTGTCAACTGCACACCCTGGCTAGGACTGCTCAGGGCTAATCATGGTGTTTATGACTCAGGATGGCAGTAACTACGTCCAGTTGTTGCTATACAACTCTAAAATAAGTCCTATGCTTAGTATCTTATAGGTGATTAATAATTGTTGGTTGTATTGATTGCTGCAATGAAATTCAGTATTAGTTAGTGATGGAGTGAATTGGCTTGCCAAATGTCTATTGTCTCATTTTGATGATACTACTTTAGTATCTAAAGGTGCTCTTCCCCTTCTCTCTCTCTCTCTCTCTCTCTCTCTCTCTCTCTCTCTCTCTCACCCCCCCTATATATATTCTCCCTAGTTTTCCTGTAGTTTGGCCACTTTTTCATATTGAATGAGAAATATTTAAATAGAGAAAATTGCCTGGATATGTAATCTCTTCCTTTTATGGAAGAGAAAAATGCTGTTTTGGGAGGTGATGTGATTTCCTCAAAGCTATCAGTAAAGGATATTTACAGGCAGAATTAGAACTCAGATATCATGATTTTTATTTGTGTATGATTTCCATCTCATATATCTAGCAATTATTAGCATTTTCTTTGGATAAAATTTGAAATCATCAGAATACCTAAATTTAGGAGGCACATAATTAAGAAAAATTACTTTTCTTAATCTCAAATGGAAAGTTATTTTGGGCCTCATAAGAAGTACAGTAAGGAACCAAAGGGAAATATGAAATTTTTTGGTAGTTAATTAGAGATAAGAGTCTTACAGAATTTTCCTGCCCAGTCTGACTTTGAAGTGGGATCCTCAGTTCTCAGCTTCCTAAGTAGCTAGGATTACAGGTGTGAGCCACCAGCTCCTGGCTTATATGTGTGTGCATTTTTCCCAGAAATCTTTACCTGTCTAATAATATCATAGAACATAGAAACAGGTACTCCTGTTCAGTTTAAATGGGTAAATAACAAGTCCTTACTGTCAGAATTTGTAACTCCAACCTCCGTCTGCTTTCTACCTATTTTTCCTTTAACTTTCTCCATCCTGGCTTTGACTCATCTGGAAAAACTCTTTCATTATGGCATTTGTTTCTGCTAGAAGTCCTTTCCTGTTTCTCCAGATGTATTTGCTTGTTATGCCTTTTCTCTAACTGCTAAAAATCCTATGTGTTCTAAAAGGTTTATTATTGACCCTGGGCCGTGAGTGTACTTTTAAAAAATTAACTATCTGTGATTCAGTCAGCTATAAATTCTGTTCCATATACATTTATGTACCAAACACTGCCTGAGATCCTGGGGACACTAACACAAAGACACAGCTCACCCCTTAAAGTAGTTTTCACTGTGGAGTGAGAGGGGAACTACCTCATGATTCCTGTGCAGTGTAATATTTTCATAGACAGCATTGCTTTTCTGTTGTTATTTGAGACAGGATCTTGCTATGTAGTCCAGGCTGATCACAAGCTCTTGTTCATCCTGCCTCAGTCTCCCTTTTTTGAATAGATTATTCTGTACTTCTATAAAGAATTTTGCCTTCATTATCAATGGATATGTAACAAATTACACAAAAACCTATACTTAAATATGAGAACAGATTCCTAGTTTCTTTTCTTTGACCTAAAGTACCTGAGATCTGTGTATCTTTTATTCATTCACCAACAATTACCATGGGTCTACCGAGTGACCAGTATTTTACTAGGGTACTGGGATTATGATATTGGGAAGTACAAACATCATTTCTGTTCCTTTTGGTAATTACTTCTTCGCACCTGTCAGAAATACCACTAGTTCTTTTTTTTGGGGGGGGTGGGGGGTGTCTGGTCGTGGGGCCTGAACTCTGGGCCTGGGCGCTGTCCCTCAGCTCTTCAGCTCAAGGCTAGCGCTCTACCATTTGAGCCACAACACCACTTCTGGATTTTTTCTTTTTTGCTTATGTGGTGCTGAGGAATTGAACTCAGGGTCTCAGGCATGCAAGGCAAGCGCTCTACCACTGAGCCACGTTCCCAGGCCCACCACTAATTCTTAAGGCACAGTTCGACTTACACTCTTCCATAAGATAGATATTCCACAGCTGTTATCAAGCGAATTGTACTTTGGGCAATTTGAGTTTCTGTAGGGTTCAAAAGTAGTGTACTAGCTTAAGCTACTAAGGGGCATGAAGTTACTTCTGCCTTCAACTCAGTCCGGAGCTTTTGCAACCACTGTGACTCATTGCAGTCACTGGGGACCTTTGTCAGTGCATAGATGCCTAGGCCTTCCTTCAAAGGTTCTGATTCAGCTTGTCAGAGTACAAAGCAAACAAGACTGCTGGGTGAATCTGATACTTAGCTATATTAGAAAGATATTGCACTAGAGACAAGTCACCATTATTCTGTTGGATTTTGTACATTTAATCACCCATACAACCTAAAGCAGCAGGCTTGAAGACCAGTTACATTAACACCGTTTTTAGGGTCCTCTTTTTAGAAATGCTTTTTTAGAAATGCTTATTACATCTGTAGATAGAGCCAAAATTCCTGTTTGTTTGTGTGTTGGGCTTGAGCTTGGGCTTGAACTCAGGGTCTGGGCATTGTCCCTGAGTTTTTGTGCTCCAGCTTTTTGATGGTTAATTGAAGAGTCTTATAGTCTTTCTTACCTGTGCTGGCTTTGAACTATGATCCTCAGATCTCTTGAATAGCTAGGACTAAGGTGCGAACTATTCATATCCAGTTCCTGTATACTTTAAATAATAAACTATGAATGCTAACCAACTACAATGAGAAATATTCAACAAGTTGACTGATGCGTGAATTTTATTTTTTTCTTTACAAAATGATTAAGGTAATTTGCATGTACATATTTGATTAATATGAAGGACCAATGGGCTCAAGTAGGATGTCCTTACCTTAGAAGGTTGAACTCATGCTGTGTTTAGACTTAAATGATTCATTATTCTATTTATAATAAGTTTGGTCTTTTGTACATTGATCTATTTTCTCTTGTTTTTATTTTAGTTGGTAACTTATAGTCACATTGAAAAATCTAGACCATTGACTGGTGGTTCTTTGTATTAGTCTGATACATACTGCTTTGTTTTACTGTAAGAAAGAACACTCTTACTGTTTTGCCAAATGAGATTGTCAGAATGTGGCCTTGATCATTTGTTGTCTTTTCCTTAGTGTTATTCCTCTTTTAAGAGAATCTGTTGGAATATTAATGCAGAGAACTCCTCCCCTGTTGGAAAATTCTCTGCCTCAGTGCTATCAGAGGGTAAGTTTCATAGCTTCTAAACCATGGGTTTTTATGTTGTTTTCAGCTTCTATAAATATTGGTCACATACGTGTATAATTTAGTCTTTCTTCCAAGATTAAATGCTGACCACAAATGCCATTTATACATACCATAATAAAAATCAATGGAAAATACTGAGTTTGACTAATGAAAATGTAGTAAAATGTTTCCTCATCTAGAAATTAAGCAGTTCTTTTAAAATAGAGAATATGGACAGCAGAAGAAATAATTATTTACTCATCATAATTGGTTTTAGTTCTCACTGTGTACCAGATAGTCTTCATGCTGAGGAAATAATGCTAAGCCAGACAGATGCCAGCTCTGTTCTCGTGAGCTCACAGTGTAATGAGGAATACATTAAATGAGTTGATAGATAAAATATTACTCATAATAGTTGCAAAAGAAAGCAAGCAAGGCGGTGGGATCGGCATGGATGGCTACTGTGGACTTGCTGAACAAGTCATATTCAAGAAACTGAAACCAGAAGGAGCCAGCCATGTACGGACCCTGAAGAAGAATGTTCCAGAAAGAAAACCACTAACCTGGAAGGGCTATGGCTGGAGCTAAGTTAGTGTGTTTGAAGGAAAGAGGACCACAGTGGCTGAGGCATGATGCAGAAAGGGAGCAGTGGCTTGAAGGTTAGAGAGGGGGCAGCAGTGCGTTCTGTGGAGGCAGGCCTTGGACACTAAGACTTAGACTCAGCTCTAGTTTGATGAGAAACATCAGGAGCCTTTGGGCAGGCGGAGTGTCATGGATCTTGTGTCTATAAGATGATTTTTTTCTCTATGTATTGAACAAATTACAGGCAGCAGAGAAAACCAGTCAGGAGACCATTGCCATCTTAAGTGAGGAAAACAAAATAGTGGTTGAGACTGTAGGGGTGGCAGTGAAGATGGAGGTGGACATTCAGGATGTTCTCTGGGTAGTGGATTCCTAGTGGGAGAAAGGTGTTGCCTCACAGCTTGGTGAGCACTAATGCTACTTGTTGAGGTTGAGGCTAGGTTGGTGCTTGCTTGGAGGGGGATGGACAGTCCCCCATCAAGAGTTATAGTTGGGATATTTTATAGTGAACTGCCTGCTCTTCCAGGGAAATGGCAATGGAATTGCAAATCTGGGATTTGGGGGACAGATTAGGACTAGCAAACCGAGTCATCAGTATATGGATAACATGCAAAGAATTGCTGAGACTACTCTAGGAGATAATGTAGTTCTGTAACTGTGGCCCCTTGGTACATCACCTTTATGATAACAATAAAAAATTTAAACAGATTTTTTTTGTTAGTACTGGAGTTTGAACTCAGAGCCCCACACTTTCTAGGCTTTCTCCTGGCTGGTATGATACCACTTGAGCTCTGACAGCTTGCTTAGTCATCGTTAATGGAGGCCAGCGCATAAGTTCATAGTAATGGAGGCCAACGCATAAGTTCATAGTCTAGATATTGGTGTCATTTCACAAGAAGAAGTATTTACTTGTTTTTAAAATAGAATATTTCAGATAAACATCATCCCATAGAACTTTTCCCAGTAATGGAAATATTCTATGTCCACACTGTTCTGTGTCTGCACTGTCCAAGACTGTCCAGTATGGAATCGATGCCACGTGTGGCTGGTATAACTGCCTTTCTTAAATTAATTAATGCATGTCTAGTGGCTATGTATTGAAGAGCAGAGTTCTAGATCATGATAATAGTGGTGCTGGGGGAGAGGGAGTAAGTGGA
The DNA here is from genome assembly GCF_019054845.1 of Dipodomys spectabilis. Classification (NCBI taxonomy): domain Eukaryota; kingdom Metazoa; phylum Chordata; class Mammalia; order Rodentia; family Heteromyidae; genus Dipodomys; species Dipodomys spectabilis. Next base: position 10,227,098 of record NW_024870679.1, on the reverse strand, counting down.
GGAACTGGTCAAGCTGCAGGACATTGATGAAGGAGTGGAGCTCCTGACAGTGCAAGGACATACCCACACTTCCTGGAAGGTTCCGTTACAAATAGAAGCAGACAGTGGAAAGAGGAAAGCAGACAGTGACAAAAGATTTTTTTGTGTGGCTTCTATTTTTTCTTTATTGAAAAAGCAGTGATATCATTCAGGAAGATCAATGCTACAGGAAAATGAAGAAACTATCAGAAAATCTTTTTAAGATCTTTTGTTAACCTTGAAGGCAAGACCAGTGACTAGGATTGTGGAAGAGAGGACACGGGGACCACTTTCTGCAGGAAATATTCATTAGTATGTCTGCTAACATAACTGAAAGAAAGAACCTTGGTAGAACACCTGCCTAGTAAGTGTGAAGCCCTGGGTTCAAATCCCAGTACTTCCAAACATGCAAAGAAGTAGCAAGAATAGCCGGGCGCCAGTGGCTCACGCCTGTAATCCTAGCTACTCAGGAGGCTGAGATCTGAGGATCGTGGTTCAAAGCCAGCCTGAGCAGGAAAGCCCGTGAGACTCTTATCTCCAATAAACCACCAGAAAACCAGAAGTGGTGCTGTGGTAGAGTGCTTGCCTTGAGCTGAAGAGCTGAGGGACAGTGCCCAGGCCCAGAGGTCAAGCCCCACGACTGACAAAAAAAAAAAAAAAAAAAAAAAAAGAACAAATTATTATGGGGTGCCTGCCTAGCAAACCTGAAGCTTTTAAGTTGTAACTCACCAAAAATAAATAAGAAGAAAATAATGTTCTCTATTGTTATTTGTCAGTGCAAACATCTTTTGTTGTTGTTATTGTTGTTGGTACTGAGAGTTGAACTCTGGGCTTCATTCTTGCAGAAGGCTCTCTACCACTTGAGCCACACTGCCACCTGTTTTTGGTTTAGTTACTTTTCAGATAAGGTGTTGAGATTTCGGCCAGGCCAAAGCTGGACTGCAGTCCTTCAGTATACCTCCCACATATCTAGGGCGACAGGGTGGCACTAACTATGCTCAGTTTATTTTTTGAGGTAAGGTCTTGGTAATTTTTTGCCTTGAGCTGGCCTTGACACAAATCCTCTCAATCTCTGCCCCCTAAGTAGCTTGACACTGGTGTGAGTCACTGCACTTTTTTCCTTTCAACTACAAGATAAGAGTCTGTGTTTACTGATGCATTGCATAATAATTTAAAGGGGGGGAACTCTTGGTTTTGATGTTAATGTCTGCCCTTGAATTTCAGGTGCAGCAGTTACAAGGAGTTTACAGTTTACAAGAGCAACACTTCTGGACTTTATGTTCTGATGTCTATGTTGGGACCTTGAAGTTACTCGTAGCACCTGATGCTGATGCCAGGTGGATTTTAAGCCAAACACATAATATTTTCACTCAGGTATAACTTTCTGTTACCACCCATTTTTCAGAGTCTTAAAGTTTTTTGTATCTATCAGTTATTTAAGGTATTCACTATTTATAAGCTACAACTTCCAAGTGAAAGCGGATTTTCCTACTGTGTCGGAGAATCTTAAGACACGTCAGATGCTGTCTCAGGCCAAGAATTCCATCATGGTATGGGAATAAGCATAATACTGGGTGACATTAGCTAAAAGCCAATCTGTAGTCTCTTTTTCTTAACAGACACCATACATAACTATAACTATATGTTCTGTGTGTTTTAATAGCTTAATTATAATAGGCAATTGAGTTTTCCTCAATGCAGGTTGAGTATTTCTTTTCAAAATGCTTAACATTAGAAATGTTTCAGACACCATACATAACTATAACTATATGTTCTGTGTGTTTTAATAGCTTAATTATAATAGGCAATTGAGTTTTCCTCAATGCAGGTTGAGTATTTCTTTTCAAAATGCTTAACATTAGAAATGTTTCAGATTTGTTTTCCTGATTTTGGGAACATTTTTATAGACCTTAACCAGGTGAGTATCCCTAATCTGAAAATCTGAAAATGCATCAAAATGGGTGTCAGTTGACTCCCTTGTGAACCTGGATTGTGTAGTAGTTCACATAGGCAGGTAGGTGTTGGATTCAGCATAATAATGGTGTTGTCCTTAGAGAAGATTAGGAACTATGTGCTAAAGGTATCCTAGTGTAAGAATGTCTAATCTTTGAACATTTCAGGAAAAATAAAAGTATTGATCAATAAGGATGTAGAGATATAAACCAAATGTGGCAGAATGAAACTGGAGAGGGTATTTATTGTATTATTCTTTTGCTTTAATGTTTTAATAAAATGGGGAATTTTTAATAAAAAATGTGGCTTCCCGTTGCTATCAGGACAAAGCACTAACTTCCTGTCATAGTTCAGTTATCTTTCTAAATCTCCCTCCTGCTTTCCATTGCCAGGCGTTTCCTCCTCCAGACCCACTAGACTGTCGGCTTGTCTGTGAAGACAGAACCCTACTCTATTTTAACCTTTAAGATCCCTGGGCAGAATTATGTCATCCTATGACATAGGCATCACATCACACATAATTGCTTTTTTCTCTTTTTTCCCTCTCTTTCCTACCTATCTTACATCTTCCGTTCTCCTTCTTTGTCATTCCTTCTGTTCTGGGCAGTAGAACAAGATACACAGTTCAGCTAGATTCAGGACATTAGCATAAATTAAACAGTCTATTCTGTAATGAGGAGATGTGTGGGGAGGTCCCTTTGGGAATGAATTAATGACATAATCATGTGTAATTAGGATTTACTCTAATCCATTCTTCCATGCAGTCAGGATTTACTCTAGTATACAACAATACGCTAGAACATCCATTTATTCTGGAGCTTTAATAACTAGATCTTTTTTTGTAACAGACACTGTGTGTAAGTGTGCATTATTGTGACTTTCATAATGAAGCATGCAAGTCCTTCACAGGAGTTCCTGTGCATACTTCTTCCATGTTTAAGGAGCAGGAGGAGGAGGCGAACCATGGCCGATCAGGCTTCTCTCCTTCCCTTGACCTTTCTCCTCCGTCCTTCTGGAGGAACTGCCCCTGCCCACCTCTGAGACATACTGGCCCTCCGAAGGCCTGGGCACTGAGGCAGTTTTCTCTCTGAAAAGAAATGACGTTTCTAGGTTGAGAAGTGAGCCAGCCTGCTGTCTGGGCTTAGGATCACTGAAGTTGAATGAAGTAGGCAGAGGGAGGTTCAGAAATCTTGGCTTTCAAAAAGGCTGAACTTGAAAGTTTATTCAGCTGCTGCTTTGGTTTTGGAAACTGCATTTGGGCTTGGGATAAGTTCAACTTTCTTATCAGCCAAGGTCATGACAGCTTCCTTTTCTTCTCCGCAGACACCAGTGACTCCTCTTTGAAGCTTGCGATGTATATAGTTCAATGCATTTTTTCCTGCCAGGGTGGAGGGAGTGAGGGATCACCCCACTAATGATTTTCATTTATACATTTAATGGTTAATAATTCTAAAGTTGTTTTATGGTTACTTTTGTAGGGTGTGTATATATGTGCATGTGTGCATGCATGCGCACGTATGTGCTGATCCTGGGGCTTAAACTCAGGGCCTGGGTGCTGTCCCTGAGCTTTTCTGCTAGTTCTTTACCACTTGAGCCATAGCTCTACTTCTGGTTTTTTGTTTTTTTTTTTGTCGTTTATTTTGTTTTGTTTTGTTTTTTTTGTAGTTAATTGAAGATAAGGGTCTCTTGGAGTTTACTATCTGGGCTGCCTTTGAACTTTGATCCTCAGATCTCAGCCTCCTATGTAGCTTGGATTATAGGTGTGAGCCAACAACACCTGGCCTACTTTTGTAGTTCTTACATAAGCAAAATTCAAAACCTTTAAATTTGCCTTCCTTCTCTGTTTATACTCTAGCAATGCATGTCTTTAGAAAATGAATATATGTCAGGATTTGAATAACATTTTCATTTCATACATTTAAAAATCTTTTAAATGATATTTTATTTTTATTACAGCTCAGTCATAAGTTATTTTATTTTATTTGTGAACATACTGTACAGAGGGGTTTCAATTACATGGGCAGGATAATACATACATTTCTTACCAAGCATTGCAGCCTCCTCCTTTGTTTACCCTTCATATCCCTTCCCAGCCTCTCCCCTCCACCCCCATCTTCCCCCCCGCCCCCCAGTCATAAATTTTACCTATCAAAAATGAACTCAATTTGGTCCTTTCTTTCTTTTCGTATTGGGGATTGAGCCCAGAGACTGGCACGTACTACATGAATGCTCGACCTTTTGTGCCATGTTCCCACATTTGTATTTTGGTTTGAGATCTCACTGATTTTGCCTAACCTTGAACTCTTTATGTTCATGCCTTAGCTTTAGAAGTAGCTGGAATTACAGGCATAAGCCTCCATGTTCAATATAGATATCTTTCTTATACTTGGCCTTAAATCAGAATTTAATAGTTGTAGGCTAAAAAAATTCTCATTAAAACTTCCATGAGAATAACTTTAAACTGAAAAGACTGAGAATTATAACTTTGTTTTGCTTATAAATAAACTGTAGTCTTGTCACTATTTTAGAACTAATATTAAGCTATTATCCTTTGAAATCTCATTTCTCAGAGTTACTAGTTAATCTTTAACAGCTAAAGAAATAGTCTTGCTATATTTGAATGCAGAATAATACTGTAAATTGCTGGAAGTCACTTCAGAATCACACTCTGACGTTACTAGTTAAATAATAATCCATAGAAAAAGTCTTCTTTTTATCCATTTGCACTGTTTTCTGTTAACAAGAGGTTTTTACTTGGGATTTGATGAAATAAAAAGTTTAGATTTTATGGAAAGGGAAAAGGAAGTAAGATACTGGATTATAAAGCAATTAAACATTTCCTATTTTAAACTGACGGGTATCACCTAATTTTTAAACCCCAGACTTCCTGATTATACTATAATCTTACATTTTTAATGCACTTTTATTTTGTTAGAAATACTGCTGAAGCAAAAGCTATCTAGGCATTCACATGCAGGGAGAACAAAAGAAGATACTTAGAGGAGGAACACGAAGGCACAATGCCTATGTGCCTCTAATCATATAAAAATAACTCCAGGAAATGGGGGGAAAATGGAACACTAGATTATGCTTGAGGTACTCTATCCTCTTCATTTCTCCTCCAAACTGCCATTCCTATTGCGTATTTTTCTCCCACCGGGAACCACCTTAGTCCCTTCTAGCTCTTCTGCCATGTCTATTGTGCCTATTAACTCATAAGCCCTGGCTTCCTGCTTCAGCTTTGTGTGCTGTTTTCTGACTTCAAAAAAGAAGTTAACACTGATAGGAAGGAACGCAAAATCCTCCTCCCAAACCCAAACGGGAGTTCCCTGGGTTTCAGACTCTACCCTCTGCAGTCTCCTGTGGCCACAATTCCTTCCTGCCTCTCACCAGTAACCTCATCCAGCCTTGCTCTCCCAGCATGAAGTATCAGAGGGGAGCAGAAGGGCTCTGCCCCTATGTAGGTAGATTGCTATGTTTCCACCTTTTCCAGCTTTTCCTTTTTTTTTTTTTTATATTTTGATTGGAATGATGATGTATAGAGGTTACATATTATAGGTTACAGTTAAATATGTCAGGTAATGAGTTCATTTTTTTTTTGAACAGTGTCACCTCTTCCCTCTTTTTCTCCCAGTTTTTCCATCTTGATCCCCTACCCCCACAAGTTGTATAGTTCATTTTCAATATAGTGTCTAGTGAGTCTCATTGCTTAATTTGTTCACCCTTTGTCCCACTATTTCTGTGTTCCTCCTTACCCTCCACAAAACACATTAACTTACATACAAGAAAAAAAGAAGAGAAAACAAAAACAGCAACAAAAGGAGAAAAAGAGGAAAAAGAAACCACAAAAAGCATAATAAAAAACAAACCTCATTTCCATTCGATCAACATCATTTTATATGGTTATATGCATATAACTATTGAGCCTTTGTGATCCTCTCCTATAAATATCCTCCTTTGGTCTCATTGTGAATGTTTGGAGACCTGTTTACTTTATCCTATCCAAGTGTAACTTTTTCTGTCTTTTATTATCCATGTGTTTAATTGTTGATTTATAGGTACTTACCACAAATGAGGGAAACATGCAAACTATATTTCTTTGGATCTGACTTCTCTTAATATAATTTTTTCTCAAGTCTTTCCATTTCCTTGCAAATGGGGCAATATCATTCTTTCTGATGGAAGTATAGAATTCCATTGTGTATATATATACATTTTCTTGATCCATTTGTCCACTGAAGGGCAGCTGGGTTGATTCCATATGTTGGCTATGGTAAACAATGCTGTAATGAACATGGTTGTGCTGGTGACTTTAGTGTGGCCTTAGTTGTGGTCAGTTGGGTCAATGCCCAAGAGTAGAATTACTGGGTCATAGGGACAGGACACTCTTGTTTAGTCTTTTGAGGAACCTCCGTACTGTTTTCCAGGGTTGAATAAGATCTTTACGCTATGCACCAGACAAAGACTTCATATCTAAAATAAAGTTAGAGTTCAAAAAATTAACTGCCTCCCCCCCAAAAAAACAAATCCTCAAACAAACAACCCAATTAATAAATGGGCTAAAGACTTGAAGAGAAACCTCAGAAGAGGAAGTAAGAATGGCCAATAGACACATGAAGAGATGTTCAACTTCTCTGGCCATGAAAGAAATGCAAATCAAAACAACATTGAGATTCCACCTCACCCCAGTTAGAATGGGCATTATCAAGTAAACCAACAGATGCTGGCAGGGATGTGCCCAAAAGGGAACTCTTCTACACTGTTGGTGGGAATGTAAACTTGTTCAACCACTCTGGAAAACAGCTTTTCCTTACTGTGTCTTTAAGACATAGTAATTTTTCTTGCCTTCTTTGCAAACTTTAGCTATCTTCCTTATCTTTCTTCACATGGATGTGAAATCCACCAGACCACTACCTGAAGGAGGTTGGGGTATTGATGTAAACAGCATATCCATAGGCAGGCCAGCATACCTGTAGGTTCATTGTTTTCAATTAATGCAGTTGGTTTATGTGCATCGGTTGGTTAATAATAGTGGGGATAACAACAACAGTAAGATTAGCAACAGCATCAATACCTGGCATTTACCAAGGGCCTGCCAGTTACAAACACTGAGATGGGTTTGGAACATCTTCATCTGTCCTCACAAGACAATGTACAGAAAAAGAAACCTAGACTCAGACCATTGTTACTTCTACTTTTATTTTGTGCAGTGCTAGGGGTTGAACCCAAGGTCTTGTGCATGCTAGGCAAGCACTCAGTCCGCAGTATACCTCCAACCCTTGATTTTTTTGAGAGAGGGTCTTGCTGTGTAGACCAAGTTGGTTTACATCCTCATATCTCTGCCTCTTCAGTGCTGAGATTATAGGACCACACCTAGGCCCACTATTATTCTTAGGAGTTAGTCTAATTCACCCACCATTTTAATGTTTCACATGATAGAGTAAGATGGTTTTTCAAGACTTGATCTTCAAGGGCTAGAAGTGAATATATTGGCAAAAACTAAAGTAGAAAGCTTTTATAGCTTTTGTCTGGTAAAGAATACAATAATTTTCTGTAGTCTATTCCTGTTTGTTTTTTCTAAGTTTTAAACTTGTTTTTTATTCTCCTTTCTGTAACAATGAGTATTTGTTGAGGATATTCTAAGCTTGTAGAACTAGGCTGACATTTCTTTCTTTCTTTCTTTCTTTAATTTATTTATATATTTTTTTGGGGGGAGGGTCCGGTCGTGGGGCCTGAACTCTGGGCCTGGACGCTGTCCCTCAGCTCTTCAGCTCAAGGCTAGCGCTCTACCACTTGAGCACAGCACCACTTCTGGCTTTTTTCTTTTTGCTTATGTGGTGCTGAGGAATCGAACCCAGGGCCTCAGGCATGCAAGGCAAGTGCTCTACCACTGAGCCACCTTCCCAGCCCCGACATTTCTGTTTTTAGAAGCTTACAAATGTTCAAAGTAACTACCCCTGCCCCCCTTTTAAAAAATGGTTGACTGCTGGAATATGCTGTCTTTGTGGTGTCGGTAAAGCACAGCAAACCTGGTTTGCATTCAGGGAATTGGTGGTATCCTTGGAAATTCTACCTGTCTCTCTACTTTGAAGGAAACTGAAAGAGGAAAATGAGTAGCTGGAGAATTTGAAGTTGCCCCCATTGGAACAAATGGATGAAGTAAAATTGTTTGTTTTCATTTTTGCTGTTAGATGGAGCTTTGGTAGAAAGCTGTAGCCCCTGGGGGCCTGATATCAGCTTGAGTGATTAACTCATGATTATGCAAAGATAATTTATCTAGCCTCTTTGTTTTCCTGCTTTCTTTTTTATTGCCTTGGGCAATTCCTTTCTTATTACCAGCTTCACTGTAATGTAAGGCTTGGAATAAGCAAACCCAGAGACAGTGAGAGCAGCTCAGCTTATTTTTCCATTTTGCTTTCATTAACAATTTTAAAACAGAAAAGATAAGAACAGTTTATTTGCTTTATGATTATAAATACAGGAATTTTGCAAAGTAATTCCTAAGTGCAGTTATTTCTGGAGTCATCTAGATTGAGCAAATTAAATCATACAATTCAAATACTTTATAAAGCATTTATACCACCAAAATGCCTTCTCTTCTCACATTCACAACAAGATCCTTACAACAGTGCTTGGTATGTATCAAACATTTATTAAATATTTGTCAAATATATATAGTAAATATATACAAGTATATATATATAGTACATATATACAAATATTGGGTGTTCTCCAGGACAAATCATGTGGTTATTTATTAGCTGGGTTTTCTTTTTTCTTTTGTACCAATTTTTTTTTGGGGGGGGGCAGTTTGGTCGTGGGGCCTGAACTCTGGGCCTGGACGCTGTCCCTCAGCTCTTCAGCTCAAGGCTAGAGCTCTGCCACTTGAGCCACAGCGCCACTTCCAGCTTTTTTCTTTTTGCTTATGTGGTGCTGAGGAATCGAACCCAGGGCCTCATGCATGCAAGGCAAGTGCTCTACCACTGAACCACCTTCCCAGCCCCTATTGTACCAATTTTGAGGCTTGAACTCAGGGCATTGTCTCTGAGCTTTTTTACTCAAGGTTAGTGCTTTAAATGGCTTCACTTTGACTTTTTGGAAGTTAACTGGAGATAAGAGTCTCATAGACTTTCCTGCTTGGACTGGGTTGGAACCACGATCCTCAGATCTTAGCCTCCTAAATAGCTAGAATTATAGATGTGAGCCACTGGTGCCCAGCTCATCAGTTTTAAAATGAGAACAACTGGGATTTGCTTTTCATTTGTCGCTGTGGACTTTAGGAGTACTAAATTCACCCATTTTTCTACCATAAGTGTTAACTAAGAGAGAAAACTGATAATAACAATATGTGCTATAAGTTTGAGTCAAAGTTGTGACATATCTTAGGGAGAATTTTATTTAACTTCTGTGGCTGGCTGATAATGTTAGGTACGATTCGCCCCACTGTACTCCTTAGAGCAGACCTGACTCCTGCGCTTACCCTTGGCACCTCCTACCTGAATGCCAAAGGAAGTAGTGGTGGTGATCCACTTTCTAGCCCTGCTTTGTACCTTTTCCTAGAAGGTGTGGACTAGAAAGAACTTATTTGTGACTTACATTTATTCATTTGAAGAAAGTAACTCATAGAATTTTAGTTCCTTCAATAAATGTTCATGGGTCATGTATTATGGGTCAGGTATCACATAAAGTTCTGGAAGTAGGGAATGCCCAAAAGAAGGCATCATTATTTCCCTGCAGAGAACCATGGTAACCAGTGAGTCCAGTGAATAAGATGAGTAATCTATCATGATAAGTAATCTTATCATGGGAAGAGTATGTTTGGGAGAAGGGGGGTGGAAAGACATTTCCCTCCTCTGCTCCAAGCAGTGCTTTTTCTCTGGCACAACTGTCTCCTTGCTTATTTGCTCATCATCTGTCCTCCTCCACCAAGCTCCCAACAGAGCATAAACTAAGAGTCCAGGTTAGTGTTGATTTGCTTTGCCTACTTTGGTATTCCTACCTAGGTGTAACTCCACTGTACGGATTGCACAGTAACTGTGTTGGAGTAGGGAATGGTCAGGAGAGGCCTCACTGATGCCTCTGTGGGCATATGGTGAGAGAGAGGATGTCTTGTGGAACAGGAGGGAGTTCCAAGCAGAATGGCCAGTGTGGTGGAGGCAGAATGAGCCAGTGAGCGGGTAGTGGTGGATTCAACAATGAATTCAGACAGGAATGGACCAGCGTATGCAGGCGTTGGAGCCTTTAGAAGGGTAGGGTTAGCTGCAGAGTGAGCTGCTGGAGGGCTGGACTGACTGAGATGAAGGGGACCTTGAAGGGTCCAGTGCTGTGGTGGGAGGTAAAATTTGGTTGGAATGACTTTGAGACAGCAAATAGGAGTAACCTATTGAGGGGTTTTGTTACCTAAGTTAGTGGAGATGGGGATGTATCCAGAAAGGATGTTTGTTACGGGCTGGTTTCCTAATTTTTCTTTCTTTCTTTCTAACCTGCAGGCTGGAGTGAGGCAGCTTTATGTACAGATTGACTTTGCGGCCATGTAGCGAATGAAGAAAAATTACTTTCTGGACCAAATTTTTCTGGTACTGTACAATCCAAAACATTGTACCCAGCTCTTTAGAGAAATCATGGCCACAACTCCAGCTCCTGGCAGACCAGGTAGCCAGCCACGTGTGCCCTGCAGGGAGCACGGCAGAGGTCGCTGCTGAGACAGGGTCGCTGCATGGGTCTTGCTTTGTGCTCTCCCCACCAAGCCATTCTGATTGCTGAGGTTTCTGGTTTTGTTCTAGGGTGTTGGTTTGTCCTATATATACTTCTTTTCTTCTTTATTTGGCAATGGCGGTGGAGGTTCACATTAGATGCCTTCACTCTGTCCCCTCACCCCACCCAGCCAGTGAGAAATTCAGATTGTGAGCCTGCAGCCATCTGAAATATCTTCACAGAAGCTGCTGGAAACCACTGCTTTTATCCTCTCAAAACCAGTGTTACTTTAAAAAAAGAAAAAGAAAAAGAAAAGCTGTTTTATACGTAATGTCACAGTTGTTGACGATCTTCAGTATAATCATATGTTTGTAAAACTGTTTGTACCTTGCAAACTTATAAACCAAACCATATTGGGTTTTCAAAGTGCCTTTGTATTAGCAAATGTATTTGCCAACATAGAAGTGTACCATCAAGTTCATGTGTATTCTGTAATCTGTATAAAATAAGACTCTTGCAAGTAAAGTATACAGAGTGTTGTGTACTTCCAGCCTAAGATAGATATTGAAGTTTCTTTTTATTGTTTTATCTCATCAAAAAAGTGTTCGATTTTTAAAAAATCAATAATCATATTAAATTACTTTGTGAACTGGACTGTGTTTTCAGACCTTTACAGATGGCTCTATTACAGAGAAAATTGTTTTGACCTGCAACATCTACTCGATTCCAAATTTCTATAAAGGCTTGGTAATAACTTCCAACAGCTCTCCTTGCTATTTTTATGGACTGTTAATGGCTGGGAAAGGCAGTGTGGACTGAAGCAGTGACAGAGGCGGCAGCCGTGTTCTGAGTTCCTGTTCTTTATTCAGATGCCAAGAGGCACGGGGTGCAAGCTCTCAGTGCTGCTGTTCTCAGGAGCCGACGGCAGCATCTGACTGCATTTGCACAGGTAGAGGTATGAAGCAAATGTGGTGATCTAACACAGGTATCTTAGGGGGGAAAAAATTAAGTTGCTTTTCTAGGTTCTTCTCTGTTTGAAAAGTAAAACATCAATTTGAGATGACAAGTGTTTACACACTCAAATATTCTGTTTTATGAAGCAATACTGGACATTCTCCTGTTATACTAAATTTTATCATAATATACATTCCCTTTATCTAAAAATGTTGATATTGGTGAGGGTGATATTGCAGGGTGAAATGGAAAATGATTGCTCACTGCTAAGAATGTAGATCAATAATAAGCACTTTTTTAGCATGGTGGTAGAAATTATTATTGAATTTCTTCTAGGTTTTAGAGCCTCTCTCTCTCTACTTGTAGCCTACTTTGTGGCTTGTTCTATATTTTGATAAATACTCCACTTCCTTCATGCTTTTCTAAACTGCAAATGGAGTGGAATTTCCTACCATGTTTGCTCCCTGCCAGGCAGTTCTAAAGCTAAGAATTCCTGTCATCGGTGGTTTAATTGAAACAACAGTTAAGGTTTTTAGGAGGGAAAGTATAAAGCAAATGCCCAGATACCAGTCTTTCTATTTTCATTACAAAGTAAGACCTTGGAGATCTTCTGTGGGTTTTGGTATATTAGAGGAAATAACAGCTCTGGATGTAGGCAGCGATTTTGGATGTGTGCCTACACAAACTAATTATGTGAAACTGTTCTGACATTTCACATATGGAGATAGTTGCACTAGTTTACAAAATTTGCCCTTGGGTTTTGAAAATCCAAATGTGCTTTTCACTGACCCCCCCTTCTTGTACCATTTTATCTAACTGTATCCGTAGAGTACAAATCCATGGATGACTTTTCCCTTTGGTAAGGCACAGAGTATGCAGAGCGAGCTTGGTGGTACACACAGGAGATTGCCAGCTAGAACACTGGCAGGGTGGCATTAGCATTTGTGGTTTAATTAGATGTCTGTACACCCATGTACACACCAGGGGGGAAAAAAACTAAAGTGAACAGAACTGCTTTTTCAAAGGAAATGCTTCCTTATCAGTGTTGTGGCACAGATACTACTAAAGTAGGCAGTATGTTCACTGAGAAATACCACTTGATTATGGCTATAAAATAACTTTAGAATGCCCTTAAGATTGGGTTGACTTGTACAAAACTGAACCAAAAATTTGCCACTAATTTAAAGACCAAAGTTTTCTCCAGGGGAAAAAATTGTATTGCTCAGAAACACACCTATACTAGTTATTTTTAAAATTCCTTTTTTTTTGCTCAAGATGAAGAGTTTAGCATTGGCAGTCTTGCTCATTTTGCTAGCAACTTCCCAGACCCACTGTGGAGAGCACTAGCCCCTTCTTCTCTAGGTTATTCCTCCTGTAGTGCGGGCAGGAGGTGGTACCAGATGTCATCTGACAGCGTCTGGAATGTCTTGCCGTTCTTCAAAGCCTAAATATGCATACTGTAACCAAAATACTGTGACTTTTGTGCACTTCTGAAAAAGCAGCCCGAGTAGCGATCAGAATTCTGTGTTTGCTCCTATGGATGAAGCAGTTTTGACCAAGATTAACACGGATGTGTAAGTCTGGGCTTTAAGAATATCTTTATTACATGAATGAAATTTGACATCTAAGCATGGACTGTGGCTTAGAAGCAAGTAGTCAAGCTCTACCTCTCATTTTACAAAAGATGAGAAAAATGAAGCCCAGAGAAGTTGTGCTAGACAGACAGTGGCAAAGCCAACACTAAAATTCAGATCTGACTCCAAGTGGAGAGTTGGTTAGACCCTACTGTGCTGTTTTTCCAGTGTAATATTTGCCTTTCTGTAAATGTGATTGACTATTGTTTGTTTGTAAATAAAGGTCATATGACCTCCATCTTTGGTACATTAAGGCACTTTATTAATGGAATTTTGTCTCATTTTTCATATCTAATTATGATTTTTTTATTTCCACAGTGTCCTTTGTGGAAGATGTTACAATAAATATTTTTTTACTCATAGGAAACAAATTCCTGACTTGATGACACTAGTACAATGGCTACTTTTGTTGTTGTTTTAGCTGATGCTAGCTAGGATTTGAACTCAGGGCCTCCCATTTGCTTAACTTGTTCAACTGGTGCTCTTCCACTTCAACCATGCTTCCAGCTCAACTTTTTGCTGGTCATTTTGGAGATGAGTCTCATAAACACCTGCATCTGTGGCCTTGTCTTCCAGCTTTTAGCCTCCTGAATAGGGTTCCAGGTGTGTGCCTGCTGGTGCTTGGGTTTACAATGGCTCTTTTACTATTTCAAGCAGAACTTCAGCCCACTTTAAGGATTGCTTAGATTCTATAGTGTGATAAAATTAAGCTTTGTTCTTGTTGCTGCTACAAAATTTACCATTGTTGAAACAAATTACTTTCCAAGATGCAAAAAAAACTTAGAAAATGGCAACTATTCTTTGAAGAGCATTTATTAAAAGTCTTATTAGAGGAAGATTGTTTCAAGACATCCCTCAGAAGCCCTAGGAAAGAACCATCAGAGAAGTACAGTTCTATTCAAAGGCCAGATGGCTGGGAGGCCTTTGGATGAGGTGAGCTTTGCCTTACGTTAAGCACTTCCTTGCTGAGGGCGTGGCTTCAGAGGTTGAAGGCTAACCTAAGCATTTCCTGACATTTTATACAAAAGGAACTTTGCATGATTTCATGATTTAAATTCATCTGACAACATTTCCAAATGTATTTTCGAGTTCTCATACACCTGAGCAAGGAATCCTTACCCCATTACATGAGACTCTACCGTCCTTTTCTTGGGGAGAGCCAGCAGTACAGTACCAAATCCAAACTCGGTACTTGGTTAATGATGATTCTGTTTTATGGATGCCATTCAATAATGTTTTCAAGGTCCAAGAGGTTGTAGCACATCTAGACATTCCTAGAAAATCAGTACAGTAGGGAGGTGTTGTTTCAAGTGGTCGAGTGCCAGTCTAGCAAGCTTGAGGCCCTGAGCCCAAACCTGCATACCACAGGAGGAGAAAAATGGTGAAAGTTAATGTCACTGACACATTTGTCTTGGAGGAGCAATTTGTAAATTACTTTAACAGATTTCTCCTTTCTACATACTTTACTTATGTGATCTAAAATTACAGGCTGAAAAGAATGAATAAGCACTTTTAAGACAATTTTAAAAAGCAGAACTACAGAGGAAGTCCTGTAAATGCCCTCTGTAAACTCATCTACCAAGAAGTACTAGTTCTCTGTTGTAGGAGTAAGATAAGTATAACTTAATTTAGAACATTACATCCCATACATAACTTTTTGAAATGAAGAAATCGATTTCATGAATGTGTCAACACAGTTTTGAAAATCCAGTGTGTTTTTTTTTTTATCATGATATTGGAAAACTTGTAGATAAGATTTCTTGCTTTGTCTTGTCCATCTTTTTATCTCAGTTTATCATGAATTTACACTTTTACAATCTCTAAATGTTCAGTCAAATAGTAACAGTGATTGTTAGTGATAAGCAAGGATCAAGGAGAGGCTAAACCAGTAATTATTACAAAAATATCTTAGCCTTTCTTTGGCGTTTTACAGAATAAACTTTGTCTGTTTTCTTTAAAGTAGTCATGTGCGCTGCACATTCTTTTGAACATACAGTGGATGGATATGGATGCTTTCATTTGTATATTATTGAAAAATAATTTGGCAGAACTGAGACTACCATGTGGGTCACTTGAATTTTTAGAATTGTGTTGAGCTAAATCAGTAACTGCAGTCTCTTGATTTTAGAGGAAGTTGTCATATTTGTATTAAGAGCCAATGTTTGTCTTCATTTTATATCCAGATGTATAATCATCCAAAACTCTGCAGGGAGTATTCCTTACAGGTGCTTCTATGAAACCCAATGCCTTCACCAGTTTCAATTTTCCTGAAAAATTTTACCATTTTTATTTTGTTCTCTTGTGAATTCCTGAATTTTAGTAGAACACTCCACGATTTCTTTACATTTTCCTTTGTGTTGTTGCTTCCACTTGGTATTGTTGCTTTGACTTCCAGTTAGGAAAAAAAAAGCTGTAGTTTATATTTTGGCAATTGAGGTTTATTTGTTTCGCATACTGTGCATTCCCCACAGTGAATATATTTTGAACTAAATGTCCAGTCTGTCAGGTAATTCCATTGCTTTCTCAAGAAGCTGCCAGTGATACTTCTTCCACGTGATACTTTACCCTAACTTTTCTCCGTTTAACAGATTGTTTGAAATTGGAAATACTGTGAATGAGAAATTGCCAAATCGCTTCTTAGTATATTATAAAAACCCAACAACATTTCACCTCTCTGCTTTTTAAACATATGGCCAAGTCTGGGATTGGGTTTGATTCCTTTGGTGAAGATTATTGTGTCAAAACAGTTGTACAAGCATTCAGGTAGAAGGCTAGGTGTCACATTTCAGGCTGTTCCAGTATGGTGTGAAGATGCTCACTACCTCGAGCATTATGATTGGCCCAAGTGCAATACCATAGATTCATAATGTGTATTTCTCTTTTCTACTTGCACATTTACATTTTGTTTACCCTCCAATGTATTTTAAAAGAATCATGAACAATTGTATCAAAATTCCTTTCAATAAAATTTGTTTAAACCTTTACCTCAATTGTATCAAAATTCCTTTCAAAAACTTTGTTTAAACCTTTACCTCAATTTTGTATTACAAGTTGGGTGAACTGGGAAAGAGCACTGTTGCACCTCATTAGGAGAGAACAGGTACTAAAAGGTTGGAAGTGGCTTCTGTTCATCCTGTCATCTCAAAAAAATCTCAGTGTAGTCCAGCTATTTCCATTGAAGTCAGATTGTCCCCTTACCTCATTTTCTATGATGATCTCATCTTAAACAAGAACATACCTGACATGAACCTTCATCTTCCTTCCAAGGTTTTCCTTCTAATCAGAAGTAGTATTTCTTTTTCTTTCTTTCTGTTCTTTCTGTGCCACTCCTCGGGCTTGAACTCAGGGCCTCAGCACCGTCCCTCAGCTTGTTTTGCTCAAGGCTGGTGCTATAGCTCCACTTCCAGCTTTCAGATGGTTAATTGGAGACAAGAGGCTAATAGACTTTCCTGCTTAGTTTGGCTTCACACTGTGCCCCCCCAAATCTCAGCCTTCTGAGTAGCTAGGATTTCAAATGTGAGCCACTTCTTCCACAAAATCCCAGGCCCCGCTCATCTACCTTTTCAAAAGAATTCCTATCAAAATGACCTTTTTATCCTCACTCTGAAACACTATGTTTGGGCCTTAACACCTGCTTATCTGCAGTGGGCTGGATTTTTCAGGGGGTACAAATGCTCCTTTCTGTTCCACATTTCCACAGCTCCTACCTCTCTGACTTCACTCTGTCTTGTCAACATTGTTTCAAAGTCATTGGTGGCTCCTTTGTCACATCCATGCAGAACTACCGACATCAAAAAATCAAAATAAAGCCAAAAAAACAAACTAAGTTCATCTTTCCCGTTCCAATCTCTTCTTACCCCCAATTCCAGTCAGAATTCTTAGAAATGTAAACACTGCTTTTGCCAACTCTGTTCCTGAGTCTTTCCCTTCTTTGAAATCTGTTAAATTCACCGTTTCCCTTCTTCCTGCCCAGGCCTAGGGCTTGATTGATGGTTGCAAGCAGGATCACATTTTGGAATGGCCTGATTCTAATCTGGTCCAGGCCCAGCTTTCGGTCATACTCATTTCAACCACTCCCTTCCCTCTCCCCCATGCAAAAACAATTCTAGCCTTGACAAGGAGTACAGGAAATTTTGCTGACTGACTGCCCAGGCCTTTCGAAACCGTTGCCTTCCTGATTACCTTTGCCGGTCCCAGCTGTGTCCTGCACTGACTTGCTGGGTATGGAGACCTGCCTGGGGCCTGGCTGACTTCTGTGTCCTCTGGAGTTAACCTCTGGCCTGAGCACAGTATAGAGTGACCCATGGACACCATCCGAGCAGCCTTTTCCATCTACATGGGTTTAGGCAGGAAGCTTCCTAGAATAATGCACCAGTATTTTAATCTTTCTTTAAAAGAAACTTCCCTGTGTGGACTAAGGTAATGCTTTCAGTTTGCACTCAGTGTTCTAGCTCAGGACATTGAGCAGTTCCTTCATGATTTTTGTGTAGGTATGAATGTTTTTGTGTATGTACTGGGACTTGAATTCAGGGCCTGGGCAATGTCCCTTTGGCCCCTTTTCTCAAGGTGACAGGTCTACCACTTGAACCACAGCTTCATTTCCAGCTTTGTGCTGGTTAACTGAAGGTAAGAGACTCATGGAGTTTCCTACCCAGGCTGTCAGGAAAAACCAAAGTCTATAAAAATCATCCAAAACTTACCCATAAAAAATATCCATTTTAAGAGGGCAAAAGACATCGACAGATGCTTCATCAAATGGAATGCAACAATGCCAAATAAACACATGAAAAGAGGCTAAGCATCATTAGTCATAAGGGAAGCAAATTAAAGTCATGATGACAGATGGCTACACACCTATGTAAATAGAAAAAAAAAGGCAACTTCTCAATAGGAAGAACTGGCAAAAATTCAGAGCAATGGGAAGTCCTCGATAATAACAGGAATGCAAAATGGTACAACTACTGTGGAAATCATCTTGGCAGTTTCTTATGGAATTAAATTTAGACTTACTATGGTCCAGAAATTCTCCCATACTCTAGAGAAATAACTTACAAGCATGTATGTGAACATTTTAAGAACTCTATAATTGCTAATAGAAATAACCTAAATATTTCCCCAAAAGGAATAAAGTCTATCCATTTAAAATTATTTTCTATCCATTTAAAATTATTTTTTTACTAGTATAATCTGTCCAAAGGAGTTCCAATTTGACATGTCCATAAATGCATACAAGGCACCTACATGACTCACCTCCTCCATCATTTTCCCTTGTCCCTCTTTGCTCTTCCCAAACCAATCTCAACAAGCTTGCTTAGCACACTTCTTAACAAGAAGAAGGAATACATGTTCGATACATGCAACAACTTGTATGAATCTCAAAAGCATGTTTATAGAAGTCAGACTCATTGTGACATCCAACAAAATGAAAAACAATAGAGAAAGGATACATCAGAGGTCGCCAGGGATTATGAGTCGGAAGAAACAAATAGAAAGGGAACCATGGAATGGAGTTCTTTGGGGTCATGCAATTGATATGTATGTAGATAACAGAGAGGTTTCACTGTAGAATAATGTAACATTTAAACACATTTAACAAACACAGCTGATGGTATAAGTTACTGGGAAAGCCCTTGCCAGTATGCACAAGACATCAAGTTCAAAAGCCCTGCCCCCAACATTGCAATTTCAGGATAGCAAACAACAATACTGGTCATCCTTTTCCTACTAGTGAATAGTAGAATTGTCTTTTTATAATTTCATTATGTCAAAGTTAAATTACATCGAGAATAGACTTGTCAGGCTTAGCAAAAAATAAATAAAGATACTTAAATTTTCATTTTAAATACAAAGAGTTTCCATCAGTTGTGATTTTTGCGTTACCTCTGGTTTTTGTCGGTTTTAACTGATATGGTAGGCATGGTTTTCTTTGTACTTATTGTTTGGAATTCACTGAGCTTAGTGGATCTGCATTAATTGTTTTATTAAATTTGGGACAATTTTGGCTTTTATTTTTTCACATTTTCTCTGCTCTACTTTCTTTTCTTTATGGGAATTCAGTTACATCTACAAAACTGCTTGTGAATGCCATACACTAAGACTCTGCCCAGAATTCTCTCAGGGTGAACATCTGCTCTGTGCTGCTATGCCTGACAATTTGGAGTTGTCTATGTCGTTTACATTTTGAATTTCCATTTGTCATTGATATTTATACCTTATAATCATTTTCATGCCTGAACATAGTTCTAACGGTTGTTTTAAAAATCCTGCTGTACTAAATTTTCTTCCTTTTTTTTTTTTCCAAGACTGGGATTTGAACTCATAATCTGACACTTTCACTCAATGGCTGACACTACCACCTGTGCCATGTCTAAGTTATGTTTAAATAAAACCAGGCTTTACAACATTTTACTGTCTCAGCATTTTTTATATACTCTGAAGCACATTAAGCTTTGTTCTAGCTGGCAGTTAAATTATTGGCTAATCACCGTGATGGAGGGATGATTTTACATTGTGATTAAAGGATTTCCCCTTAATTTTGATAGAAATATCTAGGCACAGGCCTACTTTTTACTAATAGATCATCCTTGGATTTTGAGGGAAAAAAAAACAAAACCCAAGTGCATATCAAGCCCTTGTCACTTGTCAGAATTCGAACTAGAAACTGTCTTCTCTGGAAATACAATGTGTTAGCTTCTGCAGCCTTCTCTAGTGGGGGCTTCCACCAGGTTCTTTGGGATCCCTCTGACATGTGTGTAGTTCAGGAGTCAGCCCAGGACTTCAGATACACAGACAGATGACAAGACTCCTCCTTTGGCACCCTTGTTTCTAAGGGCTCCCTAACAGTACCCTGTCTTCTACTCCCTCAAGCCAGAAGATGGCAACTTTCTGTAGTTCTGACCATCCCCATATCAGCAAGTTCTGGGAGTGCCACAAGGGCAAAAGCCAGGTATTAGCACAGTTCTGTCTGCATCTGACCCCTAAAGGTCCTTAGACAGTTGCTTCCAGAGTTTCTAACAGAAAGCTGGAACATTACAGGCTATTCCACTATTGCCCCAAATAGAAGCCCTTCAGCTTAGGCTTTTTGGGTGTGCAGTAATGAAGTCTGAACTCTTCAGATTACTAAGCAGGCACTCTCCCACTTGAGTACTGATCTAGCCCATTGATGCTTTCGTTGTTTTCAGATGAGAGTATTGGTAACTTTTTGCCTGGGCTGGCGTCAAAGTTCCAATCTCTGCCTGAGTAGCATTTAAAAATTCTTAAATGTTTATAAACACTTTAAAAGAAAGTAACACAGAAATGACTTTAACATATGAGGCTCTCTTCCTTTTAGGGCCCAATGGATGCATGAGATGTTTGAACATATAAAAACCTTTAATTCCAAATGAGATATCTAACATAATTTCTATTGATAATACTAAAAAGAGGGAAATATTTAATTCCTAATGATTTCAAGAGGTCAAATTGATTAGGCCATGAAAATACACAGAACTGAACTAACCTATAACAAAGATCTTTCTATTCTGAACAAAGTACAGAACTTTATGGTTATGATATATAATAAATGAATCTTATTTTAAACTGGGATGGGTGTGGTTGGGAGAGAATAATGGAATCGGGTGACACTGATCAAGATGCATTGTATTCATAAACTGACTGACATGTTGAACTGAAACCCCTTTGTACAACATCTTAAGTGTCCAAATTGTGTAACTGAGAAAAAATGGAAAGAAAAAAGAAAAGATTAGAGAATAAAACAAAATGCCTCTAGACTTCAGCAGAATGAATACAAGTCACATAATTGGGACATCAGCCCAGAGGGCCTGATTTTGTGGCAGTGGCTCAACTGAGCTTTGTGCTAAGTAGGGCTGCTGGGTGAAGATGGACGCTTTCCACTTCTTTTTAGAAGTCTTGGTGCCAGCTGTTGTTAGGATAACTTGACTTACAGTCAGGATATAGACTTTTATAATGGAAGAAAATTATAAAAACTGTATGTGAACAGTTATTGGTCTTTTATTTGCTACACCTCCCACCCCCACTTTTTTTTTTTTTTAACCACTGCAAACTAGGCTCAAAGGGCCACTTTATGCTAACTGGCTTCATAAGTAAAAACTGTTTTTTTTTACATGATTCTGCCTATGGATGTCTAACCACAATCTTCCCAGCTTGGTCTGCTCAACGTGCACGGATCCTGAAAACTACAAGTGATGATCCCTGCTGTCGGAAACCAAACATTTCTGAGTCAAGTTATTATTCTTGTGTGTGTGTGCATGTGCATATGTGTGCTGACTTTTGGGCTGGAACTTAGGGCCTGGGTGTTGCCTCTGGGTTTACCTGCTCAAGGCTAACACTCTACCACTAGAGCCACAGCTCCACTTCCAGCTTCTATATTAGGTAGTTAATTTGGACATGAACTATCCGGGCTGGCTTTGAATTGTGATCCTCAGATCTCAGCCTCCTGGATAGCTAGGATGACAGGCGTGAGCCACCAGTACCTGGCAATTTATTATTTTTTGTCACTTGTGCATATTAGATAAACCAAAAATCTGCTTAATTTGTTATAGAGACAAATATATAACATCCATATCAAACAAGACACAAGAGAAATGTCCGTCAATACTCAGGATTCTGAGCTGTTTTCTTGTATGGTGAACAGACTTAGCATCTCCATCTCCAGTGGATGCATGCTGCCTCCTGTGATAATCAGGGAGTGCAGGGGCTCCCCCAAGTCCACGGTGCACATCTGCTGTAAAGTGCCGGCTGCAATTTTCTGGTTCTCAGCTCCAACCCTGGCTAAGCCAACACAGAGTGTGTCCTCGGTGATTGCTATTGAGAGAGACAGAAAGAAAGAGAAAAGGAGGCAAGGAGGGATGGAAGGATGGAGGGGGAGAGCCAGAAAGAATGCCATTCAGTTCAGCAATGTACCATCTTGCACAATACTAAAAAGATATTAGGACACTGAATAAAGCCTCAACACAGACCAATACTAAGTCTGTAGTGAGTGGCTAAATCTTTTTAGAACATAACTGTTTGAAATAACTCCTTATATTTGTACAGCATTTGTAAAACAGATTCTGAATGAACATGACTGTGACACATAGTTTAAATAAGTTTTGAGACAAGTTCATATTGACAGATACTAGAAAAAAGCCATAGACTTCTGAGTTTCTACTTCACTACCTAATCAGCTATGAGACAAACTAGCTCTCTATTTCTTCCTCTTTCCTTCCCTCTCCATCTCCTTCCCTCCCTCCTTCTCTCCCTCCCTCCCTCCCTTCCATTGTGTCTGTCTTTCTCCTTTTACATTTTGCTGATTAATTGGCAGTAAGAATTTCTAGGAGTTGTCTGCCCCAGCTGGTTTTGAATCTCATCCTCAGATCTCAGCCTCCTGAGTGGCTAGGATTACAGGCATGAGCCATAGGTGTCCAGCCATTTTCTCATTTTTAAAACTGTAATACTACTGTATGTAGTTGTTGTGAGGGTGAACACAATGGATATAAAAATATTTAGTAAACTATGAAGCCCTTAACAGACAACAATCATTGTGATATTACTTATGTTTTTAGGTTCAGAATAATTAATTTTAGAGGCCTCTGTAGGGTCATTCTTTCTGGTTCAAAAGCTGACTGGCTGACCTTGAGCTGGTTTTAGTGTTTCGGAGAAAGCTGTCCTGGATGAAGTGATCAAAATGGGGGTGACAACTTGACCAGGCACACAAGGAACTTGGTAAAAGTCAGGAATATAAGTTATCCTTGCAAATGTTTTCACAAATGCAGTCAGAGTTACTGAAGAGATTAGCAGTGAGAAGATGGAGACCAGCATGGTTTTCCCCAAAAGAGGGGCTTTGTCTTTGTCTGGCCTCCACACTGAGAGGCCCAGGCCCTGACATTCAAACCCTATCACCACTCCCATCACCAGCCACTGTCTATTGTTTCTGGTTTAGGATCAGCTGATTCATGGTGGTGATCTGGCCATGGTCTGCTACGTCTCAGAACCTAGAATCTGTAGTCTGGGACCAGGACAGAACAGCTATATGAGGGGTGGCAGGAAGAAGGACAGAGGGTCCTAGGGGTATACTGCTATCTGCCACAAGTGGACTGTGATAGTGGGCTCATACAAGCTGTGCAAGAGGGTCCTGCTCTGTGCTCCCCAAGAGGGACTGAGCTGCACCACTATGGTCACTCCATGTCCTCTCGTCATCAGATACCAGAGTAGCATATCCTCAAGCAAGCAGGGCGCAGAGCAGCTTGGGAGGTCATCTGCAGCCTGCCCACTGCTATGTAGGCTCATTGCTATGACAGGTACATTTAAGAACATCTCAATAAAGATTGACGATGCATATTATATACCGCAGTTTCTAATTATTGAGACTATAAGTACAAATTCTCTTGTCTTTACCCAGAAGAAAATGGTTTCTAGTCTCAAGTGTTGAGTAGAAACATGTTTTTGGCATGGCTCTTACCACTAATGGTGGCTGAACTGGAAGCTCCCACTTTATCAGAATACTTTACCTTATCTCTTTACATCGAATCTGTCAATCAGTAATTGGTGAAAAACCCTTAGTTTCTGGAATTGTGCTAATCTGACTTTAAAGCACTCCCCTCATTATCTGTCTCTCTGCGCCCCTGCTGCCTGCAGGAGAGGACAATAGGAGAAGAGCCTTTCTAGGGTGTTGGTACCTGGTTCTTCTCCTCGTATTCTCTGATTTTGAACAATTTCCAGAAGCTGCTGAGCCGCCTGGTTTACACTCATATACCGAGGAGGTTCATAGATCTTCCTTCCCCTGTAAATACAAAAACCACATGCCAGGCTTCTCACCAGAATTGTAGAATGCACTACAATGCAATTACCCCCCTCTCTACCCAGAGACGCATGGGCAGCACACCTTCACTCTGCGGGCTTGCACAGGAGACCACTTCAAGTGCACACCAAAGCAGTACAGAGTATGAAGCTTTTCACACAGTTCTAACTGTCCTTCTATGTTACAGAAATCCAGCAACTCAGACAGGTGTCTAAGTCAGTTATCTTTATTCAAAGTGATGCCTTCGGTAAAACAAAATTCAAACTAAGTTTCCACTTGGTCTACATCCCAGCTTAAGAAGGTTTATAAGTGTTCTTCTAAGGAGTGACCTGAGGACCTAGAGCATGCTGGACACTTTTCTCCTAACCTGTTTAAACTAAGCAGTTTCTGTTTAAGCAGTTTCTGTGAAAAGTAAATAAAGATTGAAAATCTTGGTTGGTGACATATATTTATGCTTCCTTCCTAAGGTTTACCCAACGATGACAGTAATAAAATGTGAGCTTCAGTATCTACAAAATGGTTCAGTGATTATTTTACTGACTTCCACAATAGTTAAGTCAAGTATTATCCAACAGAAATATAATGCAAGCCACAATACAATCTCAAATGTTCCGGTATCCATATTAGCCAAATTTTAAAAAGCAAATTCAGTATTAATAATATATTCTATTTAATCCAATATATTTTTAGGTATTTTCATATTGATTCACATAAAAATTACTAAAGAGACTGTTTTATACTAAATTATTGAGATCTTGTATGTATTTAAAATGTATCAATCTAGATGCTAAATTTTCATTGGAAATATTTGGGTTATGTTTCATAAAGGTTTGTGGTCATAAAAACATGTATATATTAAATTTATTCTAAATAACTTAAAGGTTGTTGGCGTATTTTAAATTAATTAAAATGCAACAAGAACCTCATTTCATCATCACACTAGCCACATTTCAAGTGCTCAATAGCCACGTGTGGGAAGTGGCTCCAGTACTGGATATTGCCTCTCTAAACAAATAAAAGGGATGACTGCCTTCACTATACATACGGAGAATTCAATATCAGGCAGAAGTGAACTGGCCAAGATCACAGCACTAGAGGCAGGCTTGGGACTCTAACGCTAGTTCTTTGATGTGAAAGCGCCCACTGCTGCTGTCAGGGTTGGAGCTATGGAATCCATACCTGTTTCCACTCTACAACACTGTGTCATTCTACAAGAAGAAAATGCTTAATGCTTAACTATGAATGAGAGCTCAGTTTTTTCAACAATCTTTGGAACTCATATCATTTAAGTATAGTTAAGGAATTTAAAAAGATCTATATATTCTCAGAATGAGAGCCTGGGATGTAGTTTAATGGCTGAGCACTTGCTCAGATGCACAAGGCCCCACATTTAATCCACAGGGAAATAAACAGGACTTACTTGATTAGATTTTCCAGAGACTGCTCCTTTACTTTGATGTCTGTGGGAAGTAAAAAATAATTTAATTAGGTACTTTATCCCAAATCCACAAACTACAACGAAGAGTCATCTAAGTTTTTAGAAAACATTCTTCCCAAGTGCCATGAAGCTCATCTGGGAATAGGTGCATCTCCCCAGCATTTGGGAAATTACAGAGGAATAGAAGCCAGTGTAAAGGCCACTATCTAGAAAACAAGTATGGGGCTGGCTCTGAGAACATTGTATAGGGAATCTAATTTCCTGTTGAAAAAGAAGATAAAGGAAAAACAGATAAATACCGGCTACCTAACAGCTAATAAAAATCTTTGTTTTCATTTCTACCAGCTGGTAATTATACAGGCTCAATGAGAAGTCTCGTACAGGGCCTATTCAGAAACAAACAAACAAAATTCATATTCTATGTTGGCTTTCTTATGAATTGTAAGATATGTCATAATTATGAATACTTTGACATCAAGTACTCATACCTTTTTTTTTTGCCAGTCCTGGAGCTTGAGCTCAGGGCCTGGGCACTGTCCCTGGGCCTCTTTGTGCTCAAGGTTAGCACTCTACCACTTGAGCCACAGCACCACTTCTGGCTTTTTTTGAGTAGTTTATTGGAGATAAGAGTCTCACGGGGCCTTTTCTGCCTGGTCTGGCTTCAAACCACAAACCTCAGATCTCAGCCTCCTGAGTAGCTGGGATTACAGGTGTGAGTCACCAGCACTCATACTTTTAACAGGGCTTGTAGGTGACATTATGTCAGGTAGTAGGCACTATAGGGACCTGCCTGGACAGAATCCTGGAACTCATGGGATCTGATGATCCACTCACTGCAAACATTTGATCCCTCATACTGTTAAATCACTGATGCTCTGTTGAGCTATGTGGTAAAAGGTGAAAGAGCAGAACAGCTCTTCATCTTCACATGGAACTCTACACAGCAGCAAGGACAGCAGCTGCTTCCTGTTTTACATGCTGAAACATGGTTCAGCCAAAGTTTGCTTCTGCAGAATTAATATGGTGCAACTGAGGAGCTGTTGATAAACGTCTACAACTTTCTTAGTATAATAAAGGCTTTTTTTTTCTTATGAAGACTATTAAAGAATTTGCTTAAAACAATTGCAGAGATTAGTCAGTAGTTTCTGGTGTTTGCGGAACCAGAGTTATTTTTCAGTTTTGAAATATCTTTAATATTTTTGCTTGTCTGGCAAATACAGGAAAAAATGAGTATCTATAATACAAGTATGACCTTCAATACAGTTAATGGCATAAGTCAAATTTTAGATTCCCTTCCTATTACACGATTTTTGAAAGTTCAACACCTTTATTTATTCATTTACCTTGAACTTCTAAAATGTTGTTACTTCTTAGTTTATTTATAGAGACCTGGTTTAGCTATGCAGTCCAAGCCAGCTTCAAATTTGTAATCCTCTTGCCTCCAATCTACTATGTGCTTGGGACTGCAGGAGTATAAAACCACACTCAACTTAAAATGTTATTCTAATTTACTGATTCTGTCAGAATTGGGATTTGAACTCAGGGCCTCCTTGCTTGGCTGTCACTCTACCATTGGAACCATACTTACAGCCCTGCTTTAAGCTAGCTATTTTGAAGATAGAGCAACACCAACTTTTCTGCATAGGCTGGCTTTGAACCACGATCCTCTGGGATCTCAGCCTCCTGAATATCTAGGAATACAGATATGAGTCTGTAATATCATTTTAACCTTATTGTTCATAGAAAGATCTTTCATATTTTCATTTTGTGAAAACTTTGCTTTTAATAATATGCTCTACAAGAGATTTGATTCTTAAAATGAAGAAAGCTGGGGAGAATTTTTACTGGCAAATGTACTTTAGTTGAACCTAAGACTTCATTATGAATGAAGCCTTAATCAAGCTAGACCAGTTTGACTACTTGTTCCTTGTCTTCCCATTAGTTATAATTTTTTCATTCCATGTTTGCTTGCTAGAATGTAAGCTTCTCCTACTTAGCTTAGCTCCAAGGTTTGGCATAATGTGAAAGTAGCCAGCAGAAATTCCATAAATATTTACTAAATAAATTTATCCATATGACTCTCCCATCACCAACATACCAGTCCATTTTAAACTACCTTTAAGAAGCATCAATTTCAGTTCCCTCATAGTCTTTGTTGACTTCTCCTCTAGTGATCTTTGTTCTTGGTGTGCACAGGCCCGCACATGCGCGCGCACGCATGCGCACACGCACACACGCGCACACGCACACACACACACACACACACACACACACACACACACACATTCCTGCTATCTATCTATCCATCTGTGGTTACAGCATGTATTCTGGTCTTACCTCTTCTAAATTCTCTCTAGTTTCTTATCATGTTTGTTTCTTACTATTCCTTACAGGGTTTGGCCCCTAACAAGCACTCAATAAACACACACTAATTTAAATGATGAAAATGCCAGATAATTAAATGACAGTATCTATAGTTGGAGATTATGGGATCACGAGCTCCCATACTTCACACCCCTGTTCCTGCTTTGGTTATCAGAGCAGGAAAGATAATATTGCTTAGCTTTGTTTGTATTTCCCTAAGAAAGCCAAGAATTCAAGAGCTGAAGTTGTGGTTCATCATTCCTGTCTCTCCATACATAGAACTTAATTGTGCCTTTAACTTTCATGTGTGTAACACATGATTTAGTTCCAAGTTACATTTCAAAATTCCGATTGCAGGCCCAATGTCTAATAATCCTTAGCATACCCAATGAACCGAACTATACAGGGCAAGCAATTAATAAATTTCTATAAAACATCTTTCTACCTGCTTCCTCAAAGCTTTCCAAATATTAATGTTCTTGCTATTCTCTTAGTGTTAATGGATATATGGGGAAGTTTCCAGGCATCCTATAGCTTAGACTTCCTTCTCTATTCTATTTTTAAAATTTTCAGTGTTCTTGTAAAATATGCTTCCATTCTATTATCTGAACTCCACTGAATCCCCACTGCCATCCTTCAGTTAAATATATATATATATAAATTTTTTTTTTCTTCCTTTAACAAAAGTTTTTTCCAAAGGAGTTTTTTTCCCCATAACATTTTGAGCTTCAACCCATCACTGGCCTTAACTGGATCTAAGCTTGGACTAACAAATCTGTCACACCAATTAGTAAGTGCTTTATAGTGCTCTTGTTAGTAATGACAAAAAAAGTAAGACTCTTTCCACATGGAAAATCCAAGGGCCAATTATAACACTAACTTAATTTCTAATGAAGCACTTAATCCCTTTGGCAATAACATAACATACCAAACAAGTAGACTGAAGAATATAGACATAAGACAAAAAGGAAAATGTTAGAAGACTTTATAGCTTGAACCAGATGCAGAACCAATTGGGTGTCAATATAAATAGAATAAAAGAAAATGTATTCTGACTAGATTGAATGACTTAACAAAGATTCAAGATTTTCTGTGCCAATAAACTGACAAAAAAAACGCACAAGATAAAAAGCTTAACCAACTAACTTCCACAAATAATTGCTCAGGAGGTATACTGTGCTAAACATCTAGGTGTTTAGAAGAGAGAAATGAATCAGAGAAATCCCTGCTCTTTGGAAGCAAAGAAAAATAAACCAAGCTGATAAAGGGATTCCAACCCATGGTGAGACTACACATAAATAACATAAAGGAGGAGTCACTGAGGGAGCACAGGGTACAGCAGATGAGGTCACAGGAAATTTCACTCTACACTGGGAGTTGGCAAACTTGTAAAAAGGGCCAAATGACAAATATATGTATTAGGTTCTGAGCATCATAAAGTGTGTTACAAATGCCGGTGCTGTGGCTCATGCCTGTAATCCTAGCTACTCAGGAGGCTGAGATCTGAGGATTGTGGTTCAAAGCCAGCCCAGGCAGGAAAGTCCGTGAAACTCTAATCTCCAATAAACCACCAGAAAACTGGAAGTGGCGCTGTGGCTCAAGTGATAGAGCGCTCGCCTTGAGCTGAAGAGCTGAGGGACAGCACCCTGGCCCAGAGGTTCAAGCCCTATGATCAAAAAAAAAAAAGAAGTGTGTTACAAATTATTTCTGCCCTTGCAGCACTAGTTACCCTATATAGATACTACATAAAGGCCATGTTGTGATACTTTTTTTTGTTTTTTGTTTTTAATGGTGCTAGGGCTTGAATTCAGGGACTGGGCACTGTCTCTGAGCTTTTTCGCTCAAGGCTAACACAGTACCACTTGAGCCCCAGCTCCACTTAAGCTTTTTGATGGTTAATTGGAGATAAGAGTCTCATTGACCTTCCTGCCCAGTTTGGCTTCTAACAATCTTCAGATCTCAGCCTCCTGAGGAGCTAGGATTACAGGTGGGAGCCATTGGTAGTCAGCTGGGATACAACTTTCTTGACCAAACAAGTATCAGGCCAGAACTGATACCCAGGTACTAGTTTACAAAACCCTGCCCTGAACATTAATTTCTAGTTTCAGTACTATGTGTGTAGTAGAACGGCAGTGTATGTAGAATGGCAGCCACTAGTAAAAGTAAGCTGTATTCTTCTCCACTAAGACATACTGATGGGATTGTACAAAATGATAGTACCTTTAAGTAACAGAGGAGTAGGTATATTATGTAAACTATTTATTTTTAGTACATAGAAACCTTTCCTAATGTTCTGAATATGTGCATTATTGTAGAGGCCAACATTATGGGTCCATCTCTTGCCCTGCTGATTGACTTCCCATACCGTATTACTGAAAGTCTAATTCAAGTACGTTTCTAAGATCAAGGCCAGTATGTGAGCTTTTTGTTACCAATAAGTTATAAACTACATATGTGAGAATAAGAATTTACAAGCATTTGCTGAGTGTCATTGGCTCATGCTTGCAATTCTAGCTAATAGGAGGCTGAGATCTGATGATTACAGCTCAAATCCAGCCTTGGGCAGGAAAGTTCATGAGGCTCTTATCTCCAATTAACAGAAAACTAGAAGTGGCGCTGTGGCTCAAAGTGGTAAAGCACTAGCCTTGAGAGAAAAGCTCAAGGACAAGTGTGTAAGCCCTGAGTTCAAGCCCCACAACCTACCAAAAAATAAAAATAAAAAGCTGAATGTGGAGCTGTAACTCAGTGATAGAGCACTAGAGCAAAAGAAGCTCAAGAAAAGTACCTAGCTTTGAGTTAAAACCCTGGACTGGCAAAAAGAAAAAGGAGAGAGGGGGTGGGGGGAGGGAAGTTTTTAAGAAATTAAAAAAATATATAAAAAAAAACAACTAATCCTGGTCCTTCAACCGTACAGTTTGAGAAGAATTGCTCTATACAACCCCATGGAGCAAGAGTATATTCCTTTTTGAAGGAACAAATGTGTCTTTTTGAAGACAAAGGTTAAGAAATGTTCTACAATGTTCTCTCTCTAGTAAGCATGAACACTGGGATTTAATCTTTTGATTCCAACCTTAAGTATCATTTCAAAGTTACCAAAGACATCACTTGGCTGTGTCCTGTTCGCTAGTTGTAGTTTAAAATGTTAACACTAGCATTTCTTTTACAACATATGCTGTTAGAATACAGCCTACTAAACATGAAGCTTTCAGGGCTTCTGCTAGAAAGCAAAGCCCTGAGTGGGGGAAGAGCTAGTATTGCGCTTTCTACACTAAAGAAGAAATAAAATTTGGGCAGACAATCCAGGGAAAAGAGCAATGAATAATAGCTTTGCCACCAGTCGCTGGTCAGGAGTGGAGAAATGGGTCTTGACTTCATCTGTAACACAGGCTGCAGTGAGAGGCTCTTCAGTCTCTTTCAGATGTACCAACCTGTGATTCTGACAGAACTGACTCTGCAGTATTCAGAGGCATTCCAAGAAGATGAAGAAAAGTCTGGGGTGGTGGGAATAAGTGCCCAATGCAAGTCTCAGTTACAGGAGGTGGACAAGGGGCCATGGCAGACAATGTGTAGGATGCAGAATGTCAGAGAGGATCTCCAGGTTGGGAGGAGCAGCATGAATTATAGCACACACAGAACATCAAGTAGTGCTGGGAGCTGAGAGTGGAGGGAACAGGGCTGGCCCACGCCCTTCCTTACCTTTTACTAGCTGCCCTTAGAACAGTTTTTACTTAACAAAATCAAAATCACTCTATGAAAATATCCAACTTCTCACCTAATAAGCATAATGTGTGCATGCCATTCTGTCTGTTTTTCTTCACTTTGTCAAAGAAGCTTTCTGGTCTCCAAGTGTCTGTCCAAAACACAATAGACACGGTCTCTCCAAACTTATACAGCTAGAAAAGACAAAAACATTCATCAATGATGAAGTAATTCATGACTAATTCATTGAAAGACAGAACAACCAAAATAAAAAGTGAGAACCAGACGAGATAAATCACAAATGAAATCTGTAGCAGAAGTTCTTATAGTAGCAGTGCTTTTCTGAAAACTATTTTTCAGTAGGAAGCTTCTAGTAGCTCAGGATAGCACCAGGTAACCAATTTATAAGTTACCTATATAGTGGCTAAAAATACTAAAATATAAAGAATCCAGAAATTAAAAAGGCCTTCTATCACTTGAAGCAGATTTCATAAATTAGGATTATTTTACAGATGAGATCACCGAGGCTCAGAAGAGTCAATTGACTTTGCTAAAGTCATCTAGCTAGTTAATAATGAAGGAGAAAACTCCAAACAGGTCCAAGAAAATGCTCCTGTCTGTTGTACTATCTCAGCAAAGCACCCAAGGCACATGATCATTCCAGCCACTGCTCAAAACCTACCCCTTCTTTATATAGCAAGATTCTATTTGTTTTCAAAGTCCAATGATACAGTTCTACTAACCAACTTTCCTCCTTTGTGCTCAAGTATCCTACCCACTCACCATTACTGCAACCAAGAGGCTGGCTTCTCTGAATTAAGCTGGCTGTAACAGTTCACTTACATGTATCCAGTTCTGGATGGTATGCTGAGAAAATCTAGTTTTCAGTTCTAGTTCTACAATTTGTTAATTGTGTGCCATCACTCTAAGTCTGTATGTCTAATAGAGGAATAGTGAGAAATGCTATCCATTCTACCCTTAGGGGTGTGAAGTCCAAACAGCATAAAAATGTATTCAATGGCTACGCGATTATGTTAATACTAGCTTTTATCCAGGAACTGGACAAAGGAGATATATTTTCAAAGACAATGTATGGCAAAACACACTACTAATGTATTATATAAAGATCTAATTCTTTCAACAGTGTTTTAAACAATTTATAACATATCTGGAAAGCATTCTAGTTCTCTATCACAGATTAATTATGCACTGAATACTGTGTGACTTGAGGAAGTCATTTACCTTTCTAAAGCCTTTATCTTCATTTGAAAATATTGGTCTGATTCTGCTTCCAGTAGTCTAAGGCATCTCATATCAGTTTCAGAGGTACTGTGAGAGGTAATGAGGAAGCAAGGAAGGAAACAATAGAAGGTGGGACACTCAGGGGCATTCATCCCTGCTTCATCAGAGCAGCTCAACTTTCTCATATTTTATATTTCAAGGTCATAAAAACTTTGGGATGTGTGGCTCAAGTGGTAAAGTACTAGCTGTAAGCATGCCAAGCAAACAAGGTCTTGAGTTCAAGGCCAAGAACCAGAAGGCACAAGTGCATGTGCATGCACACACATGCACACACACGTGCACGCACACACGCACATACACACGTGCACGCACACACGCACATACACATGTGCACGCACGTGTGCGCGCGCGCACACACACACACACACACACACACAGATGAGTATAGTAACGACAGCTCTAGCAGCACAGTTTGTAAGGGTTAAATAATAAAAGGGCATGTTATATGCCCAGTAGTGCCCTTTACAGTTAAGAGCAATGATGATGTTTATTATGATGACATGAAAATGTTCTAAAATTCTGTGTCCTGACAGAATCTAACTGCTTCCCTTACTAGAATGAGGGCAAAAATTACCAAATACCTGAAGCTATGCTTATGAGTCAATTCTGATGAGCTCAACTAGATATATTCTAAGACTGGATTTCTTACTCTCTGGTCAAACGTTGAAAGATTAGTATTATTTCCTTGAAAATTTTTCATAGGAAAACCATTAAGGAATAACTTTAAATATCAATGAAATACAATTATATATAAATACTTTAAGTAGGTCTTAAATGCTTTAAGAGATACTGAAACATAGCTATGGAAGTAAATAAGTTCTCCATTCTAAAGAAAAGATGTCTCTTTAAAAGAGAGTTAAGATGCTAGTCACATAAAAACACTAACTGAAGTACTCTGTGTAAAAGTATCTTTGAATTGTCTAATTCATGGGACTAAAGGAAACTCCACATAAGCACTGCCTCTAGGACCCTGATTTATAACTGGAAGCACCTTTGTGGCTGCAGGACAAACTTCTTCAATGAATCCTAGAACATTATGCAAAGAGTTTCACCATTCAGATGTCAGTACCTCAAAGACCAGAAGGACCCGTACTCTGTGTTTCACAACCAGAGCACTTACCAGCAAGCTATAAAAAAGAAACTAGAGCAAGTAACTCAGGACAATAACTGAGGCTGCAGAAGTCCAAATACTGAGTTGTCTCCTAATGTGAGCCTTGATGAGGGGATTGCTTGTTCCCAGCACTGTTCCCATTACGGTTTCTAACAAACAAAACCTGCTGTTTTCTAAGAAAACAGTATAGAAAACACAGCTTTTTAAAATTTTAACCTAGAGTAACTCAGAGACAGAGCAATGGACCTAATTCAGATTAAATTGTGCTTAATCTATTAGAGAAAATACAAAAACCACCTTAAAAAAACCCAGCACAACGAAAATACTCAGTTCGAAACCATCCAGTCACTCATTATATGTAAGGTACTACCTAGAGTGAGAAGATGCGATGAGAGACAAATAATCCTAGGTAGTAGAAGGTAATTATCAAATTTTTAAGTGTCTGGCACCCCCAGTGCCTAGGCATTGTGTACACATAGCGAATACTCCTGACTTGCTCTAAGCAGTGTCTCTAATTCCTGTCTTGATACCAACTGCCAGTTCCCATCCATTCAAGCTATACAGCTTGTACAGAGGCTGACCACTCATTTCCTTCCTTCTGCCTTGCTTAGCAGCCCTCAGCAGGACCTCACCAGATTCTTACCTCTTCTCTCTCCATTGTTTTTTAATTTTCACAAACGTAGATGCTTTGTAAAACGCTACTTATAATTAGTCATTAATGCATTTATTTTATATTAGTAATGAACCCATTTTCTGTGTCTACTAATTTAACATTAATATTAACAAATATTATAGACATGTAAAATTCGAAATTTTAACTTGCTAAAAGAAATGTGGCTCAACATGTATCTCATATTTTATGTAGCTTAAATTAGTTTAATCTGTGAAGAGTGAGGAAATGCAGAGTCAGCAGACCTGTCAAAACAGAGACACGTCTGTTTGGATCACATAATTGAGTATTTTCTTTTCTAGATAGGATACTATTGCTGCAGTTGTCTTATTGCTGATGTACTGCTTTTATCTCCATAACACTGATGTGATAATTAAGTTTTACTGAAACTAAAAAAAAGATTATGGGCATAGCCATACACAAGGTATATGAACCAACTTAAAGTTGACTATGACTGAATGCACAGAACAGATACAAAATGTATATGCCTACATATAAATGAGAAAACTCATTCATAAATCAAAATTTAAAATTCAAATAATTCCAAAAGCAATAGCTAATGTAGGGGATAAATAAGTAGTTAAGCTCAAATATGAATTGCACTGATCATGAGTTCAAGGCCTGGATTATGCTGTTTCAGAAAATCAAAATAAGTAACAATAGAAAGAGTAGTAAATAGAAAATGGAAAAAATTTAATAGGTCAATGATTTAGCATATAGTCAAAGAGTTACTGTAAACTAAAGGAAAATAAAAAGCTTGAATGAGTTCTTCTACGGTTACAGAGCTCTGATATCCTTGATAACTAGTTTAGTGTATTGGACTAGATTTCCTCACTCCTACATTAGTCCACAAGACCAATTAAGGCTTTCAAAAACAGGAAGAACTACTACAAGGTCAACAAGGATTATTGGGAGTGTCAAAGCATTAAAAAAAAAAAAAAGGAAATGAGTTGTTACTTTTTGAAAGAAATATACATTTTCCAGAACAGATATGTATTATATAAACAAAAGAACATTTGGTAATACTCAAGGTCACTCATGCAATGGCAAGAGAAAGTGGCAGCATTTCACAATGAGAAAATTATACAATCCTCTGCCTGAAAGTAGCTTCAACTGATCAAAGTTTTTACCCAGAAAACATTGCTACCTGTTTTCATAAAACTGACTCATTTATCTGTCCTCTGAAGTGTTTCAAAACCATTTTGGTCACTAAATTTTTGCCAAAGATTTTATATATTTTGTCACACAAATGACTGATGAAAATGAGTTATAGGAGGCTTTATAGGTAATCTCATCAGCAGAGAATCTTCTGAGTATGCACAAGTCTGTGTTCAATCCTCAGAACTCCTCCACACGTACAAAAAAAAAAGGAAGAAAAAAGGAAAAGATTTAAAACAGAAATGTTTCAGAATGTGCAATTCCTTTCTATATTTGTTTTACTAAAAGGCCATGTTAATTGTTGAAGAAGACTGAAAGAAAATATAGCATAACAAGTGTGGATGCCTCTAGACTGATAGACCATGGATTTTTTTTTCTTTATACTCATTGCATTTTCTTAATTTTCCATGAGTCAGCCACTTATTATCAAAAGTTATTTTTCAAACAATAAAGCAGAAGCAATATGAAATATAAGCATTTCCAATTCTGTATGACTAACTGGTAAATGCTTCTGCAGAAATGCTCATCTCCAAGCAGTCAAGAAGAGCTAGAGTGTGGTGGAGTATCTGCCTAGAATGTGTGAGTTTCAGATTTCCATCCCCAGCAATAAAAGAAAGGAGAAGGGGAAAGGAGAACAAGGAAGGGGAATGGAAAGGGGAAGAGAAAACCCAAGAAAAGAAGGACTTTACTCTTCTTGTTGTTGTGTACTAAAAAATCAACGAACTTGTCTAGCTTTAGATACTTTCTTTTCATTAGAAAAACCTGAAAATATCAAAGAATGATAGTTACTCAGGATTTCAAATCTCATGATTTTAAAAGTTACATGCTTAGAGCTAATGTACAGATTCAGCTTGACATAAATGCAGCCATCTTGATCAGAACCACCATGACTGTCCATGCTGGTTGATTTTTTTTTCCTGCACACTTTCCCAGCACATCATAAATAGACAAAACTATTAGGGGCTGGGCACCGGTTACTCATGCCTGTAATCCTAGCTACTCAGGAGGCTGAGATCTGAGGATCACGATTCAAACCCAGCCCGGGCAGAAAAACCCGTGAGACTCTTACCTCCAATAAACCACTAGAAAACCGGAAGTGGCGCTGTGGCTAAAGAGGTAGAGCACTCACCTTGAGCTGAAGAGCGCAGGGACAGCACCCAGGCCCAGAGTTCAAGCCCCACAACCAACAAAAAACAAACAAACAACAACAACAAAAAATCTCTTAGAGGTTGTATGTGGAGCTCTATAGCTGCATCCTACTGTCAAGAATCTGTCTAAGTCTTTAAAATTAGC
The DNA here is from genome assembly GCF_019054845.1 of Dipodomys spectabilis. Classification (NCBI taxonomy): domain Eukaryota; kingdom Metazoa; phylum Chordata; class Mammalia; order Rodentia; family Heteromyidae; genus Dipodomys; species Dipodomys spectabilis. Next base: position 10,190,012 of record NW_024870679.1, on the reverse strand, counting down.
CAAACATAAACAAAATATATTCAACTTTAGTCCTGACCCCCTTTAATAAACCCAGACCTTGTGACTCACATTGTAGGAATCCACCCATTTTAAGGTTGCCCACAGTATGCTCTTGTCAGTAAGTGCCCCAATAAACACCACTATGTGCAATTCTGGATTGTCTACCTCTTTTCTTTGGTCTCATGGCACCTTGGAGAGTGTTCTAATATACTAAATGTTTTGTTCTGGAACAATTAAAAGTTTTTCAATAAAAAATCCTAAAAGTTATTCAATAAAAAGTCTGAATGCTCAGTCTATTTTGGTCAAGGCAACTTTTGCCAAAAGTTGAGAAACAGATCAGCTTTCTTAGTTTCCAAATCTATACGTAATGTCTTAATCTCTTATCTATCAAACTTCTTGTAATTCATTTTTAACCACTTAATTCCGTTATCCTTTAGGTAGCATAACATTTGCCTGTTTCAAGTGTACAATTCACTAAGTTTTAGAGAATTTAGAGCTGTGCCAGCCATCACCCTACCCAGCTTTATAACACTTTCCTGATCCCACTAAAATCTCTTATGTCCATTTACAGTTAACCCCTGTAATGCCCACCAAGTACGTTCTGCCTGTAAATCTGCCTTTTGGGAACATTTTCTATAAACAGTATTATACAATATGATCTGGCTTCTTTCACTTAACATATATGTGCTAATTTCTCCCACAGCCCTCAAAGTTGCACCTCTCTTCCCCAAACAACAACAACAACAATGACAACAAAACAACGGCCTGGTTATTTTTGAAATTATAGGAAAGTTCTTTCACAGAGAAAAGTGGTGCCTTCTTCCCTTCTGAAAAATTATGTAAGAGCACAAGACAAGCTGTTAGCATTCTATATATTGCAAGTGCATTACTGGAAACTAAAAGAGAATTAACAATAGTTCCTTCTAAGATTTCTTTCTAGGGTTTTTCACTTGTGAGCTGGTGGTTCTCAAAGCATGGAACTTGTACTAACACAGCTTCAGAAGCATGTAGACACTTGTTAGAAATATAAATCCTCAGACCCCATCCCAGATCTACTGTGAGAGTCTGAGGATAAGACATAGTATTTAATCTTACAAACCCTCTAGATGATTCTGATCAACACTAAAATCTGAGAAACACTCATTCAAGTTTATTATTTCCAAATAAATAGAGTAAAGGAATATTAAAGGAAAAGATCTTTTCTAAAAATTCTAGCTACTCAGGAAGCTGATATCTGAGGAACTCAATTTGATGCCAGCCTGAGCAGACAAATCCAAGAGATTCTTACCTCCAATTAACTAGCAAAGAGCCAGAAGCAGAGATATGGCTCAATAGAGAGAACACTTTGAGTGAAAAAACAAGCAAGAGCAAGAGCATAAGACCCTGAGTTCAAGCCCCAGTACAAAAGAAGAAGGAGGAGTGGGAGAAGAGAGAAGGGAGAAGGAAGGAGAAGGGAGAAGGGGAAGAGAGAAGGAAGAAGAGGAAGAGGAGAAGGGAAGGAGGGAAGGAAGAAAAGAAGGAAAAGAAGGAAAGGAAGGAAGGAAGGAAGGAATAAAGTCATCATTATGCCTTTGATGACCAAAGTAAAATATTGGAAAAATATAATCCTCTGCAATGCTGAATAAGTCATTTGTAAGAATACAGAAAGAATATAAAAAATACAGTTGAATTTGTTGATTATGTATATTTTCCATTTTTCTGCAGATAAAATTAAAATATTCCAATAGCTAAATCTAAGTGCTTACTCCAAGAAACAGAATAAAAAAGTTTTGGAGAAACTTGCTATAAAGAAAAGTAGTATATACTAAATAGTGTACTATCAAATGATGTTTTATAATTCATGAAATACAATAAAATCTCCTTATAACTTATAAAAAAAGAAAATTACACATGAAAATGCTCTCTTTGCAGCATTACCTGTAAACCACAGCAACCTACAGCATTCATGATGGAAGCATTGTGAATCACTCGATAAGGGATTCCCAACTTCGTTGCTCTCAGAATAAGATCACTGTGTGTTGTAGCTCTGCAGTGAGAAATCAAATTACACAACACTAAAATTTTAAAAGATTTTATGCATTTAAGTCAAGAGTTGCTTTTCCTCAATTCTGCTTAAGGTTTTTAATCTCTGTCCTATCCATGTCCTTTACAATGTGGAATTGGAACTCCAGTACTGGTAGCTACTGAAGGGCAAATTTGTTTGCTTGTTGTCCTGTGGACATCTACAAAAGACATCTGTGAAATATAAACTAAATCATTTCCTTCTTGAGTTATAACTCATTGGTCTCAAGGCCTTTTAAAATTCATTAAAAAAATTTAGTTGTACACATTTATAGACTACAATAAGATACTCCAGGATATGTATACAATATGTGATCAGATTAACTTAATCGGCCTCACCTTAGATATTTGTCATTTCTTTATGTGGAGACACTGAAAATCCTCTCGACTTGCTATTTGGAAGTATCAATTAATTGTTGTAAACCATAATTATCCTATTGTGCTATAAAACATCAGATGTAATTCCCTACTCATTAATCCTCCTTTTTTTGTCCCCTTCCCCCATGTACTTCCTGGGCTCTGACAATCATTAGTATAAACTCTACTTCTTGGAGAACAACTTTAGCTTCCACATATAAGTGAGATCCTTTAGTTCTTCAAGTTGTAAATTATGGCAAAAATACACCCAATTCTTTATTTTTCTATTCAATTTTGAAAGTTTTGTTTCTGTATTCTGAAAAATGAGGCAGAACACACAGAATGTTAGCTTTTAGTCTTTCTGTTAGAATTCTGTCTAATAGAATCCTGCTTGGAGTTTATATCTATCTAGTAGTCATTCTATAACTGTTTACAGTCTTGATACTGTGTAAAATTTGTGTATGTATAATTTGCGTATATGTGTGTATGTGTTTGTGTGTCTTTGTGTATGAATGCATGTTCTGCCTGTTGCCTTTTTTTTGAGGTCTCATGACTATAATTGGGTAGGCTTGGTTAGATTCTGTCTCTACAGAATATATGAAAATATATTGAACACTGTAAAAACTAACCCCACATCAATTTAGAACTGCATTACCAAAGGTTTTTTCCCCCTCTTGATAAAAATGCCAAGCCCTACTGGGGCAAGTGACATTAGCATGTTTGAGAAACTGCTTACAAACAAGCAGAACCTGTCAACTGGTCAATGCATACCAAGTAGGAAGATCAAGGGCTAACCCCATGAGGTAGCCAGATACAGATTAGCCAGTATCCACCAGGGAAGCCTGTTTTTAATCACATAGATAAAATAAAAATGAGTATGAAAAATAATTAGTCATTTGATTTAGAGTTTTTTTTTTAAAGCATGAATGCCATTTGGAAAGAATAATTTTAGTATCACTTTCAACAGGATCACACTACTTATTATTAGGAACAAGGAAAAGTGAGCCTTTTGCTGTTATTTACTATTCTTTTTTAAAGTTAAGTAGTCTTATTGTTATTAAATACAGTAGATAAAAAACTTATCTATCAAAAATTCATTTAAATGATCAGATTCATACATAAACATACATGTACATACACATACAAGTTTAATATTTTTGGTTATGTGGATTGAGTCACAGGCTGACAAATACTCAAGAAAATTTTTCTTAATAATATACTTGTTATTTTCTGTCAGTTTGTTTTCTTAATTTTTTCCCATCATTTTATTCTTTTTTTCTATTTAAGTTTTATTCTATTTTAAAGACTTAAGGAATGGAATCAATAAAATAATGTACATAAAAGTGACTAGCTTAAATGTATAAGACTTGATATGACTTCTAAATTTTCTTTTATCAGATCAGTTGATATATTTGACGTAGTTGTGGTTGGTGGCCTGGAAATAAACTAAACATTTCCAGTAACGATGAAAATTACATTCTCATGAGCAACTACAAAGAATATAAATTAGTAATACTGCTTTGAAAAATAAGCTGACAATTAACTTTTATATATTAGAAATGTCTTTGTCAACAATATTTGATTATTTGATCTTGAAAACTTATTATAAACAATCTAAAATGTGGAGAAGTAAAGAGGGGGAAGGAATCATACACATTAATTTATAAAACCATGACTTTATCCTGGAGGAAAAAAATGGACTAATGATAATGCTGACATTCACTGAACAGTAACGGTTCAAGTGTAGTTCATTAAATGTGAACAGACAAATGGCCTATATTAGGGCACATTGGTGACAAGTGGTGTGTGCATACACTATTAAGGCAAAGGCATATAACTGAAGAATAAAAATTGCATGTTCAATTACAAAAAATTACATATTTAATCTATACTATGTATTTATCATATTGCATTATCCATTATTATAGAAACACACATTATTTTATATACACATATTGATATATGTGCTGATGTAACACACATTTGCACACATGTACAGACACACAATTACAGATCCAATATAGAACAACAAAACCATGATTAGAAAGAATTTTCCTAATGAAAACCCCATTCAAGGCCTTATTAGATAGTGTGGCTCCTGCCTATGTCTACCATCTTCTCCTTTCCTTTTCTTTCAGTCACTGTGCAGCAGCCCACCCAAACCTTTCAGCCTTCTTGTTTCCCCAGTCCTGTCTTCCTGTCCTTCCCTTTTCCTCTTCCTTCTCAGTCTTCTGACACTTTCTTAACGATCACCTCTACAGAAAAGCTTTTCTATATGACCCTGCATAGATGAGTCTCTTTTTACTATGTCTTTTTCCCCCTTTAACATTTTAGTTCTTTTTCTTTGATTACTGTTGGCTTTCCCTACTAATGGCAAACCCATGTATTCAGGAAATTTTGACACAAATATGTGTATATTTGTGGATAAATGGATAAATGTCAGTCGAAGATAATGCATCACCCTTTTTTCTCTTTGTTGACTTTAGGAAATACCCCAAATCTTCAAGAAATACTTAATTCATACCAAGTACATACTAGGGAGACAAAAATGTGAAAGGTAGACTACCAATGCAGATGTACAATGTTATTTATGTATGAAATGTTGTAAAACAAGTAAAACTAGTATTGTTATGAGTTAGATATAAGAACTCTTGTGTTGGGTGCATGGTCACCAGTGGTGAGCTGAGGAGATTTTGGAAACTTTAGGTGAGACCTAGCTGGAAGAAGCAAGCTACAGAGGGCAGGTCTTCACAGTGTTTTGTCCCTGGTTCTTTCCTATCTGTCTCTATCTTTCTCTGCTTCCTGTCTGCCATAGTAAAGAAGCTCCTTACCTACCATCTTACTACCATGATGTTCTGCACAAGCAGCGCAGGAACCAAGCAACAATTGGTTGAACTTTCTGAAATCACGAGCAAGGTAAGTACTTCTACTGTTAGTGTTTTCTCAAGTATTTTGTTCACATATGCAAAAGTAACCAAAGCATAAAGTATGGCGCAACATGCCTGTAATCCCAATTCTGGGAAGGCTGTGACAGGAGGATCACAGATTCAAGGCTAGCCTGGGCTACGTACGAGGTTCTGGGCCAGTATGAACTAGATGGTAAGACTCATCTTAAAGGTATAAAAGATATATGTTGACATAATAAAGCACAAAAGCAAGAAAAGCTATGTTTTGAAAGATGAGTATTCTGGCAGACAAGTGATGGAGTAGTAGATGGAGGAGGTAGCATGAACTAAGGTGTGAAGGTGAGAAGGATCATGACATTGGTAAGCATGAGTATGGGTTTTAATACAAAAGTGGCAGAATATAGGCAGATTAGTATTTTTAATATCTGCTAACGACAAAGCTGATAAAGATCTCATCTGTGAGCCCAGGTAAGGTTTCCAAACCTTAGGTTTCCAAATAGGAATCTGATCACACTATGGGTAATGACTTAAGAATTTGTGAATGGACCACGCCAAAGGTGTACAGTATATGAAGTTGGATTAGGTAGAAGGGGCAGCTGCATTGAAAAGGAATGAAATGACATGAAAAGCTGGATAAAGCAAAAGCCAAGAGCAGGGTTTCTCAGACTAAAATGAAAGGCTCATTTTTAAGGTTCTACATTGTCAAGGCTTAATTGTTCATTTGTTTATTTTGCCAGTTTGGATCTTGAACTCAGGGCCTGGGCACTGTCCCTGAGCTTCTTTTTATTTTGTTCAAGGCACTTTTTTGCTCTACCACCTGAGCCACAGTGCCACTTGTACACTTTTCTGTTTATGTGGTACTGAGGAATTGAACCCAGGGCTTCATGCATACTTGACCACTAAGTCACATTCCCAGCCCCAAATAATAGTTTTATAAAATGTAATAAAAATAAGTTACTCAAGCCAAGAGTCAATGGCTAATATTTATAATCCTGGCTACCCAGGAGGCTTAGATCTGAAGATCCTGGTTCAAAGCTAGCCTCGGCAGAAAAGAGTCCATGAGACTCTTATCTCCCATTAATACAAAATAAAAGCCCCGTGTGTGTGTGTGTGTGTGTGTGTGTGTGTGTGTGTGTTAGGCTTGAACTCAGCGCCTGAGAGATGACCCTGAACTTTTTTGCTCAAGACTAACACTCTACCACTTGGGTCACAGCTCCAGCCTGGCTTTTTGGTGGAGATGGGAATGTCATGGACTTTCCTGCCTAGGCTGACTTTGAACTACAAACTATGATCCGTAAATCTCAGCCTTCTGAGTAGCTAGGATTACAGGTGTGAGTGATTTGTGCTTAGCTAAGCCCCACATTTTTAATATTAGATTCAGTAGATATAAAATTTACTTCCTAAAACAGTTACAAAGGTTTCTAAAATGCTTACTCTCAATTTCTATATGTATCCCATTGAGCACTAGTAAGTCTGTGTGCTGGCACCAGTGTGTAAATATCACTCTGAGTAGCATCTGTACTGTGAAATTGACATTGGGAGTGACTGGTATGCAGGAAAGTAAAAAGCAACTCTCGACTGCTTGGCCAAGCTGGGATGTGTGGTGGGGAAGAGTCCTCCATGGAAAACACAGGTATTATGCAGAAGAAGTCGAGGGTGATAATGAGAAACTTCTGTAAGAGTTAGAATATACTTAAAGGTAGGATTTTTAAAATTTATTTTACTATCCTATTGCTAAAAAAAAAAAAGATAGGTACTACTAATTTTCAGAAAGTTAAATTTACATAAAACAAGGTCAGAGGCTACTAAATATTTCTAAATGTGTAATTATCCATAGTTATTTGTAATCAAACATAATTATGATACAGAATCTTTGGCTCTTCATGATATAAATTATTTTCTTTTTGACAGACACATGCATGCACATGTAACTCCATTGTTTTTAGAAACATTCTTGATGGTGGGCTCAGAGTGATTTAATTGTCCTTATGTTCCTTAAAGCTGCAACATAAATCCTGAGTGACCAGCTGTGGACAAAGAACTCTGCCGTTTGGCTTGACATTAGAGATTGATGACGTTTGACTAGACAAGTAGAAGCCCATCTTCTTGGTAATGAGAAAGAACAGAGCTCCCAATGGATATAAGGAATTGAAATCAAGGGCTTGATAAATGATAAATTCAAGGCAAGTAAAGTGACAGCAGTGTTGTCAAATATTAGATGACTAAAAAGAAAAGCCTAAAGGAAGATGAACATGTTTGCAATTATCTGCAGCAAATAGCAGGCATGACTTTTGATAATGGGATAGTTTATTTAATAATGATACACTTAGTTAAAGCATTTTGTTTCCAACATGATCTAAAACAGAATCAAAGAAATAAACTTTAGAGTTGATTCTTCATAATACAGTAGCACATCTTTACCAAGCAGATTTTCTTCATTAATCTCAAAGACAATGGAAATTTATACTGTGCCACTTTATTTATTTCCTTTAGCATTTCTGATATGATGTAGCTGTGCAGCCTAGCTTGCAACTATGATGACCCTGAATCTGTGATCCTCTAGCCTTAACCTCCCAAGTGCTGGGATTACAGGTGTGTGGTACCACACCTAACATTAACTACGAAATTTAAATAGGGCTTATATAATTAGGACCTGGCAAGGAAATTTTAAATGAAATAGAATGGTTATTGCAGATTAATAAAAATATATAAAATTTAAATAATGGAGACAGGAAAGGTGGGTACTCAATAAATATTCAATGCACATATGTGAAAAGGAACCATGTAACTTGAGGTTAGGAAAGATGAAGAAGAATGATGGAGGGTTATCATTGATAAAGATGTACTATACTTACAAATTGATATTTTTAAATGTTTAACTAAATTCATAATATATGTATATATACACACATATAGAATTCAAAGTATAATCCCTTTGTATATCACCTTTATAAGAGCAATAAACTAAATTAATTTTTAAAAAATTCAAAATGTCTGCTCTGACTTACCCAAACGGATCTCCAACTACAAGGAACGCAATATCACTGATATCAGCATCCTTTAAAATATTATCTGCTTCTTGTTCCACTTCTTCTCTATCAGCAAGAATTAATTTTCTTCCATAAAACTCTTCCTACAATTAAGTTCAATAGCAAAATAAGAGACAGCAGGTAACTATGCACATACACACACAGGCACACACCTCAAAACAATCTTTGTCTAGAGCTGTGCAAAATTTGGCAACTATCCAAATACAGATCGTTTAATACAACTCATCAGTGAGCCAGCACTCTATATCATGCTGCAATTAAACTCTGTCTTTGGGGCTATCGTAATATCCCAAGAGGAAGCCGACCTCTTAACATCTGAGGCCTCTAAATTTGGCTCTAATAGACCAGGCAGAACATTAGCGAATGAACAGAGAATATGTATGCATGAGTCCCTGTTTAGAAACATGATAATACAGAATATATTAAACACTAATGATAAACATGCAGGGTGGTTCAGATTTTATTGAATTTTCTCTGATAAAAATCTATGGCACCCTAGCTAAAACAAAAGCCAACATCAAGAAGACATAATAGGAAATGATGAGTTAGCTGTTTACAAAACCAGCAAACATTCTTTTGTAATTTTAAAAGACAAATTTAAAATTGTATTCCCTATGCTGCTAAGAAGGAAAAGCTTTAGGAAAAAGAACTGGATTCTAAACGTACAAGGACTTTTGTAACAAACTACTTTGTGAATTAATCTTTTAAAGTTCAAGTGTAGAGAACACATTCTGTAGAATAAGCCAGTGAACCAGTGTTTATGTGGTACTGGTAAAAAAAAACTCTTGTGCCAAAACAAGAACCTTATAACTGATTAACTATGGGATAATATGCACCTCTAATTAAGTAAAAGATGCATAGATAAATAATACCGTGTTTTACATATTGAGAAGCTGAGTTACAAAAAGTTATGAGGGTTGCTGTAGCTGAGGAGCATCTGGCACACAATAATATTTGTCAAACAAATGAGCTAATGAACAAATGATTAAGCATCCCAAGATCAATGCTACAGGTGAAATTCTAATAATTATTTCCTAACACTTAAAGCCTTCAATGTGAAAAGGTTTACATCCAGGCGTAATCTTCCATAACTGCCCAATGTCAATATTTTTATAGACAAAAAAATGCTCTCATTATTTCCACTTTGCCATATACTTTTATCCCTTATCATTGATTTTCTTATTTTACTTTGATTTTGTGAACCAGAAAACTGAATAATTAAAAGAATTATGTTTGCAAATTTAAGAAGACATCATACATGATTACAGAAAACTGAAAAAAAAAAAAAAGTTTTTTACTGAACTAACATGTCCTTAAAAAAAAGATCAAGAAGCCACACACTAGCAGGTGGCTCTATTCCACATTGGAAAAATAATCTTAACAAAACTTTTAAATCTACTTCTTGAAACTTTTATTTTTATATCACTCCAAATAATTTATCCAAAGCAGACTTCAAGTTAAAATTAGCCAGAAAGGATAAAGAAAGTGGCTGCATATTATTAAAGGGAATGAGCCATCAAGAAGATATAACTGCCGGGCGCTGGTGGCTCACGCCTGTAATCCTAGCTACTCAGGAGGCTGAGATCTGAGGATCACGGTTCAAAGCCAGCCCAGGCAGGAGAGACCATGAGACTCCTATCTCCAATAAACCACAAGAAAACCGGAAGTGGCGCTGTAGCTCAAGTGGTAGAGCGCTCGGCTTGAGCTGAAGAGCTGAGGGACAGCGCCCAGGCCCAGAGTTCAAGCCCCACGACCGACAAAAAAAAAAAAAAAAAAGAAGATATAACTATGTAACTATATATATATATATATATATATATATATATATGTGTGTGTGTGTGCACTAAACACTGGTGCATCCAATTTCATAAGACATTGCTGGTCAATAAATAGAGGGACACATGAGTCCATACATAATTAATTCTGGGTGGTTTCAATAGATCATTCTCATCAATATCTAGACCAAAAATAAAGTCAACAAAAGAACTTCAGAACTTCATTTGTTCTTAACCACAGAACAAATGACAAACATCTACAGATTATAACATATAATAGCGGTAGAACATACATTTTTCTCTTCAGCCTTTGGAACTGTCTCCAAATTACGACACATTTAAGGACAAAAATACCAAACACCTGAAATAATTTCTTGTATCTTACCAGAATATAATGTAGAAAACAACAAATACCAATAGCTAAGAGACACAACAGAATCAATACAAGGACATGAAAATTTAAAATATGCTTTTCAATAGTAAACAGGACATTAAACAAATCAGGAGAGAATTTAAAAAGTTCTTGAATTAAATGAAAATGAAAATATATCTTAATAGAACCTTTGATATATAAGAAAGGCAGTTTTTGTTTGTTTGTTTGTTTGTTTGCTGTCCTGGGGCTTGAACTCAAGGCTTCCACTCTGTCCCTGTGCTCAAGGCTAGTGCTCTACCACCTGAGACCCAACACCAATTCCAGCTTTTTCTGAGTAATTTATTGGACATAAGAATCTTACAGAGTTTGTTACCAAGTTGTCTTCTAACCATGATCCTCATATCTCAGCTTCCTGAGTAGCTAGGCTTACAGGCATGAGCCATTGGCACCTGGTTTGAAAGGCAGTTCTAAGTGGTAGTTTATAGCTATCAGTGACTATGTTAAAAAGTATGACAGATTTCAATTAACTACCTCATGATGTAACTCAAGGTCTGAGAAAATCAAGATAAACCAAATCTCCAATTAGTAGCAGACAGAAATTATAATTATGGTACAAATCAATGAAATGGAGAATATAAAAGTTTAATTGAACAAAGAGTTGATTCTTTAAAAAATAAACAAGATTGACAAACTCTTTTTTTTTTTGGGGTCCAGTCATGGGGCCTGAACTCTGGGCCTGGGCGCTGTCCCTCAGCTCTTCAGCTCAAGGCTAGCGCTCTACCACTTGAGCCACAGCGCCACTTCTGGCTTTTTTTTTTTTTTTTTCATTTTGCTTATGTGGTGCTGAGGAATCGAACCCAGGGCCTCAGGCATGCAAGGCAAGCGCTCTACCACTGAGCCATCTTCCCAGCCCCGTAGATTGACAAACTCTTACACAAACTAACCAAATGAGAGAGGAGACTTAAATTAATAACATTAAAAACAAAAAGGTATATTAAAGCAGATATGTCTAAAATCTAGATGATCTGTAGAGGATATTTTTAAAATGTATTTTCTAACAAATTGGAAGATATAGAAGAAATAAATGGCCTACCAAAATTGAATCAAGAGGATATAAGCAAACTAGATAGATCTATAAGGAGCAATGACATTGAAGCAGAATAAAGAATTTTCCAACAAAGAAAAGCCCAGAATTACATGGATTCACTGCTAAACTCTACCTGAGCATTAAAGACTAATGCTCTTCAAACATAAAACAGCAAGAGGAAAATGCTTCAAAACTATCCATACAAAGGTAGCATTACTCAAATACCAATACCAGAAAAGGGGATACACACACACACACACACAAAAAAAAATACACATACACAAAAACACACACAGTAAACCAATTTTTCAGATAAAAATAGATGCAAAAATTGTGAACAATTACTTTGTAGTCAAATTCAACATCCCACTAAAAAGATCATATACCATGATAATGTTGGTTACATTCCAGGGATGTGAGGATGGTTCAACCTATGCAAGCCAATAAACATAACAGAACACACAAATATAATGAAGAGCAAAAAATTAGATGATCATCTTATAGACATAAGAAGGCTTTGACAAAATTCAACATTATTTCCTGATAAAAGTCCTGAAGAAGAGGCTGCAATGCTTGGTAAGAAATGTACGCATTATCCTGCCCATGTAACTGTAACTCCTCTGTACAGTATGTTCACAATTAAAATTAAATTAAATTAAAAAAAAAAAAGTCCTGAAGAAACTAGGAATACAAGGATTATACCTCAAAATGTAATGGTTTTATATGACAAACTGTCAATATTATACCATATGGGGAAAAAAAACTAAAAAGCATTTCTGTAAAATCCAGCATGAGACAAGGATGTTACCCTCACCACTCCTATTTAACATAGTGTCTGAATTATTAGCCAGAGCAACAAGAGAAAAAAATAAAGTACTAAAAGGTTTATAACACTCATTTTCTGCAAAGTAGCAGAGAGAGAAATCAAGAAAACAGTCTCAAAATAAATACCTAAGGATAAACTTTACTAAGGAGGTGAAAGACCTCTATAATTAAAACTACCGAACACTGAAGAATGTACAGTTTCAATGTAATTCCCATCCAAATCCCAATAATATTGTCCATAGAACTAGAAAAATTAATCCTAAAATCCACATGGACCTCAAATAGCCAAAGAAATCCTGAACAAAAAGAGTAATGCTGGACATTATCACAATACCTGATTTCAAATTATACTACAAAGCCACAGTTACCAAAAAGAACCATGCCAGGTGTTGGTAGCTCATGCTTGTAATCCTAGTTAAGCAGGAGGCTGAGATCTGAGGATAGAAGTTAGAAGCCAGTCTACACAGGAAAGTCCATGAGACTCTTATCTCCAATTGACTACCCCTCAAAAGCTGGAAATGGAACTGTGGCTCAAGTGGTAAGAGTGCTAGCCTTGAGCATAAAAGCTCTGGGACAGTGCCTCGGGTGTGAATTTGAGCTCCAGGAATGACACAAAACCAAAATAACAACCAAAAAACCCAGTACCATGCTGGCACAAAAACAGACATATAAACAAATGGAATAGAGTAGATAGATCAGAAAATAAGAAAATAAAAAAGTCCTACATAGCTCTAGCCATTTGATTTTCAACAAAGATGACAAGAACCCATGGAGGGGGAAGAGAAGAGGGTAAGATATCAACTTGAACAAATGGTTCTGGGAAAAGCATATAAAAGACAAACTAGATCCCTCTCTCACCCAGTATAAAATCAACTCAAAATAGCTATAAGACTTTAAGATACTCAGAAAACTACTAGAGGAAAATATAAGGAAGGGACTTCAAGATATAAGCATAGGCAATGACATTATGAATAAGACTCCAATAGCTCAGGAAAACAATAGCAAGAATTAACAAATATAATTGAATGAAACTAAAAAGCTTCTGAACACAAAGGAAACAACTACCAAAATGAATAGAAAGACTCTTTGCCAACTATTCATCTGACAGGGGATCAACATAAAAGGCATATTTTTTAAAAACATAGCCAGTCACTCGTGGCTTATGCCTGTAATCCTAGCTACTGAGAGGATCACAGTTTGAAGCCAGCCACGGCAAGAGAGTCTGCAAGACTCTTATCTCCAATTAACTGCCAAAAAGCTGGAAGTGGAGCTGTACCTCAAATCTTGAGCAAAAAAATTCAGAGACAGAGCCTAGGCCCTGAGTTTAAGCCCAAGGGTGCGTGCGCGCACACACACATACAAGCATGCGCACCTATGTATATATGTATATATGTATATATATATATTTTTTAACTCAAAAAGTTAGACATCAAAAGAACAAATTATCCAATCAGTGAATGGGCAAATGCACTAAATAGTTTTCAAGAAGGACAAAAAAAAAGATTCAACACTTTCAGATTTGTATTTGGAAAATACAAATCAAAATTATATTGAGTAGAAAAGAGACAGAAAATCCTAAGTTCCTGGCTACTAAGGGTAAAACTAATAAGACTTCATTTCAAAAAAGGGAAAGGGGGTGGAGGTATAGCTCAAGTGATATAACAGCATGAGACCCTGTGTTCAATCCCCAGTTCTCATCCCAAGAAAAACCACACTCAGATTCCACATCACACCAGTCAGAAAAAGAACAAAAAAACAAATGTTGGCAAGGGTTCAGAGAAGATGAAACACATATTTGGTGTTAAATGTAAATTGCTACAGTCATAGAAATCAGTACACAGGGTCCTAAAACCCTAAAATCCAAACTACCACATGATCCAACTATGTCATTGCTAGGTGCACACCTGAGGGAATCAAATCTAGCAAGAACCATATAAAGCAATCAACCTAGATACCCATCCATAGATGATTAGATAAAGAAATGTGGGATGTACACACAATAGAGGATTATTTGGCCATAAAGAATAACCAAATTGTGCCACACAAAAAAAGGATAAAATTAGAAACTATCATGTTAAGAAAAATAAGTGAAGGCTCAGGAAGACAAATCTACTAGGTTCCTCATATATGTGGAATCTAGATTTCTTTTTAAAGACATGAAAGTTGAAGAAATATTTGGGAAGGATACACGTGAGAGATGAGAAATGGTAATGGGCTGGTAAATATGACAAAGTACTTCATATATGTGCCTGACAATGTCATGACAAAACCCCTTCTTTGAAAAATTGCACAAATTATGCCAAAACCATAAAACATTTGTAAAGCACTTTCACATCTTAAAACTTGACATTACCCTCCAATTACTTGTTTCCATTTGACAAATGAAGAAACTGATTGACATTCAGAAATTGGGAAATGTCTATTTCTAAACATTTTGTGTTAGGCACTGTGTTAAGTAAGAATCTATGAGGGAGACATTTTTACCCCATTTTACACAGTAAGAAACTAAAGTTAAAAGAAGTTCCCAAGGACACACACACACACACACAGAATAACTTTCCTCTGTGCCATGCTCTAATTTAACACCTTATTCTACTAAACTGCTAGTTTGTCATCTTTTTCCATTCTGTTAAGATGTTTAAATTCACTCTAGTTTTCCTTGGTCACTGTTTAGACACATTTCCATCATGTTGAGGTTAGATATTTTGATTCCATCCTAAGAGTGAAAATCAACAAATGTGCCCAATAGCTGTTCAGCAAAACAACTTTTATTCCAATGCATGACCAACTCAAAGAACATATATAATTTCTTCAGTTTTAAAGTAACTTCTCTGGGTTGTTAATCTCAGAGGAAAGAGATCTGAAATTCTGCAGGAACTTTTTTGTTTGGAAGACTTGACAGATTCTAAAAAACTCATTCCCTCTTCCCATAATAAAGTCCATGCACGATTTTTTTTATCTTCATCATTATTCCACTTGGAGTTTGACAATATACCTGAAACTGACCCTTCATCTAAAATTTGCGGAGCCTTCAATGACAACCAGCTAAATGTATAATACACTAACAAATCCTCTTGCTTCCTAGTGTCAGGCTTATGCTAGATACACACGTGGGAACGTGAGCCTCACTAGAAAATGTCTACCTAAAGATCCGATCACTCTGGATATGCTGTAGACAAAAAGGCGATCACCATTCCCCATGGAAATACTTCAAAGGGGTAAGCTTTCAGCTGGGTTTCTGAATATACAACCAACTCATTAAGGCCGGTTCAGTACCTCATTAGCACTCTCAGAAAGGATTTCTTGGCTATCTCATGAAATAAAGGATTGTGATAACAATCCCCAGGAGTATAAAACTTTCCTTCTCTCCCCCTTCCCCCCTTTGTTTACTGGAGGGAGACACAGCATTCCATTTGTAAGGTAGGACAAACTGCTCTTTCATTTTCCAAGTCATCAGGCTGGTGTATGATTTCTTATTTTGTACTCCTCCGAGGGAATCCTTCAAGACCAGGGGCTGTGTTTTTAAAAGAGTCAAACCAGCAGACGCTGGAACCTTCTATTCTGCTTATTGTATGCTAATCAGATGTTAGACTGTTCTTTTCCCCGGAGGCTGGGGACCCCCCCCCTCCCATGACCTACCAGGGCTTCCTTCCCTACAGTCAGGACTGAGGTGTAGGCCTCTAGGTAGGCCCGACTGCAGCGTCTCACAACTTCCAGACCCTTGACGGTGATGTCTTTGGCATCTCCCAGGCCCAAGCCGACGAGGTAAAGCATTTCCAGCCCCAGGGGGAAAGGTTGGGAACTGTGGGATGGAGTGAACAAGAAAGACCACGTCAGCTACACCGAGGACCCCCCCTTCCCCCCCCCCCAACCTGGAGCCAAATGGCTCCAGAGCAGCGGCCGGGCCTGTGGGACCCTCGTGTCACGCTGCAGGAATGAAAAGTGTTACTAAAACAGAAGCAGCCGCACCAGCTTGGCCCAGTTACTCGAGGACACGACCGTAGCCAGCTCGCCAGACCCCCACAGAGTCCCGATTGCTGGGTTTCCACATTAAAAAAAAGAATCAGCAGCTACAGCCGCAAAGACGCTCACGCCGCCGCCTGGGCCTCCGGTGCCGTAAAGCGCAGCGTCTTTGCGGCACTTGCGGCGCCGTGACGGCACTTCACGACTCTCCGGAGGGGGCGGGGCCAGCCGCCTCCCGGGGGCGCGCGGGTTCCCACCGACTGGTTTTACTAGTGGTGACCCGCTGACCTCTCGGGTCGGAAGGTAAAGGGTCAGTAGGCGTCGGGGTGTTGGTGGAGGGCTCCAGTGCCGGCCCTGGCCCGGGGGAACGAACCTGGCCTACCCACGTTCCCCGCCACCGTTGGCTTACACGGGCTTCAGCATCCCCGCTCGGGTCCCGGGTAAGTGCGGTCACTCGGAGCCCGGGAAGGGCCGGTCGGGATCGGGCGGCTGCGGCCGCCGTCCGGGCACGGCGGACGGCAGCTTGGCCCGGTGCCCCCCGGCCCGTGCATCCTGCTGTCTCCTGGGCGAGGCGTCAAGCTGGCAGCCCCGGCGGCGCGTGGGCGCCCATTTCCCTGCAGGGCCTCCTCCCGCGCCCCCGTGACCCCTTCCGTTTGCCCCCGTGACCTTCGGCCGGCCGGATTGCCCCACAGGCCCTGGCCTAGCCATCCTCGATGCCCGGGCGCCCGGATCTCCCCGTACCGAGAGGAGCGACCTTCCCCCCCGACCCGTGCCGGAGATCCCATCGCGGGCCCCTCCCAGACACCGCACCCGAGGAGTCTAAAGGGTGGGGGTTAGCTGTGATTCCAGCATCACTGAAGATGATTTGCCCCGGTGACTCCCTCCAAGTTCAAAAGGCAGTTTTCATAGTTTATCTTGGTACACGCTGCTGAATATTCAGATTTTTCAGACATTATCTTTTTTGCCCCAACTCCTTTGCATTTTTTATTCACTCCCCTCTTTCGTGCGTGTGTGTGTGTGTGTGTGTGTGTGTGTGTGTGTGTGTTGCACGTGCTCTCCAGTACTGGGGCTTTTTTGCTCAAGGCTGGTGCTCTACCACTTGAGCCACTGATGGCTTTTTGCCGGTTCATTCGAAGAGTCTTAAAGACTATTCTGTTCAGACTGGCTTTGAACCGTAGTCCTCAGATCTCAACCTCCTGAGTAAATAGGATTACCGTCATGAACCACCAGCACCCGGCCCAGCACTCCTTTGCTAAGCCTTGGCTTCCCCCCCCCCCTTTTCCCTTCAGTAGGTCTGTCTGTCCTTTGTACATCCCATTTGATACTTGCTTCATGAATAAGTCTGCCCTTCTTGCATTGACTTATTCCTCATATGTTACAAAACAAAAACTCAAAATGTATTAAAACACAGATATAATTGGCAAGACCTAAAACTATACCAGAAGAAAAGAAGATGATTTTATTTAAGCGTACATTTCTTAAGTATGGCATCAAAAGCATGATGCATAACTATTTAAGATGGACTTAAAATAAAAATTTATGCTCTTCAAAAGGTACTACTAAGCCATATACCAAAAGAAAATATTTTCAATAAAAGACTTGCATAAAAGAAAATTCAAAGTGCAATAAGAGTTCAACTTAAAATGAGCAAAAGATTTCAACCATCATCAAAGAAGATAGAAGATATGCTTGAAACAGATAAGCAGTTTTAAAGATACTAAATATCTTTAGACATTAGAGAAATAGACATTTAAACCACAAGATCCTTCTACACACCTACTACAATGGCCAAAATGAAAAAAGAAACACAGAAATATCAGCTGTCCACTTACACAATTCCAGGTTCCTGGTATTTTGCTAGCTCAAATTTCAACCTCTCCTTCAGGCCTGTTCTCGGCCTGTGGATTTTTTTTCCCCAGGAAATCTCCACTTGGCTAAGCTAGAGGCATACTCTACCACTGATGCCATCCATTTCTCTTCCAGGTTGGCTTTTCTTTCTTTGTCATCTGTCGTAGTTCAGATGAGAGTACACAATTTCCATCCATAATTCACTCAGCCGTGTACTTGAGGGTCACTCCTGCATGGAGTCATATGTGCTTATTTTCCTCAGTTGAAGCTATAGCTAATCTGTCTTGATTCTGGTCCTTATTTTGTCACTCCTTCAGCTGATCTTTATGTCTCCCTCACATCTTTAAGGGATCAGGGAGTTCTATTAAAGCTACAATCTGAAAATATTACTCCCATTCTAAAATCGTCATTTGGGAGGCCAAGAAAAAGTCCAGGCTCTTAATACATCCCACCAGATTTTCTAGGGTATGGTCATTGTCTACTTCTCTAGCCTCATCTCCCTCCACACCCTGAATTTTTCCTTCACCAGTAGTTAATTGCTTGTAGTTCTGTGCTCACAACATGTGGTTTTGTGCTTCTATGCTACTTCCTGTCTCCCATGCTCTCCTGCCTAGCTAACCACTACTCATCCCTTCAAATTAAGCCCAGAAAAATTTCCCGGAGTATTTCAATACCCTAAACTAAAATAAGTGTCTTCTCTCTTATAATAAAGTTCTGCCTATATATGACAGGTCTTTTTCTGGTTGTCAGTCTGTAATTTGTAATTAAACCATCAGTTTTACAATGTCATCTCTGCCTCTTAAGGCTTAACTTGGTGCTTGTCGCATAGTAGGTATTGAATAAATGTTTGCCTGTGGATTATGTATCTACATATAGCTAAGCATTTCTGAAGAAATGCAGAAGTGGTATCTTAAATGACTTCTAAAATGTTGCAGATAAAATAACAAGCATGAACAAATGCTTTCCTCATATCACTTTAGGAGGTCATTTGTGTTGAAAGACCTGTGACACATCATGAATAGTTCAGTGCACTGCTGAGTCCATAAGCAAACTTCCCATGTACTGGTTATGTGTTTGTATGTGTATGTGTTCAGATTTTCTCTGAACAATTTCATGTAGATTCACAGTACAAGGATGTTGCCAAAAAAGGATAAATAAACGAAAATATGTTTTATTTCCTTTTAGAAAAATCTATATTGAAAGCGAATTATTCTCTGTTGGCAAGACATTTTAATTACTTCTCCAAACTTAGCCAGAAGAGCTGTATTTTGGAATTTGTAACAAACCTACCTTTTTCCTGCCTTCATTCCTCAATAGGAATGAAAGTATTTGTGTACTTTTTCCCAGAGCTGGATAAATAAAATGTTTTTTTTTTTCTCTTCAACTCAAAGAATAGCAAAATTTTGCCTCATCTCTTTTTGCAGAACTATTCAGTGGGATTTGGCTATTTCTCTCTTGCTATATAAAACAGGTTTCAAATTACTGCATTTCACCTAACAATTTATTAGGCAAACTTTCAAACAGGAAAATTGAAGCAATTTTATAATAAATGACAGTATAGCCACCTCAGGTTATATAGCTATTAACTGGTTTTATATTTGGGTTATCAGATGTTTATCCATCTGCCCACATAGATACCAACCTGTCTTTTTTTTAAATGCATTTTGTTTGAAAAATAAGCTCCCTTCTAGTAACAAATTAACCAAATAACTTAAATATATGTTAAATGATACCATTTCTTTACCTAATTCAAGCTGAGCTTTGATCATTTTACTTTAAGTTTCATTATTTTTAACACACTGTAAAATTATGTTAATGATAATAAAAGCAGACTACAGATTATTCGTAATACTATAGCATTTTTCACATCTCACGTATGACAGAAGAGAGGAATGACTATAGAAAATAGTGGCTCCAGATCAAAAAGAAGAAAAAAATGCTACAAAAAAAGTTCCTTTTTAACTTAAAGGATAATAGGATGAATAGTGCCTGAAAAGGGCTTTTTTTACCCCCTCTTTTTTGGAACCCTCACTATGGGAAATTTTTATATCTGAGATCTTCAGGCAGTGATCATAAAATATGAGTGAGATGTTCATTGTCATAAATAGGTTATATGTTACTTGCATTTTTAAAGTAATAACAGGGTTGAGATACTACATTATGTTATGGGCACATTTTAATTACCTTACATCTAAAAGAAGTCATCCTTCAATTTTCCTATGTAAGCTTGTTGTTTGTCTTGAAAAGAAAGCATTGGGGGAATGATTAAACTCCATCTGACCTTATTATGAATAGCGAATATTATTTTACTCTGAAGCTGGCCTTTTAACCTACACGTTCCCAGAAATTGCCTTTGTTAGAAGAAATTTTGATTAATATTCATTGAGTCTAGAAAGCTTGAAGTGATTGATAGTCATTATTTTCTAACAATTCACAAATAAGTGGCAATTAAAGATAGCGCTACTTTAAAGGAACTATATTTACCTATGTTAAAAGATTTTAAATTACTTATGGTTGCATTGATTTACTTAGGAAAAAAGTCACTCTGTTTTGCATTTACTTTGTATGATGAAGTAAAATGGATAAATAATGTTTAAACAACCATACATACCACAAATCCAAATCTGTTTCTCTGAAAATCATGGAATATTTCTCATTAATCCTTACTTAAAAGAAGTCATCTAAAACCTATGTATTTGTGTAAAGTGGCTCCCTAGAATGCTGCCTTATGCACCTATGTCTCAAGTGTTTTTTGTTGTTTATTTGTAAGGCATTTTTTTATACATTACAGCTCTTCAAAGTTTGTGTCTAAAAAAAAAAATCAGGGATACTTAGATTCATTTCAAGAGATTGAAGCTAGGCCTCACAATTGTAATCCTAGCTACTCAAGAGACCGAGTTGGGGGAATTGTGTTTCGAAGCTAACCTGGACGGAAAAGTCCATGAGACTCTTACCTCCAGTTAACTAACAAAGGCCCAGAAGTAGAGTGGTGGCTCAAGTGGTAGAGTGCCACCCTTGAGCAAAAATGCTATGGGATATATTGCTCAAGCCACACACACACACACACACACACACACCACACACGGACGCACGCACGCACGCGCGCACGCGATTGAGCCTTAGGACTGATTTCCTTGAGTTCTTACCCTTAGCCTACTTCCCCATGACTGAGCTTTTTGCAAAGCTAGGTCCCATCAGAGGTGGGGACTCACATAAGTGTCATTGAGTCCTTTTGAATAGATTGGAGGCACAATCTCAAGAGTTGCCATTCCGTGAGAGGAAGGGAAGAGAGAAAAAGGATGGAGGGTGAATAATTTCCTAATACAGTGCAACTCTGTGAAAATAGTGTAGGAACCTCAGTGAAAGCTGTTGATCAATAGGGAACTGGGGAGTCAGGGAAAGAGAAAACAATAGAAAGGGTTATTTTGATCAAAGTATAATACATGCTACCATGGTGAAGCTCCTTGTTTCAATTAATACACTAAAAAAATTATATTAATGATAGGAAAGTAAAACAGGTTCTATTGCAGGTACCAGTGAGAGGGTGGAGGGCAAATGAAGAGGCTGAATGAGATGAATGTAGTTGAAATAGTTCATCTGTTGTGTATGAAAATGGAACAGTGAAATCTGTTCCCATTGTTTTAAGATGAGGTAAGGAAGGATGATAGAGAGGTTGACTGGAGCCCCTTGTGTACATGTGGGGAAATTTTATGATGAGATTACTCCTCAGACAACTAATGTATGCTGAAGAGTTACCATTTACATAGCCTCCACACATTGCTATGGTACAGGAGGCCTCATGAACACTTATATATTTCTTTTTTGTGTCAGTCATGGGGCTTGAATTCAGGGCCTAGGCGCTGTGCCCGTGCACTTCTGCTCAAGGCTAGTGTGCCACCACTTTAAGCCACAGCTCTACTTTGGGTTTTCTGGTTGTTAGTTAGCGATAAGCGTGGACTTTCCTGCCTGGGTTGGCTTTGAACCATGATCCTCAGATCTCAGCCTCCTGAGTAGCTAGGATTACAGGTGTGAGCCACCAGCTCTGTGTAACTATTTCTTAAACTGTCACCTACTGTGTTCCTACTCAGTGGTCTTCATAGATAGCATGTCTCAGTATTATAGTCTTATTTTTTAATGATATGTTCTTATCTGTTTTGTAGCTTGTTTGTCTCAGCTCATTGCTACCCGTTGCTCACTATCATCAATCTTTGCTTATTTCTGACCGACTCTGTCCATACTTCATCACATAAGAATCTGTGTTCAGAAGGCTTTCATTCGTTTTATTTTTTCACTTCACCTAAGCTGCAGTTTCTTTCCTTTTGATTTCATTACTTATTTGTTACTACATTTTTTCCCTACAAACTTTAAGGGCATGGTCAGTGTTGCTCTGTAACACCTACAGAGTCTGTTCATATTGAATGTATTATCAGTAGATTATCTGTGCTCTTAGTAAATGAGTTATCTGTAGACTAGGTAGACTATCTTGATCATATTGCTTCCTACTACTACCTGGGGCAGGCAAGTAAAGATATGCTAATGGCCGCTGGATTGAGGCTGCAGATAAGAAAGTGATTTGATGAACTATTGTCTTTGGCTTGATCAGTACTGAAAACAGTAATCAGTCTGAGTGTATTTAAGACAACTTGAGATGCCTTGAATATATAAGTCAATGTAAGTGACCCTGGACTTGTGAAATTTGGAAGGAAAGGGCAGGCATTGATGATGATCTAAACTAGAACCTACTCCCCACTTACAGAAGCTATGTTAAATGTCAAGAAAATAAAAATAAATTCAACTCCAAAATACCATCACTCATCATTCAATTTAACAATACTGAAAACTGCAAAGGGATACATTCACAAACTCTTAAGTCTTTCTTAATCTGTCATACATTTGATTACTACAAGTTTCCTGGTGAAATTTCAAGCACATTGTTGTGAGCTGTGGTACTTTTTTTTCTTCCTTTTTATAATTCACTAGGTGCAAAATAAGTAGGCAGTGTGTTGAGAATACTGCTCTTTTCTGCAAATAATTTGACATACTTTTCTAGACCCTGCCAAGAAGCCTGAGACTAAAGTTGCTTGTTTTTGGTGGATCACAGTGTCGACAGATTTTTGCACTGGCCTGGGTTCCATTACATGCAGAAATTTAAATTGCACAACTCATTTGAAGCACTGTGATACCTGACTGGTCTTGTTCCACCTAATGGGTATTTGTTGTCCTTCTCGCTTAAGGCTATGCCCTTTGTACTGGACTGGACAAAGAGCTGCATAAGTTACTATTTGAACCATTTAGAAATTATATTCCAGAGAAGAAGACAACATAAATGGCTGAGCTCCATAAAGATAATCAAATATTTGCAGTTCTACATGCTATCATAGCGAGCCTTGTAGTACAGTAGGAGAACTGAAGTGGGTGGTGGTAATTAAATTGAATAATGCTCAATTAGACTGATTGAATTGTAGTCTCCATAATATCTAGGTCCCCTATTGGAGCTCTTTCCAGATACTTGATGGTTTAGAAGACTAGTCACCAGATAACCTGAGTTTGTTTATGTCTTGGATTGGGTGATCTGTGACAGTAGGATGTTGTTTAAGGAGCTAAATTTGTTACAGTTGGGACATTATTGCAGATGGCCTTCAAACATACATATTATCTAGATTTTTTAGGGTGCCCAGAATACCTGTTTCTTTATAGAATAATACTAAATTATTTTTTTCTGGAATACAACAATCTGGGGGCCATTTTCTACATCCACTAGGATTTAGGGAGAGGTGAGTAATATGTATTCCTAATAAGGACTTCCCTTTTTCAGATACCAATTTGAAAGTTAGCTGATTTACTTTAAAGCCAACTCAACAAATGGACATAAAGAAATACTTCTCTTTTCATGACATTCTAGTTAATGGAATTCTTTTGAGCCCCATATCAATAAGTTCCTTTGTGAACCCTACTTTCTGTCCTGGTTTTTTCATATTCCTCCTATTTGTTAACAGTGCTGCTTAAGCTATAGTATAGTTGGTGGTCCTGAGGAACCAGAAGAGTTCAGCCTCATTGTATTATATGTGGATATATTTGGCCATTTCTCAGTTCCAGGCTCATCCTTTCATTGAAATCTGCATTTACATTTTGATACTTAAAAGATCTCATTTACTCTTTTCTGATACTTCTGAATAACCAGTTTTACTACTAATAATACAGTAGCATTCCAGCTATTACACAGTCCCTATTCAAAAAATTTACTCCAAGTTAGTTTGTTGGCTGGCATTCTAGTTACAATCTGTACTTTAGATTGAGTGACTCTGAAGGTATTCTTCCCCATCCCCTGCTCCTTATTGCCATGTTTTATCATTTTATGTCTTAAATACTTCTTGAATCATTCTAATACTTTCAATCATTCTAATATTCAAGCTATGATTCTGTCCTTTGCCATTTCTCTGTATGCTATAAAGCATTCTCCTACTTGGCTTCCCTATCTTAGTTATAGCCCTAACTCATGGTTTGCATTTTCATATAGGAGTAGTTTGCTGAACTGCCATACTGTGTGCTTGTCTGTGTATCCTCTGGACTTGGATGTTCCATAGCAATTTATGTGAAAAGCAGAACTTTTTCCACTGCATATCCTTCCTGATTTCCCTATCATAAAGAGAAGTACTATTTAAAGCAGTAATTCCTCCCATGTCCTTACCTCTCAACTTCATGAAATCCAATCCATTCTACCTTTGTAGTGTCTCTAGATTCTAATTACATTTTACTGCCCTAATTCCAAGGTGTTTGTTGTTTTGTTTTTCCAGAATTGCTTTGTTACTTCTTAAGATTAATTAATCTTTTTATCTGACATTAAATCTCTTCATCACCACTCCCAAAATGTTTATTTTATGAAACACATCTTTTATTGTTCCCTTACTTAAATTCCTTCACTGCTTCCCTCCCGTATTAAATACAAAACATCTGAAATGTACGACACTGTTTAAAAAGTCACTTTATCATCTGGCTTCAGCATTCCTCTCTAGCCACAGCTATTGTCTCTCCCAGCTACTGGTTGATCTTGAGGTCAGGTGTTACAGAGTGTTCCATTCGCTGCTTTCCATGCCACCCTCTTTTCCACCTCTTATTTCTCCCTCCTCATTATTCCCCACTCAATTTTCATACTTTCATCCTGATGTCATACTTCCACACCTGTGTTTTTCTTCCCCACCCATTTTTCTGACATTGCTGTCCTCAGAACTAATTAATTCTCTACTGATTTGTCTGTTCAGCAGTATAAATTCCCTAACAACAGAAATTGTGTTTTATCTTGACAGCTACAGTGTGTATATAGAACATAATAAAGGTATATTGCATGAAAAGTATGTCTGGTGTTTGATTTACTTCCAGAGTAATAATCAGCATCATATAAAATTAAGATGCACAGGTTGTATGGGGATGTATTGCATATGTATGATTGATTAGATCATTGGCTATACAGTTAATCTCCATATCTCCATACATTTTATCTCCGTGGTGGTTAGACTCATAACACATAGCTTAAAATCACAAGCCTCTGTCAGATTCTTAGTTTTTCTGCATATCTAGCCTCCATCCTGAGGTATCACATTAGTTTAAACTACCTTTACGAAAAGCATAGAACCAGATAACTGTATTGCTCTGTTTTACCAAACTTTCAGCCAACAACTGATAGCAGTTGCTCTCAGACCATTCCAAAGAATTGCAAGGGAGGAGGGAACTCTTTTGGCCTCACTCTTTGTGGCCACCATTACCCTATTGAGAAAGCCAGATAAGATTTTGACATTCAAAAGAGAAGAAAAAAAGAACTGTAATATCCCTAATGAATTTAGATGCAAAAATTCTTAACAAAATGCTAGCAGCTTAAATTCAGCACATTGAAAGGATCATTTCCAGGGTTAGGGTTGTGGCTCAAGTGGTAGCAAGCATGAGACCCTTCATGATCAAGTTCGTTTCACTCAAGGGATACAAGGATGGTACAATGTATACAAATCAATAAATGTAGTCCATCACATCAATGGAAGGGTAAAATACAGCCATCTTAGTAGGTGCAGAAAGGACATTTACTAAAATTCAATGTCCTTTTGTGATAAAAGCCCTGAACAAATAAATATGGAAGGGTTGTCCCACATTAAGATAAGGGCTATATGTAAGAAACCATCCTCTTATTAAATGAGGAAATGCTGAAAGTATTGTCATCTAAGATTAGGATTAAAGCAAGAATGGTCACTTTGACCACATATTCAAAGTAGTGCTAGATTTGTTAGCCAAAGCAATTTGGCAAGAAAAAATAAAAGACATGCAACATGGAAGGGAGGAAGTTAACAGTCTATTTGCATATGGTATTCTATGGAGAGACAATTCTAAAGACTATTAGAACTGCTAAATGAATTCAGGAAAGTACAAAAATTACACAAAACTAAGTAACCGTTCTATATGACAATGAATTTGCTAAGAAAGGAATTGTGTTTGTAATAGCTGTAAATAAAAGGAAGTGAAAGGCCTCTATAATAAAATTTACAAAACATTAATGACGTTGAGAAAGACACACAAAGTGAGAAAATGCTTATTAATTGAAAAACACCATATTAAAATGTCCATGTTACCTGAAAAAACACTTTATAGCTTCAATGCAATTCTCCATCAAAATACTAATGACATTCTTCTCAGAACTAGGAAAAAAGAAACCCAAAAACTGATAGGGCAGCACAAAAGACCACTAATGGACAAAGCAATCCAGAGCAAAAAGAGCAAAGCAAGAGACATATGTATACTTAATTTCAAGGCATACTTTAGAGCTACAGTAATGAAAATAGTGCAGTACTGGCATAAACATAAACAGCAAAAAAGAATAGACATGTATGGCCGCCTAATTCTCAACAAAGGCACAACTGTCTCCCCCACCCCCCACACATACACAGAAGGAGGGCAGCCATTTCAAGAAAAATAATTCCCACATGTAGAAGATTGAAATTTGACTCATTATTCTCATCTTGTATAGAAAGAAAATGAATCTAGCATCTGAAACTCAGGAGCTATTATAGGGGAAATGCTTCCAAATATTAGTACAGGCAATGTTCTGTGAATTAGGTAGGAGCCAAAAGCAAACAAGAACAAGGAAACAAGAACAAATCGACAAGTCAAGCTAGAAAGCTTCTGCAGAGCAAAGGAAACAATTGGCAATCCATGGAAAAGGAGAAAATATTTGCAAAATATAGATAATGGGCAAAAACAAATGTGAAACTTTAATTATGTTGATAGTACAGAATTTGTCACTCTGTTTGAATCATGATCATCAAAAAAGTGCTGAAGAATTTGGAAGTCGTGGACACATTAGAAGTTTGAATGGCACTTAAAATTGGACAGAAAGCCAAAATTTCCATTTGGAAAAGTCTGTTCAGATTGACTGTTTAAGAAGGTCAGAATCAGCTAATATTTCTAAATTAATTTACAGTAACATCACTTACAGACTTTCAGAAATTGTGGTAATATGAAAAATTAAGCATATGAATGTAATAAACCTTAAATTATCCTTCTTATAAAGTTGTGGGCTGGCCATGTAAAGTCTTGCCCACATCAAAATAAACTGAATAGGCAGAGTAATCTTCATTTATTAAAAATGTTATTTCTGGAAGGAGAGGTGTGTGTATGGCCCAAGCAGTAGAACACCAGCCATGAATGAAAAAAACAAGTGAGAGCATGAGCCCCTCATTTCATGCCTGGGTGCTGGGTGGGGGTAAGAAGTGGAGAAGGTTATTTTCTCTTATTTGTTTTTTTTTCTTACTATTTAAATACATTCAAAATCTTTAATATCTATAATTAATAAAACATCTAATTTCTGCTTATAGTTTTAAAGTCTTCATGGTAGTGTCTATCTACTTTGACAGGTATTTCAGATAGCCATAAAGCCTTCAGTCCACCTTACCAATATTGTCACTATTATCAAGAAAATCTGGGCTAAAGTTTAACTCCTAAGAATGTAAGAATTGAACAACATAGTATCTTTTAATAGTGTGGATAAAAATCACTTTCAAGTAGAGTATGTTTGCAGCACAATGGCAAATATGCTAAACAATTCTATTGTGCATAGCAGTAGATACTGGAAAAAATATGTAATTGACAAGAAATTTAGAGGCCAGGGGCTGGGAAGGTGGCTCAGTGGTAGAGCGCTTGCCTTGCATGCATAAGGCCCTGGGTTCGATTCCTCAGCACCACATAAGTAAAAAGAAAAAAAGCTGGAAGTGGCACTGTGGCTCAAGTGGTAGAGCGCACCAGACCCCCTCCCCCAAAAAAGAGAAATTTAGAGGCCAAAAGCAAAACAAATACAAGAACATTGGATGGCACATAAGCTACCTTTTGTCCTAGATATATGTGCAAAAGTCTCATAACCCCATGTTCAGTTTACACAGCTCCAACCGCTGAGAGCAGGAGACAAAGGCTAGACCCACTACCTACATGGCTATACCAGCAGTAAAGGTGAGCTAGACATGAGGGGACAGCAAGGAACTCTGGAAAACACTAAGCTTTCCTTAGTTCTGGCCCCAGCAACCTCCTGTTTCTGGGGCCAGACTTGCCTGCTGCCTGTTTTTGTATTCCTTTTACCCAAGAATGACTTTTTCACACTTAAATTGTTGCAAGAAATCAGAAAAATAGTATTTTGTGACACATGAAAATTATATGTGAAAATCATATTTTAGTGCCCTTAAATAAAATTTCATTGGAATTCAATCATACTCATTTTACATGGCCTTTGCTACTTCCATGCTATAACCGCTGAGATGAGTAGGTAACCACAGAGAGCATAGCCTGAAATACTATCTGGAAACTTAGGGAGGAAGGTCATCAACCTTTGGTGTAGGATTTATGCTGACAAATCAAGGTTTGCTCAGGTGCTGCTCATTTCACTAACCCATGTAACACTATGCATAGTCCTTTGTTTAAATACTAGATTCAGAGTAAACCATAGCACAGTGATTATAAAAGCAAAGTCATAGAAGTGTTTATTTTAATTCTGCTCTTCTCTGTAATACTTAATTTATGTCTAAAACTTAAAAACAAACATTGCAGGAGAGAAAAACAGCGAGGAAAGGGGTGACTGTCCCCCCAAAATGTGTATTTACCTGACATGTAACTGTAACCTTCGTACATCATCTTTACAACAACAATAAAAATTACAAAACAGTGCAAACAAAAAACAATGTACTTGCATATTGAGTATAAAATTATGCATAAATAATTTTCCAAATTTTAATATCTTTATACTTGAAATATGTTCTTATTCATTGATTGTTCAATTTGTGGAAAACTGGGTTAAAAGTTCTCATAAAGAGCACCAAAAGTACTACTCCTAAATGCCAAGCCAAGTTAGACTTCATCAAAATTAAATCTACTTAATGAAAAATATACTGTTAAGAAAATGCAAAGTCAAACATGAATGGAGGGGAAACTATTCAAAAGCATATCTGATAAATTGTATCCAATTAAATAAATCCTACTAATCAAAAAGAAGACTCCTTTCTTTGTAAAAACGACTTAGATGACACTCTACCAGAAATGTTTTTATGGCTAGCAAGCATAGGAAAATATGTTCAACCTCATTAGTCATTAGAAAAATGATAATGAACGTGACCATGTAATACTACTCTACACTCAGAAGAATGGTTAACATTGAAAATATGAACATCATCATGTATTGGGGAGGATAGAGAGCACCTGGAACTCTCATCCAACAGTGGTGTAGTGTCAAATGGTAAAAGGACTTTGGAAACCTCAGTAGTTAATTATACCCCATGATTGAAGCCACTTGGATCCCAATTTATTCAGAGAAATAAGTACATATGTTCACAAATAGATTTCTACTCTAGGAGTGTTTGTAGTACTTTTATTCACAAGACCCTAAGTTGTAAACAGTCTATATGTCTAATATCAAAGAACAAAGTCAAAACCAATTTAAAGATCTTAGCTGGCTTTATTTGCAATTCTAACATGAGGCAACACTCCCTTCAATAAAATAGAATAACTGTTTCAAGTAGCTCAGCACAAGAATTCTTTTTATAAACAGGAAAAAAGAAGAAAACAGAAACCAAGAACAAAACAGAAGTGGTTACTTCAGAATTATTTTCTTTATAAGATGAAGATGGACACAAGGGCAATAGAAAAATAGCTAGTTAACATTGGATTATTTCAAATGACCATTTTTTTGGGCAAGGATTAAAGCAGAGGGAAATTCATTATTGTGTCAACTGAAACAGGACTATTTGAGAAATTTACATGGGTGAATCCATTTTGGAGTCTATTGGTGCAGGACATTGGTAATAAATAAATAAAAATAAATAACAGTTTTTAAATTTAGGACCATCAAAAAGAGAATGCAAAAATTAGAAATTCACTACACTACACACACAGTAGAATACTTTAAGCAATTGAAAATGAATGACTGATACACAAGGAAAGACTAGTGAATAGCAGAAACATTGAACAATGAAAGCAATTGAATTGATCAAAAGATAATTTGAACAAAAAGTAATTGAGGAGTTGGCTGCCTGTGAGGCCTGACATTTGACTGGAAAAGCCTTCTAGTGAACTGTGTGGAATGATCACTTGATGGTTACGTGAGTGTGTACTGTCAAAGCCTATCCAGTCTCAAACTTCATGTCTATGAATTTCACTGTCATTGTAACAAAACAAAACTGAACATTCACAAAACTTACAAAGCATTCCTAAGACTAACTTAGAACAAATCTTTTGCTTCACATTTTAATTACTAGTGCCTCTGTATTTCAATATGTATGGGACATTTTTCCAAAATAATATTGATAGAATGTAAAATCATTTATTTTCCAAATGGAAATCTACTTGCTTAAAAGTAAAACAAATCATTATCTCTGATTACTTAATTACAAATGCCTATGGTTAAATCAATCATAACAAAGTAAAGTATACAATATTATCAAGTTAAAATCAGGATCCCTAGAATAATCCCGTGTTATTATTTCAGTGAACCTTCACTATAATCACAATCATGGGAAATAGGTTTTAGTGCTGTTTTATAGATTAGTATATTGGGGGCTGGGAAGGTGGCTCAGTGGTAGAGTCCTTGCCTTGTATGCCTGAGGCCCTGGGTTCGATTCCTCAGCACCACATAAGCAAAAAGCTGGAAGTGGTGCTGTGGCTCAAGTGGTAGAGTGCTAGCCTTGAGCTGAAGAGCTGAGGGACAGCGCCCAGGCCCAGAGTTCAGGCCCCACGACCGGACCCCCCCCAAAAAAATAGATTAGTAAATTGGGATTTGGAAGAATAAACAAAACTAAAAAGCTAATAGATGAAAAAGAAACCTCGTTGTTGTTTTTCTTAAAGCATTTCCCACCATCCTCTTTGTTTCAGAGATCAGTGAGGAATGGATGGAAGAGCAGCTTAGAAGTTACAGACCAGAATGCAATGGAGTCTAGCAGGTTGACTGCTTGGCTCCTCCTTCAGATATCTCTTCCACTTTCCATCTAGGCCTCCAGTTCTCCGTGCTTCATCTGTTTCCTTTGAGTACTGTGAAATTCAAGGGGCCAGCGCATTCGTCAGTAGTTCAGTTACAGTTTAATAATAGGATCAATCAACACTGAAAAAATG
The DNA here is from genome assembly GCF_019054845.1 of Dipodomys spectabilis. Taxonomy (NCBI): domain Eukaryota; kingdom Metazoa; phylum Chordata; class Mammalia; order Rodentia; family Heteromyidae; genus Dipodomys; species Dipodomys spectabilis. The sequence goes on along the minus strand of NW_024870679.1, from coordinate 10,158,144 downwards.
GGAGTGAGCCAAGTGGAAGAATGAAGAAAAGGCAGCACAATGCCTTGGCCAAATGCAGGGGAGAGAACTAGTTCCCTGTATCAAGATGAGGAGAGGAGAGAGGAAAGGAAAGAGGAGAGAAAGAGTAGCTCAAAGGCAAGTGAGGCACACTGATACAGGTGTTTTTCTATTAAAAAAAACACAACAACCCTATCATCTGGTTGAAAGCAAAGAGAATAGTAGCTGCTGACTCTGAGACAAAATAATGTATTTATGTAGATCCTAAAAGAGAATAGAGAAAACTGTGGCCTTTTGTCATTTTACAAAAAGCAGTATCAACTAGCTACGTTTTTGGAATGCTTAGACTGTTGTGAAATGTATAAAAAACACATTGGCACACTATCTGGAAATCCTTAATTGTCAGAGTGAAACTTGTCTCCTTATTCCACCCCCAGTTAAAGCATTCTGGATTTGAGTCCTAACCTGTCTTAGACTCTTTTGGAGTCTCAGTATTAATAGGTTTAGATTACTTTTTATGTATTGTCTTCCATGAGCTACAATCCATAGGAGATCATTTAAAGTAAGTTTTCTCATCTAATTGTTATGGTAAGTTAACCCCTGTTTAACATGATTTTGACCAGTAAACAAGAGTACAGTTAAAACATCAATCATTAAAAGTCGCAGCATTTGGTTAGGATCTTACTTTTTTCTTTACCTCTGCTGGCAAGCAAATGTTAGGCTGGTCCAATTTAAATGTAAAGAAAAAAGTGAATAATCTTAAGGAGGACTGGTTTATCATGGCACTCTGGTAATCACTATTTGCTCTACCATCTTCAGCACTTTTTACACATTATACATACTCAGTAAATTTTAGCTGACTATAGGAAAGACTCAAAAATTCTTTCTCTTTCTCTTTTTCTTTTTCTCTCCCCTTTTCTCCACCCACCTCCCTTTGTCTGGTTGATTTGACCTTTGTCTAATGCTCTCATTCATGTTTCTTGCTCACTTAGGCCACCAGCCCAGCTCAGATAAGAAATACGCTTGAACCTATGGAGCTAGAAGGCAAATTTCAACTTCCTTTCTGGGTTGGGAAAAATGGGTAAACAACTAGAGGGTATAGAGTTTCTTTTGGGGGTTTATGAAGTTATTCTATATTTGGAATCTATTTGGTGATTGTTGCACACCTCTGACCTTAATAACTACCATTGAATTATGTATTTGAATGAAGAAAATACATGACATGTGAATTATACTTAATAAAGTTAAAAATATATACTTGACAGGTTGGGGTAGAAATGGAGATGTGGCTTAAGTGGTAGACTCAATACAAGCAAAGAAATGAAGAAAAAAATGAAGAAAGAAAGAAAGAAAGAAAATGGTGCAAATTAAGAATTTTTCTAAAGACTCATGTCTCTTAAATATATTGCCATATTGCCACTATTTCTATTGTAGTATCCCATTTTTTTTCAACTAGGTCACAAAACTAGTTTCCTAATGCATGCAGCCATGACTGCACCTGTCCCTGGGCTAGCCCCTTGGGGTGTAGCTTGAGCCTGGGGAAGCCCCAAATAATTTGGTGGTGGGGAAGGCCCATCTGAAGAAGAGCAAAATGTTTTACTAGAACATCTCATTTATCATTTCTGCAAGCATATTGCAGTGATGCCTTTACTTCTTTGGCTCCCCTGCATTTTTCAAACTACTGCAAGCCCTTTTCCCTGAGCTCCACTGAAGTAGACCTTGCTGGGTCACAACTAACTACAAAATACCAAAATTTATGAACAGATTTAGGCTCTTATGTGACCCTTCATAGTGCATGATACTTGTCTGTGGGTTTTTTTTTTTTCTTCTGTGAACACTTTCTGCAAATTCTCTAATTTTCTGGCTACTTCTCAATATTTGCAGATTTTATTTTCCCGTTGTCTGTTCTGTCCTTGCTCCCATGATGGCTAGTTTTAGATGATACTTTTCTAGGCCCTACGCCCATTTAAACCTGTTGCTACTGTTTGAATTATTTTGTAGATTTAAGGAAGATAATGTGGTAGGGTTCATGTAATAAGTAAGGGAAAACTGGTTTTCTAGGGAAAAAGAAATTGTGTTGTCAGTACTGTGGCATCAACTCCTATTTAAGTTTCTGGCCTGCTCACCTACCCATCCAAAAAACCTCACACTCTGACTTACAGAGTTTCAGGATGCCAGCCTCACAGCCATGTGTGTCAACTCCTGGAAATAGGGACTAGGTGGAGCTGAAGGGGCTATGTGGAACTTGCTAGGAAAGATAAAAAATAAGCCAAGTACTGGTGGCTCACATGTATAGCCCTAGCTACTTAGTAGGCTAAAATCTGAGAATGGATGCTAGCCTAGACAGACAGATCTGAGAGCCTTTTACCTCTAATTAACCAGAAAAAAGAGATGGAGCTGTGGCTCAAGTGATAGAGCACTAACCTTGACTAAAAAAGCTAAAGAGGAGCACCCAGGCCCTGAGTTCAAATCTCAGTACCAGCGCACATGTGCGCGCGCACACACACACACACACACACACACACACACACACAAAGAAAAAAAAATAAAATGTTTTAAAGTAACCATTACTAAAAATGCATGACTGAAGTTTTGTAAAGGAAAGGCCAAGACCAAAGGCAGTGTGTGTTTACACAGAAGCAATCATTGAAAAAAAAAAAAGAGGCAATCATTGAAATGACAAGATTGGGAATGATTTCTGTGGGAGAAAGAACGAAGACAGGGCAAAAGCTTTGAATTAAGCCCACAGAAAGGTGAAAGATCCGGGAAAGGAGCCATGAAGAAATTAGTGGTAGACTTAAATTTCAATTCAGAAGAGCTAAGATTATGCCTTCCTTAAACCAAGGCAAACATTTGTGATTAGGAAAATAGCCTAGATTCTGAGTAGCAAGTCACTATAAACAGGGGATCTTATTTATTTATTTATTTATTTTATTGTGAAAATACCGTACAGAGGGGTTACAATTACATGAGCAAGGTAATGAGTATATTTCTTATCAAGCATTGTTGCCTCCTCCTTTGTTTCCCCTTCCATCCCTTCCCATCTTCCCCCCACTCTCCACGCCAAAGTTGTAAAGTTCGTTTTCCGACATAACGTCTTATACACCTCACTGTTGCAATGGCTCAATCTGTATCTCTATTTAAACAATTTGTTTTTTCCCTTCCCTTCCCCATATTATACCAACATCAAATACAGTGAAAACAGGGGTTATATATACCATGGGGGAGGAACATACAAAGCAACAAAGAAATATCTTATAAATATGTTAGAAACAATAGCAAGCAAGAAAAAAACATTTAAGCAAGGGACAGTTACACATTCTCAGCTATGAAGGGCAGGAGGCTGAAATCAAGTTCTCAGAACCCCCTGGGGGAAAATCCTTTCTGTGTCTTCTGCCTTGTGGTGGTTTCATGCATTTTGAGTGCCTCAGCCCTTGCCGTCAGCCTGGCCATTTCCGTGGCTTGTACTGACATCACTCCAGTCAGTTTCTGCCTCCGTTAAAGCAGACAGACACTCCACCACTTGAGTCATGCCCCCAGCCTTCTGCATCCATCCTTCTTCACACGGTCTCTGTCTGTCTATGTTTCAGTGTCTGCATTTCCCTTTTCTTACAAGGACAAGAATGATTAGATTTAGGGCCTGATGTAATCCAGTGTGATCTCATCTTTAGGTGTTTTTATCTACAAAGATCTTATTTCCAAAGAAGGTTACATTCGCTGTTCTCGATAGACAAGAGTTTTTACATGACACTCTTCAATCCAGTACTGACTTAGGTGTGACGAGGAGGTAGGAAGGTATGCTGTAAAGTGCTAAAGAGAATGAGCACTTAAAGTAAAAGTATGTTTTCTGGACGATTATTAGAAGAAAAATACGGCTGTAGTTAGAGGCAAAAGCCACAAGAAGAAAGACTGAGATGGTGAGAAATTATATACAGACTAGTAGAGATAGAGACACACCTATTGATATATATATATCAATCTATATCTATATATACCACATTTTCTTGATCCACTCATCTACTGAGGAACTTCTGGGTTGGTTCCACATCTTAGCTATGGTGAATAATGCTTTGATAAACATGGTTGTGCTGGTAGCTTTAGTATGGCCTTGTTTGTGATCATGTAGGTAAATGCCCAGAAGTGGGATTGCTGGGTCATAGGGGAGCTCTATGTATAGTCTTTTGAGGAACCTCCATACTGCTTTCCAAAGTGGCTGAACAAGTTTACACTCCCACTGACAGTGCAGTAGGGTTGCCTTGTGGCCACATCCCCTCTAGCATCTGTTGTTATTAGAGTTCTTGATTATAGCCATTCTAACTGGAGTGAGGTAGAATCTCAACATTGTTTTGATTTGCATTTCTTTTATGGCCAGAGAAGTTGAGCATTTCTTCATGTGTCTGTTGGCCATTCTTATTTCCCCTTCAGAGAAGTCAGAAAGACAGCATTTTGCAGTTCCAATAACAGTTCAGAAAACAAATGAGGTACTAGTGTCTCATGCCTGTTATCCTAGCCATTCAAGGGGCTGAAATCTCAGAGTCAAGGTTCAAAACCAGCCTGAGCAGGCAAATCTGAGAGACTCTTATCTCCAATTAACCCACAAAACCTGAGAGTGGAGGTATGGCTTAAGTGGTAGAGCACCATTGTTCATCAGAAAAGCCAAGTAAGGGCTGGGAAGGTGGCTCAGTGGTAGAGTGCTTGCCTGGCATGCATGAGGCCCCTGGGTTCCATTCATCAGCACCACATAAGCAGGAAAAAGCCGGAAGTGGCACTGTGGCTCATGTGGTAGAACACTAGCCTTGAACTGAAGAGCTGAGGGACAGTGCCCAGGCCCAGAGTTCAGGCCCCATGACCGACAAAAAAAAGTAAAATAAAAAAGCCAAGTAAGTGGGAGGTGAGTTCAGGCCCCAGTACAGGCACAAGAACGTGTGTGCAACTGCACACACACACACACACACACACACACACACAAGAAAAAATGCATTATTCAAAATAATATCTTAGTGTTTCCTCTGATTTTATGTTGTAGCTACCAGTTGCATATTTCTCAAAGAGTTACTTTAATTATCAGGGCAAATCCTAAAAGAATTGCTTGTAATTAAAATTGACTGTAACCAGTATGCCGGAATCCAAATGGTGCTTTACAATTTTCTTACAGAAAATAATCACTTTAGACACACCAGGGAACTTAGTCTAGAGTAGCTGGAACCTATAATTTCATATTGCTTAAGTATAAGCATACTGAAAAAAAAATAGTCCTTTTCATAAAAGTACTTATATGGTTGGATCCTAGCCAAAAGCAAAATGTATTATGTCTGCAGTGATGTGGCTATTTCAAAGCTTTGACAATGTTGACATGAAATTTCATGTTTGTCCTTCGCATGGTGTGATTCAGTGTGACATCACCCATCGTGGGAACTTCATGAGGAGGAGGAGAGCTTAAGTAAGCAGTTTCCTCTTGATGAAGTGGGGCTTTGTTTCTCTATATTCTGATTTAGTTTTATTTTTGCATAAGCAAGAATACAAACAAGAGCTAACTAAATATGTTCAGATTATATATTTATATGCACAATTTTCCCTTCTAGCATTTTTTCTTACAGATTTAATCAGCTCTCCAAAACAACTAGGATTAAATAATGGATCTATATAAAAATTTAGCCAGATAATGCAGATTCCCAATGATAAGCTGTATTTTATAACATTAAGTTTCATTGATGTTGACATTTGGAGGTGTGAAGAATTACTGAGGTGGGCAGATCCAAGATAGCAGACTAGAGAGAGGGCAATATCAGAGCTCTATCTGCTCAATCGGAAATACTAAGAACTACAAGATAATCAGTTTGTGCCTTTTTTTCAGATTGATAAATGGCTGTTCAAAACAGCTCAGTTGGTGACCCAGAGACAAAAAGAATGACCCAGTGGATTTTGTAGACCAGGCATCATGTTAAACATCTCAGACACACTTTTATATTGACTTACTTAATTCTCAAAATCATCACTCAACAGGCAAGAAATTAGATACAGAGGGTAAAGTTGCCCAAGAGTGCCATATCATAGCATTTCTTCCCCCATCATCTCCATATTTTCGAACTTGTGAATGGTATCGTCTAGCATTTTAAAATTATTGTCAAACTTGACTAAATCTCTCTCAAACTTCTTCTTGGGTTAGCCACATGCTTTCAGTACCTAACACATGGGATACATTCATATCATCGAAAGCGTTCTAGACCTGCACCTTTGGTCATGACACTGAATAAGCCAGTATGCAGCCTGGCAGGAGAACTTCTAGGAGTTTGTCTTACCTTGCTTTGGTAGTAATTTATTCTACACTACATTCTGAAGACTTAAACAACTACGAGACCCTCCTTCCCTTATACAATTGGCCCTTATACTTTAACAAACAGTACAAAAGTATATTATCGGGTTGGTAATGTGGCTTAGTGGTAATGTGCTTGCCTAGCATGAATGAAGCCCTGGGTTCCATTCCTCAGTACCACATACACAAAAAAGCCGAAGTGGTGCTGTGGCTCGATTGGTAGAGTGTTAGCCTCGAGCAAAAGAAGCTCAGGGACAGAGCCCAGGCTCTAAGTTCAAGCCCCATGACTGGCAAAAAAAGTGTATTATAATTAAATACATTTCTAGGGTTTCTGTCCAGGCCTAGGAAGGGACTTGTGCTTATGCAAGAGAGCCTGGGCACTTGGGCTCCATCAAGTCAGCCTCTGACTTGACCATTAGTGTTTTAAAAGCATGGTCAATCCATGTCACAAAACGGCTCAGGGTTTATAGTCTCTTCATTCACAGCTATAATTGCAGAACTGAATGTGAATTTTCAAAACACTCAAAGTGTTCTTTGTGTATCTGTTACATTAGATATTTGATGCTGACAAAAATCAATGCGATGCATTGTTACACTTTGAGATTCCCCAAACCTTTGGAAGGAAGTAAAATTTACTAAGGATTTGTGTTTAGGACACAACACCAAACCCATTTTCAGAAATCCAAATGATGATAAAACAACAGCAAAAAAGTTAAACAAAACTTTGATTAAAAAATAGGAAGTGATTCTCTGATTTATCTTTCTGTTTAGTAAGCGGTATGATTTTAATTTATTTGCTATTTCATCTGTCCCCTTACTCCATCACTTAGGAATAAAGATATAAGCTTGATTTGCTGCCTTGTGGTCCTCCATAAGTAATTAGACTTTGTTTCGATTTTACGGCAAGTATTCTATTTTTAACAGCTTTATTATACCAACTCTCTATTAATATTTTCATACAGAAAATGCTTAGAATAAAAACATTTTCATGAGACAATGTTTTGTTCTGTTCAAGATTTCCTTATGTACATGATGAATAGTCCCCAAGTGTCAGTTGGGGGTGGGTGCTTATTCCTCATTGAGAACCAAAGGAATTCTTTCGTGCACTAAATGACGAGTCAGACCATCATGATGTCTGGACGTTTAGAATCCTTTTCCTATTTTGAATGGTCATTCCTGTTTTGACTTGGTTTTTGAGAGGAGAGACTCAGGGACCTGCTTTTACTCCTGGGGTTTAAGGAATCAATGTTGGACTTGCTATCGTCTGTAAGTGTAATGGCACACGATACGAAGAAGATAGGAGGACCTCCCAGAATGATAAGATTTGCATAAATGAAAAGATAAAATGCTGCTGCAGTGGATTTCAGAGATGAGATGAATAAAGATTCTGGAGCTCAAGCTTGGTTGTCTAGATTGAAAGAAGGACATTCTATCAGCCCAACAAAATAAAACTGATCAATAAAGGTAGTAAGATTAGAATGTGAATGTCTCACTTAATTTTATTTGGTTCAACAGTGTGTATCAAATGCTTAGTCCTTTCTCGGTATTTTGCTAATAAGAGGATACAAAGATAAATGAGAAATAGTCTTTACTCTAAAATAATTTAATCTGGAAAATGAGAAATGAGACACAACTACTAGAATAGTGTAGATTTCTATGAATATCATTTATATTAGAATCCTTTATTTAAAGGTTGCTGGAGCAATAGACCTGGGTCAGAAAGAGCTAGCCTTATAATTTAGCTTAGCCTCTTCCTAGGTATGTAACATTGAATCCCATGAAGTCTTAATTGTATCTATATCTTCTTGTACTTGATTTCATAGATATGTCTAAAAGCTATATATTGTTGTGTATAACCTAGCAGATCCTTCTCACTAGGTCAGGAAGCATTTCACTACCAACAGTACTATCAAATTAATGGAACCCTGGCTATCTTTTCTACCACAGGCTTTGTATTTTGTTGCTTCACAAATACTTGTAAGTCAATATTAACCCAGTAGAGAATACTGAGCTTCAATTTTCTTTCTTTTTCCTTTCTCCTTTCTTTTCCTTCCTTCCTTCCTTCCTTTCCTTCCTTCTTTCTTTCTTTCTTTCTTTCTTTCTTTCTTTCTTTCTTTCTTTCTTTCTTTCTTTCTTTCTTTCTTTCTTTCTTCCTTTTTCTTTCTTTCTTTTTTGTTCCTCTCTCTTTCTCTCTCTCTTTCCTTCTTTCTTTTGAACTTTTTGGCTCAAGACTCTACATTTGAGTCACAGCTCCACTTTCAGCTTTTTGGTGGGTATTTGGAAATAAGGGTCTTATAGACTTTCCTGCCCAGGCTGGCTTTGAACTGTGATCTTCAGATCTCGGCCTCCTGAGTAGCTAGGGTTACAGGCATGAGCCACGGGTGCCTGGTCTTGGGCTTTAATTTTTGATGTCTGTCTTCAGGCATTCCTATTCTGCCCCCCAACTGAATTTAATTCCACTGTCTCTGACTCTTCTCAGAATCACATCTATCTACACTTTACATTTCTTTGGAAGTTGATAAATGGCCTGCCCTAAAAGATTCAGCTCCTGCCAAGCACTGTTGTCTCATGTCTGTAACCCTAGCTACTCAGGACATAAGATCTGAGGATCAAGATTGAAAGTCATCCTGGAGAGAAAAATCCACAAGACATTGTCTCCAATTAACCAGCAAAGTAGAATACCATACTGGAGGCTTGACTTGAATGATATTGCACACAAGGCCCTGAGTTCAAGCCCCAGTAATCCAGTCAGTATTCACACAGACAAAAAGGCATTGTAGTTTCCTTCATCTCTTACCATGAGATAACCAAAACTTTCTTTTCCCCAGGACCCAGGAGATACACTAGCTCTTGGAATTTTAATGCCAAAACTGTCAGGTTTCTCAAGTGAAGCAAAATGAAAGGATCATTTACTTTTTTGAGGGGGAAGGGGGAAACACATCATATCCAACTAATCATAGCTGGAGTCAAATGTTCATATGATATTACAGGTAAAATGGAAAAGTAGATTTGAGTAAGATCTGTTTTTTGTGGTTGTATGCATACACGTGTTTACGTTTGTGTTAAATATGATCAAAAAGGTTTGGATAAATTAGAAAAATTATAGTAACAACTAAATATATCAGCTAAGAGATGTCTTTATAACTAGGAAAATTAATAATTTAGACAATTCTTGATTTTACATTGAATTATAAGTTAAAGCACGTATGAGAACCTAGTATAAGATAATAAACCCAAAGCAGACAATCACTTATTTTTCCCTCTCTTCTGTGCTGATCCCAGGACTTGAATTCAGAGCCTATCCCTGAGCTTTATTGCTCACAGCTAGTGCTTTACCACTTGAGCCACAGCTCTACTTCTGACTTTTTGGTGGTTAATTGGAGATAGATCTCATACACTTTACTTTTCATGCTTCCAACCCTGATCCTCAGTTCTCAGCTTCTTGATTGGCTAGAATTACAGGCTCGAGCCATAGGCACCCTCCTAATGTGTTTATTTTTAACTCAACACATCAATATTTCAAAGGAAGTTTGAGATGCACTGGATGATCATCAGAAATGGAGGAAGAAAGAATGTGACAACAGTTTAATATAGGACATTTTGTGAAGCTGGTATTTTTAAATGAATCTTAAGGTTTTAGAAAACTTTGCTATTCACTGTCTTGACAACCTAATGGCAATTGGTCTTTACTAGTGTTTGATGACTTACTAAATTGTTTGATAAATAATTAATAGTCAAGGGAATGTTTGCTGTTGCAACTCTCTTTTATTCCCACTCAGAACTAATTAGCTATGCTTGAAACTTTCTCAGAGGAATTTCTCTACAGAGGAAATGGTACTTTCACTTTGGGGTCCCAGTAGTAGCATGAAATGCTCTTATAGGAGAGGTCACCTTCTCTCTTGTACCCCATTTTCATCGTATATGCTTAGAAAGTGGTCAGGGCTCCTACAGATGCATTTCCTAGTGTAATGATTCTGAGGTACAAAAACAAAACCCCCAAACAAACAAATGGACAAACACAAAACAACCATTTGGAGAGACGGAATAAAAAGCCAAAGTACAACTTTACTAGGTAGGTTTAGGCTTCTGAATTATATGTTCAAAAGAAGAAATTATAATTGCACACATTCATGGGGTTTGGGCTCTATAACCCTTTTTGTGGCCCACAATTATTATCATAGCACAATATAGAGAGTTAACAAAACAACCTAACAACAGATTGATCAAATCCAGTTTTTCAACAAATAGTTTTAGGGTGTCTTCTATAGGTGAGGCACATTTCTGATCACTATTGCTAATAGACTAGCTTTGTAATTTTCAAAATAGCTAGCTTGTAGAATTTGCAAAACGCCTAGCCTCATAGAGTTTAGATTCTAATAAAGTCAGCCTCTGCCTCCCTGCATGAGCACATAGGATTTCCAGTGGTGACAGGGTCATGAGGAAATGGAGGTAGGCTAAATAAGATTAGAGAGTTATCCAGAGTGTGAGTGGCCCTCATCTGCTGTTTGATAGATGATGTCAAGGATGGCCTCGCTGAACCATACAAGCAAAGGGTGACGTTTGGACAACTGGAAGTGAGGAAGTGAGCCCTGAAAGGAATCCAAAGAAGAGTTGTCCAGGCAGAAGTGGCAGCAAGTGTCAAGGTCCTGAGGCAGAATTGCTGGACATATTTGAGTGATATCAAGGTTGCTAGGAGTATGCGTGGAGCAGAGAGGAGATGAGGAGATGAGGAGAGAGGTATGGGTAATGGGCCAAGGGGGCAGGTTGTCACCAGTAGGTACTTTGGGGGTTCGTTCACTTCCAGTGAGATAAGGTTGGAAGCGGAATTGCCTTTTAAAATCCAAATCATCCCAAACTAAACTTCCATAATACCCCACCCCTCTCTGTCATGGTATGAGGATTGAACTCAGGGCCTCAAACCTTTACTTGATTTTTTCACTCAAGGCCAGCCCTCTACCTCTTGGGCCACAGCTTCAATCTCAGCTTTCTGTTGGTTAACCAGAGTTAAGAGTCTCACCAACTTTCCTACCTGGGCTAGCTTTGAACCTTGATCCTCAGATCTCAGTCTCCTGAACAGCTAGGATTACAGGTGTGTGCTACCAGCACCCAGCCATGATACCTATCTTAACTAACTAAGGAGATCAATTTCTAATTTGAAGTCTCAAAACTTGGATTATTCTATAAGATTGCTATCAACTCAGTCTTGGAAAAGACTTACTCAGTGATACAGTAGAGGCTGTAGAATCCAAACCTCTTACAACAGTTTGACCATTTCTCAAGGGTCCATCTTTCACATCTTTAAAGCATTTGGCAGATACTTTTCACAAAGGATCACTGATAATTCTGCAAACCTATGACATATTACTGATAGTTTTCAATTAGCATAAAGCCTATTCAATTAGCTAGAAGATTTTTATTCACTTCAATCATTGATTCAACAAGCACTTACTTTGGCTTTGGTTTATTTGACTTTTTCTGTTATCTTTAAGTTGTTGTGCAAAGTGGCTTCAACCCAGCAAGACAATTCATGAGCACGATGCATCTCAGAAGGATTTGCTTCATACCTACTTTATTCTGGAAATCATACAAAGTACTGGGAAATTTTTTTAAAAAATGAAGAGTTTCTTCACAAAGAATTCACAGGCAAATAAGGGAATCACATTTAGAAAGCAAGAATGGAGGGATTCCTCTTTGGGAACCCTCTGAATGGAGAGTCTCCATATTTTCCTTTCGTGACTTTCCCTTCACTTTCAAATAAATTTACTCTGTTTACCTTAAGAAAAAAAAAAAAAAAGAACTGCAAGATGCTATGGCAAGTGCCTAGTATGGACCAGACGCTCATTGGACATTTGCTGAATCGATAGATGATTCTAGTACTGAAGAAGCGAGGATTGAAGGGAAGATTCGCATCAGCCCCTCAGCTCCATGAGTAAGGAACACTGTTGTGCTTACTGCATGCAGCACCAGCACAGAATATGGCCAACAATGGATACTCAGTAGAAGTTTCCTGTGTGGCTGAGTAAAGATAGAGATGACTGAATAGAGTCTGAAGGTGGAATAAAATTCTATGAGACTAGCATGTATTGTTGGCAAAGAGAACCACGTGCTCAAAAGCTATGGCAATATTAAAATGCATGATTCCAACCTACTAATCATTTTAGATTTCCATTTAAAGCATCCTGTCAGTCCTAGCTACTCAGGAGGCTGAGATCTGAGGATCCTGGTTTGAAGCTAGTCTGGCAGGCACATTCTAGATGCCTCTTTCTAGTTAACTAGTAAAATGCCAGAAGTGGAGATGTGGCTTAAATGGTAGAGCACCAACCTTGAGCAAAAAAAGCCAAATGATATTGAGAGTGCGCGTGCACACACACACACACACACACACACACACACACACACACACAAAGGTACCCTGTCAAGTTCACACTACAGATATTATTATTGGCACACATGCTTTTTGGTGTATTTATATTTATCATTGGGCATCTATAACCCTCGTATCATATTTACACATATATTTGTGTATCTGAGCCAGTTGAAATACCTGCATTTCTAACACAGAAACTTCTTTGTTGTTCCAACTCCTTTTAAATAGTATATTTACAAGCAAGAGCCACTCTGCAATCAGAACAGATAGATAGCATTGTCCTCACATTACAACGATTAATTCACTTGTGTATGTCTGGTGAGAGAAAGAAAAGTAGAGATTTTGCTACACAGTTAAATGTTAAGATTGTCCCCATTCCTCATGCAGTTAAATCTTTATCAAGGTAAGACAAGCTCTGGAAATGATTTCAATTGAACAACATAAGAAATGGAATAAAATTCATTCAAAACTGGTTCACACCAGTTCTCCGGCATGTACTATTAGCTGCTAAAATCAAGTCACAAAACACTATTTTGAGGAGAAAGGATTTAGTGAACCCTAGAAATTGGGTTTGATTTATGCCAGAAAATCTGCCTTTTCACTGCTTGAGATTTCTATGGAAGAAAGCCACAGTCTTTTACCAAATGGTTTCTAAGGAAACGCCTTATAGCACAGCATCTGAAAACAATTTGGTTGTTAATGAGAAATGGTTCTCACGGTGGGAAAGTGTTGACGGAGAGAAAAGCCTTCCAGATTTGGCAGTCAGTCTATAAAAACTGTTTACTGTTCTACAGTTACGTTTATGAAGTTTCTACATAAAGTAAACATTTTTACGTCTTATTTTGCAGTCATTCTACTTGTAAGTAGATATATTTTTAGGAAGCTGTGGCAGTAGAAAAGTGTTTGTGTTAAAAATGTAGAGAGTTGAACTTGAAAATGTATTCAGACAAGTTGCATTCCAGAATCTGTCTACTCCATTGAGTTTTTCAATCTGTTTTGGAATTCCTATGTTCTAGAATTCACATACTAGTATTAAATAAGCAAATTATTTTGCACAATAGACATGAGTAAAATATTTTCCAAGAATATTGTATATTTATCTAAAAATCCTCAACTGTAGGACAGCAGGTGTTTTGTAAATCTGTTTCCAAAATGTTATGTTCTGAAGTGTCCTACAAATTATTTTACTTCTTTCAAGTTCCTCCCCCAAAGAAAGTAACTAACTGCAGTCTTTCAACCAGAAGCCTTTAATAATAATTTCAAGGTTACTTTTTTAATATATCATAAAGTTCTAAATCTTATGGCTGAAAAATAACGTTAGGTACACATGAATTCGTATAAATGCATCCATTGAAGTAAGAGTCCAGAATAGCCACGCCTTAATTTTCTTGACTGCTTTTAAGTAATTAAACTAAAGAGAATTCATTTAATAATTTAAATAGATTTTCATCTCTAGCATTGCTTAGAAATGTGCATAAATACATAAGAGGAGCAAAAAAAAAGTGGACTACTAGAAGTTCAGAGGAAAATATTTAAGAATACTTCTTGCCCTCAAATTTCAAGTCCACATAAAAATGTAACGCTCAGTTGTTCGGTTGCTTGGGAGCCTAGTGAGGCATGGTTTTGTCTGTAGCTGCCATCAACCCATCTGTCCCCGAGTATGCTTCCTGCCTTACACTTCTGTGCAAGACAGAGTTGCCAAGAGTCTTCTTGCTGTCCTCAGTTGCTTTTCCTCATTTGACCTCCACCTCCTTTCTTTTTCTTCTCTGGTCTTTGAACTCCCTCCACACTGGACAGCTGCTTTCATTTGCAGCTCTGCTTTGGGCAGGGGGAGAAAAAAAATTCTGCCAAAGAAAATGAGAAAACAAGAAGGGTTGCCAGTGCTGAGTATGTGCTACAGCTCTCTGGATGTCCACTTTGGGGTCTGCTCTCCCATCGAGTCATGCATACACTAAGTGCAACCCTAAGTGACTGGTTGTTATCCAAAAGTTTCCTCGCCCTTCCACCACCATTTTAGAATCAACAAATTTAAAATCTTTTGCGTTGAGAGAACTGGGAAGGTAATAATTCATATTTACTCGATCCACTTCATACTTTGAGGATATATATTTGGTTTGGTCAGATATACGCTATTGTCACTCTTTTGGATTGCAATACCAATTATAGAATACTTTTGTTTATGTCAGTTGAGAGGAAGGGAATAGGACCTTTTCTACTCAATCCTTACAATACACAGAAACTAGAACGCAAAAAGTCTCAGGTAAGTATTGCATAAATATTACTTATGAAGAGAGTGAGTATATTTTCTAAATCAGAATAATATCAACAAAATACTGTACCATTGTTGTTATTATGCCAATTTACTTGGTTTTTGAGATTTAGTAAGATCTGTTTTGAGTGGCTAAAAAGAGAAAAAGATAACAATTCTTATCTTTATGGATAAAGAGGAGGACTGACAGAGGGAGGAATCTGAAAGATATGTCCACAATGGGTGAATGCCTATGTTTACTTGCATAACCCACCCTGCATCCTACAATGGCATGTTACCTGAACAAAGGAACCACTCACGTGAAATCCTTCCAGTCAGTTTGTCTCAAAACTATTAATTGCCACTCTCAGAGCTGCTTCCTCCTCCTCCTCCTCCTCTCCCTCCTCCTCCTCCTCCTCCTCATGAAACTTCTCTTATTTAAACATGGTATGGTTTAGTGAGTTCTGTTCTGGATGACTTCAATAGCAACCATCCTGAGTATTTGGTTCCCTTGCAGATCAGGATTTCTCCTCCACAGTCCTATGGACGTTTAGAACTGGATAGCTGTCATCAGAGGGTTGTGCTTGGTGTGACAGGCCGTTTGGCAGCAGCTGGTAATGAAAGCACTTGCTTTGTGCAAACCTTTTACACTTGTGACAATCATACTGATCTCTAGACATTGCCAAATATCTCTTGGTGGATAACCATTTCCATGAGGCCGTCATTTCAAGGTGATGAGACCATGCAATGTGACTCACTTGTGGCTTTTCTTCTGGTTCAGTCCACCAGGCACTTTCATATACGAGTACATAATTTGTCCCCGGTAACAGCAGAACCATGATGGGTAAGCCGGTCCTTGCCCTGATGTAACTTACAGTCTAACAATTAACAAAGTCAGTTCTACTGCTTTGGATAATGTTACATGATTCTTTGAACTAGTGCCTTGAGTTTTGCTAAGATAACTGTCCACAATCAGATATCATTATGGGCTATCAAAATATTGGAGATTCTTCATAATTTTCTTTAGACTTTATTGAAGGCTTGATTGTTGTATAAAGAATGGACTGAGAGCCAGGCGCTGGTGGCTCAAGCCTGTAATCCTCGCTACTCAGGAGGCTGAGATTTGAGGATCACGGTTTAAAGCCAGCCCAGGCAGGAAAGTCTGTGAGACTCTTATCTCCAATAAGCTACTAGAAAACCAGAAGTGGCAATCTAGAGCTCAAATGGTAGAGCGCTCACCTTGAGCTGAAGAGCTGAGGGATAGTGCCCAAGCCCAGAGTTCAAGCCCCACGACCGACAAAAAAAGAAAAAAGACAAAAAAAGAATGGATTGAGATTTGTCGCATTGTTTTACTAATAGGAATTTATGTAATTTTATGTTTCAGCTTTTTTTCCTCTAAATCTTTTATAAACCAACACTTGTGTTGTGGATTTAGGGGATATTAGCAGCACCTGTCCTGTCACACAGAGTTTTAATGTTTGGACAGCTGTCCACACTCTGAACATTTGTACAAGGACACAGGTCTTAAATCGTGTAATTGAAGCTAACCTAAGTGTTCGACTTACTGCTATCAATTATATAAAATCTTTAAGTAATTAAAAGTAATGATTCCAAATACTATAGCTAAGCACTGTGATTTATGTAAGGTCAAGTGTAAGGTACCACACAACATGGCATTTAATATTCCAATTGAATTGGCCTGGGATTAGACAAATTAGTTACGCATGAATAAAATACTTCCCAAGAATACTGTATTTTCCTGCCATCTATGCAAGAGTGATTTGGTGAAGCTGTATCAAAAATTTGAGGTTTGGGGGTATTATGTATTAATGGTAAATAAGTTTCAAGCGATATGTGGCTATTTTTATTTTGAATATTTCCTTTAGCCCACACCTGTATCCTACTCAGGAGGCTGAGATCTGAGGATATATATTGAAGCCAGCTTGGGCAGGAAAGTCCATGAGAGTCCTTTTATTTTTTTATTTTTTATTTTTTTTGTCTGTTGTGGGGCCTGAACTCTGGGCCTAGAATGTTGTCCGTCAGCTCTTCAGCTCAAGGCTAGCGCTCTACCACCACTTGAGCCACAGCGCCACATCCCACTTTTTTCTGCCTATGTGGTGCTGAGAAATTGAACCCAGGACCTCATGCATGCAAGGCAAGCACTCTACCACTGAGCCAACTTCCCAGCCCCCATGAGACTCTTATCTCCAATTACCCACCTAAAACTGAGAAGTGGAGCTGTGGCTCAAAGTGGTACAGCACTAGCCTTGAGCAAAAAAGCTCAGGGACAGCACAAAGGTCACACACACACACACACACACACACACACACACACACACACACGCACACACACACCCTTATCACTAATGTTTATTTTATGAGTCTTTTCACCGCAATTCTAGCATTGTTTTTGTAAGCGTGTATGTCATTTCATTTTTAGTTGTAATTTGTAATTTATTAAGAGCTTACTATATGCCAGGAGTCATGCTATGCACTTACAGACATGTGTTTAGTTTAGGGAATTCATTAAGAGATCCATAGTGAGGTCCTCAACCTGGATCTTAATCTGAGATCTGAATGCAATCCATTGCTTCGCACCAATGATCTTGCTCTTAATCATTCTAGCATTGTGGCTCCATTGTGCAGTCTATTGAGCACTGATTGTAGGGACACCAAAAGAAATGGGCATTTGTTATCTAAGCTAGCGGATATTTAGAGATAACAATGAAAACATTTTGGTCTGTGCATTCTAAACACCTTAGGAGAGGTTTGATTTATTTGAGATAGATTCTAATGATCTTTCTTCCTCTATTATGATAACAAATACAAATGGAAACTTACAGTTCCCAAACTTTCTTAAGAGATTTCCCTATTGCTTCAAGCTGTCTACCATTTCTAAACTAGATAGAAAGACAGATCAATGTGTACACATAGCACTGCTTACATGATATCACGATTCTGAAATAGACATACTTTAAATGATCCAAGATAACTGGCTTCAGTTTTGTTATTCTAAGTTGGATAAGCTACGTGGCTAAATGAGATTTAACAGAAAAAATGCAAAGGGAAGTATTTTAAAACAACATAATCTTACAATAAAATCTACATTGATGTATTTCTTTTTGTACTCTAATGATTATTGGTTGATAAAACATAATTTAACTTACATGGTAATGCTGGGCTTGTAAATAATTACATGTGGAGGTGAGAAAGAAAGAACATGGGAATGTTAAGAAAAATAAATCATATTCTATAAAACATATGATCCATGAGCTGGGAAGACCATCTATTGCTCACTCCTGTAATGCTAGCTATTCAGGATCATGGTTCAAAGCCAGCCCAGACAGAAAAGCCTGTGATTATCTCCAATCAACCACAAAAATCCAGAAAGTGGAGCTATAATTCAAGTGGTAGAGTGATAGCCTTGAGTACAAAAGCTCAAGGACAACACCCAAGCCCTGAGTTCAAGCCCCAGGATGAGGGGAAAAAAAGATGTATGAACATTCAAACTTAAAATCTAGGTAATAAATTCATTACTATTCTGTACTTCCTCTCAAGCTCTAATGTCTTACTTGGGAAAAAAAAAAAAAAAAAAGATGGTTCCCCATGATGTTTTATGTGCAGTAAGAAGCTTCACATTGGCAGAGTACCCAGGATGTACTTTGGATATAGTTCAGACTTATATGGTACTGGGAGCACAGGATGACCTGTAAGTTTAAAATGCCTTTCCATACTGCATTTTTTTGCTCTAGACAAGGCAGCTTAGACATGTGTCTAAGCTCTACGAGTCTGTTATAGGATAAACAAGTGTAAAAGTTTCCTTATCCTTGACATTAGGCTAAGTGAAAAATGCAATTGTCCTTTACACCACACCTTTTCTCCAGTATCTGAAACCTATCTGTGCCCTACTTAGGAAGTTACTGTTTTCCAAGGAAGTCATTTGCTTTCACATTTCTGTCTGGAGGACACCCCTTACTGTCTCATGTCGCGTCAAGTAGAGTGATGTACCCTACATTATTAGCAGCTAGGACTCCTTGAGACCTCTGTGATAATTCCCTTAGGAATCCTGTTACCTGGGAGTTGTGAGTAAAGTGAGGATCACTGTCCTTGGAGTCAGTCAGACTGGCTTGAGGTTGCATTGTAGGTTTGAGGTGTATTAGCTATATCAACACACTCTGTCCTCTGTGGGCTGGGCCAATCTGAAAATAAGGATAATTATACCCACCCATAAATTGTTTGGGGGGTTAAAGGAACTTTGTATATCCAGGCTAAGCATCAAATAACTCCTATGATTTCACTTTATTTACTTACTTACTTAGTTAGTTATTTTTGTCAGTTGTGGGGCTTAAACTCAGGGCCTGGGCACTGTCCCCGAGTGTATTTGTTCAATGCTCTCTATCACTTTGAACCACAGCTCTACTTTGGGTTTTTAAGTGGTTAACTGGAGATGAGAATCTCATGGGGACTTTTCTGCCTGGGCTGGCTCTGAACTGTAATCCTCAAATTTCAGCCTCCTGAGTAGCTAGGATTACAGGCATGAGCCACTGGTGCCAAGCCTTCGCTTTCTTTTATGCCCATAACGGAAGACTCTCACCGAAGGAAAGAAACGAGGGAAAAGAAAATGGACTAAAATACCAAATAAACTAAACTGTTATAGTAAAATGTTCAAAAAATGTTAGCACTTGATATATGCATTTGTCTGTCCTGCTTTTCTAGACATTTCTCAAAGAGTTCTTTGTAAATAATGATTCCTACCGATGTTAAATTTACCTGTTTCCAATCTTATGTAAAATAGAGCAACTCGACTCAGAAATACCTACAAAAGTCTTGCTGCTTCATATCTGTATTGCCAGTTCACCACCCAAAACCCAGAAGTGGAACTGTAGCTCAAATGGTAGAGTGCTACCCTTGAGCACAAAAGCTCAGCACCCAGGCCCTGAGTTCAAGCCCCAGGACCAACACACACACACACACACACACACACACACAAACTTGCCATCATTTTGAGTATTTCCATCCCAGAAATAATGCAAAGTGATTTAATTATATAAACCTAGGTGGCATGTGTAGCTGGGATGTTTTCAGCTCCTTCCAAAGCACGAAGGCACAAGGTATAGTGTATATGGTATATAATTGTTACCGGAAAAAAAAAAGTCAACTGAGTGTTAAGTTGCAAAATTGGGAAAATGTAAATGTCTACTTCATTATCTTCTGAGTGACAGTTAATACTGTTATTGTTGTATATGTTTGGAGGCCATTTCCAAAATCCTATTAAACCCATTATATATATTAAAAAATCATGCTAGCAATTTCAATCCAAAAATATACTGTAATTTTGCCATTTGGGAGAGACTGCAATTCATCTCCTACCTTTGCTTTCATGTGGGCGTAATGACCAGGAAGTCCATCACTCACCTACTTGGAACTAACTTCACTTCCGGGAACTTCTTGGACACTTCCAGCTTCTTCAGCTTTGATCAAAAAAGATGGTTGTCTGATAACTTTCTCTCTTTTTCCAGAAGTTAGAACATCAGCCCAGAACTAGGATTAAGAAGAAAGAACCACTTATTGGTAAGAAGAGATTTTTGTCACCTGTTCTTAGACCTGCATGTCAGTGAAGTTGAAAGTTAGAAAGCAGCATTTCCCGAGTTCCTACAAGCTTTGCTTGGCCTTTTCTATTTGTGTGCTGCTGCTCTAGCCCTCAAAGGGCCATAGCTTTTGAAAGAAGATTTTTCTCTCCTTTGTATTCTGTGAATGTTTCAGTAACTCTACAGATTGACTTGTTTGGCTAATCCTATAGCCTGATCCTCTGTATTCTTATTTCAGCTTACTAGAGTAGTTAACATTCCTTACTTTATATTGCAATCATATCTTCTTATCCTCAGAATGGGCATCACTTGAAAACAATGTTTTGGTCTTAATCCATTTAAATATCCCCTGCCTGCTTATATAATGAAAACTGGTTGAAATGCCTAGTATGATTTAATGGAACTAAATGGAGTTTGCTATATCATAAAACTATGTGAGCACAAGTCTGACTCTGACTCTTTTAACCATCACTTTTCCTCTTATATACATATTAATTTACTTACTGTACCTGACAGCATCTGCAGATTAATTTGTCTTGTCAAAGCCCTATTTGGCTATAGTTGATTAACATTCTCAGAGGGAATTTAGCCACTTTTTTTGTTGTTACTTAGTGCTAGGCAATAGAGGTTTTCTTTATACAAAGGAATTACTAGAGCCACTTGCAGGATTGAAGGTATTCCTGAGCAAGCAATCTTAGATGAGGAACCAGGACACTTCTGAGGACATGAGCAAAGAAAATTCATAAAACCTTTCCCCTCAGGCACCTTCATACATATCTCCACTCAGGAATCACGTTGAGAAGAATTGGTTTCAGCCAAGCTGATTCAAGAGTTCAAATCTGTGATTGGGAAATGGATTCCCTCCCTCCCTCCCTCCCTCCCTCCCTCCCTCCCTCCTTCCCTCCCTTCCTCCCTTACTTCCTCCCTTCCTCCCTCCCTCCCTTCCTTCCTTCCTTCCTTCCTTCCTTCCTTCCTTCCTTCCTTCCTTCCTTCCTTCCTTCCTTCCTTCCTTCCTTCCTCCTCCTCTCCTCCTCCCCCTTCCTCTTCCTCTCCCTTTCTTCTTCTTTGCTCCCCTCCCTTCTTTCCTCTTCCTCCTCCTCTTCTCTCTTCTTTCCTCCCCCCCCCACCCCCATCTTCTTCTATTAGAAATTAGAGTTAAGAGAATGCAGGGGAGAGGAAATGGACACACTAAGACAAGTGTTGCCATGGTAATTTGAGGGCAAACTAAGCCATCCTATTCTCTCCCAAGAATGTGAATTTAGAGTCCAAAAACAAATAAACAAATGAACAAACAAACAGTATGAATGAATTTTGGCTAAGAAGTCACACAGACTCAGACTGGAGCCACAATGGGGCAGCAAAGGAATCCATGCGGACAGAGAGAAGCAAAGAAGAGAGATAAACATGGTCATGAATCCTGAGAGGACTGACATTCCCTGGATGTTTCTCCTTTTTGAGCCAGTCATACATAGGTGGAAGTCACACCTAACTCATGGTGACAGCGGCTGTTCTGGGATGTATTCAGTAGATGATATTGTTGTTGTATGAACATTAGAGTGTACTAACGCACAAATCTACATGTATGGGTAACTCATTCAGCTTGCTTGGCCTCTTTATTTATTTATTATTGATGTTGGTCCTGGGGCTTGAACTCAGGACCTGAACACTTTCCCTGAGCTTTTATGTTCACATCTAGTGCTCTACCACTTTGAACCACAGCGTTTTACTTCTGGTTTTTTGGGTAGTTAATTGGAGATTCGAGTCTCATGGCTTTTCCTGCCTGGGCTGGCTCTGAAGCACAGTCTTCAGATCTCAACCTCCTATGTAGCTAGGATTACAGGTACGGACCCACTGATGCCTGGCTTGCTTCGCCTCTTGACACAATGAAGATAAACAGTAAACATGGGATTTGTGAACCTAATGCCAGAGTACAAAGCTTTTTATTTATTTCAGTAATTAAAAGGAACATATCGTAAAATAATGCTTACCAAGCTCACAATTGCATGTGTGATGATGCTCTTATTTACCTGGCAGCACAATAATAGGGGGGCTTTGCAGCAACTACATAACTCATACATTAGTTGCAATACGAAGTGGCAACAGCCATGCATTCAGCTATCAATAGGACACTTAAGCTCCATTATAATCTTTTTTTGTTGTTTGAAGCATATTTATTGAAAATGATAAGCACTCAACAGATCATAGCCATATTTGTTTACACAAGCAATTATAATTAAAATATCAGCTTACTGGACTGTAATGACGAACATACTTAATGCATAAATAATCATTTTATTTTTCTCTCTCTTTTTTACTTTCTTCTTTTATGGCTATGATGTCTTTCTCTGTCCCTCTCTTTCCTCCTTCTTGGCTCAGAGTTTTTGTCCCTATCCTTACTTTATTTTATGTGGGCTCGTTTATGTGGGCTCCTACTCGGATCCCTTCTATATCAGGAACTCTCTGTATCCAAGTAACTTCCACTCACTCTCTTCATTCTTCTCAGCATAATCCTCTGCTTCTTCCTGCTCTTCTTGCCAATAGTTACTGAGTTCTTCTATGTGCACATTTATCACATCTCCAAGTCACCTAAGTGTATGATTTCTTGGTTACATGAACCTTCTTAGCTCTATAGGACTGGTGTCTTCTTTTGTAATCTCCCACTTCTGCATCCATTATAATCTTAAGCAACTACTATCATAAAAGTAATCTGTTGTTGACCAAAACATTTGGTGAATGACTATAATTTCCTTGTAACTGTCATGTCTGAGGAGATCCCTTTAATTTATAAACAGGAACTTTAGCATTTTGTCTCATGCCTTGGACAATATTCAGTTATGAAATAATTAGAGTTAAAATGACCTTAGACACCAGAGCAAAGACAATCAGATAATGTTAGACAATGCAACAAAAATGCCATTTGTCAGTTCAGCTATTTGGTGATATAAGATGTTTAGCATACTTACACATATTGTTTCATTTAATCCTCACCCTCCCCAAGTACAGATAGAATTATAAGTTCTCTTTTATACACAAAAGAACTAATGCATAGCGAGAATAAAGCATGGGGTCAGGATTCAAATTCTTTAACATCAAACTGTAAATTCTTGAAAGTACAATTCTCTTCACAAACTTCAGGAATTGAACAACTTACAAGAAATACACAGTTTTTGGTTTTTTAGAAATCTAAGTTTTATGTTTTCTGAGCTCAACCTCCCAGATGTAGACATTTTCCACAACCACACCAGGCAGACAGTAATTCACTATTATGATATGTTAAAATGCTTATAATACATGCACGGTAATTATGCAGTACTTACATAAACAAAAGCACAACTACAGATATGGGCCAAGTTCAGCAACTATTTGCACAGTGGAAACATGAATTTCATAGCAGTTGTGTTTCTAGGCTTTAGCCCTTCCCATTTGGGAAAAGAGGCACTGTCCTCTTTTAGCACAACTATCAGAGAGGGTTCCATGTGACTTAGAAAGCAATTCATTCCTTCTTCTCTCACAATGAATCTGTCTCACAACTGTTCTTTAATTCTTAGTATCTAGACTGAAGAGTTTCCATCAAGTGCTTCCAAAGTACACAGCGTGAAGTAGCATTAATGATCTCCTGCTGGGGGTGAAGTGGGGCGGGGTGGAAGTCTCCTCAGACACGGGTTAAGCTGCCTTCAGTGTGGGCAGAAAGAAATACAGGCTGGAACTTGGAGGATGCCCAGGCCCTGTCTCCTCCTACCTACCCGTTTGCTTCTCTTTGGGTTCCTATGTCTCCTTTGTGATCCAACCTGCTCCCTGGGCCAATCTGGAAAGATATTTGGAACCTTGCTAAGATGGGGGAAAAAACACCCGAAACAGCAACAAACAACAAGTGAGTCTTTAAACTGAATTTCAGCCAAAGAATTGGAAATTCTCCTTGTACATTCAAATCTTTTGCCCATGTTATTTTGAAACTACCTACCAGATCAAATAAGTTTTCTTCTCTGTTATTCTATCAGCTGTGAAAGTGACTCCATGAAAAGATTGCCCTATGTTAAAAAAAAGTTGTAAGTTGACTAAATGGTAACCTTTAATAAGAAGGAAACATTTGGAGCCTTCAATTTGATAATACATGGTTGACAGTCATGCAATTCTCAAATCCAGTCATAATAAGACAAGATTTGGCATAAGACAAAGGCCATACAAATTATCACTGTTAAATATCAAAAGTGTGTGGAGAAAATGGGTTACAATTTTTCCCTCCCAACAGTTGTAATATTTTGCCTTAAAAAAAATCAGATTATCAAAATGAACTCCAAGAAATGGAAACATGCTTCTTTTTGCTATTTTGCTTTTTTTTTTTCTCCTTTGTCACTGTTTTTGATTTCTGTGCCCTTTGTCTTATACTTAAGTTTATCTGTTTGGGGAGGGTATAGGGAAGCACAGAAATGGAGGGACAAAGGTTGAACAAATGCAGCAGTGGTACTCACTAGACGCTATGATGAAAATGAACTATACAACTTGTTGGGGGGGGAGGGTTGGGAGCGAAAAACTGAGAGAAAATGAGGGAAGAGGTGACACTGTTCAAAAAGAAATGTACTTGGCTGCTGCTGGTGGCTCATGCCTATAATCCTAGCTATTCAGGAGGCTGATTGCTGAGAATCATGGTTCAAAGTCAGCCTGGGGAAAAAAGTCCCTGTGAGACAGTCATTTCCAATTAACCACTCAAAAACTGGAAGTGGTCCTGTGGCTCAAAGTGATAAAGCACTCACCTTGAGCAAAAGAGCTTAGAGGCCCTGATTTCAAGCTCCACAACCAACCAAAGAAAGAAAGAAAGAAAAAGAAAGAAAGAAAGAAAATTAATGTACTTATTACCTAACTTATGTAACTGTAACCCCTTAGTACATCACCTTTACAGTAACAATTTTTAAAAGTAAATTAAAGCCTGGTAACTATGCTAGCTACTCAGAAGGCTGAGATCTAAGAATTACAGTATGAAGCCAGCCCAGTGAGCAAAGTCGAAGAGACGCTTTTCTTTAGGTAACTACCAAAAAGCTGGAATGGAGGTATGTCTCAAGTGGTAGAGTGCCAGCTAGCCTTGAGTGAAAAAGGCTAAGGGTCAGAGACCAGGCCAAGGTCAAGCCCTAGTACTGCCACCAAAACAATAAATAATAAATAAAATAATAAATACACATTAAGCCCTGATATAGAAAGGTACAACTCTACCAACAAAAATAGCTAGCAAGATCAATAGAAAGCCCACAGATTGGGAGAAGATCTTCACTAGCCATACAACGGACAAGGGTCTCATATCTAAAATATACTTGGAACTCAAAAAATTAAATCCTCCAACAACAAATCCTCAAAGAAACAACTGCCCAATAAATAAGTGGGCTAAAGACTTGAAGAGAAATTTCTCTGAAGAAGAAAGAAGGATGGCCAATAGACACATGAAGAAATGCTCAACCTCCCTAGCCATAAAAGAAATGCAAATCAAAACAACATTGAGATACCACCTCACCCCAGTTAGAATGGCTATAATCAAGAACTCTAACAACAACAGATGCTGGAGGGGATGTGGACAGAAGGGAACCTTACTTCATTGTTGGTGGGAGTGTAAACTTGTTCAACCACTTTGGAAAGCAGTATGGAGGTTCCTCAAAAGACTTCACATAGAGCTCCCTTATGACCCAGCAATCCCACTTTTGGGCATTTACCCAAATGTTTACAAAGAAGACCACACTAAAGCTACCAGCACAACTATGTTTATTGCAGCATTATTTACCATAGCTAAGATATGGAACCAACCCAGATGCCCCTCAGTAGATGAATGGATCAAGATCAAGAAAATGTGGTATATATACACAATGGAATTCTATGCTTCCATCAGAAAGAATGACACTGCCCCATTTGTTAGGAAATGGAAAAACTTGGAAAAAATTATATTAAGTGAAGTAAGCCAGGCCCAAAGAAACATAGGTCCCATGGTTTCCCTTATTTGCAATATCTAGTATATGTGTGAGTCAAGCGGAAAAGGTCAGATAATGTGATGTTAGGAAAATGAACCCTTAGATATGTATCTTAATGCTTTTTTATTTCACATGTTTGTTTCTAACACATTTATTGAGATTATCTCTTTGTTGCTTTGTATGTCCCTCCCCCACAGTATAACCCCTGCTTTCACTATATTTGATGTCAGTATAACTTGTGGAGGAGATGGGGAAAAACAAGTCGTTTAAGGATACAGGTGGACCTGTTGCAACAATGAGAAGTACAAGGTCATGAGCTTTACAACGTTGGTGCGGGAGGATTGGGATTGGGGGGGGTGGGGGAGAGGTAGGGAAGGGATGTGAAGAGTAAACAAAGAAGGAGGCTGCAATGCTTGATAAGAAATGTACGCATTATCCTGCCCATGTAATTGTAACCCCTCTGTACAGTATGTTCACAAAAAAAATAAAATTAAATTAAAAAAAAAGAAAGAAAAAAAATTAGTCATGGCTCACTCACCTTTTTCCTTTTCTCAGGATGGGACTCTCTCTACCAAGCTTTCTTTCTTTTCATGTGCTATTATTATTTCCTCTCATTGTGTCAAGTTTAGCCTTTTAAAAATTCCCATGTCCTCTGTAATTTAGGTTTTAAGAATCATATGATTAACTTCGTTATTTTTTTTTTAATCTAGCTGTTTTCCCTGACAGGGAACTGATTTGGCATTCGTAATCTTCTATAGAAATTATGTTGTAAAGAACAGATAAACCTAAGCAAGTCCAGCATTCTAAAAGCGCACCATTAAAATGTGAAGGCCTTGTCAACCAGTTAAAAACTAAGAGTTGGATTTGTCCTGAATATCCTTGCTGGGCTTATTATGCCTAAAAGGGGCCACAGCCCACGTGCAAGGCCTCTGAATGAACTCCATTCATTCGGTATTTGGAAATGTCTCTTCAGCCACAAAGAGAAACAATACTTACAACCTAATTTCTTTGGCGCCGATATCGGTGGAGGAAAAGCCAAGAGACCATTATGAAAACTCTAATACTTTCTCCTGGTGGTTATATAATTCTGTATTCATGGGTCGTATTTGTGTATTTAAGGAGGTACACTTTCTAAAAGATTATACAGAGTAGTTCAGTGATACTGTAAGAGCACATTTCATGCATGGTGCAACATTTTTTAAATGGAGTGCCTCAAAATAATTTGCTTCTTATGGTTACTGAAGTTTAAAATGTACATATATACTTAACACGTACCCTGAGGCTTTAAGAAAAAGTCTTTGTGTTTTTCATTACTGTGTTCTAAAATCTGATGAGAATTCAAAACCTCAGTTTTGTGAGGGAAATCATTAGTTGAACTCCGTGTTCCTTTTTGGAGGTCAATGAAGGGCACAGAGTGGTGGGGACACTATGAATGTTTATGTGATTTCCCAGTGGTATCAGAGTAAGCTTTGGTGTGTGTGTGTGTGTGTGTGTGTGTGCACGTGCGCACGCGCACCAGTACTGGGGCTATTGATGATCTTGGGGTTTTGGTGGTACTGGGGTTCAAACTTAGGGCTTTTTACTTGCTAGGCAGGCACTCTACCACTTGAACCATTGAGAAGCATAAAAATGGATTTGATGAAATGGAGTCTTGTGAACTTGTTGCTTGGGCTGGCCTCTAATCTTGATCCTCCTCCTGACCTTCATGTCTTAAGAGGCCAAAATTACAGATATGAGTTACTGCACCTAACCCATAATTTCTTTGGTTTTTTTTTTTCCAGTTTTATCTTATTCATTTTCTGTGTAACACTGAATGTCACAAGATACATGACACTAGCAAGAATGAAGGAAGGCACTGGCAAGCTACTACTTGCTAAAACGCAAAGTAACTTTGGTGTTGACACTCTCTTTCACTCTTCTCCCCAGAGCTTCCTTTTGTTTTAGTAGGATTGCTTCCTACTTGTGAGAGTGAACGTATGATTGCCATTCTCAGTCCTGTAATAACCCTCAGTCTACATATTCTGGCACTGAATGTCTCACCTTTGGATTTCTACCAGTCTATATATTCTACTGACATTCTAAGCACATCTAAGCTCCTTACATGCAAAACTGGAAACCGGAAGTCTTGAACTAAACTCATTCAGTTAATTAGTTTTTGAAATTAAAAGGTAGAAATAGGGTTGGGAATGTAGCTCAGAGATATAGTACTTACCTAACAAGTACAACGCCCTGGGTTTAATCTCTAGCATCATTTTTAAAAAGGAAGGAAAGAAAGAAAGAAAAAAGAAAAAAAGATGGTAGTGATCAACATTCACAAAACCAAATTATTTGCCTTTTTTAATATATTCCTCAATTATTCTTTTCCTTCTTGCTGAAGGAAAAAAAAGTTTCTAACTGCAAATTAGATTAACTATCAAATGGCAGAAGCTGCTAGTTACCCACCACTAGATATTACCCAGGGCTCCCAGCCTCCCATGTACAGTATACATTTCTAATGACCTGCTATTGGACTATTTCCAACTCGGAGCCAGGCTCAACCAATAGCAGTTAAGTGTAATTGTCCTGTAGCAGTTCTTAATGAACCTTCTTCAGGAGAGAATGAGGAGTGATCCTCTTCTCTGGAATATGACAATGTCATCTTCAGCCTATGGTACTTTGGCTTTACAGGACAGACTATCAAGGTGAATGGAGTCTGGATCCCCGAAAACATGGAGTACCATGTCAGCTATACACTACTTCTGGCACATATTCCCTGAGCAAGAATAAACACATTTCATTAAGCTCTTGTTTGAGAGTGCTTTCTGTCATTTGTTGTTAAATCTAATCTTTTTTCCCCGTGTGTGTGTGTGTGTGTGTGTGTGTGTGTGTGTGTGTGTGTGTGTGTGTGTGTGTGTGTGTGTGTGTGTGTGTGTGCTGGTCCTAGAGCTTGAATTCAGGGCCCGACTGCTTACCCTGAGCTTCTTTTGCTCAAGGCTAGCATTCTACTAGTTGAACCAAAGCTCCACTAATAGCTTTTGTTAGTGGTTTCTTGGCAACAAGAGTTTCACAGACTTTCCTGCCAAGGCTGGCTTCAAACCACAATCCTCAGATCTCAGCCTTCTTATTAGCTAGAATTACAGGTGTGAGCCATTGGTGCCTTGCCTTAACACAGACTCACAAATCAGAATTTTTTTTTTTTTTATTTTTTGGGTCCGGTCGTGGGGCCTGAACTCTGGGCCTGGGCACTGTCTCTCAGCTCTTCACCTCAAGGCTAGCGCTCTACCACCTGAGCCACAGCACCACTTCCGGCTTTTTTTCTTTTTGCTTATGTGGTGCTGAGGAATCGAACTCAGGGCCTCAGGCATGCAAGGCAAGTATTCTACCGCTGAGCCACCTAATGGGTTCGATTCCTCAGCACCACATAAGCAAAAAGAAAAAAAGCCGGAAGTGGCGCTGTGGCTCAGGTGGTAGAGCGCTAGCCTTGAGTTGAAGAGCTGAGGGACAGCGCCCAGGCTCAAAGTTCAGGCCCCTCGACCAGACCCCCCCCCAAAAAAAAAAATAAAAAAGAAATTACTTATATAGGAAGATTTTCCATAAAGGATGTATTTTTTTAATGTGGAATTAACAAAAATTAAATTAACATTATGTCATTTGGTGAATCATGATTTTCTAGATTACCAAATATATACTCAAACATTTGGTGTATATATATATATATATATATATATACATATATATATATATGTATATGTATGTATGTATATAAACATTTGGTATATAATCTAAACAAGTTTAGGTTATCATTAAAAACAACAACTCTAGGCTGTATAGTGATATACCTAGTTATATCTGGGCCTTTGCCAAAAACTAAAATGACAATCTGTGTGTGTTTATTTGTGAATTTCCTTTTCTGTTCCATTTTTTCCATTTGCTGGCGTTCATTTCAATTAATAGTATTTATTTTTAATTTTTTCTTGTTGTCATAAAGGCGATGTACAGAGGCATACAGTTAATAAGGTCAGATGAAGAGCACATTTCCTTTTGGACAACGTCACCCCTTCCCTTGCTCTCTCACAGTGTTTCCCTCCCAGCACCACCCACAAGTTGTATAGTTCATTTTCAACATGGTGTCCAGTGAGTTTGCAATATCTATTTACCCCTTGTCCCTTTATTTCTCTGCCTCCCCTTACATATAAATGAACAAACAACAAAAAAGAAAAGACCTCTTGTTTTTATTTCCTGGATTTCATTTTGTTAAATATTATTTTATATGAGCAGATGCACATAGGTATTATGCCTTTCTGTTCCTCTCCTAAGAGTATTTTTCTTTGTCTTACTGTTTGTGAATGCCCAGAGACCTCTATAATATATTATGTCCTGGTGTATGTTAGATCTAGCTTCTGCATATGAGAGAAAGCATGGGCTGTTTGTATCTCTGAGCTTGGCTTACCTCACTTAATATGATTTGTTCTAGGTCCATCCATTTCCTTGCAAATGACAAGACGTTATTCTTTCTAATGGCTGTGTAAATTTTCATTGTATATAGGTACCATATTTTTTGGACCCATTGTATGCATCTGGGTTGTTTCCACAACTTGGTTATTGTGAATAATGCAGCAATGAACATGGATGTGCAAGTGTCTTTATAGTAATCAATCATATATTCTTTTTTGGCGGGGGGGTCCGGTCGTGGGGCCTGAACTCGGCCTGGGTGCTGTCCCTCAGCTCTTCAGCTCAAGGCTAGCGCTCTACCACTTGAGCCACAGCGCCACTTCCGGCTTTTTTCTTTTTGCTTATGGGTGCTGAGGAATCAAACTCAGGGCCTCATGCATGCAAGGCAAGTGCTCTACCACTGAGCCACCTTCCCAGCCCCATCAATCATATATTCTTAAGAAAGCCTCCATAAAGTTGTAGAGCACAAATAACTGACCTCAAGCAAGGAAGCCATATGTGAACTTGCCCTCCAGGTGTGGAATAAGAAACCAAGGACCGGGGAAGTTTCAGTTCAGATTCTAACATCAGTGGCTTCATGCATTCACTAAGTAAGAAGTAACAAAGAACTTAGGGTCAACAGTTACTTGATTTAGTATAGAGTTCTGCATTAAAAAATAATTATTTTTAAGTGGTTGGACAGAAGAGTTTCAATTCAACATATCAATTCATGAGTACAATGCATCTAGAGTACAATGCATCATGTCCTCTGCCTTTTTTTCTAATTCTTTATGCTTTTTATCATATTCTTCACCAATCTTATAAATCTTCCTCATCACATACATTGTTTAATACTTTATTCTTTAAGCTTGATAAAGAAGTTTCACATCTCTTTTTATAGCCTTTCAGATGTCATTTCCACACCTTCAGTTGTTTAAAATGTTAATCTTCTTTTGTGTGCCAATACTGAGGCTTGAACTCTGGACCTGGGTGCTGTCCCTGAGCTCTTTTTTTCTTTTTTTTCAAGGCTAGCACCCTATCACTTGAACCACAGCTTTATTCGTGGCTTTTGGTGATTAATTGGAGATAAGAGTCTCATGGACTTTCCTGTCTGGTCAGGCTTGGAACCAGGATCCTCAGATCTCAGCCTCCTGAGTAGCTAGGATTACAACTGTGAGCCACCAGCGCCTAGCTGCTTTTCTTTTAAAAAATGGTTTGTTTCATTTACTTATCCTTTTATTGATTCTTTATTCTTTTGGAATTTAATTGTTGAACTCTTTATGTATTCTGGATATCAGTTCCCTGTCAGATAAAAAGAGTTAGCAAAGATCTTTTCCTATTCTGTAGGTTGTTTGTGAGGAAGAGGAGAATGGGAGAGGTAATGTGTGTGGTGTGGTGGTGGTGGTGGTGGTGTGTGTGTGTGTAGTGTGAATACAATGAGTGTGATATACACATGTATTGAAGTCCATTTTATATATATATATATATATATATATATATATAATACATATGATACATATGTCTGAACTAGTTCCCCCACAAAAGCACTTCAAGTAGATTCATAGAGGACAAAACCAAGGGCCATGTGACATCTGTGTAAGTCAATAAAACCAGACACTGATCTAGTTTCCATTTTCCAACTCTCTTTCTTTCTTTCTTTCTTTCTTTCTTTCTTTCTTTCTTTCTTTCTTTCTTTCTTTCTTTCTTTCTTTCTTTCTTTCTTTCTTTCTTTCTTTCTTTCTTTCTTTCTTAGCAATGCAGAGGTTCAAAGTCTACTGCCTGAGCCTCAGCCAAGTCTTTTTCTTTCTTTCCTTCTTTTTTAAGTTTGTTTTTCAGATAGACATTCACACTCTTGGCCCAGATTGGGCTTGGAGCACAGTCCTTTTATTACAGTCTCCTGGGATTACAGGCATGAACCACCACACCTCATGCCCTCTCCTTTTTTTTTTTTTCTAATTCTTTATGCTTTTTATCATATTCTTCACCAATCTTGTAAATCCCCCTCATCACATACATTGTTTAATACTTTATTCTTTAAGCTTGATAAAGAAGTTTTCACATCTCTATTTGTAGACTCTCAGATGTCATTTCCACATCTTCCTAGGCACACCTGGGCAAGGATACCGGCATGAAGGAGACATATTGGGTACTCTCTGCCTGTAGGAAGAAGGAGATTTTGGAAAGAAGAGGATATATCTGCTTTAATATACTTTCTGAGTTCAAGGAAAGGGTTGTATTGTTACCTCTACGGTTGGCAGAGCTAACTGATGGATGACGATGTATGATTTCTGGCTTTCAAATAACCCAGCAATCCCTTCATGGTGGGAAGCAGTGGAGGCTGATGGGGAAAGCCAAGTTCAGGAAGAGCTGTGGCTAACTTGAGTGTCTTTACAAGTTCAAGCTCAAGTTTCAGTGACACTTTGCATTTGGGGTTCATGCCTGAGCACACTCAGATTTCAGTATTATTCAGTTTCCTGAGGAACCCAAATCTGAACAAAACTAATAAACAGCATTTTCCTCCACTTCCTATGTGAACATTGCTTGTTAGTTGCTCATTGTTGCTTTTGCTGAGGCCTTACTTCATGAGAAGGCAGATTTGCACACTGACAGCCTCTCTCACAGATTTCTAAAGAGAAATCTGTATTGGGGGGGGAGAATATCTCTGATAGATTTTTTAACTTGTGTACTTTTCTTACTGTGTTCCATTTTGCTTGCTCAGTAAAGGGACTGACTGTTTACGAATGCGTTTGGTTTTCTCCCAGGCATTTTATTTTGGGACAAGTTCTTCATCTCTTCATACCAACACCTGCCTACTGTCTAAGTCTCCTCAGTCAGACATGCACCTGTTCTTTCTCATGGACTTGCCTGCCTGGGCTGTTCGAACCTTGATCCTTGGATCTAGCCTCCTGCTAGAATTACAGGTGTGAGCCATCGATGCCCAATGAAGAAAGTGAAGTGCATTTTTTTTTTTTTTTTGCCGGTCCTGGGGCCTGAACTCTGGGCCTGGACGCTGTCCCTCAGCTCTTCAGCTCAAGGCTAGCGCTCTACCACGTGAGCCACAACACCACTTCCAGCTTTTTCTGCTTATGTGGTGCTGAGGAATGGAACCCAGGGCCTCATGCATGCAAGGCAAGCGCTCTACCACTGAGTCACCTTCCCAACCCCTGCATTTTTATTTATTTATTTTTTTGGTGCTGGAAACAGGGCCTTGGGGCTTGGACCCAGGGCCTGGACACAGTTTCTCTGCTTCTCTCAAAGTTAGCATTCTAGCATTTGAGCCACAGCTCTAATTCCATGCTTTGCTATTTTTTTTTAAAACATTACTTTTTCATCCTTGTATTTGTCTCCATGTGGAGACAATAAAGCTGAGAAACGAATACAAAACTAAAAATTCATAATAGCTACAAAGAAAAGTTCTTATTGCCCAACTTCCTCTACTCGTTTGGCAGTATCAAGTATGTTCCTAGAACATACATTTGCATTTTGAGGAGCTGAGAGATTGTGCAGCCGCTCATAGTCCCTGCTCTTCTCTTCATCTCACTACTCATTTGGGAGCCCACAAGGTCCTGTTCTCACTTTCCTTTCCCACAACCACCTGCATTAGTGAATTTTTAAATTTATTGATTGACCTTGAGTAGTTGTACAAAGGGGTTTCAATTCCACATGTCAGTGTGTGAGCACACTACATCATTTTTATTTATAAGTTTTAAATTGCCATCTTTAAATGACAACGAAGGAACGGCCGTTTAACGGAGCACGTTGTGACACCATAAATCTTGGTCTGTGTTACCTCTTCTGTTGTTTTTCCTCATTTCTCCCAATCCCACCCATCCCCTCAATTTATCTGCTTCCATTTTCACTTACGCACCTTGAATATTATGACTGTACTTGCTCAGCCTTTCTCTCTCCATTTATCTGCCCTGGACCCCCACCCCCTATCTCCTTTCCCTCCCTGCCCCTGACAAACATGTCTCTGCTTCCTGGTATTCATTGTGTTAAGCTGTTAAATGTGAATAGAAGATCTTAAATGTTACTAGATACCTTTGACCAGTCAATCATATCTCCACTTTTTACACATCAACTGATCCCCACATCTGCCAGGTGTAGGGTAAAGAGAGAGAAATGGTAGTGGGTAATTGGTGCATAAAAATAATTGTAGCCAGGTGCTGGTGGCTCAGGCCTGTAATTTTATCTACTTGGAAGCTAAGATGTGAGGATCACAGTCTAAAGCCAGTCCCTCGGGAAAGTCTATGAGACTCTTATCTCCATTAAAACCTACAAAAGAAAGGCAGAAGTGGAACTGTGGTTCAAGTAGTAGAGTGTTAACCTTGAGCACTTAGGGTCTGTGCTTAGGCCCTGAGTTCAAGGCCCAGGACCAGCACAAGAAAGAACAAGAGAGAGAGAGAGAGAGAGAGAGAGAGAGAGAGAGAGAGAAAGAGAAAGAAAGAAGGAAAGAAAGAAAGAAGAAAAAAGAAAGACAGGCAGCAGGCAGGCAGGCAGGCGGGAAGGATGGAAGGAAGGAAGGAAGGAAGGAAGGAAGGAAGGAAGGAAGGAAGGAAGGAAGGAAGGAAGGAAGGAAGGAAGGGAGAGAGAAAAAAAAGAAAATTGAAGTCCAGTAATGTGTAGTGAGTTAATGTTGACTTATGAGTATCTGTGAAGCAACAAAATATGAAACCTCTGCTAAGATAGCTCAGGCTCCATTAATTTGCAAAGGAAGAGACTCTCTCCACTTAATTAGGAGGGATTAAAGAACTAGGATTCTTTATTATAATCAGTGTGCCTGGGTTTGGATCTGGCCCCTAATTTATAAGCTGTGTGACCTTTGTCAAATTGTGTGATCTCTCTGTGTCTCATATTCTTCGGCTGTCAACACTGTCATAAATTAGATAGTGTTTGTCTGTTTTTATTCAAACATGATCATTAACTTAAAGACTTTCCTGTGGAGCAATGTAACATACTTTTTCAAAATGTAGTTCCACAATAATAATGACTTTCATGATCCTAAATGTGTAGTAAAACAATATCATAATTCTATTTGTGTTGTTTATTAAAAAACAAAGACCCCCTTTTGTGACTGCATGATTCTTTTCTCCCATGGTTGATCCAATTTGCTTTCCATATTAGACTAAACCTCCAATACTTAGTTCATATCACAACATCTCACCCTTCTGAACTATTATTTTATATCTCATATCTCATGCGTTCTCTCAATTCTTGTGCTCAGTATTGATCTTGTTCTTAGGAAGTAATAAAATACTGAATTTTCATTTTCGGTCAAAAAATCAGAACAAAACAAAAAAAGTCCCTCGGTTGCATTTACTCTCCAAAGCCTCATCTACTATGGCAAAATAAATCTTAAATTTTTCACGACTTAATTTTCACTGTGGTTCTTCAAGTTGGAATGCATAATAAACATAAAAATGAAGGGGCATTTCTTATTAGGCTCCTTAAGTAAACAAGAAGTTCATTCTAATCAGCTTCTCAAAATCATAACTGTTTCCTTGATAAACATGACAGTCAGTGTAATTCACTGTACTATCAAAGCAAAGCATCTCTGAGTTATGGGGAGGAGGAAATTAGTACAGTTTCACAATCAAGCTCATCTACATTTTATAATGGTTTACATTTTTATCTGAAATGCTTTTGTAAAATGTGCATGCCTTTAGATGCATGGCTTTAATGTTGCAACATCATTTCATGATGACTATAAGGATTTATAGTCATTTATGATGGAAATATTACATGGAAATATTACAATTAGTGTGCCTGGGTTTGAAACTTGGCTCATCACTTAGAAGCTGTGTCTAATTATTTGACCTCTCTGTGTTCCTTTTTCCTTTTCTGTAAATAAGCACGAGTATAATAACTGGTTGTTATAAATGAACATACACAAAGAACTTAGAAGCCTGATTATCACGCTGCTTGTTTGTTTGTGGGTTTGAAGCAGTGTCTCACTATATAACCTAGACTAGCCTTGAACTCAAAAATCAGCCTGCCTCAGCATCAAAAATACCAGAATTACAGGCATGTATTACTACTGACCACTGGTTCATTTGTTGTTGTTTTTTGTTTGTTTTGTCTAATAGGCCCTACTTAAGAAAAAAATCAGTGTCTTATTTCTAGCTCAATTCAGATTTCCTACCTCAAATTGTGCATAAATATAGGTAAACTATAATTTTTTAAATGTTATGTTTTCTAAATACAATCAGCGCCAGAAACATAGCAATAACCAGAATCTTAAGTTTCCTTATACACTATCATTCACCACGCATATGGGACAATTCTTTTATTTAATATGGACCAATTCTTTTGCTTATTACATTTATCAAGTGTTCAATAAATACCTGCCTGCCATCAAGTAATTGCCCAATTCACTTCTATGGCTGGATACTCAGGGGAGTATGTTCATATATGATTTACTAATTCTGTAAATTTGTGTTGTTTACTTGAGTGTCCTGGGTAAACTTTTGATTAATTAAAATCACACAGCCACCTATTATTCCAAACTCAAGAAAGCTGAAGCAGGAGAATCTCAAGTTCAGTGTCAGCCTGGGCACATTATCAAGACTCTGTGTAGAATACAAACAATCAAAAAACCCAGACAAGAAACAAAGTAAAACAGATACTGATATGTATGTATGTATATATGTATGTATGTATATATGTATGTATGTATGTAGTATGTCTGTACGTATATCTATCTATCTGTCTGTCTGTCTGTCTATCATCTGTCTGTCTGTCTAAATTAAAAAATACATTTTGCAAAAGTTGCTGGGCACCAGGGGCTCACACCTATAATCCTGACTACTCAGGAGGCTGAGATCTGAGGATTATGGTTTGAAGCCAGCCGGGGCAGGAAAGTCTGTGAAACCCTGATCTCCAATTAACCAACCAAAAGAGCCAGAAATAGAACTGTAGTTCAAGTGACAGAGAACTAGCCTTGAGCATAAAGCTCAGGGACAGCACTCAGGCCCCGAGTTCAAGTCCTAGGACTGGCACCAAAAAATAAAATACAATTTACAAAATTTATAAAGTCTCTTCATTCATTGTTTCACATATTGCAAATAAATATGGATATATGTCCATATGTGTGCACACCCAAGACTCTTTTCTCACAAAATTGAATTTACGAAATACATAATAGTTATCTCTTATGTTTTTCTCTTAAGCTATATGCATATCACTTGACTGATACATATAGATTTAACTTTGTCTCTTTTATTTTTGTGAAAATTCAAGAGTATGTGGAAAGTTCTACACGATTATATGTTTAGACATTTAGTACATACTCAGGTACCTCCCAGCTAAAATTATTGTTAAGATATTAGATATCCTGTCTATTTAAATGCCTACAATAGTGTTTTAACTTATGTCTAAACCTTCATTCACTTAACATTCACTTACCAAGAGATACTTAAGACATTTCCAAAATTTGCTGTAAATAACAATGCTCTAATGAACATCTTCTTTATTTTCACAATTTCATTGACCAGATGGGCCTGCTAGAAGTGGAAGACTAGCTAAAGAATGTGTGCTTTCAAGTTGTTGCTGTTGTTTTTATGTGTGTTGTATTTGTGTGTTTGTTTTGCCAGTACTAGAGATTAGACCCAAGACCTTATATTGTTCAGCCTACACAGCTGGCCAACTACTAGTTGAGTCACACCCACAGCCCAGCTTTTTGCTGGCTAATTAGAGATGGAATCTCTACCTAGGCTGGCTACCAACCTCGATACTCAGGCTTTGTTTTTAATATTTAATATGCAAAAATAACTAACTGAACCTCTAAAAGTTTGTACAAATTTATCAGGCAATATTATAATAGTTCATTTCTCACACTCAGTATCTACCCATCAGTTTTATTAATATTTTTAATTTTTATATGATTCAAATATGCATATATTTTTATTTCTAGCTTATAGATTTCAGCATGGTCACCTATTACGCTGTACTTCATTGACTTTACCCCTTTATCTTCCAGATACACTAGACTATTGTTCTGCAATTTGTAAGAACTCGTTCTGTACTATGTATATGCATCCTTTATTATGAGGCCTAGGATTTTTTTCTCTAGGATAGTTTCAAGGTTTGCTCAGGCATCAGTGCCTCAAGGTTCAAAAATGAATATTCAATAAGCCATGTTTCACACTTGCATGTTCTCACAGCCTATGAACCTCACACAGCAGAGATTATTTGAATAACATGGATCGCTGAATCTAACATGGTACTTTTGGTTCTGATTTCCATGTGTGTGAATGCACCTGCCTGGGTAACCCTGTGGCCCTTCATCTCCTCATTCCCCAGACAATGTGCTGCATTCCTAACAACTAGCAGTCCTTGAGGCTGTGTATTCCACAGAAGCAATTTATTACAACATTAAATGGAAGCTACCTATTCCTTGTAAAGGAATGCCTCAAAGTAAAATAATGCTATGGAGGATATTATATGCTCTGTGTGTGTGTGTGTGTGTGTGTGCACGCGCGCGCAAATGTAGAGGCTTGAACTCAGAGCTCCAGCTCTTGCTTAGCTCTTCTGAGGCATTCAAAGCATTCATAGTGTTAATTTACTTGTTACATTGTCTATATTACCTAGGCTGGCCTCAAATTCCTCTACCTTTTAAAATATGTTTTAAGCCAGGTGCCAGTGGCTCATACCTGTAATCCTAGCTATGAGGAATCTGAGATCTGAGGTTCACAGTTTGAAGCCAGTCAGGTCAGGAAAGTAGGACTCTTATCTCCAATGAAACACCAAAAAAATCTGGAGGTGAGAGCTATGGCTCAAGTGGCAAAGTATTAGCCTTGAGCACAAAAGCTCTAGGAGAGCACCTAGGCCCTGAGGTCAAGCCTAAGACCAGTACAAAAAAAAAAAAAAAAAAAATATATATATATATATATATATGTTTTATAAATTTAATATATGTTTTTATACATACATGTTTTATAAATTTAATATACATATATTTTAATAAATGTAATGTGTTTTTAACATGGCTAGCATTTTAGGACATGTATATCTTCAACTTGCTTCATCCTCTGCTAATTGTATATGATTTGCGGTTTGATTCCCATTGCATGAAGTAACTAAATGTTGGCAAGAGTTTTTAGCTAGGCTCAGCGTTGAGCAAGCCAAGATTCTGAAAGAAGACAGCCATGCTTTTGCTTCCAAAATGTTGACTCTGGACTCAGCTGCCACCAAATAATAATAGACTACCCACTGCCTGAAAGGTCAGAATCACAGACTGATTAGAACATCATGATTATGTGCAGAAAGAAACAGCGGGTCATCTGATGCCAAGTTTTGTTCTGTGACCTACTTTCCTCAGATCGGTTTGGTTTTGATGGACAGGAGAGGAACCAATATTCTGTGGAAAGGACTTCCAGTGACTGTTTAACATGTAGCACCTTAAGAAAGTCATGTATTAATGATTTTAACGTCTTCAGCAATGCTATTAATGATGTAGCTAATGTAAATCTAGATGTCTTGGTTTATTTTCTATTTCTGTAAAAAGATGCCTAATACTGGATAGTTTTGGGAAAAAAGACGTTTATATGGCTCATGTTTCAGAACGAAGTCCAAGGGCATTGTGTGGGCAAACCACTAGTGTCACCACAGCATACCATCCTCACGGCCTTGTGAGTTCATTCTCATGACCTTTACAATAACAACGGAATTTGGGAATTGAACTTCCAACACATGAAATTCTAAAGGACACATTTGAATCATACTATGAGATATAAAGGACATTAATATGCAAACTAACATAAGCAATCTTCCTGGAAGACTTGATTTAGGTAAGCGTTTTCAATGTCACTACTATCGCTGCAGGCAATATTGGCTGTGTTATTTGCATATATTTGCACACATACAATACATACATATATACTCACAGACACATTATACAAATGAATTCTCATATGTATGATAACTTTATTGAGATAATCCACATACATCAATTCATCTTTTAACAAGGATAATTCAGTAGTTTTTATAAAACATACACTCATAGAGTTGTATGAACATCATTATTTCATTTAAAACATTTTTATAACTTCAAAAAAGAAACCAAATAGCATTAGTAGACAGTCCTCTAATTTGGTTGTTTGGAATAATTGATAAAACAAATAATTAAATTAGTCTGATTAGACTGACCAAGAAAAACAAAAAAGAAAAGATAAAAATAAATTTAGACTTCAAGCAATAATAAGATTATCACATTACTATGCACCAACTTTGTCAGTAAATCTGAAATTATTAGTAGAGTAGACAAATTTCTAGGAAAGCATAGGTTACTAAAAGTAAAGTAAATCTGAAATTATTAGTAGAGTAGACAAATTTCTAGGAAAACATAGGTTACTAAAGGTAAAGAAAGAAAAAGGAAAAAGAATCTGATTGTGTTAGACAGGTTACAGAGAATGAATTCACACCTAGCATGCTCAAGGCCCTGGGTTTGATTGCCAGTACAACACCAGATATGTTGGTGCACATTTTTTATTCAATCTACTTGAAAGGCTTCCCTCCCTCCCTCCCTCCCTCCCTCCCTCCCTCCCTCCCTCTCTTCCTTCCTTCCTTCCTTCCTTCCTTCCTTCCTTCCTTCCTTCCTTCCTTCCTTCCTTCCTTCCTTCCTTCCTTCCTTCTTTCCTTCCTTATCCTGGGGCTTGAACTCAGAGCTGGGTGCTATCTCTGAGCTCCTTTTGCTCAAGGCTAGTGCTCTACCATTTGGGCCACAGCTCCATTTGCAGCTTCTTCTGTGATTAATTAGAGAACAGAGTATCATAGACTTTCCTGCCCTTGTTGGTTCCAACTGCAAGCCTCAGACATCAATCTGCCAAATAGCTAGGATTACAGGCGTGAACCACTGGTGTCCGGCAGTAGGAGGATCTTGATCCAAGACTAGCACAGGGAAAAATCATGTGAGACTCTCTGAAAAACAAACTGAAAGCAAAAGGACCAGGATATTGGGATTTAGAAAACTTGGTGTGGGGGTGGGGTGGAGAGGGGGATGGTGTGTTCAAGATGCAAGCCACCTGCCCGGGGTTCTCTCTGTATGAAGATGGAGACTTTTCTGTGTGGTCTGACCTGGATCCTCCTGACCACAAGTATCTAGGATTACAGATCTGAGATACTAGCTTTAAACAAGACACCCCTTACCTCACCAGAAAGAGAAAGGAACTTCATGGATGGCCTCTAAAAAGAAACAATTGGCATATATACCTAATGATAATCTGGAGGTATTATCCCTGAGGGCTGGAGAAAGGCATGATCCTGTCACTCAATCTGGTCCCTGGTCCCTTGTGCCTGAGGAAGCACAGCAAGGGAGTGGGAAGGTATGCAGATTGTTAAAGAAACAGGAAACAGAGATATGTAGATCTCAACTGGATGATGGCCCAACCGCCCCCCCCACCCGCAAAAAAAATC
The DNA here is from genome assembly GCF_019054845.1 of Dipodomys spectabilis. Lineage (NCBI taxonomy): Eukaryota > Metazoa > Chordata > Mammalia > Rodentia > Heteromyidae > Dipodomys > Dipodomys spectabilis. Next base: position 10,115,861 of record NW_024870679.1, on the reverse strand, counting down.
ACAAGACATTATCTTCAAAAAGCAAGATGCCCAAGGCTGTGGCTCAAATAACAGAGCATGTGTCTAGTCAGTGTGAGTTCAATCAATTCCTGGTTCCTAAAAAGAAAAGGAAAAATCTATAGATAAATTATTAGAATTAACAAAAATAGATAAATTAAGCAACTAAATACCAATCTGAAATCACTACTAAGGTAGCTCAGACTTAAGAAGGCCCCACCCCACCCCTCAACCTATTACCCCTCCATCCCAGTGTCTTCATTTCTGTTGTTGCCACACCATTTACCTAGTTGCCCAACCCAGAATTTAGGGTGGTCTGCCTCTAGTGTACAGAGTCACCTCATGGGTGTGGATGTGACCCCTCCAACTCACCCTCATCCATTAAACCCTCTTACATGGTGGACATGCCGTCCAAAGCCTTCCTTGGGCCTTCCCGCTTCCCTCAGCTCGACTAACTCACAAAGCCTGCCTCATCTGTCTCCACACACATCCTGAAATCCCTCTCTTCCCCTCCATTTCCTTCCCCCACCTCCCCTCTATCCCTTCTTCCCTCCCTCTCCCTTCCATCCCTTTCCCTCCATTCCCTCTGCCCCCTCCTTTCCCCTTCTCTTCTTTCCTCTCCCCACCTCCAGTCCCATTCCCTTTTATCTCTGATTTTTCAACCTTGGCCCAAGTCATCATTGCCTGTCCCCTAGCACACTGTACAACTTCCTCCTAGCTAGTCACTCTTTTTTCACTCCTGCTTCTCTATGATCCCTCCCCCCCAGTGCTGATAAACAATGTTAAGATATAAGTCCAATCACATCAATTTCCTGCTTAAATTCTTTCACTAAAAATAAACAGCAACCACAAATGCCAGCGTCTACGAGGAACAGTGAAACCATGCCCACTCTGGTGTAGCCACACTTTATGAATATGTTGCAGACTCTCGTGCTTCAGGCTCTTGCGCAAACTACCTCCTCTTTTGGAATAATGAGTGGTGTTCTACTAAGTGCCAGTGTTTCTTCTGCATATGCTCAGTACTGTGTACCTGCTGTGTGCAATGCAACTTACTGGTGCTCCTTTGATCTCCCCTCCTCCATTTCTTCCAGTTAGAATGTAAACTTCAGTAGGACAAGAACTTGATATTTAAACTATCTGAACATGCTAAAGACTTTAAAATACACAAAAAGGAGAGAGAACACCTTCTCAACAGGTAGCACACCGTTTGGCACATAATAACTACTCCATAAATGTCTGATGAATATTATGCAAATTGTATCTCTTTCCTCTACAGATACACACCTGTTCAAAAATAAATCTTTGAGCCAGGTGTGGTAATAAGTACCTGTAATCCTAGCACATAAAAGGCGGAGACAGGAGAATTGCAAGTTTGAGGCCGGCCTAGGCCATACAGCAAGACTTGGTCTCAAAAAGGAAAACCTAACAATAATAACAACAACAATAATATGCAATTAAGTAATTACTAAAAGTATTCATGCATCAACTACGCAGGTTTTATATGAAGCACTCTACCTTTGGTGTACTTGGTGTAAAGTGATTAGAGCAGACAGGAAGAAATGTGTCTAGCTGTGTGAATTGAAGATAAGCTAATGTAGTTCTTTTTGAAAGAAGTCATGGTTGAAGTCTTCTCTGCTACATCCAGTGGCTTTAGTAGATAAGTATTCAGTATTTTCTTGCTGACTGAATAACAATTTATCCTGATGTTCTGCCAGGTTTTTTATCAAAAGAGACAGAAGCCAATTGACTGATTGAAGAAAAGGAAATTTGTGGAAAGTCTGTCTGGTTTGTAGAACCTTCAGGAAAAGGGCTGGCAGCGTTTAGAAATGGACCAAAGTCTAAAGGTAGTCAGATGGAGGTGGAGCTGTGGCTCAAGTGGTAGAATGCTAGCGTTGAGCAAAAAAGTACAGTGACAATACCCAGGCTCATACATGAGGCGGGGGTGGGGGCGGAGCCAAAAAGCAAGAAATAGTCTGACAAAGATACTGCTTCACCTGATGATGATGCACCCCACCAACCTCAATGGTTATTACAACTTTGGTGAAGGATCCCCCTCTCTGTTTCTCCACAATGTTACTTTAGTGCATTTTCCTTAAATACAAATTCCTCCTTCTGCTCCCACTTCTATTCCAGGATAGACATGCCTCGAAGATCTCACAGTGGATTTGATCCCTCTCTTTCTTTCTCAACCTTATTCCTTGCTCTGATTATGCACTTGAAACTCCAACCACAGAAGATACACATCAGAAATTTAGTCAGGCTTTGCTTTCCTTTTGCCTTCCTGCCCTCCCTCCCTCCCTCCCTCCCTTCCTTCCTCCCTCTCTCCCTCCCTCCCTCCTTCTTTTCTTCCTTCCTTCCTTCCTTCCTTCCTTCCTTCCTTCCTTCCTTCCTTCCTTCCTTCCTTCCTTCCTTCCTTCCTTCCTTCCTTCCTTCCTTCCTTCCTTCCTTCCTTCCTCCCTTCCTTCCTCTTTCCTTTTCTGTACCAGTACTAGGGCTTGAACTCAGGGCTTGGGCACTTCTTAGCTTTTTATTGTTCAAGGCTAACACTCTACCACTTGTACCACAGCTTCACCTCCAGCTTTATAGTGGTTAACTAGAGACAAAAGTGGTTAACTGAGTCTGAAGCTGTAGCTGGTTTTGGACCACAATCCTCAGTTCTCAGCCTCCTGAATAGCTAGGGTTATAGGCATGAGCCACCGATGCCCAGCTGACATTTTCTTGTAGTTAAATAAATACCAAAAGAGCATTGATAACAGCATGTACCTTATCTGTCAAGTTTTATAATTCAAACACAAAGTAAGGTTGATTTACTTTGTGATGGAACTTTGATAGCATAACTGCGTGCTAAACATAGCCAGCCTTCTAGCATTATGTATAATCCCTAATGACAATCTAAATTTAGTTCTGTAGATAAGTTGAGATCATGTAGAGTTAGATTTGGGATGTATTTCGTGCTCCATTACCTCCTCTAAGATATATACTCTGTAGGTTCCCCCCCCTCCCCCCCTTTTTGGTTAATGTCACTTCGCTATGCATTTCCGTGTGGCTGGTAAATTGACAGTTTCTGAAGGATGATGAGAAAGGAAGCCATTAAAAGACTTAATGATACCTTGCAGTATCTCTAGATTATAAGCCAGACATTCATATAATGCATGCATGTATATCATGTTTCCTTCATATGTGTAGGTATAGTTATATATATTCAAAAACTCGCACAACAATAATCTGACTGCTACACTGATGACATGAATGATACAAGTGAAGTGTTCAGTTATATTAGAGCTCACCTTTGGGTGGAGTTCCATTACTGACAACGGATTAACTTGTGGTTTATTCTAACCCTGACGGTCCCTTTGAACTATCAGGGCTGTTTGATCCAATGTGAGAAGAGTGCATTTTTTATGAGAACCAAGACAACATCAACGACAGCTGTTGGGGCCGCCAGTGTGCGTCACACCACAGGCAGCCTCTGCCTTGCAGTTCCTGTTTTTGTCTGAAAAAATGGCCCAAGCTGGGAATCCAAACCGAGTTGTTAAATCCCCCCAAGCGTGATCTCTCATAATCAAATGTAAATGTGCAATGCATCCTTGCTTCACAATGACATTTAACAGTCTTAACTTCGTTTAAAAACAAATGCAAATCTGTCTGACACACAGTACAGTGACACACCCTCTCCTTTTGTGTTACCTGCTTTGATGGGGCACTGGGGCTCCAGGTTTAGATTACAAGTGTGCTAGGGTTTCCTCTCCCTCACACACTTGTAAGTCACTGCCCTGCTTCCTCTGTGTCCTCTTTCAATCTCAATAAGCGCCGCCCAACCCTGACCAGAAACAGCTTTTACCGAAGCCTTGCCTTTTATTCTGCTCCACCAGCCACTTTCAGTTCATCCTTCCGTGTTGTGTCTCTGTCTTCAATACCAACAGTCTCCTGACTGCTGGTAAGCTTTAGGATAGCACTAGGTCCCTTCTATCTCTGGTCCCCTTTTTTCCTCTACGCTCACATGGCAATTTCTTTTCTGCTTTTTATTTATTTATTTATTTTTAAAGTTAAGGAATAAAAGTAATGAAGACTCCTTTTAAGATACAAAGAATAAGCCAGGCACTGGTGGATCATGACTGTAATCCTAGCTACTGAAGAGGCTGAGATCTGAGGATCCTGGTTTGGAGCCAGCTGGGGCAGACAAGCTCAAGACTTTTATTTCCAACTAACCAGCACAAAGCTAGGCGTGGAGTTGTGGCTCAAGTGACAGAGTGCCAGCCTTGAGCAAAAAAGCCAAACAAATGAGCTTTGGTGGCTTACGCTTGTAGTTCTAGCTACTGAAGAGGCTGAGGATTGTGGTTCAAAGCCAACTCAGGCAGAAAAGTCTGTGAGACTCTTAATTTACCACCAAAAAAGCCAGAAGCACAGTTGTGGCCCAAGTGGTAGAATGTTAGCTTTGAATACAAAAGCTCAGGGACAGCAGCTAGTCTCTGAGTTCAAGCTCAAGTACCAACACACACACACACACACACACACACACACACAAACACATACACACAAGACATAAAGAATAAAATACATTCCTGAGTAAAAGGCAGATGTCTTTCCTTCTTCCAGTTTATGTATACATACATATATACATGTTTATATGTATTCAGATACATCTTCATAATTCTATATATGAAAATAGCAAACATATCTTTTCACAAAAGTTGAATTATGCATACTAAGTATTACTCTACAAGTTGTATTTTTATAGCAAATCATGGATATGTTTCCTAGTCAATGTATATGAACCTATTTAACTTTTTTTTTCTTTTTGCTTATGTGGTGCTGAGGAATCGAACCCAGGGCCTCAGAGGCATGCAAGGCGAGCGCTCTACCACTGAGCCATCTTCCCAGCCCCTGTATTTAACTTTTTTAAAGACTCCATACCATTCCAGAATACATAAGTATCAGGTTCTAAAGTCTTTTTTTGTGTGCCAGAAATTGAACTTTGGGAAGATTGAACAAGTGCTCTACCACTGGACTACATCCCCCACAGTTCTACAATCTCTATGGCCATCTCTACTTCCTTAGTCAATCAAATTCAACAGCCAACCCCAAATTACAAATTTTGTACTCTCTGGTGTGTTTCTAAAAGGCATTATATACCTGGGAAAATAACATTGCTGTCTTTAGAACTAGCACTAACATTTCCCCTAAACCCAAGACAGAAATGTCACTACTAGAAATGTGCCTTTGGGTGTGGCACAGGATCGGGTTCTGCATATTTCAGGTTGCATCTTTATGTGATTCCTTTACTCTTTTGCTGAAAGCTCCATCACTTTCTATTTATTGCACAACAAATACTCACCATATAGACCTTCATTTATTACTGTATATCTGTAGCACTCTAGTCCTTTCTTCTTCTACTTCCTAACCATCTGTCCAAGATAAAGCATAGTTGTATCTTTTCCATGAGGTCTACCAGGATCTTTCTAAGAATAAACTTTTGTCACCTTTTGTTTTGTCATTACAACATTAATGTGTATCCTGTTTTGTATTTGAATCAGTTATGTTTCTCCATTAATAAATTGGGGAATAACAGAATATTTTCCTTTCTTGGGCTTTAAGAAATGAGTGTTAGCAGGATTTAAACCTTGTGTTCTTGTTGCATTTGAATGCCATCCAATTGTTTCATTATAGATATTTCTGCCTATGAGCTTTACCAAATCATCTGCCATGGTAAGATTATTTTATTTATAAATCACGAGGTTATGTCATAAAATAACTTCAAACCAAACTAAACTAATTTTTTAAGAAAAGATTTTATTGCTTTAGAGCCACAGTGCAATTCCATGGTGACGAGCCTTGATTTAACAAAGACTGATTATTGCACTGGAGTAATCTCAAATGTTAAATAGTATTGCAATCAAGTATTTGTATTATACTTGCTGAATGAATGAATACTGCTTACTCTTGTGATTAAAAGATCAAAGATTGTTAATCACGTCCTTGCACGTTTCACACGTAATCTTCCAAATCCAGTAATGGTGATAAGAAGCCTGTCATTTATGTAAATATGTCAGAGCCCCACAGTAATTAAATCTGGATTAGTTTTACAGAGGAATGAAGAGAGCAAATGTGTGTCTTCCCACTGAATGTAGAGTAATTCTTTTTTGTTTGTTTTTTTCTTTCTTTTACACTTAGGATCCCTTTACTAACACAAAAGTGGTCTTGTGATTTTTGTGATGCTTCTGGTACTTCATTTGATGCATTGGCCTGGAGGACAGATCACTGGAAAGAGCTACAAACATTGTTCACCGTGGAAGAACTGTACAAAAAAGATCAGGTTTCCAGTTGACCAAAGTTCAATATTCCCCATTTGGACACACTCATTTTTTTTTTTGCCATGTAGAATAAAAATGTTCATGTGATATTGACCAAGATGCATTGTACTCAGAAACTGACATGTTTCATTGAAACCCCTTTGTATAGCCACTTAGGTAACTTAAATAAACTACAAATTTGAATAAAAATTATATATATATTTTTCTGGCTTGGGAATGATGCTCAGTGGTAGAATAGCTGCAAGCACAGAGACTTCCACTTAAATTACAGATATTTTTTAACTCCATTAATCAATGAACTGATGAATGGGACACATTTTGTTTACTGACAAAAATCTATAAAAAATCTGTTCGTATGCAGAAACATTACTAAGCATGAGACAGAGTGACTCATATTCTAACACAAGTGAACTGAACACCATTGTGCTGAAAGACAGGCTGAGAAGCTGGGTGCTGATGTTTCACACCTGTAATCCCAGCTACCCAAAAAGTTGAAATGTGAGGATGGCAGGTTGAAGGCAGCCCAGGCAGCAAAGTCTTTGAAACTCTTATCTCCAATTAACCACCAAAAAGCCAGAAGTAGAGCTGTGCTCAAGTGGAAGAATGTCAGCGTTGAGCAAAATAAAGCTAAGCACCCAGGCCCTAGTACAGGCAGAAAAAAAAAAAAGAGAGAAGCCCCTGCTAGAAGTGCAGAGTTCATGGCATTGCCAGAATAGGTAAATCCAAAAAGGCAGAAGCAGGTAGTGGTTTCCAGGGGCTGTACTAGTGTATTTAAGTACTGTGTATTTAAGTTTCCCTCATGCCTTTTCAGAGTTCGCTGGCAATGAGTAGTGCCTAGATCCAATCCATGTGGATAAAGAAGAGGCAGAGAGGAAAGCTCAAACAAGTGTCTGAGGCATAGGAAGATACTAAAATCCTGGGACATCTGTGACAAATACTGCACCAAGGGATTAAGTGGTGGAGAAGGAGGTACAGTCCATTGGGGTGGGCTTCGTGGCTGCAATACAGATGAGGTCTTCAGAGGCACTGTCATTCAACTTCATTGAAACCCACTGGATGGCTCTTTGGGGAACCAAAGGGGTCATCAAGGAATCAGAAACTGAGGTGCATAGCATCACAAAGGCCTCACTTCTTTATCTTCAGAGTCTTTCGGTGGCTGTGAGATGGGCAGCCTCACATCTACACCAAATTCTACTAAAATAGATTAGAGCCAGTAAATCACCACGTAGACAATTGTTGAGAATAGTCAATGGAGAGAGTAGAAGTTGATGAGGACACCACTCAATCCTTCACAATAAAAGGTAACAGGCAGTTACCATGCTCAAAATACAGCTCCGCACATTCAACAGCAAGCACCATTTGGACATGAACAGGAATATATTTTCTGAAGATTGCAGATGAACTGGATTTTTAGTGTAACTGTCATGACCAGCTAATTGGAGCCATTACTTGTCATAGATGTGTGTGTGTGTGTGTGTGTGTGTGTGTGTGTCTGGTACTGGGCTTGAACTCAGGGCCTCATGTACTTGCTTGGCTTTTTTGTTCAAGCTTGATGCTCTGCTGCTTGAGCTATACCTCCACTTCTAGGTCTTTGGTAGCTAATAGGAGATAGGAGTCTCACATATATCCCACTTTGGATTGCATTTATTATGTTTATTAAACATAATCCAAGGTGAGCTCAGTGACTCTTCAGTACAGTAGGACAAGATTGTACTCTACTCTACTTCCTTGGATTTTTCCACTGGGCACCAAGTCTGCAGTCGTGTTAACACTGGCCAAAATAATCCTTCTTTAGAAACGATAAATCTCAGGATTGATGAGAAGAGGTAGTTCTCCCTACCAAGAAACCAAATGTGTACAGTTTAATTCTGAGTGAGGAAAGCCATGTATTTTACAATAACTTTAAAGAAAGTGTGAGTGCATATTATAGTTTGGCATGAAGAGTAGGGAGCAGAGTAATATTTTCCTAACAATGAGACACCCCAGAGACCATCATAACCTAGAGTGTGATAGCAGGATGAGGTGACCATCACCTCCAAAGCCTGGGTGGCTGTGTCTGTCCTCCTTCTTCCCTTCACTCCTTCATCAAAATAACCCCCAGCCTCTTATTAGGCTTACTCAGTATCTTGCTAGTGCCCATCTCCCTCCATGTATGCCCCTCCTCTTCAGCACCAGCGAAGCTACTGTTACAGCTCACCTGGAATTTTCTGCACAGCCTCTTGCTCTCATACTTGCTTTCCCCAATCCATTGTCTGTGGGACCACTAAGGTACTCTCTCTACTGTAATGCTTTTCCCTGTTTACTCATTGCTCTCCCCAAATCAGCATCTGTATCCAAACTTCTTCACGATCTTCTTCATGATCCGAGTCTCTTCCTATAACAAATCCTTCTGCCCATTCCTAAACTACCCTTGGAATTTAAACGTACATTTCCCTGAGTGAGTGGCATCCTCACCCCTGGATCTTTGCATACTCCTGTCCTGACTCCTGTGTGTCCCCAGCATCATCTCATAGTCCTGCTCCCTCACTTGACACACGAAAGCACTTTCCGTCTTCTCTGACTTGAACAGCATCCTTCCAAGTTATGAAATGGATTTGTGTGATCCTAATGTGTCCCCCCAGTGTCTTGAGCTGCAGTTCAAAATGTGGACTTCCAAGTCAGTTTTCTGGTGTGGTGACTAAATACCACTGAGACTAAATCAATGAGAAGGAGCAAAGGTTTCAGCAGCGTGTGGATTTGGAGGCCCAAAGCTCAAGAGCTACATCCGGTAAATGTCTTTTTGCTGAATTTTGAGGCAAGGTAGGGCATGCCTGCAGCCTAACCCAGTCCCTCCCAAAAGACAGTAGGACATTTTTGAGGGCTGTGGCCCCATGACCTTATCATCTCCCAAAGGCCTCACCTGACACCACTGCCTTTTAGAATTAAGTCTCAATGTGAATATTAGTAGGGGTAAACCACATTTGATCTATAGCACTAATCTACTGACTAGTAAGTAGACTCCTGGAATAGTAGACTCTGTGTGTGTGTGTGTTTGTGTGTGTGTGTGTATTGGGGCTTGAACTCAGGGCATGAGTGCTCTTCTTTAGCTATTTTACTCTACCACTTGACCCACAGTCCACTTCTGGCATTTTGCTGGTTAATTGGAGAATAGAGTCTCATGGACTTTCTTTACCAGGCTGGCTCCAAACCTTGATCCCCAAATCTCAGCATCCTGAGTACCTAAGATTATAGGTGAGAGCTACCATCTCTTGGCTAGATACCACTCTTAACATTTCTTATTAGTGCTCAAATCCTTTCCTTCTCTTTATCCTCCCCTTATAAGAAGGGTGAACTTACTTCCCCATACTATCACGCCCCTCACCTGGCTTCCCTCCCTCAAAGCTCCCGTTCCTTCACCAGAATAGATCCAAACTTCTAATCTCATTAGACGATTACTTCTTTTTAAGACTTGTTTTTAGGATCATGTACATTGTATTTGTTGAGTGAATTAGGTCATCAAATTTTTTCTTATTCTTTTTATTTTTGTGGTTTGTTTTGGAGACAGGGTCTTAAACTCATAATCTTCCTGCTTGAGCCTCCTGAACATAAGAATTACAGGTATACACGACCAAACCTAACATTATCAGTTCTTCAGAATAACATCACATAGGGCATTGTTCCACTCTTTCAGGTAAGAAAGTTGAGGTTAAAATAGCTTCAAGTTCACACCACAAGCAAATGGCCTGTTTGTCTAACTCCCAAGGTATGTCTGACTTGGGTTTCTGTTTCCTTACATATCTTTTGTATAGAAAGTTCTTCTTCCCATGTAGTCAGTGAAGGAACACCACTGATTACATAGTGGATGGCTGCCAGCCATGCACAATAGGCAATCTCAGGTTCCAATGACTTTGTGGTAACTGCTTTGCAGAATTATTTTGTGCTGTGGCAAAACTGTGATTAACAAGCCAGTCGCTGGTGTCTAATCCTAGCTACTTAGGAGGCTGATACCTGAGGACCACGATTCAAAGCCAGCCGGGGCAGGAAAGTCTGTGAGACTCTTATCTCCAATAAACCACCAGAAAACCAGAAATGGCACTGTGACTCAAGTGGTAGAGTGCCCGCCTTGAGCTGAAGAGCTGAGGGACAGTGCCCGGGGCCAAAGTTCAAGCCCCATGACCAACCAAAACCAAAAACCAAAAATCAAGAAACAAAACAAACAAACAAAAACAACTGTGATTAACCAGAATCTTTGGTTATGCAGAGTTTACTTTAGGTAGAAAGATATTATAAAATTTTAGGTGAAACAACTCTATTGCCTACCCTCCAAAAAACTGACAGTACTTTATTTGCAAGAAATATTTTTCAAGATATAAGTTGAAACCTCTCTTCTTTGATTTTCATTGTTGTTATCTCTGTATGACTGGTGTAGTAATGATCAAATAGAGCTTGTGCAGAATAGTGCCTGGAGGAGAGTAAACAAGTAAATATTTGTCAAATGAATGAATGAAATGGGAAAGCAAAACATTTGTCATGCTAAGGTGTGTAATCATTTACTTATACTTGCTGTATTCTTTCTAGTAAGGGAAAATACACTTTATGATATATTTTAGCTCAATTTTCCATCACAAAATTCAAAACAAACAAAACTATCTTATCCTTCTTCAATTGGTAAAATATATACTTTACTATGCTAGTAAAATCTGTGTATGATTATAGTTTCTAAATCTTCTACCAAACCTTAGCATGTATATTTATGTTTGTTTTCAACTGTGAAATTAAGGCCAATAAAAAGAAGGCGGACCTTGTTGACTGAAATTAAAGTTTGGGGATTATTTGTAGATTTTTTGAAAATATCAAAGTTCTTTCTGTTGACATGAATATTTCAGATCTCCTCATAGCCAACTTTCTTCACAATTATGTATCGTGAAGTTGGAGTTATCTAACAGATCACAATTTTAATCAAGACTTTCAGCTGGTGCTGGTCACTCACATACACATTCCTAGCTATTAAGAAGTTGAGATCTAAGGATTGAAATTGACAGCCAGCCAGGGCAGAAAAGTTTGTGAGACTCATATTCAATTAATCAGCAAAAAGCCAGAAGTCAAGATACTGCTTAAGTGATAGAGGACCAATTTTGAGTTAAAATGACAAGGAAGAACACAAGGCCCTGAGTTCAAGTCTCAGTACTGGCACAAAAATTAAAAAGTAGATTAAAAAGTAAAAGACTATTATCATGTTTAACATATTAAACCACAAGTAGGACATCTTGATTTTTCTGGGTGAAATATGAAACAGAGAATTTTTTTAATAGTTGAGGAAAAGCATCACTTGAGTTGCATGGATCACAATACTCTGTTTCTAGGTTTGGATGTTACCATTAATAGTTAATATGTAAAACTCCAATATGAGGAGTTTAAAGATATACAACTAAATATTTTATCTCTTTTGAAAAAAAAGCCAGGTGTTTATTTATTGGTCATGATGTCTAATCTGCTTTTAAATCAAGCTGTAAAGAGGATCAGGAAATAATGGGAGATCTGAGCTTCAGGTCCCATTATCAGTGCAATTATAATTGGATTATGATACAGGACAGCTTTTCCTGATTATATACTCATTGCTGGAAGTGTGTCTAGTAGAATGCTTCTAGTAGAATCTACATGCACAATGTATCAGTTAAGTCTTCCTGAGAACTAAATAATGTTTATTTGACTACTAAGAGTTTGGATGCATTTAATAACTTCCTTTGGGCTGGGAAGGTGGCTCAGTGGTAGAGTGCTTGCCTTGCATGCATGAGGCCTTGGATTCGATTCTTCAGCACCACATAAGCAGAAAAAGCCGGAAGTGGCGCTGTGGCTCAAGTGGTAGAGAGCTAACCTTGAGCTGAAGAGCTGAGGGACAGTGCCCAGGCCCAGAGTTCAGGCCCACAACCGACAAACAAATAAACAAAAAATAACTTTCTTTTTAGCTATGGCCTACTATGGACAAACTTGGAAAATCCTGGCATGGGGGTAACAGATTCTGTCCATATGACATTATTAAGTCCATACATTTTTTTCAGAGCCCCTATTAGACAAAGAATATGACTGTAAGTGTTCTGCAGTCTGCCTTGGGTGGAGAAATATAATGTCCCACTACCTCCTGCTTGGAGTGTCCTCTTCTCTGATTCTTGGAACTCTCTGAAGGACATTTACAATCAACCTAGCACAGAAGCAGAGCTTCTGAAAGAGGAGGAAATGCCCTGTGCAGGGCATTGCTGTGCAGGGATTCTGTGTGTATATGGGGGTGGAGAGTGTGTGTGTGTGGGGGGGTGGATTTTGCTGGAGAATTCAACTAGTGCCACTTTCCGGGAGTCTTTGAGGCCTAGGCTTCCTTCCTGCTGCAAAGTGGGGCCAGAATCTCACTAAAACCATTCATTTTTCTGCCCTGTTCCTCCCCCGCCCCAACACCTCCTTGTGGGGTATACAATTGATCACACCTCTTTTCTTTGTTGACCCCATTCATTTTCGCCTTCCCATGTGTTGTTTGTAGTCTTCAAATAAATTGTGCAGGCAACGGTGTAGCAGCTGCTTGTAGCAGATAACAGAAAAGCCCTCGTTGGTAGCCCACTGTGGTCTGCCTTCCCTTCCTAAACTGACCTCTGAACCTTTTGATGGTCTCTCCAGTTCTCAACAGCAGAGTTTGAGGAAATCTGTTTAAAATTCAAAGTACTCATGCAATCACTTAGAGGAAGAAAACAGCCTCTAGAAATGTATTTTAGAGAATAAAGGAGGAGAGAGCCTGGAAATCCCCTCAGCAGTTTTGTTTCACAGAAAGAAATGTATCAATGTCAGGTCTAAGTTGATGAATAAAAACTTAAGGCAGGAGAAAGACTTGCTGGGCATGTTTTTAATGAAGTTATTAATGCTCAAACTGTCCAATACAAGAGCATGGGATATAATCTGCTGGTTGTATACTTATTACTACATACTTAAGCGGCATCTACCTAAGATGTTGTTCCTGTTCAGGCAGCTTAGTGGTTTTTGTGGATCATGAACCACACCCTTTAGATCAGATAAACTACAATATGATGATGAAGACAAGTTAAAGAAAAAAACCTCTGCCTTCGTAAGGCATTGTTTATGAGGATATACGATACATCAACAGCCTAAAATGGAATTCTATTGGCTGCACTTTTTACTAAATCTGTGACAACACTGAGAGAAATATTGTTGCACACGGATTCATCTTTTACTAAATTAAGCATCTTTACCATTTAAGTTGTAAGAAGACTAAGCACCTAAGCTAGAAGAAGACTTAGCTGCTATTGTCTTTAAAATCGTGCTTGTATTTGAATTTCTAAACTCCCATGGATTCCAGGCAAATTACTTGGTCAGTTATTTTGCATACACCAATCAGATTGTTCCATAACACATAGGATGCAGAAAGCAATTTGCATAAACGGTTCTCCAAGTATACTCATCCTTTAGTCTAACCCAATGGATTCCTCTAAGTACCTGCTATTCTAAAGTTCTAAGATGATCACTGGCACCTGATGTCTTGATTCTAAAACAATTGCAAGAATCCCCTGTATTTCTATCCTCACCCCCAAGGTCACATGGCAGGTCTTTGTAAGTGGAAGAAGCTACCCAGTCCATTGCCTCCCACCATACTTGATATTGCTGGCAGACGTATTCTTTTAAATGCAGCACTGGTAACTTCATTCTTTTCTGCTTAGGAACTGCTGATGACCTGTAGCTCCTCAGAATTGTTCATAGTTACGACAAGATATTTACTCACTATGGACTTGAAGTTAGCTAGGTAGGAGAAAGTAGCCACTATTCCAAGGGTTGTTGTTGGTTTGTTTTGTCTCTAACCCCAAGCAGCTTCTGGTAACTATAGAGTGCTATTCAAATAGCATCCTTGAAAAAGTTGTGCTACTGTCTTAAAAAGTTTCAAACATCCTGCTCCAAAGCAACTGTTTTTATTCTGAGAAGCTCTGGAGAGCAATATATGCACGTTTGAGATTCTCAGTAAGTTTCTGGGGAACAAGTCCATAGAAGTGACCTAACCTGAAGAGGACCGTGCCTCTTCAAAAGTTAAAAGCCATGCTTAGCACCAGTGCCTCGGGTCTGTAATGCTCACTACTCAGGAGGCTGAGATCTGAGAATCCTGGTTCACTGCCAGCCCAGGTAAACAAATCTGAGACTTTTATCTCTAACTAAAACCCAAGTGGTAGAGCATTAGCAGAGTGCTAAAAAGTTAATGTAGATTGTAACGCTCTGAGTTCAAGCCCCCAGTATTGGTGCAAAAGTAAATAAAAAAGGAAAAAGTTAAAAGCCATGAATCTATATGGCATATTGGTCTTAATCTGCTCTATATATCTACAGCCTCAACAAAATTATTTTTACCTGTATACATTATAATCCAGCCACAACAGCTACATTGTTTCAACATTTAGGAGCCCTGTAGATACCACTCTCTCCTTCCTTCCTGCTCTTTTCTTCATGCTTGTACTGGAGCTTGAACTCAAGACCTCATGTTCTTACTTGGCATTTTCTGCTCAAGACTGGCTGTCTAACCACTTGAACTACACCTCCATTTCTGCTGTTTTGCTGCTTACTTGGAGATAGTCTCAGAATGGTCTGCCCAGATATGCTTTTAACTGTGATCTTCAGGTGTCAGGCTCTTGAGTAGCTAGGATTACAGGTGGGAGTTATTAGCACCTACTTAGGCTTCAGCAATAAAGAATGGTTTGCACCATTTTGAAATGCATTTCCGTGGTTTGGGACTCCGTCACAGCAACTGTTAGACTGGAATGTCCTCATCATTCATCTGGTGAGCTCACATCCATCAAGAGCCAACTGAAATCCACTTCTCTCTGAGTGCCCCGTACTTCTCCTACAAGAAGTTACTGTACTCATCTTTATGTTGCCACTTTATGTAACATTAACATATTCACCGAACTAAGGTCCATTTATTCTAATAAAATTGCCCAGTTCTCCTTCCCAGTGGACCTTATGCTAGTTGAAAGCGGAACCAATCCCTAATTTTTTCACCCTCATATAGACAGTATATTGCTTTATTTGGTGCTTAATTCTTGGTTTTCAGCTGATTATTCTATTTTGACTTTCATTTATAAAACTCTGACTTTATCCTTAAAGATATGATTAAAATATTACCTTTGGCGGGCTTCTCAACTCTGTCAGGTCAGGGTGGAGGGAGCAGGGTGGGAGGTGGTCTGTGGGATACACAGGAGTTTATACACAAATCTGCTCTATCTGCTGCTCAGGTGTGGTGAGGGTCATCATTTTGCAGGCTCAGTCCTGCTAAGCGTCTTGGCTTACTCCAGACCAAAGCAGCAATGTGCCAGTGGTTTTTAGACCTACCACCACCACCACCACCACCACCATCTGTTTAGAACACTGTTATCTTTATCTGTAAGCTCTCCTTTTCTGCTATCTTGCCTTTTATGTCTATTTACCAGGAAGTCTATTCCAAATGAGGATTGGGCAGGAATCATAGCTTTCTGCTCTTGGTGTTCTTATACCATGTCAAGATCAGTCCTCGGCTAGATATTGCAGACTGAGTTGCTTACCTGATTACCTGGTGAGGAAGCTTTCCTGACCAGAGTAATCCTGATTCTACATTCTGTTTTTCTTCTTCCTTCAAAGCCTACAACGAATTAATTATCCAGGGACAGTGTTTAATCATCTCGAATGTGAAATAGGATGACTTCCTCATGGCTGTTATGCAATATGAATGAATGGATAAATGAATATCTAGTACAAAATATGCACACACGTGCGTACATATGGACACTATTCGTTGCTGTGAAAAATACCTGGGGGAAGCAGTTTACAAGAGAAAAGATTTATCTCGGCTGATAGTTTCAGCATGTGGCCAGTTTATTCCATTGTAAGGCTGAATATCACAGCCAACAAGTACATATGGCAAGCCCAGCTCTGGTGGCTCATGCATGAAATCCTAGCTACTCAGAGAGGCTAAGATTTGAGGATCAAGGTTTGAAACCAGCCTGGGCAGGAAAGTCAATGAGACTCTTACCTCCAATTAACCACTAGAAAACTAAGAGTGGCACTGTGGCTCAAAGTGGTAGAGTGCTAGCCTTGAGAAAAAAAAAAACAACCCTTCAGAGACAGTGTCAGGCCCTGAATTCAAGCCCCATGAATGACAACAAAAACTAAAATAAAAGCCATGTTTCAGAACAAAGCTGCTCCTCTCACGGTGCAAAGAGAAGTAAGGAGAATCCAGACCAAGACATACCTTTTAAAATCACAGCCCCAGTGGCAAAACTTTATCCATACTAAGCCTCACATTTCAAAATCTATTCAGATTTTAATCCATCAATGGATTAAAACAAATAGAAAACCCTCATGATTTAACTGTCTCAGGAAACACCTTTAGAGATGTGCTCTCAATCCAATTGAGTTGGCAAAAAGTGTCAATCACAGACAGATAGAAAGAACATATCAGATTATGGGGACTGCCTTATTTGTAGGAATCAAGAATTTAGAGCCAAGTGCCGGTGGCTCATGCCTGTAATCCTAGCTACTCAGGAGGCTGAGATCTGAGAATCGCAGTTTAAAACCAGTCCGGGCAGAAACATTTGTGAGACTCATCTCCAATAAACCACCAGAAAACTGGAAGTGATGCTGTGGCTCAAGTGGTAGTGCTCGCCCTGAGCTGAAGAGCTGAGGGACAGCACCCAGGCCAAGAGTTCAAACCCCACGACCATCAACCAGAAAAAATGAATTTAGTTATTCCTTAGCTCTAGCCAATTCTTGTCACGTGAGAACATGGGCCCAAGATTACCACGCTTTCTACTTCCATCTGTAAGAGTCATCACAATGGAAATGATCTGTGTGTTTGTTGTAGTGTGTGTGTGTGTGTGTGTGTGTGTGTGTGTGTGTGTGTGTGTGTGTGTGTGTGTTTGTGAGTGCATTTTCTCAGCCAATCATACATCATTGCTACAAAAGAAAGATTCAAGGAAGTCAGAGTCAAGTGGCAGACACTGAAGGACAAATACTGCATAATTCCACTTACAAAGTATCCATGATAATCAAATTCATAGACACAATGAACTAGTGGTTACCAGAGACTGGGGTTTGAATGTGAAATATTCCACACAGGGTCCTGATCCCCAGCTGGAGGGTGCTATTTTGAGAGGTTTGGAGACTTTAGAAGGTAGGCAAAGTAAGTCATTCTAGTGACTTGAAGGTTATAGCGGGTCTGCAATCCCTTCTCTCTCAGCTTCCTGTCTGCCATGAGGTGGAGCTGCTCCTTCGCCACATGCTCCAGATGCTATGATGCTCTGTTCAGGCCCCTGGGACAAACCCACCATAGACTGAAGCCTCTGAAAAATGGAAACCCAAACAATTCTTTCTTCCTTAAGTTATTATTCCAGGTATGTTGTCACAGTTATGAAAAAAGAAAATGACACAGAAAGTTATATGTAATAAGGGATTGCTGCATAGAGGCTACAGAGTTTCAAGTTAGGATACAGAATGATGAAGCGTTCAAAGCCAGCCTGGACTGAATAATGAGTACAATGTCTTCCTGGAGCTATATATAGCAAGACCCAATTTTAAGAATAATAAAATAAGACATTTTCTCTTATATGTGCTCATATTCTTTTATTGTGTTGAAACACAATTACAAAGAAGTCAACTTCTCGTAATTGTGATCTACATTCCTGGCTAATGTCAAATTCTGGGTAAGTATCCTTGTTTTTCTCCTGCTTCTTCACAAATAATTTCCAGTTTCTCTGTATTTGTATGCACATAAAACTCTGTGTGTGTGTGTGTGTGTGTGTGTGGTGAAGGTATTATAATAGTACAAAGATTGAAATAAGCAGTAAGTCAATACTGTTCTTCATTTATTTGCAATCAAACAAGTTATCGCTAGGGAGTCACATTTCTCCAATTATGCTTTGTTCGAGCTCTAAATACTTTACAATATTGATTTCCTGTGGTTATAGTATTAATATTTCTTGTTGGGGTTTGGTTATTAGGAGAAAAAGTATGGCTTCTAACTTTCAGAAGAATTTGATGGGGGAAATAAAAGCATGATATCACCAAGTCTATGTTAACACTTTACTGAAGTTTCATAAAGCCTTCTTCCTCGATGATTATTTCTACTTTTCTCTCTTGCCTTGCTCAGTGTATCCTGCAATGTTTTGTCACGTTGACTTTCTAACATATCACCCTTTCTTAGTAGATGCCTTTAGTTCCTGTTTCTCAAAGGCCTCAGCCAAACATGAACGTCCTTAACTTCCTGCCCTTTCCCCACTTCTACAAAGGCAGAGTCTTGCCTACTATCCCAGGCCAGAGCTAAAGCTTTCACCCTTCTATGTGAAAGCCAAGGCCAACACAGCACCTTGCTGCAAACGTTTTCTCTCCCTCTCACCTCATGCAGGATATAGATCCACCAGCTGTCATTTGTCCTTCCTGTGTCTGGCTTCTGCGTCTCCTATAAATGAGCTCAAGTCTCTCCCAGTTTTTTTAAGTGCATTTTTCCAACTCGGACCCTGAATTTGGCTTTTCCTTACACATAAACTTCTCAAAAGACTGTTCTGTTTGCTTTCTCTACTTTTTTAGCTGCTACATGACTATGTCGATGTCACCTGTGGCCACTGAGGTGGTAAATCCAGGGGACAGTTTTCCTTATGTATGTATCTCACCTGCAGCTTTGATGGTGTTGGCCTGCCAAAATCCAGATTCCTATAGTATAATGTTTTCTATAATCATGCCTTGTCACATTTCAAACTCTGCCTGCCCTCAGCCACTGCTGCCTCCACTGATCTGTCTTTGGTGGTCCCTTCGCAGCCAACAAAAAGGTGACCCAGGACAATGGAATCAGCAGCTTCTATGACTCCCATCTTTCCTTCATTTTCTGGACTCTGTTGCATGCTGAACATATCCACCTGTGATGTATGGCATAATTTATTATAATTCTTCTTCTCAGAGCTGCCCCCTCTACTCCTGGTTTCATTGTTGTTGTTTGTTTGTTTTTGTACCAGGCCTGGGACTCAAAAGTCAAGTCTGGGTGCCATCCCTGACCTGTTTTTTACTCAAGGCCAGCACTCTATCACTTGAACTACAACTCCACTTCTAACTTTTTTGAAGATTAATTGGAGCTAAGAGTCTCACAGACTTTCCTGCCTGGGCTGGCTTTGAACCATGGTCCTTAGATCTCAGCCTCCTGAGTAACTAGGATTATAGCTTAGCTCCACTCCTGTTTTCATATCTTAGTAAGGGATACTGCCATCTATTAATTGCCTATGCCAGAACTGTGGAAAAGATCCTTCTATCTTCTAAATACCTAATCCAATTAAGGGTAAAGTCGTATGCATTTTAGTCTCTCTTTGACATGAGCTCTTACGTACTTATTTTGTCTGGTTGTTTAACTAATCAGCTAATGGCTCTTTAACAGTCACTTACTCAAGTAAGACAGCACCATGCTAAGAATCCTGTATGCTACAGATGAGCTCAGTGGAACATGCTTGAAATTTCAGCACATGGGACACTAAGGCAGTAGAACCTTGAGTTCAGGGACAACATTTGCTACAAAGTGAGAGCCTATCTTTAGACAACAACAAAAAACTAGAGGTGGGCACTAGTGGCTTAGACTTCTAATCCTAGCTGCTCAGGAGTCTGAGATCTGTGAAGCCAGGCCAGTCAGGAAAGTCCAGGAGACTCTTATCTTCAATTAACTCACAAAAAGCTAGAAGTGGAGGTGTGGATAAACTGGTAGAGTGCCAGCCAACCTTGAGTGAAAAAGCTAAGGAACAGCACTCAGGCCCTGAATTCAAGCCCCAGCACCCCACCCCTGACATACACACATAGAATAGTAGCTGCTAGGATCTGGAAAAAAGAATAAGAGGCAATTATTTATTTGTTTGTTAAAGTTGAGATTTGAGATGATGAAGAAGTGCTGTAGAATTTAGTGTTGATACCTGTTTAACAATGTTAATATACTTAGCAACACTAAGTTTTATACTTAAGGTGACCAAAATGACAATTTTTATGCTCTATATATTACCATACTAAAAATATTAGAGTAAATGGACAGTTTCTGAGAACTTGCATTGTGTGATGACACCTGGGGTGCAAAGTGACAAGGGCAAATGATCGTTTGCAGACCGGGTGCAGTCATGTCGTTCTACAATGAAGAGCTATCAAGTGGCATCTGGGTCAAAAAAATGGAGATTCATTAAGTTTAAAAATCTTTTTATTGTTGTTATAAAGAAGATGCACAGAGAGGTTGCAGTTATATAAGTCAGGTAATGAGTACACTTTTTTTTGGATAAGGTCACCCCTTCCCTCGTTCTCTCCCAGTTTTTTCCCTCCCATCTCCACACACACACGTTGTATAGTTCATTTTCAACATAGTGTCTAGTGAGTACTACTGCTGCATTTGTTCACCCTTTGGAAATGGAAAGTCTATAGATTTGCAGGTGATCTAGCTACTGAACCTCTCCCAGTGACAACAAAGATTCCTTCCTCCCTCCCTCCCTTCCTTCCTTCCTTCCTTCCTCTCTTCCTACCTCCCTTCCTTTCTTCATTCCTTCCTCTCTTTCTCTCTCCCTCCCTCCTTCTTGCCCTTCTTCATTTGTATATCCCCAGATGCTCAGCAGGAGAAGGTGAGCTCCTTAGCTTGAACAGGACCTTTTCTACTTCCAGGAAAGAAAATACTAGCAGGTGCACTCAGCAGCCCAATAGCACTCTACCTAAGCAACAGCAATTAAAAACAATTACAAACAAGCTTTAAAAGGCATTCATTTGCAAAGTAGTTATGAAGCAATCCAAAATCTGTATAGAATAAAAGCAACTGCAGAGGAAAACAAATCCTTTGAGAGCTCTGACCAGGAAATTGTGATCGCTGTTAAGTGCCAAAATAAACGTAACAGGCCAACTCAAAACTGCTTATCTGTGTGCTTTCCACAGGGACCAAAGATAGGCAAAGTTAGTCTGGTTGCTCTTAGAGCTATTAAAGGTCACGAAAGTCAAAACAAGAGTTAGGCGGTCTGCGTGAGCCTTTGGTAAGCAGGGGGCCAGGTTTGCTCGATGTTTTCTCAGTTCTAGAGAAGTGAGCGAGAGGTGGCAGTCACGATCTTTACGTCTCTAGAATCGTGCATTGTTGCATTGTTTTCATGCACAAGTACCACATAGTTAAAGGAGGATTTTTAAATCAATCTAAGGGCGGAGGAGGGATGATCACACTTTCCAAACTGTCTTCTCATCCTCATGCAATCAAAACTTCAGATCTTCCAACTCCACACTGCTACTGACTGGGGATTAGGAAGGTGGCAACAGCAGCTGGCACATTTCTCTCCAGATGTGCTGTACCTAGTACGGCAGTGAGTGCTTGGTATTCAGTTCTGCTGAGTAACTTCTCCAATGTCCTACTGCTAATAAATAACAGAACATGAGCCTAGGCCATGCTAACGTCCACGTCTTTGTTTAACCCCTCTTTCATGACCTTTCCATTTGGACATTAGTCAAAAAGGCAAGGTTCCAGCCGGGCACTGGTGGCTCACACCTGTAATCCTAGCTACTCAGGAGGCTGAGATCTGAGGATCTTGGTTCAAAACCAGCTCGGGCAGGATAGTTTGCAAGACACTTATCTCCAATTAACCACCAGAAAACTGGAAGTAGCGCTGTGGCTCAAGTGGTGGAGTGCTAGCCTAGAACTGAAGAGCTCAGGGACAGCACCCAGGCCCAGAGTTCAAGACCCATGACCAACAACAACGACAACAACAAAAAACAAAACAAAACAAAAAACAAAAAAAACACAAGGTTCCGTGTTCTTTGTGCCTGTATCTGAATTTCTCCCATCACACCTGCATGGAAGCCCTAGGCTACAGAGAATGAAATGGAAATTTCATCAGCCCTCTCTTATTATTTCTTTTTTGGTTGGTCATGGGGCTTGAACTCTGGGCCTGGGCACTGTCCCTGAGCTCTTATTTCCATTAAACCACTCAAAAAACTGGAAGTGGTGCTGTGGCTCAAGTGGTAGAGCGCTAGCCTTGAGCCGTAGTATGACAAAGTTGAGTAACTCAGTGAAGATTGCACAGCCTCATAGTGGAGAATCCAGGATTCAAATCCTACTATAAAGCCCATTAAGCTCTTAATTTGAATCTTCTGAATGATTTTATGACCAAGGCAATGAGGGAAGACAACTCTTCCACCCCCACCACACAGCAAGCTAAGAGAACTAAAATAGTTTTGCACTCAAGGCTAGGATTTAACCCAGCATTTCCCTCCCATGAGCTCTACTTTGCCAACAAAACATTTGATCAAGCAATATTTTCATTCCACAATTTTCGAGATAAGGAGCTTAAAATCACAAATATGTGACGCTATTTTAGGAGTCCATGGTAATTTCCAACTCTTTCTTCTTTTGATGGGCAAGGAAAGTTAGAGGGCTAGAAAGTACTGGGTCCTGGGAAGGAGAAAGAGCCCTCTGGAGGAGGAAGCAATGACCTTATCCAATTAGACAGCAAGCTCCTACTGTGCCTTGTGCATTGTTACTTGAGAGCTAGCAAATGAAAGCAGGGCACAGCTGTCCTGTGGGACCATACATAATGGAAATTAGGGATCAGATAATAAGCCTGAGCAGAGATCTAATCCATGATAGAATATTTATTTAAGAGTAGGCTGCGTTGTATTCAGAAGCTGAGGATTAAGAAGCTAAATCGATCTTATGATTCTGATTTTGTTGTTCCCAATATTACTGTGAGAAAATCCTAAAAACAAAACCAAAAAAACCCCCCAAAAACAAACAAACAAAAAACCTCCTATCATTTCTAAGCCGAATCTTGGAATGAGGCTCAATTATAGTCTTAGCTGGATATTTTGTCAGTGAAAGGGAGGCAAGCTTTTAGAGCTCATTTTTATGTCTACTCCATGGGTGGTGTGAGTGCTCATGAGAGAGTTCAGTAGGAATTAGGAATTCTTGAGCAAAAATATCCAATCCTAAGAAATACTGAAGCATAGCTTTCAAATCACATTTTTCTATGTAGGATATATATATATATATATTATACATAATATATATAATATTTTTTGGTTGGCCGTGGGGCTTGAACTCTGGGCCTGGGTGCTGTCCCTAAGCTCTTCAGCTCAAGGTGAGTACTCTATTACTTGAGCCACAAGGCCACTTCTGATTTTCTGGTGGTTAATTGGAGATAAGAGTCTCATAGATGGGGCTGGGAAGGTGGCTCAGTGGTAGAGCGCTTGACTTTCATGCATGAGGCCCTGGGTTCGATTCCTCAGCACCACATAAGCAGAAAAAAAAAGCCGGAAGTGGCACTGTGGCTCAAGTGGTAGAGTGCTAGCCTTGAGCTGAAGAGCTGAGGGACAACGCCCAGGCCCAGAGTTCAGGCCCTACGACTGGATCAAAAAAAAAAAAAAAAAAAGAGTCTCATAGACTTTCTTGCCTGGGCTGGCTTTGAACCACTATTCTTAGATCTCAGCCTCCTGTGTAGCTAAGATTACAGGCATCAGCCAAAGGTGCCTGGCTTTATAGGCTATAATATTAAATTTTTTTCTTATCTTTGTTCAGAACCTCTGTAGGTTTGATGTTTTTGATAAGATCATCATTTGAAATGAAGTCAGCAGCTTCATGTTGCTGCTCAGGATGTTTGTGTATTGCAACTACTTGATACCATAATCATCCCATGCTAATGAATTCCTTTAGTTACAGCTTATTTCTCAAACTTTTGGATATGTGTTAGATTAATCTGAAGAATCCATGACTACAGTCTTGGTCATAGTAAGAGTAAGCCTTTTCATGATTATTAATTACCAAAAAAACAAACAAATGATAAAAACCCTTCTATGTTACTTGCTATGCACCAGCCACTGTTCTAGATATCTTATGTGTGTTAACTTACTTAATATGTGTAAATGCTGTTATTAGGTCAGTTAGCCTGAGGAGAGAAATGAAGTCAATTGTCCTCATACAGCTAATAAGTGAGAACTATGGTAAAAACTTAGGGTCAAACCTTGCTACCACCAAGCCCAAGTCTATGCCAGCACCTTGTATTAAGAATCTAGAATAGCAGGGCACTGGTGGCTAACGCCTGTAATCCTAGCTACTCAGGAGGCTGAGATCTGAGAGTCCTGGTTCTCCAATTAAGTGACACAAACTGTCTAGTTGGATTAAAAAGCAAGATCCTTTTATCTGCTGCCTTCAAGAGTCACACCTTGACCATAAAAACAATCATATTTTGAAAGTGAAAGGCTGGAATAAAATCTACCAAGTAAACGGTCCCCATAAACAGGCAGGAGTTGCAATCCTAATATCAGATAAAATAGTCTTCAAATTAAAATTAGTGAGAAGAGATAAAGAAGGTCGCCACATACTAATTATGGGATCTCTCCTTCAGGAGGATATTACAATGCTAAATACCTATTCACCAAACAATGGAGCACCCAAATTTATCTCCAATTAACCATCAGAAAATGGGAAGTGGCATTGTGGCTCAAGTGGTAGAGCGTTCCCCTTGAGCTGAAGAGCTGAGGGATAGCATCCAGGCCCAGAGTTCAAGTCTCATGACCAACAACAGCAACAAAAAAAAATAGAATATAGAATGATTAGCCAATTATGATGGTGAATCCCTGTAAGTACAACACTAGGGAGGCTGAGGCAGGAGGATCTCTGATTCAAGGCCGGCCTGGAATATCTAGTGAGATCCTGTTTCAAAAACAAAACAAAGGAAGCCAACAGACAAAAAAGGAATCTGCATCTATTTGCAAAGCATAAATGTTACCATACCTCCCTTACAAAATTTTCAGTTTAAAATTTAACATAGCACCTAAAACTACTATTCATTGCTAATCTCAAAACAGATCCTATGGACTGGGAATGTGGTTTAGTGGTAGAGTCTTTGCCTAGCATACACGAAGCCTTGGGTTTAATTCCTCACCACCACCTAAACAGAAAAGGCCAGAAGTGGTGCTGTGGCTTAAGTGGTAGTGCATTATTAGTCTTGAGCAAAAGAAGCTCAGGGACAGAGCTCAGGCCCTGAGTTCAAGCTCCAACACTGGCAAAAAAAAAACAAACAATCAAAAAAATGGTTCCTATGGCAATATCCAATCATATTTCCTTCCATTGATATTTGGCCCTGTGCTAGGTAGAAAGGATATGAAGATCCTATAGACTAGCATAAAGACCCTATAGAAAGGACTGTAATAAATAAGAAGAGAATTGAATTAAGCAGACTTTATATGTCAGGCACCAAGTGATCATACACATTTTATTTACCCTTTCCAGAATAATTGGGATTCTGACTCTAGTCTGAATCCAATGTTCATCTTTTCATGATACCAATGTTTTAATTTTTTTATTTTTCTAAGTATTCTTCCTTGTTAAAGAAACCCAAGAGTAGTAGCACATACCTGTAAGTCTTGTGCTCTGGAGGCTGAGGTAGGAAGATTGAGTTTGAGACCAGCTTAGACTACATAAAATATAATAAGAATAAGAAGGAGAAAGAGGAGGAAGAAAAGGAGAAACAGGAGGAGGAAGAGAAAGAAGAAAAAAAATGAGAATAAATATTTACCATAGAGACTTGGAAATAAACCAAATAAGTAAAGGCAAAGATATGCTATTGATCAGGAAATGGACTCCAGCATACCTGCCAACCTCCTCTCATGGATCTCTGAAGAGACACCACAGACATGGTGGCACCAAACAATAATCCCAGCAACTGGGAAACTGAGGCAGGAAGATCAAAAGTTTAAGACCCAGCCTAGGCCATATAATGATATATTGTCTCAAACACCACACACACAGAGAAATAAAGAAGAGAAGAGGAAGAATGTGGGTATGCACGACAATGATGCTTTTCTTTGGCTTGCGCTCTAAACAATGTTCAAAGTGCAATCGTTGAGAATAGGTCACATACTTTGGAAACAAGAAAGGAGGTGGGCCTGGCCTTTCTACAGAAGAGGTCATGTTTGATGTGAGCCTGAAGAATGGCCGGGGGTTTTCCAGCGGGAGAGTGAGGTCAGGTCTCTTGAGGGAAAACCAGCCGCACACATCACCTGCCTGGAGTGCTATTCTCACAGTACTTGCCTTGGAAAACAAACATGGAAACTTCATGCCCAGACAGAGCTGTGTGGTGGAGAAAGACCCATCTGGAAGCCTGGAGACCCTGGTGAGGAGAGAGCCCCACCCATGCCTGGCTCATCATCTTTGCCTCAGTTATATTGAGATTAACATTGGGCTGGGAAGGTGGCTCAGTGGTAGAGCACTGGCCTCACATCCATGAGGTCCTGGGTTCAATTCCTCAGCACCACATAAGCAGAAAAAGCCAGAAGTGGCACTGTGGCTCAAGTGGTAGAGCACTAGCCTTGAGCTGAAGAGCTGAGGGACAGCGCCCAGACCCTGAGTTCAGGCCCCATGATTGGCAGAGAGAGAGAGAGAGAGAGAGAGAGAGAGAGAGAGAGAGAGAGAGAGAGAGAGAGAGAGAGAGAGAGAGTAGCACTGGAGATTGCCAAAAGCTCCTTCAAGCTTCAGAAATGTCATTTCTGTCATTCATGCAGAAAACCCTTCCCCTTGTCTCATTTGCTGATTACGGGGAGGAAATTGTACAAGTGTGTGGAAAGGATCCTGGCTTTTGCTACTCATTTGGTGTGAGATCTAGAGCAAGATTCTGAATGGCTGTGTACTTCTGGACCTTAGCCCACTGTGGAACCATGTGAAAAGGAACTAAGCATATGAAGGCACATAAAGTTCATTTCCTAGAATGTATCATAGGTATAAATTGCCAAGATGTATCATAGGTCTCCTAAGGGTTAACTATTTGTATATGTGTGTGTACTTATAATGCACACATATAATGAGAAGACATTTCAGAAGAGTCAGCATAAATTCTATATATAGAATATATAAGAATATATATATATAATATAGCTGGGTGTGGTAGTACATGCTTGTAATCCCAGCACTTAGGAGGCCCAGACAGGAGGAACATGAATTTTAGGCCAGCCTGGATTACACAGTGAGAGACTATCGAATCTCCTACCCTAACCCCACCCCACCAAAAAAGAATAAACTGTAATCAACCAGAAGCAATTGTCTGCATCCCCAAATGAAATGTGAATTTTCCCTCATATATTATTTTGTTTGTGAGGGATAGAGTTGAAAAGTAAAATCCTTTATTTAGTATAGGAAGACCATGTTAACCCCAAGAAATAACAGGCAAAGACAGGTTCAGCATCTGAAATTTTATATTGTAACACCAGGTTACTGAATAACCTGAAAATATATTTAAGAAAATGACACTAAGCTGGAAGGGAAAAAAATAGGCGACCTTGTAACTAATGCTGATAAATTGATGATATTTGTGATGATAAATATTTAATTGGGAGCATTTCTAGAGTTTTTGGTATTGAATTATAACACCCTATGCCTTTAAAAAGAAGGCTACATTTTATTCTAAAATTACAAATGCTTAGCTGGCTGTTGGTGGCTCATGTCTGTAATCCTAGCTACTCAGAAGAGTGAGTAGCTCTGAGAATCATAGTTCAAAGCCAGTTTAGGCAAGAATGAGACTCTTATCTCCACTTAACAAAACATGCACATACACACACACAAAGCCAAAAGTGGAGGTATGGCTCAATTGATAGAGTGCTAGCCTGGAGAGAAAAAGCCAGGGCATAGTGCCCCCCAGGCCCTAAGTTCAAGCCCCAGTATCAGCATGAAAAATGAAAAGGCTTTTCCAATTCCTCAGACTGCAATGGTCCTTATCTCTCAGTAGAGGCCCAATGTTACAGTTTGACCCCTTCTGGCAAATTAAATACAATTATGCAAACTACTAGGGTTTGGGCCTAATCTAATTAATATGGTACATATGAAGCAGATAATAATTTCCCTGGTGGAAAACTGGATTGTCTTATTTCATGTTTAATCTGTGGGTTAGAAAAAGTCATACTATGTAAATAAAATTTCATTGCCTTACATTTTCTGTTTGTTTAGATCCCAAATGGAAATGTTCAGGAAAACAAAATAAAGCTCGAATTGGAATTTTCAAATGATAATGTATTATTTTCAGAAATGTATAATTATCAAATAGAATATTCCATGAAACTAGAAAAAAGTTACATGCAAAAGGAATTGCTGTTTCTCTAATAAAGTACATTACCAATGTAATTTTTTTTCTTTATGTAACTGCAAGCAGTGTCAAATAGGATTAAGGGACATAGTTATTTCTGTTCTCTTACATATAATAAAGGTTTAAGGGTTGAAAATTGACCTGTATGTAGTAACAGTAATGCATAGTAATGAATTCCAACCACAAACTTTCTGAATGGTATTTATAATCTAGAGACTGAAAGCATTATTTGTTTATTGTAAAGATACTGTGCAGAGGGGTTACAGTTACATGAGTAAGGTAATGAGTACTTTTCCTATTGAACGTTACCCCTTCCTTTGTTTTTCCCCTACCATTCCTTCCCTACCCACCTCTCACACTCCTCCCTCTCCCTCCCCCGCAGTTGTAAAGTTCATTTTCAACATAGATCATTCTTATTTAAATACATGAACCATTACCATTAATGAGGGTGCTGAGCAGAAGTAATAGGAATTTTCTTTTTCAGTTCATCAAATCAAGAAAACCAAAGAAACGATCAGTCTCATAGAGAGAAGCATTTCCTTTTTCTCTCTTCCTACCAAAAGGAGTTACATACTGAAGAGAAGCCTGGCCTCACAGGAAATGAGCAGGGTGTGCGGAGAGAGGCAGCTGTTTTTCCTAGTGTGTGGACACAAGTCTTTTCTCATTTGTTCCTCAGTTTCTTGGGGGCAGCAGCCACCTATCCTGGTGACTATCAAGCTATACTGTGTGGATCCTCAGCACAGATGTGGACTTTATTCACAGGCAGTGTGTCAGCGCTCTAGTGCCTTCCAAACAGCTGTGAGGGAGTAACAGCTTGAAGAATGCTCCTGGGTTATCCCTTTATTCCATTCCCCGGGAGAAACTCTCTCCTTGTGATAGAGAACAAAAAAAATCCTGTTGAGAATTCTAATACTGTTTTATCTTTCTTTATCTGCTTATAAATAAAGAAGTAGAAGTGGTTGTGTGTTTACACATGGGAGCTGATAAACAAGGTTCCCCCTTCTTTCTCATTTCTTCCTTCCTTCTTTTTTCTTTCTTTCTTTCTTTCCTTCTTTCTTTCTTTCTCTTTCATTCATTTTTTCTTTTTCTTTTTCTCTCTCCCCCTCCCTGCCTCCCTCTCTCTCTCTCTCTCTCTCTCTCTCTCTCTTTCTTCCCTCCTCTTTCTTTTCCTTCCATTCTTCCTTCTTTCTTTCCTTCTCTCTCTTTCCCTTTTTCTCTTATTTCCTCCTTTTCTATTTTCTCTTTCCTTTTTTCTCTCTCTTTCTTACCTTCCTTCCTTCTTTCCTTCTTCCTTTTCTTTCTTTCCTATTTTCTTTTCTCTATTATGACACTATTTACTCTCTATTGAAGATAATGAGCTATTACAAAATTTAAGTCGCAACCACAAATACCTCCTGTCTTCTGTTACTCAAACCAATTTGGTCTGCAGCAAGTGTTCTGCTTCTCTTTCGCCTTGGAAAGTGACTCAGAACCCCATTTCCTTCTTTTCATTCTGATGCAGGGTGGTTGTTAGGGGCTGATAGGACTTTGGCTTTTCTCATAGTTTAGCTTACACTAGGTAGTTACAGTGTATTTAGATTGTAAAGCTTTTTCCACACACGCTTGTAACAGAACTCCATGTTCTAACTGACCCAGCAAAGTTGTTTTTCTTTTCCCTTGGCTTTTAGTTAAACTTCAATTCCATTTTAATTTTGATGGTTTATTGTTCATTTGCCCCAAAGATAAACTGAAACAGAGATCATCATTTCCTGTCTGGTGTGCTGTTGTTCCTGTATACCATGTCAATCTCTTTTCATTTAACTACTTATTTAACTATTCCATCGGGGTGATGTCCTAGGCAGTCACTAAGAAAACTCTTAAAGCTGGGCTTCAATCCCATTTTGTTATGCAGGTGAATGATCAGAAGTCAAGGATCATGTGATCACTTACGTGTATTCCTTTAGGAGATAACAAAATGACACTGTGACTTATCACTACCAACCTCACAAACTTGTGGGCTTACTCTTAGTACCCCCTAACATTCTTATCTCTTGCCTGATAAGCAGGTGAACAGGTGGGCAGGCTTTGAGGGGGATGTCAGACAACTATAGAGAAGTTGAAAGAGACACAAATGTTGGTTTTAGTAGTTTCTGTGATGGCTGGCATGAATTTTGATTGAGTCATTGTCTTCTGCTTTCTTCAGTGGATTTTAGGGAGGGTTTTAGATCTCTCTCTGTCTCTGATTCTCTCTCTCTGTTGAGGATTAAATTCTACCACTGAGCCACAGCCCCATCACTAGAAGTTCTTGTATTTCTTGCACAAGTATCAGAGATAATGATGGGGTCCTCTATAAACTTTGCTGTTCACATCTAGGCTGATAGGATTTTGAATAAAAAGCCTGTGCAAACACCTTAAATATTTTATTATCAATTCAAACTGCAGCAGGAGATGCAACTAGCCCTGTGCTTTGTAAATCTACTTAAAAGCAGATGTGTTAGATCACCTTTAAAATAGTAATTGATACAGTCTAAGGGGGATAGCAGCTTAATACCTCTAGCACCCACTGAAAAGTTAAAAATGAATTGAATGTAGAAACAAAATACCTATCTAATAGAGATGTGCATTTTTCTTTAAATTCATGTTTTCATTTCTCTTTCATGTAGAATTTATTCTGGGTTTATGCTTGAGCCTATCCTCAACCCTAATGTATTTCACTTCTATAAAAATATTTATCTAAATTAAAATTAAGAATGCTTTGTAATCATGATACCCAAACTTTTAGAATGAGACACCATTAACAATTATTATTAGAGTTGGTCCAAAAGAAAAAAAATTACTTGATAATCATCAAGTGTAATAATGAAACACGATTTTGCTATGAAGGAATCTTTCAATGAGATAAATGTGAAGAGAGTTGGGCTTTTTAACTTTTAAAAATGTGTCTTTTTTCCCTTTTGTATTATTGTGCATATCTATTCATAAATAGTTACTGCTTACTGATAGAATGACATAGGTTCAGCATCAGTACAGTCCCTTGTTTGGGATTTTTTGAGACAAGTTCTTGCTATAGGGTCTAGGCTGGCTTTGAACTTTTGATCCTTCTGCCTCCCCGTACTTCCTGAATGCTAGGATTGCAAGCTTGAGCCATCTCTCCTAGCCCTAGTTTTCAGTTTAATGACCTGAGAAATCTTGTTCATGCACATGCATAGCTGTACTGAAAAGGGACTTCTCTTCCTCCCTCCTTCCTACTCCCTCCTCCTCCTCCTCCTCTTCCTCCTCTTCCCCCTTTTCTTCTTCCTTGTGGTTCTGGGTATGGAAACTAGGGCTAACAGAGCTAACCTTCAGCATTGTTTTACTGAAAATGCCTCATAAAGGCTTTGTATTTTTTCCTTGTCACATACGTCAAATCAGTCCGTAATTGTTGGTGAAAACTAACTTGGAGATGTATCCATGACAGCTTATGAGGTGTCACACTTAGCCACTGCTCCTCACTAGTGTTCTTCTGGGACATCTCCAGAAGGCAATGTCTCAAAAGCATCAGGGAAGCTCTCCTGTATCCCGACCTCCTCTGAGCTTAGGGGCAGCTTCCATCCCTGTCAGTGGGTAGCCCAGTAGGCAGGGCAGCCATAGGCTGGTCTCTTGCAATGGGAGACACGATGGCTCATGAAGATGGAGCCATGGCTACTTCTGGATGAACAAGGCCAGTCCAGGTGTTGTTTCTATTTGGTCCTAAACTTTTCTGTTCAATGTGGATACTATTACCTGCCCCTCATTGTATTGATTCTAGGGTATGTTGAGATATTGTATGCGAAGATTTTAAATGTTCATGTAAAACCAGGCAGCAGTAGCTCATGCCTGTAATCCCAGCTGTTCAGGAGGCTGAGATCAGAGGACTGAGATTCAAAGATAACTTGGGCAGAAAAGTCCATGAGACTCTACTTCTCTGATTATTCACCAAAAAGCTGAAAATGAATTGTGGATCAAGTGGTAGAGTGTCATACTTGATAACAAAAGCTCAGGGATAATACCCAGGCTCTGAGTTCAAGCCCCAATACACTCCCCCCCACACACACATACAATGTTGTTTATGTAAATATTAGTTGGTTTATGTTGAGGACATTGGAACATGCTCTTTTCTAGCCCTCTTGGGCATTTTGTGAGATGCCTTCAGTCTGGTCACAAAAGTGATGTTAAAAAAAAAATCATGCAGGGACTGGGAAAGTGGTTTAGTGGTAGAGTGCTTGCCTAGCATTCATGCAGCCCTGGGTTTGATTCTTCAGTTTTATGAAAACAGAAAAAACCAGAAGTGGCACTGTGGCTCAAGTGGTAAAGTGCTAGCCTTGAGCAAAAGAAGCGCCTTGAGTTCAAACCCCAGGACTGGTAAAAAAAAAAAAAATCATGTAAAAAAGTAAGAATCATGCTCTGTTTGCTGCATTTGCTTCTGACAAGAGCACTGCATGAAATCACATGGCCCACATTGTCGGAGGTGGCAGTAGAGAGTGCCAACCTCAATGCTGTCTCCTTCAGGTAATTGTGGGTGTTTTTTTCCTCCCCTACAGGAGAATTACACAACAGGCACTCCACTCTTTCCATCCTCCTCGGTCTCTTGTGGGTATCACGAATCTCAGATAAAAATGGAAATCGGAAAATAACGGACAGTTGGAGCTACAAGGAAAAAGAGAGTCTAAGTAATTCAGCCTATTTCCTACATAAATCTAGATAAAATCAGGGACTCTGTGTGTGGGAGTGGTGATGTGTGTGTGCCCATGCACACACATATTTTTGCCAGTATTAAGGCTTGAACTGAGTCTGGGCACTGATGCTTAGCTTTTTCACTCAAAACCTCTTTGGCCCACGGCTAACATTCTACCACGTGAGCCACAGTGCCACGTCTGGCTTTTTCTGAGTGGTTTATTGGTGATACTTTTCTGCCTGGACTGGCTTGGAACCAAGATCTTCATATCTCAGCCTCCTGAAATTTCCATTTTTAAGATAGGGTTTGATGTCAGTTAAGACCTGCGGTCTTGATGCAAAGGTTGGGCAGCGTTATGGAGTCCATTGACATTTCCTGTGTGCTAAGGCAAGTGGATCACTGTGGCATTGGGCATGAGGCTTTTCCTCCTCAGGGAGATATATACAACAGAGAAAATGTGTCCTTATCCCCTAAGGGAGGCTGATTCTAAGTTTTATTGGCCTCCTCTTCAAACTTGAGTGAATATATTTTTTTACTTCACACTTGGGTTACAAGAAGCTGACTTCAAGTCAGCGGTGAAGCCATCAGGCAGAACACAGGGGAAGATAGGGTAGGAGATTGGGAGCTCCAGATTAGCGAGGAAAGACCTAGAAATGTTTTAGAGGCTTAATAAATATAAATATTTGGGCTGGGAAGGTGGCTCAGTGGTAGAGTGCTTGCCTTGCATGCATGAGGCCCTGGGTTCGATTCCTTAGCACCACATAAGCAAAAAGAAAAAAGCCGGAAGTGGTGCTATGTCTCAAGTGGTAGAGTGCTAGCCTTGAGCTGAAGAGCTGAGGGACAGCGCCCAGGCCCAGAGTTCAGCCCCCACGACCGGACCCAAAAAAAAAAAAAAGTAAATATAAATATTTGTGGAAGGGGCCATTAAAAAAATTTAGCAAGGGCTGGGAAGGTGGCTCAGTGGTAGAGCACTTGCCTTGCCTGTATGAGGCCCTGGGTTCGATTCCTCAGCACCACATAAGCAGAAAAAAAAAAAAACAGAAGTGGCACTGTGGCTCAAGTGGTAGAGTGCTAGCCTTGCATGCCTGAGGCCCTGTATTTAATTCCTCAGCACCACATAAGCAGAAAAGGCCAGAAGTGGTGCTGTGGTTCAAGTGGTAGAGCACTAGCCTTGAGCTGAAGAGCTGAGGGACAGTGCCCAGGCCCAGAGTTCAAGCCCCAGGACCGGACCCCCCCCACCCAAAAAAAAAATTTAGCAAATTCCATGGGTGGAGATTGCTGTCTCTGATGTTTATCACATCTTTTCTCTAAGCAAAAGAAAATACACCCTGAGATCTCTGGAGACAGTTTGAGAAGTTTTAAACTTTTTTTTTCACTTTTGTAGTCCTCATATAATTGTGTGTGTGTGTGTGTGTATGCGTGTGCACATGCGTGCATGTGTGTTAGTACTGGCATTTGAACTCAAGGTTTTGAATTCTGTCTTGGCTTCTTCTGTTTAAGGCTGGTCCTCTATCACTTGAGCTATAGCTGCACTTCTGGCTTTTTTGGGGGGGGAGGGGAGGTCTGGTCGTGGGGCCTGAACTCTGGGCCTGGGCGCTGTCCCTCAGCTCTTTAGCTCAAGGCTAGCGCTCTACCACTTGAGCCACAGTGCCACTTCCGGCTTTTTTTTTTTCTTTTTTCTTTTTGCTTATCTGGTGCTGAGGAATCGAACCCAGGGCCTCAGGCATGCAAGGTAAGTGCTCTACCACTGAGCCACCTTCCCAGCCCGCACTTCTGGCTTTTTGCTGGTTAACTGGAAATAAAAGTCTCATGGACTTTCCTGCCTGGGCTGGCTTTGTACTGTGATCTTCAGTTCTGAGCCACCTGAGTAGCTGGGATTATAACTGTCAGCCACTAGCACCCAGCAGTCCTGTTTATTTTAACTTTGTTCAGATCTATTAATGGATTCCTCTGCTTTAAAAAGCATTTTGGTGTTTTTTACTATGATAAATGTACTTTATGTGGATTTTGCCATTTTAGTTATCTTTAAGTTCACAAGTTAGTATCATGAAGTAGAGTTACAATGTTTTGCTGTCTTTTTCTCCAGCTGAATAGAAAGTACCTGTGACCAAGATGGATGTAGCCTTAGCTAGGAAACAACTGTAGTCAACTTAAAGGAGATTTTAGAATCAATCCCAGAATCCTTGCCAGTGCACACAAATACAGGTCACACAAGAACTATCATCCTCCCAGAGGCAGGAAACCCCATAAGAGCTGTGTTGTGTGCAACACTGGGTCTTTATTAGAATGGAATTGTCTTATAGCAGGCCAACGAAAAGTTGGCATGGATGCATAATTAATGAATTGGGAAATGGATTAACAAGCTTTATCTCTAATTAATGTTTCCCTAACATGTGGATGAAAGCAAAACTGCATTAATTGGTAGAGGGGATGGATTTTTTGTTGTGTGTGTGTGTGTATGTATGTGTGTATATGTGATTTTGTGTGGCTCTCATGGCTGTCTCTAGGGTTTGTGTGTCACAATTCATTAGCTGCCTTTTTCTTTCTCTGCTCCCACCCTCCTTCCTCTTTTCCACCTCAACATCACTTCTTTTGTTTGTCTCAAGACTGCCATTGTGTGGATCTTGGTAGATGAGAGAGAAGTGGCAGATTGAATCATCTCTTTTTACATGGATATCTGAGCATACATGAATTAATCAATATTTCATAATCTAGGCAATGAAAGACTCCCTCTTTTTTCTTAGAGGAAAGAGGACATTGTGTTCTGTGATTGTGTGTGTGTGTGTGTAGCTTAACTACCACTCATGCTAATGCAAATCACGCAGGCAAAGCCCTTTTCTTGAGTTGATAACATGCACCAGGGTACATCCTTGTCAATTACACAGCAACTCTTAATCACCTTGGCAAGCCGGAGAGGGGCCAAAGCCCATCATGGAAGGATTATTGGCCAACATTTGGATCTGAATGTCAAATCTTAATTCTCTAATTCTCTTTCAAACTTATTCTACTATTGTTAATTAAGCCAGATATTCCCTCAGGAAGTGAGCAAATGCATGTGTGCTTGCAAATTGGGTAGGAAGGAGATGAAGCGAAGGGAATACTGAAGATTAAGAGGAAGAACCATTCAGTGTTTGCATTGTAGAATTATTAAATTATGTGCTCACCTGCTGTCCCTCAGATCATGATTTGTCTCATGAATATGTGTCTCTAGGTATAAATTCTTTTTTGTGATGTATGGTTCTGATACTTTTTTTAGTTCTAGGCATAAAATAGCCATTGCTGGAGTCATTTTTACCTTGGCTTAAATACGTCTTCATTTAATGGAAATCTATGCCAGGTAGAAAATGCCATAAAGATAATGAAGATTATTTTTGCCATCAAAAAGCTCCTTATCAAGTGGGAGAAATGGGCAAACAGGTAGCGTGGGTTTCTTGGTGTGTGTGGGACCCTTACACAAAATGGCATGGTGTTTTCACAAAACCTCTGTACATCCTCATGAATACACTCTCTGGAAGACAGAATATTTAATATGGTACCAATGTCATGCAAATAATTGCTGTCCTGTATAGCTTAGGGAAAAAGTAAGAACCAAATATCATGTGTATATATATTCTGTATAAATGCAATATTTTCCTAAATAATGTTTGGTTCCTGGTTAGTTGAGTTTGTGGATGTAGAACACACAGATACAGAAAGCTAACTGAAATATTGACCTACTTTGTGTCTTATGTATGTCTTTGGGGCTTCTCAGTTTAATTGTAAAGTTATCTGTCATTTTACATTTGCCTTATAGTATGCTTGCATTTCTATTAAAATAATGCATTTTGTTCTTCAAAAATCTCCACAAATAATCTACTATTGGTCCAGGAATATTTGCCAGGCATGTTTTTTTTTAGTTTGACTTGATTTTCCTATGTATCTTTCACTATATAAGTATGCAACCTGGGATAGCCTTCACTGAGAAGTTTTTGGCAGAAGAATGACCTGGCCAGATGTGTATTTTAAATAAAACATTCTGGGTCTGGGAAGGTGGCTCAGTGGTAGAGTGCTTGCCTTGCAAGCCCAAGGCCCTGGGTTCCATTCTTCAGCACCACATAAGCAGAAAAAGCCAGACTGGCGCTGTGGCTCAAGTGGTAGAGTGCTAGCCTTGAGCTGAAGAGCTGAGGGACAGCATCCAGGCACAGAGTTCAGGCCCCACAACCAAACACACACACAAACACACACACACACAAACCTAAAAAACAAAACAAAAAAAATTCTATCTGTTGCGTGGACTACAAATGCAGGAGACAGAGACCACAGGCTAGGGTGGGAGAGGAGACACCATTCCATAAAAGGTCTTAAAGAACCTAATTTTAGTTAGTAACAAATAGGCGGAAGATTAGGAGATTAAATCAGTAGAGCAAAACCAAAATGAAATTATTGATAAAGTGCAATTGGATTTGTCTCAGCAAAAATACCATGACATTGAGTTTGAAAAGCAAGAGACAAAGTGGAAAAACACTTGTGACCCATGAGTGATAGAAAAGATGGAAGGGTTGTCATCATATAAAAAGAGCTTTTAGGAATCAACAAAAAAGCATTCTAGTAAGAAAGTAGTCAAAGAACATAAATAGCCTACACAATGTTAAAAAAAAGAAAACACTTCACAAAAGTTTAAAAATAGAAATAAAAGCACAAGAGCTATTTTCCATCAGATTGGTGAAATCATGTAACAACTTGCAGATGGGTATACGTGCATTGGCACACACACATACACATACAAGTATTTAATAGCAATCAGAATTGAAAAAATAAATTTTCTTCAATGGAAGATTTATTAAATAAAATCATAGTGTATTCCCTTAATGGGATATTATGCAAATAATAAAATATTTAAGTACATAAATATAATAATGTTATACATAATAAAATATTATGCAAAATCATGAAATGGATCAAAGACCTCGGAGTCAAAGCAGACACTCTGAAAACATTACAGGATGGAATAGGAGAAACCCTAGGTCTCCTTGGCTCAGGCTGAAATTTTCTTAATAGAGACCCGGAAACACAACAAATCAAAGAAAGGTTGGACAAATGGGATTGCATGAAGTTGCAGAGCTTCTGCATGGCAAAGGACATAGCTAGCAAGATCAATAGAAAGCCCACGGAGTGGGAGAAGATCTTCACTAGCCATACAACGGACAAGGGTCTCACATCTAAAATATACTTGGAACTCAAAAATTTAAATCCCCCAACAACAAATCTCCAAAGAAACAACTGCCCAATAAATAAATGGGCTAATGACTTAAAGAGAAACTTCTCTGAAGAAGAAAGAAGGATGGTCAATAGACATATGAAGAAATGCTCAACCTCCCTAGCCATAAAAGAAATGCAAATCAAAACAGCATGAGATACCACCTCACCCCAGTTAGAATGGCAAAAATCAAGCACTCTAATAACAACAGATGCTGGAGGGGATGTGGACAGAAGGGAACCTTACTTCATTGTTGGTGGGAGTGTAAACTTGTTCAACCACTTTGGAAAGTAGTATGGAGGTTCCTCAAAAGACTCCACATAGAGCTCCCCTATGATCCAGCAGTCCCACTTTTGGGCATTTACCCAAATGTTTACAAATAAGACCACACTAAAGCTACCAGCACAACTATGTTTATTGCAGCATTATTTACCATAGCCAAGATCTGGAACCAACCCAGATGCCCCTCAGTAGATAAATGGATCAAGAAAATGTGGTATATATACACAATGGAATTCTATGCCTCCATCAGAAAGAATGACATTGCCCCATTTGTTAGGAAATGGAAAGACTTGGAAAAAATTATATTAAGTGAAGTAAGCCAAGCCCAAAGAAACATAGGTCCCATGATTTCCCTTATTTGCAATATCTAGTATATGTATGAGTCAAGCAGAAAATAAGGTGATGTTAGGAAAATGAACCCTAAGATATGTATTTTAAATGTTTTTTTTTCTTTCATGCATTTGTTTCTAACGCAATTATAAGATTATTTCTTTGTTGCTTTGTATGTCCCTCCCCCACAGTCTAACCCATGCTTTCACTGTATTTGATGTCGGTATAATTTGTGGAGGGGAAGGGGAAAAACAAGTCGTTTAAATAAGGATACAGGTGGACCTGTTGCAACAATGAGAAGTACAAGTTGTCATGTCAAAAACGAACTTTACAACTTGGGGGGAGGGAGGATTGGGTGGAGGGGGGAGGGAGGATGGGAAGGGATGGGAAGGGTAAACAAAGGAGGAGGCTACAATGCTTGATAAGAAATGTACTCACTATCTTGCCCATGTAATTGTAACCCCTCTGTACAGTATTTTCACAATAAAAGAAAGAAAGGAAAAAAAATTAATTTTCTTCAATGGAAGATTTATTAAATAAAATCATAGTGTATTCCCTTAATGGGATATTATACAAATAATAAAATATATAAGTACATAAATATAATAATGTTATAAAATAATAAAATATTATGCAAAATCATTAAAATGAATGCATGGAACTTTATGTCTTGAAATAGGCATCACTTAAGTATTCACTACTCAGTAAAAACAGGTTCCTAAACTTCTTGCATATTCAGGAATACTTTCCGTAGAACTGTGTGCATCTGCAGAAATGTGTATGTCTTAAAAAGAGGTCTGTAGAAGACTTTCAATTGTTAAAAAAAAAAAAGGTCCCTTCTGGAGAATTAGACATGGCTTTGTATTTTCTGTGTCTGAAATTTTAATATAAGCACAGTGTGTGTAACAGAGAGGAGGACTTGTTGAACTGTGGTAAAGAGTAGAAAAGCCATGCCGGGCTAGCAAGAGTCCCAGCCTCATCCCTATAACCTCTGCGGTTGGAGGATAGACCCACCTCCCTTCACTTATGCCCTGTCCCTTGGTGTCATGCCTTCTGCTTTGCCACTTGTCGTCCTACACTGTTCCCTTCCTAACTGATCTGAAGCTCTCTGAAATAATTCTTCCATGGGTAACTACCCCTTAGCATCTTCTGCCTTTATTCTAGAATGCTCTTTCTGTGTACTTTTCTGTAACTGCATGGCAGAGGATTTGAGAAATGCGAGATGTTAGGAAGAGAATGAACAATGTGTATGGCTCCCAGTGCTGGGCAGATCTATCTGCCCCATGATGCTCAAAGGAGCTGGAAGGACTGTGGTAAGGAAAAGGATTCCTGAGATACCTTTGCGTTTGGTGAGGGGCTGTACTGAATGATCAGCGCTGTTGAGACAGGTTGGCTAGTGGGGACAAGGATCTCTCCTGGTTAACAGTCAAAGCAGATCTGCTGCTTGGTTTGTTCGCTCTGCAAACAAACAAACAAAAACTAACAACAAAAAAAGCCAGCGTACCGCAAAGATACTTGCACGTCCATGTTTACTGCAATGCTTTCACAATAGCCAAGTTGTGGAAACAGCCAAGATGCCCTACAATAGATGAGTGGATCAAAAAAAAATATGGCACCTATACACAGTGGAATTTTACTCATCCATTAGAGAGAATGAGATTATTTCATTTGCAAGGAAATGGATGAACCTAGAACAAATCATGGCCAGGCTCAGAGACACAAACAGCACATGTTTTCTCTCAGATGGGGAAGCTAGATTGAAAATACACCAAGACATGATAAATTATATAGGACTCTAGGCATTTACACACAATGAGACCAAAGAACACTCTTAGGAGAAGAACACAAAGGCTCAATGTCTATGTGCATCTGATTGTATAAAATAATAGTTATCAAAATGAACCGCAGGAAATGGAAACAAGAGATTTCTTTTCTTTGTTGCTGTGTTTGTTTTCTTTTCCTTCTGTCTGTTTATCTGTCTTTGGTTTGGTAAGGGGAGGCACAGAAATGGAGAGACAAAGGGTGAACAAATACAGCAGTGACACTCACTAGATACTGTGTGGAAAACGAACTGTATAATCTGTGTGGAAGGGAAGGAAAAACTGGGAAAGTGTGAGGGAAGGGGTGACATTGTCCAAAAAGAAATGTACTCTTTACCTGACTTATGTAACTGCAACCCCTCTGTCCGTCACTTTTATAATGATAATTTTTCTTTTTTCAGCCAGGCCGCGCAGGCACCAAGTGTAAATGTTGCCTGTGTAAATGTGGACAATCGATGGTTGGGAAATGGGAGATTTCTCAACCTCTGGTTGAGAGCCTGCAGTCAGGGAGGTGTCTGCTTCCTGCCTCATGCTCTCCAGGACCACCGCATCCCCCCAGACTTGTCTGTGCCTTTCTTGTGGTCATTGAAATCACAGCCACTGGAGGGTGACTCACCTCAACCTTCAAGGCCCTGGACCTTTCTTAGTATGCCTTGAACTCCTGCCAAATGATTGTCTCACACTATTATTGTCTAAAAGACAACGTGTACTAGAAATGTGAAACAGGAAATGTCCATCTGACCTTATTACGGCAGAAGAAATTTCCAGAGTCCATATGGTGATGTAATTATTGTCAGAATTTTTTTCCCCCCTCCCTTAAAGTCATCAGGCTCCGGGATCAAATGTCTTGACCATGTTAGGCATTACCTGTGGCTTCCTCGCTCTCTGTTGGAGGATTCCATCACTGGGTGGACGGACACAGGAGAGTTGTGATTCGGTTTTAGAGAGTCTGTTTCATTTGTTGGGTTTGTGTTCTATGTGTGGAAAGCATGTCCATTTGCATGTCTTCATTTTATTTCCTCTGGAGGAGTCTTAGTTTCTATGGCATAGAAATCCTTGGTGCCATCCTCAAAAGGCTGCATCCAAAGCCTTGTCTGGGCATTGCATAATCCCTGTGCACTCAGCCAATGACCACAGTGATGCTGGGGTGGACGTGTGTGCCCGCTGGACTCATAGTGGTACCTGGAAGCACAGCGAATCTCCTTTTTCTATTTTGTTCCTGTTGTTCTCGGTGTCAATACGTTGAAATGAATGGCAACACAGTGTCCACTGAAGGGAAGAGGAAGAAAGCTTAAAGCAGGGCTAGGAATGAGCTGAAGAAGAAACACACACACACACACACACACACACACACACACACACACACACACACACACACACACACACACACACACACACACCTGTGGCCCTTTCCTCCCTGGCAAGTGAAGAGCAGCGCCCAGCTGGGCTCCAGGAAAGGAAGGAAACAGGGCTGACCCCAACCATGTTCCCCAGCCACCCTAGTCCTCTATGGCTAGGGCAAAGCAGTATCCAATAACCATGAAGAAGTACAGGTTGGGGTATGACTTAGGTCTGAATGAGTGTCTTTTATCTATGTTATTTATGCTTTTATTTATGCTCCATAGCTCCTCCCCTCCCTTTCCCTCCTCTATTCTCCTCCTCCTCCTCCTCTTCCTCCTCCTCCTTTTCCGCCTCCTCCTTTCTCTTTCTCCTTGCTAGTTCTTACTAGGAAAGCACTCTACCACACTTCCAGTCCTCCTCCCTCTCCTTCCCCCACTTTAGTTATTTTTTTTAAGT
Organism: Dipodomys spectabilis; assembly: GCF_019054845.1. Classification (NCBI taxonomy): domain Eukaryota; kingdom Metazoa; phylum Chordata; class Mammalia; order Rodentia; family Heteromyidae; genus Dipodomys; species Dipodomys spectabilis. The sequence goes on along the minus strand of NW_024870679.1, from coordinate 10,073,319 downwards.
CTCATTTTTTTTTAAAGCTGGGCCCTTAGACCATGATCCACTTAATTGATGAGTTCTTGTGTCACTAGAATTGGGGATACAACCATAGCTGTCTTGTTAGTTGAGATGAGGAGGTTGCTAACCGTTTGCCCTGGTGACTTTGAACGATGATCCTCTTAATCAGTTTCCTAAATAGCTAGGGTTATCGGCATATGCCATTATACTTGGCACTGGAACTCCATACTCTTATTTTGTATTTGAACATGATCCTTCCCCCCCTCCGCCCCGACCCCCCAAAAAGGGGAGTGGGTCCTGGGGCTTGAACTTGAGGCCTGAGTACTGTCCCTGAGGTTCTTTTGCTCAAGTTTAGCTCTCTACCACTTGAGCCACAGCTCTACTTTTGGCTTTTTTGTGGTAATTTATTTTTTATTTTATTTTATTTTATTATATTTTTTTGGGTCCGGTCGTGGCGCCTGAACTCTGGGCCTGGGCACTGTCCCTGTGCTCTTCAGCTCAAGGCTAGCACTCTACCACTTGAGCCACAGCGTTTGTGGTAGTTTATTGGCGATGAGTCTCAGAGACTTTCCTGCCCAGGCTAGCTTCAAACTACAATCCTCAGATTTCAGCCTCCTGAGTATATAGGATTATAGGCATGAGCTACCACCAGTGCTTGGCTGATCTTTTTTTTTTTTTAAGTGTATTTCCTGAGAGTTTGACAGATTGGTTTTTTTCTTTCTTTCTTTTTATTGTGAAAATACTGTACAGAAGGGTTACAATTACATGGGCAAGATAATGAGTACATTTCTTATCAAGCACTGTAGCCTCCTCCTTTGTTTCCCCTTCCCATCCCGTCCTTCCCCCTCCCCCACCCCCCCAATCCTCCTCCCCCCCCCACCAAAGTTGTAAAGTTCGTTTTCAACATACAACTTGTACCTCTCATTGTTGCAATAGGTCTACAGATTGTTTTTGTTCCATTTCCCAGTTGCCCTATTTCACTCTGGTTTTACATATTCCCAGCAGTTCTTTTCTCTAGGAAAGTACAAATAGTATGTCTAACGTCAATTTGAATTTATTTACCGAAATTCTAGCCCACTTTGTGCATAGTGCATTCTTAAGTGGTGCATAGAGTGAATGATTGGTATCCAGCCAAGTTTTGCTGATGTCTTTCCATGACCAAAATTAATCAGGTGAAAAGGAAAAAAAAAAAAATTAGTCTATTGTTTTGCCTGCCTGGCCCCAAATAACCTACAAGTATATTTTGGATTTTTCTTTTCTACATTCATTGCAGATGGATAGTTTGAAGGTTTATTAGGTACTTAAATAGTTAAGATGTTTTAAGGAAGAAATGAGCTTTAATTTTTTTTCAGGGTGGTCGTTTCAGAAATGAGTGAGGTTGGTAGAAATCTCATGGTAGGAAGGGGGAGGGGAACACAGGAGAGAACGGAAGTCCTATGTCAAAGGGCTCTGTGCACACTTTCCTGAAGTGCCTTAGTTATACTTATGTGCAATCTGTTGTTTTAATCAGTCATAAGAATTGTATTTTATCCATTTCCCCCCCACTCAACTATAAAGCCAACAATTTAAATATGACAGGGCCTTGTTTCATAGGATTCCTTTCCCACTACCATCCCTACTCTAACAAACAGATCAAATCTCATTGTTTAAAACAAGGCTTGAAATCCTATTAGATTATTGTCGACCAAGAACTCCAGAAAGGAGTTTCTGATGAAGAAATATGGCAAAACTCTTGTTTAGATGTGCATGTATACCTGTGCATCCAGGGCACTCTATATAGAAGTAAACAGTAAAATTATGAAGCTATGAAAAATGGGAAAACTATAAAGCAATATAATACTCCTGTGCTTCAAGTTGAGACTTCATAGTCCAAGGGTGTAGAGTTTTGTTTGTCTTCTCTTTGCTCATGCATGTTTTGGTTTGAAATCCAAACTGCCTATAGATTCATAAAACATTTAGAAACTGCACTAAGAAAGACAGATGTAAGAACCAAAAATGTGATTTACCCCACACAAATTCCTCTAGATATAATATGAAAGTCAGGCTCTATCAAGGTATTGGACCACACTGTAACAGAATTTTAAATCCTAAGCTTTTGCAACAGAAGCAATCCTGACTCTCTTGTCTTTGTCCTGATGCCTGTATAGAGTCTCACCTCAGTTCTGTTTGATGTTTCCTTTCCTTATCCCATAATGCACCCAGCAGAAGATTAGGGGATTTATGACCTGAATCAGAAGAAACATCAAAATACTAAAATTCAAAGCAGATTGTGGAAATCAATGTAACACAAGCCTGCTTTACTGATGGGCAAATAGGACCATGCAAACAGACCAGATAAGAAAATAACCAATTCTCTTGCTTGATAATTTGGTTTATGAGGCCTGTAGACACACTTAAGTTCTTCTATTTCATAAATGCTCACAGAACTGAATTTCTTTCTAACAGAGGTTAATTGAATGTGGCAACTTCACTAGAGTGAGTGCATCAAGTCAAATGATGTGGAAAGGAGCTCTGTGGGCAGGGACTGCAGCGGATAGCTGGCCACAGAAGTCAACAGGCCCACTGAGTTCTGCCCATTTGAGCTGCTGTGGGTTAGGAAGCCCTCAACCAACAAGGAGCGGGAAATGTCTTTGATAGCTGTTCTTCATTCCCTCTTCCAGGTTATTATTTAACTTCAATTAGGAAGCACTCTCCTGTGGCTGTCACTGCTATTTTTCAAGGCCACATTGCCCAGAGGCTAAGGTTAAAGGGGTAAGAGTCAGACACCTACATTTAAATTCTAGCTGTAATGTGTCTTATGGGTGGGGATGGGAGGGAAATACTGGGAGAGACTGAGAGAAGGGGAGACATGGTTCAAAAAGAATTATACTCATTTCGAATTACCTGATTACTGTAACCTCTCTGTGTATTAACTCTACAATAACAATGGAAATTTAATAATAATAATAATAATAAACAAAAAAGAAAATAATATTCCTATGTATTCTTAGACCCACTTCCCCTCAATATAAATGTCTTTCTAATGCATGAGAATAGCATGGATTTTGTGATGACTTGAATAAAAATAATAAAAGACGTTTTCATAATCTAATGAAATTAATAAATTCTAGTTGTAACCCTTACTACCCATGAGGCCTCAGAGACGTCACTAATCTCTTTTAACCATTAGCTTTCTCATCTATAAACTACATTTTATTGGAATATATATATATATATATGTATATGACTTTTGGTGGTTTATTGGATATAAGAATCTCAAGGACTTTCTTACCTAGCCTGGCTTTGAACTACGATCCTCAGATGTCAGCCTCTGAGCAGGTAGGATTACAGATGCGAACTACCAGCACTCAACTAGGATGACTGTTTTTAGGGAGGTTGGGTACTGGAGACTTAACTCACAATGGGAGTTTGTGCCTACTATGCATAAATTTTATCACTGAGCTACATCTCCAGCATACTTTTATTTTGAAACAGAATCTCTCAAAGTTGCCCAGACTGGACTCAAACATGTGATCCTGGTATCTCAGCCTTCTGAGTGCTGAGAACATAATTTGTGTGTCATCACACCTGGCTGAATAGTTGATGAAGTACATGGTACAGGATCTACAGTACAAGCAACATTCAATTAAAAGTCACTATTAACATTTAAACATGTTAAAAATATTTAACAATCACATAGAGAAATCCTGGTGAACACATATATCCCGATGACTTGCGGTCTCCTTCTAACCATTCACCTCCAAGCTCACTTCTGTCAGGCAGCTCTCCTGTCACTCTAGACAAGGTCACCAGTGACACTCACAATGACACATGCAGGGCCTAGTTCTCAGACACAATCAGCAGCATATAAATTATCTTGCATTCTGCTGCCTGTTCCTTCTCATTTGCCTTATCTTGAAACACTGGCATGCAGTAGGGCTCAGACTTCTGGATTCTTCTACCTCCAATCATCAGAGCTTTGGTGGCTTCATCCTGCCTTGGATTCTTGCTACCCTGCATGTGCTATCAACCCTTAAAATACGTATTTCTAATCCAGACTGCCAACCGGCCCCCCCCCCACCGTGTGTATGCAGCAGTCTGTTGCATGACATGTCTGCTATCTCAAACTCAGCGTTTCATAAATAAATGGAACCCCTTGGTCTTCGTATTAACCTGTGACTCCTGCAGTATTTTCCATCCCAGCAAGTGATGATTCCATCCTTAAAATGGTCAGCGAAGAACAACTCTAGAGTCATCTTTGATGAAGAACATCTCTACCTGAATCATCAAGAAATCCTGCTGTCACGTCCCTCAAACTCTGTTGAAGGCTGAACCACTTAACCCTCTTCTACTCTGTCACTCTGGCCCTTCCCTGTTTTGTATCTCAAGTCTTAAAGCACTTTCGAATGATTTTTAAATAGCAGCAACACGGTTCAGTTATAATGGGAGATCCTTAAGTCTCCAGAGGCTTCCTACCTAATTTGGAGTAGAACTCAATGAGCCCTATACAACTTGTCTCATCTCCTACTACTCTTTTGGTTTGTTCTGCCATGTTGCCCAACTTGCTTTTCCATGAACATAGTATAGATTCTCTGATTGTTCCCCCCCCCCCATTGTTTTCTCATCTACAATTCTCATCTCATGGACACCAATGTGTCAAGTCTCTCTTCTTCAAGTCTTTTTCAAATGGCTCTTCCCCAATGAGGGTTTTCCTGACCCCTTGTTTGACTTCCTATATACTTTGTTTTTCTCTGCAACTCACCATATCAGACTTTTAGAATGTACTTTGTTCTGTTTGGGGTTTTGTTATTTTTTTGTTTATTCTCTATCTTTTTCAATTGAATATAGCTCACAAGGGAAGAGATTATTATACTGTTTTTATTTCATTTGTTCACTATTGCTTGTCCCGTCTGTGTCTGCCATTGAGATATTTATTTCTATGAATAAATGACTGACTGCAATTCCTATCATACACTGTACGTCAATTGACAGAACACTGTGCACGAAGTGGAAATCTAGATTCTAGTTTTGAATCTAGATTCTAGATTTGACTAAGGCTCCCATGAATACGGTTATGAATAGGATTATATGGAAAAGTCATCTCACATCTCTGATCCTCGTTTTCCTAGTCTTTAAGTCCTACTTTGCAGGGAGATAGAAGTCTACAAATATGGGTTGTTTCAGGAAGTGCAATCCCATCTTTCCATAAAGAAGTGAATACCATATGATCCTCTACATACCCACAATCAATGGTTTATGTAAACATTAACTGAGGAAAAGCAAATTCTTGTTTTTTTATTGTTATTATAAAGGTGATGTACACAGGAGTTATAGTTACATAAGTTAGGTAATTAGTATATTTCTTTTTGGACAATGTCACCCCTTCCCTTGCTCTCAGTTTTTGAAAAGCAAATTCTGTTTGAACTGATTTTTTTATTTGCCATGGAAATAAAATACCCAAAGAAGCCAACATTTGATCTCGAGATAGGAAGCTATGGAGATAAACTGGCAGAATTGTTTCACTATATATATAATATATATATATATATATATATATTATATATATATTTTAAACTGGGACTCAAACTCAGGACCTTGAGCATTTGTTCAGTTTTTTCTGCTCACAGCTGGTACTCTATTACTTGAAACATGCCTACACTTTTGTCTTTTGGATGTTTAATTGAAGATTTGTCTACCATACCTGGATTCAATCTCAATCCTCAGAATTTAGGCTCCTGAGTAGCTGGGATTATAGGAATGAGTCCTCAGCAGCTGAAACCAATGCTTTGTCTATTTCCAACTCTATTAGAGTTTACATTAAAGGAAAGGAAATGAAGCTGGGCACTGGTGGCTCACACCGGTAAATTGCAGGAAACTGAAATTTGAGGATTAGGGTCATAAGTGAAAATGTTAGCTCCTATTAATCACCAAAAAGGCAGAAGTGGGCCAAGTGGCAGAGCCCTAGTTGTGAACACAAAAGGTCAGGGACAGAGCCCAGGCCTTGAGTTCAAGCCTCAGGAGCAGCACGAAAGGAAGGAAGGAAGGAAGGAAGGAAGAAAGAAAGAAAGAAAAAAAGAAAGAAAGGAAGAAAGTAAGAAAGAGAAAGAAGGAAAAAAGAAAGGGAGGGAGGGAAGAAAGGAGGGCAAGAAAAAGAGAGAAAGAACTAATTCAGCAGTGAAATCCACTACACACTATGTTGGAAATGAACTACACAACCTGAGGGGGAGAGAAGTGGGAAAAAACAGAGAGAATGAAGGAGGAGGTGATACTATTCAAAAGGAAATATACTTATTATCTGACTGATGTAACTGTTACCCCTCTGTACACATTTATAATAAAATTTTAATAAAATAATGAATGAATTAATGAAAGGAAGGAAAGAAGGAAGAGAAAAAAACAATGAAAGAAAAATACATGAAACAGAATTTTTATTTTTAATATTAATCAAATACTTCTGTTTTATGTAGTCATGATATAATTCCAATGAGCTTTTTTTTTTTTGGCAGTGATGGGACTTAAACTCAGGGCCTGAGTGCTGTCCCTGAGCTTTTTCCCCTGAAGGATAGTACTCCACCACTTTGAGCCACAGTACTGCTTCTTGTTCTCCGTGGTTAATTGGAGATAAGAGTCTCAGCCTTTCCTGCTCAGGCTGGCTTCTAACCACAATCCTCAGATCTCATCCTCCTGAGTAGCTAGGATTACAGGCATGAACAACTGGTGCCCGACTCCAATGAGCATTTTTGAAGTTGCAATATTCAGTGTTAACTTTGTCTCACTAGGTGCTTTGAACAGCTGATGCTTTGTACTTTGTGCACATTTCTAAATAGGTTGTAGTACAGAACCCAAACAAAACTTTAAAAAATTAACTATTTTTAAATATTTCAAACTTAAGCTTAAATATTCAAATATTTGAAAAAGTTATTTTCAAGGTATAGATTATTTTGCAGAGTTTTAGAAGTAAAATTTTACAGTTAATAAAATAAGATTTTGTACTAAAACCCTATTTGCTCAGATTCCCTGGATTTTTTTTTCCCTAGTGAATACTGAAAGATTTCTTTTATATGGGAGTTATGTAGCAAACATTTCCAACAAATACCCTTTTTGTTGTTGTTGTTGTTTGGGGCAGGGCCTCACTATGTAACCTGCTGGCCTTGGACTTGAGGTCCTTCTTCATATCTCAGTCTCAGAGTACTAGAATTACAAGCCTGTACCATCCTACTTTTAATTAACATGAATTTTTAATTAACTCTGAATTAACATGAACTTTTGTACAGTAAAACTGGAGAAAGACATACTAAAAACACTAAACAATCTAGGTGCATGCAACGGATCTGCCTGCAACCTTTCCATTCAGAAAGCAGAACCAGGAAGATACAAGTTTGTGGCCATCCTGGAATAAATAGTGAGACCCTGTCCCTCCAAAGAAACAAAAAATGAGCAAACCCAAAAACAATTAAAAGCAATTAAAAACAATTAAACAAAACACACCTTAGCCAAGTGCTGGTGGCTCATGTCTTTAAGCCTAGCTACTATGGAAGAAAAGATCTGATCATCATGGTTCAAAGCCAGCTCTGGCATGAAAGTTCGTGAGACTCTTATCTTCAATTAACCACCAGAAAACTGGAAGTGGTGCTGTGGCTCAAAGTGGTAGAGCTCTAGCCTTGAGCAAAAAGAGCTCAGGGGCAATATCAAGCCCCATGACTAACCAAAAAAAAAAAAAAACCAAAATAAAAAATAAAAAACAAAAAACAACCCTTCAGTGGTGGCTTAAATACATATACTTAAATATTTGCCCAGTTGAGATATTGTGGGATTCTAATGTTAGAGCTGCACCATGGAGATTTCAGTTCCTCAGGGCATCCTCAGCATGAACTCTAGACAGCCTGGTTGACATTCCACTAATCCTGTCCTGATTGCCTCTCCCGCCCATCACCACCAAGTCTGAAGTTCTAGTAAGCTTCCATGTGTGGTATTCCTGTGGAGACAGAAATGGCTGCACATTTTCATTTCTCATTTCTTTGCACTAGCTAGAAATGGAGAGAGAGAGAGAGATTGTAAAATAGGTAGATAGATAGATAGATGATAATTTTCATTTCCCATTTCTTTGCACTAGCTAGAGATAGATAGATAAATGATATAAAGTTATAGGTAGTCTAGACATAGATAAAGATCAGATACAGACATAGATATAAATGATTGACATATATATAAACAGATAGCTACATATACACATATACATACATATACATATGCACACATGTATGTATGTGTGAGTATGAATAGGTATAGACATATAATTATTATTATCTTTTTTGTCAGTTGTGGGCCTGAACTCTGACCTGGGCGCTGTCCCTCAGCTCTTCAGCTCAAGGCTAGTGCTCTACCACTTGAGCCACAGTGCCACTTCCAGCTTTTTCTGCTTGTGTGTTGCTGAGGAATCGAACTCAGGGCCTCATGCATGCAAGGCAAGTGCTCTACCACTGAGCCACCATCCCAGGCCCCAAAGCATATAATTTTAGGTATAATTTTTCCACATAAGCAAACTGCTGTCTCATCTTTGGTCTATGATCCTATATTTTTATTTCTCATAGTTTACTAGCATATTTTTGCAAGAAAAATGTATCAGTAGATAGACACAGATATATAATTTGTAAGATAGGCAGTATCATGAGAGAATTAAGAAGCATTCTGATGATTATTACATGCTGTAATCGGAATGTAATACCCTGTACCAAAAACTTAGCTTAAAACAGTAATTTATTGTTAGAGTTCATTTTTCGGGAAGTTGTTTGTCCTTCAAATGGTGGCAGAAAGATGATAGGGAGGCTAGGTTATCTGAAAGCTAGATTCCCATGTCTGTTCCTGGACTGGACAGTTAGCCCAGCTGAGGGTTGGTCAGGAATTTCCTCTTCCTCTCTCCAAACAGCCAGGAGTCCACTGATTTCTGCTTCCAGCTATGTGCTTGCAAGTTTACTACTGGATGTAACCCCCATTCTGTAACGATCATTTCAACAGCACAGCGCCTTCTAACACATTAACACACAACCATGACACATGTCTATTCTTTTTCCTTTGTGTCATTTCCATTTCTCATAATTTCTTCTTTCATTTAGAGTTTTTTGTTGGTTGGTTATGATTTTTTTTTTTTGGTGCCTGTACTGGGGCTCTGTCCTCCTTTGTTTTTCTTGCTCAAGATTGGTGCTCAACCACTTGAGCCACAGCTCTACTTTCTGCTGGTTAATTAGAGATGAGTCTAAAGGCCAGGCACCTGTGGCTCATGCCAGTAATCCTAGCTACTCAGGAGGCTGAGATCTGAGGATCGCAGTTCAAAGCCAGCCTGGGTAGGAAAGATCGTGAGACTCTTATCTCCAAGTAACCACTAGAAAACAGGAAGTGGCACTGTGGCTCAAGTGGTAGGGTGCTTGCCTTGAGCCGCATGCTCAGGGACAGCTCCCAGGCCCAGAGTTCAAGCCCCACAAACGGGACGTTTTCTGCCAGGACTGGTTTTGAACTGTGATGTTTATATTCCAGCCTCCTGCATAGCTAGAATTACAGGCATGAGCCACTGCATTTATTTGTTTGTTTGTATTTTCATTCCAGCTTAGTAAAACTGTCAATGTCTTTTATAAAGGCCTCTTCTTTGAAATAGCATTCATAGGTGAGATTCATATGCAAGTTGTTTCTTTAATCTGAAAAGGCATATAATGTCTGCCTTCCACTATATTTTGCAGGCTTTGGAAACATGGCCTTTGCTGCAGTCACAGGCGGACTGGACTGGTATTTTAAGATTTCCTGTGCCTGGGAAGGTGTGGAAAGTCTGACTGAGTTATATTGTGTTCTGACTTCCTGAGGCACTTTTCCTCATGCTGCCCTGTTTTCGTCAGGCCATGAAACAAAGCTCACTCATTTACTGTTACTTCTTCTTAGTTAAAATTCAGTTCTAGGACTGTGCATGGCAGTTTTGTGCTTCATGTCTTAAAGTCTCTGCAGTTTTATAGTAGTAGCAATTTTATTTTATGACACCGCTATGGTGGGGATAATTTGGAAATAGCAGAGGCAAAAAATACCCCGTTTGATGTTCAAAATTATTTCTTAAAACAAATAAGTTGACTAGAGAAGTGTGCAGGAGATGAGAAAGCAATAGTGAAGGTTACATATGCAAATGCAAAATTCTATAGTGAAAGCCTTTGGTGTAATTAATACACACTAGTGTGTGTGTTGATAAATGATATGAAAATGAAATAATAAAATAAATAATAAAGTAAAATTCATAAAATAACGGATATGAAACTAAACTAGCCTCTGGGAGAGGGGTGCATATCAGCGTGAGGGGGGAAGGGCTAATGAAGAGAGTGAGGATGAATATGGTTGATGTAATTTATTTGCATGTATAAAAATAGAACAATGGAATTGTTGGAATTGTTGTAAGAAGGGGAAATGGAATAAGAGAGAGTGGTAGAGGTGGTGAGAGGTTCATCTGGATCCATTGCAGATGCCTGTGGATGTGTCGCAATGAACTCCTCCCTCACACACATACACACTTTGTACAACTAAAGTACGATGAGTAAGCAACTTGAATTTAACATGTATTTATTGTTCCATCATCGCATTTTTGCCTATACTAGGTAAACTTTTATAATTTATCATCTATTCTTTTTTAATTTAAATTTTATTGTAAAGATGATGTACAGAGAGGTTACAGATTCATAAGTCAGGTAACGAGTACATTTCTTTTTGTGCCACTGTTCAACCCCTTCCCTCATCTTCTCCCACTTTTCCCCCTCCTGACCCCACAACCCTCCCAAGTTGTAAGGTTCATTTCCAACATAGTGTCTAGTGAGTATTACTATTGTATTGATTCACTCTTTTTCATGTATTCTTATTACTTTGTAAGAGTCATATTTTTATAATGTTGTGTTCATATTTTTTGGAGCAAAAACACACAGTTCTCTTTCATTCTTAAAGCTTGTACCCCATAGCATAATGAAACCGACCCAAAATTGTTTTAAAATGTAGTGGCAAAGAGAAGAAAGAGAAGCTATAAAAGAGTAAAAGAGAGGTGGACTTGATCAAATTCATTCAAATACATACATGTGTGCAGGTATCACAATGAAATCCCTTTGTACAATTAATTTTTAGTAATAATAGTAGTTTACAAAGCTTGTAACTAATTCCAGAAATATAACATGAAGATTCTCATTGATGAATGTTTAGAATCCAAGTGTTGGTGGCTCACACCCTGTATTTCTAGATTGAAGATGGAGGTTCAAAGCCAGTCTAGGTAGACAAATCTCTGAGACTCTTATCTCCAAGCTATAGGTAGAGCTGTGGCTCAAATGGTAGAGCACCAGCTTAAGCAAAACATCTAAGAAAGAGCATAGGGCCTTGCATTCCAGCCCTAGCACACCAACAAAATATGAGTGTTTAGGTTATATTTTTCCAATCCAATTTTTATAACTTGAGTTTTAACTTAGCTTCTAGAGCTATACTTTGTGGAAAAATTACAGATTTTCTTCGGGCTTGGCTTTGTCTTAAATAACATTGTGAGTTATTCAGATATAGTCTTTCTGATTTGTAATGTTCCTTTAAAAATTAGAATGGAAGCTGGTGCTGGTATCTCACACCCATAATCCTAGCTACTCTGGAAGCTGAGATCTGAGAAGAGTGGTATGATGACAGCCAGAGAAGGAAAGTCTATGAAACTCTTATCTGCAATTAACTGAAAGTAGAGCTGTGGCTCAAAGTGCTAGCCTTGAGCCAAAGAATCTCAGGAACAGTGCCTAGGCCCTGAATTCAAACCCCATGACTGGCCAAAACAAACAACAACAACAACAAAAGAAAACACCAAAAAATACCCCAAAAACTTAAAATGGAAAGTAGTGACATTGATCAAGATATAGTATACTCATAAACTGACATGTTGAATTGAAACCCCTTTGTACAAGTGCTTAAAGAAAGTAAAATTAAAAAATTAATTAGAATGGCTTGGCTCAGAGCATAAATCAAGTGGTAGAACATTTTTCTAGCAAGTACAAGGCTCTGAGTTCAAACCCCAGTAAAGTCAATAAGAATAAACAATAAATAGAACAGAGATGGGAAATTGTAATCTTTCCAAGAAGCTCTCTGTCATCTGATTTTCATGACTTTTTCTTTTGTTAATTTAAATTTTATTGTAAAGCTGATGTACAGAGGGCTTACAGTTATACAAGTCAGGTAATGAGTATATTTCTTTTTGAACAGTGTTACCCTTTCCTTCATTTTCTTCCACTTTTTCCCCTCTTGATCCCTTTCCCCTGCAAGTTGTAAAGTTCATCTCCAATCTCCAACATAGCATCTAGCAAGTATCACTGCTGAATTGGTTCACCCTTTGTCCCACGGTTTCTGTGATTCTTGTTCCTGTCCCCAAATCAGATAAACTTATATACAAGACAAAGGCTACAGAAATCAAATACAGTAACAACAGGGAATAAACCAAAGGGGAAAAAAAAGAAAGAAAAAAGAAATAACTGAAAAGAGTATAATAAAAAAAAAAAACCTCTTGTTTCCATTTCTTGGTGTTCATTTTGAAAAACATTATTTTATATGGTCATATGCACATAGCTATTGAGCCATTGTGATCCTCTCCTAAGAATATCCTCCTTTGTTCTCACTGTGCTAATGCATAGAGTGCTGATCAATTGATCATGGCCAGGTATAATTATTTGTCATGACTTTTTCTTAACATAGTAGAAAGGTTGAAAATATGCTCTGGAACCAGAATTGAACTGGCTTCCATCTTAGTTGTGCTGCTCATGAAGTGAGTGCTTCAATTCCTCAGTTTCCTCAGTTTCAAAAAGAGAGAGACTTCCAATAGGAATAACTGCCTAATAATGGTGTTATGATGCTTAAATAAGCTTGCTTAGGAGTTTCCAACTCCTACTTCTTGCAGAGGACTCTGAAAATGGTTCTTGCTCTAGCTTTTTCTTTTCTCAGTTCTTCCTACTTTATTCTGTTGTACTAAAATTAATTCTTATGAAAACTTCAAACAGAATTTGCTGATAAAAAGTAACCAGTATATGTGTATGCGTATATGTGTGTGTGTGTATATATATATATATATATATATATATATATATATATATATATAATAACCAGTATAGTTTTATGTAGCTGGTTATTGAGCAGTGAATACAGTGAATATTACCTGTTATTATTGTTGCATTGTTTATTTAAATTTAGCAAGTTTTCCCTTCTTCTGCCGACTTTATCTTCTTAGTGATTTTTACTAAATGTCTGTTGAGAACTATTTCAGCAGGTAGCTGTCATTAGGCTGTTTTCTGGGAGTTACAACTTTCACTGGAAAACAAAGTATCAGTATTTAATCTTTCCCTTCTTTCTTCAGTGAAAACTTTATGTAAGGTGTAAAATACATGAATTTGAATAAACACACAGTTTGTAGCCTTGAAGATCTTATAGTGAGTCAGAAACACAGGGACAGTTTCTCAGTAGGGTATCTTATCTGTTTTTTTGTTTGTTTTTGTTTTTGTTTTTGTTTTTGTTGTTGTTGTTGTGTGTGTGTGTGTGTGTGTGTGCCAGTATTGGGGACTGAACTCAGAGCCTGTATTCTGTCCCTTAGCTTTTTCAACCAAGGTAGGGGATCAACCGCTTGAGCTACAGCTCCACCTCTGGCTTTTTGGTGATTAATTGGAGATAAAGAATCTCTTAGTTTTGTCTGCCTGGGCTAGCTTCAAACCTCACTCCTCACATCTCAGCCTCTCTGAGTAGCTAGGATTACAGGCATGAACCACTAGGCTCAGCATTTTGTAGTTCTTGAAAACAGTCAATAAGGGCTGGGAAGGTGGCTCAGTGGTAGAGTGCTTGCCTTGCATGCTCAAGGCCCTGGGTTCGATTCCTCAGCACCACATAAGCAAAAAGAAAAAAGCCGGAAGTGGCGCTGTGGCTCAAGTGGTAGAGCACTAGCCTTGAGCTGAAGAGCTGAGGGACAGCGCCCAGGCCCAGAGTTCAGGCCCCACGACCGGACCCAAAAAAAAAAAAAAAAAAGAAAACAGTCAATAAGAGAAACAGAGTGACCTGAGGTTTTCTGCTTGCTGGAACTTTTTTTTCTTTTCTGGAAACACTTTCTGATCCAAGCTTCTCACTAACATTGAAGAGAACAATTTTATATGTTACATGTGATGACTTAAATACAAATCTCAGCAGATACCAATGACATGAGAGTGACAAGAAATGGAAGGAAACGTTGAGCATAAGAAAAAAGAAAACAGCTACCTCACAGAGGCATACGTAGAAATGAGACATTTCTAGAGCAACAGTTGGTTCTGGTGATTATAAATGTTCTTCCTTCTAGACTGACTAATAAATAGCATTATCAATTAATCATACCTTTTGAAACTCAGAGTCTCAGCATTGTTGAGTACAACTCTTACTATTAACCCTTTGAGGTCAAGCAGTTGTAGTTATATCCTGACTTCTGTTTGTCATATGGAAAAGCAAATTATTTTCTCTAATCTGTCATCTTTTCTAGTCAGTTTAGTAGATTTATATCTTAATATGCCAGTTTCATCTCTACAGACTGAGTGAAACAAAGAATTCATCTATGGACTTTAAAGTACTCATTAGGACTTTAATTCCTATTGGATATTGTTTTTAATAACAGAGGAGTTAAAATGAGGAGTTAACAGGAAGGGCTTCAATGAAAAATAAGACATGCCCAGAAAAAGGAGACAAAGGACAAAGTGGAGCCTACAGAAGTCATAAAAGTGGGATATGAAGTATGTGTATGTCTTTAAGAATATGTAAGAGCTTGAAAAATACATGCCCTTGAAAGAGTGGCTGGCTATCAGCTCATAATGAAAGCAGGGAGGGACAATTATTTCTTAGAGGAATAACATTGAAGGGCTAAAGATACAAAGAAAACTACCTTATAAAATACATGTTTTATTTCTGATTGGTTGGCGAAGTGTTTTGTGATGCTTCTTTATTTTTTATTTATTTACTTACTGGTCCTGAGGCTTGAACTCAGAACCTGGGCTCTGTCCCTGTGCCCCTTTGTGCTCAAGGCTAGTGCTCAAGTGGTAACTTGAGCCACAGTGCCACTTATGGCTTTTTCTGAGTAGTTTATGGGAGATACGAATCTCACTGACTTTTCTGCCCAAGATGGCTTCAAACTTTGATCTTCAGATTTCAGCCTCCTGAGTAGCTAAGATTATAGGCATGAGCCACCAGCACCTGGTTTATTTGGTGATAACTTATCAAATAATCCACTAATATTTTGGACACTTTTTTATGTGGATGTTGTATTTTAATTTGAAAGGGAAATGGTAACAAAAGTCAAGTATTTGGCTTTTATCTGACTACATTCTGTATTTTGAGCATATGTCAGATTATCTATATCCCTTTCTTTTGGTCTCTTCCCTGCCAGACTTCAGCCTCCTACGTAGCTAGGATTATAGGCATGAGCCACAGGTGCCAGAGCTGGCTTCAAACTGTGATCCTCACATCTCAGCCTCCTGAGTAGTTATGATTCCAGGCATGAGCCACCAGTGCCCAATTTGCATTTGTCTTTCTAAAGAGATCTGATGCTTTTCTTCTAGTTCAAGTCAGTTCAAGAAGCATTTATTGAATATTTGAATTCACAGGTCACAAAAGATGCCATGAAGTTTGAAATCTAGCTGGGAGATGTAATTGGGTTAGGGGAGGTTAGGATGATAGTCAAGGTATTCATGTGGTGTCACTATGAAAATGTTCAACCCCTTGCCCATGTAATTGTAACCCCTCTGTACAGTATTTTCACAATAAATTAAAAAAAGAGAAAATGTTCAACCTGGAGTAACAAGGGAGTAAGAGAAGGCTTTGATTAGATGATTTTTGAACCAGTGAACTAATTCACACCCAACTCAGAATTTCCTAATTTAGGAAAAGGCATTTCAGACACAGGCAAAACAGCATGCTTCTTGCAAGCACACACACATACGCACTCACACACACACATCTTTCACTACTGGTACTCAAATGCTACAAGTAGCTCAGTATTGCTGAGTTATAAATTCCTATGTTATGAGCAGAAATTATAAGAGAGGGACTTCCTTGAAACTTCAGAAGACTGTCAGAGAAGACGATGCTATCCTCCATTTCCTATTCAGAAAAGTAAAAGCTAATTAAACTGTACCTTCAAATCCAATAGTAAACTGTCAAGCAAATGTACAGAAATCAAAAGGTTCTAATATTTTTAAGAGCAGTATGTTGATACCTTATAATAGCAAATGTATTTTTTAAAAATCTTTTCCTAACATTCTTTTCTTCTTGTGGTATACTAAGCTCTTATTTCTCAAGCAAACAATAACAGCATCTGTAGTTAACATCTGTGAAGCCTTACTGGATTAGAGACAGTATGGTCAGCCTATTATATACACTATTATCTCATCGGATTCTCTCAACAGAGTGTGGGAAAACTATTACTATCACCATCATTATTATTATTGATGATTCTTTAAAAAAATCTGGGTTCAGAGAGCTTAGCTAGCCATATCCCAAGTCACACAGTTTGTATTTGATGTAGCGTGACCTGGCCTACTGGACAGACCAGTGAAAGAGCCTGATATCTTTGCCACCCAGTGCCACCCTTAGGATACAGCAAAGCAGATCTGTTTGACAAGAACCCCTGCTCTTTTGACTTCGATTCACTAATATACTTGGTCAATATTTCTGAGTACCTACTGAGTGCCAGCTCTGGCTGGACATTGATGGTCAAACCTATAGGAGGTACCCCTTTGAGCATGGATTTATTATTGTAAGCAACTGGTTACCATAAAACATGATAAAGCTTGTGACCAGGATGGCCTGAATAAATAGGAGAAGTCTGATCTGGTGGAGAGAGCAACAGAGTTTGGAAATTTGGGGCATCCTGTCTGGGAAAGTAAGAATTGGAAGTGTTGGAAGTGAACTGAAGTGAAAAGAAGAGAGTTTCATGCGTGGTAGGTGCTGAGAGGTGCTGCCACACACAGAGGCCCCCTTGGGCAAGATGTCCCAGGTCCCAGAAGGGCTGCCAGCCCTTCCAGGCATTGCTTCCCCAAGACCACACCTTTCCCCATATCCAGACCAAGGTCACACCCTTCCTCTCACTACTCTCAGGCCAAGGTCACGCCCTTCCCCTCCTCCCCCTCAAGCTGACCAGCTCCAATGGGCATCTCAGGTTCTGAGCACGCTGCTGCTTTGTTGGCTGGCGCTGCCTGGCTTGCATCTCAGCCTGATGTTTCTGTCTTCCCAACCCTACTTCCTCCCCCTCCTTTGCATGGGTGTTGACTCAGAATCTGTCCCTGGTAAACATCCGGAACATGGAACTCTGCCTCAGTATGTTTCCTGGAGAACCCAAACTGTGCTACAGCAAGACAAAGATAGCGAAAGGCCCTTAGGAAGGCTGTGGATTGAGGGAGATGGGCTGAAGAGGAGGACGAGGGTCAGGTCACGGAGTTGTGGCCAGTAAGGATTTCTCCCTTTAGACCATGGCCAGTAGGAAGCTGTGGTATCGTCTGACACAGGAAGGACAAGATGAGATTGTCATATGTAAAATATCGCTCTTCCTACAGTGTGGACATAGTGAATTACCAATGTGCTTGGAAAACACCAAACATGTATCTTTCAAAGAGAATAATGGGGGGAAGGGTATATGAACAAAGTATATTCTGTGCATGTATGAACATGTCCTATTAGACTATGTGCTGTTAAAAAAAGACCTGTTTTTTCTTATATATTAAAAGTAAAATAAAACCATTGGACTGTGTTTTCTGTTTGTAAATTGTTGCTTTTCAGTCCTTATCAATAACAGCGACTAGATTTGTTTGGTGGTTTTCATAGCTTCAATCCTATGAGATGTTTTCTAGTATTAGATTTTTGAGATACCATAGGAAGTAGTGCTATGTGAAAACTTGCCAAGTTATTTGTCTAAGAGAAGTCACTAGAGATTTGGTCTCCAGAAACAACGTCAAATGAAGGACCTATCTTCCTGTCAATCATACATCTGTGGTTCTATTCCTATGTCTAGTTTTCTTCTTAACCTTCAGATATATGCAACAAACAGTAGTTGTATTATCAGAGGTCATTTAGATAAAGAACTTGATAGGATAGATATCGATTGTTTAAAAAACAATCTGTTTGTTGAAGCTGGAAGCTGGTAGGTCACACCTGTAATCCTTGCTACTCAGGAGACTGAGAGCTGAGGATCATGGCTCAAAGCCAACCCAGGGCAGAAAAGTTCATGAGATTCTTCTCTGTAATCATGGGAAAAAAAAAAAAGCCAGAAGTGGAGTTGTGGCTCTTTGTGGTAGAGTGCTAGCCTTGAACAAAAAAACTCAGGGACTGTATCCAAACCCTGAGTTCAAGTCCCAGGACTGGCACACACACATATGTATGGGTGCACCTGCAGCGTGCACACGTGTGCACACACACACACACACACACACACACATACACACACACACACCCATTGTTGAGGCTGAGGTATACTTGAAATAGTACAAATAATACAAGTAGTATTTAAAGCGTGCATTTTTGATGTAAAACTGTTGTAACAATCAAGATGGATAAATATATCCAGCACCCCCAAAACTTTATTGTCTCTTTGTCACCCCTCCCCCCTTGCTTTCTTGACCTCTTCCCTATGCATCCATGGAACCACTTTCTGTTGTGATGGATTACATTGAGTAGAACTTTATATAACATAAGCATCAGAGGTGTACTACTTTATATCTTTCAATTACTTTGAAAACTAGATTAAGATATGAGCAATTGCATAGTATTTGATATTAGTTACCGAACTTGTTACACAGAGAAAATCTTTGTATTCATTCATGTGTTCTGTATTATAAACACCATCAGCAAGAGATGAGGGCTAGCATTCCAAGTATAATTATATAGTTACATGTGCCCAATGATCCATTGTCTCTCAAGCTGAAATTTTGATCTAGTAACCAAAGCAATCTTTCTATGAAATTATAAGCCAAAACAAATGATCTGTGATGCTACCTTAACAAGCTTGTGTTTAACATAAAAGATTCTCTTTCCAAAATATGTGTTCAAATAGAAAAATTTAAGGTGAAAGGTGGTTTTTATTAAGAGAAGCTAGAAGAAGAGAGGTAATTGACTGAATTTTACTAATACAAAAAAATCCATTAAACTGTGGTCTGCCCATTCAACACACACACTAATGTCTCTCATTCTCTCTCTTCTTCCCTCTCTCCTCCTTCTCTCCTTTTCTTTCACCCACCTCTTCCATTCCCCTCTTCTCTCTCACACAAATACACTAACTCACACACACAAATAATACTATTCCTTTTCTGTGACACAAATTGCCTTTAGCAACTGTCTTATATGATCATTTTACATTGTTTTGTAAAAAAAAAAAAAAAAAAACCTTTTTTTTCTTGCGTCGCTAGAAAGGACAGAAATCACAGATAATTTAAAGATAATATCTGAATCATGGCACTATTCAATTGTGCCTGTGAAAATGTAAAGCCTAGGGTAGACCACAAAACCATATCACTTTTATTTATTCATTCATTTATGCCAATCCTGGGGTTTGAACTCAGGGCCTGGGCGCTGGCCCTGAGCTTTTCTGGCTCAAGATTAGTGCTCTACCACTTGAGCCACAGCTCCACTTCCAGCTTCTTCTGTGATTAATTGGAGATATGAGTCTCACAGACTTTCCTGCCTGGGCTGGCTTTGAACCACAATCCTCAGATCTCAGCCTCCTGAGTGGCTGGGATTACAGGCGTGAGCCACCAGTGCCTGGCTACATTTAATCACTTTTTAAGGCTGGTTTCACTCACAGGAGAGGCCCTCCTAGTGGATTTCTCAGCAGGCTAGGGTGGAGTTTTCTGGTCTCTGATCAGCATTCCTCTGGGCACAATGAAGAAGTCAATGCCCTCCCTGCCTTCCGCCCATCATACTTTTAATTTGATTATCATTTTTGTGAAACTCTTCATATCATATTTTCATATGTGCACTTTTAGATAGTAGCTCTTTTCTATTTTGTATTCTATTTTCTATTTCATATTGTTTTGGAGGATGCTCTTTTCTGTCTCTTCATTTCTGGCTGGCTATCTTGCATATTTAACTAGCATACCTCTTAACTCCCCAGTCTCACGGGGGGGGGGGGGGGGGGGGGAGCCTAGAACCATGTGCCTTACATGTAAACTTAAATGATAAATCCATGGCAGATTTAACTCCAGCCACTCTTGGATAGATAAGGTTGATACAATGTGTAATTTCCACCTCAGTGTCTCTACAAACCACAAGCCAAAGGTTTTTTTAAAATATGTATGAACTTGCATACATCACAGGAATGGAATCCTGTTATCTTGTACTGTCTGGGAATATTGTGACAGATCTGAGTTTTGCGTGGGTTAGAACTCAAGTTTTCTTTCTCTTGTCAAATGTTTTGTCTTGAGGTTTTCTTTTTTTTTTCTTTTTGTACTTATGATGATGTTTTAAAAGGCCTTTTCTGTGCATTGTATCTTAGATCTGATCATTTTTTAGAGGACTTTTAAAAATTTAAACCCTAAGTAAGGAAATGTGACAACCCCATTTATTTTGTTCCTCTGAGGGGGAGTGCTCACATGCAAATTTTCATCTACTGAGGAATGTTCTAGGATCCTTTGAAACTCCAATTGGAAGCCAGTTATAGAAGAATGAAATGAAGTCAATGTGCACAGCATAGCAATCTAAATAGTATATGGAGAATACTGATTTTATTCTAGACGCTTTACTATTAATTATACTTACTAGCAAAGAAATCTTTAAAAGAAAAAGAAAGAAAGCTGGGCTAGAAGTGTGGTTCAAATAATAATGCACTTGCCTAGAATGTTCAGGGTCTTATATTCCAACACATCAAAATAAACAATAAACAAAGAAATAAATAAAATGAAGTTGATAAGAGAAAGAAATGAGAGTGAAGTCTTCCTGGGATTTCTCCTTAGGATTTTCTCAGAGGTTATAGCTAAGAAACAGTAGAGCTTAATGTCAAGAGATAACAACAGAGTATAATGTTTAAGTAGCAGGTAGTCCAAGATAATGATATAGCTCGTGTCACGTTTTCTTTCAATACTTTGAAGAGAACTCCTGTGACTCTTTCCCACCAGCAACTGTGAAGGTCCCAGGCTTACTGTTGGCTGCTCCCTTCCCTTCTCTCCATCTAGGGGAGAGCTGGGGAGCCAGCATCTGCCTCCTGGAGCATGCGCTCAGTGCACGCATTCTCCTGTCAAATCCTTTTCTATTCCACCACACACTGATGGAGAGAAATAATTCTGGGTAGAAAGACGGATGTGTCAATGCCATCCATATAGCTTTGCTTAGCACATGGCACTCACTGGAGGGGTGGAAAATCAATTTAAACAATAAACAGGGAAAGCAGAGAAAGTAAATAAAATGTGGAAGGGCAGAGTCTACCCTCACCTGTGAGGTGGAAGTTTCTTGTGAGCCTCTCAAGAATGATGGTTTGGGGGCTGGGAAGGTGGCTCAGTGGTAGAGCGCTTGCCTTGCATGCATGAGGCCCTGGGTTCGATTCTTCAGCACCACATAAGCAAAAACAAGAAAGCCGGAAATGGCGTTGTGGCTCAAGTGGTAGAGCACTAGCCTTGAGCTGAAGAGCTGAGGGACAGCGCCCAGGCCCAGAGTTCAGGCCCCCGACCGGACCCAAAAAAAAAAAAAAAAGAATGATGGTTTATTGCAAATAAGGGAAACCATGGGACCTATGCTTCTTTGGGCCTGGCTTATTTCACTTAATATAATTTTTTCCAAGTCTTTCCATTTCTTAACAAATGGGGCAATATCATTCTTCATAATGGAGGCATAGAATATATATATATATATATATATATATATACTATATTATATTATATTATATTTTCTTGAACCATTCATCTACTGAGGGACATCTGGGCTGGTTTCATATCTTAGTTATGGTGAGTAATGCTTTGATAAACATAATTGGGCTGGTAGCTTTAGTATGGCCTTGTTTGTGATCATTTGGGTAACTAGTATACATCTAGGACAATCTTACAAGAAGCAAAGGTCAAAAGCTATGTACATATGACCATATAAGATGATGCTAAACAAAATGGACCCCAAGGTATGGATGGACACAAGAGGTTTTTTCTTTCTTTCTTTCTTTTTCCTTTTCTTTCTTTCTATTTTTTTATTGTGAAAATACTGTACAGAAGTGTTACAATTACATGGGCAAGATAATGAGTACATTTCTTATCAAGCATTGTTGCCTCCTCCTTTGTTTCTCCTTCCTATCCCTTCCCATCTACCCCATCATGGGGTCTGAACTCTGGGCCTGGGCGCTGTTCCTCAGCTATTCAGCTCAAGGCTAGCACTCTACCACTTGAGCCATAGTGTTACTTCTGGCTTTTTTTTCTGCCTATATGGTGCTAAGGAATTGAACCCAGGGCTTCATGCATGTGAGGCAAGCACTCTACCTCTGAGCCACCTTCCCAGCCCAAGAGGTTTTTTCTTTGTTGTTGTTTTTAATGTACTATGTTATTTTGTTGTTTCTTTTGTATGTTCTTCCTGCTATGATATAACCCTTGTTGTCACTGTATTTGATTCTGGTGCCCTGCATCTTGTATATACATTTCTCTGATTTGGGGAGGGGAAGGGGAATAACAAAAGCAAGGATATAGGATGACCCATTGTAACAATGAGATGTATAAGACACTATGTTGAAAACAACTTTCGGGGATGGGGAGGATTTGGAGAGGTGGGGAAGGAAGGGATAGTAAGGGAAAAACAAAGGAGGGGGAACAATGCTCAAGAGGAACTATACTCATTACCTTACTCATATAACTGTAACCCCTCTGTACAGTATCTTTACAATAAAAATATTAAAAAAGAATGATGGTTTATTATTAAATTTAATAATACTAGTTGTTTCTGGTGTGTGTGTGTGTGTGTGTGTGTGTGTGTGTGCGCGTGTGATAGTGCTTTTCCTGGGGCTTGAACTCAGAGCCTGGGCACTGTCCTTGAGCTCTTTTGGTCAAAGCTAGAGCTTTACCACTTGACTACACCTCCACTTCTGGCATTTTGGGTAGTTTAGTGGAAATAAGAGTTTTATAGACTTTCCTTCCTCAGCTGGCTTCAAAGAATGATCCTCAGATCTCAGCCACCTGAGGAATTAGGATTACAGGTGTGAGCCACTGACACATGGTTTATGGATGCTGAGCTTCTTTTGCTCAAGGCTAGTGCTCTACCACTTGAACAACAGCCCCACTTCCAACTTTTTCTGAGTAGTTTATTGGAGATAAGAGTCTTGTGGACTTTCCTGCCTGGGCTTGCTTCAAACCATGATCGTCAGGTCTCAGCCTCTTACGTAAGTAGGATTACAGGTGTGAACCACCAGTGCCCAGGGTTTATAGTTTTTAAATGGACAAAGAGTCTAGATAGACTCTATTATTCCAAAAATGGGGCATCATTTGTTAAATTTTAAAATAAACAACTTATACTCATTTTTATTCATATAAATTTCTCATTGTAAATTAGATCAATCAACTAGAATATTCATACATTATGTAGAATATAAATGGATTTCTTACACTAAATGTAATTTGTATTCATAGAAAACATCTGTCTTCATGTTAAGATATATGTACCATGTGTATGTCTTTATATCCTCAACCCCATCAACAGGTTGACAGTTAATCTGTGTGGATTAGTTTCGTCTCCAAGTTCAATGTACACTGAGTGAGCACAGACAGCATGTTACTTTTCTCTTTCCCTACAGCCCCTAACCTGATACTTTGTGAAATGGGTGCTATATGTGAAAGTGGGAGAAGTTATGAGTCCACAAGCCCTAGACTTCATGTTTTTGGAAACTGATGCACAGTACAAAGGGCCTGCGGATTCTTGGAAAGACACCCTTGTTCAGGAACCATAAGGAAGTTACTGACTTTTTCTGAGGTCTAGTTCTCTTTACAGAATAAGCACTTTCAACTGAGCACTCAGAGTGGAAGTCACTCACTAGCATTCACTCATGCCTATAATGCTAGCTAAGCAGGAGGCTGGGGTGTGAGGATCACAGTTTGAAGCCAGCCTGAGTGGAAAAGTCCATGAGACCCATAGATCCAACTAACCAGCAAAAAGCTGGAAGTAGAGCTGTGGTTTAAATGGTAGCGTATCCAAGTCTTGAGGGAAAAAGTGAAGGGATAGCACCCAGGCTCTGAGGTCAAGCCCCAATAATGGTACACATAGGAGGGAGAGGGAAGAGGAGGAGGAGGCAGAGGAAAGAAGGAAGAAGTAGAACCTTGGGATTCTTGCTAAGGTTAGAGATCGATGATGTAAAGTAGTTTTCACAGGGCTGGCCATGGCTGTGAATTCATGATATGATTTGCAGTTTACAGAGGAAGGTGCCAGGTTATTGCTGTCAGTGCTCAGGAGCCCTCCCGAGGCTCATTTCATGGCAGATTTCAACTCTGACTTTGTCCGTGTCTAAACTAGGCATTTCTCACTTCCTATGTTTGCTCCCTTTTAGAAAGGCTGCCGTCATGGAAGAAAAGGTTCAAGATGCATTGCATTCAGGAGTTCACATGTTGAACCAGAACCCCTTTGTACAACTGCTTAATGATCATTTCATGAAGAAAAACAAAGGAAAGACCCAGACAAAGGCAAGTGAGGGAGAGGCAAAAATGAAGGGAGAATACCATCATTGTAAACCGAAGTAAACCTTGAAGACACAGATCTTGTATGTGATGTTGTGTGCAGTCACGCTTCTCACTGTAATTACAACATATTGGGGAATTGGGCGTGGGAAGTGTTGGGTGCATGGGACATGTATTAATGGTAGTTACAGAGGCCCTCATGTTTTGGTATCCTCATCTGATTGTAGTCCTAGACAGACAGACAGACAAAGAGGAGAGAAAGAGAGAGAGGAGAGATACCCACCTGATGATTAGCAGGAGGGAAGGCAGAGAGGACAAGGAGAGGAGACAATGAGATTAATGGAAGCAGTTCTTAGGATCCTCTGCACTGTCCACAGCCCTGGGCATAGTGGAGTGTGGACGGAGATGGTGAAGACAATAAAGTCTATTAAGGGTCTGAGGTTGAATATAGAAGTAGTCCCAAGATCACCTTCACTTCTACTGAGAAGTTCCTTCACCTGCAGAACAAGTGTATTGAGCTAAACAATCTCTGTGATACTGGGTTTGGAGCTGGGCATGGATGAGTAGAGAATGTGGAGAGATATGATGATAAATCTATTCATTCATTTGAACAGTTCTGCTAAATATTCAGGAGGCTAAGATCTGAAGATCGTAGCCAGCCTGGGCAAGAAAGTCTGTGACACTCTCATCTTCAATTAACCACCAAAAAAGCAGGAAGTGGAGCTGTGGCTCAACTGAGCATAGGACAGAACCCAGGCTTTGTCCTGAGTTCAAGCCTCAGGACCAGTGTGCGGGTACATGTGCACACACACACACACACACACACACACACACACACACCACAAACACAAACCAGTTCCTGTGATGCTCACTATTTTGATCACAGTCATAAATCAAGTGGTGGTAACAAACAGCGCATAATCAAATCAACCATTTCATATATAGTGTGTTTTAGGTGTTGATAAGAACTATGAAAAAGTTGGGAAGAGGGGGAACCTAGGGTTAAGTGGGGAACAGAGTAGTTTGAAACTTGGGCAGATTCCTTTCCGTGTGTGTATGAGAGCTGAAAGAATTGTGCATGTGTGTGTGTGCATGTGCATGCATGCATGCATGTGTGTGTGTGTGTGTGTGTGTGTGTTGATGGGGTTTACCTGGTGCCAAGCCCTGCACCAAGAAAGACTGACCCATTTGAGGACAGAACACAGGTAAAATTAACCACTGGTAACTCATCATATACATTGCAGGGAGATAGCTGCATGGTGAATTATCTGTGGAAAACAGACCTGCTGGGACCAAGGTTTCCATGGGAAGAACTTCACGTTTCTTATACAATCGGGAGACCACTGGAAGACAGATAAAGGGCTTGATTCTATCTATCTATCTGTCTGTCTGTCTGTCTGTCTGTCTGTCTGTCTGTCTAAAAAACGACAGCTTCACTTTGGTTGGCTGTGTAAACAAATAGAAGGCAAAAGCATAAACAAGGGGAAGTTGGTAAAGGTCAGTGGGTTTTAAAAGAGACTCAAGGTTAGATCAATATTGAAAATGCTTTTGTCATCTACCCGTCATTACTAGGGTAGTTTACTTATACAGAGAAAAGGTTTATTTGTGTTCATGGTTGTAGAGTTTCCAGCAAGAGATTCCGTTACTCTGGGGCTCTGGCGAGATAGAACGTCATAGAAGGAGCACAGCAGAGCCAGACAGACACCTGAGCACATGTTCCAAGACGACAGACAGGTACCACTGGCAACAGTGCAGCACGGGGTCAGGCTACTCTGCTGAGATCCACATCCACCAGTCTTTTCACATATTCTTAGTTACAACATATTCCAATGCGGGGAGCCGAGAGTTGCTAATATGACAATAACACCCCATCCAAGCCAGCCAAGATCTCACTTGTACCAGGAGGCGGACAGAGAGTGAGTGTGCATAAGAAGCTCCTAGAAATCACCTCACACTTCTCACAAGAGCACCACATACCCACAGCCCTTAACTTCACTGGTTACAAAAAGAGCAAATCCTGTCAGCTAGACAATGCAGGCTGACTTTGATGTCTCCCCCTCTGTCCCTTGGTTACCAACCTTTGCTTTCATAACCCACAAGATTGCACAACCCCAAACCTCCTCACACTTACAAAATAGTGTCACCGCTGACCCTGACTTCAATGTTTGATTTTTTTTTTTTTTTACTCCCTCTGACCTTAGATGATATACAACCCTCTTGGCAGACCTTGGACTTCAGCTTCTCCCTGTGACTTCTAGCTAACTGAGCTGAGCCATTCTGACTTGTATATTTCCTGATGGTGGTGAGATTCTGGGCTGGAAAGGCTGTCTGTCTGTCTTGAGTAGTAGGGCGGTTACACAGTCGTGCGCCAATTTCAACATTTATAAAACTACCCTCTGTAGCTACTTTTTCTTTTCCATTTCCTGGAGCTCATTTTGATAAATAAGATTTTGTATAATCAGAGGCACATAGCCATTGCACCTTTGTGTTCCTCTCCTAAGAGTATGTAGCTACTTTTGTTTTGTTTTGTTAAATAAAACACCTTACTTTTATTTTAAGCAGGTGTGGTGGCTCGTGCCTATAATCCTAGCTACTCAGGAAGCTCAGATCTGAGGATCATAGTTTAGAACCAACTTGGGGAAGACAAATCTGAGCAATGCTTATTTTGTTCTGGCAAAAAGCCAGAATTGAGCAAAGGAAGGGATGACACTGTCCAAAAAGAAATGAACTCATTGTCTGATTTATATAACTGTAGCCCCTCTGTACATCATCTTTATAGTAACAATAATTTTTTTAGCTTGAACTAGAGATATGGCTCAAGTGGTAGAGTGCCACTTGAATGGAAAATCAAGAACATGAGACCCTGAGTTCAAGGCCCAATACTGGAACATGTGTGTGCATGCACACCCATAACACACTTGCACACACACAAAGATACTTCTGGCAAGGGAGATTTAATCTCTGCTATTTCCTTTGCTGTATTCAATGTTTCTCACTTGTTTTCTTGAAACATTCTCTTCCCTTGGGAGCTTTAAAACCATGCCTTACTTCTTCAAGAGGTCTTCTCTGTCTTTCATGAATTTACTCCTCTTTTTTTTGTGTGTGTGTGTATTGGTTGCTGGGGTTTGAATTTAGGGCTGAACACTGTCCCTGAGATTATTGCTCAAGGCTAGTGCTCTACTACTTAAGCCACAGATGCACTTAGAACTCTTTGGAAGTTCATTGGCAGTAAGAGTCTCATGGGCTTTTCTGCCTGGGCTGGGTTTGCATTGTGATCCTCTCAACCTCCTGAGGAACTAGGATTCAGGTATGAACTACCAGCAAGTCAGCTTGCTTAGTTTTTTGCTCATGCCTGGAATTCTCTCACGTGAGCTACAACTCAACTGCCAACATTTTCCTGGTTGAGGGTAAAAGTCTCTTAAATATGTCTGCCCAGGCTGGCTTCACAACTGCAATCCTCAGATCTCAACCTCCTGACTAAAAAGCCAAGGGATAGCACTCAGGCCTTGAGGTCAGGTGTTAATATTGGCATAAAGCAAACAAACAAACAAAATTCTATCCATTGTTGGCCACCAGTAGCTCATGTCTATAATGTTAGCTACTCAGGAGGCTGAGATCTGAAGATCATGGTATAAAACCAGCCTGCCCATGAGACTCTTTTCTCCAGTTAACCACTCAAAAACCAGGAGTAGAGCTGTGGCTCATGTGATAGAGTGCTAGCCTTGAGTAAAAGAGCTCAGGGACAGTGCCCAAGCCCTGAGTTCAAGCCTCACAATTGATCAAAAGATAAAAACAATTTTTAAATCCATCCATTAGTTCTGATAGAAGATTGGTTCCTTCTAGGACTCCATGAACTAAATACCTATTATACTCCACTGTTTAAAGATAAAAAGTCTGCATATGTTCAGTACAGATGCAATTTCACTTTTACGTATTTTTGATTCCTCATTGGATATTCTCATTGGTATGGAACACACTGATACAAAGGAAGGTCTGTGTATTATAATTCATGGAACTTAACTTATTGCCTGCAAGATTCACTAAAAATCAAACCACTGTTTGTGCAAGGCCTTGCTCTGTTAATTTAAGATAATTGTCTTTGTAAACTGTGGTTTTTAATCAATAACATGATTAGGTACACTTCAAAAGATTGAAGGCTTCAATAGAAAGGAGTAAATCATGGTTGTGCTGATAAATATGGAAGCAATACAAGGCAGTGTCTTTATTCTCTCTTGCATTTTCTAGGGCCTTCTTTTTATCTGGAATTCTATGTTGGACTAGAAAGTTTAAATAGAAAACATTTCTCCTTTGTCTTTTTTTTTTTGTCAGTCCTGGGGCTTGAACTCTGGGCCTAGGCACTGTCCCTCAGTTCTTCAGCTTAAGATGAGTGCTCTACCACTTGAGCCACAGCACCATTTCCAGTTTTCCAGTGGTTTATTGGAGATAAGAGTATCACAGACTTTCCTGCCCTGGCTAGCTTTGAACCGTGATCCTCAGATCTCGGCCTCCTGAGTAGCTAGGATTACAGGCATGCGCTACCAGCTCCCGGCTGTATCAGTTTCTTAGAGCTACTATAATAAGCCACTCCAAACTTAGGCAACCCCATTTATCCCTATCCTTGTGTAGTTTAGAAGTCTCAAATGGTATGTATTTGCTTATTTCTTGTTCATTTTTGAAGCAAGGTCTGGCTGTGTAACCCAAGCTGGCCTCGAACTCCTGGACCAATCCTCCTGCCTCCCTCTCCCGAGTGCTGAACCACACTGGGTTCCAAACTATGTTTTTTTCTGCGGTTGAAGTCAAGCTGACGGAAGGCCTGCTCCCTCCTGAAGGATGCAGGGGAGGATCTGTTTCCTGTCTTTTCCTGCTTTAGAAGCCACCTGCATTCTTAGACCATGACACCTTCCTCACACCAGTCTAACCTCTTGCTGTCACAATCATTCCTCTTCGCTGACCTATCCTTCTTCTTCCTCTGTCTTGAAAAGCCCCTGTGATTACATGGGGCTCACACAGACCAATCCAGTGAATCTCCATGTGTCAGGATTCTTCCCTTAATCTCACTAGCCAAGTTCCTTTGCTTGAAAGCCTTGGATTGTATTCAAAGGACTTAGGGAATTACATGGTGACCTCTTTGATGGTGGATGGGGCACTCCATCTACCATATTCTTATTGATTTGCCTAGTTTTCTTTTCCCTTCCTCCTCTTCTTCTTTCTTCTTTTTCCCCTCTCTTTTCTTGTTCTGGTTCTTTGTGCTCATCCTGGTTCTTGAACTCTGGCCCGGGTGCTGTCCCTGCATTTTGTGCTCAAGGCTAGTGCTCTATCACTTGAGCATATCTCCACTTCTGGCTTTTGGGGTATAATTGGAGATGAGTCTCACCAGCTTTCCTGCCTAGGCTTGCTTTGAACCACAATCCTCAGATCTCAACCTCCTGAGTAGATGGGATTACAATTATAAACCATCAACACCTGATTGACTGGCTTAATTTTTTTTATCCTTAGTGCATCTATTTTGTGTGTCTGTTTATTTTAAAATTTTGAAATAAATAACATAAGATATTATAACAAGCAATGGAGTTTGAATATGTTTCAAAATCATTCAGTCTATGCATTGAACATTACCTCTTTTTTGACCCTGAGCATAGTCAAAGCTGAAGGGAGACAGGACTCAAATTCTTGCTCATGGAGTAGCAAGGAGCCAGCTCAGCCCTGTGGGCTCCAACTCCCTGTCATAGAGAAGGTGTAGATGCTTTGGGTAAGGCAATAGCAGGGAAGATCCAATATTAGCAGATCCTCAAGGCTCATTAATATCACCCTAGGTTTCTGCCATTTATTTTAGATCCTGGGCTTCCAACTTTCCCTTTTGAGACCTATCCATTATCTTTCAAATGAATTTCTTTAATGTTTAATTCCATCATTGTTGTGTTCCCAAACAGACTCCATTGCTACAGTTTCCAAAACTATTTTAAAGTAATTTTAAGCAATTGTCTGTCACCTTGGAGGAGGGTTATATCATCATTGTGTGCTGTTAATTGGGCATAAAACAATGAATCACAGTAAGCCAGGCATCTGTGTCTCACACTTGTGAGCCTAGCTACTCAGGAGTCTGAAATCTGGGGATCACAATTCAAAGCCAACTCAAGCAGAAAAGCCTATGAGATAAATAATAAATCAGCAAAAAGTCAGACTGGAGATGTGGCTTAAATGGTTGAGTGCCAGTCATGAGCAGAAAAAGTTAAGCAAAAGTGCAATTCTCTGGGTTCAAACACTGGTACTACCCCTCCAATCATAATCACAGTAACAGAGCACATATTTATTAATCTAAGCTTTTAACTCCATGTGTAGATAGGACCTACCCCTTGATAAATGATCCCTAACAATGGCTATGAGACCTCCATTACCTTTTGATCATCAAAGAACGTTATATTTTGTTTAGGAATTAAACTTGTTTTAACTGATCATAGCAACAACCAAAACATTTGATCAACTGGAATACTCCATCCCCTTTCACCATGAGCTAAACAGAAATATACTGAATAGGGCTGGGAATGTGGCTTAGTGGTAGAGTGCTTGACTAGCATGCATGAAGCCCTGGTTCAATTCCTCAGTACTACATACACAGACAAGGCCAGAAGTGGCGCTGTGGCTCAAGTGATAGAGCGCTAGACTTGCAAAAGCTCAGGGACAGTGTCCAGACCCTGAGTTCAAGACCAGGACTGGCAAATATATACTAAATAGCACTGCCATATATTGCACAAGTTAATTTCCTTAATGCCTAAGAGTTGGGTATTGCAGGAGCTCTTGAAAAAACATCATACTTGAAATATGTTCCATATTCAAGCCAACAGAATGTTTGTGTTTAGGCCCCCTTGGATGAGTAATATTTTGCCCCATAATACTTTCTGAATGCCTGCCATGTGCTCGCCTTTTTACAAGGGGCTGAGTACAAAGATGAATAAGGCTCCTGGCTCCTTGTACAATGCCTGGCAGTAACAAGAGGCACTCAATGAATGCCTTCTGAATTAATGACATAATCCCTGCCTCTAAGGAGCTCTCTCCTGTGGGAAACAGAGACACCTAATTGGGGCATATCGTGTGCCCAAAATAGTGAGTTCAAGTGGGGGTGGCAGAGGAGAGGAGCTGCCGGCATGTTTCAGATGCTTGCCTGAGCTCCTAGCATGGTGTCAAGGGCACACTGTCCTGTCCAATGACACCTCTTGGCTGAGGAGGAACTGTTATGCAGGGCCTGTCCTTCCAGGCTTTCACTGGAATGCCTGTGACTCTGTCTTTGAACTCCTATTAATAGGCCTCCTCGGCCCTTCAGCTGACTGCATCTTCACATCAAACAACCCGAATCCCCAACAATGACTTCTTGGCTCAAAGCCAAGGCTCAAGCATCAAAGCCATGTTCCTTGCAAATCAGGTCCTCGTGATGATAAAGAAAGGTACCAGGATTCCAAACCAATTATCCCAGGGTGAAAGGCATGTTCTTCAAGGACGTCCTGGGCTTTATTTTTTTTTTTTTTTAAGGGAAAACAAAACAGAAACATTGCTGGTGTGAGGCCTCAAGTGTCAACAGTGGACACAGCTAAAAGATGAACGGCATAACCAGGAAACAGTGAAGAAATCATGGAGCTCCAAGCAAATGCAGGCTTAGGCACATTCATAAAGTTTCTGATTTGAGCCCCTCCAGCAAAGCTACTCATTTTGTCTTGATCTGTATAATGGGATAAAGCATGTGCTTCTAAATTCAGATCTCAGAGTGGGCCTTAGTGAGGTAATCTCAGTCAAATCCTTTTCGAAGCCTCTGTTTCCATGTTTGTAAAATAAGCAGTATTGAGCCCCACCTTAAGTCTGTTTTATGAAAAGCAATAGCATGTGAAGAGTCCGGTGAACTGGAGCTACTATCATTCATTCAAACTACTATGCTAAGTGCCATTTGAACACTGTATAAAAGTTGTTTTAGCTCTTCATCTCAACCCTGTGGAATAGATAATTTTACCCCATTAATAGAGGAGTGAAGTGAGACTCGGTTGATTGCTCACTAAATATTCACGGTAGTGAGACAGAGAGGATTTGAACCTAGGGTTGCTTTCCTCTGCGGCAAAGCTCTTATGCACCCTGTGATGTTTCTCTCTGACAGCACTGGCCCTGGTGTTGGCTTTCCTGCTCCTGCCTAGCTTCCCACAGACCCCAGAGTCTATGCAGTGACTCCAGCCAGCTGGACAGGACAGTCATCCTCATGACTCACCTGATGCCCTAGCCAGGCTGCTGGATGGGCTGAGCTCCCGTCCTGGACACACAGCAAGGAACCTGCACAGGGATCCTCATAGAGCAAGCTCCCTCAGAAACAAGAAGTGGTTTTACTCAACACTGTGTGCAATCCACCGCCAAACCAGGAGTTAAAATATACTGGAATAAAGAATGACTTAGAGGGGCTGCAGGTTTGTATGTAAGGCCCAGTCACAAATCATGAGCTATGTCATTTTAATCCCTTGTATTCTGAGTTAATGTGAGTGACTAGAGTTTCTAGGTTTCACTTCAGTCTCTCTCCCTCTCTCTCTCTCTCTCTCTTTCTCTCTCTCTCTCTCTCTCTCTCTCTCTCTCTCTCTCTCTCTCTCTCTCTCTCTTTTCTTCTCTTTGCTGCTTCCTAATAGGTGCATTACCAGAAGTCTTGGCCATCTTCCTGACCTAGCAGCAGATCAGACATGAGAACATGAGAAGAGAAAACAGGGATTAGAATACATCAGCCTTCTCTCCCCGCTTTTTACTAGAGTCTAGGCAGCAGCTGAGTGGCTACTTTCCCCTTTTCCATGGGGCTTTGGAGACACCAGAGTCCTTAGGTGTCTTCCTTAACCTGGCCTACACATCTGCACTGTGTTTGAGTCTCTTCAGTGAACCTTCCAAGTTGCTTCTATTTCTTGCTTAGATCCTGACCTGGGCAGTATACAATAGTGCTCCAGACTAAAAAGCACTTTCTAGAAAAATATAGGTCATCGAATTCAAATTTTGTTTCTTATTATTTAGCTACCTACCACAATCAATACTCCATTCTGAAATTGATCAGTCTTCCCTAGGTTATATCTTTTGTGATAATCCAAACATTAAAAATAAAACAAAACTAAAAACAACCGGAGCAAATAATCATTCTGTAATGAATAATTGTCCCCACATTTATTAATGAGGGAATCATGAAAAAGCTGAATAGTGGCCAGAACAGAGAAGCGTCCAATCAAAATTCAACGCTCCATCCACAGTGAACAAGTGGTAAGTATAGAGAGGGAGATGTGGTTTTGTGCCGATGGAAAGAGATGAGTGTGTATCTGTCCATACACACATATTCATACATGGCATGTTTTAGTGACAAGACTCTGTCATTCACTCCCACAAGCATCTGTTACAGCAATTCATTCTATTTCTGCTATTACTATCTCACACTCATTGTAAAACTCATTTGATCATTTGCAGTTTTACAAAATAGAAGTCTTGGTCTGTTTATAATTCCTCCTTTAAAAGACTGCTTTTATTTTGACAAAGATAAAAATTTCCCAATATATTAAAACAATACTTTTGTGATGTTATAACTCAGGAGACTGAGTCAGGAGGATTATAAGTTCAAGGCTAGCCTAAGGTAGAGAAACTCTGTTGTATAAATGCATGCATACATACATACATACACCTACATACATATGTACCTACATACATGCATGCTAAGTTCTTGTACCCTGAGGAGTGAACTTCTGGAAAGCTTTCAGGAAAAACAAAATGAATGCTCATTTTTGTGTTATATGACATGAAAATGATTATTTGTTTTGTTATGTATACAAAACTGTATCTAGTTATATACGTAACTATATATGCACATATATAGTTTTAAAGGCTTAGCTGGGCACCAGTGGTTCGCAGCTGTAATCTAAGCTATTCAGGAAGCTGAGATCTGAGGATCACAGTTATGAAGCCAGCCTGGGTAGACAAATCAGAGACACTCATTTACTTCAATTTACAGCAAAGAGCTGGAAGTAGAGGTTTGCTTCACGTGGTCAGGAACCAAAGCTAAGCAGGAGCATGAAGCACTGACATCAAGCCCCAGTGCCAGCACACATACAAAAAGTAAATGCAAACATAAATACACATATACTTCAATGTGACTGAATTGAGGTACAGGTCATGCTTCATCACGGTAAATGTGTTGCAATGGTGACCATGAGATCTGTACCCTTTCTAAGCTTATAGGCCAGGAGATACAATAAGAAAAACGTGTCCAGTTAGTATTAACAGTAATGAATAAAATCTTGGATTATGTCTAAAAATACCAAGTGCTTTCTATAAATTCATCTTTCTAGGAGCTTACATGTAAGTTGTTTGAAGAAATGAGATCTCAAAAATCTCAGATGTGGGACTTTGAAGTTATCATTAGTATGTCTGTAATTCAAGTGGCAATAAAAGAAGCCCTAGGCCAGGTTCTGATTGGTCCTTATGTGTGTGTGTGTGTGTGTGTGTGTGTGTGTGTCTGCACGCATGCACGCGTATGCATGCTGGTACTGGAGAATGAACTCTGGACCTGGTGCTTTGTCACTTGAATTCCGGCTTTTTGTTGGCCAATTAGACATACAAATCAATCCTCAGATTTCAGTGTGTGTCTGGCTTGGATCAGTTCTTTCAAAAAGGGCTAAGATTTCAAGAGAATTCTTGAACTTCACCTCGATGGCAGTGTGTAGGAATCAAAACATATGAAAATGTTTAAATAAAAATGTACTGACTTAAAAAAAAGAAACCACTTACACTATTAATAAATAAATAAGTACTTAATAATGATTTAAATTGCATAGTCAACCATCATCAGCTATCTCATACAGGTAAGCTGTATTAGGATTCTTTGGTTGTAAGCAACAGGAAATATTTTGAGTATATGTAAATAAAAAGAAATTTTAGCAGAAAGATATATGGAGTGGCTCCTTTAAGCTTGAAAATCAAGACGTTAGGAACAACTGACAAGCTCTTCAAAGTTTTGCCCTCAGGCTGAAAATGGTTTTTGACCTTGAGTCACCTTGTTCAAGACTCAAATCCTAGGAGAATTGACTTGGCCTGGCTTGGGTTCCAGGCACACTGCTGGGCCACGCGGGTTGGTTCACTTGATTGGCAGTCCTGGCATGTGGGATGAAGAAAGATGCTATGCCAAAGGAAAAGTGTGATGCTAAAACCAGGAGAAGGGTGAAGAGACTCTGGCCTGGCAAAAAGAATAGATGCCAAAGTACATTATATGCATGCATGGAAACAGCACAATGAAAATCTTTTGTATACTTAATTTATACTAATATTAATGATGAGGATAAATAAATCAGTCTTTGCCAGTTTTGTTTACTTCTGAACTTCTAAAACATATATATATATATATGTGTGTGTGTGTGTGTGTGTGTATATATCTCATAAATGGATAGATACATAGGTAAGTAGGTAGATAGATAGATAGATAGATAGATAGAATAGGGGTTTAAACTTAAGGCCTCACAGTAGCTTGGCAGACATTGCTACCACCTGAGCATGTTCCAAGTTCTGTAAGCTTAAATTAATTGTACATAACTTACTAGCATATTCACCAATATACTGAATTGGATATCTCTTCTACTGAAATAGAATTCCTAAAAGGGAAGGGGCCCTTGTCACTTTTTCTCACTGATACACTTTTGGCTTTAAGTAAATATTTGATGAATGAATGGAAAATAAAAAAATAAAACCAAAGACCCGTGGCTCACACTGTAATCCCAGCTAATCAGAAGTCTGAGATCTGAGGATTGAGGATTGAAACCAACATGAGTGGAAAAATTGGTTTGACTCTTATCGCCAGGTAACCAGCAAAACACCAGAAGTAGAGGTATGGTTCAACTGGTAGAACACCAGCCTTGAATAGAAAAAGAAAAAAACCAAATGAGAGGATAAGACCCTGAATTTAGGTTCCAATACCAGCGTAAAAGAAAGAAATATTTTAATAAAAGCCTATCATCACTGACCACTAATTGTGGAGAACAAATTAAAAGCTATTTAGAATGTTGAAAATGGAAGCTTTAGCATAGTATTTTTCCTGACTAAAATAGCTTAAAGAAAATATATTCTGTAAGACAACTATTTGTAGCATTCTCACAGGATTTGAACACTCAGGAAATCTATTCCATTTCAAGAATAATTCCAAAGTGGGTTCTAGTTGAAACCCTATCTCTCAAGCTCATGCACCCAAAGGTTATTTATAGTGTGCCATGCAATTTGACATGTTCTCTGGGCTGGGTGTATAGCTCAGTGGTAGAATGCTTGTTTAGTATATGCAAAGACTTGGGTTTTATAGTATAAATAAACAAAGATATTTTAAAATTATATAATATATTATTTTATAATATATTACGGTATATAGAATATATACCGTATTATATTATTATATAATAATATATTATATCTGATTCAGTTTAATTCTTATTAAAAGTCAGAGTCTGTGGTGCCAACATTTCAAAGATTAGTTAACCTTTTGAGAATTGTGCATAGAAAATGCAAGAGGTGCTGGGTGCTGATGGCTCACCCTGTAATCCTAGCTACTGAGGAGGCTGAGATTTGAGGATCAAAATTCAAAACAAGCCCAGGCAAGAAAGTCTGTGAGACTCTTATCTACAATTAAGCACCAAAAATCTGGAAATGGTGCTGTGACTCAAGTGGTAGAACACTAGCCTTGAGCAAAAA
The DNA here is from genome assembly GCF_019054845.1 of Dipodomys spectabilis. Lineage (NCBI taxonomy): Eukaryota > Metazoa > Chordata > Mammalia > Rodentia > Heteromyidae > Dipodomys > Dipodomys spectabilis. The sequence continues at coordinate 10,035,979 of NW_024870679.1, read as the reverse complement.
TGGTCACGGACATCACCGAGACCCTAAGTTCAAGCCCCAGGACCAGTGTCAAATAAAAGAAAGAAACGAGAAGAGAGAAAAGAAAAGTAAAAGAAAATACAAGAGGTATCAGAGATTCAAAAAAGAACCAGAACAAAGAAAATTCTTTTTCCCAACTAGTTTCTATTCTGTCTCCAAAGGTAAAAATAGCACCTGAGTAGTTGGGGACTGTGTCCTTGTAAAAGTCACGAAGGGCTGGCTGGTGGTATGACTTTTTAAGAGTCCTAATATGTAATGAAAGGAGTGATAGAGGAAATAATGTTCATGTCTAAAGAACACCTAATTCAGTGGAAAGTAAGGTGACATTATTTCTTCATTACTACTATAATTATAAGCAAGAAAAGCAGAGCAAGATACTCTTTTAGAATACCTAATTACTAGTCAAATGTATACAATAATGTTACATATAAATTCTATTTTAGTACTTAGAGAGGCTGAGATTTGAGGATCAAGGTTTAAAGCCAGGTTAAGCAGGCAAATCCAAGACATTCTTGTGTCCAGTTAACCAGCAAAAAGCCAGAAGTGGAGGTATGGCTCAAGTGGTAGAGCCTCAGCCTTGAGCGAATAATAGCCAAGTAAGAGCATGAGACCATGAGTTCACACATATACACAAAAATGTGCATGCTACAGACTTCAATCACTTCCCCTGTGCTAAGCATTGTGCCAGGAAACCAGAGTCTATTGACAATGTCCCTGGTCCTCATAGAGCTTATAGTATAGTATAGTGATGCTTTGATGTAAAACAGCTACAGGAAGAACAAACCCACGGTGACTCAAGGCATGTAAGTGAAATGTAGCACGTGACACAGGGACTTGACCAAGTCAGGAGGGCTTTGGAAGGCTTCTCTGAGCAGTGTTGATCAAGCTGAATCATGGAGAATAAGAAAGAATTGGCCTGGCGAAGAAAGAGTGGTGGAGCTAAGTGGAGGGGTGGGTAAGACTATATCGTCTGGCAAGAGAACCACAAGTGTGAGGCTCATGAGGTGGAGCACTGGCAATTAGAAGCGAAAGGTGGAGGCATAAAATGCAAGGAGGCAGAAGAGAGAAAACACAAAAGGACAGGTCAGCAGAGCTTCTTGGAGAACTTGATATTTTATAGTTATTCTAAAGACAAGAAAAAGCCTCAGATGGCCTTATATTTTTAAAAACAATAATCAATGAGGGCTGGGAATGTGGCTTAGTGATAGAGTGCTTGCCTAGCATGTATGAAGTCCTGGGCTTGATTCCTCAGTACCACATAAACAGAAAAAGCTGGAAGTGGCACTGTGACTCAAGTGGTAGAGTGCTAGCCTTGAGCAGAGGAAGCTCTGTGACAGTGCCCAGCCCCTGAATTCAAGCCCCAGGACTGGTGAGGGGAAAAAAATCAATCAGAGCCTGGCCTTGACACCTCCTGGCTATAATCCTAGCTACTCAGGAGGCTGAGATCTGGAGGATAAAAGTTTGAAGCCAGCTTGGGCAGAAAAGTCCTCAAGACTCCCTCTCCAAGTAACCAGCCAAAAGCCAGACTGGAGGCACAGCTCAGTGGTAGAGAGCCAGCCATGATGGCAGTGTCTGCTGGTGATGGCTAATAAATGTAATACTCTGGTTGTTGATATTGGAGTTGACTGCCTAGGCGTGAGGTAGATGTTTTGGGGGAAACTGTGCATACTTATTGCACAGTTTTACTGTGAATCTAACATTGTTGCAAAAATGAAGCTTATTCCAGATGTCCTACAATAGATGAGTGCATCCAAAAAATGTGGCACCTACACACAATGGAATTTTACACAGCCATTAGAAAGAATAATGTTATGTCATGTACAGGGAAATGGATGGGCCTGGAACAAATCATGTTAAGTGAGGTAAGCCAAGCTCAGAGACACAAACAGTGCAAGCTCATATGTGGAAACTAGATCTAAAATACAGCAGGACCTAATAACTTATACAGATCTCTAAGCATTCACATGTGGCTAGTTTTCTTTTCTTTTCATCTTGTCTGTTCATGCATCTGTCTTTGGGAGTGTAAGGGGAGGCATAGAAATGGAGGGACAAGGGCTGGGAAGTTGGCTCAGTGGTAGAGCGCTTGCCTTGCATGCCTGAGGCCCTGGGTTCGATTCCCCAGCACCACCTAAGCAAAAAGAAAAAAGCCAGAAGTGGCGCTGTGGCTTAAGTAGTAGAGCACTAGCCTTGAGCTGAAGAGCTGAGGGATAGCGCCCAGGCCCAGAGTTCAGGCACCATGACCAGAGCCCCCCCCCCCCCAAAAAAAAAAAAAAAAACTACTTAAAAAAAAAGAAATTGTTGTGAGGGAGAGGCAAGACTAGAAGGATGAAGGATGTGCTAGGAGTAGACAGAAGATTACAGGCCCGGAAAGCAGGGAACTTGGTCTAGGCCATTTAATGAATCTGCTAGATAGGCCACTGAATGGGTTCACTTCCATATTTCCTATCAGGCAAAGGGTAAACTTTCTCCTGAGGCCTTCTGATGCCTTGTCAGAGAGACTAGACTGTCTGGGGAGACTAGAGAGGCCAGTCCTGGTCACTCCCAGAAATAGCAGGAAGCCAAAACATCTTTCTTAATTCTCTGTTTTACTCTTTGTCACCTCATATTTAATTAGACACTGATTTGTTTTCTTCATTATGTATTATGTTTTCTGTTCTGGTCCTGGGTCTGTCCCTGAGCTTATGTTCTAAGGGCTAGCTCTGTACCACTTGTTTCTGCACTGGGGGAGAATATTTTACCTCTGAACACACGAACTTTCACTTCAACATCCTGTGTTCAGTGACATCCCACAGTGGCTCAGCTCATTATCCACTCCACCTTTACCCTCTCCAAGACCAGTTCACCAGGTCTTGACAAGGTAAAATGAGCAGGTGAGGATCCAGCTGTTTCTTTGCAGGAAAAACAAGGTCTTGCATCATCGCCCAAGCTGGCCTCAAACTCACAATTCTCCTGTCTCAGCCTCTAGAGGAACACTGAGATTTCAGGTATATGCCATTACACTTGACCTGACAGACTTCTTCTCATCCTCTTCCTTCCCTCCCTTCCTCTCTCCCTTCCTTCCTCTTTTCTTCTTCCCTCCCTCCCTGCCTTCCTTCCTTCCTTTTCTTTCTTTCTTTCTTTTCTTCTTCCTTATTTTTTCCTACCTTTCTGCCTTCCTTTCCTCCTCTTCCTCCTCCTCCTCTTCCTCCTCTTTCACCTTCTTCTCTTTCTTCTTTCCTCTTCCTCTTCTTCCTCCTCATTCTCCTTTGTCTCCTCTTCTTCCTTCTTAATCTGGCACCAACCCTACCACTTTCCTGTTTCACCTTCCTGAGTGCTAGGATTACAGGCTTGGGACACCACACCCAGTCCTAACTTGTTATCTTGTTAAGCCTGGCTTTGGGAAGTGCCTAAACCTCAGCATTTTGGCTTCTCTAGGGTTCTATTGGAAACTCAACTTGCTTTTATGCTTCTTCCACTGCAATCTTAGTTCTCAGTCTTCCTAGTTATACTAAGTAAATTAAAATTCATCAGTCTGTTTTTGTTTCCAAAATTCTATCTCCATTATCTCTTGATATGTCTATAACTTGGACTCATGACTTGGCTGGAGATGTTGCTCAAGTGGTAAAGTAGCATCTGAGCAAGAAAGTTGAGCAAGAACATGAGTTCAAGCCCTGGCACAGGCACAAATCTAAAAGAGACCATGAGACTGATACAAGCATTTTACCATTCAGATAGCATGATTTTTTTTTTAGCAAAATTACTTAATCAACTAACTAAGAATGCTAGGCTCTAGTGCCTCATGCCTGTAATCCTAGCAGCTAGAATAGGATCTGAGTATCATAGTTTGAAGCAACCGCTGGCAGAAAAGCCTGTGAGACTCTTATCTCCAATTAATCACCAGAAAAAAAATGGAAGTGGCACTGTGGCTCAAGTGGTAGATCACTAGCCTTGAACACAAAAGTTCAGGTACAGCGCTGAGGTACTGAGTTCAAACCCCAGGATTGGCACAACAAGAATAAATTAATAAAACAAAGAAGACAGAAGCATTCATGGAAGCATTCAATTAATTTAAAGAATTCTCTTTCTTCTTCCTCTGCATGCTAGGAATGGAAGCCATGGCTTCGTGCTCACTTCCCACCACACATGATGCTTTCCAATTAAAGTAATGTTCCTAAGTTTAAAAGTGCAATAGGCACATTGAAAAAAAGTGTATGAAAACAAAAAACACTGAAGAGTCCTACCAGGGTACATCATCCTGAACTTTCAGAAAACTCAAGACAAAGAGAAGAGGTGGAAAGAGGCAAGCAAGGTAATTTGATTTATTGTGGCTGTATATAACACACTGGCCCTAAATTTAGTAGCTCAAAGCTGTAACCTATCTGTGATCATTCAATGTTCTTGAGACAGAGTCTCACTATGTAGCTCAAGCCGAATCAAGAATCAAGAGTCCAGGAGCGGCTCTGCGGGGTGGTTCTGGCTTAGTGTTTCTCAAGAGGTTTAGTCAGATAGTAGCTTGACCTGGGGACATGCTTCTAAAAACTTCTCTCACACATCTGGGAAGAGTTCAACAGCCGCACAGTTGGCTATTTTTCTTTCTTCCCTCCTTCTATATTGTATCTATAACATATCTATTGTTTGAATGTATGTTCTTATTCAAATATCTTACATTGGCATTTCAAATCCAAGATAATGGTTTTAAGAGGTGGGGTCAGTCTGGATAGGACAAGCAGAGAGAGAGAGAGAGAGAGAGAGAGAGAGAGAGAGAGAGAGAGAGAGAAGACAGAGACAGAGACAGATAGACAGAGACAGAGATAGACAGACAGCCCCATAAATGGCATCAGGCCAGATATAGTAACACATGCCTGTAATCCCACCCCTTGAGAGACTGAGAAAGAGGACAATGAGATTCTGGCCGCTGGGCTACATATTAAGGCTAGGTGACATCTACTTTCATGTCTATCACTCTTCCATCTCTTCTGGCTAGGTAAGGACACAGGGTTTGCCCCTTTTACCAATAGAAGATATAGTCATAGGCACCATCTTGGAAGCAGAAAAGTCTTTACTGGACAGTGTATCTGGTGGCTTTTTGAGCTTGAACTTCCCAGCACCCTGGAACTTAATGAGTACATGACTGAGTCGGAAGGATTTTGTTTCAGCATTAGTAACAGCTAAGACAATAATGATGTCAGCCAGCTCTCACAGCAAGATTGAAATACAGAGAGGCAGACAGACACAGAGAGAAACAGAGGAGGAGGGGCTTCACTCAGTATCACGTGTATCTCATTCTGGTTATTAAGCTGTAAGTAGAGGAGGCATAGATTCCAGCCTTGGTGGAGGAATAGGGAATTTATTCTCTAAGAAGAGGGTAGAAGCAATCCCAGCTTCAGCATGTAGGTTAGGGAGTCAGAATTCTTCCCAGTGATTCTCCATACCAGAAGACAATAGAACAATGCCTTTGGAAAGCTGAAGGAAAATAACATGCAGCCTAGAATTCTATATTCAGCCAAACTATAAATAAAGAGGGATGGCAGGCAGGATAACCTAGCTTATCCTGCATCCTTGCAACTTCTCAAGGAATTTATTTCCCATCTTCCCTCAACCAGGAAGCTCTATCAATAGGAAAGCATAAACAAAGAATGAAGGAGATTCAGGAAATGAGATTCCAACCTAGACAGTTGTGAAGCCCAACCCCAGAATGACATCCAGGTGACAGAACTGCAAAGAAGCACAGAAGGACTCAACAACCAGGTCTCAAACCAGGCGCTGGTGGCTCATTCCTGTCATCCTAGTTACTCAGGAAGCTGAGATCTGAGGATGGCAGTTCAAAGCCAGGCCATGGCAGAAAAGTCCCTGTGAGATTCTTATCTCCAATGAACCACTCAAAAAGCAGAACTGGTGCTGTGGCCCAAGTGGTAGAGTGCAAAGAAACTCGGGGACAGTGCCCAGGCTTTAAGTTCAAGCCCCACAACTGACAAAGATAAACAAAAACAATTATAATGCATCATGAATCATTCAAATAATAAAATTCTTCATTATTTGTCTTGCTCTTGAGTGTGTGAGAATGCTAGGGATTGAACACAGGGCCTACAAATGCTAAGAACATTCTCTACCATACCACTAAGCCCCTTCCTTAAACAAGTTATAAGACATTATGACTACATTCTTGCTATGTATCATACTGGGTCTTGAACTCAAGGCTTTAAGTTTCTGCTCAGCTTTTTCACGCAAGGCCAGTGCTCAACCACTTGAACCACATCTCTACTTCCAGCTTTTTGTTGGTTAGAGATAAGAGTTTTAAGGATTTTCCTGCCTGAGCTGGCTTCAAATCATAATCCTTAGATCTCTGCGTCCTGCACAGCTAGGATTACAGACGTGAGCTGCTGCCTGGTGCTATGTCTCTTATGTTCTTTGGGGGACCTACTGTTAAAATATAATTTTCTGTAGGGAAATAGATATTTCAGTTCTCTCTCTGCTATCTTCATCGGAGTTTTTAAAAATTGATTTAGATGTTTCTTTCAATTTTAAAATTCATTATTTGTAACATCATGGAAGTTTGTAAAACTATTTCCAAGTCTAGACCATTGTTATGACTTTTATTTTCCTGAATAACATTCCAATCTTTCTTATGCATTGATAATAAATACAGTTAATTGAAATAATAACCTGTTTGTTACTAATGTTGATGTACCATAGTGATGTATTTTGGACTTTACAGTGCTTTTGTCCATGCCAGATTTTTGAATATCAAATCAGCAGAAATGATACCTTTTTCTAGTTTTCATGATTCATTGCTCCTTGTTATATGGATAATAAGCAATTCAATATTCAGTTGAATATTCATTGCCTCTATTCAAAACATGTGTTTCCCTCTTAATAATGTATTATGTTCTTGGTATGATTCATATTTACTGATACAAATTGTTTCTCTGTATCAGAATAATTCCTATTTCATTAATTGCTCATTTTTATGCTTTGTTTTATTTTCTATTAATTTTGAATAGGAATTTTCTCAATACTTTCCTAAATAAGCATGTTGATGACAAAGTATTTATTTTGTAAATCGAAATGACAAGTCTGTAAAATCTCGCATCTACCATTTCTCCCATGTTTAATTGCAAATACTTTATTTCCAAATTTAATAACTCAATCCCACAAATCAGAAACATATGAAAACTATGACAAATCTTTTCCCAGCCACATGGGGAAAAAAAGAATGATGCATTTAAAATTATATACACCGAGTTACTAGTTATATTCTGAGAAGTGTGCTTCTCAGATCTCAGCCTCCTGAGTAGCTAGGATTTCAGCCATGAGCCGCTGTGTATCTTTTGATCTTCACGGGGACATCAACAAGATGTACTATTTCCTCTGCAGGAGGAGGCTCATTATTTTCCTATGAATAAATAAGAGAAAGGTTGGGTCTTTACTGGGAATGAAGGTCTGGAGGAGGAGAGGATAGTTGGAAAGTGACTGAAGGTCATTAGGAAACGAAGTGGAGTTGCTAGATTGAGCAAATAAGAATAAAGCTTACCCAGTGACACTTGAATCACACATTAACAAATATATATTGATTAATTATTTACTCATAGTATATACCTCAAAGGTTACACAATATTTTACTTAGCAGTCCTTAAGAAGAAATGCTTAAAAAAATCAATAAAGAACATGGCTAGGCACTGGTGGCTCATGCCTGTAATCCGAGCTACTCAGGAGGCTGAGAGCTAAGGATTGCCAGCCCAGGCAAAACAAGTCTGTGACACTCTTATGTCCAATTAGCCAGCAAAAATTTTGGAAGTGGTGCTGTGACTCCAGAGGTAAAGTGGCAGACTCATGGGAAAAGGTAAGGGAGAATACTCTGGCTCTGAGTTAAAGCCCTAGTACTAGCAGAAAAAGAAAGAAAGGAAGGAAGGGAGGAAGGAAGGAAGGAAGGAAGAAAGGAAAAAAGGAAGGAAGGAAGGAAGGAAGGAAGGAGGGAAAAAAGGAGGGAAGGAAAGAAAAAAAGAAAGAAGGAAGATAGAAATGAAGCAGTTTGGAGGGGGCAGGCAAGGTTCGTGAGATCTGGGCAGTATATGATGTAACCTCAGTGTGATGAGAAATATGAGTGGCCTATTAGGCTTGATTTCTAGGCAGTAGCAGAAAAGAGAGTTGGGCTAGAAGCCAAGAGATAGATTGAGAATGCAATGCTTGTTGTTCTCTTGAAAGCAATTGGAAGATAGTGTTTGAGGGGGTGGAGGTGGAAGGGTGGAAAGGCAGGAGTCCATGGACTAGAGACCTAGAATTACCAAGGAAAACATCTGTGAATCCCTACTTTCTAATTCTGCCTGAATCGTCCTCTTACATTTATGTCTCATAGGTGGCACTGAGATGGATAGTATTGAATAATCACCGGCAAAGTAGTTCTTCAGAACATCAGATCCAATATTCAATGTTGTCTGCAGCAATGGTATTCACAATAGAAGGGACTGACTTTCCCTGTGTAATTCTTAGATATGTCTGAGGTTTATCTTGGTGGTTTGGAATAGTGGTTAAGAGTCTGTGATCATAGGGGCTGGGCAAAATGTGGCTTAGTGGTTGCATGCATGAAACCCTGGGTTCGATTCCTCAGTACCACACAGACAGAAAAAGCCAGAAGTGGTGCTGTGGCTCAAGTGGTAGAGTGCTAGCAAAAGAAGCTCAGAGACAGTGCCCAGGCCCTGAGTTCAAGGAGGAGGAGGAGGAGGAAGAGCAGGAAGAGGAGGAGAAGGAGGAAGAGGAGGAGGAGGAGGAGGAATAATCATCATCTGTGGTCATATCCGACAGTTCTCAACTTGATGAATAGATCTAAGACTTTGTTTCCTTGTTTGTAAAAATTGGAAAATAATTGTACTTAACTTGTAGGGATAAAACTGTAAGGACTAAATGGATTGATGTGTATAACACTTAGGACCTGGTACACGATTACATAGAGCAAAACTGTACATTAAATAAGTAAGACCGGCAAGGAGAGGTTTTAAATAACATGCATTAAAATATATAGGTATGTCTGGGTATGGCTGTACAGGCCTGTAATCCCAGCATTGAGGAGGCGAGGGCTGGAAGATCTCAAATTGAAGCTAGCCTAGGATGCATGGCTTAAAAATAAATAGCTAAGCCCAGTGTTGATGCTGCTTACCTGTAATCCTAGCTCCTCAAGAGGCTGAGATCTGAAGACTGAATTTAGCTAACCCAGGCAGAAAAGTCCTTGAGATTCTCTTATCACCAATTAATGTCCCAAATGCTGGAGTTCTTGTTGGGCTTTGTTCTTTCTATGGGCTTCCACTCTGTGCTATACTGTAACACTGGAGGCCACACCTCTGCTTTTATTTATTTATTTTTTTTGTTCTTTTCTTTTCTTTTGTGCTCATCCTGGGGCTGAACTCAGAGACTGGGTGCTGTCCCTGAGCTTCTTTTTGCTCAAGGCTAGCACTCTACTCCTTGAGCCACAGCTCTACTTTCCAAATTTGGGAGTAGTTTCGTGGAGATGAGAATTGCAGACTTTCCTGCCTGGGCTGACCTCAAACCATGATCCTCAGATCGCAGTCTCCTGAGTAACTAGGATTACAGGCATGAGCCACTGGTGCCCGGTTACACCTCTACTTTTAAGTTTTGCTGGTTATTTGGAACTAAAAGAGTCTCTTGAATTTGCCTTTCAAGTCTCCTGAGTAGCAAGGACCATTTCAATTCTTGTCATTAATCATGGGGCTTGAACTCAGGACCTGGGCGCTGTCCTTGAGCGTTTATTTATTTATTTATTTATTTGCTCAAGGCTAGTGCTCTACCACTTGGGGCCACAGCTCCACTTCTGGTTCTCAGGTGGTTCACTGGAGAGAAGAGTCTCATGGACATTCCTGCCCTGGCTGGCTTTGAACTGAGATCCTCAGATCTCAGCCTCTTGAGTAGGTAGGCTTCTAGGCATTAGCCACCAGCTTCCAGTCCATTTCAATTCTTGAATCCTTATTGACTGACGGATGGATGGTGTTTGAGTTAGGATGTAAGACACCCGAAACACTTAAGTTTCAGAACCCAGCTCAGTCCTTCATTCGCTGGGAAAATTACAGGACACATGCCCTTGTGAGGAGCCTTTCTGTCCTGAATAAAACGGTTACCAATACTAGTTTGCTTCTCGGAGCTGTAGAATGGAATTAGTGTATCACTCGCTCCATTCAGCCCAGGTACACAGCTCCCTGTTACCCCGATCCCTTTAGAGAAGCCCTATATTAGTAGCTGGTGACAGTGGCGGCCGGTGTCTCCCTTTTCTTATGGTGCTTGTTGATCCACACAGCAGCATCTCCTCGCTTTGCTTTCAAAAGCAGCGGCAGTGCAGTCCTCTAAGCCCAGCAGTCGACTCCGGAAGCCTGGCGGACCGTTAATCTTGCTTTCCGTATTGCACGCACACCCTTGAACGTGTGGCTGTGACTGGGGTGCAGTCCCAGCAAGGGTCGGTTGTTTATTCGGGCTCCCGTGAGTCATTCAGGTACAGGGCGTGTCTGGCGATTCTAACTGCACTCTCGGAGGAAGTCAGTCGAGTTCACTTGTGGCTGGGTGGGAAGACTGCAGCCACCAGGACTAGGTGCACACCCTATTTATATATTTATTTAGAACAGTGGGGGCAGGGCACCCATGCCCTGAGTTTGCCACTCAGGCAAATCTGACCCAAACTTCCCCCCCCCCCCCTAGCCTCTCAAACCAAGTCGTATCTAGGTGAAATAGAAGGGTGGATGAAATGTCAATATTGAGATTCAGGATTAGGGGTGTAGGGGAGAGGTCTTTATCTCCCTGGTGGACAGAGAAGGGGGGCGGGGGGGGGGGGGGTCTGACCCTTAGCTGGGCAGCTGCAGGGGCTGGGCCTAGCGTCTCTTTCCTTTTGGAAATTGGTGAGCTACCCAAGCCTTTAAATCTGTCAGGGACTGGTCAGTGTCCCGCCTCCTCACAGACCTGTCCCCCCCACCCTCTCACGCTGGCCACCATGGGAGACACACACTCTAAATTTGCGTTCAGTTATGGGATCCCCATCCCCCCCCCCAAGAAGCCCCGAGCCAACCCCAAGGAAAGCCACTTTCTGCCCTTTTCACTGCAAGTTTCAGAGTTGTTTTTTTCTTTTGGGGGGAGGGGGTGTTGTTGGGCAGGGGACCAGTAGATGAATGAGAGACAGGACAGGACAGGATCCGTCCAGTCCAATCTCCCTTTGGAGCCAGGCGTCGTGCGCTGGCCACACAGCCTCTCTTCCCGCGGGATGGGGGGGGGGGCCGCAGCCACAATCACGGCGGGGACACGCGGCCGCCCCAGGACCGTGGGTTAAGGGGAGAGGGGAACCAAGGGGTCTCCTAGGACATGTGATTTGGTCCCCTGCCCCCTGAGAGTTTTAGGGAGAAAAGTTTCCAATGGGTCCCCAACCGCCTTCGGTTTCCAGGGTTCGGGAGAATGGTCTCCATCGCCAGGGGACCAGGAGAGCTGGCAAGGGACTTGATTTATAGATTCGAATGTAGAGGACATGGGACTCCGCCCCCCCTCTCTCTGTCGATGTCTCTCGTTGGTTGAGAAGGAGGGGAGCTGTGTGTGTGTTTGTGTGTGTGTGTGTGTGTGTGTGTGTGTGTGTGTCTGTCTGTCTGTCTGTCTGTCTGTCTCTTTGGTTGAGAAGGGAATCTCTGTCGGTCTCTCTCGTTGGTTGAGAAGGAGGGGGAATCTGTGTGTGTGTGTGTGTGTCTGTCTGTCTCTGGTTGAGAAGGGGATCTCTCTCTGTTGGTCTCTCTCGTTGGTTGAGAAGGAGGGGGATCTGTGTGTGTGTGTGTGTGTGTGTGTGTGTGTGTGTGTGTGTCTGTCTGTCTGTCTGCCTGGTTGAGAAGGGGATGTCTCTCTGTTGGTCTCTCGTTGGTTGAGAAGGAGGGGGATCTCTGTGTGTGTGTGTGTGTGTGTGTGTGTGTCTGGTTGAGAAGGAGGGGGATCTGTGTGTGTGTGTGTGTGTGTGTGTGTGTGTGTGTGTGTCTGTCTGTCTCTTTGGTTGAGAAGGGGATCTCTCTCTCTCTCTCTCTCTTGCTCGCTCGTGCGGCGTCCAGCTCGGGGGGAGGGGCGGGCGTCGCAGGCCGGGGCGGGAAGAGTTAAAGGCTTTAACCCCTCCCCGTCCCTTCCCCACCCCGGCGGGACGCGCGGGGCCTCGGCGGCGCAGAGCGGTGCGGGGCGGCCGGGCGCGCAGCGGCGGCGCTCGGGGCTGGCGGTGCGGGGCGGCGCGGCGCGCGCGGCTGCGGAGGGAGGGGACCCGGCGCCGGGAACTCAGTGCCCCACGGCCCTGTCCCCCGGCGGCAGCAAGATGCCGAGCGCGCCCCGGCGATCCCGAGCTCCCCGGACGCAGCTTCGCCCTGCTTGAGCGAGGTAGGGGCTGTCACGATCGTGGGGGGCTGGAGTGGGCAGGAAGGAGGGGGTCGCTCCCAGGGAACCCCCAGTCTTGCGGGGTGAAGGGAATCGCGTCGAGTTTCTAAACCAGAAGGAAACCATCAAGAACTTCGCCAACAGCCATCCGTGGACACCGAGGAGATTTCCTCCGCCAGCTTCCGCGGAGCCTGTCCCCCGCGGGGGGATGGCTCTGGGGGTGCGTGGGGTGGGTGCGGGGTCAGCGCCCTCGCCCCCAGTGCAGAACCCCGTGCGGGTGCGGTGCGGGGGGGGGCACGGGACGAGGTTAGAAGAGAAAAAGGGAAGGTCGTTATTTTGGGGAAATTCTGTAGACAAAGATGATCGGAGACATGTACTGACTTTAAAACTTGCGCTTCTGGAAAGTGTGGGGGGGTGTAGAATTAAGATGGGGTAACGTGGAGAGTTTGGGGGGATTGGGGGAAGGGGAGAAGCCTTTGCTCTCCGGGAAATGACGGGGATTGCTCCTCCGGCCTCTACTTTCTAATGCTTTTCCAAGGCATTACCTGGGAGCATTTAAACAAGTTGCCAGCAGGCTTCTGCTCACAGGACAGTCGTGCGGCGTCTTTCCCACGCTTGACTTCTGCCACAAAGAGGCAAAGTGATAGGGAGGTGGGGAACCGTCCACGCGTGTGCAGCGATGCACGCAACACACACGTGCGTGCCAGCCCTGCAGAGTACTTTGGCACTCGCGGTTAGAAAAGTGGGGGCATGTATTGTCTAGCGTGTGTGTGTGTGTGTGTGTGTGTGTGTGTGTGTGTTACAACAACTTCTGTACTTAATCTATGAAACTTTTCTGGGATTTGCAGCCATCTCCTACGAATGTTCTTCCCTGAATACCTTTACATTTTACTTGTGCTGGGGTTGGAGAGAGAGAGAGAGAGGAGGAAGAAGAAAGAATAGGCAGAATAGGCAGTTGCTTCACGGGGGCGCCTAGCTTTCCTGTTTACCACAAGGTCTGGGGCAGGCAGCCCACACGTCGCTGCGCCCTGCGACCCTCCGCACACCTGCTTCTAGAGTTATTAATAGAGAGCAGAAAAATGGCTTACACTGTCAAATGATTTTCGAGCAAACTTACTTTCTTGCATGGCAATTAGGAGGTGGTGCTCAGCCTCTTTGAGCTGGAGAGAAGTGGGGGGTAGGGGTGCAGAGGTGTGCTTCTCCGTCCTCAGATTTGGCAGTTGGGCTTGGCAGTTAGGTGCGATCTTGCTGGTGGTGAGTTCAGCGGAGTGTGTGTGTGGGCACTTGAGAGAGATCCGTGGGCTGGAATTTGGGGGCCAGGATAGGGAGAGGGCAAAGGGGAGAGAGGGTGTGTGTGTGTGTGTGTCTGTGTGTGTGTGTCTGTGTGTCTGTGTGACAGAATGGGCCACTTTTGCTAGGTTTTCCAATTTCCATTTCTCTGAATGTCATCATACAGGCATGTTTCCCTTAGATGGAGTTTTCAGTGTGATGAAGGTGTGTGTGTGTGTATGTTTCTCCCACTTTCCATTTTGTTTTGCTAGAAATGATCATTGGATTTGAAACCAACCAACCGAACAAAAAAACTTCTTGCGCTCTCCCCAAGTTTCCTTAGAACAAAACCAACAACAGAATTGGAGCCATGTCTCTGCTGGAATGAATTATGCTAATGTGCGGTGGCTTTTTCTTTCCCTCCCTGACTCTTGTTTTCTTTGTCACTTGTTTCAGGCTGTGGTTCCCCGGGCTGGCTCTCCCTCTCTCTCCAGCCAAGGAAAATCTACACACAAGAAAGCTTGAATCTCATCTCACCGAATACCCCTTTTGCCCTGTGAGTGAAGGCAGGCCCTGTGGACCTCACCCTCTAGCGGTCATCTGGGGGAACTGTCGTCCCGGGACTCCTGTGTTGGTGGTGGTGGTGGTGGTGGTGGTGGAGGAAAGATCCAGTGTAGCACTATGGGGTCCACCAACACCCCACTGGTCAAGGCCCTCCACAGCTCGGTGTCTGACTACGTCAACTACGACATCATTGTCTGGCATTACAACTACACGGGAAAGCTGAATATCAGCGCAGACAAGGACAACGGCATTAAGCTGACTTCGGTGGTGTTCATCCTCATTTGCTGCCTTATCATCCTGGAGAACATCTTTGTCTTGCTGACCATCTGGAAGACCAAGAAGTTCCACCGGCCCATGTACTATTTCATTGGCAACCTGGCCCTGTCGGACCTATTGGCCGGGGTGGCTTACACAGCCAACCTGCTCTTGTCCGGGGCCACCACGTACAAACTGACCCCGGCCCAGTGGTTTCTGCGGGAAGGGAGCATGTTTGTGGCCCTGTCGGCATCGGTGTTCAGCCTCTTAGCCATCGCCATCGAACGCTACATCACCATGCTGAAGATGAAACTCCACAACGGCAGCAACAGCTCCCGTTCCTTCCTGCTGATCAGCGGCTGCTGGGTCATCTCCCTCATCCTGGGGGGCTTGCCCATCATGGGCTGGAACTGTATCGGTGCGCTTCCCAGCTGTTCCACCGTGCTGCCTCTGTACCACAAGCACTATATCCTCTTCTGCACTACCGTCTTCACCCTGCTCCTGCTCTCCATCGTCATCCTCTACTGCCGGATCTACTCGTTGGTCAGGACTCGCAGCCGCCGCCTCACCTTCCGCAAGAACATTTCCAAGGCCAGCCGCAGCTCCGAGAAGTCCCTGGCCTTGTTGAAGACGGTGATCATCGTCCTGAGCGTCTTCATCGCCTGCTGGGCGCCCCTCTTTATCCTGCTCCTGCTGGACGTGGGCTGCAAGGTGAAGACCTGCGACATCCTCTTCAAAGCCGAGTACTTCTTGGTGTTGGCGGTGCTGAACTCGGGGACCAACCCCATCATCTACACCCTGACCAACAAGGAGATGCGCCGCGCCTTCATCCGCATCATGTCCTGCTGCAAGTGTCCCAGCGGGGAGGCGGCGGGCAAGTTCAAGCGGCCCATCATCGCGGGCATGGAGTTCAGCCGCAGCAAATCCGACAACTCCTCCCACCCCCAGAAGGACGACGGGGACAACCCGGAGACCATCATGTCTTCTGGGAATGTCAACTCTTCCTCCTAGACCTGGGAACTTGCCGAGATCCCATTCTCCATCCTGGAAAGTGCTCTTCCTTGGATCAGGCATTTGGGGGGGAAAATGCATTTGAGCCTCAGAGGGCTGTGAGGAAGAAGCCTGCTGCAGGCCAGAGAGAGAGACAGACAGACAGACACACAGAGAGAAACAGAGAGAGACAGAGAGAGAGAGAAAAGGGGGGGAGGCACAGCTTGGACATGTGGGTGTGGGCTGGTTGAGTGAACAATGCCCTGGGAAGGGTGGAGATCAGGCCTATGTCTGGAGCCTGTTCCCCCCCCCCCCCCCACACCCTCACACCCCATCCTGGAGCTTTGATTTTGTACTGAGCCAAAGGTCTAGCATTGTCTGGCTCCTCTAGGGTTTCTCCAGCCCCTTCTCAAAGACCAAGGTCCCTGCGGCAGGTGCCTCTGGAGCTTTGAGGAGATGTTTCCTTTCCCTCTAATTCCAAGTGAGTGGGAAGGGATGTGCGCTCCGTGTCTTCCCGACGCTCTGCGCGCCTGGCCCGGCCACACCCTTCCCTCTGGAGGGTCTGTTCTCTTCTAGGGAACCTGCCTGGCAGCTCACTGGGAGGTGGGTGATGTGGCAAAGCCCACTTTCCTCCTCCTTGGTCAGCACCGTAGGCTGTGTCCGGTTAAGTTAGGCAGAAAGGAGATGGAAAACATTTGGAGAGGTAAAGTAATTGCATTCGCTGAGGCCAAAGTTTCCCCATAGTAGTTTGGACTTTGGTTGAAGTCACTTGGGAGTTCACACACCCACCCACACACACACAAACTTTTTTCCCCCCCCAGTGAAATGCGTTAGGCTGTCATCTCTGTCTTGACTGTAATCAGAATAAGGAAGCCTTTATCTCAATGCTATTGGGCAGATTCTTTAGTACCCTGGGAGGGAAAGGGGGGGGGGGGGGGACAAAAACAAAACAAAACAAAAAAACAGAACAAATTTGAAAAATGAGATTAACTTTTGTACACCAAGAGAGAATTCTTAATTTCTAACAAATAGGACATCTGTCTTTGGCACTTTTGTGTGTGTGTGTGTGTGTGTGTGTGTGTGTGTGTGTATGTGTGTGTGTGTGTGTATGTTTATTTCAAAGCATTGCGAGATTCATTTCAACCGACAAGATGGCTGTATTTTGTTGTGTTAAAAGTACTTTTTTATGATGTTTGAATGTATTTGTTTCTGCAGAGGTCGTATTTTTTTTTTTTTTTTTGTGTGTGTGTGTGTTTTAAATCCGATTTCTTCCTAACCAGCGTTAACACCATTGAATGTGTATTTCTTAAGAAAATACCATCATCATGGGCCCTTAAAAGCATTACTTTAACTGATAGGGAACACCAGATGTTTTTCAATACAGCTATTCATTAGGTAGTAAATAAGATGTGTATAAATATGACAAAGAATAAAAAATATATTACTATCTTTTTAGTATGGTTTCAGTGCAATTAAACCAAGAAAAGTCTTTGTTGTTGTTTTTTAAAATAGTATTTAATAGGTTTCTGACTTGTGGATTATTTTGCACATAGCTTTATCAACTTTTAAACATTAATAAACTGAATTTTTAAAGATCCTTTTGTAAAGAATGTTTTTAAAAAATTGCTTTTTTTTTGAGATACTCTCTTGGATCATATGGCTCCATGAAATCAAAGTTAAGGACAAATGTTTCTTATTCTTTAAGGACTGTTGCCTTGATAAACCAGAGTGTAAAAAAAATGTGGTTTGTTTAGAAACCACTCTTATCTTTTTCAGGAAGAGAAACTTCAATAAACTCACAAAGAACAGTTGTAAAACAAAGTAAGATCAAAACCACCAACCTTCTAAATACCACAATGGCAAGTAAATATAATTGAGTTTTAAATGGCGTTCCAGCCACACAAAATTAAGTACAATGTTCTGTCCCAAACCAAGGGCTTTAAGAGACTTAATAATGTGGTCTTATATCTAATTTAAAGTCTGATCTACAACGATCAGCTCAAACTCATCAAGAAAACATATGTTCTTGTTTGTCCACTGACATGTCAGGGAATAGGAACACAAGCATAGAGAAAATATTAAATTTCTCAATTTCCTTAGGGCAGTTTTGGGTTCACCAATCTGTCTTCTGAACAAATAGAAATGCACAATATCAACCAAGAAGCAAATTGTTAGCCAGGCATCAAAGCTTCATACCTGAAACCCTAGCTAACCAGAAGACTGAGGTCTGAGGATTGTGGTTCCAAGTCAGCCTGGACAGGAAAATCTGAGACACTTATCACCAACTACCCACCAGAAAAAGAAAAAAAGAAGGCAGAGTGGAGGTATGGAGCAACAAAGCTAAGGGACAGCATCTCAGGCCGTAGTTTAAGCACCAGTATTGGTTCTGAACAGAAAAGAAGATTGCAGAATGTAGGTGAGTTAGCTGAGCATCTTTTATTGAAAAACTTTTTATTTAATCACCTTAACATGTTTGGTTTTTAATTTCTCCCAAGATAAAATGAAAATAAGGAATGCGAAGCAAACATCGCAGAATTATTATAATAGTTAACTCTCGGTGTGATTGTCTTCTTCGTTGGGGGCAAAACAAAAAAAAGTATCTTTTGGTATGTTTGCCTCCCCAGAGCTATTGTTGCATTTAGAATGTGTGTTTTCAAGAGTCATTGAATGTGCACAGGACGCAGTTGGGACATGAAGATAAACCTCACCTCGCAGCGTCCATGTCATTTTGGAGTAAGGTTAACTGTGGGAAACAGAAGTGTGTTCGCTAAGGAAATCTTAGGTCATAACCTCCAGCTTCCTGAAGGAAATGCCAAAAATGCTCTGAAGACAAAAGGCTGGAAACAAACTGGAATGTTTCTGTCCATCTGTCTGCTGAGGCGGAAGGAATGACTTCATGGTACACTCACTTCCTAGCGCTTTCATTACAGAGTCAGGCCCAATGGGAAAGTGTGTCCATTTGGTTTCAGTGGAGGACAAAATGTGTGTGTTATCTGGCTTATCTTCAGAAGGCACAGCTGTGACTCACAAACTAGAGGGCAGATGCGGAGAGGGTCATTGCGGGGATGTGGGTAACCAGGAAATCAACCTCATTTGCCAACCTGTGAGCACAAAATCCAATGACTAGCTGGACACAGTGGCTCATGCCTGTAATCCTAGCTACTCAGGAGGCACTAAGGATTATGATTCAGAGCCAGCCCCAGCAGCAGCAAAGTATGTGAGTTGTTTATCTCAACCACTAAAAAGCTGGAATTGGAAAATGTGACTCAAGTAGTAGAGTGACAACCTTGAGCAAAAAAGCTAAGGGACAGTGCCCAGGCTCTCTCTCTCTCTCTCTCTCTCCCCCTCTCTCTCTTTCTCTCTGTCTCTGTCTCTGTCTCTCGGTCTCTCTGACTCTCTCTGTCTTTGTCTGTCTGTCTGTCTGTCTCCAATGACTAGAGGCGCTTTCTCCCTAGAAACTCCAGACAGTACATTTCATTCCAAGAACACTGGGCAGTTGTGGGTTATTGTTTTCCTGGGCAGACATGTGGCAGAGCCTCAGCTCTGGTCAAGAAGAAATGGCTAAGATGAAGGAATTCTTGGTTTTATCCCAACACAACTATCTGATTTTTATTGAGTATATTCCAGGAAGTGGAGATGAGGGAAAAATATCAATGGCTATATGTTTACATTAAATAAATAAATAAATATATATGCTTAGATAAAATATACCATACAAAGTTTTGATCAAAAGCATGTTCAAGAGCTGTAAAAGACATATGGAAATACTTTACATATTTGTGTAAAAAGGGTTCAGTTGACCCAAAGTATTAGAAAAGCTAAAATGACATCACATAATACTTTATCCCCAGCAATAAATGTGATTATGGGTTTACAGAATTCAAAACCTACATAAGGCAAAATTCTTTTTTCTGTATTTTTAGTCTTGACTAAACATTGATTTATAACAAAAATAAATCTCATAATATTAGCAATTCAGGTTATAGTCAAAATTCACAATATACTATATTCTTTTGAGTAATATCAGTCCTTCATTTAAGTGTAAATAGTTCACCTGTTGGGTTTTTTTCCCCTCAATTATAAAGAATCTAAAGAATTTAAGTCTAGTTCTTTTCAAATTGAATGAACTTCTCTTATGGGCATTGCTATGTTCAGGATTTGCCCAATGCATCTCCCTGCAGTGATTTTAAAAGCTTTATATGCCTTGTAAGCATCTGATTCTTTATACCTCTGTCCATACATCACTTTATAGCAACTATTTTTGGAGCTACTATGAAAGAATACCTTCAGACAAGTGGCGAGCTTCCTTGGAGAGATTCTTCAATACGAAGACTGATGTTCAAGCAATTCTCACTATTAGCTATCCCATTTTCAATTGAGCAGTGGGGGATGGGACTGAAATAGTCCATATACAAAGCTATTGGAATGTTGACCCTGTAAATATTCTCTGGCTCTGTAGTGGGTGAGGTGAGACACACCTGTAATCTTTGGGAGGCTGAGGCAGAAGGATTAAAAGTTTGAGGTCATCTGGGCCAGTCACTGGCTGAAAAGTTAGTCTCTAACTTGGAGGTCCTGTTATTTACAATATTTGCAATGAATTTTTGTAATCTGTGTATAATGTTTTTGTTGTTATTATTATTATTTTAAAGATATGGTTTGGGCTGGGAATGTGACTTAGTTGTAGGGTGCTTGCCTAGCATGAATGAAGTCCTGGGTTTGATTCCTCAGTACGGCATAAACAGAATGGACCGGAAATGGAGCGGTGGCTCAAGTGGTAGAGAGCTAGCCTTGAACCCAGAGAGGCTCAGGGACAGAGCCCAGGCCCTGAGTTCAAGCCCCAGGACCGGCAATACACACACACACACACACACACACACACACACACACACACACACACACACACACATACATATATGGTTTATATGTATATATATGGTTTGTTTTATACTTCTGATCTGAAATAGTTAGCTCAAACTAGATTTCCAGAGTAGACTTGTCTGAGTTGTGTCTAAATTTATAAACAATGAGAGAGTATTTATAATTCACTGAAAGAAAACTATTAGAATCTTCTTCCTGTGAACACAAAAAGTTTTCTTTTTTTCTCCTGTCTTTTTTCATTTTTTATTGATGTATATTAGTTGTACACCATAAAGGGTTTCAATAGGACATTTCCACACATGCATATAGAAAGTTGTCAATGAAAAATAATGAATTATATCATTTCCTTCAAACTTCCTGCCCTATTGATGTGTGCTGGGCCAAAGAAAAGGACTCAAAACACTATTATATCCCACCTTAGCTTCTGTTTCCATAAGACTAGGATGTAGAGAGAGCTTTCAAAAAACCTTAAGCAAACCTAGTTTACTTCTGTAAGTAAAAGTAAGCAAAGTGAGAAAAATGATTTTGCAGCCGGGCGCTGGTGGCTCACGCCTGTAATCCTAGCTACTCAGGAGGCTGAGATCTGAGGATCGAGGTTCAAAGCCAGCCCGAACAGGAGAGACCGTGAGACTCCTATCTCCAATAAACCACCAGAAAACCAGAAGTGGCGCTGTAGCTCAAGTGGTAGAGCACTCACCTTGAGCTGAAGAGCTGAGGGACAACGCCCAGGCCCAGAGTTCAACTCCCACGACCGACAAAAAAAAAAGAAAAATGATTTTGCCAGGCTGTGGTGGCTCATGCCTGCAATCTTAGCTACTGAAGAGGCTGAGATCTGAGAATCATGGTTTGAAGCCAGCCCAAGCAGGAAACTCTTAGCTCTCACTGACCACCAAATAGTTAGAAGTGGAGGCATGGCTTCACTGCTGAAGCACTAGCCTTAAGCAACAAAGCTAAGGGACAGCAGCGTCCATGCAGAGTTCAGTTCCCAGTACCTACACAACGAGAACAACAACAACAAAACACAAAATGGTTGCTGACCAGTTATCAAAAAAAAGTTAGGAAGAGAAAGATAATAAGTAGAGTTAGAGTGGCAATTAATTTAGTCATATCACAATCTTTGACAAGAACCAGGACCCAAAGCAGTGCTGGCACCAGTTACAAATCTATTCCCCAGTCCATCCCATCTCTAGTTTCTTGTGATTGCTTCTCTGATTTAAACTGACCTTTGTGCTGTGTTCCTTGCGGACTCAAAGATTATTCCTCAGCCTTTAGCCAAAGGCAAGTGTAGGCTACAGACCCGAATGAACAAGAATTGCTATATTTTGTTTTATTGAATTATCTTATCCCTCAATCAGCAGTTTCTTTAAAAAACAAACAAATTGATAAATATATCGTGGCAAACCCATATAATGCAATACTGTTTAGTAATTATGGAAAGGAACAATTACTAATATTTTTTAAAGTTTGTATGCATCTAAACCCATTATGTTAAACAAAAGAAGCCAGACACAGAAGAAGAATTAACTGCATAATTTCACATTTAAGAAAAGATCAAAGTAATTGAAAGTGTTAAAAGTAGAACAATGGTCAGATGTAATGATGCACACCTGTAATCCCAGCTACTCCCGGGATAGAAGCAGGAGGATCCGAGTTTCAGGTTTCAGGTTAGCCCTTGGAAAGGTAGCTGCAAGATTCTATCTGAAATTCAAAATTAAAATAAAAGTACAAGGATGTGACAGTGTAGCTCAAGTGGCAAAAGCACTTGCCTAGCATTTACAATGCCTTGGGTACACACACACACACACACACACACACACACACACAGGAACAACTGGAAAGGAATAGGAATATTTTCTAAGTTATGAATAATACTCATTCTCTTAAATTTTTAAGAGCCTGGTTTACACCTATGTATAGACTTGTCTAAAATATAGTCAAGCATATTCTTAAGACCTCTAAAATATTTTTTAAAAAAATCAAAATGTTTGACTTCAATTCTGATTGGGAGGGCCAGAAGGATCTTTCTCTGTGGAATTAGGGGAAAGTTCCATAGAGTTCAAAAAAACTATGGCAGACATCCCAGAGTCTTCTGTAGAAGGGACCTATTAGTATTACCCTATACCCACAACCAAAACATTCAAATGCTAAATAATCATGACCCCATGATAATCTTTCACTTCTATAAGATGAGAACTTGGCTTAAGATGGGTATTAGTAATCCTTAAACAATTTCTCTGTGTTGGAAGTATCTAGGGATGTAATGAAACTTGTCATAATAAAAGTTGGTTGACATGAACATTTCACCTATTGCTATACAAAGAATCATAAACAACTTCATGAAGGATGAACTCTTGGGGTTTGCGGATTTAGCTCAGGGGAAGAACACTTGCTTGGCAAATGCAAGGCCCTGAGTTTGGTCCTTAGCTATGAAAACAAACAAGCAAAAAACGCTAAAAACAATGAACTTGCTTGGGCATGGGGGCTCATGTCTATAATCCTAGCTACTCAGAAAGCTGAGATCTGAGGATCATGGTTCAAAACCAGCCCCAACAGAAAGTCCAAGAAACTCTTATATTCAATAAACCACCTAAAAGCTGGAGGTAGAGCTGTGGTGTGGTAGAGCATCAGCCTTGAGCACAAAAGCTAAGGGACTAAGCCTAGACCCTGAGTTCAAGCCCCATGACTGCCAAAAAAAGAGAACTTTTATATACTAACAAGGAGATTGAAACACATTTGTATTGGAAACAGACAAGACAAAGTGTAGTGTGCCAAATTATGTCTTACAATACATAATCAAATCTATACAAGGTATTTGATCAGATAACATTTGCATGCAAGTAAAAGTAGTACATTGTTAGAAATAACAGGCAAGGATTCAAAGAATATGAAAGACAGGATTATGTGCTTTTAAGGATTTTAGAATCCAGGGGCCAGGCTCATTGTTTGCCTGGGTCTTAGGGCTCATCCTCCAGCCAGCTCTGGGCCTAGCCCAGACCTTGGACAAGCTGATTGGATGTGAAGCAGGAAAGGAAATGGGAGGAAGAAGCAATGCTAGCTGGGCTGACAAGAAGCTGGGGATGGTCCAATTGTTTTTGTCTATTTCCCCCACTGTTGGCTCACTTTTCATGGAGGAAGCATGGGCATGGTTCATGCTGCTGCTCCCCATCTCCTTCTAGGCCTTCTGCTCCCATCCCTTCACAAGCATTCCTGCCCTGTGTTGTCCTATATCCCACTACGGATATAGCAAAAGTGATTGCTGGGGTGCCTGCCTGTAGAAAGCTTGCAGGAGTTAGTCTCCTAACTCCTGGGCTTCAATGGTTGAGAGGAAATAGTTCTCCCCCCCCCCCCTCTCTTTTGTTTTTAAAATAATGTTTTCACTGGCTTATATTTCCTCTTCAGCAATGTAAAATACCTTCAATGAATGAGTATGATTTGTGTTGACAACCTTTTTATTTTTATTTTTGTATGTCATGGGGCTTGAACTCTGGGCCTGGGCGCTGTCTCTCAGCTCTTCAGCTCAAGACAGGCTCTCTACCACTTGAGCCACAGCGCCACTTTAGGTTTTCTGGTGGTTAATTGGAGATAAGAGTCTCCTGGACTTTCCTGTCGGGGCTGGCTTCGAACTGAGATTCGCAACTCTCAGCCTCCTGAGTAGCTTGGATTACAAGCGTGAGCCACCAGTGCCCAGCTTGACAACTTTTTATTTCTGACTTTTGTTGTTATTCTTGTTGCTTTTGTTTTCTATGTGTATACACGCTTATATGAGGCCTTGGACTTAGAGCCTGCGCTCCGCCCTTTGGAAATTTCTGCAAGGCTGGTGCTGTATCATGTGAGCCACACTTCATTTCTGGCTTTTTGCTGGTTAAATGGAGAAAAGAGTCTTGTGGATTTATTTTTTCTGCCTGGCCTGACTTCCGAACCTGGATCCTCATATCTCAGCCTCCTGTGTAGCAAGAAGGTAGGACTATAAGCATGAGCCACTGGCACACAGCCTTTACCTCTGACTTTTATTTGCCATCTCTAGATAATTTAAGATTAAATAATGGGGAGTTAATTCATTTGGAATGTAAGGCTTTGTGTGTGTGTGTGTTATTAGATATTCTTACAAATATCCTCAAATCTCAGCTTCCTGAGTAGTTAGGATTATAGGCATGAGCCACCAGCCCTTGGCTATTTTTTGCCATCTTTAAGGGGAAGATTCTTTAAAAAAAAAACCACCAAGAACAGGCTAGAGATCTAGGTTCAAAGCCAACCCAGAAAGGAAAGTATGTGAGACTCTCATCTCCAACTAATCAGGAAAAAGCCAAAAGTGGTTCTCTGTGGCTCAAGTGGTAGAGTACTAACCTTAAGCAAAAGAAGCTAGCTGGGCACAGATCCCCAGCTCCGAGTTCAAGCCCCATATTACACACACACACACACACACACACACACACACACCAATGGCTCAGATGATATCTGCCCTCCATTTGCAAGATCTTACTCTCAAAGGATGAATCGCTTTGTTGTTTTGCACAAAGGAGAAAAAATATTTCTAGTGATGAAGTTTCTCTTGCTCCTGTCTAGACACTTTAGAGAAAAACAAATGTAGTTGATCCGTCAAGTTAGATTCTAAAATAAGGGAAGACTCATGTGAAGCCACTTGTGCAGATCTTAGCTGTCAGATGCCTGGAGAGTCTTCTCTTACCCCGCGTTGGCCCCAGTTTTGCGGGTACCAGAAATAGTGGTTAGCTCTCACATGCTGTTCTGCTTCAGCTGGCTTCATGTGGCCACCTGCAGAAAATAGTTCTTGGTTTCTCTTCCTTGTCTACTTGCCAGCTTCTAGAAAAACATCAATGCTCATATTCTCATTCTCACATGCAAAGTGAGCTAGGGTATAAAGAATTATCTCGGAGCCGACCCAATGGCTCCTAGCTACTTGGGAGGCAGAGATCAGTAGGATCAGAGTTCAAAGCCACCCTGGACAAAACATGTAAGAGATACCCCATCTCAAACACTAGAAATCTACCTGTTATTCCAGCTATGTGGAAAACATAAATATGAGCATTACTGTTGAGCCAGGAAGGGCCTAAATTCAAGACCTTACCCTCCAAATAACTAAGTTTTTTTTTAAAGGCCAGAAGTATGGCTCAAGTGGTAGAGCATTTGCCTTGTAAGCATAAGAAGGTCCTGAGTTTAAATCCTAGTACTGTAAAAACAAACAAACCAATAAACACAAATTAGATTATTCAATTAACTGGATACATTTTACTAACATTTTTTTCCAGCTAAACTTTTATACATAATAGGAACAGAGAGATAAATAACTATAAAGACTTGAAAAGAAGATTATACAAAGACTATATTCATTTATGTATATTTATTTAGAGATAGAGTTTTACTATGTAACGTAGGCTGGACTCAGGATCCTCTTAGGCTTCAGCCTAACTGCTACCAAGATTACAGGCCTGCACCACAGAGCCTTGCTAGGGCTTTCTTATTTAAAGAACAAAATGACACATAATTACATTTCACTTGAAAAAAGTTTTGTTTGCATCACCTCATTTTATATGTTCTAATAATTTCTTCTATGAATTACTTATGTGGAGCTAAGGATCATTGCACATGCCTGTAATTCAAGTACTCTGGATGCCAAAGCTAGAAGATCCAATGTTCAAGGCCAGCCTGTGCTACGTAA
Source organism: Dipodomys spectabilis (assembly GCF_019054845.1). Taxonomy (NCBI): domain Eukaryota; kingdom Metazoa; phylum Chordata; class Mammalia; order Rodentia; family Heteromyidae; genus Dipodomys; species Dipodomys spectabilis. The sequence goes on along the minus strand of NW_024870679.1, from coordinate 10,009,971 downwards.
TGAGATCCTGCCTCAAAAAAAAAATCAGTGCTTATTCAGTGCTTTATGTTGTCTTACCTATAATCAGTGATCTATAATAACTGAAGTCCTATGTATGCAGCACAATTTGTAATGGGTTTAAATAATTGAAGTATTTGTAGGTGGCCCTCTGAAATGGATTCTGCTCTCTGTCCATCTAAAGAATCTAAGAGAAGCTCATGTGATGGTAAACTTGACACCAGCCCCCAGGAGCCTGGATCTCAGGGTCCTGTCTACCAAAAGGACATATGGGACACAAACTATGCCAAGATATGTATGGCTTGTAGCTTAGGAGATCTGATTTCTAAGATTGTTTATTTGATATCTTTATGCATTCATTTGGGTTCCTGTTTTATATCAAATTTGTTAAAGGGCAATGCTGAGCATTCTCATACACTCTAAGTCAAATGCTAATCAGCACACAAGCCTATCAGTTTGCAATTTTTTTTTTGTTGGTGCCTTACATGTTAAGAGTAGGAAACTAAGCTGGGCGCCAGAGGCTCATGCCTGTAATCCTAGCTACTTAGGAGGCTGAGATCTGAGGATCGAGGTTCAAAGCCAGTCGGGGCAGTCCGGGAGTCTCTTATCTCTAATAAACCACTAAAAAACCGGAAGTGGTGCTGTGGCTCAAGCAGTAGAGCGCTCTCCTTGAGCTGAAGAGCACAGGGACAGCGCCCAAGCCCAGAGTTCAAGCCCCATGACGGACCAAAAAAAAAAAAAAAGAGTAACTAAACTATTGGAGGTTTGGTAGTATAGGATTATGTATGCTCAAATATACATCAGATGAATCTTGTTCAATCAAGGAATAAGTTCCCACTTTTAAATGGAAATTTAAACAAATATATTAATTCAATGCAATGTTCAACCTCACTTGAAAATCTGAAGTATTATTAACTGCAGGAGAAAATTTACTTTGCTTCAAATTTTAAAAATATACTGTTTTTGTTGTTTTAAAGCTAGGCAACAGTGGCTCACACCTATAATCCTAGGCTACTCAGAAGGCGGAGATCTGAGGATCTTGGTTTGAAGCCAGCTCAGGAAAGAAAGTTCATGAGATTCCTATTTCCAATCAACCAGCAAAAATGTCAGAAATGGAAGTGTGGCTCAAGTTGTAGAGCGCTAGCCTTGAGCTTTTGAAAAAGCTAAGGGACAGCTCCCAGTCCCTGACTTCAGGCCCCAGTACCAGCTACAAAAAAGAAAGGAAGGGAGAAGGGAAGGAAGGAAGGAAGGCAGGCAGGCAGGAAGAAGGAAAAGAATGAAGAAAGAAAGAGAAAGAGAAAGCAGGAAGAAAGGAAGAAAGAGGGATGGAGGGAAAAGGAAAGAGGAAAGGGCTTCTAAAATAATTTTAATGGGTACCTTAAAACATTTACAAGTATTTACAATAAACAGAAATGTATTGGCTCATAGCTCTGAAGGCTGGGAAGTAGAAATCAAAGCCTGACATCAGTCAGAAAACTCTTGCTGTGTCATGACTTGATGACTTGGTAGAAGAAGAAGAGAAGGAGGATAAAGAGAAGAAGAAAGAAGAGAAGAAAAGAGGGAGAACAGTTGACTTCTTGAAAATCATATGCATGACTCTTTCTCTAACAAATAGGTCCCTTATAAGGAACAATTCTTTCTAAGTAATTTTTGCCTAATGGTATAATGTACCTTAGGGAATTTGGAGGAATTAAATGCACACTGAAAAAAAAAAAAGGCATGAGAGATGACTTTTGTTACAAAGCAATGCTGTGGCCTGGCACCAGTGGCTCATACTTGTAATTCTAGCAACTCAAGAGGCTGAGATCTGAAGAATCACAGCTCAAGGCCAGCCAGGCACAAAATTTTGGCAGGCTCCTTCTCCAATTAACCAGGAAAAAACAAAAACAAATGAACAAGCAAACATAATCTGAAGGTATGTCTCAGTGGTAAAGCACCAGTTATGAGCAAGATAATCCAATGAGAGCCAAGTGCTAGTAGCTCTCAATGTGTAATCCTAGCTACTCAGGAGGCTGAGATCTCTGGGTTCAAGGCCAGCCTGTGTAGGAAAGTCTGTGAGAACCATATCTCCAACTAACCACCAAAAAAGCCAGAAGTGGAGACATAGCTCAGTGTTATAACACCTGCCATGAGCAAAATGAGTAAAATGGCTGAAGGGACTGTGTATGAGTTCAAGCCCCAGAACTGGCACAAGCACACAGAGTCCAGTGAGTGCAGGATTTGGGGGAGTGCAAACCTTGGTACTGTCCCAAATCAAATATTATGATTTGTTCCCTGGTGGGGGAAGTTTTAAGGCCACCACAACTGCTTCTTATCCTATTGAGATTGAGTTCTGGCACTGTTTGGATGAATCTGCGGTCCGCAGAATTCAGACTGGTAGAAGTGAGTGTCTGTACTGCCACAGTAAGTTTACATTAGAGTTTGCATTTCATTATCAATAAAGAATGCACTGGCCAGGCCACTTGCGTTTGGAGCACAGGAATAGAAATACATTATTATTGTTCTAAGGGCTTGTATTCCGCCCTTACTTTCATTTAAATCTATCCAAAGCAAAAAAGAGGACTTTGTACTCTGGACACAAAGGGGGCAGAGCAGTTTCCCTGTGTTATAAACTATTCACAGCCTTCACATCTCACTGAAGGAATTTCTCTGTAATTTGTTTTCCATAGTGGTCAGTCTTATTACAGAGACTATAACATCATAGCTAAGGCATACAAAGTTGGCTATATCATGTGTCCTTCTCCTATTCCTTTTTTGGTAAATTTAGGGAAGAACACAAATGGAGGGTGCAATTTTGTTTTGTTTCATATATATGGTTTATTTTATTTTATTTTCCTTGTAGGCCTGGGTATTAAACTCAGGGCCAGGGCTCTGTCTTTGGCTCTTTTGCTCAAGTTAATGCTCTCCCATTGAGCCACACACCTCCACTTTTGGCTTTTGTTCTTTTTCTTTTTTTTAGTGACTACTTGGAGACAAGAGTCTCATAGAACAGCCTGATCCCTAGATCTCAACCTCCTGAGTAGCTAGCATTACAGGTGTTGCTGAGTAGAAGCAGGGATTTCACCCGAGGTCCAGAGTTCAAGTCCCAGGACTGGCACAGAAAAAAAAAAAATCTTACAAACTTTCCTGCTTTGTTTCTGTTATTATTGAACTGGCAGGGCATCCCTGGAATTTGCCACTGGCTTTTTGGACAATGTCTTAGGATGAAAATCATTCACATCTCACCACTTTCACTAAGAATCCTTAACAGCCTGGGACAGAGTTTGGTTACGTTGCTAGAGAATGAAGAGGCCCTGGAAGGTCAGAATAGGGAAAGGAAGCAGTGAGATGAACTCACTGAAAAGTCGAAGCACACCAAACCATCCCCACACGGGGCATCGGGTTCAGGGATTGGCATTCAGTCTGCATCCATGCTGTGCCAAGAAGCTGCCATGTGGAAAGACAAAAGCCACTGAAGGGAAATGAGCCAAGGGGTGGCCTTTGGGGAAGGAACATTTCTTTGAAAACAATTTTTTATTAGCATACATTAGATGTACAAGGGATTTCTGTTTTATTTGGTTTTATGCTGGTTCCCTGTGGAACTCCTGTCCCCTGATCAGCGGAGAATGTGTGCCTCGCTCTGTTCACTATGACACAGGGAGCCGAAGATGTTTCTTTTAGCTGAGCTTTGTGGTTTCCATCTGTCATCCTAGCTACTCAGGAGGTTGAGATCCGAGGATCAAAGTTCAAAGCCAGATTGGGTCGAAAATTACATGAGACTCTTATCTTCAATGAGCAAAAAGTTACAAGTGGAGCTGTGGCTCAAGGTATAAAGTACCAGCCTTGAGTAAAAAAGCCAAGCAAGGTCCTGAGTTTAAGCCTCAGTATTCACACACACACACACACACACACACACACACACACACACACACGTGTGTATTTTGGTGTGGGATCTTTTGATCCTTAAATGCTGATATTTCCGCAGTTCCTCTCCTGGGGTTTGACCAGTGTGGTTCAGTGGGTTAGTTGAGACAGCACATGCCTGTAATCCCAGGGCAAGGGAGGCTGAGGCAGGAATATGATAAGTTTCAGGCCAGCCCAGGCAAAATTTGTAAGACTTTATCTCAAAAAAAAAATGAAAAGCTATTCTGAAGGCTGAGACCTGAGGATTGGAGCTTGAGGCCAACGTAGGCAGGAACATTCACAAGACTTATCTTTAATTAACCAACCAAAAAAGTGTGAGAAGTAGAGTTGTGGCTTGAGTGTGAGTGCCAGCCTTGAGTGATAGATCCAAATGACAGCACCCAAGTCATAAGTTCAAGCACGGGTACAGGCACAAAAACAAAAATCAAAAAGGGCTGGGGTGTCTAGCTCATAGGGTAGAGCAATTCACAAGGAAGAGAGATCTTGGGGTTTGGTCTCTAGCACTGTACCACCAAAATAAAATAAAGACACAGTGGAGAACAGGCTGGCTCTGGATCTGGGACTTGGGGCTGGGCAGATGTTTTGGTGGGCATCTCATGTCTGGATGGGCCAACTCCATCCTGCACCTTCACCATGTGATGGGATGAGCACACAGACCAGAGCATCTGTTCTAAAGGCGCCATCTTGTAAATGTATCAGCATAACGGCTAACTCGGGCACTTTCCCAAAACTTATTCTGACCTTTGCCTTCCTCACTAAAATTTATTCAATTATTAATATGGATCCAGGGCCAGCGGCTCACATCCGGCTTTTTCGGAGCCTGAGATCTGAAGACAGGAGTTTGAAGCCACCCTGGGCAGGAGAGACTGTGAGACTCTTTTCTCCAATTAACCAGCAAAAAGCCTGAAGTGGAGTTGAGGTTTAAGTGGTAGGGCCCTCACCTTGAGCAGAAAAGCTCAATAACAGTGCCCAGATGCTGAGTTCAAGCCCCAAGACTTTATTAAAAATTTATAAGATTTAAATTTATTTTAATATTTATAAAAAAGCAAGTTAAAATGCCTCAGCAAATCTACCTTTCCCATTTTTACCTAGCTGGACACATCTGTTCTGAGCATGAAGCTTGAAGCTAATGAATGAGGTTAGATAACTTCCCCTGAGTCATGTGACCAAGAGTGACCAGCCTTGCTGGCTGTGCATCTACAAAGCCAGAGAAACTTCCTCAGGCTTCCTCAGAGAATCACAGATTCATCAAGTTGGAAAGACCTTAGACTAATATACTTAACTGTCTCCTTCTAGAGAAAAGTAACTTGTTCATTTTTTTTTTCCTTCTACTGTTTTGAAATCATAGTTGTATTAAAAAGCGATAATCAGAAGTGAGTTATTTATGTTGTAGGTTCTATGACCTTTTATTTTTTTTTTTTTGGTGCTGGGGCTTTAGCTCAGGGCCTGGCCAGTCTCCAGGATTTTTTGTTTGTTGGTTTGTTTGTTTCCCCTCTAGACCAGTGCTCTACCCCTTGAGACACAGCTCAACTTCACAATTTTTTCCTGTGTAGTTGGAGATAAGACTCTCAAGGACTTTCCTTCCCAGGCTGGCTTAGACTATTTTAGATCTCAGCCTCTTGAGTAGCTAGAATTACAGAGATAAGCCTAAGGTTGTATGTCCGTTTTTCTTGTTTCTTTTACAGCTAGCCAGCCTTACTTTGGACCTTCCAGCTAAAGTCCCTTGCTAATTTTCATAACCCAGAGAAATGGAATGCAAGTGTCTAAAATGACAATGATTTTTGCTTCTGCTGCAATGCAAATGTCTGCTAAATTTAGAGCTGGAGATCAAATGCAGCCAATGGGTGTGGCCAGTGTTAATGTAGATGTTGAACCAAACTACTCACCCGAGAGAAAAGAACTAGCTAGTTTAAGTAGATGGTGGAGCCTGCTCTGTGGCTTGTCATGTCCCTGGAAACCCATAAAGGGACTTTATTTTTATGCAAGTCGGTTCATTCGGATTTTTTAAAAAAAATCTTGATTATGAAAGCTCAAGAGCACTTTTAACCTTAAAAAATTGTTTATTTCAGTCAAAATTACTCATTAGGGTTTGATTTTCATGTTGCAAATTTTCCTTCCCTTTGTCAGGGATTGCGTTTGCAGTTCTCTCTACTTTCCTTCCATGACAATAACCTTTGGCATCTCAGCTTCCACACACAGCCATCCCACAGCCCTGGCTGCAGGATGCATTGGTGTGGTCACAGCCAGGAGAAGAACTGTCCATGAGCGCCTGTGCACCACAGAGAACATCAGCTCTTTCTTGTAGCATAAAGTGGAAGGCAGAAAGATAGGATTTCTTCCAGAGTGAGGTATTTTTCTGCTTTAAGAAAATACATGTATGTATACAGAAGTTACAATACGTTTTATTGGAGTATAAATCCTGTCTCATCATCCACTGACTAGGAGTGTGACCCTGGAGAAGTTATTCAAGTGATCTGATTTCCTTCCTTCCTTCCTTCCTTCCTTCCTTCCTTCCTTCCTTCCTTCCTTCCTTCCTTCCTTCCTTCCTTCCTTCCTTCCTTCCTCCCTCCTTCCCTCCTTCTCTCCTTCCTTCTCTCTCTCCATTCCTTCCTTTCTCTTTCTTTCTCTCTTTCTCCCTCCCTCCCTCCCTCTCTCTCTCTTTCTTTCTTTCTCTCTCTCTCTTTCTCTCTCTCTTTCTCTCTTTCTCCCTCCCTCCCTCCCTTCCTTCCTTCCTTCTTTCCTTCCTTCCTTCCTTCCTTTCTTTCTTTCTTTCTTTCTTTCTTTCTTTCTTTCTTTCTTTCTTTCTTTCTTTCTTTCTTTCTTTCTTTCTTTCTTTCTCTCTTTCTTATTTCTCTCTCTTTCTCTCTTTCTCCCTTCCTTCCTTCCTTCCTTCCTTCCTTCCTTCCTTCCTTCCTTCCTTCCTTCCTTCCTTCCTTTCCTTCCTTTCTTTCTTTCTTTCTTTCTTTCTTTCTTTCTTTCTTTCTTTCTTTCTTTCTTTCTTTCTTTCTTTCCTCCCTCCCTCTCTCTCTCTCTCTCTTTCTTTGTCTTTCTTTCTCCCATACTAGAGCTGGAATTCAGGGCCTCATGATCTCACTTGACTTTTTTGCTTAAGGCTGAAGTTCTTAACACTTGATCACAGTTCCACTTCCAGCTTTTTGGTGAGTAATTGGAAATAAGAATCTTTCAGGCTTTCTGCCTGAATTGGCTTTGAACCACAACCCTCAGATCTCAGCCTCTTCAATAGCTAGGATTACAAGTGAGAGTCTGATGTGAGAATCATATAAGATCCTGCTTTTCCCTGTCTGACAGAGCTGGATACTCCATGTAATAGCACATCTGCTCATCCTTTAGCTTTGCTACCGAGTGCCTGCTCTGCCCCAATACACTCTTGAAAGATATAGACACAGCCCTTGCTGTAGCCAGATTCCAGCTTTTCTCTGACCCTCTGCTCCACAGCCAGCCACAGCACAGAGGATGACTGTGCCTGCTCATTCAAAAAATTTGTTCTTTTGCAATTCCTGCCAGTCAACAATGACGTGATGTGTTTAGACCGTCTGTGCAGGAAACAAAAAAAAAGATAGAAATGCAAGGTTTCATCTAAATTGTGACTCAAATGTATAGAAGCTTGGCTTTTATTTAGTCTAAACTATTCTGGCTTCCTTCCTTGAGTTCATGTCCTTGTTGGAGGTGGTAGAGGAGAGAATAATATGAACTGAACACCGGGCTTGAAATATAATCCTAGCCTAGCCCGAATGGTGGCATACGCATATGCCTATAATCCTAGCACTCTTGAGGCCGAGGCTGGAGGATCACAAATTCAAGGCCAGTCTGTGCTACATTTGTGAGACCTGTCTCGAAAAAAAAAAAAAAAAAATTGGCCTCTGGTAGCTCCAGCCACTAATCCTAGTTATTCTTGAGGCTGAGATCTGAAGAATCACAATTCAAGACTGGCTTGTACAGATAGGTATAGGAGACTCCATCTCCAAAGTAGCCAGCAAAAAGCAAGAGTAGAGGCTTGGCTCAGGTAGTAAAGTGCCATCCTAGTAAGTGCAAGACCCTGAGTTTAAATCCAAGTACTGCCAAGACAAACATAAAGAACTAAAATAACATTAGGGACTAGTTGGGGTGTTGTTGGAACTGGTTAGTATGCAAAGGTTCAATCTCTAGTGTGTGCATGTATGATGCACACACACACACACACACACACACACACACACACACACACACACACACACACAGAGCAGTAATTTAGTCCCTTTGGATACTGTCCTGCCTTCTGTGGCTGAAAATGCTCAGGCCCAGCCTCTCCTCTGCTGGCCTACATCATGCTGGGAAGAGCTGTGGCTCGCACTGCACAGCCTCCTGGTGGTAGGGAGGCATTGATGTCCTTAGGCACAGTGCCCTGCCCATGCTGGCCGTTCCCCTGAGGATGTTTGTGGCTGCTGCTTGGGTGGGTGTGACTTGTGATTGGTTTGGTCAAAGTCCAGGAGTGCGCTCAAGCGGACGTGTCCTCATTCTAGTTTCTCCTGCTACTTGAGGTCCCTTTGAAGTCTGCCCCGGGTCTCCTCCAGCCAGCTCTGGTATTACAAGCCTTTGACAAGCAGGAGGATGCTGGGTTTGTGTCCTCTGGGCCTCTCTGGTCCACTACTCTGCCTACTAGAATCTCTCTCTGGCCCCCGGTTTGTATGGGAACTTGTTCTACACAGAACCAACTCTTCCTGGAGTCTAGGGTGAATCTTTCCAGTTTTTTTACCAGTGCTCTGCCAGGCATTGGTGGCTCATGCCTGTGACCCTCGCTGCTCAGGAGGCTGAGATCTGAGGATCATAGTTTGAAAACAGCCTTGGCAAGAAAGTCATGAAACTCTTACCTCCCATTTATCAACAAAAAAACGGAAGTGGAGCTGTGGCTATGGCTCAAGTGGTGGAGCCAGAAAAAGTGAAGGGACAGAACCTAGGCCCTGAGTTCAAGCCCCAATCCAATACTGGTACACACACACACACACACACACACATACAGAGTGAACTCTACTGGCCTTCCAAGAAAACTCTGACTTTCCCTACCAGTCAAAGGGACTGGCAGAGGGTTCCTGCCAATGCAAGCAGAGTGTTTTCCATTTGTTTGTTTATGAGACAAGATGGCCTCTAACTCATCATTCCCCAGAGGGAAGTTTTTTCCCACCGTATCTCTCTCTGCTTCCACCCAGCTTCATCTTAATAACTAGCAGATTAGCTGCCCTTAATCTATCCTGGGAAGTTAAGGTCCTATAGCCTTCACAAAGGAGCTCATCAAATCTTTTTTCTCTTGGAAAGGCAAAAATGGAACATCCCTCTTTGTTCTTCTAATCAATTCCAAGCTTTTCTCCAGGACAAATCATTGTTCAAGGCAGACTAATGTGAGGAATTGAGCTCTAGGAATGACAAAAACAAAGTGGTATAAAATTGGAAATGGTCACCTCCATTACAGAACCATAACTATTGCTTTCAAGGAAATCACTGGTTATCAATTAGCTCATGGCTGCCTAGCTGTCTAGGTGCCGGGACTGTGTTCAGAGGTTGGTGGTCCTGAGAACTTGTCTTATTATGCATGGATTTGGAATTGGTGATGGACAGTATGCTTGTAAGACACACCTCTAGTTTTGTAAGCAAAATGCACCCTCTCTATTTTCTTTGTTACTGAAGGGGTTGCTTTCCTCTTGCAGTTCACCATCCGTTCTCCATCCTTACTAGCTCACCTCTTCTCTTTCTCGTACCCTCTCTCTCTCTCTCTCTTTCTCCTAAAGCTTTCTCATTTCTTGCTCCCTCTCTTAAATCCATCTACTTATTCTCCATTGTACTTTAGTATATTAAATAAACAGTACACAAGGCTATTGTTTTAAATAAGTTTTTGAATACACCAGGCTAAAAAAATAAATAAAAATGGAATCATTCATGCTTGAGCTCTGCCAAACAGAATCCAAGCTGTTTGACCCTTGGGAATAGAGAGATAAGCCAAAATTCCCAAACAGGCCATTTTCTTTCTTTCTTTCTTTCTTTCTTTCTTTCTTTCTTTCTTTCTTTCTTTCTTTCTTTCTTTCTTTCTTTCTTTCTTTCTTTCTTTCTCTCCCTCTCTCCCTCCCTCCCTCCCTCCCTCCCTTCCTCTCTCCTTCCTTCCTTCCTTCCTTCCTTCCTTCCTTCCTTCCTTCCTTCCTTCCTTCCTTCCTTCCTTCCTTCCTTCTTTATATTCTAATATTAGAGCTTAAACTCAGGGCCTAGGCACTGTTGCTTACCATTTTGCTCAAGGCTGGTGCTCTACCACTTGAGACACACCTCCACTTCCAACTTCTTTTTCTGATTAATTGGTGATAAGAATCTCATGGGCTTTCCTTCCCCAGACTGGCTTTCAACTGTGATCCTTAGATCTCAGACTCTTGAGTAGTTAGAATTACAAATGTGCACCATTGACACATAGCCAAACAGACTATTTTCAATTGGCTTGATAAAGAAGATCCCTCTGCTCCTCTATGACCCAGCAATCCCATTTTTGGGCATTTACCCAAATGATCACAAACAAGGTCATACCAAAGCTACCAGCACAACCATGTTTATCACAGCACTATTCACCAAAGCTAAGATATGAGACCAACCCAAATACCCCTCAGTAGATGAATGGATCAAGAAAATGTGATATATATATATATATATATTTTTATATAATATATATATATATATATATATGAATTCTATGCCTCCATCAGAAAGAATGACATTGTCCCATTTGTTAGGAAATGGAAAGATTTGGAAAAAATTATATTAAGTGAAGTAAGCCAGGCCCAAAGAAACAAAATCCCCATGTTTTCTCTTATTTGCAATAACTATTTCATTTCTAGGACAAGCAGAAAAAGTCAAAAGCTATGTACATATGACCAGTTAAGATGTTAAGAGCAATGAACCTCAAGACAGGGACACAAGTGGTTTTTTCTTTCTTGGTATTGTTTTTAATGTACTTACAATGCACTATGTGATTCTTTTATTTCTTTTGTGTGTTCTTCCCCCACTGTGTAACCCCTGTTCTTGCTGTATTTGATTCCGGTGTCCTGCATCTTGTTTATACATTTTTTATAATTTGGGGAGGGGAAGAGAAATAACAAAAACAAGGATACAGGTTGACCCATTGTAAAATGAGATGTACAAGACACTATGTTTAAAATGAACTTTACAATTTCGGGAGATGGGGAGGGAGGAGTTGGAGAGTGGGGAGGGAAGAGATGGTAGGGGACAAACAAAGGAGGAGGTAAAAATGCTCGATAGGAAATGTACTCATTACCTTACTCATGTAACTGTAACCCCTCTGTACAGTATTTTTACAATAAAAAATGTATATGAAAAAAGAAGTTCCCTCTGCTTCAGTCCTTACACAAAAGAAAAAAATCCCAGAAATAATCTAATGTTAATGGATAAGTGATTTTCTTATTTTTTTCTGTCTCCCTGTCCCTGCCTCATAAAGAAAATAACTTTGAAATACACCCAGGGATTTGGGGCTTTGTTTCTGCTTTCTTCAAGCTTTTCTTCTGTTATAAAACCAATTCTTTTTCAACCTTTGGAACATTTACTCTATTTTATGGGTTGAAGTGCTGCTTGATCCTAAAACTGACAATGAAGTCAGTTAGGCTCTTTAACATGTAATTTTGTCTTGGTAATGAAGTTTGAACTTGGTGTCTCAAGCTTGTTGGGCTGTCACTCAGATTGCCACGTGAGCCACATTTCCAACTCAGCTTGCTTGCTTGCTTGCTTCCTTCCTTCCTTCGTTCCTTTCTTTTTTTTTTTTTTGTACTGGGAGTTGAGCTCTGGGCCTCACACTCTTGCTTATTTAATTCTGCTCAAAGCTGGTGCTCTATCACTTGAGCCACACCTTCACTTCTAGCTATGAGTTGGTTAATTGGTGGTAAAATTCTCAAGGACTTTCCTACTTGGTCTGGCTTTGAACCTCAATCCTCAGATCTATTTGTTGGTATGTATTTCTTCTATGTCTATTGGTGGCATGAGCCACCAATATACATGTATGTGTATGTACATACATATACAATACACACACATATATGTATATATAATATATATGTTATATCTCTATCTCTATCTATCTATCTATCTATCTATCTATCTATCTATCTATCTATCTATCTATCTATCTATCTATCTATCTAAATTGGAGATGGAATCAAATGGACTTTTCTTCCCAGGCTGGTTTTGAACAGCCTCCTAAGTAGCTAGGATGATAGATGTGAGCCACTGGTGCCTGGCTTATAGTTTTGTCTCTTACTAACTCTCATACTAAATATAAATACAGGCATATTCATGCACAAATGCCTAATATCATCTTTCTCTTTGTCAGCATGCACACATGTATATCCGTTGTTCCTCTAGCTCTTTTTCAATGGTTTTCTTTTATGTCCTTCCATATAGGTGAGCATTTATTCCTTTTTTACTTGTGTTAGTCATGAGGCTTGAACTCAGGGCCTGCGCACTGTTCCTGAGCTCTTTTGCTGAAGGCTAGAGCTCTCCCTTTTTGAGCCACAGCACCACATCTGGTTTTCTGGTAAGTTACTTGGAGATAAGATACTCATGGACTTTTCTGCCCTGGCTGGCTTTGAATCATGATCCTCAGATCTCAGCCCCAGGAGGAAGGCACCAGTGGCTGGCTTTGATTACTTAATGATAATCAATGCTATAATTTTGGGAGCATGCATTATTACATGCTAGACATGAGGGTGTTCCTTTTACCATGGCTCTCTCATTTTATCCTTACTATGTCATTTAATCCTTCCTACATACAATTCCCTAGTATATGTAAGAAGAAAGTAGGACCTATGTAGGAAGGAGCAAGGCTATAGAACTAGTCATTGTCAGAGCTAGGGCTTGAACTCAGGTTGCACTGAGTTCAAAGTCCATTCTGTCATGATATTTGTAGTTCAGGTCACAGGCTGGTAAAAGAATTTACCAAGACAGGAAAAACAAAGGTTCATTAGCACACAGATACAACGGAGACACAGAGGGCTGCTAGTTAGCCAGGGAGGCACACCAGTGTGCAGACCAGGCAGGCTAGGATTGTTTTGATTGGCTATTCCATTTGTAGAAGCCATTGATTGGCTGTCTCTTTTCTAGCTCCATAGTTTAAATCTCATACCCGTGGGAAGGGTATGAGCCCTTGTTTTTCATATTTGTGTTCCACTGAGCCCATTTCCCAGCCTTGACTCCTTTCCTCATACTACCTGGATCTTGGTATTTCTGTCCATCATGTCCCTTAAATAGGACCTTCTTTACAAATTCCCAAGGAACATTGTTTAGACTATTGAAGGAAGAGTTGTATATGAACTGTCCTATAATAATGTTAAATATGGAACTCAAAAATTCTTACACAGACTAGTCTAAAAACCCACTAGCATTTATTATCTATACAAGGAGACATGTTGTGACATTTCCATGTGACATTTCCACCATGCATAAAATGCACTCCATCAATTTCCTCCCCTCCATTTCTTCTTCTTCATCCCCTATCCTCCTTTTTTTTTTTTTTTTAAGGCCATCACTTTGAAGGGAAGAATAGGGAAGTTCTTTTTAGAGATGATTTATCCTTGATGCAATTCTGTTAGAAGTGCTGACTAATGGTCTGATGACTGTTGTTTTTGATCTCCTCGGTGGTGGTGAAGGAAACAGAAAGAGGCACAGAGATACCAGGCACTGAAAAATGCTAACATCACAGGTCTCTGGATTATTTTGGTTCCAGCTATTTTTCTGGGCTAATTTAACCACTTCCTCTTCAACAATTCAGTTTTGTTCATACAGGCCTCCTTATTTTCCTGCCTCTCTTTTCAGATTATTTTAAGAAGTATATTTAATTCCCTTGCATGCCCCCCCTCCCTGTTTTTTGAGACAAGGTCTTCCTCTGTAACTTAGCCTGGTCGTACATTGGCAATCCCTTTATACCTTCCTCCTGAGTGCTGAGATTACAGATGTAAGCCACCGTGCTCAGTGTAATTTCTCATTTTCTAAAGTATCTTTACCAGCTGTCAAGATTTTCTCTTTTTCTCTCTCTCTCTCTTTCTTCCTCTTCCCCACTTTCCTGCTGGTTAATTACAGAGAAGAGTCTTGAGGATTTGTCAGCCTCCATCCAAACCATGAGCCTCAGATCTCATCCTCTTGGGTAGCTAGGATTATGGGTGTGAGCCACCAGTGTCCCTATATTGTTTATATATTTTCTTCTGCTTTGTTTCTTGAATCCTTATTCATACTGTTAAATGTGCTGGAATCTTAGTCTCTAACATCCTGGCCCTTACCAACCAGGAGACATTTGTGTTCAACATCTGTTCATGGATGGCCAAAGTCATTTGCCAATCACAACTATGCCATTATGGCATTTGGAGGTGACAGATATAGCCGTGCTGGTATTTAGTTTATTCTGTGAAGTTTTGCTGAATGATATGATGAGTGGGTCAAGGGAAAAAAAAACAAATTACACATTCCAGAAAAAGAAGTATGTGGCTGAGTGTGTGGCCATGCATCTAGGTAGATGTGTGTGTGTGTGTGTGTGTGTGTCTGTGTGTGTGTGTATCTCAGAATTACAATGGGGATGAATTCTCACTAAAGAATGTATATAACTTTTTACAACAACTAACTGAATATTTCAAGATATTACACAGAGATTTTAAATGTTCCTAAGATAAATAAATGGAGTTATAGATATGCCAAATATTCCATTATTACACATTTTATATGTGAATTGCAATGTCACCAAAAAGAAAATGGAAAAGAAACATCACTCCATACATATGTACACCTACATTTGTGACAATTAAAAATAAAAGCATATCTTCGAGAAGAAGGTGTAGTTATTGGATACCAGCTACTCCTTAGCATCTTCTAGAACAAAAATGGATTTTTCTAACAGATTCAAATGATTATCAGGGTAATTATAGGACTGGCCATTCTAAGTCTTAGTAGGAAGAAAAGAACAAAAGGAGAGATCTTAACCAAGTTTCAGTGTCCTTTACGCCATCCTTTAAGATCTCTTTCCTCCCTCATCCCCTCAGCCCACTGCTTTTCCTTGATTTGCTTGTCCTTGAGAGAGAGTAAGAAGAATTCTTTTAGAGCCAAGGGCCTTGTAACAAAGAAGGAGCTGCCAAAGTTCCTGTCTAGGAGGAAGGAAGACAGATCCTTTTGTTTTGAAAGAGGTCCAGGCTAGTTCCTTGAAATTTTTTTCTGTTATTTTGCTCTCAGATTCAGTAACTTCCAGAAGTCTCTTCACTAAGGACAGCACGAGAGTTCCTGTCTTCACTGGACATCTTAACTAAAGGTTCTCCCTTGGAGGATTTGACCACTCTAGTCAATTTTGATCTGTGTGCAATACTACAGTGATCGATTGGGTATTGGTGATAACTGATTTCAATATATCGTGCTCATTAATTGTTAAGCTTTAAGGAATGATTTGACCCCTGTGGGTCCTTCAGAAAACAGAGTGGGTAGTGGCCTTTAGCATTTATAATCATTACCATGTCAGCCTGAGGTGAGCTCTATCTGGCTGGCACTCTTTAGTCTCAATGTCTTCTAAAGTAGAAAATGTGATGTCCATTTCTTGCCTTCTCCAAGTTCTCTGATTTACTTTCTTTGGGTAGGATCAAAGAAATGACAAAGTTGCCTGACAGAGAGAGAGAGAGAGAGAGGTGTAGAGGGAGGGGGAGGGAGAGAGACAGGGAGAGAGAGAGAGGGGAGGAGGGGAGAGAGGAACAACAAGAAAAGAGAATAGAAGAGGAAGGAAAAGGAAGATGAAAAAGAGAAAGCAAAAGAAGAAAGAGAACAATGTTCATAGCACCTTATGGTACATAAGGAATATGTGTACCTAGTGACCTTATTGTTACTAACACATTTGGAAAAGGGCATTTTTTTTGAACGATTTTTCTAGCTGTGATTAAGACCTAGCCTTAATGGCTCATTTTCCTATTCCCCGTGCCTACCCCAGTCCATTCAGTAATAAGCATTTGGATTGAAATTGGGGCTACTAATTACCGGGCAGGGGTAATCAGATCCAAATAACCACAGGGCAAATCAGTAATCAGGAACAAACAGGAGGGCATGGCAGATAAAAGCTAGGAAATAAATTTAGCCTCTGATTGAATTTTCTAGTTTGTGGGTTTTTTTTTTTAAATTAAAATTGGAGTCTTATTCAAAAGGCTTAAGTATCCAGGGAGTAGTTCTACAAAATAAAATAAAATAAAAGTGACCAGTTTAGAATGACAAAATGATTACCTTCTTGTTAGTGTTCTGGAAACTGCAGAAAAGATAACACAGTATCAGGATGATCAGCCCATGAAGTGATTCGAAAACCTCCCTGAGACATTGGGAAACATGAGTTTATTGACTCCCAGTTCTTTTTGTCTAACAGGTATTCTTCATTCTCTCTGTCTCTGTGTCTTTGTGCCAGTGCTGGTGTTTGAACTCAGGGCTGCCAGCTAGCTAGCTCAAAGCTACCTCTCTACCACTTGAGCCACACCTCTGATTGCAACTTTTGGCTGATTAATTGGACTTAAGAGTCTCATGAAGGGCTGGGAAGGTGGCTCAGTGGTAGAGTGCTTGTCTTGCATGCATGAGGCCCTGGGTTCGATTCCTCAGCACCACATAAGGGAAAAAAAAGCCGGAAGTGGCGCTGTGGCTCAAGTGGTAGAGCGCTAGCCTTGAGCTGAAGAGCTGAGGGACAGCGCCCAGGCCCAGAGTTCAAGCTCAAGCCCCACGACTGAACCTCCCCCCCCAAAAAAAATAAAGAACCTCATGAACTTTCCTGCTCAGGCTGGTTTCAAACCTGAATCTCCAGATCTCAGCCTCTTGCGTAGCTATGATTACTGACATGAGCTCCTAGGCAAGGGATTGCTCTCCCAATGATCACCTTCAGGCATGAGGTGCCAGCCCCCTCCTTCCAGTTGGGATTCCAAAGGAGACAGAGAGACTTAACAGGAACCTTGCTAACCTTCAAGTACTCCTGGACTTCACTGGAGGGAAATCAGGATAAAGAGTGATATGCAATCAGTCTTAACAACATTCCTGTCATTGTCAGCAGGCTTAACTAAATTTCAGGGCTATAAATTCGGGAGTCTGAATTTATAGAAGACAGAAGGTAGGATTCAATAAAACTAGATATTTAATTGCCTGAGTAGCTTTTCCTGATTGGAGCACGAGCGATGTGTGGTGTGATGTTATATTCCATCCCTGAGCGTACTTTCGCATCTCTCTGTTTTGTGCTTTGTAAGAGGAAAGAGTTCACTTTTTATTCTTTGCTGTATAAAAAGAGACAGTAGGGAATGGGAAAAGAGACCATCCATTGTCGAGGCTGTACTTACCATTTTCTTTCTAATAAATTGGGAGCTGCAATCACAAGATGGAAGTGATCTTGGCACTCGTCATTCAGAAACTTGAGGTTAAAAGCCACAAATGCTGAAGTAATGGGAAGCCAGCAATGGGCTTTTTCTTCAAGGGTCCGAGTGTCTTTCAGAAGAGAACAGGAATTAGATTAAGCACATATTGCTTACTATGTGGAATAAGTTAGCATATTATGGAGCCCAGGAAATAATCAGCTTCTATGGAATTATTCCAAACTCAGTCCTAAGGGGATGGCAAATGTTCTCACAAAGAGCTGAGCAAAGCTTCCAGTCAGGGAAGAGCAGAGTAAAAGGCAAGAATCCCATATTCCTGTCTGGTTCAAACCACGGGGTATGTATGTATGGAACAAAACAGATCAGGGACCAGAAACAGATTGAAATGGACCTTTCAGCTTCTTAGTTACAAAAGTAATACATGGAAGAAAAACTACTAATACAATTTAAAAGCAAAATTTAAACCTTTGTTTCTAATACTCAGAGTTTAACATTATAGCCTGGCACACAATGATCATTTTATAAGCCAGGCACTGGTGGTTCATGACTGTAATTCTTGCTACTCGGGAGAATTGAAATTTGAAGCCAGCCCTGGTAGAAAAGTCTGGGAGATTCTTATCTCTAAGTAACCAGCCAAATGCTGATGTAGAGCTATGACTCAAGTGGAAGAGCACCAGCCTTGAGAAAATAAGATAAGCTAGAGGCCTTGAATTCAAATCCCAGTACAAAAAAAAAATCTTCTAAGTGTTATTAATTTAGATATTTATATACTTACATCTAATTAATATTTTTATGTATGGTTGCTTTAAATATACAAACACATATGCCTTTATATTTTAAATAAATCTTTTATTACTAGGATCTATACTGGAAATACACAATAAGGATATTTTTATTGTTCTGCTTTCTTTTACTACTAATTATAACTGTCTGTCCATCTATCTATTTGTGCTGGTCCTGGAGCTTGAACTCATGGTGTGAGTGCTATCCCTGAGCTTTTTAGTTTAAGTCTAATACTCTGCTACTTGGTAGTTAATTGGAAATAAGAGTTTCAGGGACCTTCTTGCCCAGGCTAGCTTTGAACTATGATCCTCAGATCTTAGCTTCCTGAGTAGCTAGGAGTACAGGCAGCTCTGGGCTGCTAATACATCTTTCCTTATTTGTAATAAGTATCCATGTGCCTTATCTATACATGCAAAGGAATACCCCTTCATTAGGAAAAAGAGATTTTTTTTTTTTTTTTGTCAATAGTGGGGCCTGAACTCTGGGCCTGGGCGTTGTCCCTCAGCTCTTCAGCTCAAGGCAAGTGCTCTACCACGTGAGCCACAGTGCCACTTCTGGCTTTTTCTGCTTATGTGGTGCTGAGGAATCTAACTCAGGGCCTCATGCATGCAAGGCAAGCACTCTACCACTGAGCCACCTTCCCAGCCCCAGGAAAGACATTTTTGTGAAAACAACAGCGCCCTAACAGGGAGAATTTTATGGTAGCTATTAGATCTGCTGGATTTATAGGCATATATGCAAAAATAGGAGCTAGAAGTTTTGAGCCCAGTAAGAAGAGATGAGCAGCTCCCTCTCTTCCCCAACCACACCCTGGCTGTCTCTCCAGATGTGTCCTGGTTTGCTAGATCACTCCAGGATGCCCTGATTATAATGAGGAAGTTCACATCTAGATCTTATGACCTTTCGACCTTTAGCCCCACCCTTTGTTTACCACTTTGAATGCTGGCACCCATGACTGTAAATGGAAGAGAAAAAAAAAAAGCCCCAAAAGGCAAAGAAGCAAAGCAACGGTGCCAACTGTCAGGTCTGCAGAGCCCCACCTTAGTCTCTCTTCCTGTGTAAAGAAGAGAACCAGTTCTGGGTTGTTTAGGTAGAAACTGATGGGCCATATACAAGCAAATACTTACCTACTCAAGGCAATTATATTTCATTGAGGGGAAAAAAATTAATCACCCTAATCCTGCCTGCATCTTTCAATCCTGTGTTTACCAAGACCAAGACTGAGAGTTCCTGCCTATTAGAATTAACCCTGCCTTCCTTATTCTTTGCCCATCTGCCTTCAGCTCTTCCCCTAACTACGATCGCAAACACACTCAAAAAGCTAGCTCAAATAAAACAAGAAGACCTGCAAACCTTTGTGAGTACTTATTTCGTGATAACAATCACCCCCCTCCCTTTTTTTTCCTGTTTAGGTTTTGCAGTAAAACTCATTCTTATTAGTATATTATCTTACCTGTCTGAACTCCATTTTAAGTTTCAATACACTCCAATCTGGCGTCTATGTCTTTTAGTTGCTAAAATGACTGATCAGTGACCTCTGTCTTGTCCCGATGACCTTGGGTCTGTAGTGCTTGTGTTCTCAGTGTCTTTCCACAAGGCCACAATTCACTCTTCCTAACTTCTGTCTTGCAGGTTTCTTCCACACTGACTGCCTGTCTTCTCCTTTTGCCAGCTCTCCTCCACTGGTGCGTTTCTAATAGTTTGACATAGGGCTAGGTTTTTTATTTGGGGTTCATGTTTTGAACAAACCAGTGTAGCTCAAACTGGCCTTGAACACATGATCCTTCTGCTTCAACCCCCCTGAGATTAGGTATTAGTAGTGGACACTACTCTGTTCCCTGAAGGGCTATGTTCTTGATCTCCTTTTTCCTTTTTTCTTCTTCTTCCACTCTTCCTCTTTTTCCTCTTTATACTCCTCTTCCTCATATTCCTCCTCCTCCTCATAAAGCACTTCCTCTCCTCCTCCTTGGTTTTTGTTTTTTGGTGCTGGGACTAGGGCTTGAACTCAAGGCCAGGTATCTTTGGTGGCTATTTCACCCAAGGCTGGCACTCTACCACTTGGGCTATGCCTCCAGTCTGGCATTTTGGTAGTTAATTGGAGATGCAAGTGTCAAGGCTTGGTCTGCCCTAGCTGGCTTTAAAACTTGATCCTCAGATCTCAGCCTCCTGAGTAGCTAGGATTATAGACAAGAGCCACTGATGGCCTGACACTCCTTTCCTTCCTTCCTTCCTTCCTTCCTTCCTGCCCTCCTTCCTTCCTTCCTTCCTTTTTGCTTTCTTGCTTTCTTTTTTTCTTCTTGCGGGGTGCCAGTCCAGAGGCTTGCATTCAGGGCCTGGGTGCTGTCCCTGAGCTTTTTTACTCAAGGCTAGCATGCTACCATTTGAGCCATAGCTCTACTTCCAGGTTTTGGGTAGTTAATTGGAGATAAAAGCCTCACAGACTTTGCTTCCCTTGGCTAAGCTTTGCACCTCAGATCTCAGCATCCTGAGTAGCTAAGACCACAAGCATGAGCCACCAACTCCCAGCTGCTGTTTCCCTTTTTAGATACTGTCCTCCAACCAAGGTCACCTTCTTTATCCAAGACCAGAACTTTCTGCAAGACTGGCTTAAGCCTGTTCCAACAGCACTTATAATTGTAACACTATAATATAATTGGGTCTCTCCTTTACATAGCATGCTGACCTTATTTCCTTCCAATTGTATCATTCCCAATTATATTCCTGTGATAAACACCCAAATGTCCGTTTAGCTGCTGGGAACTAATTATCATAACTAGATTTCAAATCTCTTTGGAGCATCACTCACCCAACTAAATGAAGATAGAGAGACTCACCTCAACTTGAGTTGGTACTGAAGGGTCTATTAGTTTAGCCCTAAAGAAAGGGAATGCATTGACATTTCAAGAAATATGGTTTGAACTAAACCCTAAAGAACTGGTATTATCATGGGCCCCTTGTTAGATTTGTTATGGGGGTGGGGTGGGAAAGAAATAGATCCCCAAGTAGATTCTATTAGACTCATTGTATCTATTGGATCCATAAACTCACCCAATGGTTATTTCTCAACACTGCATATGCCTAGCTATTATTGATATGTTGGCTATTAGAAGGACCCCCTTTCCCCACATTGCATCATTTTAACCTGTCAGGAAAGGAATATCGTAATGGAGAGAAGCCACGGCAAAATTTCTGAAATGAGTCACTCAGGAGGCTGAGATCTGAAGATCATGGTTCAAAGCCAGCCTGTGTAGTAAAACCCGTAAGACTCTCCTGCCCTTCTAGAGAGAAAAATTAAAATATAAAAATCCCACCCTAGGGTAGCAGACATTAATGTCAATATTGAAGTCCTAAGGGACACAGAGATGGTCGTCCTCACCCCTCATTATGGTATCTTCTGTTAGTTCAGGAATCTGCCTCCTGCAGAAACTAGATGACTCTGGCAGATAACTGAAGAAGGCCACCTGCCCAGACAAGTGATATCCTTGATTGAACCTACTGTGCTGGATATAGCTTTATTGCTAGACAAATAATATAAAAAGATCAACGAGGCTTTACATATATGGTCTGTAGGTCTTGACTTGTGCTATTTTCTATTCTAATTGAAGCTCAGAGATAGTTTGCATTCATGAAATATGAGTAATATTTAATAGCAGTGTTGACTCTCTTCCTTCATGTGTGTGTGTGTGTGTGTGTGTGTGTGTGGTATTGGGACCTGGACTTAGGGCCTTCTACTAGGGCTTGAACTCAGGGCCTTGTACTCTTGGCGTGGCTTTTTCCACTCAAAGGCTGGGTGCTCTACCACTTGAAACACATTTCTACTTCTGGCTTTTGGCTGGTTAATTGGAGCTAAGAGTCTCATGAACTTTCCTGTCCAGACTGATTTCAAACCATGATTCTCAGATATCAGCCTCCAGAGTAGCTAAGTTTACAGGTAAGCAGTACCAGTGCCTGGTTAGATTATGTAAATGTTGACAAAAAACAAAACACTTGAAGGGAGAAAAGTTAGTTTTCATGCATCCAAAAATGACTTGGTGTGGCAAGGTTGTAGGCAAACGAGCTCTTTATGCCTTCCTGCAGGAAATGGATGCTATCTCAATCTTATAAACAAACATTTGGTTATCTGTCTCTATTTTTTTAAAATATAGTACGTATGTCCTACAGTCTAGCAATCCCTCTTCCAGAAATCACCGTAGAGGTGGGAACACAGGAAGGGAAGAACATTTAAACAGTAACACTTAAGAAGCAAGTGTGAGCAATTGCAATAGTTGCTGAATAAATTTCATTCACTTTCATGAGCCAGGATATGCTATTTAATGCTAAGGTAGTTAAGTCAGTTATCTTGAAGGGATTCCCACAACGAGTGTTGAGTAAGAAAAAAGTGCCTGGAAGCTGAGTCAAGTGGCCGTGACTGTAATACAAGCTATTCTGGAGACTGAGATCTGAGGACCGTGGCTTAAAGCCAGCCCAGGCAGAAAAATCCATGAGTCTTATCTCCAATCAATTAACTACCAAAAAGCCAGAATGGAGTTGTAGAGTGCCAGTCTTCAGTGAAAAAGCATGTAGGCCCTGAGTTCAAGCCAAAGTACCAACACACACACACACACACACACACACACACAGAGCATGAAATTTGATTGAAGTTTGTAAAACAAAGATAAAAGAATGCCATACATGGAAATCTTAGATCTGCCCATTTAGGATTATGTGGTAGGAAACATACTGTATTTCTGACATGAACTTTCCTTAAGTCAGAGAGCTGTTGCTGATGCAAGCAGATTGGGAGAAAGAGGAAGAAAAGAGATAAGAACAAAGCAGAAATAGTTGATAGAAAAGCATGCTTTTAACACTACATGTCTGAGTTTCTATAAACATATATTTGTGAGGATGTATCCGGTACAGACAACTATTAGTTAATTTGTTTATTTACTGCTAGGTATCATTCAAAGTGCTTTCAAGTAATAACTAATTTGATCTTTTTAACAGCCCACCAAGACAATTAGTTTTAGATTTTGCATTGAACAGCAAGGAAACTGAGGTACTGAAGAGGTTGCCATAGTTATATAGCCAGTGAACAGCAAATCAGGGATTTATTTTATTTTGCTTTTGTGCTAGTACTGGGGCTTGAACTCAGGGTCTCAAGCTGTTTCTTGGCTTTTTTGTACAAGGCTGGTGCCCTAATACACCTCTAATTCTAGCTTTTGGCTGGTTAATTGGAGATAAGAGTCTATCAGGCCAGGCACCAGTGGTTCATGGTTGTAATCCTAGCTCATCAGGAGGGGGAGATCTGAGGATCTTAGTTTGAAGCCAGACTAGATAAGAAAGTCCATGAGACTCCTATCTCCAATTAACTACTAAAAAGCTGGAAATGGAGCTGTTACTCAAGTCGTAGAGTGCTAACCTTGAGGGAAAAACAAGCAAACAAAAAACTCTCCAAAAGACAGTGCTCAGACCCTGAGTTCAAGCCCCAGGACTGGCACCAAAAACTAAAAACAAGTCTATCGGATTTGTCTGCCCAGGAGTGCTTTGAACTTTAATCTTCGAATCTCAGACTCCTGAATTGCTTGGGATAACAGGAGCTCAGCTGTAATCAGGAATTTAAACTTAAGCAGTCAAACTCCAGAGCTTCTGGGTGTTGTACTCTTATTTCCTCTTCTGGTGAATCAGTCACTAATCCATTGCTTAACACCCTCCCAGGGCTGTTCATTGCACTCGGGCAATTCCAGCCCCTTGGATGGTTTTTACGCAATGCGTGATTGGGCTCCTCCCAGCTCAGCAGATATCCAGCCACAGTGGCTTGTTTTGCATCCATGCTTCAGGTCCCTGATGGCTGGCTCTCTAGTGTTCTTCAGCTAGATCTTCAGGCTGAGCCCGTGGATGTGTTAGTCCATTATAGCAATCGAGGTCAAGGACATGCTATAGAGTTGCCTTTTCCTCCTTCTCCCTTCTTTTGTCAACCTCCCTCCTCCTCCTTTCCTCCTCTTTTCCCTTCTTCCTCCTCTTCCTCTTTCTTCTACTGCATGAATCAAACAAATCCTCTCTTTAGTCCCAGTTATCATCTGAATCTAAAAACCACCTCCAATCTCATATATTCAAAGCTTGGTTGGCCTGGAGCCCGTCGCTCACACTTGTAATCCTAGCTACTTCAGGAGACTGAGATCAGAGAGTCATGGTTTAAAGCCAGCCCAAGAAGATTCTCTTGAGACTCTCATCTCCAATAAATTCCAAAAATCCTGGAAGTGGAGTTGTGGCTCAAAGTGGTAGAGCACTAGCTTTGAGCAAAAGAAGCTCAGGGACAGTGCCCAGGCCCTGAGTTCAAGCTGTAGGACACACACACACACACACACACACACACACACACACAACTTAGTTGCCAGCTGATAGATTACTGAGAGGTGATTGGCTCCTGAGAGCTCCAACTTCATCAATGGTTGAATCCATTGGTGATTTCCTAGCTAAATAGACTGGAGAGAGGTGGGGCTTGGTTAGAGGAGGTAGGTCAGCAGGGAAATGTCTTTGAAGAGAGTCTCTTATTCCTGACTCTTTCTTCTCTGTTTCCTGGTCACAACAAGGCAGTAGTTTTGCTCTAGCATGCCCAACACCATGGTGTTCTCTCTCACCATGACCAGGCCCAGAAATAACAGAGCTAAGTGACTGTAGACCAAAACCTACCAAACTAAGCCCTTATGTGGCTTTCTTAGGGAACTTTGCCCATTTGGGGGAGTGCAAGGTAGCAGGGTGTTCAGCTAGCAGGGTGTGGCTCCTCAGGGGCAGGTAGGTGATAGGGGGTTAAAGTGTTTTAGGCAGCCTTCTGAGGAAGCCCACAGTGGTTTGATCACAACACAGAGCTGACAAATTCATGTTTTTTTCTTCTTGGGTCACAGGAAACCCCACCCTTTCCAGTGGTTGCTAGTAGAGGGCACTGAAGGAGACCAGTATGTGAAGATCGGTGGAAAAGACAGGTGGAAACTACAAATAGACATTAACCTATTTGCACTTATGGAAAGGCATTGGGAATTGGAAAATCAAGAGAGGCGGGGCCTTAGGAAACCTCAATGGCTTTTTGTTTACTCAAGGCTAAGCAGGCACCGCTATTGCTTCTCTAGGAGTGAACCAGGGGAAAGCTTGCTGGAAAAGTACGCAATTACCCAGGCTTCAGTCTGCCAACTCCTAAAAGACTTCCTCCAGCGCTCTTGCGCTAAGTCGCAGTAGTTTGAGTGTGAGGTCTATGTGAGGTTGTCCTCTCCTCCAAGAATGCTACTGGCTTTTAAGGGGTTCATTGGAGATAAGAGTCTCACAGACTTTGCTGCCTGAGCTGGCTTTGAACTTCCATCCTCAGATCTCAGCCTCCTGAATAGCTAGAATTAGGGGTGTGAGCCACTAGGATTCAATTTACTCCCTGTCTTTTAACTGCCTTAAGAACTCCAGCTCTTCTAACTCTCAACCTCTATCCAACATTGTGCTTGACCCATTATAGGTATTTCACAAAGGCTTGCAGAATGGATAAGGATATTCAATTTCTTCTTCTTCATCCTCTTCCTCCTCTTTTTTCTTTTTGTGGTGATGTTCAAATTGAGAGCCTTATGCTTGCTTGGCTTGCTTGCTTGTACTACTTGAGCCATACTTCCAGCCTAGCTTTTTTTTTTTGCTGCTTTATTGGAGGTAGAGTTGTATTGATTTTTCTGCCTGAGTTGGCTTGGAACCAGAGTTCTTCCAGCTCTTTGTCTCCTGAGTATGGAGGATTACAGGTGTGAACCACTGCTTCTCAACTTCAGTAGCTTCTTGATACCTACGAAGAGTGAACAAGATTAAATTCTGATGCATCCAAAGGAGTTCTGCATGGAATCAAGTATTTGGGATTAATTATCCCTAAAGAAAGATGATATAAATCAATGTCAAAAGGAAGTCTGAATCTAGTCTTGATGGGTATGCCAGCCTCCGTGAGAA
This sequence comes from Dipodomys spectabilis, assembly GCF_019054845.1. Lineage (NCBI taxonomy): Eukaryota > Metazoa > Chordata > Mammalia > Rodentia > Heteromyidae > Dipodomys > Dipodomys spectabilis. The sequence continues at coordinate 9,983,950 of NW_024870679.1, read as the reverse complement.
AGGGAGCTCTGGTTGGCAGGTTTTATAAGGTGGTTAACTAGAGCCTGTGCCCCACAAAACTGCCAGAGGGGAAGTTACTGACATCCCATTCCTCTCTGTGGGCCAGGGAGTCAAGCTGCACACTCTGGAGGTATGGGGCCAGCCCTGAAAATATGTCAAGTCCCCTTAAAGTACCTACATTTTTGTGATATGCACAAAAGTCAAATGCCAGCTTTGGCTCTGTGTGTGTGTGTGTGTGTGTGTGTGCACGCGCGCGTGCGCACATTCTAATACTGTTTTTTTTGTTATCTTGTTAATCTTGTAAAGAAATCATCACTGGAAGCAAACCACAGCAGTAGCTCTTTCTTGATGGTTAAATATTAAAAGTATTGCTTGAAGATCTCCTTTGAGTGTCTTTAAAAAGAGCCCTGATTGTCATCTTTCCCTCCGTTAAGTCTAGGCCAGAATTTAAGATGCACTGACCACTTTATGTTCCTTACAACCCTTTATTGTCATCTGATAGTAGGGCTCTAACATTTGCATGTGTTGAATATTCATATATGCAATCAGCCTTTGATTATCCTGGGGTAGAGTGTGTATGTTGATTGGGTTAGTGGCCCATTTACAATCACTTTTGATTTCAAGTCTTGTTAAGATAATCACAGACTCTGTTTAATTAATCCTTTTGTTGAGATCATTATTGTGGGTGTTTATTCCTATGTGGGAATTAATGGAGGGATGCTGTTCTCATGCAAAGCAACAATCCTCAATCCTCTCCATGAATACCATTCCGGAAGGAAGAAGGCAAACACGATCTTTATGTGTTAGTCAGCATAGGATGTTGTTTCTGAAAAGCACTGGAGGTGGTGGGAAGAAGAGACTAGGTGCCATTCATTTACCAAGTAGTTATTGAGTCTATCTACCATAGAACTGGCCAGGTGCTAACTAGCTATGGGACCTAGGATGGCTAACCATCCCATTTTGCCAGGGCTGTCTTGGTTTAATATGGTAAGTCATGTGATTCAGGAAATCCTTCAGTGGGGGAGGGGGTATTAGGACATTTAACTTGCTAGCTAAGTCATTTACATACTTATCAATGAAATAAGGTGTGGTTTGGTATTAGGGCTTGAATTCAGAGCCTTCCACTCTCACTTAGCTGGTTCTCTGCTTGAGACATACCCCACTTCTGGCTTTTTGCTAGTTAATTGGAGATAAGAGTCTCACAGATTTTTCTGCTCTGGCTGGCTTTGAACCATGATCTTCAGGTCCCAGCTTCCTAGGTAGCTAGGATTACAGATGTAAGCCACCAGTTATTCTTTTAAAACATACTTTTTTATTAGCATATCTTAATTGTATAAAGGGAAGTTTCATCGTGACATTTTCATACATCCATACAATGTATCCTGATGAAACTCACCCCTCCATTTCTTACCCTTATCCCCCCCTTCCTTTTTTTTGTTTTTGTTGGTTGTGGGGCTTGAATTCTGGGTCTGGGTATTGTACCTCAGCTCTTCAGCTCAAGGCAAGCACTCTACCACTTGAGTCATAGCGCCACTTCCAGTTTTCTGGTGGCTAATTGAAGATAACAGTCTCACGGACTTTCCAGCCCGGGCTGGCTTTGAACCACGATCCTCAGATCTCAGCCTCCTGAGTAACTAGGATTATGGCATGAGCCACTGTCGCCTAGCTCATTCCCCCCTTCATTATTCCATTTTCATACATGCATATAAAAAACTTTGACATTATTTACCCTCTTTATTGGCTTTCCTTCTTCTTGAAAGTTCCCCCTCCTCCCCCCTACCCCCCACCCCACTGCATGCTATACTTGCTTATAAAACACTCCTCTTAAGGAAAGAATGGCTCCTGTTAGGCTGGGGAATGGTGGTGAGCTTGACAAGTAGTCAAGTGTTACCCAAACACATTTGAAGTGTGGAGGCTAGGGGCAGCTCTAAGGTCAGGTGGAGCCTCAGAGGCTCAACTTAGCCCTAGGAGAGACTTGGGTTCTTCTCCTCATCCACGCTAGGCAAGGCAGACCGCCAGCTTCTCCCTGGCCTGTCAGCTTGTAACAAAATCTTCATCCCACCGAATTCTCCATCAGTCACAGCAAAGCGCAGGCCCTTGCCCCACTTCTAGGAAGCTCAGATGTATTAAAATCTGCAAGTTGCCTTCTTCAAGGAAACATCATTCTCTTGCAGGTTGTTGAGTGGGTGGGGTGATTTCTAGAAAGAGCTGCGTAGGACTTTGCCTATTGCCTGTGATCCAGATTCTCTAGGAAGATTAAATCATGAATCCTCCTTGCTTGTGGTGGAGGACTGTTATCTTGTTTTCAGCTGTGGGTTTGGGAATAAGTACTGAAGAGAGGGGCCTTGCCTCAGGCGATGCAGCTGGTCCACGGTGAAATCAGGCTGTGGCTGCCGGGCTCCCTGGCACTCTTTCTCTCTGAGGCTGATGTCCAGATAGGCGCTATAACCCGGAGGGGGATGCGTCAAAGCCTTAAGCCTCTCAGAAAGCAAACCCTAAGCACCATCCACAACTCTGGATACAGTGTGTGTGTGTGTGACAGGTCTCCTGGTGGTCTTTGACAGCTGTGAAATGAGACTCGAACCAATATTGCTAAGAGCACTGGGAGGAAGGTTGGGTGAGTTCTATGTAAAGTGCACAGAGGGAAATCCAGGGTCACATGGTTTTTTGTGTTGTTGTTTTCTGTGTGTCCTGCGCTGCTGTGTCCTATTCTAAAAGCATAGCCCCCTGTAGAGTTAACTCTTCATGCAGTAACTAGTCAGAAGAAACAGGTAGAGAAGGGCTGACTTGTGGCATCACCTTTCAGATTCATACACTTGAGGGCCTAACACCTAGTACATCACAATGTGATGTTTGGAGAAGGGCCTTTAAGTAGGATGTGATAACAAGGACTGTAAGATAGGCCCTCATCCAATCTGATCTATGAAAGAAGGAAGAAATTTGGAAACTCAGAGGAAAGAGCACGAGGACCCCTGCTAGACAAGGACTTAGGAGAAACCCCTGCCCATACTTTGATCTCACGCTGTGAGATCTGCTTACATTCAGCCACTTACTCTGTCCTTTTGTTACAGAAGCTCTAGCAAACTAACACAGTAGAACATTTTGGAATACCTTTCAAGATCTCAGATATACTCATGTCCTACTAGAAAAGGCAATCTCCATATTAACGAAAATTATCCTATAGGTATATTACTACCAACACTACTGCAGATCACTTGCAAATACGAAGTCTTTGCCATGTGCCAACACTTATGTGAGTGTGTTATTTCACTTGATCCTCATAAACCCACTTAAATAAGTGATGCAGAGATAAGGGAAACAAACATGTCTTCCTTCTAGTACAATTCTAGTAATTTTTGTTGTTGTTGTTGGCTGTGGGGCTTGAAATCAGGGATTGGGCACTGTCCCTCAGCCTTTTTGCTCAAGACTAGTGCTCTACTACTTTGAGCTTCCAGTTTTTAGGTAGTTAATTGGAGATAAGAGTCTCATGGACTTTCCTTCCCTGCTGGCTTTGAACCATGATTCCCAGATCTCAGCCTCTTGAATAGCTAGAATTACAGATGTAAGCCACCTATGCCCAGATGAATGTGTTTTGATTTAGTGGGTATATTGTTTTAGCTATACATGCTGAGTAATTTTGAAAAACCTTTTTGTCCTGCATCATGGTTATAGGGTAGTACCTTCTTGGTCTGGAGGTGTGGCTCAGCAGTACAGCACCGGCTTAGCAATCACAAGGTCTAGAATTCAAACTCCAGAACAATTAAAAAAACAACATCCAAAACTCTTATAGAGTCATGCCTTCTTCACAGGAGATAAATCACAAGGCTCCAGGGGAATGCACAGATAGTATCAAATTCTATTTATACTCATTTCCTATAAGGCCTGCAGTGTTACCACACAGTACCAGAATTAAGGTATTCCTGTAGGCACTGGTGACTCTTTTGCAGCATTACTCTTAGTTCTTTGGGGCCATCATTCAGTAAAGCCCATTTTACCCAAGCCATGAACACAGGAATAGCGGAGTCATCTGAAAATCAAGATGGCGCCCAAGGAAGGAACGGATTGGTAGTATGTACAGCATGGACACACAGGATGAAGCCATGCTCTTCATGTTCTGGCTGGGATGGAGAGGGAAGGCATGAGGTCTCACCTCTCTACAGTATAGCATGCAATTAAAAACCTACAAATTACTCATTACTGGAATTTTCTGTTTAATATTTTCAGCCCCACAGTTGACCCTGGGTGGCTGACCCTTGGGCAAGTAAAACTACAGATAAAGGGGCCGGATTGCAGTGTATTAACTGTTCTTAAAAGGGTGCCACACCTTTCCCCACCCATCTCCAAGGGATAATCCTATAACAAAAGATAGGTTAGCAAGAGAAGTATAACCAATTTGCTCAGTTGAAATTTTGTGGACAACAGAGGCTTCAGAAATGAAGAGCCAGACACCCAGGGAAAATTCCCTGTGTGTGCTCAGCTCTGAGGAAGAATGGACAGCCACGTGGAAATGTGACTGGAGCTCACGGATAGACTCAGTGGGGATCCAATGAGGTCGATCTGTTCTGACTCTTCTCAGCCTCCCACAGTAGCTTTTCTTTTTTATGGAGAAGGACTTCTCTGCACTACGTCTTCAAGGAAGTTTCCGGAGTTTTGTGATTTGCTTTGTGGGGAGAACAGTTCTAGTTTCTATGGTTCACCTTGGAGAGGAATCTGACTTCTATAATCTCTGGGATAAGAAAGTCTGGTGGGAGATAACAGGACAGGACCCAGCCTCAGAGACTCCAGTCTCCTTTAGCTCAAAATACTCAACATGACAAAATGACATATTTTAGGGGAGAGCGTTCTGAACCCACCAGATGAATTGTGCACTTACAAATTTGTCAAGTGGATCTGGGTGCTGGTGGCTTACACTTGTAATCCTAGCTAACCAGGAGGCTGAGATCTGAGGATCGTGGTTGAAAGCCATCTCCGGCAGGAAAATTTGTGACACTCTTAAGTCCAATTAACTACCAAAAATCCAGATTTGATGCTGTGGCTCAAAGTGGTAGAGCACTAGACTTGAGCACAAAAACTCAGGGAAAATGCCCAGGCTTTGAGTTTAAGCCCCAGAACCAGAACACACACACACACACACACACACACACACACACACACACACACACACACACACATTGTCAAGCAGATGGAGCTCATGTTAAGTGCTCTTATCATAAAGAAAATGATCAGTGACAAAATACCTTTGTGCATTATGTGATCGTCTCATTCATTCCTTTGCTTATTTTTGTGCTGGTACTGGGGCTTAATTTAGATCTTACCATGTAACCTTTCCCATTGACATGCCACCTACTGGATCATGCCTTCTGTCCCACATTTTCTTGATTAATTGGAGATGGAGTCTCAAAGACTTTTCTCCCTGGGCTGACTTTGACTCTTGCTCACAGCTCAGCCTTTTGAGTAGCTACAATCGCCTTATTTTTACCAAGTAAATCATCGCACTCAGGGCTACGGGTCAACTACTGATGGGGCAGTGGTGTGTTGTGCCCAGGTTGTTTACCTCTAGAGGTTATATAGAGCCATCCCATCGCCCCCTTACTACTTCAAAGAGACAAAGCTATAGGTAGCTTAGGGTTGATTTTCCACATACTTAGATCAATGAATTTTGTTTTTTGAGACAGAACCTTTCTATGTAGCTCAGGCCGGTGTCAAGCCCGTCAGTGCTGGGATTATAGTCACCACACCTGGCTTTAAATTATTCTGCTTTCTTCTTCTTTCTACTTTTTGGTGGCTGTAGTGGGTCTTGAATTCAGAACTTCATGCTTCCTGGGCAAGCCCTCTACCACTTGAGCCAGCCCTCTCTTTAGTGATAGTCTGGAAGACTTCTAAACACCTGCCTCCCTCCAGTCCCTTGGAGTCACTGTTGGCATAGGTTATTTATTTATTTAGCCAGCCCTGGGGCTTGAACTCTGGGCTAAGCTTCTTTTGCTCAAGGCTAGCACTCTACCACTTGAGCCACAGCACCACTTCTGGTTTTTCTTATAAGCCCGACATAGATTTGGACTTGAAAGAAGTAAAACTTGAGGACTGAAAACTGGGGACCCCATTTTACACCCCAAAAGCAGCAACAGAGTTCTTTCATTTCCTGCAAGAGAAGAGGACTTCCAAAGAACAGAGGAATGTAGATGATAGCTAATCCTTTACTAAAAGTAAGAAAATAAGAAACAACTGAGTAGGAGAGGCCCTGTGTGTGGGGGGGGGGGGGGGGAGGGGGAGGGATGATTTAGTTAAGCTTGGTGTGTGGCTGAGGAGGGAGGAGGAAACATTGCTCTAGCCTTCAAGAGTGAGGATGGACTTGAGATATAGAGGTTTAGCTTCACTTTTAGCTTTTCAGTGGTTAATTCTAGATAAGATTTTTCTGCCTAGGCTGACTTCAGACCTTGACCTTCAGATCTCAGGCTACTGAGTAGCTACAATTACAGACATGAGCCATCAGTGTTCAAAAACCAGCCACCTTTTATATCATAGATGTATAGGAACCTCAGAAAATTTGTGGACCCTGTCTTCATACAAAATTCCAATACTAGCTGGGTGCTGGTGGCTCATGCCTGTAATCCTAGCTACACAGGAGGCTGTCTGAGGATCGCGGTTCAAAGCCAGCTGAGGCAGGAAAATCCATGAGACTCTAATTTCCAATTAACTACCAAAAAGCTAGAACTACTGTATTACTGTGGTTCAAGTGGTAGAGTACTAGCCTTGGGCAAAAAAAGCTCAGGGACCATACCTAGGCCTTGAGTTCAAGCCCCAGGACTGGCACGTGCACGCACACATACACACACACACATACACACACACTCACACACACACACAACACAAGGATACAGCCAGACAAATATTCATGTATAATTGAAACATTTTTATTTGATAATAATTTTAACCTTGCACAAAATTGTAATAAAAAAATAGTATTAGGAAAAAAAAAAAAGAATGAGGGTAGAAGGCCAGGCACTGGTAGCTCAAGCCTGTAATACAAACTACTCTGGAGGCTGAGATCTGAGGATTGTGATTCAAAGCCAGCTCTGGCAGAAAAGTCCACGAGACTCTTATCTTCAATTAACCACTAAAAAGCTGGAAGTAGAGGTGTTGCTCAAGTGGTAGTGTACTAGCCTTGAGTAAAAAAGCTCAGTGAGATGGTGAGACCCTGAGTTCAAGCCCCATTACTAGCACACACACAATTAAAAAAAAATGGGATGAAAACAAGTGTGTGTGTGTGCCCTAGAATGAGAAAGAGAAAGGCCACGTGAAGAACATTAGATAGGACATTATGGGTAGATGGAGAGAGAGGAGTGGTTTGGGTAAGGCTAAATAGAACAAGTTCAGGAGAGTTGGTTGAGTTGCAGTGTAGAAATGTAGCCTCGTTGTGGTTAAGAAAAGGGTATATTAGCAAGGATTCCCAATCATCAGTGCCTTCTCGGGGCCATGCAAACGTGTGGAAGCCTCTAGAATGACACATTAAAGAGTGACGGGAGTTGTGGCAAAGTGGAAAGTGGCAGCCCTATGAAAGGCCTTTTAGACTAAAACCGAACAATGACACCAAACACCACAGTTCTAACACATCACTGCTGACCTGATTCTGTCTGAGGTCTGCTGGTTTGAGCCTTCCTTTTGACATAAGCCAAATCGTACTAGGCGATTATAATAAGGGACATATGTAATCAAGAGGATGAAGAGCTATTTGGAGATCTGTGGTAAGGCTGGACCGCCAGATGGCTGTTATGTTATATTCATTTATTGTTTCACTGTCTGAAGAGTTCTAGGCCTGTGAGCTTTATTGTTGTTTGGTCACTACTGCCACCTGGTGGTCATTTGGGGCTGTGCCAGTACCAAAAAAAGTTACTTTCATCTTTCAAATCTTTGTCTTGTGATTCCACCTACAAAAGATCTGAATAAACGACATTGGTGAGGTTAATAGGTTAACTTTTTACCAATTGTGATGGCTGTTATTGCTGTTAATGGTAAAGAATCAGTGCAGTGAGCGTGAGGTTTGGGTAGTAGAAAGTTTCTCTGTCACAACAAGTTGTCTGCTATAGAATTTCCTCTACATAGCTGTGGAGAGTCAGCAAGGGTCTGAGATGTTGTGTGGAAAAGATTAAATGTTGAAGGCTCAATGGAGTTTAAAAAGCACAGGAAAGAAGGCCGGGAGATTTCTACTTGTTAGTTTTGTGACTGCACATGCCATGTTGGGGATCTGTGCATTAGTTGGGACTGCTAAAAACCATGGGGTGGGAAGGGTTACATTTCTTTATTTTAAGGGGGGTGGGTAATGGGCTGTCCTTTGAGGAATTCCATGAGATTGTAAATTGTAAAGGGTTTCTGGGGCTTAGGGTCAGGGGAGAGGTAGTAAGAAAAAAATCCAGCCTTTCAATTTTGAAAATTGAAGTCAGATGCTTGTGGTTCACACCTGTAATCCTAGATACTCAGGAAGCTGAGATCTGAGAATCTCCAGTTTGAAATCCAACCCAGTCAGACAAATCTGCAAGACTCTTATCTCCAGTTAACCAGCAAAAAGGCAGAAGTGGTTTGTGGCTAACGAGGCAGAGCATCAGCTTTGACGGGAAAAGCCAAGGGGACAGCATGAGGCACCAAGTTCAAGCCTCCCATATTGCACAAAAGAAAAGAAAAGAAGAGAAAAAGGAAAGAAAAGAGATCCATGCAGGTGATTCAAAATTCAAGAGAGGGGGAGTATGTGATGGAGTATCTTCTCACTGGCCTGTCTTGGAAAGCAATGTCACCATCTCTTGTGTGTCTTTCTAGAAATGGGCTTTGTATTTGTCAACCCTTCCTTCCACTAACAGAGCATATATACGCTGTCCCATAAATACCTGTTTTTCTATTTATGTACGGAATCTCATGCAAAATGTCACCTGTGCTTCAAAATATATACGATTATATGACTTAGACACACACACATTTGCCTAGAGAATCTCTAACCAATTTTTGTTCTTCCTCAAAGCATTTTGTGACTCAAACTCACATTTTGTTAGTCTTGATTTTTGAGACAGGGTCTTACTACATAGCCCAGTCAGGTGTTACTCTGCAATCTTCCAGCCTCAGCCTCCTGAGTGCTGGGGGCTAGAGACATGTATCACCATGCCCAGCAAAAGTGATTTCTCCTCCCTTGAAACTATCTAACCTGTTCTCTTTTCCCTTTTTTTTCTGTTGTATTCTTACTGTTTGGGGTTACTGCTTGGTTTGATATTTGTCAATTCTCTCCAAGTAGTCTGTAAACTATCAACTCCTATGTTTTCCAACCTGTCTCAGATCCATCAGTGAAGATCGTACCTGCATCCCATAATCACAAGTTCTGAGTCAGTAGATCTCCAACCAGCAGCATCAGCACCACCCTGGAAATTCTTGGTGTGTGTGTGTGTGTGTGTGTGTCCTAGAGGAGCTTGAACTCAGGACCTGGGTGCTGTCTCTGAGCTCTTCTTCCCTCTAGTGTTCTGCCCCTTGAGCCTCAGCTCCACTGCTGACTTTCTGGTGGTTTGTTGGAGATCAGAGCTTTATGGACTTTCCTGCCTGGGCTGTCTTGGAACCAAGATCCTTAGATCTCATCCTCCTGAGTAGCTAGGAATGACAAGCGTGAGCCACTGTGTGGATGCCCTGCTGACCCTGGAAATTCTTAGACAATCAAACTTCTTAGCACATCCCAGACCTCTTGAATGAGAAACTTCTGGGAAGGAGCTGTCGTTCTGTTTTGGCCTGCCCTCAAGTCACTGCAAGGCTTACCCAAGTTCCCAGATGCAAGTGAGAGGCTAATTCAGATCAAGAGATGGGATTATATTCATAGCCTTGGACACTTGGCTGGTGACACTCAGAAGTCCTCGGGCTGCCTTGGGTGTTTTATTCGGAATCCTTGGCATTCATCTTGGGCATCCAAAGGCAGAGCATGCTACAGTTTTCATTTGTAATCTTCCTTGACTGTTATACCTTGCATCCAGTACTCTTCATCCTTCACTCAGCCCATGTACCCTTACTCCTGTCTCCTCTCATTTGACCTTGTCAATTTCACCTTGCCAGAAACAGATTTTCCCAAGGGGAGCTTCCTGGAAGGGCTCCCCCCCCCTTTCTTTTTTTCATACTTCATAATCTCATTTGACAGACTGCCCAGTCTGACAAGCCTCTCTCTCCCCCACAACCCCTCCTTGTGGGTCTGCTGGTGACTCATTTTGTGGTCTGGTGCTTGCTTCTTACCTAATTGGTGCTGAGTTTTCTTCTACAGAGATAACCGCAGAATCAGCTGTGATGATCAAGTAAACAGAACTGATTCAGTCTCGAGCCAGCCTAGAACTGAAGCAGCCCTAGGCTCATTTCAGGAAGCGAGCTGTGGATTCCGGTCAGGCAGCACAGCTGCCCAGATTCTTCCCAGTCTCCTGCAATCCTGACACAGATGTGGATGCCACGATCTGGTTTCATCTTCCACCCCCGTCTCTCCAGTGCCCGTTGCTCCAACCGCAGAACAATTTGGGATTTCTTGACCTTACCCTGTAATTTCAAATGTGCAAGACTTTGTTATTCTTACTCAGTTGGAAATGTTCATTTTATGAGCATTTATGTCTTTCTGTTCATTAAAATCCTACTTACCTTCTGATCACCAGCTAAAATGCAATTCTTTTTAAGAAGTATTTTTTTTATTCCTAAAACAAGATTGTGACTTTGTTTTCCTCTCATATGTCATGGCATTTCACTTTTGCTGATATTAAACACTTTATTATTATTACTATTATTATTAATTGTGTGTGTGTGTGTGTGTGTGTGCCAGTACTGGGACTTGAATTCAGGGTTTAGGTACTGTTCTTTAGGTTTTTTGTTTGTTTGTTAATTGGCAATAAAAGACAGGCTTTTCAACCCAAGCTGGCTTTGAGCTACAATCCTCAGATCTCAGCCTTCTCAGTAGCGGGGATTTGGAGCATGAGCCACTGGTACCCAGCTGCTGGCATTAAAGATGTTTGGAGAAGTTCATACTGTCCACAAAAGCAAGCTTCTTTACAGCACGGACCAAGCCGACCATTCTATTCTCCCTGTTGTACTCAACATAGAGTTAGGGATCAATAGCTTTCTCTATAAGGAACCTCTATAGGAAATTGCATGAGGAAATCAATCTATTTAGTTTGTTGTACAACAATAATAGCCTTCTGTGCAGTTCAATCACATATCTTAATCACCAGAAGCTATTTCACACAAGTAACCATCTCAAAAGTGAAGACTGGAGGAATTTTGGAAGAAAGGAATAGGTGTATGCCTGAGCACTAGCAGGTAGAAGTATGCATAACTCTTCCTGGTAAAATATTTGGAAGGAGCTGGGTACTGCTGGCTCACCTAGCTACCCAGGAGGTTGAGATCAATGAGACTCTTATCTCCAATTAACACTCAGAACACTGGAAGTGGAACTGTGGCTCAAAGGGGTAGAATGTAAGCAAAAGAGCTCAGGGATAGCGCCCAGGCCTCAGTTCAAGTTCTAGGATGGTGTGTGTGCGCGGGCACAAGCACGTGCCCACAGACAGACACACAGACAGGCAGACAGACACACAACATGTGGAAGGGACAGCATTCCTTTATTTCTGTTAAAGCCTTCCCTGTTGCTAGCAATCTTCACTGTGACACTGGTATTCTGTGTTCTATAAGGGGTGTGGATTCCGGGTTGAAGAAGCATCTATCACTACTATAGAAAATTAGAACAGATAGCTTCCAGCTTCTCTATGTCATCGAATCTCTGCGATTGCACATTTTTGACCACCAGGAGGAAGAACTGGGTTTGATGGAAAGAGTGAGTGAAGTAGCTCCAGGGGAGAAAAAAAACAACCCCCAAACTGGGTCCAAAAACTTGCGATGGAGCAAGCAATGCTACACTGGGGCTTTCCATTGGGGTATTTGGTCTTCTTTCCCCTTTTTGTGGATCTTCTTGTGCTAATGCTTTATAAGAGCATTTTTCTTCCTGATACCTCTTCCCAGAACCTAAGCTGGTCCTGAGTCATGGGTGAAGCACCTGGTTTTCCCAGCCAGCCTACCATGGCATTGATTTGCCTTTCTGCTTTGCCGTAGAACCATCGATGACTACGCAGTCCCTCAGAATACTGCAGCTCTTCTCCTCACTATGTGACTCACTTTCCTGACTTGCTGTGCCCCTCCCCCTGTCATGGGCTACAGAGCAGACCTTCCTTGATTTGGGGAGTTTCCATCTTTCCCTACTAGTTCCTGCTTCCACTTCTTCCTGGCACACCTTCCTGAATCAATTCTACTCTGCTGAATCAATTCTTCATTTCATTTGGTCTGGGGCTGGCTTTGTCCATTCACCTTAGAAGCTTTATGACACCATTCCTTTGGTTATAATCATTTTGCTATTCTCTTGTCGCGATGAATTAAGATGGATTGCCATGATGAATTCTCTCGTCATGGTCCATGGAGTTCCCACTTCTAGCCATCCACCATTCACGTTGAACTTACAAATCAGCACCACTGAGGAAGAGGGGCTCCAAGGGATTTTAAAATGGAGGGAGAACAAAGAATTGTTTGCTGCATACATTTCTAAGAGGATCATGAATCTGTGTCATACTTCCTTATGGAATTCAGGAGTCAGCAAGATGGCGGGTGCAGGCTTACAGAAGCAAGGGAGGCTGAGCACTATGAATAGTAGCTTGGGGACCCATGATGGAAAATCTCAGCCTGTGTTTGGATCAGAGAGTGTAGAGAAAACTTTTTTTTTGATTCAGAGACAGAAAAGTCAAGCAAACCAGTAGCACAGCATTTCATGGGCCCAAGTACCACAGTCGGGTACCATATTGAGAATCAGGTGCATGCTCTTTGAGGATGACAACCAGCACCTTCCCACCCGGCACTCTTGAACCTATTCTCAAGCTGCATGACTGACTCATTGGCTTGAATTCCCTGGTGGAAACCAGCACTTCAGGTTCTGTGCAAACCTAGCATAGACTGGTGGTTAGCTGACAGAAAAAGAAGAGAAGACACTTTGCCTATCATAGTTTTTTTTTTCCAACCTAGAACTATGATTCCAAGACTGCATAATATGTGACCGCCATTTTCCTGTAAAGCAGGTGCATCCACTATCTACAAGTTAGAGAGATCTGTCTCAGAGTGCCAATGGTCTTTTGCTTGCATGAGAGGAGAGAGATTTAAAAGCAAAAAACCCCCAATGAAACCTCAAAACCACAAATAGTAATAGTCATAAAGCCGGACTGCTGAAAGACTACAAACTCTATGGCATTTTATAAAATACTTCATAGGATATATGTGGGGCGAGTAGGAATACTGGGGGGATTTTAAGTGGGGTGTTTTTAAAGCATCATTGGGAAGAGGTCATGGGTCTGCAGACTCAAAGGAATGGAGGGAAGTCAGCCTTGTGGATGTTGGATGAGAACATTCCAGAATATGGGAAAACCTGTGTCATAGCCGGAGATAAGGTATGTGTGGTACATTCCAGGAGGCCAGTGTGGCTGACCCTGTGGGTGAGACAGGACACAGGAGGTCACCAAAGTCTTCAAAAGCCACTGCAGGGACAGTGTTTGTTTCTGAGACACTGATGACATAATGTGACCAGTGTTTAGAAGGGCAATTCTGGTGGCTCAAGTGACAATAGATTAATAGCGATTTGGTTGAGATTGTGAGGAAAGTTCTAGTGAAGCCAGTAGGATTTTGTCAGATCAGATGTAGGGTGTAGAAGAAAAGGAGGAATCACAATGATCACAATGAACTTTCCTCATTTTCCCTCCTTCTCTTCCTCTTCCTCCTCCTCCACCTCCTCCTCCTCCCCCTCCTCCTCCTCCTCTTACTCTGGCTGGCCTTGAACTTCCGGGCTCAACAACAAGTAGTTTGGACTGCAGGCACTCACTACCATGCTTAGGATGCTGAATCTAATTTTAAGGACTGAGGGTTTGTGAGGATGGACTTTCCTTCAACTGAGATGCAGACTGTGGAGAGAGTGGTTTGTTGCAGGCAGTGGTTTGTTGGGGGGCAGGATGGGCTCAATCTGCCAGAGTTCAGCTGTGCGCATGTGGTGTCAATGCTTTGCTCACAGAACGATCTAGACACAGCCTCATGAGCCCATATTTATCTGATATTCTCATACATTTGGCTCCAGGAAATTCTTACAGCTTTCCACTTTTAGAGACCCCCATAGGAAGCTTCTGGAAGTTTCCCTCTGGACAAAATGGAACAGAATGGACACCTGGCCACGGAGTGGCTCTGTGGTTTATCACCTGTGAAATTCCTTGTGGCAAGAACTCTGTTTGGTGGTGAGCAGCCCTCGTAGGGCTTTGCCAAGAGGAAAAGGATGATTCACAGGTTAAGAATTATCTGATTGTTTCTTAGTAGATTCATCACGGAGTCTCTAGCTCACTCTTCTCCATGTGTCTTGGTGTTTGCATGCCTCAGAATGAATTGTTTTCTGTTTCTTTCTACCTTTCCACGGTTCTTCCCCACCACTATTTCCCTCATTTCTTCTTAGTTTCCTCATCAAGCTAATTTTGCCCTTGAACTTACCTACTTTTCTTACCTTCAATTCTAGGTCTGCCATGATGCTCTGTGTGTGTGTGTGTGTGTGTGTGTGTGTGTGTGTGTGTGTGTGTGTGTGTGTGTGTTTGTGTGTTAAGGCTTGAGCTCAGGGATTGGAAACTGTTCCTGAGCTTCTTTTGCTCAAGGCTAGTGTTCTACCACTTGAGCCACAGCTTTACTTCAGGCTTTTTTTTCTATGATTAATTGGAGATCGGAGTCTCATGGACTTTCCTGCCCTGGCTCTCTTTGAATTGTGATCCTCAGATCTCAGCCTCCTGAGTAGCTAAGATTTCAGGCATGAACCACTAGTATTTAGCTAATGCTTGTTTCTCCCCTCTCCAGTTATGGGCTTTGAAGTCAGGGCCTAAATGCTCCCTGAGCTTTTTGTTCAAGGTTAGCACTCTACCACTTTGAACCACAGCACCACTTTTTTGGATAATGCTTTTAACTAGGAATGAGTCTTCTTTAGGGCTGAACTAGAAGTAGGCACACATGTCTACTCTGGAGGCTGAGACTGAACAGATCATAACTTAGGCCATTTAGGGCAAGAAAATTCATGAGACCCCATTTCAGTGGAAAAAGCTGGGCATGCTGCTTCATATTTCCATCTTAGCTGCAGTAGGAAGTATAAATAGGAAGATTATGGCCCAGCCAGCAGGAATTAGGGTGAGGGAGGAGGGAATGAGGCCATATCTCAAAAATAACCAGAGCAAAAGTCTGGGGGATATGGTTCACATGGCAGAGTATTTGTCAACCAACTGTAAGCCCTGAGTTTTCAAACCCCAGCACTGTCAAAAAAGAAAGAAGCTGGGTACCCCTACCTCATACCTGTAATCCTAGCCACTTAGCAAGCTGAGATCTAAGGATCCTGGTTCAAAGCCAGCCTGGGCAGGAAACTCTGTGAGAGTCTTATCTCCAATAAACCACTAGAAAACCGGAAGTGGATCTGTGGCTCAAGTGGTAGAGAGCTTGTCTTCAGCTGAAGAGCTGAGGGACAGCACCCAGGCCCAGAGTTCAAGCCCCACGACTGACAAACAAAAACAAAAACAAAAAAACCCAAACCAAAAACCAAAGAAAAGGAAAAAAAAGTAAGCAGGTATCTAAATAATATACCATAAATGATTCAGTAATAAAACATCTGTACAATAAACAGGTGAATTAGTCTTCTCTCCCCTATTTCCTTGAATGGGAAGAAGTCAGCCATGGCAGAGATGAAGTGAAACACATTTCCAAGGCTGAGCCCGAACCATCCTGACACTGGCCATTCACACACAGCTGCAGTAACCCCCTGCAGCCCTCCTACGGGCTGTGATGAAGAGCAGCTTTCGTGTCTTTCTACACACAGATCTTTCTTCAGAGTAGACACGGTCTGGTTCATTGATCTCTGTACCGCCTTCCCACTGTGCCTTGCATGCAGTAGGCACATAATAAATGACCCTGGAGTATACGTGAAGAATGGCACAGGGTTTGAAGTCATAGAGTTGGGCATTGTCTCAGCCCTTACACAGCAGCTTCCAGAAAGGAAAACATCCTTTTATCTTGGAAGTTTTGGGCAGCTGATGATCCTCACTGAGGAAGTCATGATTAAGTCTCAGGAAACAGAAAGGGAAGATGAGACACAATTTCACTTAATGAGTCCGGATGGGTGGGCCTGAAGCCCCACGGCTTCTGATGTCAAGACCAACCTGACTCACACACTGCTGCTTTGAATAACTTCCTTTGCCTTTCCAATCTTTATCCACTGAGAAGTGGCTTGCCTTCACATGCCAGCCACACCAGCTTCTGGACCTTGGGATGACTTGAGCAAGTCTGCAAAAAAATCCATCCTCAGATTCCTCAAAACTGGTTGTGGTGTTCTCTCAGAGCAAGAAAAATGACTTGTGCTGTTCTAGATGCACCCTGATCTACAACTGGCAAAGTTTATCATTCATTTTTATTTATTTTACCTATTCTATTTGTTTCTAGTATCTATCTATTTATCTATCTATCTATCTATCTATCTATCTATCTATCTATCTGTCTGTGTCTGTCTGTCTGTCTGTCTATCATTCTATCTATCTATTTGTCTGTCTGTCTGTCTGTCTATCTATCTACCTACCTACCTACCTTTGTGTCAGTACTGGAGTTTGCACTCAGGTAGGTCTTGTGTTCTTAGTTAAGTATGTGCTCAAGGCTGGCACTCTACCAGCTGAGCCATACCTCCATTTCTGGTTTGTTTGGAGACAAGAGTTTCTCGTATTCTTCTGCCTAGGCTGGTTTTGAACCTTAGTCCTCAGCCTCCAGAGTTGCTAGGCTTACAGGTATGAGCCACCAGAGTCCAGCCATTCTTTTTTTTTTTTTCTTAAAGGATATGGATGAAAGCACAGTCGGTATTCCATTTTCAGGATTTTTCCTACCATGGGTTCAAGCAGCTGTAGATCCAAAATTTTAAAATAAATGTATCTGAACCGAGAATGTGCATTTTTGTGTGATTATTCCCTGAAAAATATCATACAGCAACTATTAGCACTGCCTTTATATTATATTGTAATATATAAGTAATGTCGAGATGGTTGAAAGTACATGAGCATTTAAGTCTTGGTGGCTCACACCTGTAATCCTAGTTACTCAGGATCCTAGCTGAGATCTGAGGAGCATGGCTTAAGTCTAGCTAAGGAAAAAAATAATCAAGACTCTATCTTGGAAAAACCAGGAAAAAAAAATCCAGGCTGGAGTCACAGTTAAATCACTAGCCTTCATAGGCTTCCAACATTATATATACTTAATGTACTCCCAGCTCTCCTAGATGCCTTTAAAAATTTTTATCTTCAGTGTTGTTTCTTTGTAGGGATGAAGATGGAACTCAGAGCCATGCTGTTCTACTGATGGACTAGACACCCAGCCTCCAAAGATCATTTGTGGCTTATGGTAAGTTCCCACCCGTGGGGAGATGCCCACCCCCTTTCCTGGAATATGCCCCTAGCTTTCCAGTGGTCAGATCTCTGTTCCCCCTCATCTCTCCACCTGGAATTCCCCATTCAAATCTCTGCTGAAGATAAAGTCCAAATTCCATTTCCTTCCTGAAATCTTTCCTGATCTGTCTGCTCAACTAGATTTGTCCTTGAGTGTTTAGTCTCTGTCTCCTAGTTTTTCCTCTCTTTTTTGGTCTTAGTCCTTGAGCCAGAGCCTCAGACCTATTTGGGCTTTTCTTAGAGCCTTCCATATGGGTATTTGAAGTAGTTGATGGGTCAGCGAAGTGGGGGTATAGCTTTTGATTGCTGAATGTACGTTATATGTGTGCATATGTGTGTATGTATATATGTATGTTTTTTGTTCTTTTGTTTTTGGGTTCCCCCCATTCCTTTTTTTTTTGTTCATTGTGGGGCTTGAACTGGGGACCTAGGTGCAGTCCCTGAACTCTTCTTTTGCTCCAGGCCAGCTCTATTCCACCTTGAGGCACAGTGCCATCTCCTCGTTTTCGTTAGGAGGATTTTAGAGGTCACTTCTATTGGGTCAGCCACATCTGAAATGTTTCCCTTGAGAAATGAATCCTGAATTTATGGAGATAAGGGGACAGTCCTTTGTCATAATCCTGATTTATGGCAGGGGCTGGCAGATAACGGGCACTAAATAATGTGGCCTGACAATTCCCCCAAAGTTTGCTGAAAGAATAGCAGAGACACGACTTGTTTATCACAGGTCTAGGATGTTCACCAGACATAGTATTTATCTTTTATTTATTTTTGTGCCAGTACTTGGTCTTGAACTCAGGGCCTCTACCTCTTACTTAGTTTTCTTACTCCACTTTAAGCATTTTGCTGGTTCATTGGACATAAGAGTCCCTTGGATTGGTCTGTTTGGGCTCACTTTGAACCAAGATCCTCAGATCTCAGCCTCCTGAATCATGTGGGTTATGATTTACCAGTGCCCAGACCCAGCTATGGTTCCTTAAGCACAGAAATAAGAGTAACCAACACTTTTGGACTCTTAAGAGATGGCAGGTCTGCTGTCATTGTGTTCCCTGTGCTCATTAATTTTATTCTAGTAAGAGCACTGTAAGTCACTGAAACTATTACAAGCAAGTTGACTCACAGAGAAGGTAAGCCATTGTCCCATTTACACAACTGGTAGGAAGATACGCTGAACCCAAGGAAATGGGTACCAATGAGCAGCTCACAATCCCACTGCTGTGCTGAATTCCATTCAATCCTTGCAACTTCAAATAAGGCACACTGACTTTTGTTTGCAGAAAGAGAAAAACTGAGTGTTCTGGAGGTTAAACAGCTTTTCCTGAAGATGTACACATGGCCATCAATCAGCCTGGGATTTCTGGTGGATTTCATCTCTTATCACTGGGTTATTGTGAGATTATCTCTTCCCATCTCCTCAGTAATGTCACTAACCTGTTTGACCATTGATGGAGATCAGAAGGATTAGTCCAGGAGGATACTTAGCAAATAACTGTTAGAACTAGGCTAAAGGCTGGGCACTGGTGACTCATGCCTGTAATCTTAGTTTCGCAGGAGGCAGAGAGCTGACGATCGTGGTTCAAAGCCAGCCCAGGCAGGAAAGTCTGTGAGACTCTTATCTCTAAGTAACCACCAGAAAACCAGAAGTAGCACTGTGACTCAAAGTGATAGGGCACTAGCCTTGAACTGAAGAGCTCAGGGACAGTGCCCAGGCCCAGAGTTCAAGCCCCAAGACAGACCAAAAACAAAACAAAACAAAACAAAACAAAGCTAAAGGAAGCCGGGTGCCAGTAGTGGCTCTCATCTGTAATCCTGACTACTTAGAAGGATATGAAGATCCAGGTTCAAAGCCAGCTGGGGCATGAAAGTTCATGAGACTTTTATCTCCGATTAATCATACAAAAAGCCAGAAGTAGTGCTGTGGGTCTCTCAAGTGGTAGAGTGCCAGACTTGAGCAAAGAGAAGCTCAGGGACAGTGCCCCGAGCCATTGTTCAAGCCCCAGGTTCAGCCAAAAAAAAAAAAAAGAACAAAAAAAAAGTAGGCTAAAGGTCTTCAACCAGGAGAATCCTTTCTTTTATGCTTATTATAGCCACAGTGATTGCAGCCCTTGTCCCTTGTAGATTTCCTGGAAATGTCACAAACACTGAGTGAGTAGCAGAATATCGCCTCACTAGGTACAGTGGATGGCCTCTCTGGGGGTGGTGCTCAGTTACTCAGGGGACAAAAAGAAGGTTCCCTTGCCCAGAGGACTGTAGAAAACCAATGTGATTCATTTGTCAGCCTGGGAAAAGCTCGGTAACTTCTGGTCCACTGTGTGGTTGTTTCCTGACAATGCGCTCTGGATGAGATGCGCAGCCCAGCCAGTGGCCGTGTCACTAATGTGTCCACTATTCATCAAATAATTACTGAAATGACCTTCATTTATCCAATTAACATCCTGAATTTTTAAATTTTTGCCAGTCATGGAACTTGAACTTGGGCTTGGGTGCTGTCCCTGAGCTTTTTCACTCCAGGCTAGGGCTTTATCACTTTGAGGCACAACACTACTTCCAGTTTTCTGGTGGCTCATTGGAAAGAAGAGTCTCACCAACTTTCTTGCCCAGGCTGGCTTTGATCTCAGCCTCCTGAGTAGCTAGGATTACAGGTGTGAGCCACCAGCTCCTGGCTCTGAACATTATTTTTAAATATGGATTCTTCCCTGTTGGGAAGACTTAAGCACAGCCCTGCTCACAGGTAGTAGATGAGCCAAGTGCCGTGTTAGCTGCCCTCTGATTGCCAGAGTTCTATAAAAGTCTGGAGGCCAAAAAAAAAAAAATGGGCTTGATTCTAAACTATCTTTGACAGCAGGAGATAAACTAGAGTTACTGTCTCTAGTCTAATATATGTCCCCAGGTTTACTCTTACCAAGCAATATGTCTTTTGTTGTTGTTGTGCTGGTCCTGGAGCTTGAACTCAGGGCCTGGATGCTGTCTCTGAGCTTTCTCATTTAAGGCTAACACTCTTTCACTTTGAGCCACAGCTCCACTTCTAGTTTTCTGGTAGTTCACTAGAGATAAGAGTCTCATGGACTTTCTTGCCCAGGCTGGCTTTGATCTGCCACCTGAGCAGGTAGGGTTGCAGGCGTGAGTCACCAGTACATGGCCCATGCTGGCTTTTTGGTAGTTATTTGAAGATAAGAGTCTCATAGAGTTTCCTGCCTGGGCTGGCTTTAAACTGTGATCCTCAGATCTCAGCCTCCTGAGTAGCTAGAATTACAGGTGTGAGCCACTGATGCCTGGCTGCAGTGTATCTTTGAGAGGAAGAAAAGACTATACCTCATGAGGTGGGCTTGGACCAGGCATGGTGTGCACACCTGCAATCCCAGGGCTCGGGAAGCTAAGGCAGGAGAATTGAGAGTTTGAGACTTGCTAGGGCTACTTGGTGAGACCATGTTTTAAAAATAAATAAATTGAATGAATGAATGAATGAAGGTGGGCTTGGGTTGCTGTTTTGAATGGTGCAAGAAATAATAGGGAATGTGTGTGTGTATGTGTGTGTGTGTGTGTGTGTGTGGTTGAAGTCAGAGCCTGAGCAATGTCCCCTAGCTTTTGTACTCAAGGCTGGTGCTCTACCATTTAAACCACAGCTCTACTTCCAGCTTTTTTCTGGTTAGTTGGGAGACAAGAGTCTCATAGACTTTCTTGCCCAGGCTGGCTTTGAACCGCGATTCTCAGAGCTCAGCCTCCTGAGTAGCTAGGAGTATAGGTGTAGTCATAGCTAGGAGACTTTTAGAGTATGGTATGCATCTGGAATTTGGGCTGACAAAACAAGTTCGATTGAAAATGAATTTGCAATTCTGAATGACCGGCTAAGGAAGTCTGTGAAGGGTGGAGTGTGGTTGTTTTGTGGTTGACTTTTTGGTTAACATCCAGGGGTGCTACTTGAATAGTTCTCAGTTGGAGATAAACTGGTCTTTTTTGCCCCTCAAGATCTTGAAGGGGTTTGGGCCTTTGAGGCTGAAGTCATGGGGAAAATATCTTTGCAGTACATTTGGCATTGTTCATGTGACACAGGAATCAGGTGTCGTGTGGTAGGGGGAAAAGCTGAAGAAATATTTGGGAGACAGCTTCTGAAATTATTATCCCCAATTTCTGCCTGTTCATCTCATC
This sequence comes from Dipodomys spectabilis, assembly GCF_019054845.1. Classification (NCBI taxonomy): domain Eukaryota; kingdom Metazoa; phylum Chordata; class Mammalia; order Rodentia; family Heteromyidae; genus Dipodomys; species Dipodomys spectabilis. The sequence continues at coordinate 9,962,291 of NW_024870679.1, read as the reverse complement.
TCATTTTGGGTTTCTTAATTAATAGGTGGATGTCAAAAGTCGAACCTCCAATAGATTTGAGAACATTTGAAATGATGAGAGCAGTCTTAATTCTCATAAGCATTTTCCCAAGACATTTCACTCCAAGGGAAAGAAACTCAGATGCTAGCAGTGAGCCAGCAAAAAAATATATGGTGAGAATGATCATGGTGAAACCCTTTGGTCTAATTGAGATACACTAAGTACATGAAAGAATGAATTGACAGACAAGGCCAGGATGGGGGAGGGGACCTGCCAGAGGTGGGCAGGGCCAATGCAGAGGGTGAACATGGTGAAGATGGTTGCAGTACTTAATACACATATATGAAAATGGAAGTCTGACAGCGTTGGCTCATGCCATAATCCTACCTACTAAGAAGGCTGAGATCTGAGGATCATGGTTCAAAGCCAGCCTACGTAAGAAAGGCTGTGAGACCTTGGTCTTCAATTAGCCACCAGAAAGCCAGAAGTGGAGCTTTGGCTCATGTGGTAGAGTACTTGCCTTGAGCAGGAAAAGCCCAGGGACCTAGGTTCAAGCCCCAAGACTGGCATAAATAAATACTTAAGGAACAATGAAACCTGTTGAAATTATTTTAAGAAGGGGGAAGAAAGGACTGAAGGCAATGTACTGTGTGCACAATTCTCCTTGTGCAACTAATAAATGCCAATCATTTTTATTTATTTATTTAAGTTTTAGAAAAGGACTATGGGACAAAAGTTGTGCTTGTGAGATGGAATTTCTGGTGCTTTCCTCTGTGTGAACTGGGGATGTACTGTCAGGGAAATGATCTTGTATATGGGTTCAAAGCATAAAGGTCAGAGCTAAGAGAGCTTGGCTTCAAATGTGAACTGAGGGGCACCTGCCTTGTGAAACCCCAGATTTCTTCTTTCTCTGTTTTCCCCTTACATATAAGGAAGTCTCATCAATTCTCCCATGGGGGGGGGGGGGAGACCAGGTCATGTGATGTATGGCTACAGACACTTAGGAGTTCACTAAGGGACACCTATACTATGGGCATCAGCAATTCCCACCATCTCCAAGAAGCACAGCTTTGGTGATGGATGGGGCCCCTGGTTTTGTGCTCACCATCACTGTAGGCCCTGATTTCTCCTGTAGCTTCTACCTGTGCTCTGGCCAGTGCCTCAGCTAGGTGCTGTGCGAAGTGGTCTGTAAAATGGAGTGAGGAGCAGGAGATTAGTGAGTGGAAAGACTGGTGAAAGAAAGGAGAAGCAAAATGGTGCAGGAAAAGCCTCAAGCTGCTGCACGGATAGGAAGGCCTCAGTCAACCCGTTCAGCAGTCTCGGGTAGCTGGCCATTGCCATGGCTTAAGTTGTGCACAAATGACTAAGTCCTACCCCCCATGTGGAGGGCAGATGCCCTCAAGGATGAAGGATGTGTTTAACCAGGGCTTGAAGGCCTAGCTTCTGTTCCCTCCCTCCCTCCCTCCCTCCCTCCCTTCCTCCTTCCCCTTTCCCCTCCCTCCTCCTCCTCTTCCTCCTCTTCCTTTTCCCAGTACTGGGGTTTCAACTCAGGGCCTCAGATTTCATAGCTTGTGCTCTACTACTAGAGTCATACCTTCACTTCTGGCTCTTTGTTAATTGGTTATAACCGTCTCATGAACTTTGCTGCCTGGGCTAGCTTCTCAGACCTCAGCCTCCTGGGTAGCTGTGATTATAGGTGCGAGCCATTAGTGATAGGCTTTTTTATTTTTATTTTTTGTAAAGGTATTTGAACTTTAGGATTGAGCTACCACTGGGCTCTGCCCAGCCCTGCTCTCCCTTTTGTGAGATAAGTTCTCATGGTGGAGCTCAAGCTGGGCTTGGACTCACTTAGTAGTCTAGCCTAGGCTGATCTCAAACTCTTGAATCCTCAGATTATCAAAGTATGCAACCATGCCCAATTCTGCCTCTATAGTTTTGGGGGAATCTTGTTGACAATTGCCATTACAAATAAGGTGAAATAGAATCTCGTGATTTTGAGGTGCATTTCTCTGACAACTAGTGATGATGAACATTTTTTCATAGATCTGTAGGCCATTTGTATATTCTCTTGAGAGGTATGTCTTATCAGATCACTTGCACACTTTTATTGAGAAGGCTCAAGTTTTATTCTTCTGTTTGTGGACATCCAAGTTTTCTAGCACCACTTATTGAAGTGATTGTCTTTTCTGCAATAACTTTTGGGATCTTGTCAAAGATCAGTTGTCTGATGATACATGGATTTATTCATAGAATTTATGTACCATCAATTCTATGTATCATAGAAAGATGCTATGATAATGATAATCATAGAATAAATTCTGTTATTCATGGAATTTATTATACATGTATTTATTCATGGAAAAATATATTCACATTTATTCTTCTGTTCCAATAGTCTAGTGCTATATATATCTATATATACTTTTGGAGCTATTGATGAGAACAGAGAGAGGGCTTCTCTGGGCAATCAGGGTAAAGGCCCCTCCCACAGAGGCTCAGCATATTTGGCCATGGCCTTGAACAGTCCCATGTGAGGATCTCTAGACATCACATCACCATGGCCTTACCATCATGCATGCAGACCCTTGGTCATCATGTCATGGAAGAATCACCTGTGGACTGATTGGACCCAGAAGCGTGCACCAGATGGGACATCCAATCAGAGGGCTAGACAATATATGGAGAGTTTGTGCAGGCTGCGTGGAGCCTTGGATTAGGTCTGGAGACTGATATGACCCATAAGCTTTTCAGTGATCTTGAGAGTCTGTAACTCTTTCTTGGAGACACCCCATTAACCCTTATCAACCCCTGCCCATGTACCCCAAGTCCATACCCTCCCTTGGAACCCATCTGACAGAAGTTCTGTTGATATCCCCCTGGGATTGTCTTACAAATGCAAATCACTGGGCTCCACCCCCAAGCCTAGTAAATCAGAATCTCCAGGGGTGGCACCCACCTATAAAGAAGGAGCCCTGCAGGTGACTCTGGGGGATGCTAAAAATTCGTTCATCTTGGCTGTGAGGGTAATGCAGTGAAGTTGATTAAAATTGAAAGGGGTTTCCTTGTCAGCCGCAGCTCCTAGCATCACCAGGAGAGGGCGGCCACTGACCTGCTTTTGGCTTTGCTAAGCAGTAGATGCAAACAGCATCCACAGCAAGCTCTTTTCTGCTGCAGAAGTGAAATACTAGTAGATGAAGAAGGACTTCCAGAGGTTGGATTATCAGAGAGGCAACTAAAGATAATGCAAGAATAAAGTTGCTGCTGTAGCAAACCAGCATTGCCAATGACATCTAGGCTTGGGTATACTTCTGCATTCTTTTTTTTGGGGGGGGAGGGAAGGTCCGGTCATGGGGCCTGAACTCTGGGCCTGGGTGCTGTCCCTCAGCTCTTCAGCTCAAGGCTAGCACTCTACCACTTGAACCACAGCGCCACTTCAGGCTTTTTTCTTTTGCTTATGTGGTGCTGAGGAATCAAACCCAGGGCCTCATGAATGCAAGGCAAGCGCTCTACCACTGAGCCACCTTCCCAGCCCCTGCTTCTGCATTCTTTTTGCCCTTATCCCTCCAGTCTTCCAGTACTCCAGTCTCCTCCCCTCCCCCAAATCAGGTTTTAGGGCTAACAAGCTTTCCCACGCCTTGTCAATGGCTGTAGATCTGCGAGTTGCTCATGCTCAGGGGTGCACATTGATCTCTGCAGCTCTTTTCTTGCATGGCTCACCCCAAGGGGGAGTAGGCAATGTCCTTTGTCCTTTCTCCCCGCTTCCACAATGGCACCTGCCAACATTGGTTCTCCTAGCCACCTTGGCATCTCCTGTGTTGTATTCCTGTCCCTGCTCCTTTCTCCTACCCTGCAGCTGCTTTGTTGATGTAACCCAGCCCCAGTTCCTGCAGAGAGGAACCGGTGGGACAGAAATTAGTACAGTCTTGGTTTGGTCATGGGTCTCTTGTCCTTGTTTGCTCTCTCCTTAGCCTATGCATCCATGCTTGCTACCATGTCAAACCCACATCAGGCAATCTGGGGTTGGGGGTTGAAGACACAGGGTAATTTGGAATTTTGATTGGTTGTGTGTGTGTGTGCTTGTGTGCACAAGTGTGTGTGCCAACACTGGGGTCCAAACTCAGGGTGTCTGTCTGTGTCTGTGTCTGTGTCTCTGTTTCTGTCTCTGTCTCTCTCATTTGGTAGGGCTTTATCACTTTAGCCACATCTCCACTTTCAGCTGTTTGGTGGTTAATTGGAGATAAAGAGTCTCAAGGATTTGTCATCCTCAGATTACAGGTGTGGGCCACCAACACTTCAGAGTTTATATATTTTTTTTTAGCCATCTCTGATGACAGATATTTAACAGGTTATGAGAATTAATACAGCAATGGTGCTCAGGAAGCACCCAAAATGGCCTTTTCTACAAAGTGCAATGCAAAGTAATTCTTAAAGGTTCAAAGCATTTCCCCACCATTGCAGCAGAAAGAGGGGTGTAGGTGGGGATGTGTACTAGGAAAAGATGCCAGGAAGTTCAAGAAGACATTTTATAATTTTAAGGATTTATGAGACACTTTCTCAATACACAGTGGAATTCTCACACCATGTATTCTAAACACAAGAACAAATGGAAAAGGCTTCATTTCTCCAGGTGAATGAGAAGGGGCTAGCCAAGGAAGGTGAGATTGTTAAGATGATTTTGTAATGGTAGATACAACACAATAAATTCACCCCCCCCTCCCCCCCCCCCCCCCCACCCCCACCCCCCCCCCCCCCCGCACACACACCAGGCATGAGGTTTTGCTCTTTAGGGCTGGGTTGTCTCCACTGATACTGACTGCGATCATTTGTTATTGCAGAATTGTTATCTTGACTTCTGAATATAAAGGAAGAAAATATAGAAGGCCAGCTCAGCACCACAGCTGTGTTGAATTTGTCATTGTGATACAATCAGATTGTTTTGTTTGTTTGTTTGTGTACTTTTGTTTTCAGCCTGCCATGTGCATGGCCTAAAGTTCCGAAGCTGCTTTGTTTTCTAACTGGGAACCGTGTGTCTTTATCTTTATTTTATGTTCGTTTCCAAAAGCTGAGGGTTAAGATAGTTTCCTTGTGCTTCATAGCAATGAAGTAATGTTTTCTATTACATCCCCAGAAGACACACAGTGTTGCCCCGGAGGGAGGGGCAGTTTATCACAGCTTAATGGGAGAAAGCCATTTGCCCTTTAAAAGTCAAAGTCCTAGAAGGGAATCTTACTTCATTGTTGGTGGGAGTGTAAACTTGTTCAACTACTTTGGAAAGCAGTATGGAGGTTCCTCAAAAGACTTCACATAGAGCTCCCCTATGACCCAGCAATCCCACTTTTGGGCATTTACCCAAATATTTACAAACAAGACCACACTAAAGCTACCAGCACAACTATGTTTATTACAGCATTATTTACCATAGCTAAGATATGGAACCAACCCAGATACCCCTCAGTAGATGAATGGATCAAGAAAATGTGGTATAGATACACAATGGAATTCTATGCCTCCATCAGAAAGAATGACATTGCCCCATTTGTTAGGAAATGGAAAGGCTTGGAAAAAAATTATATTAAGTGAAGTAAGCCAAGCCCAAAGAAACATAGGCCCCATGGTTTCCCTTATTTGCAATATCTAGTATATGTCTGAGTCAAGCAGAAAAGGTCAGATCAGGTGATGTTAGGAAAATGAGCCCTTAGATATATATTTTAATGTTTTTTTCTTTCATGCATTTGTTTCTAACGCACTTATAAGATTATTTCTTTGTTGCTTTGTATGTCCCTCCTCCACAGTATAACCCCTGCTTTCACTATATTTGATGTTGGTATAATTTGTGAAGAAGATGGGGAAAAACAAGTCCTTTAAGGATACAGGTGGACCCGTTGCAACAATGAGAAGTACAAGTTGTCATGTCGAAAACGAACTGTACAACTTTGGTGCGGGAGGTGGGGGGAGGATTGGGTGGGGGGATGGGGGTAGGCTGGGAAGAGATGTGAAGGGTAAACAAAGGAGGAGGCTGCAATGCTTGATAAGAAATGTACTCATTATCTTGCTCATGTAATTGTAACCCCTCTGTACAGTATGTTCACAAAAAATAAAAATTAAAAAAAAAAAAGTCAAAGTCCTTTCTGTTCTAACTGAGATTGGAGAAACTTAGGAGAAACAAGCCCAGGTCAATGAGCTACTTTGATTCCTTCTTCATGGCAGCCTGGAGCCAACTTTGCTCATTATAACACTGAATTTCCTACTCAGAAGCACTTGTGTCTGCCATCTTTCCTTCTCATTTATTTTGTTTTAGTATTTATTTTGGTGTTTTGAGACAGGGTCTCAATACAGCCCAGGCTGGCTTCAAATTCTCGGTCCTCCTGTGTCTGCTGCCTTAGTGTTGTGATTACACATGAGCATCACCATGCCTGGTTCATTTCCTTTTATAGACCTGTGATCTATGACCTCCAACTGAACATGCTCAGACATGTGTTCACCATCTTTCTTTTTAAATATAGGGTTTATGACCTGAAACTGAGCATGCTTGGAATTTTGCCGGCCCTCTCCTGTGATTTCCCATTTGAATGTGTATAGCTTCCAAATAAAACTCCCACTGCTGCTTTCTTTGTTTAAAGAGCATTGCTTTGCAAATAAATCTAGTGTTCTCCTCACTAGCTCTCCATAAAAAAAATCTCTCTCTAGTCTTTTATTTCTTGCTTGTGCTTGTTGGTTTTGAATTTGCCAAGATGAAAACTCAGTGTATTCAGTTATTAACAGTAGAAGCTCAGGAATGAAATAACCCCAAAGCTTGTGCTTTTCCTACTGCACCTAATTCTTTGCATCTTGACACATCTTACGGCCAGAGTTAGACTTTCCTTGCTAGGGGCAGAGCCTGCCTTTCACTGGTCACTCAGAAGCTAACATTTTCTTGGGAATCGAGAAGCTGAGCTGCTGCTTAAGACTTATAACTGTAACTCCTCTGTACAGTATGTTCACAAATAAAATTAAATTAAATTAAAAAAAAAAAAAGACTTATATGGCCGGGGGCCAGTGGCTCATGCCTGTAATCCTAGCTACTCAGGAGGCTGAGATCTGAGGATCATGGTTCAAAACTGGCCCAGGTAAGAAAGTCCGTGAGACTCTTATCTCCAATTAACCACCAGAAAACCGGTTGTGGCTCTGTGGCTCAAGTGGTAGAGCTCTTGCCTTGAGCTGAAGAGCTCAGGGACAGCACCCAGGCCTAGAGTTCAAGCCCCACGACTGACCAAAAAAAAAAAAAAAAAAAAGACTTACATGGCTTGATTGTCGATCTCAACAGAATCTCTCTCACTTTCTGACTGTAAAATTCCCATAGGAGCCCCCTAGCTGTTCATAACTAACTTCTTTCCCTGCCTGGCTGCATGAGATCTTCTTGCTCCCAGTGTGCGTGTGTGTGTGTGTGTGTGTGTGTGTGTGTGTGTGTGTGTGCATGTGCACCAATATTGGAAAGGCATTTAGGGCTTCTTGCTCTCACTTTTTTTTTTTCATTCAAGGCTGGCACTCTACCACCAGAGCCACAGCTCTTCTTCTGGCTTTTTGCTGGTGAGTTGGAGATAAGAGTCTCATAGACTTTTCTGTCTGGGCTGGCTTCAAACCTCGATCCTCAGGGCTCTACTGCTGGAGTGGTTAGAATTACACACGTGAATCATCAGCACCCAGCTTCTTGTTTTGAAAACTAAACATTAAGCTTTACTTGGTGGATCAATTAGCTTTGATCCACTTTACCATAGCAGAGAAATTGAGAAGGATAGGAGGATATGAAAAAGTAAATCGACTTTGAAACTGCAACTCTTTGAATCTGTAGTTTGAAATAAGACCTCATAAGAAACAAAAAGAGTAAGTTGAAAGAGTTGAAGATGGATAAACATTTCATTTTTTTTTTTTTGCCAGTCATGGGGCTTAAACTCTGGGCCTGGGCACTGTCCCTGAACTTCTTTTGCTCAAGGCTAGCACTCTACCACTTGAACCACAGCACCACTTCTGGCTTTTTCTGAATACATGGTGCTGAGGAATCGAACCCAGGGCTTCATGCATGTAAGGCAAGCACTAAGCCACATTCCCAGCCCTGAATATTTCATTTTCTATCATCCATAAACTTCCTTAGTAAGTTCAATACTTAATTTCTATTTTTCTTCTGTTTGAACAATCTCATCATCGTCCTCCATATCTTTCAAGGTATGGATCCACGGTGAATGGGTCACCGTGATTGACACATTCTCTGGATCCTACAAAAGAAATCAAAGAAAAAAAATACCTTGACAGGCAGAGACTTACAGAGACCTCTGATTATCTCTTAGTTGCTGATAGTAATTTATTCAGGGTAGCAATGAAAACCAAAAGCCGTATTTTCCACTTGCTCAATGTTGGCTGTGCCCATTCTAGGTTTCAGGTGCCAGATTCTGGCCAGTGAGTTTGGAAGTATCGGTTGGTAGTTGCATTGTAGAAAAGAAAGTGTATATTATTCTATCTTGCTGTTTGGCATAGGACTGTGGTGGCTGTAGCCATGACTGCCATTGTAAGCCACAAGGCCAAGGCTCTCTGCCTACAGGTTCAGTGGAAATCGGAAGGATCCTGAGTACCCTAAGGTAACCACAGCACCACCCTTGGACAGCCATCCCCCAGCTTTTGCCAGGGGTCTCAATAACTTCCTGTCTCATGCTCTAGCTGATAGGTGGTGCAATTTGTTCTTATCCTGGCAGGAGCACAAAGAAGCTTTCCAGATAAATTTGGACTGTGGCTCAGAAACAAGCCACCTGGCTGCTTTGGATTTTGAACTTATGGGGACTTTATCTTTGCCTCTTTGTGCCTCCTACCTCCTGTTCCTGCTACTGTGGGGTCCCCAGCCTCATTCCCTCATCATTTCAGTTTCTTCCACCCTTCGATTGGATTTGACAGACCTCTTGCCCAATGTGTACCAGCCATGATTTTACCACCAAAGCTGCATTTCTAGGCTTGGCTTGAAGATCTGTATCTGTAAACCTCCCTCCCTCTCCATCTCAATACTGGTGAGTAGAAATAGCATACTAAGAGAAAGTGAGACTCTCTGAAGGTCTTCTTTATGAGCTGGTGGGATTAAAAAAATCAGTTTAATAGTTGTAATTTCCTGCATCTATCTCTCAGGCAGATTCTTTCTGTGTTGTGGTGTCAGCCAGGATTGTTGGCCCCTGAGCACTTACTTTTGCAGGTCTGGGAGTTCCTGATTTCTGAGGAAGAGCATTTTGGAGCAATCTTTGCAGAGGCCATGAATGGAGGGAAGGCCGCAGCCACCTGGTCTTGCACTGCTCAGCTTTGGGATATGTCTTTTTCCCAAAGCTAACCTTAATCACCAGCTTAATTATAGTTTCTCAGGGATGATTACAGCTTTCCCCTGATGAGAAAAGATCCCATCAGACGGAGGGATGGACACCCTGAACTCTGTCACTCCCCATGGGACAACCTTGTTGTACAAAGGTTACAGTTGCCTCAGTAGAATTCAGAGAGGGGAATTTAAAGTGGAGTAACATCTTTCTCAAAATGCTCCCACATCTAGGGTTATATTTCAACGAACCCTCGGTTCCAGGCATGCATTTGATAGCCCATTTGAAGGGTGTAGATTTGCTTGCTTGGCAGAAACTCAGGGGCTCCCTTGTAAGGGACATGTCTCAACTTGTGATCTTTGGATAATGGCCAAATGGCAATCACAAGTTTCTCTCTCTCTCTCTTTTTTTTTCCACAAGTTTCTCCCTTTTTTTTGCTTGCCACAAAGGTGGTTGCAAATTGTTGTCAACCAATGTCTCTCTCCCCCTTCCCCAGTTCATGTATGATAGGCAACAGTATGCGGAAGAAATTTGTGAGAGAGTGATCAGCCTGGTGGTTTGCCCAAGCAAACCAACACAGCAGATTTTATTGTCTTTGCCCATCTTGGCTCTTAGTCTCTTGCTTTCTGTACCATTGTTTGCCATGCGCGTCACATAGAGGAAGGAATAATAGCTACAAGGCTGAAAGAAGAAAGACCCCAGCAATTTGTATGCAATCTCATTTGAACTCTTGGATTTGGAAGGGAGTTTTGCTTCCTTTCCTCCCCTCCCTTTTCTTTTCTTTCCTTTTTTTTTTTTTTTAAACTGCTGCTCAGCTTCTTGTGCTTAATGAGGCTTTTCAGAAAGGAAAACTAGCAAACAACAAAACACGAGTTCTGCCCTTTAAGCAGATGCTTCCGAAACTCTATCAGAAGACACTTGTGCTGCGAAAGTGAGTCAGAGGATCTCTCTGTAATCAGCCAGGCCTTCTAACTGGAGTCCAACAAGTCAGGTTCTATGTGGTGTTCTTTAATAACAGTGGCATCTGACATTCCATTTCATTAATGCACTTATAGGAAAAATTCACGTTCTGTACAGACTAATTATCCACTGGGTGGTTCCTAGTCTGTAGTTGCTGGGCTGATAGGAGTGTGCACCACACCCAACTCCTTCCATTGAGATGTAATCTCATGGACTTTTCTACCAGGCTCTCCTAGAAGCATGATTCTATCGATTGCATGTGGCTTGGGACAACTGGTGGTACACACCACGGCATCCAACTTGTGGCTTGAGAAGTCTCCTTATAATCTTTCCTGCCCAGGCTGGTCTTGGAACATAGTACTTCCATCCCCAGCCTCCCAAGTAGCTCAGATGATAAGCCACCTTTCCTCAGTGCTGGGAATACAGGCATAATCACTACACTTAGCTCTCAATGTTTTTAAATGTTAGGTGAGTGTTCTTCTAAGCCAAATGTTCTGGAAGCATCTGGTTAACATTTTCCCAAAGGTGTAGAGAGGTCCCAAAAATATTTGGGGCATGAGCTCATCAAACATAAGAAATAGTAGAGATGGTAAAAACTATCTGGTAGTAATGATAAAGATGAATGTACTTTACATTATTTTGTGGTGTCTTGTGATAAAGAAACTCTTATTATCCAATAGGAAATTAGGAAATACTGCAATGTTTTGGGAATTATTCCTCTCTCAAATTGTAGTCCTCTTTCCAGGTTTTCTTTCTGTATTCAATTTTGACCCATGCACCCAAGAGCACTTCTGGACTATTCAACCACTCCACTATGAATAGCATTCAGAGACTCTAAACTTCACCCTTACATCTGTCTTTCTCTCAGCTCCATTTCTTGGGCCTATTCATACAGTCAGCCCAATCTAGCTAAGGTGTCTGACATTCCAGTTCTTTCTCTTTTAGTTTCCACCATCTAATTCTAAACCAGATACTTTATAGCTGAATGGAAAGACTTAGGAGTCAGAATGTGTCTAAATGACACATCAGTCACAAACTTGCTGCATGACCCTCTTTCTAATCTTATTCTTTGCAGGGAGGGGAGGTTGTTGGGGGGGGGGGGAAGATAATCAAGGTATTAAAAAAAACAACCTACTTGGTGCTGGCTGTGTGGCTAAGCAGTAGAGTGCTTAGCATGTATAAAGGACCTCAGTTCAAATCATCACTTTGGGTATGAACAAACACCAATAAAAACTCTTCCTCATAACTGTAGTTGTTGTGAGTTATCAAAACTAAATGAGGGCTGGGAACGTGGCTTAGTGGTAGAGTGCTTTTCTAGCATGCATGAGGCCCTGGGTTTGATTCCTCAGTACCACATAAACAGAAACAGCCAGAAGTGGCACTGTGGCTCAAGTGGTAGAGAGCAAAAAAAAAAAAGAAACTTAGGGACAGTGCCCAGGCTCTGAGTTCAGGCCCCAGGACTGGCAAAAAAAAAAAAAAAGACTAAATGAGAAGCAAAAATAATGCCCTAATGATGATGTTGTACTGGAACTCAGTCATGAGAAACAGAGAAGCCACATTTTGAGATGTCAAATTGGTAGTCTTAATCAGAAAGCAGGCGATTGCAGGCGGACTCTTGTCACAAAGATGAGCAGCCCCTTGGATACACTTAACACTGTTAGAAACTGAGCCATGACAGTAGCCAAGCAAAGAAAGAGCAGAAAAATAATACCAACAAACCAGATCAACCCCAATCAACTGAATTGTGATGCCCTGGCGACTCCAGAAGAGCCTGGAGACAAGAGACATAAGAACATGAGACATGGCATAATGGTCCCTGAGCTGGTCTGGGCCTAAATAGTAACAGGTTCAAGGGAAACTTGAGAATCTCATGAGTTCAAAGCACAGTACTGATAGGTCTAGTAACCTTTGTCCAAGTCCCCTCCTCTGTCTCTAGGAATTCAGGCATCCCCATCACCTGGAAGATGGAACTTCCCTTCCTCTACCATGAAGACAAGATGGCGCCAGTTAAACCCAATACCCTATCATCCACCATCTGGCCAAGATGGCACCAGTTCGATCTGGTATCCTTATTTCAATGGCACTCATACCATCCGTAGTTAGTGAGTGACATCATCACTAAGGATGCCCTCCCTCCTTTTCATCAAGATTGTGCCTAAGCATCTTTAAAATTGTGGCGCCTGCTCAGCTCATTCTTGCCCAAAGTGATCTCTTCCTGTTCTCGACTGTCAAATCTACTTGTGTGGTAATTAATCTTAAAATGGTTTATGATCCTTTTGGATGCACAGAACTTTTAATTATATCTCTTGTGAGACATAACTTTGCTGTGGAATTATCTGCTGCTTGCCTGTGAGATCTGGAAACCTTTGAGTGCGGTTTCTAAGTTGTTTAATCTCCAAGGCCTTTCACTGTGATTGATGAGCTCTTTGTAAGCATATCAATAAAAAGCTGTTTGATGGAATACATATATTTCTAATGTTGACTGTTGTAGTTCTGACCAGGGAGTGAAAGGATCCTATTTGCAACATGTAAATATTTATTTGACAGGTTTTATGGTACCAATTAAAAGGGATGACTATTACTGGAGTCTCCAGCTATAAGGTCTGGCTCTGGTCTATTTATTAAGTGAAGATAAAGTAATATATGTGGAGGAGGCAAAAACGAATTTGTTGATAGTTTTGGCCAAAACTGGGGAGAAAAAAAAAGATCTCAGTCTGTATCCACCTTGTCTACAGGAATGTTGCAATTTACAGAAAAAGATGAAACAAAATCCAGGAAATAGGCAGGTGGTTTCAGGGTTGATAGGTGACCCAGACCTCATTCTCAGCATAGATTATCCTGGCGGTATCTCAGTTTCTAGATTCCATTCTCATTCCCCCTTTTGTTGCTCATTCCTCAATCCTGAGGGACTTGGGATGCTGGTGACCTTGTTGGCCTATGGCTGAGTTGGTATGTAGATTTCATCAAGGTACCCAAAGCCCGGTGCCTGCATTGGGGGGAAAATGCATGCTCAGAATATAAACAACAGTCAAGGTCAGAAGCTAATACTACCACCTAAAGGAGAGATAGGTGACTTGCATAAATATGCTCTCCTTCCATTTCTGGTTTAGCTTGTTTTCTTGGGGGAGGGTTAATAAAATTGATTTCATTTTGATCTTAATGTTTTCCTTTTCTTCTCCCTGAACAAACTGCTTCTCTGTATCTTTCTGTGCCCTGATTCTTCACAAAGACTATCTTGGTCTCTGTTTGACATCCTAGTGTTTAGGGTTATTCTGTGTTGGAAAGGGGAGGTGATTGGTGATTAGAATCAGCATTTAAAACCTGGGCAGCAAGAGTGGCTTAGAAAGGGTGGTGCTTTGGTACACAGCAGAATAGCGGACTTTGAATACAGGTACAAGAATGATTATAAATACACCCACATATGTGAGTTTTCATATCTTGAGTGTACTTTGCAATATGACTTTATTTTCAGGTATTTATAAATAGTACAGTTGAGAGAGGCATCAGTGGCTCATGGCTATAATCTTAGCTAATGAGGAGGCTGAAATCTGAGGAGCATGGTTCAAAGCCAGCATGGCCAGAAAAAGTTTGTGAGACTCTTATGTCCAATTAATCACCCAAATACCAGAAGTGGCAATGTGGCTCAAGTGGTAGAGTGCTTGCCTTGAGACTGCAAGCCCTTAACTTCAAGCCCTAGTATGAACACAAAAGGAATCGCTCTCTTTCTCTCTCTTATCTACACATATATACAAACATACTCACACATACACAAATAAGTAATACAGTTAAGGAAACCTCCTTAAGATAGTCATATCTTTCTTACATTAGAAATGTAATACTAAACTCATTTTAAAATGAGGTTGAAAAAGGCTGGATTATTCCTTAGTGTCTTATGAAGATATGGCTCATGTAATCCAAAATGACTATAGCAATATATAGTGTTTATTAAGTCATCAACCACATTTGAGATATTTTTAGCATGTTAAGACAACAACCATAATAGGTAACATTATATTAGGGCCATTAGATTTTAAATTTTATAAAATTTGAATCAATAAAACCATTTGTAACTCATTTAACCAGTGTTATAATGAAACTTCATCTAATCATCCAAGATGTATACAACAGACAGACACTTAAATGTACTTTAATTTCCTTAAGAATTAACTTTTCTTTTGCTTTTTGTGCTAGTGCTAGGGCTTGAATTCAGGGCCTGGGTGCTGCCCCTTAGCTCTTTAGCTCAATACTGGTACTTCACCACTTGAGCCACAGCTCCACTTTTGGCTTTCTGATGGTTAATTGGAGATAATAGTCTCATGGACTTTTCTGCCTAGGCTGACTTCAAACTGGGATCCTAGATCTGCACTTTTAAAAGAGGCCTTGGTGGCTCACACCTGCAATCCTAGCTACTCAGGAGGCTGAGATCTGAGGATTCTGGTTCCAAGATAGCTAGGGCAAGAATGTCCATGAGACTCTTTCCTTGAGACTCTTATCTCTAACTGACTACCAGAAAACTGTAAGTGGCACACTGGCTCAAAGTGATAGAGTTCCAGCCTTGAGCAAAAGAGCTCAGGGACAGCATCTAGGCCCTGAGTTCAAGCTTCCTGACAGACAAAAACCCAAAACAAAACACTGTTTGTCTTAATAGTTTTGAATCCTAGACATTTATTTTTGTTTTATAAGTTCAAATATATATGTATCTATATATATAGATGTATCTATATATGGATTTTATGTATTATATATAGGTATATCAATATACTGGTATAATACATAATAGCTCTATCTAGTATAATATATAATATCTATATGTAGATATAAAACAGATCTATATATAAGTATATAGATATCTATATAATATAATATCTATATAATCATATAGACATATACTAAAAGTCTACTTTTCATCAGGGGTGATATAAAAATTCTATCAGAAAAATTACTGAAAAATACAAATTTTCAATATACAAAAATCTTTACAGTAATTCAACTTTTATCATGATAATTGTTACACATATTTTATAAATACTTTTTAGCTCACATAATTATAACAGGCTATAAAAGTTATTGAAGTAGTTGTAAAAAATAAATTTAACTATCACTTAAATATTGAATATATGGCTTTTAAAAAAAGTTCTTTCAGAGTGACCTGGTTTTTATTTTAATTTGGAGAATTCAAGAAGGAAGTCATGGATTTAAAGTCTCAGATGGCTGTTCCTGCCTTCTTTATTGTAATATGCAAGTATAAAACCCAGAAGTAGGCTAGAAAGCTCCGCTTTAATATAGTGTGAATGTGGAGAATATGGATAAACAGCAAGTGAAACTAGAGGTAAAATAACTCCAGGTATTTCTTATTCTTGCTTAAATTGTTAGAAGTTAAAATAGGGCTAGTGTAGCATAGCATTTTAAAGTTACTTATGTCTGTGTCTATAGTAAATTAGATATGAAAATATTTAAACTTATAACGTTATTTGGAATAAAATGTATAGCAATATCTATTAGCAATGAAATAATGTTGAGAGGCTCAACTGGCAGTAATGAGTGGAAACTTTATTATCCCAATGGCAAAAAGTAGCACCACTTTAACCCTTGCAGGATACATGTGTATCCCTCAACGTTCTCACCCGGAGCAAAGCCTGGAACCAAGCCAAAACTGTGTGACATAGGCTCAGTCTTCCAAATCCCATTCTCTCACCTCCTAAGTTCCCATGTAGGGATTCCTATGAACAATCAACAAAACCATACATACATATGTTTGTCACTTCTCAACTGCAAAATATCAATCATCTCTCTTTTTGGGTAAGATTTAATGATACAATCCATTGTCTATTATACAGAAGGCAGTACAAAAGCCCACCCAGTCCTGAATATGTAATTGTTCAGAGGGCTTGATCCTTTCTGCAATTCTATCATGAAAAGGAAAACTTATGCAACAGACATTTAACAGAAAGAATTATTATCATGTTTTTATTTTTAGTGCTGGATTTCAGAGCCTAGGCACTGTCTTTGAACATTTTTTCCCCCTCAAGTCTAGCACTCTACCACTTTAGCCGCAGCTCCACATTCAGATTTTTGGTGGTCAATTGGAGATCAGTGTCTCATGGATTTCCTTGTCCAAGCTGACTTCAAACCAGGATCTTAAGATCTCAACCTTCTGAATAGCTGGATTAGTAGCTGGATTACTACTCTTGAGTGGTAGTAGGATTATGGGTGTGAGTGACTGGCACTGGCTAACAGAAAGATCTTTGACAAACATCCATGATTTTCTATATACCGCAACCTTAGTAAAACGTCATATTTAACAATTACACTTATAAAATAACCCAGGAAAAGAAAACCAAAACAATAATCCAATAAAAACATGTTTTTTTCTTTTCTGGTCCTGGGACTTGAACTGAGATCCTGAGCACTATTCCTGAGCCTCTTTGTGCTCTGGCTCTCTGCCACTTGAGCTATAGCCTCACTTTCAGTTTCAAGTGGTTTATTGCATATGAGTCTCACGACTTGGGCACTGGTGATTGATGTCTATAATCCTAGTGATTCAGGAGACTGAGATTTGAGGTTTGAAGTCAGCCTGGGCAGTAAAGTCTCCTTGAGACTCTTATGTCCAATTAACCACTCAAAAACTAGAAATGGTACAGTGGCTCAAAGTGGTAGAGGGCTATTCTTCAGCAAAATAGAACTCAGGCTCCAAGTTCAAACCCCATAACTGAAAAAACAAAGCCTCATGGACTTTCTGCCTGGGCTGTATATTAACGGCAATCCTCAGATCTCAGCCACCTGAATAGAATTACAGACATGAGCCACTGGTGCCTCGCTAAAGGATTTTCAATATACTTTTAAGACTCATGATTTGGAGACATTTTATACTATTTCTACAATTATACACTAAGGTATTTCTACACACTGTTGCAAATTCATGGTTAGCAATCTCAATATATCAAGAATTCTCAAATGTACCTAAAATAACCTTGTTCTGATTACTATGCCAAACATTTTGCATGCCCTTCCTTTTTAAAATATTTTTATTTTCTGTCAGCATTGTGGTTTGAACTCAGGTCTTTAGGCAGATATTTTATCACTAAGCAATGTCTCTAGCTCTGATTTCTTTTGAGATAGTGTCTTGCTCTCTTCTAGACTGCTTCTAAACAGCAGTCTAGAAGACACTTGTCATTGTAGCTAGGATGACAGGCATGTACCCAGTTTCTACCAATGAGATTGAGTCTTCTGGACTTCTCTACCCACTTCGGCCTGGAACAATGATCCTCTTTCTCCTAGTCTCCCATGTAGTTAGGATGTTAACCATGCCAGACTCTGGCTTTTGGTTGAAATTTTGTAAATTGTTTTGCTTTGGTTGGTCTCAATTCTCCATTCTCCTAATTTCAACCTCCTAAACAGCTAGGATGACAAGCATGAGCCAGCAGTTCTGGGCTTGTTTTCTATTACTTTTAAGTACTTAAAAAAAAAGAATGCAATTTGAATTCCTTTCTAGAAGCTTATTTAGAAGAACAGTTGAATCAAATACATTTCTAAAATTTCCTGAGGAATGTAGCTATTGTGTCACATTGACCACTGTTTATTAAAAAACATACTCATGTTCAAAATCTAGAGTTTTTTTTCACTAATTAGATGTTAAGAACAATTAAACCCATAAAAGTAACATTTATGTGTCATATTATCTAAGAAGCCAAACAAAAATTTTTGGGAATTTGACAAACTTTCCATCCTATGACTTAATAAATGCTATTTTATATTAATATACAGAGCTGTGTGTGTGTATGTATATACGTGTCTGTATATACATACACGGTATGTGGGTCAGCCATCCTTACAAATAAAAGGCTAAAAGTTTAAAGCAATATCAATTAAACGTTGTGACTATTTTATAACTCAATATGGAATAAATTGCACTTATACAAATTACAGGGACTCTAGAGTATTTAAAATTGATGAACAAATATGACCTGAGTGATCTTGAAAATCTATTGCTTAAAACTTAATTCCTCTAAATCATTGGCTTATATCAGATGAAAATGTTCTTTAAGTTTTTATTTCCAGATATATATTGTCCCTCTAAAATACTTGTTTTTAGAACTATTAGAAGAGCTCACAAAACAAGTATCTCTTAATAGTGAACTAGTATGTTTTTATATAGGAATGATCTATGAAACACGCTTAAACATAAAACACACATAAATCTATATTATCTTTTCATAGATTTTCAGAGGTTAAGAGTACTTAAACTCATAAGACAAGAGCAGTAAGGTAATATAAATTTACTGGGTCAATACAAAACAGTTAAATACAAATTATATTTATGAAAAATTAGAAGAATTTAGTAGAATAACCAGGTACCTGATTATATGGATGAGCCTTATGATCTTAACTGTAAATTTTAGGTAAGACTCCAGCCATAAAGTTTTACATATGAACACATTACTTTAATAAAGATCACCCAAATGGTGAATATAGTTGAAATATTTTATACTTCAGTATGAAAAAATAGAACAGTGAGATCTGCTGAAATTATTTTAAGAAATTGTGAAGGCAGAATGAGAGACAGAATTTGATCAGAGGATATTGTATGTAGTATGTAAAGTCCCAATAAAACCTTCTTGAACAACTAATAAATGCTAATAAAATGCTAAAAGAAACAAGACCCCTTGACAAATTTGTTTACTTTAGTCCCAAGTGTGTTTAACTCTTTAAGACCTTCATTAAAGCTAGGACTGTGGTTAAAATTCTTGAATAACCAGTTTTCTTGGAAGAGACAGCAGAAAACAAATGCCCCCAAACAAGAAAGAGGACAAAGGCCTTTGTATGTTAACTATAATTGCAGCATCAGAATTTCTATTACTATTATATTATTTTTATTACTATTATTATCATATTTGACAGTCCTGGGAGTTGAACTCTGGGCCTGGGGCTCTGTCCATGAGCTTCTTTTTGCTCAAGCCTAGTGCTCTAACACTTGAGCCACAGCTCCACTTCTGGCCTTTTCTGTGATTATTTGCAGATAAGAATCTCTTTATATAAGAGATTCTTTATATAAGAAAGTCTCTTATATTTATATAAGAAAGTCTCTCTCAAAGACTTTCCTGCTTGGGCTAGATTCGAACCACTATCTTCAGATCTCAGCCTCCTGGGTTGCTAGGTTTACAGGCATGAGCCACTAGTACCCAGCTTCAGAATTGCTTTTAAAGATGCTCTCCCACACAAAAACATACGCAAAAAATATTTTAGATTAGGCATCCCAAGAATAACAAGGTTTGCCTGATGCTGTTTTAGGGTTCATTTGGTTAAACACTCATGGTGGTTGAAGCAAGAGTCAGTTTTAGGGAAGTGTTTTGGGCAAGCAGTAAGATGCTGTGCTTAATGGGGATTCTTTCCCATGCAATCAGCCCTGAGCCAGATCTACCATTTCATGTGTCTCAGAAAGCCCTGACAGCAAGTGTTCACGAAATACTTAGGAACTGCTTTTGCTAGTTATTGTGAACTCCCTCTATGGGCTCAGGAGTTAACTCCAAGCAGAAGACTTGCAATAAGAGAAATAACAGAATATATAGAGAAGTGGAAACACGAACTTCTGTACAGTGCGGGGGAGAAATTCTCAGTTTCTCTCTACCTTACCCATGGCAGTGTTGTGACTTAAAGGAAAAGAAAAGGAAGTGTGCATGTGGAGTTGTCTTTTCTCTAGCCTTAGGGCTCCTGTGAGTGGTCCATCCTCATCCCTAGAATAATTTCCTGAAGCAATTCTCATCCCTAGGATTCTGCTACTCCAGAATCTCAGCTAATAATTATAAGGAAATAGATGAAATTGTAAATACCCAGCCTGCTGGAATCCTGGCCCTTATCACGCTCATTTGAATGATTCCCATTAGTTCTAACTTCCTTACAGGGTAGTGTGGGCCCCTACCAGCACTTAATTAGGGGGAGCAGCTCCATTACTGCAAAGTGGTTGCATTGAACAAGCTAAATCTGGAGATTAAAATCATTTCAGAAGAAGCATTTCATGGGATATTAATACATGGGCTGTAAATAATGAAAGCTAATTGGAGCATTAAATCTCAGCAACAATATATTAACTGCAAAGGAATCTGTAAATGAATATTTTGTTTTTCTCTTAGATTTTCATTTGCTGAAAAGCATGCTGGGAATGGTCACTAACTGAAGCAGGAGAGACTAGGGATATGGCACATGAGACCCTCACCAAACCTCAGAAATGAAAGATTGTGTGTATGGGTTACCTGATTAGAAGTACTCAAACACAGAGGGTGAATTTGACCAAAGTACATGAAAATACCACATTGAAACTCCTTGTACAATTCATATACCATTGAAAAAAAGAAACAACGTCTAAAAAACAAAGAAGTGCATAACTCACCCCTCTCCAATCTTTTTGGTATTGGTACTGGGGCTAGGACTCAGGACATATTCTTTAGGTATTTTTTGCTTATGGCTGGCCCTGTACTATTTGAACCACAGCTCTACTTCTGGCTATTTTTGGTGGTTCATTGGAGATAAGAGTTTCATGGATTTTCCTGTCCCAGCTGGATTTTAACCATGATCCTCAGATCTCAGCCTCCTGAGTAGCTAGGATTAAGATGTAAGCCACTGATGCCCAGCCATTTTTTTTTTTTTAAAAAAAACAGCTTCATACTCTTTCATTGAGCAGTAAACCAATTACCACCTCTCCCACCTTTGTTCTTGATTCAGATGATTATCATGCCTATCATATACCTTCAAGAGATGACCGGCCTTGTCCACTCCACTTCCTTCACTTAAAAGCCAATCACTGGAAATCACAAAATGCTGATATCTATGCTGTAAGAACTAGAATGAACTATCTCACATTTAATGTTTTTTTGGGCCCAACAGATAATATCAGAACACTGTAGCAGCAGGTCAGATTGATATGTACCAGGTGTACAGAACAAAAGGGGACTACTCCTAAGACATCCTTAAGAGGACTTCCTGTTCTACTTTCCCTAGAATTACACCCCTGAGAAACTAGTCCAATTAGGCCTTTCCTACATGTCTGGGCCTTGCAAATGAAGTATGAATGTTCTTTTTGCTTACCTTGCTTAAAAAAAAAATCTCTCTTCCCTAGCATCTTTTCCTGAAATTTACATTCCAGTTTTAGAAAACACTCTTCTTCCAGCAATCTTTACTATGCAGTGGCGACAAAATGAGATAGCCTTCCTTCCTTCCTTCCTTCCTTCTTTTCTTCCTTCCTTTTGGCCTACCTGCCTGCCTACCTGTGACAGTACTGGAGGAGTTGACTCAGGACTTCACGCTTGCTTGGCAGATACTTCACTATGTGAGCCATGTTCAGTTATTTTGCCCTAGTTATTTTGTAAGTAGAGTTTTATGTTTATGCCTGAGCTGGCTTGACCTGTGACCCTCCTATTTGCCCTTCCTGCTTAGCTGAGATGACAAGTACATATTACCACATCCAGCTTTCAGTTGCTCAAGATGGGGTTCTCCTGAAATTTTTGCCTTGGCTGGCCTCAAACTGAGGCCAGTTCCAAATAGCTAGAATTATAAATGGGAGCCTTTGTGCCTAGTGTCCTTCCTAACAAACATCCCAATCATCTTGGACTTATTGTAGTTGTTTGGGCTTAGATTCTTACCTGCCTTGTTCCCACCCCCACCAACCAGATTCTGGGGTGATCAGACCCAGGCCTTTTACATATTAGACAAACACTTTCTACCACTAAGTGACATCCTTGTCCTCTAGCCTTGGATTCTTTACTGGAAAACATAAATATCCTGGAAGTCTACAAAGATAAGTTTTTTTTTTTTTTAAACAGTAACATTCCCTTAAGGGAGATGGAAAATCCCCTGGATGGTTTTGTCTATTTTTGTGTCAAAACCAGGAATATGCTCCATATGCAAGGGGTTTTCCACAGAGTCTCTTGGTGGGTGAGTCTAGGGAAGGAAGGCATCAGCAGTGGGAATTTTCTAGGTTTTAGTCACCTGTTCTGTGACAAGGTGGTACAAAGAATGGGCCAGACAGGGAAGAGGAATCGAGAAGAAAAGAGAGATGGCCTCAGAGTCTTTTCCATGATCCTAATTTGCAGGTGAAATCACCCCATTATGAAGGCAAATGGAAAGGAACAAGCCCAAAGTGGTGATGGATAGAGGGCAGAAAATCCTATTATTGTGTGGTTGGGCTTTAAAAATACTTTTTAATGGGAATTTAAACACTAGTCACTAGCAATTATACAAAGAATGAAGAGTGTTTTGTGAAATTATATATTGATGGTTAAGGGGTAGTTTGAGTTTTCTTTGGCATTTATCTTTCTTCCTGGTTGACTGACCATGAATTTAACTTAAATTAATCTTATTTCACCTAATCCACATCTTTGCTCTTCTGGATAATATTCCACATTTTCTTTAGTTTTATGGAAAGAGAGACCAGGAGGCATGAAGGTAGATTAGTGATTTACTAAGGCTTCAAATTAGTAGCAGAATCAAGAATAGAATACAAAAGTAGAGAGGAACAGCTCTTGCTTTAACTGGTTCAAATAATAAAGTGCCTTTCCAACAAAAACAAAACCTAGAGTTCAAACCCCAGCACTACCTACCTACCTAAATAAATAAATAAGATGAATGTTTTAAAAACCAACACCATATGTTTTTCCTGAATTCTAAAGCAGCAATCAGATCTAGAATCAAGAATCAGCTTTTACTAATGTCTAATATACCTCAATTTATGATCTTGAAAATAACAGTAGAACTGTTTCTGTTTTTGATCTACCCATTTGTTCAGAATGAAACAGCACACAGATTCCCCCCCCACCCCCCATGACTCACGTAGATACAAATTTCCAAGCTCCTAAAAGTCTAATGACCATTTAGA
This sequence comes from Dipodomys spectabilis, assembly GCF_019054845.1. Lineage (NCBI taxonomy): Eukaryota > Metazoa > Chordata > Mammalia > Rodentia > Heteromyidae > Dipodomys > Dipodomys spectabilis. The sequence continues at coordinate 9,939,146 of NW_024870679.1, read as the reverse complement.
CTCCTAAGGATGAAAAATTCACCATCATTAGCTCCTTTTACTTCACTGAATCCTGAAACCGACATATCACAGAATTTGACTCCTCCTCAGTTGGGCAACATTAATAAACAAGTGATTGTAATTTTAGAGTAATTATGAATCCATTCCATGTGTGATCTTCTAATGCAGTCAAAGAAAGGAATCGGTAGTGAGGAGGTATTTTTTTAGTTCTTAATTAGGAAGCTAGCAGCAAGTTTTAATGGTCTTGAGTTTCTTGTAAGTCTTCTTACAGCATTGCTTTTATGTAAAGTTATGATGATAAAGTCAGAGCACTGAGAAAAGCCAGTTAACAGCCCTATACTTAAAGCTATGAAACCCTTTTTTCTACTAGTTTCAGAAGTAGCACTATCAATCATGTAATATATTTGCTGTTGGCAGAAATGAAGTTTCTTCCTTTTGAAGTTAGCAAAAATATATGTGTGTGTGCATGTGCGTACGTGTGTGTGCGTACGTGTGTGTGCGTACGTGTGTGTGTGTGTGTGTGTGTGTGTGTATGTGCATGTACACCATTGCTGGTTATTTATAAGTATTAAATTAAACATCCCTTGGTGTAAAGATTCTACATCTGTCCTTCCTTATTCCAAGGTAGCAGCAAGGTGAATAGTTCAGAGTAAATACAAATAGAAAGTGGAAACAAAAAAGCCAAGCTTTCCTTGTGCTTTTAATTTACTTATGGACCTAAGCAAGAAGTCAGTGCTTTTCAGCAAAAGCCAAGTTCTAAGTACCTGTTACAATTTCCTATCATAATTGACACATTCAAAAGTGAGAATAGAGTGTGTACTCTTTGCACCCCCTGAAGGCCACTAGAATCACCTATTGATTAAACTAAACTTAGTTGATGACTGAAATTGGGAGAATACCCACTTGATCATGACTAAGGTCTCCAGAGAGGTAGATTAGGGTTTGGAGAGGGTAGTTGAAAGTGGGTGGAGTTATTATGTGGAAATCTGATTGAGATAGGAAAAGTTGAGGCTATCATTCCAGAATTTGTGCACTAAAGTTTTGCACTCATATATTTCTGGAACAAGTGGTAGAGATATATTGATAAAAGAGCTCTTGTTTTATTTCTGATCATTCAACCATGTGATTATAGTCCTATGGTATTGTGATCAGATTATTTCAGAATTTCTCTGTTTATACGTGCATTTATCCATACTCCCACTCAACTAATACTCCTGAAACATTTACTGTTTGTCAGGCACTGTACTGTAAATTAGGAGTACACAGACAAGTGACAGGATTTTTTGCTCTTCATAGGTTTACCAGCCTAGCAAGAATAACAAACACCTTAGGATGTGGCTCTGCCAGCAAGTGTATACATAATAAGAGTCGGAATGAAAACAATATGACAGGAATTCTAGGTTGTTGGCCAATGGGAAAGGATCTCCAATGCAAAGCTCAGAGAACCAACTTTATTTGGTAAAACAGGGCTTTCCAACTTCGGCTGCCCTTTTAACATCACCCGGAAATTGATTGAAAACCAACCAAGCAATCAAAGACACAATCAATGTCAGAATCTGTGGGATAGGCCTATGCATTTAGTGCCCCTAATGAATTCTACTGTGTGATCAGATTTTTTAAACCCTGCCAAAGTGATTAAGATGTCATCACAAATTTTATCAACTAATAAGAGATTTTATACAAATTGCGGTGAAAGGATATTAGCAGTAGAAAGAAGACAGGTTAGCCTCACAGCAATCTTGTAAGTCATACACTATTATGATATTCATTCTAGGGAACAGTAAGTTGAGATATTATTTCCTAAGCCTTGGCTTTTGCTCTTGGAACTAGATTCCTGTTCATCTTGATAACATTTCAAAGTCTTTCACTCTGGTGATGTTTTGTATTCTGTTCAGATCATAAAATTTTCCTGCTACCAATTTGACTTTCCAAGCATACATTCTCTTGCTTGAGATTAACTTTTCTTGAGTACTTTCTGCTGTAGAGACATTTGCATAGTACTTTGGTCGTATCTAGAAGGCAGACTTGAAGGACTAATGTTTTTGTCGACATGACTGGGCCATGGCAATCCAGGTATTTGAATGGGTCTGTGAGGTTGTTCATGGGTGAGATTAACATTTGAATTGGTAGACTGACTGACATAATTGCTTTCCCTCAAGTGTGTGGACCTGAATAACACAAATATCCAGTAAGGGAGAATTCTTTCTTTCTGACTGCCTTTGACCTAGGACATTTTTTTAAACCCTTGTCTTTGTATTTGATCTGAAGCTTTAGTACTTCCTGGGTCACAAACCCGAAGGCCTTTGCCACTGGAACTGTCTTGGTCTCCATCTTTCTAATTTCAAACCAGCGCGCGCGCGCACACACACACACACACACACACACACACACATACACACACACCACATGTCTTACTTGTGCAGGCTAGTACAGCATTAGTATTTTCCTACTCTTTCACACTGAGAGATGGGAAATTTATTGTATGGGGCATTGTACTATGTCTTGTTATGTCAAAGTTGAAGGATTGACTCCTGCCTTATTCCCCAGGGGCGAGCAAGACATCAGGTGCACACGAGCAGGCTTGACCACATGCCTGTCCACAGGCAGGTTCCAATCTGGACCTGGCCAAGGATACCACCCTTGGTCCTTAGGGGACGACAGCCCCCAAACCAGGTGGAACAGTTCACAGTGGGCCTGGCCAAGGACATCGCCCTGGGCCCCAAGAAACCATAACCCATTTTGTTTTTTGTTTTCTGCTTCCTTGTGAAGTCTTATGTAAGTCTACCCCAAAATCCAGTCCCTCACACAACCTTCAAACCTGTGGGAAGGTCTGCGCCCTAACTGACAATAAACACGATGATAGAGTCCCGCCTATTCCTTTCCTGTTCTCTACCTTCCTTCCTTCCTTCCTTCCTTCCTTCCTTCCTTCCTTCCTTCCTTCCTTCCTTCCTTCCTTCCTTCCTTCCTTCCTTCCTTCCTTCCTTCTTTCTCTCTCTCTCTTTCCTTTCTTTCTTTCTTCCTTCCTTCCTTCCTTCCTTCCTTCCTTTCTTTCTTTCTTTCTTTCTTTCTTTCTTTCTTTCTTTCTTTCTTTCTTTCTTTCTTTCTTTCTTTCTTTCTTTCTTTCTTTCTTTCTTTCTTTCTTTCTTTCTTTCTTTCTTGTTGGTCATAGGGTTTGAACTCAGCCTAGGTGCTGTCCCTCAGCAATTCAGCTCAAGGCTAGCCCTCTACCACTTGAGCCACAGCACCATTTCCAGTTTTCTGGTGGTTAATTGGAGATAAGAGTCTCACATACTTTCTTGCCTGGGCTGGCTTTGAACCACAATCCTCAGATCTCAGCCTCCTTAGTAGTTAGGGTTACAGGTATGAGCCACTGGTGCCCAGCTCTCTCCTCCATCTTTCTAACTAAAGTAGATTGCCAAGGTTGTGCATTAGCTACCATCCTTTTGCTTTCAAGTTTGTACTCTTTTGGTTTTGAGTAATAAAAATCCAACTATTGCTTTTTTCTTTTTTCTTTCTTTCTTTTTTTTTTTGAGGGCCCTGAGGTTTGGACTCAGGGGATGGACACTATCCCTGAACTAAATTTTTAGCTCATGTTTAACCCTCTACCAATTTGAGCTATAGTTCCACTTCCACTTTTTAGGTAGTTCATTGTAGATAAGAGTCTTATGGACTTTCCTGTCTGGCCTGGCTTTGAACCATCATCCTCAGAGCTCAGCCTCCTGAGTAGCTAGGATTACAGGTGTGAGCCACCAGTGTCTGGCAAAATCCAACTACTTTAAGCAAAACAACAACAACCACAAACCCCACTCCTCAACCCCCCCCCCATATTTTTACCAGTTTATTCAGGAAAAAGTTGAACAATTCTTATTGGAACTGGCTCTTCCTGCCTGATGGAAACATGAATGACTACAGATACCTTTTACATCTCAGAACATCTCTTTCCAGGAAGGAAATCTTACTCTCCCAAATGGAATGACTCTAGAAAAGGACTACCTACCTACAAACTCAAAACAACATTTTTATTTATTGTAATTAGTTGTACAAAGGGTTTTCAATTCAACATGTCAGTTTATGAGTTACAATGCATCTTAATCAGTGTCGTAATTCTCCCCCCTCTCCCAATCCCATCCAGCCTCTCACTTGTCCTAGTTCATGTGCAAATACATGCATTGAATATTATGACTGCATTCACCCACCCTTCCTCTCTCTACCCAGCCCCTGACTTAACCTTCCCCCCTCTCCATGACATGCCACTATTCTGTGTCACCTTGCTTGACTTATTTTTTATGGCAATTCTCTCAATTTTCAATTACTATAAGACAATACATTTGCCTTTAGTTTTAGCTCTGAATTAACCCATGAAGGCCTTTCTACATAGAATGTGCTAAATAAATATTTGTTGAATAAATTACATTTATTGTGCATCTATCATGTTCCTTTTAATTATTATACAGCTTATATGTTCTCTCATAACCATATAGAGGACATAAATATAGTGTATTTAGTGCACTAGTGTGTGGTGTGTGTGTGTGTGTGTGTGTGTGTGTGTGTGTGCTGTTATGGATTAAACTCAGGGCCTTGCCCCTTCATTTGGCTTTGTTACCTTCAACTGGCCTTCTAGGACTTGCACTCTGTTTCCAGTCTAGCATTTTGCCAGTTAATTGTAAATGGTGTCTCATGGACTTTTTTTTTCCAAGACTGGCTTTGAATTGAAATATAGAAGTGTGGCTTGGAGGTAAAAAGAGGAAAGTGGGTTTGAAAAACTTTAAGCGATAGCTGTAGAGGTCGGCAGAGAAACTGAGTGTGGTAGGGTGATAGGATAATGTTGTTTGCTTTAAGGTAATAAAGAAGGCTCTAATAGGAAGGGAGAGGCTGGTCTTTACAGGGGAGAGAAGATTCCAAAGTAGAGGTACAGGCACTGGCCTGAGTTCACTTCTAGTATGACAGGAAGAATGAGGCAGAATGTAGACTGCATGTTTTGGAGTACATTGCTTATTTCTTTTTCATAATAATTCATTATAATTCCTTTAATCCTAGTCTGTCTGTCTTTGTTTCTTTTCTTCCTTCCTTCCCTCTCTCCCTTTCCCTTCCTTGTCTTCTCCTCCTTCTTTCCTTCTTTCCTCCCTTCTTCCTCCCTTCCTCTTCCCTCCCTTCCTCATTCCCTCCTTCTCCCTTCCTTCTCCTCTCCTCCTCCCTTCCTCCTTCCCCCTTTTGTCCTCCTCGTCCTCATCCTCCTCTTCCTCTCCTCCTCCTCCTCCTTCTTTTTCTTCTTCTCCTTCTCTTTCTCTTCCCCCTCCTCCCTCTCTTTCCTGGTCATTTGGATTAAGTATCTGGGATCTGTCTTGTCCAACACTTTGGATCATTGGCTTAAACCATGACCCTTAGGTCTCAGCCTCTTGAGTAGCTAGGACTATAGGCACAGGCCACTGGTGCCCAGCTTAATCCTACTCTTTAAAAGGAAAAATGTTTTTTTTTTTTCTATGTTCCTTTTCTTTTTTTTTTTTTAAAAAATTGCTGTTTCCTGTTTCAAATACTTAGAAGATTCTTAAATCTCCTGTGACCTTATTTTGATTCTCAACAGTTTCATTAACCGTTTCTTTTGGGGCTGGGAAGGTGGCTCAGTGGTAGAGCACTTGCCTTGCATGCTCGAGGCCCTGGGTTCAATTCCTTAGCACCACATAAGCAAAAAGAAAAAAGCCGGAAGTGGTGCTATGGCTCAAGTGGTAGAGCGCTAGCCTTGAGCTGAAGAGCTGAGAGACAGCGCCCAGGCCCAGAGTTCAGGCCCCACTACCGGACCCCCCCCAAAAAAACAGTTTCTTTTGTTCAAATGTTCATTCATGACCTTCTATAGAAGACTGAGGTGAGTTGCTTAACTCCTCAAAATTAACCTTTCTAGCAAAAGGTTAGGTTAAAAAAGGTACACAATAAGAAAGATGTGAATAAAATGTTCAGGAATTGTATGTATCTAACAAGTGATTAAAATTCTACATTTGTAATCATTACCTTGAGTCTCTAGATTAAAATAAGCAGTCTTGCTGGCTGTAGAGAAATTAATTAAACATAATTTTTTTGAAAACAACTGTGAGTTTGGGATGTAATAAGGATACTGGGTTTAACTGGAGCCATCTTGGCCACATGGTGGATGATAGGTAAATGGGTTAAACTGGCTCCATCTTGTTTTCATGGTGGAGGAAGGGGAAGTCACACCTCCAAGCTATGGGCATGCCTGAATTCCTAAAGGCAGTGGCAGGGACTTGGACAATAGGTTACTGGACCTCCCAGTCCTATGCCTTGAACTTGGGAAGACTCTCAAGTTCCCTGTAACCCTGCCCCTTGACCAGGACCCTATTTAGGCCTCAATGAGCTCAGGTTCCAGTGTGTACCATGCTTCTTGTCTGCTGACTCTCCTCAGGTCACCATGGCGTCCCACTTTGACTCTCCATTAGAGGTAATCTGGTTTGTTGGTATTGTTTTTCTGTTCTTTCTCTACTCCCCTACTCTCATGGCTCAGTTTTCTAACAGCATTAAGTGTATTCAAGACTGCAAGTTTTGGGGGGACATGTGTCCACCTGCAGTTGCTGGCTTTCTAACAAAGGCTCCCTATTCGACCTCTCAAAATGTGGTTTCTCTGTATCTCATGATTGAATTCCTGTATAACAGGGATAGGAAAAAGAAAGTAGAAAGTTATGTCATTTAAAATATATAACACCTTGAGCCTTGGGTCCTGGATCCTGGTGGTCTCCTTCAGCTTCTGTGATAGAAAAATGTGCAGAGAATGGTAGCATTTGTGTCCCTAAAGTGTCAGGTATCCAATACAGTCAGTATTATCTGCAATGTGATCTCTGAGTAATTGATTAGCTTCATTCACAGGGGACCCATTCTGTTTCTAAGACAACAAAGAATTAGACGTTACCATTGATCCAATTGTTTTGGTTACCTTAATTGGGAAATTAGATTGATAGATGATTTGACAATTATTTGATGATGCCTTATTAGTTTTGGTCTTTCTGCTTTCAGGATGACTAAACATAATCCCTAAATCTTGGCAGTCAAGATGTCTCATTTTTTTGCTGATCATCTTGGTGAAGAAAACAATTTATTCTGTCTCTAACTTTGGAATTGGAGAAGTAGGCTGCAAAAATAGTCCTCAGAAAGTAGAAATATTCGATTTCATAGCTGTTTTTCATCAATTTCCACAATTTCCTTAAAAAAAATTGAGTTACAAAACTATTTCTCAAGGTGACATTTGATTCTATCTCCTTTGCTCTGGACAAACCAGGCAATGTAATATGGAAAAGTTAATCAGTTTGTAGACATTTTTTTCCCAACAGCTAATAAGATAATTAGAACAGGAAAAAGCAGTGCAGGTCCAGCTACTGAGAAATAGTTTATCGAGCAGTGAATGTCATTAGGTATTAATACCTAATGATAATAATAATACTCCTACTCAGATAACAATAAGGAAACAGGAAACAGCATTTGTTTTTATCAACTCAATGATGTCTACTTATGAAAAATGCCTGATGGAAAATTGGCTTTTAAATGAAATCATAGTTGCATATTAACAGGTTAACGATAAATAAGAATAATCCAATGTTGCACACTTGAAATTTTCCAGAAAAAGTGGGGCTAGTTTCAGAGAGTGAAGGAAATCTAATTTATTTCATTTCATTTCCACTCTGAAGACGTTTTTTGGACTTCTATTCATGCACTTGGTACAGTGGTAGATGCAAATCCCAGCCCTCAAGAGACTCATTGCCTCCTGAAGAAGAAAGAGAGTTAAACAGCTACGTGACAATGTGATATTTGTTGTCATGGTGGAAAGCACAAGATGCTTCGGAAGCTGAAGAAAGAGAATGCTAAACATTAGAAGGAAGCATTTATCAGACTTCAAAGCTTAATCTTTTTTCTCTTTTTCAGCTATTTAATTTAATTTTTTATTTTTTAGAAAATGATTTCTAAGTAATTCTTTTAATTGTACAATATGATGATTTTTTAAAAAAATTATCCTTAAGTAGTTGAACTCAAGGCTTTCAATTCAACAAGTTTGTTTGTGAGTACAATGAATCCTAATCAATGTCACCCCTTTTATAATTCTCCTCCCTCTCTCCAACCTCATACGACCCTTTGATTTACCTAGTTCTCTTTTCACATATACATACACTGAATATTATGACTGCATTCACCTACGCTTCCTCTCTTCATTTGTTTTCCCTGTCCTGTAACTTCACCCTTCACCCCTGAAAAAACATGTTCCAGCTTCCTAATATTCATTGATCATGAAGGGCAAGTGAGAGGAAGATTCCAGATATAAAGAAAACATATGGCTGGCACCAGTGGCTCACACCTGCAATCCAAGCTACTCAGGAGGGAGGCTGAGATCTGAGGATCACAGTTTAAAGCCAGCTCCAGCAGGAAAGTCCGTGAGCCTCCTATCCCCCAGTTAACCACCAGAAAATTGGAAGTGGCACTGTGGCTCAAGTGATAGAGTGCTTACCTTGAGCTGAAGAGCTGAGGGATAGCACCCATGCCCAGAGTTCAAGCCCCACAACTGACAAAAAAAGAAAACATATGCAAAGACACAGGATCAGCAAAGAATATGTATGCTTGGTGTATGGCCAGCCATTGCATGTGGCTTTACACTGACTTCTTCCAGAGTTTATGGAAGGGAAAGATTACCAGCTTTCAAAGTTCTAGGAGATACATTCATAGAGAGGATTGAAAAGTAGTCATGAGGAGGGTAAACACAACAAGAGAAGGAGACATCCTGGATGGGAAAAAGAGTATCAACAGAGGCCTGCTTCTCCAAACTTTGTTGACTTTAATCACATCTGAACCTAGACCTGTTTCAACAACCTACTCTCCTTTTTGTTACACTGCATTGTGCAAAGAGTTTTTCAATGTGGTATCTCATTCAGGTAAATACCACAGGGTATCCAGGTTGATTATCTGTGTGTATGTGTGTGTTTCATATATATGGATATGCATATATGCAGTGTCCTGAACTATATATACACAGAACACTTTTATATATTGTCTTCAATAAAGGAGTAAGTGACTTTTCTAGAGTTCAAAAAGTGAGAAAGGATCTGGGCTTTTGTTACTATGGAGAAAGGTGTCAAAGTCAATGAACCTAGTGATAAAAATAAATGAGTATGTATGCATGCATGCATGCATGCACGTTCATGTGTATATATGCTGCATGTATGTGGATTTCCAAGAGAGCTGAAAATAAATTGTCTTTCTCTGGGGGCTTTTTGGCCTCCAGAATGAGTTGGACAAATCAAGCTTGTTGAGTGAATGAGTTGTATTTGAGGTTAGATAGTTGATTAAGGTTATTTATTTGGGTAAGTTTGACAGATGTTCCGCCAAGGTTCTGGTAACTCTTGGTTATGTTTTCATCTACCCGCAGCAAGCAGGGGCACTGGTGTGCAAACAGAGGGGGAAGAGTGATTAAGCATCACTCCAAGAGGACAGTTTTGGTTTTTACTTCACAGTAATCATCATGCCTCTGGTTCTGGAAGGAAATGTTAATTATGTCTATTATTTAATATAATACAATGGAATTATAATATTAATTTGATATAATGTAATTTAATTATCTCTATTAATTATCCTGTCAGTTTGATATACAGTTTTGTGTCTGTTTTTGCTTCTGCAAGGGACCAGAGTCTCTGGTCAGTCATCATGGTAGCTTCCGACCCAAGTAATGGTAGTGATATCAAAATTGAGGGCAAGATTTTTCACAATGTTTGATGGTTAACTTTGTGTATCAACATGGTGGGGCTAAGGCATCCCCTGATATATGGTAAACCATTGTATTTCTGAGTATGCATCTCCAGGTGTTTCTGGCAGAGATTAGCATTTGGCTTGGTAGACTGAGGAAATAAAACAGGCAATCTCAGTGTGGGTGGGACTCAATCTACCCACTGAGTACTTACGTTGAATAGAAAGGTAGAGGAAAGATAAATTCCCTGGCTTCTTTAACTGATATATCCACTTTGATTTGTTCTCAGACATCAGAGTTTCTGTTTCTTGGGCCTTTGGAGTCTAGGATTTATGCCAGAATTTATCTAGTTCTCAAGCTTTCAGATTCAAACTTAAAGCATTACCATTTATGGCTTGGACTTGGACTAATAATTCCACACAGTCTTCTGAATCTTGAGCATGCAGTTGTCTGATCTCAAATAATCTTCTAAATTATGTGAATTTCCATATTCTCTTTTTGCCTCTGTAATATATGTATATATTATATATGCATATGCATATGTACAAACATTTCTATGAGTATGTGTATGGATTATGTGTGTGTAAGTAGTATATAACGTCCTTTTTCTGCTAAGCCTATTGGTTGTTTTTTGCTATCACCAATGAGTAGATGTTTTCAAAGAAAAGAGGTTTTATTTAGCTCACAGTTTTGGGAGGCTCAAAGTCCCAACAGCATTCTCAGGGCTCTGCTGAGTGTTCTCTGGGGCACTCAGTGGGAAGATTAATAGGGGAGATCCTGTGACCAGCAGTCAGAGTAAGGAGGATGAGCCAGTCTTGTACATTTCCACTAGGTCTTGTCTCAGAAGTCCCACCATGTCTGTACTGACGTGTGGAGGAACTAATTCCCAGCATAGAACCCTTAGAAGATAAGCCACAGCCAAACCATAGAAGCCTCAGGCTCAGTAAGCCCCTAAAGGTGAGAATAAACTATGCCCCCTGAGAAGACATGCTATACTTCAAAAAGATGACTGGATTTTCTAATTTATTCAAGTAGAAATCTGGGGACTATGTATAAGAAGGTGGAATAGCCAGTTGCTGGTGGCTTATACCTGTAATTCTAGCTGCTCAGGAGGCTGGGATCTGAGGATTTCTTTTCAAAGCCAGCCAAGCAAGACAAATCCAGGAAACTCTTATTTCCAGTTAACCAGCACAAGCTAAAACTGGACACGTGACTCAAGTGATGGAGTACTAACTTTGAGCAGAAAAGTGCAGGCCAGAGCAAAAGGCTCTAAGCTGAAACCTCCAGTACTGGCACACACATACACATTTATACACAAGAATGTGATATAATGGTGAAATGAACATAAAGCTAGATGAAGCTGAATTTATTAATATGAGCCTACTAAGCAGAAATTCTGGATTTAATGTTATACTTTGGAGAGTTACAAAGGGCACTACAGACTCTTTATGGAGTTTTATGAGTTTGTCTCATGCTAGTTCAATTGAACTCTAAGCCCATCCAGTGTTTATTTCTCCACTTCCATAATGGAATCTACTTAGCTGACAAAATCCTTATGTTCCTTCTTTGATTTCTTAGGTGAGTGAGATCTATATGATAGTGGGAAAAGCTAACTGGACAATGTAAGAAAACAGTAAATAGAAAACAATTCTAAGAATGGCTGGTGTGGCTCAACTGGTAGAGTGCCAATTGTGAGTAAACATGCCAAACAAGAGCATAAGACACCCAGTCCAAGTCCCAAACCATCAACAACAATCAAATCACCACCACTACAGCTACAAAACAATACTGGACCCCTGGAGATACGACAGCAATTAGTGCTATTGCTTTCCCTTGAAAGATGTAGAGATGGTGATTTTGAACACATCCACATCATTGTTTCTTTTTTCGTCTGCATAGGAAACAATGGTTCCTGAAGGGTGGCAGTGATTAGTACACGCTTCGCCAAGTTTTACCAAGCCCCAATTACAGCTGCCATGCCAGGTGTGATTTCATTGCTTCAGCAAATTAACACATCTCCTGGTACTTGGCATGCAGCTATTAATCTGGCAGATGCCTTTTCCTCAATACCTGTCCAGAAGATGCCCCAGAAACAGTTTATTTATAGCCGGCACAGCCAGCAATCTTCTTTCATTTTTCTATGTCTGGGGTATATCAATTTACCAGTCCTAAATTGTAACTTATCTTATGGAAAACTTGAGCATATTTCTGTTCCGCAACACTGGCCCATTGTGTGGATGAGCTCATGCCGATTGGACCTAGTGAATGAGAACTATTCTAGACTTATTGGTGAGACATTAATGGGTGCCCTAGAATAGAAAATAATCCAGTGAAAATTCAGGAGACTTATCTCCGTGAAATATCTGGGGCTGGGTCTAGTAGTGTGGGGCATTTCAAGGTAGTCAAGAAGGATAGCTGATTCTGGACCTTCTTAGGGCCAAGAAATAAGTACAACACTTAATAGGCCTGCTTGAATTTTGGAGATGACATGTCATTCACCTGAATGTGTTAATCTAGCCTGGTCAGCCAACGATCCAAACTTTTGTACATTTTGAGGGGAGCCCAGAACAAGAGATGGCTTTACAATGGGCTCAGTTGGCTGTGCCCAGTGCTCTGTTGCTGGAGTCAGATGATCCAGCAGATTCAGCGGTGTTGGTCATGTCGGTGACAGATGGTGATACAATCTGAAGGCTTTGGCAGGCTCTCCTGTGTGAATCATAGAGTTGACTCAGAATCTTTTGGAGTAAGATGCTCAAGTCATCCATCTATCACTATTCTCCACTGACTAGTTCTTTTGCCCAGTATTGGGCCTTTGGTCCAAATTGAATGTTTGGCAATGGCCCACTCAGTCATGGTGATGAGTTGTGCATCATCTGAACCATCACATCCTAAAGATGGGCATGCATAGAAGCACACATTACCAAACAGAAGCGGTATCTATTGAACCGGGCCCAAGCAGGCTCTGAAGGCAGAAGTGGAATGTAGAAAACAGTAGCCTAGATATGGAAGGGCCTGCTCCTCTATCCTGTTTTGTCTCTTTAGGCTATACCTATGGTGCCATCGGAAGTTCCTTACGATCAGTTGACAGAGAAAGAGAAGACTTAGTCCTTGTTTTCCGATAGCTCTGCACCATCTTGGAAGCAGACAGCTCTAGCACTACAGTTCTTCATTGGGATATCCCTGATATCCCTGAAGGACAGAGGTGATGGAAAATCCTAATGATGGGTGGAGCATTGGGTAGTGCATCTGTTTCTGTGTAGAAGTAGAAATGACCAGATGTGAGATTCTATGCTAAGTTATGGGTTGGAACCCATGAATTGGTTTAATGGTCAAGAACTTGAAAGAAGTGTGATTGGAATATTGATGACAAGGAAACTTGGGGAAAAGTAAGTATGTGTTTTTCTCTCACTGGGCAACAAATGTGATTATTTGTGTGTTCGATGTCGAATGCTTTCAAAAGCATGGCTTCAGCCGAAGAAGATTTAAGTAATCAAGTGGATAAGATGACTTACTGGTGGAGACCAGTCAACTTCCTTCTCTAGCCACCATTTTCATTGTCCAATTGGCTCATGCACCAACATATGATGGTGATAGGAATGGAGGTTATAGTTGGGTTCCACATCATGGATTCCCATTTGCCAAGGGCAAGCTGGCTGTGGCCTTCTCTGAGTGGTTAATTTGCCAGTATAGAGGCCAACATGGAACTCCCAATGTGGCACAATTTCCAGGGGTGTTTGGCCAGCTCCCTGGTAACAAGTTTATTACATTGACCGCTTTCACCATAGAAAGGGCAGTGTTTTGTTCTTACTAGACAGATCGTCTGGCCTTTCAGCATGCAGTGATTCTACCTAAATTACCATCCGCAGATTTTACAGAATGCCTCATTATAATACTTCACTCACCATTGCTTTTGGCTGAAGAAGTCAGTTCACAGCCAAGTAAGTGTGGAAATGAGCCCATGTACAGGGAATTCACTGGTCTTACCAACTTCCCCACTATTCTGAAGCAGCTGGTTTGATAGAATAATTAAATGACTTTTTGAATATTCAGTTACAGCACCAGATAGGTGGCAATATCTTGCATGGGCTGGGGTACAATTTTCAAGAAGGCTGTACATACAATACATGCTAGTGTTTCTATGACCATCAGGATCCGTGGGTCCAGGAATCGAGGGGCAGAAATGAGGTAGATACTATTCATAATTACTTTTAATAATCCATTAGAATAATACTTTTACCAGGAGACATAGCATGATTTCATCAACAAGTTTAGAATGCTACACAACTACTCTGGGCTCTTTATAACTCTAAGTCATAAGGACTCAGCATTATTGTGCTACCAGGGGACACTGATCCCGATTGCCAAGGAGAAATTGGACTACTATTCCACAATGGAGGAAAGGAGTAGAATCCTGTGGTACAAGAAATCCTTAGAGCATCTCATTATTCTCAGGCCCCATGATTAAGAGAACACTAAAATAATCCGTCCAATGACGACAAAGAATTAATTGCTCAGGCTCTTCAGAAATGAAAGACTGTGTCACCAAACTAAGTAAAGAATTATGATCAGCTGAGGTGCTTACTGAAGGCAAAGGGAATACAGAACAGAAAGCATAAGATGATTGTGATAAATATAAGCTAAAAGCATATGACAAGTTACTGAATGAGAACCATTAATTCTTATGAGTATTTCTTTTTTTTTTTTTTGTTAAGAATACGGTTGGTATTTATACTCATGTATTAAGTAATACTTTTGTTTTCTTTCCTTTCTTCTTCCCTTATATAACATTAGAAGTCTTGAGTTTCTTTCACAATTCAAATATTTTATGATTTTGCACCATAATATTTAAGAATAATACAGATCACTCATGGACTTTACCTCTCATTTGAGGAAGGGGTTAGCATATCTTCTGTTGCATGTAGGACAGCAGTGTGGTGTGAAAGCCGAATTGTAACTTTGTTATTCTCTTTGTCTGGAGATCCAGTATGGTTGAATGAGATGTGTAAATGTGCCAGATTGAAAATGTGTGGACTTGTGATGTGTAATTTTGTGTCAAGTTGACTGGATTAAGAAATGTCCTCAAGGATGATAAAACTATTTCTGAATGTGTTTTTGCAGGTGTTCCTGAATTGCTGGATTGAGTAATGATCAGCCCTTATCAGTGTAGGTGAGCATGATTCAGTCAGTTGAAGGCTTGGATACCAGAAGACAGAGAAAGAGCCTTTTTGAACTAAGGCATTCCTTTGCCAATCTTTTCCTGCTCTTGGATAGTAGAGCTTCTAATTCTTAGACCTTCAGACTCTGAGGACTTAATCTACATGAACCAATTGCCAATATTTCTTTTTTTTTTTTGCTTATGTGGTGCTGAGGAATCGAACCCAGCTGAGGAATCGAACCTCATGCATGCAAGGCAAGCACTCTACCACTGAGCCACCTTCCCAGCCCCCAATATCTTATATTTCCTAGTGGTGAACTTTAATGTGGTGTGTATGCATGTGTATGCCAACACGTGTGTGTGTGTGTGTGTGTGTGTGTGTGTGTGTGTGTACATTTCTGTACACACGTTGTATGCTACAAAATTTGAATGTTAATATCACTTTTTTTTTTTTTTTTTTGGGTCTGGTCGTGGGGCCTGAACTCTGGGCCTGGGTGCTGTCCCTCAGCTCTTCAGCTCAAGGCTAGCGCTCTACCACTTGAGCCACAGTGCCACTTCCGGCTTTTTTCTTTTTGCTATGTGCTGCTGAGGAATCGAACCCAGGGCCTCAGGCATGCAAGGCAAGCGCTCTACCACTGAGCCACCTTCCCAGCCCGTTAATATCACTTTTTAAGAATAGCTAAACTAGCCAAACTTGATGGGGCACACTTATAGTCTCAATTCTTGAAAGACTGAGGCAGGAGGGTTGCTTGAGTTCAAAGTTCATTTTGAGGCCAGCCTGGATGACATAGTGAGACCCTACTAGAGAGAGGGAGGGGGAGAAGGAGGAAGAGAGGGAGGGTGAGGAGGAGAAGAAGGAAGAAGGAGAAAGAGGAGGAGGAGGAAGAGAAAGAAGAAGGAGGAGGAGGAGGAAAGAGAAGGAAGAGGAAGAGGAGAAGGAGAAGAAGGAGGAGGAAAAGGAGGAGGAGGAGGAGGAGGAGGAGGAGGAAACAAACAGGCAGGGAGAAAGAGGAAATTAAAAATGGAGAAAAAGGGTCTGGGAAGCTGGTTCAGTGGTAGAGTGCTTGCCTTGCATGCATGAGGCCCTGGGTTCGATTCCTCAGCACCACATAAGCAGAAAAAGCCAGAAATGGCACTGTGGCTCCAGTGGTAGAGTGCTAGCCTTGAGCTGAAGAGCTGAGGGACAGCACCCAGGCCCAGAGTTCAGGTCCCAGGACTGGCAAAAAAAAAGGAAAATAAAAGGGTTAGCGATATAGCTCAGTAGTAGTAGTAGCTTTAGCTCCATCTCTCTGTCTCTGTCTCACTCCCTCTCTCCCATCTATGCCTATGTCTGTCTGTCTATCTATCTATCTTTCTATCTATCTATCTATCTATCTATCTATCTATCTATCTATCTATCTATCTATCTATCTATCTATCTATCTATCTATCTATCTATCTATCTATCTATCATCTATCTACCTACCTGTCTAAAATCATCCTGGAAGCATTTCAGGAAAAAGTTGGAGATAGATCAAGATGGAGGGAACATTTGAATCCTCCTATTATAAAGACCTGGCCCTCAACTGCTCATAGAGTGCTCTCATTTGTAAACCGGGAGCTCTAAGTAGCTTTAGTGACAACTTCTCAAGGCAGAAATCAGGCTAGGGTAACCACCATGTCTCATTTAAATAATAAAACATGAGCGAAAACAAGAAGAACCCCTGGGTTACATTGAAGTTTTCGGGAGTAAATGCCTGCTGGAATCTTATTGATTTTTGAAATGAGTTTTGGTAGTGTTTTATCCATGCTATTTTAGTTCAATGAAGCTCCCACTTAACTTTCCACAGCATAACAAAGGGGAAATAAGTTACCGTTCATGCAGAAATTGGCTTACATCCTGATTCGACATGGAACTTGCTTAGTTGAACCTGGCATATGCAGGGTGACAGACAACACCTGAGCAAAGCAATTATTTTCAATATCTCTACTTTGCAATTACCTGAAAATGTGAAAATGGAGAATTAGTTCCTAATTCTTAGTCAGTATCAAAAATACTCCTCAGCATTGAAGCTAGACTGAGCTTGCTCATACTCTTGTGAATCTTTCACAAGGTCGGTTTAACCTTTTCCATAGCATAATAAACAAAAAAAAAAAACAGATAAAAATCAAATGAAGAATAAGACATTTTTCACAGGATTTCTGTGGTCCTGCACTCTAAGTTAGACTTGGAAAAATTAATTTAGTTGGGTGCTGGTTGCTAACACCTGTAATCCTAGCTACTCAAGAGGCTGAGATCTGAGGGTTAAGGTTTAAAGATAGATGAGTCAGAGAAGTCTTTGAGACTCTCCTCTCCAATTAGCCACTGAAAAGCCAGAAATGGAGCTGTGGCTCAAGTGGTAGAGGATTAGCCTTGAGCAAAAAAGCTCAGGAACAGTGTGCAGGCCCTGAATGCAGGCCACAGGACTGGCACACTCGCATACAAAAACTTAATTTAATAGAATTCATTGATTAATTTCAATTTACCAAAGCATTTGAAAACTGTGGGATAAGTGGTTATTTGAATTCCATTAGTGGTTTATCTAGGGAGATTTGTTTGGGCCTATGTGCATTTGATGTACTTAGGATTTTTTTTTCTTGTGGCAGTCTTGAGGTTTGAACTCAAGAGTCTTTTACTTATAGGTAGGTTCTCTACCAGTAAGCTACCCTTCTAATCTTATCTAGGAGCTCTAACCCTAAGAGCTCCAATCTTACATAGCTCCAATCTTTATGACCCCCCAAAGATCCATGTCTATGATTTATGGAGGGAGAATGCTAGGGTTTCTGGAAGTCATTCCTTGAATCTCTTACAGATTGAATGTATGAAGAATGGCACATGCCAAGTATTGTTTCCCACTCTGCTATGGCTGTTGTGAAAAACCCAGACAGCAAAACAGGAGCCCAAGGCTTCTTGAGAAGCTATGTTTATCTGTGCCTGCACTGACTCCAGTGGATTCATATCTGGACTGGAGCTCTGAGGACAAAGGGGCCCTGGCCTTATATGATCCTGCAAGTCCTTTACAGAAGCAAGAGGCAAAGTTCTTTCCATACACTGTCAGCAGTCGTCTTTTTTTTTAATGGTTTTTTTTATTGTGAAAATACCGTAAAGAGGGGTTACAGTTACATGA
Organism: Dipodomys spectabilis; assembly: GCF_019054845.1. Lineage (NCBI taxonomy): Eukaryota > Metazoa > Chordata > Mammalia > Rodentia > Heteromyidae > Dipodomys > Dipodomys spectabilis. Next base: position 9,921,118 of record NW_024870679.1, on the reverse strand, counting down.
GCAAGGTAATGAATACTTTTCTTACCAAGCATTGTTGCTTCCTCCTCCTTTGTTTTTCCCCTACCATCCCTGCCCTCCCATGTCTTCAACTACAACCCTACCCCCGCCCCCCCCCCGCGCCTAAATTGTAAAATTCATTCTTTGATATAGCGTCTTGTACATCTCATTGTTGCAATGGGTCAATCTGTACCCTTATTTAAACATTTTGTTTTTTCCCTTCCCCTCCCCAAATTATACCAACATCAAATACAGTGAAAAAAGGGGTTATACTGTGGGGGAGGAACATACAAAGCAACAAAAAAATCACATGGTACCTTATAAATATGTTAGAAACAATAGCAAGAAAGAAAAAAAACACCTGTTTCCCTATCTTGGGGTTCATTTCGCTTAACATCATCTTATCTGGTCATATGTACATAGCTTTTGATCTTTTCTGCTTGTCCTAGACATATACTAGTTATTGCAAGTAAGGGAAACCATAGGACCTCTGTTTCTTTGGGCCTGGCTTACTTCACTTAATATAATTTTTTCCAGGCCTTTCCATTTCCTAACAAATGGGGCAATGCCATTCTTTCTGAAGGAGGCATAGAATTCCATTGTGTATATATACCACATTTTCTTGATCCATTCATCTACTGAGGGGCATCTGGGTTGGTTCCATATCTTAGCTATGGCAAATAATGCTGCAATAAACATAGTTGTGCTGTAGCTTTGGTATGGTATTGTTTGTGATCATTTGGGTAAATGCCCAAAAGTGGGATTGCTGGGTCATAGGGGAGCTCTATGTGGAGTCTTTTGAGGAACCTCCATACTGCTTTCCAAAGTGGTTGAACAAGTTTACACTCCCACCAACAATGCAGTAGGGTTCCCTTCTGTCCATATCTCCTCCAGCATCTTTTGTTATTAGAGTTCTTGATTATAGCCATTCTAACTGGAGTGATGTGGAATCTTATTGTTGTTTTGATTTGCATTTTTTTTTATGGCTAGAGAGGTTGAGCATTTCTTCATGTTCTATTGGTCATTCTTATTTCCTCTTCAGAGAAGTTTCTCTTTAAGTCTTTAGCCAACTTATTTACCAGGCAGTTGTTTCTTTGAGCATTTCTTGTTGGGGGATTTAATTTTTCGATTCCAAGTATATTTTGGATTTGAGACTCTTATCTGTTGTATAGCTAGTGAAGATCTTCTCCTAGTCTGTGGGCTTTCTACTGATCTTGCTAGCTATGTCCTTTGCCATGCAGCAGTTCTGCAACTTCATGTAATCCCATTTGTCCAACCTTTCTTTGATCTGTTGTGTTTCTGGATCTCTATTGAGAACATTATGGCCTGTGCCTAGGAGACCTGGGGTTTCTCCTATTCCTTCCTGTAATGTTTTCAGAGTGTCTGCTTTGACTCCGAGGTCTTTGATCCATTTGGAGTTGATTCTGATGCAGGGTGATATATAAGGATTTCAGCTGTGGTCTTATTGCCTGCCTTATCCCTAATGCTAATTGATCTCACTTAGGTCTTGTCTCCTGCCTTCTACAGAACAAAAGAAAGAACTAGGAAGTCTGCTCCCTGTCCTGCAGCAAGGCAATTATGAACTTAGGCATGACTGCCTCTTGTCATGCAGCTTTCCCACTGCACTGGTACCCATACTGATCTGTAGAGTTTTAACTGAGGGAGCAGAAATAAAGATGCTATCTCTTCAATGTGAACTGTATCAAATTTGAGGCAATTAAATGGAAAGTTGATTGCCAAATAAGGCTAATTAATTTCAAATCAGCCATAAAAGGGAGCCATTTTCTTTTTATTTAATGCATAGCAATTTGGTGAGGTTCAATATAATATACATGTTAGAAATACTTAGCATGGATTAACAAAGACTAACAGAAAACTTGAAATCTCTAACCTAAGAAAAAAAGCTACAATATATTTGGACAAAGATGCATTATGACTGTGACATTAATTACTAATTCCCAAGTTCCAGTTTTTAGCATATGTGCTGCCTGTCAGCACAAGCTTTTAATTTCCCAGTTGCTTAATGTGACACTAATAATTTGAAATACAATGGTGTTATTTCATCTTAAATAATCTTGAGTAAAAAATGACCTCCTTTATTCATTCTTTATTATTATAATTTTACCTATGCTTTCAGTTCTTTTTCTCCATTTTTATTTTTTCTGCTTTTTACTTGGATCCCATCTTTACATCTCTCTCATTTTTTTCCCTTTGGGTTTCATAACTAAGTAAATTAAACTGTCTTTCCCTTTCCCTGGTCAATACTGGGTCTTGAAATCACAGCTGGCTGCTGTCTCACTCAAGCTTTTCTCACTTAAGGCTGGTGTTCTACAACTTGAGCCACAGCTCCACTTTTAGCTTCTTTTGTGGTTAATTGGAGATAAGAGTCTCATGGACTTCTCTGACTGGTCTATCTTGGAACTGTCATCCTCAGATCTCAGCCTTCTGCATAGCTAGGATTACAGATGTTAGCTATCAGCACCAAACTAGTAAACTCTTGATTTCAGCATAAATTCATATTTGCAAGTTGAGTCTTCAACAAACAAGTGCACGAGGTGGGTACAGTAATGGATAATAACCAGGAACCAGCTTCTACCTGCCTCTTAGTATATGGAAGTCTCACAGATAGAATTCAGATCTGAAGTGTCCCCAAAGGGCCATACATTAAAGACTTTGTCTCCTGTCTGTGGCACTATGAGGAGGTGGTGCAATCCTTAGCAGGTGGGATCTAGTGGAAGGAAGTTAGGTAATTGGGGGCAGGGGAAGGGCACCTGTCATCTCTTCCTCCTCCTCCTCTTCCTCCTCCTCCTTCTTCCTCCCTCCTCCTCCTCCTCCTCCTCCTCCTCCTCCTCCTCCTCCTCTCTCCTCCTCCTCCTCCTCCTCCTCCTCCTCCTCCTCCTCCCCCCCCCCCCCCCCAGTCCTGGAGCTTGAACTCAGGGCCTGGGCGATGTCCCTGAGCCTCTTTGTGCTTAAGGCTAGTGCTCTACCACCTGAGCTGCAGCTTCACTTCTGGCTTTTTCTGAGTAGTTTATTGGAGATTAAAGTCTCATGGACTCTTCTTCCTGGGCTGGCTTTGAATGATGATCTTCAGATCTCCGCCTCCTGAATAGTCAGAATTACAGGCGTGAGTCACCAGCACCAAGCTTCCTGTCTCTCTTTTTACATCTCAGCTGCCATTAAGTACCTGGATCTCCTCTGCCACATGCTCCCGATCATCACAAGGTGCTGCCTTACTTCGCACAGGCCCAAAGACAATAGGGCTATCTGACTATGGACTGAAATCTCCAAAGCAATCACTCAAAACCAACCCTTCCCCTTAGAAGTTCATTTCCTTGGGTATTTTGTCACAATGCCAGAAAGCTGCCTCGTACACCCAGATAGGCAGGAATCCTCAATAATGGCCAATATGGTATTTGTCCATTCTGGAGAGAGGGGATCTGGATCTGATTTAGCTTGTAAGACATTTGTCTCTTCTGTGTCTTATGTATAGAGAATATTTACATATATTTTACATATATAATCAAAGTAGCCTAGTGTATCAAAGAGTCCCTAATTTGCTGCTTTTCATTACTAAGACTTAATCTAAAATTGGGGCTGCAAGCATTCAGTCTTACCAGATAATACAAGAAATGACTTTTACTGTGGTATGATTTCCCCTTATGGTTTCTGAAAGTCCTTTGGTGAATACTAATGTTAAGTTTATAGTAGGAAATGTAAATCACATAGGAAAAACAGTCTTTGAATTTTTTTTCAAATAATGATAGGTTTTCTTTGATTGGTTATTCAGTATACATCTTTTTGGCTTTCAATATATATATCTTATTTTTTTTTAACTAGCATTTTAAAGAGGGAAATCAGTTACAAAAGAGTTTAGAAAGCTTTTTATTGATTACTACAGAAAAGCCAAGTTGTTATCAGAGAGAAACTTGCTTTGGTATCTCAGATATTTTTCTATCACTTTTTTTTTTTATAATTTAAGTAGATTGCATTAGAAATCAGACATTAAAAGAATTAGCACAATTGGGCATTGGTGGCTCACGCCTGTAATCCTAGCTACTAAGGAGGCTGAGATCTGAGGATTGCAGTTCAAAGCCAGCCCAGGCAGGAAAGTCTATAAGACTCTCTTCTCCAATTAACCATCAAAAAACTGGAAGTAGCTCAAAGTGGTAGAGACCTAGCCTTGAACAAAAGAACTGGGACAGCAGCCATCTGAGTTCAAACCACATGACTGACATAAAATAAAATAAAAAGAATTGCATAATTAAGAGAAATATGCAGAAGAAAATGGTATAATAGAAATTTATACCCAAAGGGAAATTCTACAATGAATTACTCTTCAATTATCCTTATTCATTAAACCAGCTTCTTAGACAAACTGATAACAAGCATGTCTTCAAGTTTAATTTTAAATTTACCTAGGGAAGAAGCTTCTGAAATTTCCAATTAGAAGATTCACTTAGTAGAGATTTTTTTTAAATGCATATGTTTAGAGAGAGACCATAAACAATTACACCTGTCGTAAGACCTATAATCAGGAGCTAGGTGATGGTTAAGTCCCTTTCCAAAGGAATTTTTTCTTTTCTTTTCTTTTCTTTCTTTCTTTTTCTTTTTTCTTTTTGTATGGCAATGGGGTTGAACTCAAGTCCTCAAATTCACTTGGCTTGCTTGCTTGGCTAGTATTCTACCACTTGAGCCATGCCTCTAACTCTTCCTTTTGCTGGTTATTTTGGAGATGGAATCTTGAAGACTTTTTTTCTTCTTTCACGAGCTGGTCTTTGAAACATGCCTCTGAGTAGCTAGGACCATGGGTGTGAATCACTGGCATTTGGTTAGGAATTCATACTATCAATAAAATCTACCAGAAAAACTGTAAAGAATTTCTCAGGAGTGTTATCTATTTCTCAGAAAGGAATGTAGGTTTGGTGCAATTTTTCTTCTTATCTCAGGTTGTAACCTGCAAATCATTTCCTGTAACACTTAGAATAATATCAAAGTCCCTACGAGGGCCCCATACCTTTAGGATGTCATTTTCTATCTCCTAGCTGTTCCTGGCTCCTCCTACTTTTATCTTCTGTTCTCTTCCTGTCCTTTAACCATGACCGTTCTCTTCTGGCTTGCATTCTTTGCAGTATTCCCTCTGTCTGGAAAATGTAGTTTCTGCACAACTATGGTGCTTCTCCCTGGCTTTGTCTTTCACTGTTGTATGGTGTCAGGTACAATTGTATCCTTCCGCACGCCAGCCCATTCCTTCTCATTACCTTCTATTTCTTGGCCTTCTTTAAACTCTAAATGCTATCAACTGCCCATATATTTTGTTGTTTGCTTTCTATCTTCTTTAGTCTCCACTGGGGTGTAAATAGGCTGTGTGGGCTCAAGGACCTTGTTCTGTTTCCAAGACCAAAAGTGGGTCCTAGTGCATTCATCCACACCATGTAAGCCCTGTGGCTAATTCTTATGTCAATGCTCTAAGTGCAGTACCTCAGAAAGTGATCATATTTGGAGATAGGATCCTTAGTAGTTAAATTACAATGAGGTTTTCAGGGTAGGCTCTGATCCAATAAGGTTTTTATAAGATGAGAAAGTAGACACATACAGACATATACAGAGGGAAGGCTATATGGAAACATACAGGGAAGATGATCCATAGGCCAAGGAGAAAGGCTTGAACGTGGACTGCCCCTTCTTACTTAAATTGGTACTTAAATTGGTTTTCCTTAAAAGCAGGAGCAATGCTTGGTGTCCTCGCCTTCATTTTGTATCTTTCCTGTAAGTCATTATGGCTGTATTCATTTTGCAGTTAATCTGGAATCCAGGAAGGACAAAATTGATCGATAATATCTTTATCAGGAAGAGTAGAAGAAAGGACCCAAAAGAAAAGAACAGCAAGCGTTCCTCTTCAATGAAGTGGTTCTGTGGCTCAAGTGATAGAGCACTAGCCTTGAGTGAAAAAAAGCTCAAGGACAGCACCCAGTCCCTGAGTTCAAGCCCCATGACTGACAAAAAGCAGAAAAAAAATATAGAGCTCCTCTTCAGGGCAGGCTGTCCACCAGGCAACGCTAACTTGTTCATTCCGACAAGGCTTCTTTCCTCTCCAAGTTCTGACCGTGCTAACACCTCCCAAATCAAAAACTGAGATAAAGACCAACTGTGCTTCATCTGGGGCTGGGACTTTGACAACGAATATTTCTCATCCATACCCTAATTCTTTGTCTACTTAATCTCTGTGCCTGGAAGATGGCAGAAGGTGGGTTGAAGGGCTTACCTCTCCTTTTCCTCGGACTGCTCCGGAACAATTCTCCCTTCTCTGGCTTTTATAGTTACTCACTTCCTTATTTGGTATGTTAGGGTAAGTGGACAGACCTGACATTTTGGAAACCCCGGAGATTAGGCCTGGACCCTAAAACTTACTTCAATATGATCTCCAGAAAAGGGCAACTTTGATGCTTGACATCAGACTTTAGCCTCTAGAACTAAAGAGTAAATTTCCATTGCTCACACGATTCAGTCTGTGTACCTCGTTATGAGAGCTTTAGTGATCTATTAGAGCAATACAGATTCATAAATAAACAGATAAATGACCCAGAACATTTTTTTCTGCAAGGATAAAGGATAATGGCCTTGTTGAACTCTTATCTATAAAAGCATCCTATTGATGAATTCTTGGTGGAAACTTCAAAGTTGGCATGGAAACTTCGACTGCGTGGGAGGGTAAGGACAGGCACTGGGAGACCTAATCCAACATTGGAGTACCCAGGACCTTCATGTCTTGGAGATCATTACACTTCTTGGAAGTCAGAAAATTCAATGCACTGCTTTTTGGGGCCATAGCTGTGACGAACAATGAGAATGCGGGAGGAATGTGATGGAGATGTGACTGTCACCATGGCGCTTGTGCTAGTGAAGGATGTTGTTGGATTACTGTCACACATTACTCTGGGCTTGGAGAAATCAGACCAAAATGCATGAAGCAAAATGATAGGCATTATTTCCAGTATCAAAAACATTGAATGGCAAGAGACTCAGGTAGACCTAAGAAAGTGTAATCCTGACATTGAAATTACAGCCGACGTCAAGGAAACTGTAGCAAGATGCTCATAGAAATGATCCACAGGTAGCAGATTCACAAAACATTGGGGGATTGGGAACTACGAATGAATGCAACAGCATGGCAGAAATCAATAAAACCAGGGCCAGCGAACCTGCAGGCAAGAATGACTGGAGTGTTTTGCAAATGCCAGCTATCAGCGCATTTTGATTTTTTTTTTTAACAAAAAAAAACATATTGGAGGCATGAAAACAAAAACCATTTCTGACCTGCTTGAAATCTGCTTCTTGGAATAGATGGTGTAGTGCTGACTGGTGATAACAAAGAGAAATCAAAACTGGTCAAGTTTTGGTTTGTTTCCATCTTCTTCAGGCACAGAAATTACTCAAAATTGGAAAGCTCAAACAAGTAATCTTAGAAAGAACCTACAAATCCAGGAAGAGTAAGTGCTGAGCTAATTGTAATGAGGTCCAATCCCACCCTGTTCCAGAAGGGTGCTACCCAGCAACCATGAGAAGATACATCAGTCATCTTTGAGGAACAATGGTAAATGGCAAAATGGAAATGGTTGGATATACACAGTACTATATCACTTTTCCAAAAGGGTCAGGAGATCCTTTATTTAAATTATTCACTCTGGTGCTAACAATCAGGTTTTTTAAAAAAAATTATTAAACAGATTGCTAAGCAGATGTCTTGCAAACACTGAAGAAAAGCAAGTGTCAAACCACCCACTGTTGTTTCTGTGTGTGAGATCTATGCCACTAAAAGTAATTCATAACAAATCAAGCCCATCATCCTTTTGGAAGCATTGCCAACTGGAGGAAGAGAGGAGTGCTTGAGATATGTTTGATCTTGAATTTATTATGTTGCTTGTGTTTGATTATATTCTTTCTATTGCATACTGAATACATCATTACCACCAATACATATAGCACTTCAGAACTTGAGCTAAATCCCCAAACTCACAAATGTCTTAGTGAGAATGCTAAACTGGTAGTCTCCTAAGAAACAGTCTTACTAACTACCTTGGTGTTTCCCTTTTCCTTTTCCATTGGACTTTATTTGGATAGCATCATACTTTTCCTTCATTGCTGTGGATTTGCGTTGTTGCCTGTTGTGCTTAGCACTTTGCTATCTCTTTGACATTCATAGGTATACTAGCATGCTAATTGGACCTGCAGGGTATTTCACAATCTCTTCCTGGCTTTCCTAGGAAAAAAAACCATTGCTTTCTATTTTCTGGATGCTAATTCCTTGTCAGATGAATAGCTTGTCAAGATCTTCCTCTAAAGCACTGCTTGGACCTCTGATTTTGTGAGATGAAACTTTTCATTATGCTTATCACAACACATCATGCATTTAATTCTCTCTCTTTATTAGAAATGTTATTGCTATACATTAATTGGACAAAGTAACACATTTTGTTATGACATTTTCAGACACTCATCCCCTATGGGGTCTCTTTTCCCCTTCACTCTTTCTACTCATCCTCTTCTTAAATTGTCCCTTTTCTACTTTTGTGTCTATTATTTTTTATGCTAGATTTTTGCATGTAAGACAGAACAAGGTATTTCATTTGTCTTTCTGAATCTGTCTCATTTTACTTATGGCCTCTGATACTATCCATTTCCCAGATGACGACATAATTTCATTCTTTAAGGCTGAATAACACTCCATTGCATACATGTATATTCATATGCATGCATATATGTAAATATATGTAAATAATGCATATTATCTATAATATAATGTATGTTATAATCTAATGTGTATTTCCTTTATCTGTTCACCCATTCATGGGCACCCAAGCTGGCTCCACATCTCGACTGTTAAGACAGCACTGCAGTAAACATGGATGCCCAGATCTCTTCATTCCTTTGGGTATATTCCCAGGAATGACATGACAGGATCATATGTTAATTCTCATTTTAATTTCTTGAGGAGCCTTTTTTCCATATTGGCTACATTAATTTACAACCTTCCCAACTGTGTAAGTCCTTTTTCCTGCATCCTTGATCATACTTGGTGTTTATTTTCTTGCTGTTAGTCATTCTAAACTAGGGTGGGATGGAATCTGAGTATACTTTTGATTTTCATTTCACGATGGCTAAGGATGAACATTTTTCTGTATTTATTGGCTGTTGGTACTTTTTTTTAATAGTATGACATTTTTTATTCATTAATTTGTTAGAACTTATGACAACATCCCTCTCTCTTGCTCTTTCTCTCTACTTGCATTTCTATCTCCTTCCCTTTCTACTTTGTCTCCTTCCTTCCATTTATTTTTCTCATTCATTCGTAAAACCATCCATCTCTGCTCATTTGCAGGCATTTCTGTTTCCCATTCTGTAAATAAAAGACTTTCTCAGCTGGTTTTTACCTCTTGACTGCAACTTCAGATACAGTCTTTTCACAGCTAATTAATTGCATCCAGTTTTGGCCTTCTCCTCTGATTAAGCTTTGATAGATTGTTCATTTGAAGTCATCCAAATGTCTGGGTCCTTCATCGAGAGCTACTCTGGTTGAGAATGGCCAGTTGTGGCATAGGTGTACATTCTGGGATCTCAAATTATGTTTCAGAAAGGACATATCATTTTGACAAATTTAACTATAGTCTAGAATCAATACCTTGTCCTTCACTGATGCTTGTTTGCTTGGCTGATCCTGGGGTTGGGCTTGGTATCCAGTAGCTCTCCCAAGGGTCAGCTCTGAACCTGGGCTCTTACTATTTCCCTATTTCAGCTCCCCTCCTCCCTCCCCCCAGCTCCCAGCAGTTGTGGATCTTCAGGTCACAGGGACCATCATCTGAAAGTGTTCAAGTAGAAACAGGACAGCTGTAGTCAAGATGACTGTAGAGGGAATGCTTTCCTTAACTAGAAGGTTATGCTAAATCACCTTCAGATTTCTAGCAGCTCTAAGAATTGGTGATTTTATAGAATAAAATACTTAATGCTATGTTCCCCTGATTAGCTGAAAGTCTTTGTTGTTTATACATGCATTTTGGGACTGCTGCTCATTTTCCTTATGGATTTGTTTGAAGTAAATGGGTTGTTACTTGTAGCTTAGATAGTTTTCAGTGTATATGAATTTTCCTGGCTTTGATGCTTGTTTTGGTAGGAAAAAAATTCCTGATTAGTTCTATGGTAGGAGTAATCAATTCTCCAAAATCTTGTTCTTTCTTTCCTCCATGGCAATAGAATTTGGTTGCATGTAAAAGTGTTCTGGGCCTTTCTACATTCTTGGATCTAGGTGTGACCAGGATCTGTGTGTGCTTCATTTCCTTTATCTGTTCACCCATTCATGGGCACCATGAATACCTGTTTATTAACAGGCTTGCTAGGGGGCGGTGGCTTGTGTTCCTTTGTGACTTCCTTTCTAGGAGGGCTGTATGCAGATATGGGGAGAGGCTTGTGGAAAAACTGTAGAAATGGATGTGAGACAAACAACCTAGAGGATGGATGCCTTCCTGTGGAGCTTCTCTAGTGTTTTTTTATTGTGAAAATACTGTACAGAGGGGTTACAATTACATGGGCAAGGTAATGAGTACATTCCTTATCAAGCATTGTAGCCTCCTCCTTTGTTTCCCCTTCCCATCCCTTCCCAGCCCCCAGCTTCTCTACTTTGTGAGAGGCCAAGTTTATGTCTTATTTAAAGCACTATTTCAGAAATTTATGGTCTTCATATTTAAAATTTTATACTAAAATGGATAACAGATTTGCCTTGTAAAACTTTATCTTCTGGGTGTCATATTGATAATTGCTGTTTGGAGAGGCAAATGAATAGCACTATGTAATGAATTTGGATTGGATGGAAGGGTTCTGGAGTATGGGAAAATAAAGCAGTCAGACAGGTGATGGTTAAGAAGGTGAAATAAACCAAAGTCCTGACTATCTCCTTTGTTCTAAGGTCTGGTTGCACACTTAGAGAAGTGTGTGTGTGTGGTTTTAGACAAAACTAGGGAGAAAAAATCTCTCAGTTTGTCTCTGCCATTGTCTGTTACAGTTTTACAACTTACAGAAAAGTTGAAAAGGCCAGGAACTATCCAAGTAGAGATTGAGCTGTGGGTCTAGTTACCAGAATTCAGGGCCAGTCTTTCTCCAGGGAGATGAGTCTTTCTCCTGGTTCCAGGGATCTTGAAATGGACCCTTTTATTCTGGGCATGGGATTTTTTGTAGGAATCCTAATTCTGGGGTCTCTTATTACAGAAGGAGCTCTTATGTAGCATTTACTCGACACTAAGCATTTTCAGAGGAGCTTTGTTTGTAACTTTTCATCAAATCTCCAAAGTAACAACTGTTGGTGTCACTTTGTAGTGGAGAAAACTGAGCATATCAGGAAAATATGGACTGTAGTCTGTATAGCAGAATAAAAGTTTCAGCTGCAGCTCTGCTCCCAAGGCCTGCTCTTTCTTTCTCTGTGCCAGGGAGGAAAGGTGTTATTTGTGGGATGAAGTGCTGGTGTGGAGACATCCCAGGGGTCCTGTTTATCTGAAGGCCACCTCCGAAGACTCTTGAATAAAGAGTGACCCTAACATGCTGACATGTACTCCTTCTAGTGGGAGACCAACAAATGACCTGAAGTTAGGCCTTCAGTCTTAGTCCTGTGCTGTGGGGACGTACCCCTTTTAAATGAGGTGCAGGCTGATGAGGCTCAAATATTCTCAGACATTTTCTTATGTAAGGGAGAAACTCTTACAACTCTGAAGACTCAAATGGAAGCTTTATTTTTACAACTGTGTATTTGCTCAGATGGAAGCAGTCAGAGAACAGTGCCATCATGTGGTAGAGAGAAGAACAGCAACAGTTGGGAACAGACCACACCGTAGCCTGGTTTGGTGGAGACACTTGAGGGTTCTGGGGGTGAGGAGGTGACCTAGAAATGAAAGCAGGCTGGAGAAATGCTTGCTGTTTTTGCAGCTGCAGACAAAGGTTCAGTATACTCTAGAAAGCAAGTATTATATTGAAATCACCACGAGCTTTTCATTATTTTCAAGCCTAGGGGAGAGAAAGGAAGCTTATTCTCCTTCCTTATTTTTATTCACTTACTTTTTCTTTTTTTGTAGTGTAAGTTCTGTGGCTTGAACTCAATGTCTCGCATTCTCACTACGCTTTTTCCTCTCATGGATGACACTCTACCACTTCAGCTATATATATTCAGTGTGTGTGTGTGTGTGTGTGTGTGTGTGTGTGTGTGTGTATGCGTGTGCGCCAGTCCTGGGGGCTTGAACTCAGAGCCTAGGCACTGTCTTTGAGATTCTTTTTTTTTGCTCAAAGCTAGCACCATATTGCTTGAGCCACACGTTTGCTTCCCGCTTTTGATGGTAAATTGGAGAGAAGAGTCTCATAGACTTTTCTGACAGTCTGACTTCAAACTGAGATCCTTAGCTTTCAGCTTCCTGAGTAGCTAGGATTACAGGCGTGAGCCACTGGCTCATATGGACAGTTTGGACTTCTACTAGTGAATTGGCAGTAAGGGTCTCAGTTTGTTTATCCTGGCGGGATTTGAATCCTGATTCTCAGATCTCAGCCAAGCTAGGACTACAGGCATGTGTCACCAGTCCTTGGTGAGAAGCTCATAGTTTAGACGAGTAGGAAAAGTTGAGTTGGTTGTTTCTCCTCGACTTACACTCAAAGACAATAACCACCAGTCCCTAGTGACTTAGGAAAGTTAGGAAAGCTTTGCTTTGAGGTTAGAGAGGAGAGTGGTCAGAGGTAAGGGAGGGGCTGGCATTGGTCGACTCTATTGCCAGGGGCACATTAGGAAGCTGAAGTCATTGTATATTTGCATCTGGAGCCCAAGGACTCTAACTATTCCCAAACATTTCTAAGTTAGATTACCTACATACTGTGGCTAAAATCATGTAATGGAGACTAGTTTAGGAAAGTGATCTTGTCCCGCCCTCCTCCCTTCCCCCCTCCACCCCCCCCCCCCCCCATTGCCCAGGAGAAAAGAATCCCACCTTAGAGATGTCATTCACAGAGCCCGCTGGGCTCTGATTCTCCTAAGTAAAACAGCGCTGCCTGTGGTCACTACTGAGACCACAGACTTCCCACTGCATGCTGGGTAATCCCTTCTTCCTTTCATCCCGGCCTTCTGGGTGAGCGCTGCAGCTGACCAGTGACATTTAGCCTAGTGATATAAGGTTAGCCTGGGCTTAGTGTGTCATTTGTATTTTCTTCTTTCATATGGCTGAGCTAGAAAGCCTGTAGAATGTCATTGCTGGTCTCTGGAGTTAAAGCTGAAAAGAAGTATGAGATGGCTAGGATGTAGAGTTGTTTCCACAAGGCTGGTGAGGTTCTTTGTGAGGTTTATAAGGATGAGGCCAAGAAGGAGCTGTCAAAGACTTTCTGCTAGATCATGTGCTGAGCAGGAAGTGCTGGAGATGGTGGATGGTCCCTAGAATTGCCTTAGGTTTGGATGAGGGCTTCCTGGTTGTGATTCCAATTCTCCTCCTACTAAACACCTGTGTTGAGGTGAACTGAATAAGCCTCTTCCTCACAACAGAAAGAGTGGGGCTCAAGCAGAGATAAAGAGAGAGGTGGGAGTCTCTCAGATGGTGGGTCCGAAAGGCCTCCAAGTCCTGACAAAGTGAAAGCCCCAGGTCCACCAAGAAGAAATACTCACATGTACACAAAGCTGCGAGCAATAAGCGATAGACATTTCCCAGATGTTGTTTTGCTTGGTTCTTGTAATGATGACCTTAGAGAATGATAGAGCAGAAGTGGTGGCTGTTCTCACATTTCTCATTAGAAAAAATTATGCTTGGGGGGATTTACTGAGTTCCTCTGAGCCAGGTAAATGGGAAATAGTGAAGATGTGACTCGAAGCTACAAGTCTTCCTTCCAGTCACCTGCTTTTCCATATCAGGTGAGGCCTACTCTGTAGGGTTGTGCATCAGACTCAGCTATGGCCCTGTGGTTCTTGTACCTAGGCCTCAGGCTTTGAGATGATCATTCAGTAAAGGCAGGCCTGGCCTGAGCAGCTTTGCTTCCCAAAGATCTACAGGTGAATGTGAGGAGCAATGTGAAAAAATCAGACAAGGCAGGTGCAGCAGCAGCTCCATTGTGCTAGTACCCACCAGCTGGCTTATAGCCTTCAGCCCTGTGGAAATTCTAGATACAGATTAAGAAATTCCGTAAAAATATCCTTTAAGTAGTTGTACAAAGGGCTTGCTATTCAACAAAGCAGTTATGAATATAGTGCATCTTCATCCATGTCACACTTACATTTTTCACTCACTCTTCTCAACCCACTCCTTTCTTTACTTTTCTTAATTGTTTTGTTATATATTGAACTTATTATTGCATTTGTTATTAAATTTGTTTTATTTATTTAACAAAGCAGTTTATGTATACAAGGCATCTTGATCTGTGTCACCCTTCAACATTTTCACCCCTCTTTGATGCACCCCCTTATTTTTCTTTTCTCATTCTTAAAGAAGTTCTTTTTTAAAAACTCAATATATTCACAGTGTCTCATGGAAGATTATAACTATGGTACTATTAAGAGGTGATGAATCCTTTAACTCCCATAGTCTCCACAAATTACCCATTTGTTTAATAAAGACAATTAAAGCAATGATGTGTTTCATGTGGATTATATCTTTAGAAAAAATACATGCTGCCTGAAAAATCTATTTTGGAACATCTTCTCCAACTCCAAATCACGGGCTTGCTATGTAAAAATAGCTTATAGGCTGCTACCTGAGCCTTTTTTTCCCCAAGTAGTTTGCTTCCACCAAACCCCTTTTATCTATGAATCTTAGAGCTGCCAGGCAGGTTCACATATGATGTGGAAAGGGAGTTATCGCAAAGACAAATAACTCTAGGAAGAATTTTTGGGGTCTTTTCACTCTAGGTATTAATTGATCGGAGGTTTCAAAGTTCTGGGGACTTGCTTGGGCAGAGACTCTCTGAAGAACCCCCAAAAGAGAAAGGAGCTCACCTGTCCCATGCTGAAATACACTGTCATCATTATCAGACTGCCCAAGGATGGACAGAAGCATCATGGGAAATGTAAAGAGATGGAAGGATTAAAGAGAAAAAGTTGGCTTTTCCTCAGGAGAACTCTTCTAATTTCTAGTGTCATTTGGCCTCCCACCATTTTAAAATTTGGCATCTTAACTCACAAGGCTGACAGAGCTTCATGTAGGGTTTCCAGTAGAAGAAACATGTAGAAGTCAAATGGACAGGAAAAGGATTCTAAGCCTTTTTATGTCTGTTTGGTCCACACAGGGTGTATGAAGCTGAAAGAAAGTCTAGTCCACAGGGGACAGGACAAAGGAAAGTAGGGACAGTAGAGGGGTAGGACTTGGGAGAAGAGAACTCCAAGGGGTGGCGGGAGATGCCAGGACACACAAGCCACATCAAGGGCTTTCATTCCAGAACACAGGGATTCAGTAAGACGGAAGGCAGCAGTGAGTCCTGAGTGTGAGCTCATAAAGGAACCAAGAGGAGAGGCCAAACATCAGAGCCACCAGGAAAGACCTGGATGCCATGAACCTGGGCTCAGAAGCCCAGTGTGAAAAGAAGTGACTGTAGTGGGCATTCTGCATTTCAGGGCTGGCCTCTTGGTTTTACTTCACTCTCCACTGAACTCTGCTGACTTCCTACTGTGCTAAGAAGAAATGATAATGGACAAAAAAGCAAGGACTCAGCCTCCACCTCTGATTTAAAAAAACAAAAACAGAAACAAGAAAATGCTAACAGATTTTTGTGGAATAAAACTCTGTGTATATATGGATGCACTGGATAGTAAGGCAAAGAAAATGATGCTTTCATTATTTGGATGTGGTATCCCCCTCAAAGTTCATGTTCAAACCCAGTCTTCTCCATGGCGATATGAATAGGTGGGATCTTTGGTGGGGAAGTGGAGATGTCATGTGGGCTCTGTCCTGAATGGACTAAGGCTTTGGGAGGAAACTTACCTTCTGTTCCTCTTCCTTTCTATCATATGAGGACATGGCTGCAGGTGCTATCTTGGAGCAGCCTTTGTCAATATACAAGCTGTAGACATCTTCTCCTTAGCCTTTCCAACATCATAGACATACATTTCTATAGATTTTGTTGTCTTAAGACAAACAGATTTAAGACATACATCTGGGTTAAACTTTCAAGTGACCATACTTCCTGCTTGGATTATTATTCTTAGATGTGATAGGAGTCCCAAAGTGATAGACAGACATAAAACTATAGCTTTAGTTTTGAGAGACACATACATAAAATGCATACATATATACTATTGGATATATTTCCATACTTTTAAGCATGTGTATATATGTTATACATGTACATTTTTTCTTACATATGATATGATCCCAAAATTGATAGACTGATATAAAACCATAATTTTAGTTTTGAGACATATATATATATATATATATATATAAACACACATCTGTATATGTACCACTTACATAGATGTATGGGTATATATATATATGTATGTATACATATATGTAAACCGAGTCTTGCTGTACAGCCTGGAACTTGTGATTCTTCTGCCTTCCTTAGTGCTGTAGTTACAGATGTGTGTTACCATACCCGGAAGACATATTTTAACTGTAAATTCTCTCGAGAAGTTTTTTTCAGTACTAGCAAAATATTCACATTTATAAATAGAAGCAATTGGACCTAATAGTTCATATCTATAGGAAGGAAAAACTCTAACTTGTTGGTAGGTCAGGATATTAAGAGTTAAAAATGTTCCTTTAGGTTTTGTATAAATAATTACCTAATAGGATTTCTATATAGCTTAAATACATTTAGTAATTTACTAGGGAAATATCATGAGGGTCAGATGGAAAGTTTCTTTTACTATAATCCTTTCTCCCTTTGGGGTATTAGTGTTTGCTTAACCCATCTGAGTTAATATGCAATGATCAGGAGCACGGAGACTTTATTTGTCCTTCAAAGGTAAAAAAGTAGGAGCCAGAGAGATAGATGGAATTCTTAGCAAACTCTAGAATATGAACCAGGAAAGTACCTTGATTTCATACAGGTGTGGATGGCTTATGTCTAGTGTAGTGATGAGCAGGACTTAGGTTGAGCAAGGCAGGTGAGCTGGAGGTGTTGGCATGTGCACAAAGACTGACCATGCAGAGAAAAAAAAAAATCAAAGACAGTGGTAAGTTTGGGTTGGTGTAATCTGGCTGCTTTTGGATTGTCTATTTTGAGTCTCATTGAGGAAATTCAGACTCTTCTGCATGTGGTGAGTATTTTGCATGAGGTTGATTGTAATAATATTATAGTTCTAAACCTGTTTCTTTCCCCCAGTCTGTCCATACGAAAGGCTTGTTGGCATTTAGTAGAAAGGTAACTTTGGCATCTATACTTTTTTTTTCATACAGTAAAAATGATTTATGGCAGATGGGATTTTTTTTAACCCATGAGACTGGTTGGTTCTGAACAACTAGACAACATCTTTTTGAATGACTTTTGGATCTTTCCCACCAGGCACCTTTGAAAGTTAGAGAGGTACTTAAAGGTACGATTGTCCTTCAGTTAGGTTCAGAATATAAGAAAGAAGTACCATGGAAAATGAGAATGATTGTGAAGATCTCACAGGTTTACAACCCCAAGTTACTGAGGACAGCAGATGTCAACATTCTAGATGTGAGAAGTACAAACTTAAGCTTGGGCTTTTGAGTTTGAGTTTTCACAAACATTGATGCGACAGAAGCAGGCACGGGAATTCTCAAGCTTAAAGAGGGACAATTCTCCCTCTTATTCTACATGACCAATGGGGTAGAACTACCCACTGCACTGTGAACATAAATTTATTCAATAGCTAATACTAAACATTCATTCTGTGCTAAGAAGTAGGCCAATGTAAAGTCAGTTACAATAAAGTGTCTGGGATTATCTTATTCTAAAGTCTCTGGGACTGGTTTATTCAAGAAAACATGCAGCTAGACAACAACAAAGCTGAGATTTGTGCATGAGTCTGCCTTCAAATTCTGTTACAACACAGCAATCAGCAAATGCTTTCCTGAATCCTTTTGCTGTCTCCTCACCATTTTTTTTTTTTTTTGGGTCCAGTCGTGGGGCCCGAACTCTGGACCGGGGCACTGTCCCTCAGCTCTTCAGCTGAAGGCTAGTGCTCTACCACTTGAGCCACAGCGCCACTTCTGGCTTTTTTCTTTTTGCTTATGTGGTGCTGAGGAATTGAACCCAGGGCCTCAGGCATGCAAGGCAAGCGCTCTACCACTGAGCCACCTTCCCAGCCCCCCTCACCATTTCTTTTATCTGTTTCTCCTGGTGAGGAATCAATGCTAGGGGAGAGATGCACAAATACTATTTTGTCCCTGGAACAGTGCAAATACAGAGGGTAGATGAACAGCAAGGGAGCATGGGTTAGATTGGCAACTGCTGGATAGAGGACACATCTTGCAGGCACTTGGCAGCCGGATTTGAGCTTGCACATGACAGCTCTGTGGGAGCTCTCTTGCTGTCCGGGCCTCCATGTTTTCTGTAACTTGATTTTGGCATGTGAGAAAGCTCAAAATTCACAATGGAAATTAAGTACAAGGACATGGAGACAGATGTTACTTTTTGCCTTGAAGGAAGATAAACACATAGTTTAATAGACCAAAACCAATGTATTGGATTCCTCAGAGGGTAAGCATATGGATGTCCCTTCCAAATCTTGTTTATCTGAAACCTTGTTCATGCTTGCTATTAATTACAGGTGACAGCCTCTACTCCCCCCGGCCCCCCCCCCCCCCCCCGGCCTGCCCCACATCCTTGTTAAGTGACAGGTATGTTGGCTCTTTAACCTGAATTTTTCTATTGGTCCAGGACCTTGAGTCAGATTTTCCAAGGCAGCTGGGAAATGAGCTTGCTGTAGGTATTTCATTGTCTTTCGAGTGATTGGAGAATGTATGAGTCCCTCAGGCGGTGACCCAGGGACCAGTTGAGGTTGGCACTGCCTGCCTCTGGATGGTCTATACCTTCACATCCTTGCTAGGTATTGCTGGAAAAATCTACAAAATAATCTTCTGGAAATAGTATTTCTCTTCATTCAGATTCTGCCTCATTTCTCCCCTGAGATCAAAGAACGTTGAGTGCTGAGTTTGATTTGTAGAATGATCTGTGATTTGGACTGCCAGACATCTTTCCCTTGAGTGGTGAACCTGGTCATTTGCTTGGCTCTGTTTTATGTCTTTTCTTTGCTTTCTTTCTTCTTCATTTTAACCTATATGGCCTCTTCCCAAATAACCTATTTTATTTTATTTTGTGTTGTACTGGGGCTTGAACTCAGCCCGTGGGCACTATCCCTTAGCTTATTTCACTCAAGGCTACCACTTGAGCCACACCTCCACTTCCAGCTTTTTGCTGGTTAATGGGAAATTAGAGTCTCAAGGACTTTCCTTCCTGGACAGGATTTGAACAGTGCTCCTCAGATCTCAGCCTCCTAAGTAGTTAGGATTACTGGCATGAGCCTTCCGCACCTACATAATCTCTTTATTTAAAAAAAAAAAAACACCAAGTGATTTATTCACTTAGTTTTTTTTTTTTTGAGAACTCCACTTTTCACGTGTTGTGGAATGTGGGAGGTCCTAATAGGTCAAAGGTGAGTGACATTGCCCCATTTGTTAGGAAATGGAAAGACTTGGAAAAAAATTATATTAAGTGAAGTAAGCCAGGCCCAAAGAAACATAGGTCCCATGGTTTCCCTTATTTGCAATAACTAGTATATGTCTGAGTCAAGCAGAAAAGGTCAGATAAGTTGATGCTGAAGGAAAATCGCAACTTTTTACTGAGAGAGCAGTTAGAGTCCTATTTCGATAATCATATATTTATGAATTATCTAGAAGACTGTATTAGGAAGTTCATATACTACAAGTACAGGCAGTTGGACATTAAAGAATGAGATGTATATAACCAAAAGGTGACTCCAGACAGAGAAAATATTTGCATAGACTTAGAAGTCAAAACAGCATTTTGTATATAAGGGATTGCAAACATGCCCCTTAGAGAATAAAGATGAATCAGGGAATAATGAAGAGTGAATTTGAAAAATCAGGCAGAAGATGGATCACAAAGAATTTGACAAGTACAGTGACTATTTTTCTAAACTGAGGTACTTTTGAGAATGAGCATCATTAATAATTATTCTAAGACAAAAATGAAAAACCAGGGTGAAATGGGAGCATATTCTTTTCTTCTTTTTCTTTTTTCTCCTTCCCTCCCTCCTTCTCCATCTATCTTTCTTTCTTTCTTTTTTCTCTCTCTTTCTTTTTTATTTCTTTCCTTCCTTTCTTCCTTCCTTCCTTCCTTCCTTCCTTCCTTCCTTCCTTCCTTCCTTCCTTCCTTCCTTTCCTTCTTTTGTGTGCTGGTCCTGGGACTTGAACTCAGGTCCTGAGCACTGTCCCTGAGCTTTTGTGCTCAAGGTTTTTGTGCACTCTACCTCTTAAGCCATGGCTCCATTTCCATCTCCTTTTGGTGTTTAATTAGAGATAAGAGTCTCACAGACATTCTTGCCGGGGTTAACTTAAACCATGATGATCAAATCTCATCTCTTTTAATAGCTAGGATTACAGGCATGAGCTTGAGTACCTGTCTTCTTTCTTATTTCTAAGAGAGGTCAGGAAACTCATGGTTCATGTTATAGGCACTAGAGAGATTTTGTTGTCTTAATTAATTAGTTTGTTAGTTTTTTTGTGCCAGGACTGGGACCTGAATTTAGGGCCTGGTTTCTGTCCCTTAGCTCTTTTGCTCAAGGCTAACACTCTACCATTTGAGCCACAGTTTCATTTTTGGTGTTTTACTTGTTAATTGGAGAAAAGAGTCTAACGGATTTTCTTGCCAGGGCTGGCTTTGAACCATGATCCTCAGATCTCAGCTTCTGAGTAGGAAGCATTATAGGTCTAAGAAGTCAAGCCTGTGGCATGGCCTGCTGGTGCTTGGCTTACTTTAGTTTTGAGCTTGTAGCTATTTAACACTCAGCATTCCCTCCACTGCAGCGAGGTAGGTCAGGGGCAGGCCTGTGACCTTGGCTCTGACAATGGGCTACTTCAGCCAGGGACTTCTAATCTGGAGGGTTTAAATGGAGAGTCTGCTGGGGGAAGGTGGTGCCTGGAGCAGAGCTCTACTCAGACTATCTGTGGGCCTGTGCTCTGCCTTGTGCTGAGCCTGCTTTTCTCGGCTGTACATGAATCTTTTGACCTCTCTATGATCATTGCATTCCAAGAATAGTCCTTTTTTTTTTTTTTTTTGAGGTAAATCAGAGTTGGTGTTGGTGTCTATTGTGTGCAACCAAAAGGTGTTGTTTGTAAAGTGACATCACAGTTCTGGCTTATGGCTGTTGGATCATCTGGCATGTGTGCTGAGATTGAAAAGGAAGGGGACAAATGTACATATTACCATCCAGAGGTACAACGATCCTTCTGCCATGGTGTAAGAATTGCTGTTAAGATCCTTTACAATCACCTTTACTGAACAAAGCCAAAAGGGATCACGGGCTTCCATTAATGTCCATCTTGCAGGCTTTGGGTAAGCATAAAGAATGACAATAGTTGGATGTGACCCCAGCTGGTCCCGCATTGCTGATGCTGGACATGTGGACAGTTGGGTAGAGAGTCTGATAGAGGACCCTGGGGAAATTGGCTTGAACCTTTCAAAGCCCAAATTATGCTGGCTGTAAAGAAAAGCCACAGGAGTCCTACAGTCTTTAGGTGAGCAGTAAATTCTCAGGAAGATGGAATGGGGAGCGGCATTAGGAAAGTGTAAATACAGTTGCCATTTTGATTCTTTAAAGGTTTAGCTAAAAAAATTCCATGGTTGTTTTCTCAACTTGCCTTAATGAGGTGAGTCACCGAAAGGGTGCCTCCCATCATTTTTTTGTGGTTTGTGTGTTTCTTCTGTAATCCATTAAATTTTATGGCATTTGTGGGGATTTGAAGCAGCAGATTTAATCAATAGTCATTTCTTCTGCATCAGCACTTTTAGACTGGTACTCTGTATATTAAGCAGTATTTTAGTGTGCGGTCTGACCTTTACCTCTTAGAATGCTCTTCCTAATTATAATTTCTCCTGTTTTGCCATGATATATGTTTAAGGTCAAAGGTTCTTAATAGTGCTTGTGAATTTTTCCCCAAGGATCACAAAATATGGGACTAATGTGTGGAATCTGAGATTGTCTTTATGTTTGGATTTGGGCAGAATTAGGGCTGGTAGTTTGAATTCCTGAGACTATATAATCTTGTATGTGTGTGTGTGTGTGTGTGTGTGTGTGTGTGTGTGTGTGTGTGTTAAAATTTTGAAATGTTTAACCATCTTAAATATGCCATTTAGGAGTCTGGCTGACCCCTGAGTATTGCCAACATTTTGGACATGCTAGGCAATCAGATCTGATGAAAACCATATGGTTTCTCTGCATGCCCCTATTTTACCACTGAAAAGCTATGTGATAACCCACGCTGTGTACTTACAGGAAACTGTCTTCTTGAGGCTGAAATCTAATCATAAGAGAGACCCACTTCCTGTTTTCTCTCACAACATAGGAGATGCTCTAATTGCCACAGTTGTTATTAGCCTTGGCAGTGTTTAGTCACTTGTGCTTTTGGCCAGTATATAATGTGTTTGAGGATATTAAGAGACTCATCATTGTGGCCTCTGTCATCTTCCTGAGTCAAATAGGCCAGAAACTGGAGGCTAACAGGTTTGCCTTCAGAGAGATTTTGTTGATTTCTACAGCAACTTCTCTGTGTGAGACATATCTGGGATCTCAAAGCTAACCATATTCTCAGCTTTGAAGTGAGAAATTTAACTGGGCGTGTCTCAAGTTCCCATCAAGCCAGTGACTAATCTTCAGTGAAAGATTCTGTGATTATAATCGATGCCTCTGTCACTCCCTCCACTGGAATTTGTTTCCCTTCTTTCAAAAGCAACCCGATCCTTTCCCAATAATGTTTTCCTTCTGATAGAATCACTGTCCAAAGCATGACTCTTGCCCCCATCTTTTGCCAAAGCATGGTTTCATTTTATTTATATTATCTAATTGTGGCACTGGGAACTGAATCTAGGGCCTCATGACTGTTATGCAAGTGCTCTAGCACTAAAACCAAGCTGCCAGCCCAGCCTTAGTAAGTTAGCACTGTTTCTCTCAACTAATGGCAGACCTGGAAGTTGGATTCTGAGCAGAAAAATGCCTTATCTCATGGTTGCTTCCCTTCCTTGACTGCTGGCTTCAACATCTGGTCACTCAAATGTTTTACACACAGGTTTGAGCTCCTGGACTTGGAATTTTATCTTTGAGTTAGAATGGAACACTCACTACGAACAGAAGTTGTTAGGCACTGGGAGATAGAAAGTGAGTTATTATGCAACCCTGATCAGGGTCTCTAACATCTTTAAGCCTAGCAATGTTTATTCGATAAACTAGTGTCTTTCCTATTCCTCCTTTGCTAATCAGCTCATCTAGTAGGGTTTATTCTTTCCTGCATTTACCTGGTTTTCATTTTCTTTTTCTGTGGGTAGTATTCCTGTAAGTATCTTTTTGTGGTGTTAATTTAATAGTCATAAATTCCTTTGTTTATCATGGAAAGATTTTATTTTGCCCTCAATTATGAAGGATAGCTTCACTGGGTATACTAATCTCTTTTTTTTCTCTTCATAATTTCCTCTCTTCTGCATAATCAGATTATTCTCATTCATGGAGTAAAAAATGGCAAAGGTTTCTAATCCGCTATCTTCCTTTGCCCCCAGGAAAATCTGCTCTGTAATAGGAATAATATATGAATTGATGGTTGAGTAGGGTAAGTGAAGTTACATATGTAAAAGCCTGCAAAAGATGGAAGAATATGTGGCCTTACCCTAAATTATGTAGATAGGCTTCACAGATGTTGGCAAAAGAGGAGATTCTTGGATCAATGATGAACTCCTCTACTCACAAGGCCAAATATAGGATTAGGTGATACCTACTGAGTAGTTAGGTATAAGCCATTGGTGCTTGGTCTTTTTTAAATTTTATTTTTGAATAATGGAAACCTTTCCAAGACTGCTAACTATGTAAACATCATTGGAAAAAAAATAGATCAAAGGCAGTTAAAGTCTCTATTGGAAAAATGTATAGGAATGCAAGAGTCCTATTTGGTAAAGTCACTGAAATTTGGCCGTCTCTAATTAATAAGGTATTTCATGTATGACCTCTCATATAAGATACACACAGTAAAATAGTAGCTATGAAGATTAGGACCTTTTTTTATTTGTCGGTCATGGGGCTTGAACTCTGGGCCTGGGTGCTGTCCCTCAGCTCTTCAGCTCAAGGTTAGCTTTACCACTTGAGCCACAGCACCACTTTCAGCTTTTTTCTGTTTATGTGGTGCCAAGGAATTGAACCCAGGGCCTCATGTATGAGAGGCAAGCACTCTACCATTGAGCTACCTTCCAGCCTAGATCAGGACCTTTCTTAATAATAGGACTCAGTTTTGACAGTGCACAATTTAACATAAATTCAGAACCCATCTCAGACATATATTATCAACATTCAACCTGTATTATAGAAGGAATACATAATGCATTATTTTAAAGTGATAATACTTTGACAATTGTACTGACCAAAGAAAAATGTCATCAGATTGCAAACCATGTATCTCTTTCATCTTTTCCTTCTATTGTGTGTGTGGGGGTATACTTTTTCTATAGAATGTTTTATATTTACTATTTTATTAACAAATAATGTTTGAAAGATTAGTAGCCAGATAAATAAAACACACAAACAACCCTCAAATTCTAATTACTCCATTCTTATTTGGCATCTGTTAGGTATGCCTGGGCTGGCTTCAAACCATAATCCTCAGATCATGAGTCTTTGCCCTTATAGTTCCAATTGAAGCAACAAGGAGATCAATAGAAATAGTTCTTAAGCAGAGCTTACCTGGAACTTGTT
The DNA here is from genome assembly GCF_019054845.1 of Dipodomys spectabilis. Classification (NCBI taxonomy): domain Eukaryota; kingdom Metazoa; phylum Chordata; class Mammalia; order Rodentia; family Heteromyidae; genus Dipodomys; species Dipodomys spectabilis. The sequence goes on along the minus strand of NW_024870679.1, from coordinate 9,896,181 downwards.
AAGAAAAAAAATACTTGCAAGAGTCATTTTTTCCTTCTGTGGGTTTGACTAAATGCTGCAGAAGATAAAATCTGTAATGACAAAACTCAATAGTAGAGATGATGAGAGTTTTGAAACAGCAACTGATTAAACAATCTGGTTAACTGAATATAGCACTTTGGGATACTAATTAAGATAGAAACCATTGTCAGCTCTGTATCCAAGGTGGCTGACATACTTGGAAAACACACATTAAACACATTTTTTTCACACCTAAATCTAATGAGCTTCCTTGTGGCTTGAGTTTAAAGCTGACCATTTTTTCTTCTTCAGCCTGCAGAGCCAGTTAAATCTTGGTTACCTTAGAACTTTACACAGTTTGAGTTTAAAACTTCCAGTTTTTATTTTCCTTTATGGCCTGCAGAGCCAGTTAAGTAGTTACCAGAAAAACCTTTAAAGCAATTTTGGAAAAGAGACACATTAGCATACAAATGGACCTTTGAACACTTGCTAGAGGAGTGGGAGGTTTCACGAAAACCTACCATGTGACCAAGATGGTGAATATCTGGACAAGTCATGATGGTAAGGAAACTTAGCAAAGCTTTCCTAAGCAAGCAGGCAAGCAGACAAGCAGGGAAAAAGCAGACAAACAGAAAGGGAGGGATGGCTAGCCTTCAAGAGGGAACCTAGAGGGAGTTCCTGGGACCTAACCTACATCTCATTCTCAAAGGTCCAAGCAGAGAGAAAGAGAGAGAGAGAGAAAGCATGCGAGAGAGAGACAGAGAGAGAAAGAGAGAGAGAGAGAGAGAGAGAGAGACAGACAGACAGACAGACAGACAGAGACAGAGACATCAGAGACAGAGACAGACAGACACAGAAAGTTAACTTTCTAGGGGAGATGGCTGGGAGGCTTATGCCCACCCCCTTTCCTGTGTCAGCCACACAGGGGTGAAGGTCGACAGAGGAAGACAGGAGATGGATAGAGAGAAGGTTGAGTAAGGAAAGCCTAAAGGTATAGAACCTCTGGCCATTTACCATTGCATTGGTAGCATCTGTAGCAATAAAAATAATATCTTTTGGCTTTATGGAGTCCTTGAGTGACAGGACATCTAGACAGCATAATAAGAAACCCAAGAGGGGAGGGGAATCTGGTGAGTGCAGAAAAAGAGGCGCCCAGTAGAAGGCTTCCGTATCCACTTGCGGTCTCTACTGCTGTGAGTCAAATTCTCAATTCAGGCATCCCCAAAAGGAGAAGACTTGCCAGAAAAGGTCTAGGAAGGTCCCTCTGGGGACAGACAGACAAACAGAGGGTCTCAAGACAGAAGTCATTCACCAGATGGAGAGAGGACACAGTGTGGTGGTAGCCAGCGATGGTAAAGGTGAGAAGTCTGAGGTGAAATTCTTTTAGCTTTTGGCAGTTTGAGCCTGAGGAGGGGTGGTCAGGAGGCTGACTGACTCTCCAAGATAGGAGAGGAGGGGATCCAGTAATTCCTGACATGATTTCCTTGCAGGTTTTGGCCCCAGATGTAAGGTTTGCAGAAACACCTCCACATGGTGGTTTATTATAAAATCCGAGTCTACCGACCCCAAACTGCCAGCCTACATCAGGTGTAGTGTGCAGAGCCCTGCACCAGATGGAGGTGTGCAGAGAGCAGAACTAATCATGGAGAAATATAAAAAAGAAATATACTCTTTACTTGACTTATGTAACTGTACCCCCTCTGTTCATCACCATAATAAAAATTGAAAAAATAAAGTTCAAGTTAAAAAAAAAAGAAACATCACTGAGATTGAATACATAGGGAAAGGGAAGGGAGGAGATGTGGCCACAGAGGATGTAGATGTGACCTCAGAACCTGAGAACCTCTCATGGTCCAAAGGAGGCGTGACTGGCCAGATGAGGAAGTGACCTCAGAGGAAGGGGAAGTGACTTCAGAGACTGGGGGAACTCCTACTGCGCCCAGGCGTTCCAGATGCTGGGCTGGGTTTTCTAGGGAGAGCCATGTACCTTGCTTCTTGGAAAACAAAGAGGGAGAGGGTCTACATGCAGCTTTGTGGGGGAGAAAACAGGAGAAGAGTCCATTTTTCCTGGGTGGACCTAACAGAATCAAGCTGATGCAGAGATGAAATAATTAGTATTTTTTAATTTCTTTCTCCTCTCTGGTGGAGGTACTGTATAATGGTGAGATGTATTTTTCAACATGCTCCTGAAAATATTCGGGAAACATTAACATGGCTAAAAAGGTAAACAGCATGAGAGAGGAGAATTGAAAATATAAATAACACACAAATGGGATAAGCAGCCTTAAAATGAATTGAAAGTTGATAAAAGCTCAAGAATAGAACTCTTACTTTTCCCATGGTAATTTCCCAAAATTCATGTGCATTTCACAGTAAAAAAAAAAATGTCCATCAAATCTCTCTTTGGCATTAATCTTCTTCACTTTTGCAATTAAAATCTCCCAGGAAAACGAGGAGTCCCATCAAACCACTGACTCACGTCTGGTCATTATTTTCTGGTCATTGTCCGTATTTAAAGAATAATCCATTTGGTAGGGGTCAGTGAGGAGTCAGGGTTGGGGATTGAGGCCTGGGGGTGGGAGTGAGGTAGTCAGAGGCAGGGTGGGAATGGAACAAGGGGGTTGTTTCTCTCCACAGGTCTTTCCAGGGTCCTGGGAAGGCTTTTGTTTTCAGGTGCTCCAGATGCTTGAATCTGCAAATCATGGAGAACCTGCTGCGTGCTTTTCAGGAAGGTGGTTATGGGTTGGGGTGAGGAGGGGTGGGAATGGCATGGGGGGAGAGGGATGGAGAGCACAAGGTCAGGCTGATGTTATTATTGAACAGATTTAGTATTCATAAGATCATAGTACCAGCCTCTCAGTTTGGTTAGTTTTTTATTTTTTGACAGGGGGGTGTTGGGTACTCTAAGGCAAGTAGTGAATAAAAAACTAATAATGTGCTACGTACCACCTGCTGTTCTTTAAACTATAGTTAGATTTCCCCTGATAATTTTTCTCCCCATTAATCCTTTTTTTCTTTCTGTTAGGCAATCTTTGGAAAATTGCTGACTTGGCAGCTGAAAATATTTTCTTGGCAAGCCCTTTGAAATTGTAATTGTATTAAAGCGCCTTTTTCTTATCTTTGCCTCTGAATAACTTCTTTTTTCCCCCTTTCACTTCTTTGTTAGAGAAAGAAGAATAAAATAGATGGTGCATCTTTAGGCTCAACACATCATTATTTCTCATCCTTTGGAGGCCAGTGAAATTCTCCATTGTGAGAGATTTGAGCCTTAAATCTGCAGCCTGTCAGGAGGCATTAGTTCGAGATACAGGGTTGTGAGCATACAGATGGGTCTAGCGTCTCAGCTGGGCATCAGGCGTAAATGAGCCCCCAGCAAGCCAGACTCCAGGACCAAGAGTTCCTCATTTCGGTTCACTCACCCTCACCCATTGAAATTTCAGGGATACAAATATACAATATGCCAATTACAGTACCACTTTACTGACCTCAGCTTATCAAAGAAAGTCCCAAACTGCATGCTCCATATTTTACAGAGCCACCATTTCAAAATTGATTTTTAGGCAATGTTTACTTATGAGTCTTTCAGCCTTGGCTGGGAATTTGGGATTAAGAAGAGCATTATATTTCTCTTAGTGTCTCTCTGGGATAAATAAAGAGAAAATAGGAGGCCATTTCGGGTTGCCCTCAAGGTCACTTCCAGGCAGCCTGACTCATTTTGTATCCTTTCTCTAAGGGCTTCTGCTTGGCCTACTGATCCTCCAGCAGAAAAATCACAGAATCATGGTATTGGAGAGCTGCAAGTAGCTGACACTCATTTAGAAATCCTCCATTCAGACCAAGGGGCTTCTGCTTGATGGAGCCCATGGAAATGATGGGTGTTTTTCTTTCTTGGCCTGAAGCTCAAGGCTCAGTGTCCCACAAAGAAGTATGTTCCCTCCATCCTGCAGCCTGGGCTTCACAGGAGCCCCGGTTAAGTGGTGGCAAAGCAGAAGCCAGAGAAAACCCCACCAGGGCTTGCATTAGCTACAACACACCAAATTGCTTAGTGACTAAATGAGATTACTTGTATTTCCTGCTCTTTGGCTGACAAGAAACACATGCATTCTCCAATAGCCAGTGGAATTAGAAATAGCTGTTGGGATAGGTGGGCAGTTGGAGACTGAGTCAATGTGTGAGGGTCCAATCCTGGGACGTGGAAACCTAAGGCATATTGGACAAGCAAATGTTGGACATTTATTATCCTTGTCAGTGTTCATGGGCAGCTGTTAAATTAGCTGAAAAGAATATGGGGGAAGACCTCAGTTCAGGTCTTAGCACCACCATTTCATTTGTTACATAGCCCTGAGCAAGTTAGCCACTCTTTGCTTCATTTCTTCATCTATAAAGAAAAATGTAATCTTCTGCAGGGTCATTTAAAGATGAATTGAATGTTTATCTAATGCTTCTGCTGCATAGTAATGTTCAGTTGCTTAATTAATGTGTTCTTTTACTTGTGTGTGTGTGTGTGTGTGCGTGCGCACATGCACATGCATACGTGCATACCTGCAGCTGCCAGGGACTGAACTCAGGAGCTGAGTGCTATCTTTCGAGCATTTTGCTCAAGGCTAGTGCTCTACCACTTGGTTAATTGGAGATAAATGCTTCTTAAATTTGTCTGCCCAGTCTGGCTTTGAACCTTTTAGTGTGAGTAGCTAGCATTATAGGGGTGAGCTACCATTGCGAGACTTAACTCCTATTTTTTTCTCCTTTGCTGGTCCTGGGGCTTGAACTCAAGGGCCTGGGTGCCGTCCCCGAGCTTCTTTTGCTCAAGGTTACTACTCTACCACTTGAGCCACCGTTCCCCTTCAGGCTTTTTTTGGTAGTTTATTGGAGATTAGAGTCTCATGGACATTTCTGCCTGGACCTATTACTCCTATCTAAATGGCAAGTCACACTAGCTGTGCTTTCTCTATCCTCCATTGCATAGTCTTTCCCTCCCTTATCACACCGTGGGACTCTCTCACTTGTCACCCTTCTGGGCCAAATTGCCAGTAGTTATAAGTCCTTGCAATGGAAAGGGGGTAGATTCTTGGGAAGTTTCTTACCTCAGAGTTAGGGGTATGGAGTGAGACCTTATAAATTGCATGGCTTACCTAAGCATATTTAAGTTGCCAAAGTAGGATAAGGGAAAAAAAAAATCAATGAAGGCAATTAGGAAAGAAGGGCTTAGGTTTTTCTGTCTGTGTATTGAGCTGTTTTCCATGGCTATCGCAAAATAGCTGAGGCTGGATACTTTTTATTATAAAGAGAGAGGCTTGTTTATCTCCCATGCTTGGAGGTGAAGGTCCAAGATTAAGTGGCTCTGTTAATTTTGCCTTTGGGAAGGCCTCCCTTGACTAAACCCTGTCATGATAGAGGCATCGTGGTGGGAGCATGGGCAGGAGGGAGACACTCCATCTGGAAACAGGAGGAGGTCACAGAGTGGAGAGGGAGCAGGCTTGCTATTTTACAGTGACTCACTCATGGGAACTAACTGGTTTCCTACGAGAACCAGAGCTCTCAGTCCCTTTCTTCTATTGTCAATGAATCCATGGCTTCATTCCACAAGTCTCCATCTTCAAACAGTTCCATTGGCTCCCAGCACCATCCTGGGAATGACACTTATAATACAGGAAACTGCTGGGGGTTCAAACCTTAGCCTGCTGTACTTACCTTCTTTCCATCAGTTGGTACACTGATGTGGATTGAATCTCAGTCAAAAAATGCCAACACCAAATCAGGGACTGGGGAAAAGAAACATAGAAAAGTCCAAAGAAACATAGGTCCCATGGTTTCTCTTATTTGCAATAACTAGTATACATCTAGGACAAGCAGAAAAGGTCAAAAGCTATGCACATATGACCATATGAGATGATGTTAAGCAAAATGAACCCCGATAGGGACACAAGAAGTTTTACCTTTGTCGCTGTTGTTTTTAATGTACTTATAATGTTCTATGTGAATTTTTGTTTCTTTTGTATGTTCTTCCCCCATGGTATAACCCCTGTTTTCACTGTATTTGATTCCGGTCCCCTGCATCTTGTATATACATTTTTATAATTTGGGGAGGGGAAGGGAAATAACAAAATGCTGAAACAAGGATACAGGTTGAGCCACTGTAACAATGAGATGTACAAGACACTAAGAGAAAACAAACTTTACAACTTCGGGGTGGGGGACGGAGGAGTTGGGGAGATGGAGAGAGAAGTGATGGGTAAAAACAAAGGAGGGGATAACAATGCTCCATAGCAAATACACTCATTACATTACTCAGGTAACCGTAACCCCTCTGAGCAGTATCCTTACAATAAAAGAGATATATATTTTTAAAAAAGAACATGGATTTATTTATTACTTATTTCTATTTCTTAACTATAAAGGAGTGTCATAATATTTAAATTAAAAGGGTGTCCTCAGAAGAGGTACATACCTAATCACCTGGAAGAGATGGTTTAGGAAGATGTGTTAGACTGAGTTAGATCTCTCAAAGATGTCCATACCCCGATCTCCAGAACATGAAAACCTGACAAATGTGGCACATATTACAGTAAGTAACTTAAGATGATAAAAATATCATGGATTATCTGAGTGAGCCTGTAACAGGGGTCTGCAGCCAACAGGAGACAAATACAGGAGGAATTCTGAATTCTAGGAGGGTTACAAAATGAGATGTTTATTTATGAAAATTCCAGAGGTAAAGTGCTAAACACATTAAGACCACTTAGAAATTCTGTGCCCACTAGGCTCTTTACAAATGCACAAGACTGTCTTCTGTTGGCTGTTGTGTAACAAATTGCCACACATTTCATAGCTTAAAATAAGACAAATGTATTCTCATATAGCTCCTGAAATCCTACAGCCAAAATGAGTCTTACATTACCAGAACAGCATGTCTTCTGGAGGTGTTAAAGGACATGTTTTTTAATTTCCCCAATTTCTTGAGGCCATTCATCATCTTTAGCTTGAGGCCCTGCTTTCCTTTTTTCTTCTTCAAAGAGAATTACTCCAGTCTCATCCCATCTCCTCTATCATGCTCTGTTGCTCTGTCTCTCTGTCTCTGTCTCTTCCTCTTCTGGTTTCTCTTGCTCCCAGACAGGATGCTACGATGTACCCCAGGTTGGTCTTGAACAATTCTCTTGCTTCAACCTTCCAAGTGCTAGATTATGGACATGTACCACTACACATGGTCTGTGATTTTTTTCTCTCATGCTTCTGAGTAACAGGCTCACTCAGATAATCCATGATACTCTTATCATCTTAAGATTCGTACTGTAACATGTGCCACATTTGCCAAGTTTTCATATTCTAAAGATCAGGGTATGGGGCTGGGAAGATGGCTCAGTGGTAGAGCGCTTGCCTTGCATGCCTGAGGCCCTGGGATCGAATCCTCAGCACCACATAAGAAAAAAGCCGGAAGTGGCGCTGTGGCTCATGTGGTAGAACGCTAGCCTTGAGCTGAAGAGCTGAGGGACAGTGTCCAGGCCCAGAGTTCAGGCCCCACAACCGGACCCAAAAATAAATAAAAAAAATAAAGATCAGGGTATGGACATCTTTGAGAAACCTAACTCAGTCTAACACATCTTCCTAAACCATCTCTTCCAGGTGTTTAGTTATGCACCTCTTCTTACATTTCTTCTGAGGAAGCCCTTTTAATTTAAATATTATTTGACACTCCTTTATAGTTAAGAAATCAGTGATAGATGAATCTGTTTTCTTTTTTCTTCCCCTTTAAGAGGGGGGAGATAGGTAGAAGAGGCCTTCAAGTAGCCATGGAAGATGAGAGTTTGCTCGAGGTGTCCTCAATACCTTGAATCTTGGCAGTTACACAGACATACAAAAATTCTTTCAGCTTCTGATGAAATAAACTTGGAATTAGTATCCCTAAGGAGAACTTCTACTAATCACAATGCAAATACAACAGCTCAGCTTTTATTCAGATTCTTCTACTGTCATTGCAAGGTAGAATATCAACACTGCCTAGAGCTTGTACAGAATAAACGCCATCAAGAAGTAATTTATTCATTTACTTACTGCAGAATCAGTCGGAAGTTTCTTTCAACCCAAGGTTGTCCAATTTTCAATGCCACAATAACCGAAGAATTCCTGAAGCCATGACAAGCCTGTGTGCTTCTTTCACTTGTTTTTTTTTTTTTTTTTTTTTTTTTTGATGGAGTTATGATTATTTGAACAATTCTGGCAGGCTGTTGTTGACATCTCTAGGAAACTCTCTCATTGAGTCCACTCAGTTCAGTCTTCTGATGTAGATGGTATGCATTTATATAAGATTGGTCTTTTCCAAATATATGGTACTGGCTTTCTCATTAACTTCTAACAACATCTCATTAGAAAAATTTTAAAATCAAATATTGAACTAAACAGAATACTTTAGTCCTGCCTCTTGCTCTACACACAGAATCAAAAAGGCTACTCAGGCCTGCACGACAGATGTGCTAGCTGGGTATTCCTTCATTTATTTATTTATTTATTTTGAAAATACTGTACAGAGGGGTTACAATTACATGGGCAAGATAATGAGTACATTTCTTATCAAGCATTGTTGCCTTCTCCTTTGTTTCCCCTTCCCATCCCTTCTCATCCTCCCCCCGCTCCCCCACCCAATCCTCCTCCCCCCCCAAAGTTGTAAAGTTCGTTTTTGACCTAATGACTTGTACATCTCATTGTTGCAATGGGTCCACCTGTATCCCTAAACGATTAGTTTTTCCCCTTCCCCTCCACAAATTATACCGACATCAAATACAGTGAAAGCAGGGGTTATACCGTGGGGGAGCGACATACAAAGCAACAAAGAAATAATCTTATAAATGTGTTAGATACAATCGCACGAAAGAAAAAAAACATTTGAATACATATCTTAGGGTTCATTTTCCTAACATCAACTTATCTGACCTTTTCTGCTTGGGCATTCCATCTTTTGGCTGTGGCAGCCATCTTGAATGAGTCTATGTTTTTAAATTAATTAATTAACAAATTAATTAATTAATATATTTATTCAGTCATCGGGCTTGAACTCTGGGCCTGGGCCTTGTCCCTGAGCTCTTCAGCCCAAGGTGAACACTCTTGAGCCATAGCACCACTTTTGGTTTTCTGGTGGTTAATTGGAGTTCAGAGTCTCATGGACTTTCCTGCCTGGGTGACTTTGAACCAAGATCCTCAGATCAGTCTCTTGAGTAGTTAGAATTACAGGTACGTGCCATTGGCTCCTGGTTTATTTTTTGATTTCTAAAAAAATTATCTTAAGTAGTTGTACAAAGGACTCACCATTTAACAAAGTAGTTTATGATTACAATGTCACTCCTTTTTGAATGTCTTTTGACACTGGATTTTCCCCAATCTCTAACACTTTATTGTATTTATTTTTAAAATTAAAATTAAAGGATAATTTTGTGTGTGTGTGTCTATGTGTGTGTGTGTGTGTGTATTCTCGGGATTGAATCCAATCTCTTGCCTGCTAGTAAGCACTCTATCTCTGAGCCCTACCCTTGGTCCCTTAACATTTCATTGTCATTGTATTTTTTGAAGAAATCAATTTAATTGAATTGTAATTTACATAAAAGTGCACATTTTGGTGTAACTCTAACTATAATTAAGGCATAGAACATTTCTATTTATGTAAGAAGTTCCTGCTTCATCTTTTGCCATTCTTCACTACTCTCCAGTTCCAAGCCACCACTGATCTGCTTCCTATCACTAAGGATTTCTAGAATTTTCTGTAAATGGAAACATATAGCGTACACTCCTTTGCATCTGGCTTTAAATACATTGGCACAGTGTTTCTGAGATTAATTCAAATCCTGTAGATCAACAGATTGGTTTTTATATTGCAGAGTAGTATTTAATAGTATAGATATGATAATTTTGTGTGCTTGTTCACCAGCTGATGATATTTGGGCTGTTTTTTACTTTTGACAACTTTGAATATAATTACTATGCATATTTATATGTACACCAAATGTGGACAAATGATTTTTTTCCTTTTTGTTTGTTTAGAATATAAATATGGTACTATGGATTGGACCCAGAATCTTCCATAAATTAGATTAGTGCTCTAAAACTGTTACACCCCAACATTTTCCTGCCCCCCCTCCTTTTTTTTTGCCAGAACTGGGGCATGAACTCAGGACCTAGCCTTCTCCTTAGCTTTTTTTTTTTGCTCAAAGCTGGTGTTCTACCACTTGAGCCATACTCCATTTTTTGATGGTTTGGTTGTTGGAGATAAGGATCTCAAGGGACTTCCTGCTTGGGCTTGTTTCAAAGCATGATCCTCAGATCTCAGCCTCCTGAGTAGCTAGTATTACAGGTGTGAGGCTACCACTGCCTGGCACCTCCTCACCTTTTTTTTTTTGTCAGTGTTGGGGCCTGAACTCTGGGCCTGGGCACTGTACCTCAGTTCTTCAGCTCAAAGCTAGTGCTCTACAACTTGAAGCATAGCCCAACTTCCGGCTTTTTCTGCTTATGTGGTGCCGAGGAATCAAACCCAGGGCCTCATGCACGTGAGGCAAACACTCTACCACTGAGCCACCTTCCCAGCCACTCCTCACCCTTTTTAAAGCAAATACAAAGGAGTAATATTCCTAGGTCACATGCAAGTCTTCATTTCACTTTGTTGTTAACTGCTAAGCTCATTTCCAAAATGGCTGGGTCATTTTATCTCCCCAGAAGCATTGTCACAGAGTTCCAGTTGCTCCACATAATCGCTAGTAACTAGTCTTAGGATCATGTTCATTTCACTCTTTCAAAAATGTGTGCAGTACGATCTCATCTTGATTTTAACTTTTTATTTCCCATAACTAAGAGTTTCAAACCTCTTCTTGTGCTTATGTCCAGCAAGTATCTTCTCTTGTGAAAGATCAGTTAACTTTGTTGGCTTTTTAAAAATAACTAGGCAAATAATTATAAAATTTCCTCTTTTTCTTTGTTGTTTTGTCCCTTGCTTTCTCCTTTCCTTTCCCCTACAATACTGCTGCCAGGCAGAGGTTCTGCCACGTGAACCATACCTTTAACCCAAGATTTCTTTATATATTATAAGTACATATGTATTTTTTTTAAAGATTTACTCACTGATAAGTAAATGTTTAATTTCACTTGATGTTGTCTAATGTATTATTTTCCTTCTGTCTGCTACTGCAACTCATTGTCACTAATGTAGTGACTCAAAACAATGCAAATCTGTTTTAAAGTTCCAGATGCTGAACTCAGGCTGTCAAGGCTGCATCCCTTTTTCTGGCTCCAGGGATGAATCCACTCATTGCCTTTTCCCACTGCTGGAAGTTGCCTGCGGTCTTTACCTTGTGGTGCCATAGCACTGTAACTTTTGCTTCCATGTCCCATTGCTTTCTCCATGCTGATGAGCCTCCTGCCTCCTTTATACAAGGTTACTGAATTATCGAATCATCTGACTCTCTCAGATAATTCATTTCATGATCCTTAATATTGTCACATCTGCAATCTCTCTCCCCACCCCGTCCCTCCTCATCCTTCTCTCTCTCCAGTCATGGTCTTGAAATCAGGGCCTGGGCATTGTCTCTGATCAAGGCTAGTGCTTTACCACTTTGAGGCACAGAGCCACTTCTGGTTTTCTGGTGGCTAATTGGAGGTAAGAGTCTCACAGACTTTCCTGCTTGGACTGGCTTTGAGCTGTGATTCTCAGATCTCAGCCTCCCGAGTTGCTAGGATTACAGGTATGAGTCACCCAGCACTCCACTGTAATGTCCCTTTTGCCAGGTGAGACAACTATTTCCAGAATCTGGAATGTAGGAAATGGACACTTTTAGGGTCTATTCTTCAACCTGCCACATTTAGTTTATCATCTAATTTATACTTTTCTCTTTGACAGTTTGTAGTTTTTGTACCCTTGCTAAGAAATCTTTGTCTATAACAAGATGATAAAATTTTTTTTCTTCTGAAAGTTTCATACAGTTAGTTATTACATTTAGGTCCAAAATGAGTTTCAAGTTTATTTTTGTGTATGCTTTTGAGGAAAAGGTCAGAGTTCATTTAATTGTTTTAGATTTAATATTTCCAGCATCAACACTGAAAATATATCCTTTCCTGATTGTTTTCACCTTTGGTTGAAAATCATTGGCTCCCTTATGGATGTGTTGAATTCTAGTTTCATTTCTGATTCCTTTGAGAGCAGGTGTCATGGCTTCTGTGTTTGACTTAGAATCATTGAACAGTTTCTAATACCTTGATTTAATTCTCTAACGTGACATATAAGAACCTTTCATTGTCTGACCCTTTCTTTCCCCTTCTACTGTATTATTTTCACCACATCCAGTATACATTGAACTGAAAATACCCTAGTTACTGAAAAACTCTGTGGAGATACTTCTCTCTCTGCGTTAACCACCTGTTTCTTCCACTTGGCCTCATTTGTTTTTCTTCTACTCATCTATTAGTTTGCTGTCATTTTCTCCAGGAAAACTCTTTTAAAACTCATCTTCATATGCTATCAGGGCACTTAGCACACTGACTTCCAGTTGTGACTGACCTGTGTCTCCTCTCTGTATAGGTTCCTGGGATGGGGTTGCCTAAGTGGTCCACTTACAAGCTCTGGAAAAGCACATTCATTTGTGAGATGAGTACCAACCGACCTTCTGTCACACAGTGTAGGAATCTTCCAGTGGTGTTGGTGATTTGCAGCAAAGATATCTTTGCAGCAAAGAGTAGATTGGCTGAAGGAAGGAGCCATTTTATTAAATCGAGATCAAGTGTCAATGAAGTGTTGTTATGCAAAGAATAGTCCAATAGAAATAACAGGTTTGTGGAAAATAAATTTAATATTTAATATTTTATATGATCTGTATATTGTAATAAAGTATATTGAGGACTGTGACTAATTATAATTATTACATATAGCTGGATGCCATTACTCAGGAAGCTGAGATGGGAGGATTGAGGCTTGAAGCCAGCGTAGGCAGAAAAAAGTATTAAGCAGTGAAATAAGTGAAAGCAGAAGTATGGCTTAAGTGGTAGAGTGCCAACCTTGCACAAAAACCTAAGTGAGAGTGAGCAGTCCTGAGTTCAAGCCCCTATACCAGCACAGACACACATTATATATGTATGTGTAATGTTATAGAAGATCATTACATATGTGATATCATTATATAAGGACAGGAGTATAAAAAACCATATTTATTCAGAATACTCTATGTGCTTGGATTTAAAACGTGAACTTTATATCTGTCGTTGGAATTTCCCAAACAACCCTGGAATGTTAGAATGAGGAAACCAACACTCAAGCAGGCAATACAATCTGCTCAGATCATACAGTTAGATAATGGAGGAGGCTGAATTTAAGTCCAGAGCATTTTACTCTAGAATGTGAACTGTTTCAACCTCCCTAAAAATATAATTATATTTCCTTAGTGTTAGAGCTAATCTCAGCTTCCCCTGATACTTTATAAGGACTCTATGACCTTGCAACACACTAAAAGCTTTAGAAAATATCAGTTGCTATGTGACTATGTTACTTAGTAAAATGTTACTGGAAATTCCCAACATATTTTTCTATTGCAAGTTTTTTCGCTGCCCCTTTTGTCAAGAAGTAGAAGGACTTGGAAAAAATTATATTAAGTGAAGTAAGCCAGACCCAAAGGAACATAGGTCCCATGGTTTCCCTTATTTGCAATAACTAGTATACATCTAGGATAATCTTACCAGACACGAAGAAAGGTTGAAAGCTATGTACATATGACCATATAAGATGATGCTAAGTGAAATAAACCCCAAGATAGGGACACAAGAGGTTTTATCTTTGTTGCTGTGGTTTTTATTGTACTATGTGAATTTTTTTTCTTTTGTATGTTCTTTCCCCATGGTATAACCTCTGTTTTCACTGTATTTGATTCCAGTGCCCTGAATCTTGTATGTACATTTTTTTTCTAATTTGGGGAGGGGAAGGGAAATAACTAAATGCTGAAACAAGGATATAGGATGACCTATGGTAAAATTGAGATATACAAGACGAACTTTACAACTTGGTGGGGGCGGGGAGGGAGGGAAGGAAGGGATGGTAGGGGAAAAAGAAAGGTGGGGGTAACAATGCTCAATAGGAAGTGTACTCATTACCTTACTCATATAACTGTAACCCCGCTATACAGTATCTTTACAATAAAAAATACGTATAAAAGACTTTGTACTAGTAGTTGTTTAGGTCTTAAGGTTACCCTAAAATCAAATTTTAGACAGGAAATTCGGAGTAGTCTTCAGACTATTTATCCTTTCCACCAGAAAAAAATATATGTATGGAAACAATTGTAGGAGACAAGATATAACTTTGTTGTTAGCTATGTCCATAGACCTAAAATAGAACTCTGGAAAATATGGCCTTGTGGGTGTCTCTAATATGTGCTGGAAAGTTTTTTATATTTGTTCACTCTTCTTCTCTGTCTTTAAATGAACAGGGGTTTAACAGGCAATCCAGGCTTGTGGCAGTGATTTCATTTTTGGATGGGGGATGGGAAGAAGATATCATAGTACCAGGGAAATTCACTCTAATTTTTATCATCATTTTTATGTCCATGCTACTATGAAACCATTCAAAAGGCATTTCAGCTGAAAATACCATTGATGGATATTTCAACTGAAAACCCAAGGCCTTTTGATGGCGCTTTCCTTGATTTCTGAAATTAGTAAAAATAAGACATGATTCCCAAGGCTACATTGTTAACTTGGGTCATCTTATTCTATTTCCTGTTCCGAATATGCTCCAACGTCTAGCCTAGCAGAACACCCATATATATACCCATATATATATATAAAGGATGCATGAAAAACACTCCCAAGAGATCAGATGCCCAAATAGAATGATATCTCAAATTAGAACACAATATTATTTCCTACCTCTTGATGCCAGATAGCACTCCCAAATGGAAGAATTCTTTTATTGAAGAAATTAACTTTAAGGAAATAATCTTTCAATAAAGAACACTTGACTGTCAATGTGGGGTTTGGATTCCCAGGTAGAATCTGGTTTATCTTCCAGTGAAACTCATATGCTGTCTGTGTAAATCTATTTTTGTTGCTATAACAAAATAGTTAAGGCCATATAATATAAATAGTAGAAGTTTATTCAGCTGAGTTTTCTGAAGGTTCGCTGAGAACATTACATCTGGTGAGGGCAGATGGCTTTCATTGGGAGACTGAGCTGTGCTAACTTCATTCTCTCTTCCTCTATTAGAAACTGAGTACTTCCCTTTTGGGGGCATCCCCAAATAATGACTTCATCTAATCCTAAATACCTCCCCAAGGCCTTACTTATAATTACCATTATTAGCGCTTACATTTGGGGATTACATTTCTCACGCATGTACTTTTGAGAGAAAAATTCCAAGTGATAGCATTGCTTAACAGCATCTCTATTGGAGGACCAACCCAACATTTAGTCTCCCAGATGCTTTATTTTCCTCAAATCATGAAATGTTACATAAAAATGAGAGCATACTGATAAAGATAAAGAAATAAGTTACAATGCCTAAAAAAAACCCAAAAAACAAAAAATCTCTGAAGAAAAAGATTGGCATTTAAGCAACATAAGAACTGGAGAAGAGATAGATCAGAATTATACAAGTGTTTGGGGATTGAGCAAGATAAGCAAAAGCATAATAACTTCTCAGACCAAGCAGCCATGAGAGATATTTTATCTAGGCAGATGTTGAAGTCTGAATGCAGTGGATAAAAAGATGGGGAGTAGAACTTATAGGAGAATAAATAAGACATTAAATGCCATTGAAATTATTTTCAGGAGAAATATGGCTTTGGGCTATAAATGCAAGGTACTGTGAATCAAAGTAAGAGAATTTGGCTGTTGCACAGAGGTTGGAGTTTGACTGGTTTCTATGGCGATACAAGGTGGAGTTCATTGGCTTTGGCAAGGAACTACCTACCTCTCGGCTCTGCCAGCTCATTATGAATGCTGTTCTGAATCCTTTTGTGATAGCAAGATGGCCAGGAGTGGCAGCAGGAGCTATTTGCTTTATATCCAACAGACAAGAAAGAGGAAAACTTTTCCCTGAAGGAAGGACTTAATTCATTCCCCTTAATCTGATTAAAAACAAACAAACAAACAAAACAGATCACATGCTCATTTAATGGTAGGCCTGAGCTCTCATGATGCTGGAAATGTGAGGTCAACAATGTTGAAGTCAGGGTGAATTTGAATGTTGTTTCTCACACATTCATGTTTGTTGTACCATGGACTGATGATTGGTCCCAACTCCTATAGAGTTTTTCAATTAGTAGGTTCAGGATAGGGCTTGTTCATTCATATTTCTAGCAAATTCTAGGGGCTTCTGGTCTGGGTAACTAACTTTGAGAACCACTAGTTTAGGGAAACAGCCTGTCAAAGGTCTTTAAACCAGTGTGTTTCAGTGTGTGTGGTACAGAGGCTGTCCACAGGCTAAGAATGAGCAATGGAAATTTGTGAAGAGGATAGTTCTTCAGACTGCATTGCCAGAAGTCTTGGCTGGTAATTTTGGAGAAGAACCTATCAATATATTTACTATCAAATTTCACAGGTGAGCATTATATGATCATGACTTGTGAATCACTGAGTTGAATCGCATGACATTCATCTTAAGCTGTCAATCATTCTAGAAGCTCTGAGTAGTCAGCAGGCAATTACAGAGACACATCAGCCCTCATCAGGCCCATGATGACTTAGAGTTAAGCAGTAGGATTCTTAAGAGCTTGATAAAGAAGAGTTTAGGTCCTGTGTATGACAATCATTGATTTGGGTGATTGGAAGACTATGAAAGATGGAATAATGAGACAAGGATTATGCCATTTACTTCATGTCTCTTGCTTAGTAAGCACTCAATAAAGAGAATCCTTCTAAGTTTTCTTCATCTTCTTCTTCCTGGCAATAGGGATGAAGAAATGGTATGAGGAAGTGCTAGTAGATGACTCACCACACATGTGTTCTTCCAGAAGCAGTTTATGGTGTTGATAGGCCTGAAACATGGGAAAGCACCAAGGAGAGGAGAACCAAAAGAAAGCATTTGGGAACTTAAAAGGAAGAGAGAGAAAAGCTGTTTATGTGTGTATGTTTATTGGTATTTGGGCTTGAACTCAAGGCAGCCTATTCACATTTGGCTTTTTCACTCAAGGCTAGTGCTCTACCACTCCAGCCATGTCTCCACTTGTGGCCTTTGGCTGTTTAATTGTAAGTAAGAGTCTCACAGACTAGCTCTGAATTGCAATCTTCAGAACAGCCTCCTGAGTAGCTAGGATGACCGATGTGAGCCATCAGTGCCTTGCTGAGAAAAGTTGTTTTCTGGGCTAGACTAGATCTCGTCACCTGCTTGTTTGGTAACAACTCCTGCTGCATTCCTAAGGCTCTACCTCCTCCTGTTGCATCCCCTTAAGCTGTCACTGGTGGGGATGGTCTGTTTATATGTGGACACATATATTACCCTGTACATACTAGAGATGGGAGACTCACAAGAGCTAAAGGAGAACTGCTCAGGCAAAAGGAGCAAAAGGCTTTCCAAGCCTGGAATAGGCAGGGCCAAAGAAAAGCTGGGCATCTATTAAGTATGCTCCTAAGCCTGGCCCCAGCTGGTTGATTTATTTCGTTTTTGTACATGAGGTAGGATAATGTTTTCTTCTCTCAAGTCCCTGAAGAAGGCCGAGTGGAAGGGTTTTGGGAAATTACATAAGTTTAAGTGGACTTTCTGAAAACATCCAAATAGCCTTTCTCAAGAGCCATTCTTTTCTCTTGTCCTTTAGGCTTTTTTTTTTCTTTGTGTGTATGTTGTTTTTATGTCAAAATGTACTTGGTATTTAAAGGACAAGATATTCTGCTGCTCGAAACCAAGGTTGTCATACATTCAATAGTTTGTATGATGAGTCCCAAATAAATGTTTATTTCCAAATAAACATGAGGAAATGGGCCTACAATTCACAGTAGAAACAATAAAGCCCAAGGAAGAAACAGCTTTCTCCAACTCTCAACTCTAATGGTTCCCAAGGGAATCTAATGGCAAGGCAAGGCTAAGAATATTTCAGTTACCCATTATAGATGCAAACTGGGTGGAGTGAGAAATCTACCCTCAATACCTTTTCTCTCTATAAGGCTGTACCGTGTAGAACCATTTGTCTCCTTGATCAGGTTATTTTTTTTCCATTTCTTTTGGCATTTTTGGGATTTGAACTCAGGGCCTTGCTAAGCAGGCATTCTACCACTTGAGTCATTCTGCTAGTCTTTTCTAAAATTGGTTATTTATTTTATTTATGTGCCAAGATTGGGGCTTGAACTCAGGGCCTGGGTGCTGTCCCTTAGCATTTTTTTGCTTTAAGTTGATGCTCTGCCACTTCAGCCACAGCTCCATTTCTGGCTTTTTGGTGGTTAATTGGACCTAAGAGTGTTACAGACTTTATTGCCTGGGCTAGCTTTGAACCGCAATCCTCAAATCTCAGCCTTTTGAGCAGCTAGGATTATAGGCATGAACCATCAGAATCTAGCTATATTGGTTATTTTGGAGATAAAGTTTGGCTTTATGCTCAGGCCAGTCAGAATTCAATCCTCCTATTTGTGATTCCCTTTTTCTCTGGGATGAGAAATGTGTGTCATCATGCCTAGTCAGTCATTGTTGAGATGGATTCTCCTGAGCTAGACTAGCCCTGAACCTTGATCCCCCAGTCTCAGCCTCCTATGGATTACAGGCTTGAACCGCCACAACCAGCATGTATTTTCTTCTTTTGTTTTATTAGTCACTTTATATTTCTGGTTTGCTTTTAGCTCTCTCTGTCTCTGTCTCTGTCTCTCTGTTTCTCTCTCTCTCTGTCTCTCTGTCTCTGTCTCTCTCTCTCTGTGGTGTCTTATGTCAATGTTCTGAAAAGAAATAATTTTTTTAAGATGTGAAAAGATTTGAAAAGTCCCTAAAATTTCAGAGAGAAGAGTAATGTGAATCCTTGTTATATATCTATTACCTAGATTCAAAAAGAATTTTTGCCACATTTATGCAAGTTTTTCTTTTTTCCCTTCTGTTCTTTTTCTTTCTGTCCCTATCCAACTTTATTTCTTTTTTTCCCCCTTACTGAAGTGCTTTAAAGCAAACCTTGGAAGTTCAAGCCAGGATAGGCTGAAAGAGAGAGAGAGATTGTTTAAAGTATGAAATTAAAAAAAAAAAGAGGCTTTCCTGGTGTTATCTGTGTTCCTGAAGAACTGCACGAGAAGATTTATCCCAGATCTTCACTCTTCCCTTTGTGAGCCAACAATATGGTCCTCTTTCGCTTTCTCCCTTCCCTTCTCCTTCCCCTTCCCTCTCCCACTTCTCTTCCTCTTTATACTGAGATTTGAACTCAAGGCCTAGTACTCTACTACTGATCCATATCCCCAGCATTTTGATACTTTCATTGTTTTTGAGATAGTATCTCACTTCCTTCTCCAATGCACATGTGGTTTATAAGGGGCCTATTTAGTTTTCCTGTTATAGCCAGGATGAAAGGCAAATACCACTATGCCAGCTCTTTCTGCTGAAATAGTGTCTTGGAGAGTGTCTGCCCAGGCTAGCCTGAAACCACAATTCTCCCAATCTCTCCCTCCTCCTAGCTAGGGTGGCAGATGTGCCCCATTACAACCAGCTGTTGGCGTAGAAGGGATCTTACCATCTTTTCTACCCAGGCTGGTTTTGATCTCAGTACAGCTTCCCAAATAGCTAGAATTATAGACATGATCCACCAAGACCAAGCTCTTTTTAAGGTTATTATTATTATTATTTTGTAGGTTGTGGGGCTTGAACTCTGGGCCTGGGTGCTATCCCTGAGCTTTTCAGCTCAAGGTAAATGCTCTATCACTTGAGCCACAGTGCTACTTTCAGTTTTCTCATGGTTAATTAGAGATAAGAGTCTCACAGACAGTCCCGCCCAGGCCGGCTTTGAACCATGATCCTCAGATCTCAGCATCCTGAGTAGCTAGGATTACAGGTGGTAGCTACTGGCGCCGGCTTAAGGTAATTCCTTAATGTTATTTTTAAAATTCTTCATTTCTTAATAAAGTCTGGCCTTTTACCAGAGACCATCCTGAGATGACAATACTTTAACCTATGCCTCCTAGGTAGCTGGGATCACAGAAACATGATAACACACCCAGGTTTGTTTGATGAAGTCTCACTAATGTTTTGACTGGCTTTGCAATATGATGCTCCTACTACTATCGACTATCTATTAAGAAGTTGGGACTAAGGCATGAATCCTTTGTCCTAGTATGTTCCATTTTCAAGGGACACTGAGATGGGACATGTATATATTTTTCACGATTTTGCAAATGATTTCAGAAGTTCTTTTTCCTCAAGATCACCATTTCTTAAGCTAGATTAATTACCAAATAACCACTCTATGTGATTGTTATTTACCAGGTTAAAAGTTTATGATATTTAAGTATCATTAGTTAACATATAAAATTATGTGTTTAATTTTTTTCAAAATATGTTCCATAGAAAACGAATGAAATGCTTCCTGTACTGGAATAATATTAAGGTGAGGGTTTGAAACAAATGATAAATCTATTATTTTAAGCTACAGATTGGCCACGACTGAAGACAAACTGTTTATTGTTTATAAATGACTCATTATTTTGATTAGTTAACTTAATCCAATAAAGTATGTATAGCAATGTGTGTATCACAAACCAGTAACCAATGGAAAAGTTGCTAACTAGAAATTGTTGATGAGTTAACAGATTAGTTTTTATATATAACTATAAATCTCTTATTAATATTTTTAATTAGGCATTTTAACTCTTCATTATTGGAAATGTGGTTAATTTTGTAAATGTGTCCACATTTTCTGAATTATATGCACTGAATAACTGCAATCATTTGATGTAAATTATTTAGAAATGCTGACAAAACCTCTGCCTGATAACTTTCTTATGGATGACTATATTCTCTGTGGAGCCTTTTGCTTTTTGTATAGTGTACAGATCTCAGAAACTTGCAGCATTCTGAATAAATTACTTGCTTTATAGCCCTATTTTCTCCTCTTAGATCTTTACTTTATCCCCAGAAGGTAAGGAAATTATGTTTATTATGAGCAATTTATCAATGTGTTTGTAATAAAGTCTTCCCATTCATCTTATTTATATGGAACTTTACATGTTTTTAGTAATCATCTTCTGAAAAACTCATGAAAAAAAGCTTTGCGTAGTAGAGACCAATGAATTTTCTCATATAAATGTTTATTAATATACAGATTAAAGTGATGTAAACATGAGTAAAAGCCTTCCCTTTAATGACGAAGAAAAGCATGATTCTAACTCAATTTTATTCTCATCTCAAATCTTGCTGGTAAGTTGGGTGAACATACTTAGCTAAGTTGTGGTTTTAATGACAGTGATCATAATTCTTAATTCATAAGGCATTTGACAAGGCCTTTATCAGCTCATATTACCAGCTCTCCAATACTTGGTTGTGGCAGATTGTGTCTTCCACAAGGAAAGATTATCTCTCTATCTGTATCTGGAGCTGTATCTCTATCTCTCTATCTCTATCTCTACCTCTATCTCTATCTCTACCTCTATCTTATCTCTATCTATATATCTGTGTCATCTCTCTCAGTGTCCAGGGTACTTTTTAAAATGAGACATTCCTTCCACCCAAAGTATTTCCCATTGGATTATTTTCAAGGTGTCTAGGCACTGCTGCTTATATTAATAGGTGCAGTAGACAGGACTTCTGAGTCTACAAAGAGGATACAGTTTATCTACGACCCACTCCTCAGGACAAGGTGCCTTGGAAGATGTAGAAGACATTTAGCCATCCAGAAAATATTTTGCTGAAGGGAATATTACCTATCAACTAACTGGGATCCTTTTGCTTTATATGAACAGAAACCATGAGGAAGTGAGGAGTAGCTCTTCCAATATTGACCTCAAGTTGATCTGGACTGGCAGACTCAGAGAGGCGTACAGCTTCCAATTCAGAGGGCTAGGGGATTTTGATTCAGGCTCTAAAAGAGGGAGACTTACATGTGTCTAGACTCTCAGGATGCTCTGGGCTTTAACCACCATTAGCCCCAGCTTTGACTTCCAGCAGGGAGCAGAAGTAGCAGCCGTCAGCAGCAGGTGGTGCCTGCTAGTGCTAGAATTCTCAAATTCTCAAATAGGCCTCAGATGCTTCTATCCTCAGCTATACAGTGGTACTTTTTTTATCCGTCTCAGTGCTAGGGCGTCAGGATCTTCAGGCATGATGGATATGTCTAGTGTTTCAGCTCTTTGGGCCTAGGATATTTGACACTACGCCCTTCCTTTCTTTTTCTTTAAGGCCTGACAGCTCCCTGTATTTCTTCTAGGGACCCAGGCCAGCAACTTCTCTTCAGCTTCTCATAACCCTCATCATGCCCATTGCCTCTGCTTTCTATCTGTCTGGAACCCTTTCTTTACTGTTTCTGCTGCTGACTTACTCATAGCCACTTCAGTCATGGACTTTCTCCCTGGAGTTTTCCACACTGTCACCATTCATAGGATCATCTCCAATTTTTCCACATAACTTTTTTTTCCCCCTGTATTTGTGTGCCTGCTCTGAGGCTCGAACTCAGGACCTGAGCACTATCTTTGAGCTTTCTAGATTCAAGGCTAGTGTTCTACCATTTGGGCCACAGCTCTACTTCTGGCTTTTTGGTGGTTAACTGGAGATAAGTTTCACAGACTTTCCTGCCCTGGCTGGCTTTAAACCACAATCCTCACATCTCAGCCTCCTGAATATCGAGGATGACAGTGTAGGCATGAGCCACAGGAGCCAGGCTTTCACGTACTTCCTTTCAGATTTCTCTGAGATCCAGAGGGGCAGTTGCAATTGTTTATATAAATTGCCTTCATCTCCAAAGTACCAATTGGAAGGAACTGCAAATCACATGTAAGAGACAGTGAAGTATGTATGGAAAGGAGCCAATAGTGAACGAGAATAATTCATTGTACTGCAAAAGGATGAATATGTAAGAGGCAAAGGGAAATCTCAGTTCTCAAAACAATACAGCTCCAAACAAGTGAGAGAGAGAGGAGAGAGAGAGAGAGACAGAGAGAGAGACAGAGACAGAGAGAGAGACAGAGAGACAGAGAGACAGACACAGAGACACAGAAACACAGAGAGACAGAGAGAGAGGCTGTGAGTGACTGCATGCTACATTCAAGGTCATTTAGCCACCAAAGTCATAGAGCTGGATTTGATTCAGACTCCTACGTCATATCTTTCTTTTACCTGGTTCTTGTTTTGCCCATCTGCATGAACCCCACACATTTTCCTGTTGTCATCTGTCCATACACAAAAAAGACCCCATGGATGGTATTTCTCAGAGCTCTCCTTCAATTCCACACTTCACATCTGAGGCCACTGTTATTTACTTTTGCATTATGGTTGCCTTATGGCTCCTTCACGTTACTGACAGAGTGTTGATGCCAGAGAGATTAAAAAAAATCTTCGGGGTTTTCTAACAGAAGGAAGCTGCATACCAAGCAGAACTGACCTGCAGCTCTCTCAGAGATATTAGCAAAAACAACAGATTCGTGTTTCTCTTCATAGGAAGATCTATTTTCAGAATTACAAAGAAGAGTTTCCATGGATTCGCCATGAAAATACCTCGGCTACAATAGAGACTTAGAAATCCTGATTCAATTGCCCTTATTTTCAATATATTTCTCAAGATATTTCCTTGCCTTTCTTCACTTGAGTTTTTATAGTTACCTAATAAAAAATATATGGACTTCAAAACATCACATGAACAAAATAAAAAAAAATTTACAGGCTAAGTTCTAGCATTGGTCTTCATGATTCCTTGATTTCCAAAAGGCTTTACTACCCAAATGCTTCTAAATAAAACAGATCTAATATACTTAAAATTTCATTTAGAGTTTATAAAGAAATAGATGGCTGTGGTGGTAGAGAAGTCAGAGAAAGAAAACATAATGTTTAGGGAAGTTATAATCAGATATCAATTTTTAAAAAATGAAAGGAAAAAAACACTTGAAAAATGGTTAATCCAAAAGAAAATTATTAAATTCATCATAGGTTTGGGAAAAAAATTGGATATGAAATGAGTCTTTATGGTGTCAAAGATATAAGGTATCTTTTTTTTCCTTGAAATAAAAGCTTTTATTTTGCAGAGCAAGGAGAGATTCTGTATTCTGTGAGAGCAAGACATGCAGTGAATACTGAAAGGCTTTAGTTCAGCATGTCACAGGCCCCCAAACAAAGCCCAGAACAATTAGAGAGAGCTATTGCATTGCTCAAAGTAGGATGCTGTTACATTATTCTCCATGCACTTTGAAAGCTAAACATGATTGCTATGTATAAAAAGGTTATCTGTGCATTTGTATGCTGAATAACCCGTATTCTTAATGCCTTCTGGTGATTTTCTTGTGAGGCCATACTCAGCCCTTGCTTTCATTTTTACTGTAGAAGAAAATTAAACCATCTATAAGGCCCTAAACAGTCAACGCTCCCTTTTTTTCTCAGAGAGAGCTCTAGCTGGTCTCTCAAAATGGACTGTTCTTGCTGTTTTGCCCAGATGGTTACAGATGCCCAAAGCTGCATAGGAAACATGAGGCTGTGAGTCAGAGAGAAAATGCATTTAGAAACCTAGGGATTTCAATATTGAGTTGACTGTATAGGCTGAAAATTTGTCCGTGGCTTAGATCTGAAATGAAGAGACATAAACCAGATTCTTATCACAGTGTATCTGCAAACCTTCTGGTCTTGCCTTGTAAATGGAAACATCCTTATTTATTATTTTCTTCCAAGCATAGCAATAATACATATGCTATTTTGGAAAACAGTAATTAGGTATGAAATAGAAAGTTATCACCTCGAGACATAACCCTATAAAAGTGAACACATACAGGGTTTGGTGGCTCATGCCTGGGATCCTAGCTACTCAGGAGGATGAATTCTGAGATCTCAGTTCAAAGCCATCCAGGGCAGGAAAATCTGTGAGATTCTTACCTCTAATTAAGCACCTTAAAGCTGGAAGTGGAGCTATGGCTCAAATTTTAGAGTGCTAGCTTTGAACAAAAAAAAGCTCAGGAGCAGTGCCTAGACCCAAGGTTCAAGCCCCAAGAGTACTGTCACCAGCAGGCATCAGTACGCTCCCACGCCCACACACACACACACACACACACACACATACACACACACACACACACACACAAAGTGAATACAATTTTATCCTCTGGAAACAAAAAATACAGAATTTTTTGGTCTTGTAAGTGTATCTTTTAGCCTCAACACTACGTATTGGACACTTCACCTAACATCAACTTATCTGACCTTTTCTGCTTGGGTCAGACATATACTATTGCAAATAAGGGAAACCATGGGACCTATGTTTCTTTGGGCTTGGCTTACTTCACTCACTATAATTTTTTCCAAGTCTTTCCATTTCCTAACAAATGGAGCAATGTCATTCTTTCTGATGGAGGCATAGAATTCCATACCTTGGTATCATGACTTTCAGCTTATGTTTTACACTATAATGCAAGCATTCCTTAACAAATTCTTTATCGATGGATATTCCCTAATAGATACCGTGCTGTGAGGAATATCTCTTCACTGATGTGTTTGCACACAAACCCTACCATTTCCTGTGATATATTCCCCTAACGTGGAATTTCTGGGGCAAAGTGTATGTGGGATTTACACTGCCATACAAATTGCCAGCAATGCTATAGCAACGTTTTAAATATTCTGCCAGTACCTGTCTCTACAGTGTTAAGGCTCCTACATCTTTACCAATATTGAATATTATCAATATGTTGTAAAACACAGTTGGCCACGCCCAGGGCCTCATTTCTGGTTTGACATCTAGTTGTCTTTTCTACAGGAAAAGGCTTTGGGAATGCTTCCTCTTTCCAGCTTCTGCCTTCTGGCTTGTCAGCATTTGCTAGGCATTGTTGGTCTTTTGCTGTAGAGGGATGATCATTTTCTGTCTTTGATGGAGATCTTCATTATATTTACACAGACATGCACACACAGTCCAATCACACATACATCACATTATTTATACACACACAAGTATGCATGCACAACAAACACTGCATCACACACAAAATCACACATGCAGCTTGACCTGCCACTTACATTCCACATCACATTATAGTGTATCTCTATGAAGCAATTATAGCACAAAGAGTGTTCTGGTCCACTGATTAGAAGCCCCTCACCTCCAATGCTCTCTGGTGACTGTGGCCTGCCTGGGGTGCTGGCCTCCTCCTGTCAGTTCGTGAGCATTGCTCTTGGAGCGTTTCTTCAAGCTGAGAGCTTCTTCCTTCTCTTGGACACATTTACACTCTTATAGCCCAAAGGCGTCAGGTACAAAGGTGAGAATTGAATTCTTAGGTGAAAACTTAAATTTATTTTTAACCAAAAAATCTCTTCTTTCTCTCCTCTGGTCTCTCTCTATATATATAGATATATATATATTCCCCTTGAATTTTGTCCCAAGAATTTTGAAGAATTAAACTGTGGAAATTCATAAGTAAGTTCTTTTTCTTTTTTTTCTTTTTCTGGTGCCAATCTGATTGGCATCAGCTTGAACTCAGGGCACAAGCACTGTCCCTGAGCTTTTTTGTTCAAGTCTAGTGCTCTACCACTTGAACCACAGCTCTACTTTTTGCCTTTTTTTTAAGTACTTGATTGGGGATCAGAGTCTCATGGACTTTTCCTGACTGGGCAGGCTTTGAACTTTGGTCCTTAAATTTCAACCTCCTGAGTAGCTAGGATTACAGGTGTGAGCCACTGATGTCTAGCTGCTTTTGGTTTTTTAAACATTCTGATTTATCCTTAGCCCAGTGTTTCTTTTTTAATGCAGTTTTCTTTATTGATTTTTTTCCCTTTTGTCACCAGCGTGTCTCAACAGAAAACCACTGAAATATGCTGACTTCTTTTTCTTTCTTCCAAATTCCTTAGCAATAAGACTTATTCAGTACATATCCATCAATCTCCTATTTAATTAAAACATGAAATGAGGTTGGAGAAATATAAATAGCAGAGTTTGTAAGAATCTGTATATGAATAGTACTTTGTCCTTCAGTTTTCTTTGTGAGTTGGAATCCAATGTTTGTTTTTTGGTGCCAGTACTGTGGCTTGAACTCAGGTGTGAGTATTGTCCTGGAGATATTTTACTCAAGGCTAGTGCTCTATCACTTGAGCCACAGCTCTACTTAGGCTTTTTGGTGGTTTATTGGAGATAAGAGTATCATGGACTTTTATTCCTGGTCTGGTTTCAAACTGCAATCCTCAGATCTCAGCCTACTAAGTATTTAGGATTACAGGTGTGAGCCACTGGTGCCTAGCTAGAACCCAACTCTTTAGAGAAAAGATTGAGCGGCAGAGTAAATTCTGAGGCAGGCAAATCTGAGTTTGCATTGTGTGTGTGTGTGTGTGTGTGTGTGTGCACGCGCGGGTGTGTGTGTGTGTGTGCGCGCACGCGTGCGTGTGTGTGCATATGTGCATACGTGTGCATGCTCTCTTTCTCTCTCTCTCTCTCTCTCACACACGCACACACACACACCATGCAGAACATAGTTCCTTTTCGCAAGAAGCTTTCTTTTGTTCTCAGAAAGAGGAAGAGACTGAATCAGGGATTTTCGAAACATGGTGGCAAGAGAAGGTATAAATGGGAGTGGCTGTGTTTAGGATATGTCAGGGAGGACGTCCTGGAGAGAGAGGCTCTGGCTTTCTTTCCTTTGGCTTCAGGGAGTCCAGTGAGAAGCATGTGGATGGATGTTTTACAGTCCTGATTTCCTTACATAGGTTTATTACATTGGTGCTTTATAGTATGTGAACTGGGCCTATGTCCTATGTCCTATTGCTTCTCTTGGGAATTGGGAGCTGCAAATTGTGTGTGAACTGTGATAAACACTTACCACTAACATTTATTGTCTCTATCCTATGTGGCAGGCATTGTACTAGGTACTTTTCATTGATTACCTCATTTAACATTCTTGGTAAACCTGTGTGGGAGAGGTAGTATATTTTGATGCCTATTTTATGAGTGATTAAAATGGAGACAGTGAATTTATGGACTTATTCAATCTTACACTTGGAAGAGGTAGAAATAGGTTAGTGAACTGTGGCCATGCAACTCCAAAACCGTACTCAGAAGTCACACTCCCAGGGCCACCCGGAGGTATTTACACAGACGGGGAGAGGCATAGTTTTGGAACACCCTTCTCTGTCACTTCAAGTATCTCCTTCAAATTATTTCCTACTGCTTCTAAGTATGTGACTTGTTACAGTGGTCTTGTGTGTGTGTGTGTGTGTATGTGTGTGTGTGTGTGTGTTTTCCTCACACAAGGGGATGGGTCAAACCACACAAATTACTACATAGTCTAAATGAGTGCATTAGACTTTTAAGGTGGTGAGTCAGGAGAGCTTCCTAGGATACTGGATGAGAGAGAGGATCTTGGGTTAGGGGTTGCTGTGGAGAGGAGAGCAGAGGGGTCTGAAGGTACTCTGCCTCCTTTGGTGGAACTTCTAGTCCTCTCTACCCATTTCCAGGGTCCACCAAGGCTTTCCCCATCTCATTTTCCTGTCCTCTAATGCATTTGCTCTGAACATAGCAGAAATCTCTGGAAGATTCTTTTTGTCAGTAGTGGGGCTTGAACTCAGGACCTAGGTGCTGTCCCTGAGCTCTTTTGCTCAAGGCTAGCACTCTACCCTTTTGTGCTACAATGCCACTTCCATTTTCTGGTGGTCTCATGAACTTTCCTGCACAGGCTGGCTTTGAACAACATAATTCTTGGAAAATTGTTTTTATTTATTTATTTATTTATTTTGGTTTGTCAGAGCTTGAACTCTGGGCCTGAGCATTGTACCTGCACTCTTCAGCTCAAGGCGAGTACTCTACCACTTGAGCCACAGCGCCACTTCCTGTTTTTATATATTGTAAACACAAGGCAACCAGGTTCAGTATTAACCACTGTTAGTGGCCTTCCCTTGGCAGGATACTTCAGGAAACATTCTTCAGAATTTTATTTATTTAAGTCAGTTGTGGGGTTTGAACTCAGGGCCTTGGGAGCTGTCCCTAAGCTTTTGTGCTCAAGGCTATTGCTCTACCACTTTAATCAACATCTCCACTTCAATTTTTGTGTGGCTAATTGAAGATAAGAGTCTCACAGACTTTCCTGCCCTGAAGGTTGAACTGCAACCTTCAGATCTCAGCCTCCTGAGTAGCTAGGATTACAAGTACAAACAACCAGCATGTGCCCAAAGCCTTATTTTTAAAGAAAAGGAATCAGAAGATGTTTTTATTTTTTACTAATGTTAATCTTTTCATTTTAAAAGTATTATTTAGAAATATAGGGCTAGGAGCATAAGTGGTAGAATTCTTGCCTAGTGAGCTTGACACTCTAGATTGGATATCACCACCACCAGCAACATCCTTCTGCCTCAGTTTCCCAGATGCTAGGAGTATGTGATTTCTTCAGAATAAAAGATACAAACAGCATCAAGAAATACAGAAATATATAGTCATGAAAATTATAATTATTCCCAACTGCTGCCAATAGTTTGAGATCATTCCTTCGTTCCATATTACAAGGTGGAATTGTAATAAGCATTGCATGATCATTATATACATGTATATGAACACATATATGTGTACCCTTAATTACATATGTGGGTTTACACACATAAAGAAACAGGACTGTGTTCAGGTAAGAAAGGTTTTGGTTAAGATTCAGTCCCTATGCACTAGTCATTTCAATCAGTCTGAGTGTATTGACTTCTGTATTGAATGCCTGTCATCACAGTTGTGTTTTAATCTAAATTGACCACTTGGGCATCTCTTAACCTTTCTGCATTTCTTTGTGGTAAAGTTCCGACCTCAGATCTTTCCCAGTTTACATTTTTCCCTCACATCATCATGTGCAGAAACAAGGAGATTTTTCTTCCCCCTTGCGATGGCAAGTGTTGCAGTCTTAAGTCCATCTGACACATGGCTCTTGTTCACATCCTTTCTTCCGTGTCCCTGTTTAACACCATATTAAGGAGCTGAAACTCCAGGTAGGCGTATTAGGACACCATGGAGAAGCCAATGGAAAAACTGCCATGGTGTGGATATGACATAAGTATCTTTTCCCAGAGGACTCGTTATAAATGATGCTGTCTTCTCACCAGAGGACTGAGTTGCTGAACAGGATAGAGGGACAGTGACAGATAAATATTTGGAAGCAGAGAAATGGAGGAGTAGGATGAGGGGCTATCATGAAAATGTGAACCCTGATTTTTAGAATAGGCTTGAAAAATTGGTTGAAATTAAAATGATAATCTTTGCGTTGCTAACCTGAACTTTTCATGTGACCTTCCTTCCTCCTTCCCTCCCTCCCTCTCTCCTTCCCTCCCTTCCTTCCCTCTTTCCCTCTCTCCTTCCTTCCTTCCTTCCTTCCTTCCTTCCTTCCTTTCCTCCTTCCTTCTTCCTCTCCTCATTCTCTTTCTAACAGAGTCCTGCTATGTAGCCCTAGATAGTCTCAAACTTCTGATCCTTCTGCCTCAGTTTCCCAGATGCTAAGAGCATGTGATTTCTTCTGAGTAAAGGATGTAAATACTATCAAGGAAAAAGAAAGAAATATTTACAAAGAATTTTACTAAGAACTCATCTATTGTAGTGAGTTTTCTTATTTATTTATTTATCACCACAATGAATGTGCTATTTCCTCTTCACTATAAAGAAGAAGAAACAACGCCATATTTCTGTAGACGTAACTGGAGTTGGAACATGCTCTAGAGTAGAAGGTGCAGAAACTGAGATTATATATAGGGAAAAAGGAGGAAATCATATGCCAACTCTTCCCTTCTATTGCCCATGCCATGAGCCCAAACTATAGGCTGAAATCAAGCTTTGTCATAGCAACACAGAGTGAAGAATTCTTTCAGCTGAAATTACTCTTCTCCAAGAAATTTGTAAGAAGGATCTTGGGTGGGGAGAAGTATATGTAGTTGAAATATGGGAAAAAGAAATGCCTTTTCAGATGGGGTTCTGAAACGAATTTAGGTTCCCTTTCATCCTTAGCTAGACATGAAGATAACGGCATCTTTAATCTGTATACGAAACCTCTCATACTTGTGCTTTAAATTCCCACATTTTGTTGCTAGGGAGTCCCCAGGTTACTTTTACTTAGGCTTAGGGTGTCCATGATTCCCAGTTCTCTCAAAATATTGATCCCTCATAAGAGCTGCCTCCTTCCCTGTTTCTGGCACTGTGTAATGATGTCAATGGTTCCTTTAAGGTGAGACTAAGGTACAACTTCACTTACCACTTCTTAAAAAAATAAAGTTGTATTGGAGCATGGCCTTGAGGAACAGATTAGGCAATAGGGATAGAAAAACAGGTTCACATGGCAGGAAACAAGGCAAGAACACACATCACCTTTCTTGTTCCTGGAGGACCCCCAATGCTGGGTTCTAAGTTCAGCAAGTTCTCCTACACCAGAGGGAGTAGCCAAGGCACACCCTTCCTGCTTTTGACCTCCAGTTCCAGGGTGGGGGGGGGCAACCAGACAAGCACTTAGATCCAATCAGAAAGGCCTTTGGTAATGAGTGACCCCCACTTAGCAAATCAAACCAAAGAGGGAGGGGACTAAATTACTATCTAGTGGGACCAGACAAAGAAGCCACAGATCTTTCCTGCTAGGACTGGAAAACCCCCTTCCCACCCTTTGGAAGTCTTTTCTTTTTTCTTTTCTTTTCTTGTCTGTTCTCTTCCTTTTCACTTTCCTTTCACTTCCAAGTAAACTTGTTCTGTTTACCTTAAACACTTCCTGGTCTTCTTGTTCTTGAATCCAGCCTATATTAGAATGAATACATTATGGTATTATCCAGGTTTTGCTTTTGCAGTGGCATGTAGTTGTGGTAAGGCTATATGATCTACAAAACAAACAAATATACTACACACACACACAATTTGTTGAACATTGCTAGTTGGTGAGGCCAGAGTCCTAGATTTTCATTTATATTTAAAGAAAGCTACCTTGTATATGATTAGTCTTTACTACATTGCTATTAGCACAGTGAAGATCTCCTCATGCATGTCCTGTAGAATTCATGCAGGGCTAGTGGGCTGATCTTCTTTCAATGAGAGTGTGTGTTAGTTTCCTATTGGTGCTATAACAAAGAACCATAAACTTAATGTGACCTAAAATGATTACATTTATGATCTTGTACTCTGGAGACCAGAAGTGTAAACTAGGCAGAGCTGTGTTTTTCAAGACATTTCAACCCGTTTCACTGTCTTGTCCAGTTGTTAGAGGCTGCATGCTATCTGTGCCTTGTGGCCCTCTTCTTTGTATCTCGACCTACCTTGACTTTCATGGTCCAGCTCCTACTCTGGTGTTAACCCTCCTGATTCTTTCCAGTAAGAACCCTTGTGATGAAAACTAAAAAAAGCAACAAAGATAAAGAACAAACCCCCCAAACCTCTTGTTTCCACTTCCTGGAGTTCATTTCAACAAATAATAGTTTATATGTTCACATGCACATAGCTATTGAGCGTATGTGATTCTCTCCTAAGAATATCCTCCTTTGGTCTCAGTCTGTGTGAATGCCTAGAAACCTGTATAACTTAACTTGTCCCAGTGTATTTTTTTTCCTTTTGTCATTCAGTGTTCACAGCTATAGGACATTTGATTGTAGCTGCCTTTGGGGGCCCATGAAGCTGTCTATCATGGAGAATAAATAATTATGTTCAACCAACTCCTAGATGTCTTTACCACAGCAGTCTTACTGATTGCTAAGCTGGGCTTATTAAGGTAACTTTTAAAAACTAGTTGTCTGAAAATTCTTATAGACTTTTTATTTACATTTGAATGGACAGCATGAAATACATTAAGACTTCAATGAGGACAGTAGGATATTTGGGAGATGATTGAATCTTGATTGCATTGGAAAGTAAATGAATTATTTACTACATAAGTACAATGCATATTTGCATGAAGAAAGCACTTTCTGAACGAGCTTAGTCATTTTCCACTGTATGATTTAAACAAAAGAGATTGATTTCACATTTTCTAAATACTTTTCTATTCTCACACCATGGTAGGTGTAAGACACTCTAAAAGTTATCATATACAAATGAATGCATTTGAATAATTCAACCAAAAGTATACACTTTTATAGATAATCATACTTCTGCAGAGGTTTCTAATTAATTCTATCACTTGTACCAGAGGTATCTTCCTCCATGTTGTCTAAAATGAACAGACCTACTATTATCCCTCTACTCCACATCCTAGAGGTTGTGTGTGTGTAGTGTGTATGTGTGTGTGTGTGTGTGTGTGTGTGTGTGTTGGTATTATGGGATTTAAACTCAGGTCTTACATCCTTTTTTAATATGTTTTTTTTTATTGTAAAAATACTGTACAGAGGGGTTACAGTTACATGAGCAAGGTAATGAGTACATTTCCTATCAAGCATTCTTGTCTAACTTTTTTTCACTCAAAGCTGGTGCTTTACCACTTGAGCTACTTACTCTCCCACTTCTGGCTTTTTACCTTGGAATTGGAGGTAAGAGTTTTTCAGATTCAAATTGCTCAGGCTGGTTTCAAACCCATCCTCAGGTCACATCCTCCTGAGTGGCTAGGATTACAGGCATGAACTACCATCACCTTGCTAGAAGTTCTTTTTTAGTTTTTATTTTTTTCTTTAAATTTAAGTTTTTGAAATAGATTTTAATTTGGGCTTCTCTCCAGAAAAGCCTATCTTGCTGAATCATATTGTTTAATATGTGTATGTGTGTGTGTGTGTATGTGTGAGAGAGAGAGAAAGAGAGAGAGAGAGAGAGAGAGAGAGAGAGACAGATAACTGACAAATAAATGGTAATATGCCTCACAGGGACATGTGTTAACATTTTCAAATCTTCCAATTGTAGTACCAACTTCTCCACCAACCTCTGCCTTTTCATTTACCAAATTCAAGCAGGACTCAAACCAGATTTAACCAAGTCTCCTTGGCCTCCCTGCCACTCCCTTCAATTCCCCATTTCCAGCTCTCTCTGTCTCTCTGTCTCTGTCTCTCCCTTTCTCTCAGCAACAGCAACTAGACTGTGACTTGATTATCAAGCCCAGCACAGCCATTGCCTGTTCCTCTTCTCAGGCCTCCTGGGTAGGACACAGTGGCCCAGCCAGCAATCAACACCAGGACAGTTTCCTGCTCTACCACCAGAAAGACATTTGAAAGGGTCAGAACCCATCCATGGGACCAATGAACTGCAGAAGGATTCAGCGTGTTAACGAACGCTTGTTCTTCTTTGAGCCATTTCATTGATTTCAGCCTACCTTTAATGAACCATTGGCTACTTAGTGAGGACCAGGTTGTGATTTCCCACACCAGAACTTTGTGTGTTGGGCCTCAAATGTTTTCAGTGTTTGTGGGGTCCTACAACTATTATGGTTCATTTGATGTGTTTGCAACAGTTTAATATAATTCATATAATTGTTCCACATCCTTCTTCTCTCTCTTAAGCTCCCATGCACCCATCCTGTTTATCCTGTAACTTCTTTCTTTCTTCGTTGCCTCCTGTTCACTGGATTTCTGATGACTTTGTTCTCTAAACCTCAGAGGTATTATTTTTATACAACTCTCACTTGGCATCTATTTATTTTTATTTTGCATATTTTAATTTTTATTGTGATGTAAAGAGGGATTACGGTTATGTAAGTCAGATAAGAATGCATTGTTTGGGGGACAATGTCACCCCTTCCTTCACTCTCTCCCAGTTTTCCCCTCCATCCCCTCACACAAATTGTAGGGTTCATTTTCAACATAGTGTCTAGTGAATTGCTGCATTTGTTCATCCTTTTTCCCATCATTTCTGTGCTCCCCTTTCCCTCCCCAAAACTTACATACAAGAGAAAAGGTACAGAAAACAAAGACAGCAACAAAGGAGTTAAAAAAAAAAAAAACTAACAAAAACCTCTGGTTTCCACTTCCTAGAGTTCATTTCAGTAAATATTATTTTATATGATCCGATGAACATAGCATTAAACCTTTGTGATCCTCTGGTTTATATGGGCTTTTTCTTCTATTGTTCTTGCTCTGTGCTAAACTATACTTTCAAGTGCAAAGGCTGACTTGCATCTGCCTTGGAGTCTTAGCGTGGACACAACTTCCTGTGTTTAGTAATTACTTAGAGCTGAAGAGACCTTAAGGTTGCTCAGTAGTTTTCCACTCTGATCCTTAAGATGTTTTTAGTGTAGCCCCATTTATCTCTGGATCATGTTGAAGCTATTCATTAAAGTGCTTTAACTTTTTGACCATGTTTATAGTTTTTTATTTGTGTTCCTTCCTCCTCCTTTTGTTCTACTTTCTTTGGTTATCTAATATGTATCAGGCACTTCTTTCTTTCTGGCTAGGTTCCTAACCCTTTTGTGGTTCTCTAGAAAATTTATGGGTTTCCATCTTACATGGCATATATAACGGGCAATTTTATCTCCAATTCACTTTTGTAATTATAGCTTATTCTTTGTTTTAGAAGATAGCGCTCACAACTGTGGTTGTGGCTGAAGTGCTTCTATTGGACAAGTAGTAGGTCTTTTTTAAAATTGTACGCTCGTATTGGGGCTTGAACTAAGGACTCATGCTCTGTGGCTCACGGCTCATACTCTACTGCTTGAGCCATCCCTCTACTTCCAACTTTTTGCTAGTTAATTGGAGATAAGAATCTTATGGATTTTTCTGCCTTGGCTGTCTTTAACTCTCCATTCTCAGATCTCAGCCTCCGGAGAAGTTAGCATGACAAGTATGAGCCACCAGTGTCAGGCAACAAATAGTTCCCAAACATTTCTTAGTTATTGTCTTGTTGTGATCTGAATATTCTTTACGTGTAGCCCTATTCAGAGGTTTTTTTTTTTTTAAATTCTGGGTTATATTATTGTTG
This sequence comes from Dipodomys spectabilis, assembly GCF_019054845.1. Taxonomy (NCBI): domain Eukaryota; kingdom Metazoa; phylum Chordata; class Mammalia; order Rodentia; family Heteromyidae; genus Dipodomys; species Dipodomys spectabilis. Next base: position 9,860,277 of record NW_024870679.1, on the reverse strand, counting down.
TTTTTCTCTCTTCCCTTATTAGCTTTTCAGGATTTTGAAAAAGAGACTAGAAACGATGCTGTGGCATGGTAGCACAGCAATGGGGTGAACAGTTAGGGACTCAATAGCTATTTGGAATGGAATCAGTCTTCTCTATTCTCAATTCAAGTTTGTCTTGTGATTAAGGATTTTTCTTTTTCTTTTCTTTCTTTCTTTCTTTTTTTTTTTTTTTTTACTATGCCAAGAGCTGCTGTTTTCCAATAGTAAAACTGTCATCTAGATTCACTGCCAGCCCAAAGCTTTGCTCAGAACGAACGATTCTGTTCATTTCGTACAGCATGTGCCCCTAAATTGTTGGAATGATAATTACTAAATGCTACTGCCTCGATTAAATATACAATGTGCTTCACATTTTGCAAGGATTACGCAGGGATCTTTATTGTGTAAAGTGGGCTACTTAACCTCTGCGAGTCTGAATTTGTGATGTGGTAAAACAGAGCTGTGGACAAGTTTTAGTGTGTGTGTGTTTTCATAGAACTTTCTAGAATGCTTCTCCTATGGATGCAGGTAGATCCTATAGCAGGAAATGGCAATTTCTGGATGAGTCCCTGTGGAGGGTGGGCTTGACATGCTTTCACATGTGTGGTGGGATTTGAAAAGAACTGAACAATAATTTAAACTGAGCAGGGTGCTTGTGGCTTATGGGTTTATGGCACGCAATCCTAACTGCTCAGGAGACAGAGATCTAAGGATTAGGACAGGAAGTTAGCCTGGGAAGAAAAAGTCCATGAGAATCTTATTCCCAATTAACCACCAAAAAGCCAAAAGTAAAGCTGTGGCTCAAGTGGTAGAACACCAGCTGTAAGCAAAAAAGCTAAGGGACAAATCTCAGGACCTGAGTTCAAGTTCCAGTATTGGCACAAAAAATATTAACACGCGATTTATTTAAAGTTGTGTGTGTGTGTGTGTGTGTGTGTGTGTGTGTGTGTGTGTGTGTGTGTGTGTGTGTGTGTGTGTGCCCGTCCACGTGTGTGCATCTGTACTGGGGCTTAACCTCAGCGCCTGAGAGATCTTCTTTAGTTTTTTCACTTAAAGCTGGTGCTTGGGCTGGGAAGGTGGCTCAGTGGTGGAATGCTTGCCTTGTATGCATGAGGCCCTGGGTTCGATTCCTCAGCACCACATAAGAAAAAGCTGGAAGTGGTGCTATGGCTCAAGTGTAGAGTGCTAGCCTTGAGCTGAAGAGCTGAGGGACAGTGCCCAGGCCCAAAATTCAGGCCCCACGACCAAACAAACAAACAAAAAAAGCTGGTGCTTTACCACTTACACCATAGCTCACTTCTGGCTTTTTGGTGGTCAATTGGAAATAAGAGTCTCATGGACTTTTCTTCATGGGCTAGCTTGGAACTGTATTCTTCTGATCTCAGCCTCCTGAGTAGCTTGGATTGCAGGTGTGAGCCAGCCGTGCCTGACTTTAAAAAATATTTTAAACAACAGATGTTAACTGAGCTCCACAGTATTAATTGGTAGCTAAACTTCTGTCAAGACATACAGAAATGGTAAAATGGATCTAAGATCACCATAGTGTGATTCTTAGAATGTGACGGCCCAGGAGAAGAAGGCGATTTGTCACTGCAAGGTTGAATGCTCCTCTGCACAGTGACACTTGTTGGGGTGGTTCGCATAAACAAATGAGCACTGGCTTGGTTAATGAGTCTGACCTCACAGGTGTGAGGCTCGTGGGTTTCAGTTCCAGTTCTGTCCTTGGGAGATCTGCACAGCCCACCCTCCAGGCACCACCTGCAGGTCTGTGAGAAGTAGGTCCATGTGAAACCCGTGAGAAAGGAAGAAGCAGACCTAAAAGTTGAGTTAATTACTCTCTGCTTTCAGAGATCTTCTTCTCATCTCTTCCTCTTGTCCAGGTTGCCAAACTATTGTGGTATGCCATTTATCTCAAGCTCCTTCACGGGAGGCAGGAGAGTGAGTGGTCTTCCAGGTTTGGAGTCTTGCCAGGCTCCACAGATACCTTGTCTGGAAGCAGGGCTGCTGCTAGCTTCTGAGGGCCAAGTCTGTGGTTTTCAAAAGTACTCTACAGATGTTATATTTCCTCTGAGCTGAGTTGAAGGTTTGCATTATTGTACACTTGTCTTTAAAACTCCAGTCTTAAGTAGAAGAGAGATAGAAAAGGATAATGCCATCCATCAGTCAGAGATAGACATTTAAAAAATATGACATTCAAAATAGCAGAAGTTTTTTAAAAATGATTTTTACCTCATTTTTTGGGGTAGGAAGGGGAGTTTATGAGTGATAGCCACTCACAGGACAGATTTCATCAGAAGGAGATTTAATGTAGGGCAAGAATATAATGCAAAAGAGAAGGAAGGAAGGAAGGAAGGAAGGAAGGAAGGAAGGAAGGAAGGAAGGAAGGAAGGAAGGGAGGGAGGGAGGAAGGGAGGGAGGGAGGGAGGAAGGAAGGAAAATCCAGGTGTCAGTAGCCTGTGTTTGCAATTCTAGTTACTCTGGAAGCTGAGGTCTAAGGATCACAGTGCAAAACCAGCTCTGGCAGACAAACTCAAGGGACTTTTATGTCCAATTAACCAGTAATAAGCCAGAAGTGGAGGTGTGTGGCCCAAGTGCTGGATCACCAGCCTTGGGTGAAAATGCTAAGTTTAACAGGCCCTGAGTTCAAGTCTCAGTACTGGGACATGAACACACACACACACACACACACACACACACACACACACACACACACACACACAATATATATAGTGGAAAAGCAACAAAAAAATTCTAAGTATAAAAATAAAAGGGCAGCTTTATATACAGAAATAAGAAAAATATAGAGATACCTTTAAAAATGAAAACATAAAGATTATAGTACAGAAAGCATTTAGTTTATGCATGCCACCTGTACAAATCCATTCCACATATCCTGAGAGATTGGCTGTTGATTTAAGACAACATCTCCAAGTAGGTTGTTTTTTTTTAAATTTTCCAACTTTGCTGACTTCATTCTTTTGTTGTTGGCCAAAACTTCTTACATCTTCATTTTTAGTTTTGGATGGAATTAATTGGAGACAGTTTAGAATCTTAAACTGCTGTGATGCTTTTTCTCCAGCTATGTCTTGAAAATATTGGATTAAGAATCAGCACATCTAAACGGTATCTTTGTGCTGTGAACTTTCACTGGGAGCAGTAAGTTCTTCACATCCAAGGCCTGAATTTCTTCATCTATGAAATGAGAGCAAGGAACCATGCTGCCTCTAAGATCTTTTCCAGCTTTGCAATTTCCAGCAGTACAAAACACATCCTCTCACTTATCACTGGGAAAAAATGTAGAGAATATTAGAATACCCTTGTCTGAGGTTTCCCTTGCAAGCTTTCCCTTTGAAATTTATAGTTATAATTAAACATGTTCACTCAAAGCACTATGTGCTTATAGTAGAAAAAGTTACCTAGACAAGCAAGTATAGTACAAGCCATTCATAATCTTAGGTTCTTGGATAGCTACTATTAATGTCATTTATATATAATATATATTGTTTTGACCTTTTTTCCCTAAAAACATGCAGCTACATCTGCATACACAGACAGAGACACATGCACACATCCCTGCACACATGAATGTGTATGCACATCATTTTAGTTATGCAAATGACATCTTGAAGGCACTCAGGATAAGTGTATTAAGAAAACTTTACTGAAAACACATGTTCATCTTGTGCCAGAGTGCAGAAGATGATCTGGAACAGTTGTTTACCTTCTCCTTTGACTTAAGTACCATTTCATCCTGGTTAGAATCAGATTTCAACGGACTTCCTTTCCTTCCTTCCTTCCTTCCTTCCTTCCTTCCTTCCTTCCTTCCTTCCTTCCTTCCTTCCTTCCTTCCTTCCTTCCTGCCTGCCTGCCTGCCTGCCTGCCTGCCTGCCTGCCTTCCTGCCTTCCTGCCTTCCTTCCCTCCCTCCTTCCCTCTCTTTGTTTTTTCTTACTCTCCTTTCTTTTTCCCTCCTTTCCTCCTTCCCTCTTTCCTCCTTCCTTGAGTCCTTGCTTTCTCCTTTCTCCTTCCTCCTCCCTTGTCATTTCCTCTCCCTTCCCCTCCCCTCCCCTTCTTTCCTCTTCTCTTTCCTTTTTTTGTGCCAATACTGTGGTTTGAACTCAGAAGCTTGTTTCACATTCACATTCACATTCACGATTTGTTGATGACCTTAGTAAATTATTTTACAACATGTTTATATGAATCATATCAAGTTGGAAATTTGCAGCAAAACAAGACTTAAATAATTGTTATGGACTGGTTATGTCTCTTCAAAATATCTATTCTGTACAGTGAACTTTCACTAATGTGTATTAGGGGAAAGGTTTTTATGAGGTAAATAAAGACTGAAAGATAATTGATCCCAGTTTCATAAGAAAAGACATGAGCAGACAGTTCTGTGGTTCCTACATTAGTTTGTAAACCAAATTCTCAAATTCTGTCTTTTTTGAGGGCACAATTCTGATGTTTTACATATTATGAATCATTTTGAAATGAGAAAATATAACACGTTCAATGCGTATTTTCAGTAATAGTTTTCCTCCTTCTTAAACCAAACACTACAAATGCTGTCATTAAACCAAGGCATCTCAATCAATATTGTGTCTTAGAAGTAAAAAACTAATGAGCTTTCAGGTGGGAATTCTGAGAGTGAGAGTAGCTATTTGTTGAAGATCTGGGCCAGGTCTGAGATTTTAACCCTTTCACAGGCTAGTAAGTGGCTTGTCCTAGTTTCCTGGTGGCTGAAGACATGAGAATCCTGGCTCAGAGACAAGGAATTCAGCACCCATGGCACCATAGATAGTACCGGTATTCATGAATGTGCATCAGTTTTTCTTCCTCCCAGCTCCAAAGGAGTAATGTGGATGGACAAGTATTTACATATACAGCAAGTTGCTTTGTGTGTGTGTGTGTGTGTGTTCTGAGATTTGACCTCAGTTCTTCATGCATACTTGACTTGCTTACTCAACTGGTATTCTACCACTTGAGTAGGCTTCCAGCCCTGATTTTTGCTGGTTATTCTAGAGAGGGAATCTAAGGAACTTTTCTACCTGGGCTGGCTTCAAATCACATTCTTCTGGCTCTCGGCCTCATGAGAAGCTAGGATTACAGGAATGAGCTGCTAGTGCCAGGCTCTGTCAAGTTCTTTTATAAACATAAGAAAAAAATTCCTATCCACAGGAAGAAGCCCCTATAACTTATTCACCTCACAAAGGCCACATGCCCAATCCTATTGCCTTAAGAATTACATTTCAGTAGGAATTTTGAAGGATAAAAAAATATTGAAGAAAAGTCCCTTTCTTTTGTGTGATCATTTCTGTTAATGTCTTTTTGGCGTTTTCTCTTCTTTTATGAAGTCCCCTATAGCATAGAATAAGTTTATAAGATGTTTCTTTAGTCAATCTATTATTAGCTTATTTCATACACCCAGCCTGAAAATTTAAAGGAATTTTCTATTTCCTCAAAAAGATATTTGAGCAACCCATGGAAAATCACCTCTCAACACAAGGTTATTTGGTTTTTATGCTGGATGGCAAGTCTCATAAAGTCAGGACATACATTTTATATACCATCAGATCCCCTGAGTCTTATTGTTCTATAATTATTTTATTTATATATATTATTGTAAAAATACTGCACAGAGGGATTACAGTTACATGAGTGAGATTATAAATATATTTCCTATGGAGTATTGTTCCCTCTTCCTTTGTTTTCCCCTGCCATCCCTTCCCTCCCTACTCCCTAAATACCACCCCCCCAACTGTAAAGTTTGTTTTCAACATACTGTCTTGTACATCTCATTGTTACAATAGGTCAACCTGTATCCTTATTTAAGTATTTTGTTATTTCCCTTTTATTAGAAAAATGTATTTATAAGATTCAGGGCACTGGAATCAAATACAAGGGTTATACCATGGGGGAAGAACATATAAAAGAAACAAAAAAAATCACATAATACATTATAAGTACATTAAAAACAATAGCAAGAAAGAAAAAACCACTTGTGTTCCTATCTTGGTGTTCATTTCACTTAACATCATCTTATATGGTCATATGTATATAGCTTTTGACCTTTTCTGCTTGTCCCAGACATATACTAATTATTGCAAATAAGGGAAACCATGGGACCTATGTTTCTTTGGGCCTGGATTATGTCACTTAATATAATTTTTTCCAAGTCTTTCGATTTCCTAACAAATGGGGCAATGTCATTCTTTCTGATGGAGGCATAGAATTCAATTGTGTGTGTGTGTGTGTCTGTGTGTGTGTGTGTGTATCATATTTTCTTGATCCATTCATCTACTGAGGGGCATCTGGGTTGGTTCCAAATCTTAGCTTTGGTGAATAATGCTGTGATAAACATAGTTGTGCTGGTAGCTTTTATCTGACCTTGTTTGTGATCATTTGGGTAATGGTTTTATAACAACAGTCACTCACCACTCAAAGATGTGTGTTTATTCTGAGACACACATCACGGGGGATTTTTGTCCTTGTGTGAACTTCATACAGTGTCACACAAACTTAGATGGTAATATTTAACAAGATTTATATTATAATTTAAGGGACCACTGTAATAAATGTAGTCCATTACTGACTGATGGATAAATTACATAATATAATTCATATATAAGTTGGCTAGTGTCCTATAAATAATTTTAATATGACTAATAACTTTAAAAATATAAAGTATTAAACTGTAATGTATAAATAAGCATCACATTTCTGTTACTACTACGTCCATTTGTATATAGTATGTGTGTATGTATGTATGCATGCATGTATGTATGAATCTATCATCTGTTATCTCTTAGTATAGTATATTATCAGTTAGACTATGTCCCTTAATTTTTCATTTTTCTCTAAAGGCTTGAACAAATATGTGTAGCTTACAGATATCAAAGGTAATCATGTTTTCAATATTGGCAATAAAAAAGATTTCATTGAGTAGATAAATAAAATAAAACACCTTTAGTGAGAACTATTGATTATAATATCTATAAGGATGGTGTTCAGCAATGCATTAAATTTAATATTTACCTTTTATGAAGTGATTAAGTGTATTTTCCTAACGAGTTGTAAAATTTCTTTTGCTGTATAGTATTAACAGTAGGAAATTTACATATACTGCTTGATATAATGAACCATATCATAGAAAAATGCTGAAGGAAAATGTCTCTAGAACATTAGAGTAAAGGATTACATTTTTAAAAGGATGATGGGAAATAAGTCCCTGAACTATGAAAGTGATTTTCTAGCCTTATTTATTTAGTTTTTGTGGCAGTCCTGGAGCTTGAACTCAGTACCTTGGTGCTATCCCTTAGCTATTTTGCTCTAAGGTAACACTCTACTACGTAAGATACACTTCCACTTTTTTGGTGGTTAACTGGAGATAAGTGTATAGCAGACTTTCCTGCCTGGGCTTGCTTGGAACTGTGATTCTCAGATTTCTACCTCCTGAGTAGCTAGGATTACAGGCCTGAGCTACTGGCACATGGACCAGACTTATTTTTATTCTTGCCTCTCACATTGCCTGTAACTCAACAGAAGGAAGACATAAATGTAGCAACAGGCAGTAGAAGAAGATAATCCTCTGGATGAGATTGGAATGTACAGAAGGTGGCAGCTCTACTATTAGTCTTAGTGCAATGGTAATGGTTTAGCTTTCATGATCACCTTACAAATAGCCATCATTATGTCCTGGATGGTGTTTACCCTGAATTCTTTTTTTCATTTTTCTAATACATTTTCTTCTTGATGGATGGAGTTCAATAGTGTACGAAACAATAATTTTCCTTTTAAAATGAAGGGATTGAATATATCTTTCTCTTTGAGTCATAAGATTTCCTTTCCTGTGAAATTTTCACAGTAAAAATTTACATATGTATCTGAAATTTAATGCAGTAACATTATAAACATGAAGCAGGCTGGATTTTGTGCAAGGATGGAATGACCATAGAGAAATAGACCTGGGGAGGTATTTATTTGATTTGGCTTGTCAAAACTGAAATAAATGCCTCACCTGAATTTGTTGCTATTTCAGTCAACGAGTCCTTCCACTCAAGATGCTTGTGTGGAGATTCAAATAAAATATCTTGAGTTGTACTTTTCCTGGGATCGATCAACTAGACATTGTCAACACTGCTTTCCTAGGCTAGCTTGGATTCACCCCATTACTGTTTGAGACTTGGTGTTACCCCCACCCCAAATAGAAGGAAAAGAAAAAAAATTAAAAAACATGGGTTAGCCTTGAACTGTAAGCACCAAGGCTCTAAATTACGTGAGCCAATTCTTCAAATGAAATCCCTCCATCACTTTTTGTCTTTTTCCTCTCACAATTTTCTCTGTGAAGAAACCTGGCCACTATCCCTAAGATATTATGGTTTCCTGGAGGATATATTATTTTTTGGCTTTCAGAATTAGAAATTTTCATTTGACCAAATAAAATCTTATCTTCAGGATCATCTGGCTCTCTTGTTTCCTGTCACACAGCCATAATACAATTTCTGTAATAAAATTTATGATGGAGTTATAATTTTGGGGGCCTGCTGAAAATCAACAACATTGAATTTTTAGCATGATTTTGAAATGGAATTATATGCTTTTATGTAAGACTATCAGGTATGGTATAAGAAGCCCAGCTAAACTTGAACTTCAGATAACAAACAAATAATTATGTGTGTATATGTGTGTGGGTGTCCTGGGGCTTGGCGTCAGTGTTGGAGCTCTGTCTCTGAGCTCAAGGCTAGCACTCTACCACTTGAGCCACAGATCTGCTTCTGCATTTTTAGTGGTTAATTGGAAATAGGAGTCTCACAGACTTTCCTGCCTTGGGCTGACTTTGAACTACATACAAGCCGCATATCTCAGCTTCTTGAGTAGTTAGGATTACAAGGGTGAAATACTGGCACCCAGAAGCAACAAATAGTTTTTAAATATAAAACTTATTTATGTCTAATTATGTAGACATATTTACACTTTTTTGTTATCTAAAACTCAGCTGCAGATCCTGTATATTTTTATTTTCTAAACCTTTATTTCTAAGGTAGATTTCCCGAGACCTTAAGATTTGAGAGTGCTGTTTGCGTGTGTTGCTATGTGTGTATGAGAGACTGAGTGTGTGTTTTGTGTTTACGTGTGTCTTTGTGTATATGTGTATGAGAGACATTGTGTATAGTTGGATTTGTAATGGTGAGTGTGTTTGTGATTGCTTGTGTGACCATATGTATGATTGTGTGTGTGACAGAGATTGTGTATGTGTGTGTAATATATGGGCCACTGTGTATGTGATTGTGCATGTGAATCTGTGTGTGTGTGAGTTTGTAGAGAAGTAAATGATGCTTTTTAATGACTTTTCAACTGTGGGTCACTAACCTCTGGGAGGTGTATTGATATTAACCAAGCCTCTCTAACACTGCCTTGTAGTGCAGAGTTAATATTGATTTACAACAGAACACACTGTTGTCCTATCATACTTGAAGATTTTTCTGTGGCGTTATTTATTTACAAAACCACATCCCATATGTAAACATTACTTGAGGAATTCAAACTTAGAATTCCCCACAAAGGAAAACTTAGAGAAAAAAAAGCAATGCATGGCATTTAAGCATACCTTTGATTAATGTTTATTAGCCCGATAAAGTTCCCTTTCTTCTGCTAGGAATTTTTTTTATTATATAACTTGGATTTAATAAAAATTCCAACTGTATTTTCTCCTGTTTTGGATGTGGCTGAGGCACACAGCTAAAGTATTCTCCTCCAGTGCACTGTTCTATTGTCTCCGCATTGGCCCGAAACCTAAGTCTTATTTCTGTTTTCTACCTTGCTGCAATACCTTCCAAACATCTTTACAATGTCAACATCCAATTTTACAGTGAGTACCTTTCCAATGGACTGTCTACTAATTGCTTCTGGGATGTTTCCTAGGTGCCAGAAGACCTTATTCATTCTGTGTGAATCACTTTTAGTCTCAGAGATTGTGTCCTTTTTATGTCCTTGATTCCTTGATCTTCCTACCCATTTTCTAATTTTTCATGTCCAGAGGTAAGAAAGCAATGGGGCTAAACTTTTCTCCTGGGCATTAAGTGGCCACTGTTTATTTTCTCAATGAAGTATAAGTTGCTTTTTCTCTTCTTCAGGCAAGAATTTTATTTACAAGCTCATTTCTCATAATAAACTGCAATTTTCTTATAACTCATGACCTAGTAAAAGTTCCTTCTGTGGCCATAGGAGAAAATTTTATTTTTTAGCATATGCATTACAATTCACATGACTTTTTTTCCTTTTTACAAATATGTTTTTATTATCTTGAAGTAGTTGTACAAAGGGGTTGTCATTCACCAAAGCAGTTTGTGAATACAATGTATCTATTTTAGCCTCTTCTTTCTTTTATAAAAGCACTATCTACAATACAATTTAATTTAGGTAGTGACTGAAGAGGAGAGGAAACTATTAATATAGGAAACTATTAATAAAAACCAACCAAAACTTAAAGGTATTTCACAGAGGAGTGGTAAGAACCACTTAATAATTTCTGATTCTGAGTATTCTTACCATAACTTACAATGTAACATACTAAGTCAAAGAGTGGCAGTAGAATGAGTGTAAAGTAGGGACAGTCTAGGAGGAGATCTGGAGGAGGGGGAGAGAGAAAGAAGGGATACTGAAAGGTAAAGAACATTGAAGTACCCCCTGCCCAGAATAATAAACCCCACCTAACACTGAAAAAGAGAGGAGGAATGTGGGGGAGTGGTAATATTAGAGAGGGGGTGAATTTGTTTAAAGTGCCCTTGTATGCATGTATGGAAACAGCACCGTAAAATCTCCTCAGACTACAAATATATGTTAACCTGAAAAATTAGCAAGAACGGGACTTTAGTTTAAACACTATGTGTATATGTACCTGCATATGGCCTTACATATGTTTACCTGCATATGGCCTTATATATGTTTTCATGTATATTTACAATTTAGATGTAACTTCCACATGTGGATTGCAGGAGAGGGTTGCAATGGTGTGACTTATTTAACCAATTAATTCATAGTTCTTAAAATGAATACCAGGAAGCTGAACTGTGTTGTCATGAGCGGGGAGGTCACGGGGAGTGGAGCAGACACAAGGGGAGAAAACAGAGGGTGAATATAGTAATAATATTGTTTTCTCTTTCTTTTCTTTTTCCTTCCTTCCTTCCTTCCTTCCTTCCTTCCTTCCTTCCTTCCTTCCTTCCTTCCTTCCTTCCTTCCTTCCTTCCTTCCTTCTTTCCTTCCTTCCTTCCTTCTTTCCTTCCTTCCTTCCTTCTTTCCTTCCTTTTTTTGTTAGTCATGGGGCTTGAACTCTGGGCCTGAGCACTGTCCCTCAGCTTTTCAGCTCAAGGTGAGCACTCTATCACTTGAGCCACAGCACCACTTCCATTTTTCTGGTAGTTAATTGGAGATAAGAGTCTCACAGATGGTCCTGCCAGGGCTGGCTTTGAACCATGGTCTGAAGATCTCAGCCTCCTGAGTAGCTAGGATTACAGGCATGAGCCACTGGGGCCCGGCTAATCATAATGTAGTCTATGTGTATATATGAAAATAGACCCACATAATGAAGGACTGGGTGGGTTTGGAAGAAATGGAGAATGATGGAAGGGGTGAGACTGATCAAGATGCATTGTATTCATCAGTTGATATATTGGATTAAAAAACCCTTTTGTACAACTAAAAATAAAAATAGTCATAAACACACACATGCCTAACATCTATATGGAAAAGAAGGAAAATGTATAAAAATAAACTAAAAATGCAACATGTACACGGGCCATAGACACTTCTCCATCACCTATGCATCTTCCTTTAGATGCTCACTTGTATTTGAGGCACAGTATCTCTGTGTACCACTGACTAGTGTTGACTTTACAATGCCCCTGCCTCAGCCTCCTCAGTTCTGGCATTACAGGCATGTGCCGTCATGCCCATCTGATTCCTATATTTCTATTTAGTTTTATTGCTTAATAGAAACGTTCAGGACACACAAACCCTCCTCACAATGACACCATTTCTCATTTTAAATATGCTTGTTATTCATTTTTGGCATTTATATAATGCTCCATAGGCAATGAGGGAAGAAACAAGTACATTGTACTTCCAAGAGGTGAGCAAAACAAGGATCACAGATGTGAGGTGACTATACAAATGGAAACGCTGTAATGCAAAGTAGAAGCCCAGTCCTTTTGATTTCAGGTCACTGCTCCTGGGTCTATTTGAGTGGCAAATTCCCTTATAAAACCATCCTTGGATAGTGCTCTTCAGGCGGTTCCGATGATTAGTTATAGTGAGGGATAACTTCTTAAGTCTCATTACAGAGAACTATTGAGTGGTGTGGTGGCATCAGCACACTGCAGGTTATGTAGTTCTTCTAAACACATCCCCTGTCATCTTCAGTCATAAAGTCTGAATCTCCTCATAAGCAGATCGTTTGCTAACAGTAACTTGGCTTTTCTGATTACCTTTCCTGAGTGGGCCCGGTGCCAGATCATGTTGGTATTGTCTAATTGTGAGGGAAGTAAGACTATCACCATCTAACACACTAGTGAAACCTGGTCTAGGTGGGCCAGTTCTGTTCACAGGATAGTCCATCTGGTTCCACAGGCAGCAGTGACCACTAGGGTTACCTGCAGCAGGTAACAACTACTAGTGTTGCAGCTTCGTGGTTGATGACGGCTTTGCCTTTTGAACAAGATGAATGAAGTCCCATGGACAAGGTAGGGTTGACTGTGAAGACAGCTTCAAGACAGAAGTGTTTCCCTGGAAGGCCACTGCTATTCTATCTTTATGCAGCTGCCTCTAGGGGTTTTTATATCCTGGGGCTGAGCTCTGATTGGTTGTCACCATGCAAATGAAGCTTAGGATAACCAATCAATCAGCAAAGACTTGCTCAGTCACTCGGCCTGCAGACCTGGCACTGTAGATGTCAGATGTGTTTCCAGCATCCCCTCCCCCACACGAAGGGTATGCAGAACTAGGCTGGATGGAGGCGGGACATTCTAGTCTAGTAGCTCTGGGAAACAATCTTTCATTTCCTACAGTGTGGTCTCAGGTCCTCAGGCCAGCAATACCTTCCACAGCAAGATGGTTTCCAGGGGTTCTGAGCCTTAACTACTCTACTGAACCTCTTTATTTTTATTTTTTTGTCAGGGCTTAAACTCAGTGCCTGGGCGCTGTCCCTCAGCTTCTTTGTGTTCAAGGCTAGCACTCTACCACTTGAGCCACAGCACCACTTCCAGTTTTTTGGTGGTTAATTGGAGATAAGTGTCTCAAAGGGACTCTTCTGCCCTGGCTGGCATCGAATCCCGATCCTCACACCTCAGCCTCCTGAGTACAAGGATTCCAGGCCCGGCTGTATTGAACATTCTAACTCTTTAACTTAATCTACCTTTTTATGGGCAGAGTGAGTCTTATGGGGGAGGGGCAGGTAATTTTCCCAAAGAAATAGCTTTAGAAGTAAGTTGGCTTGATGGATATAATGGTACTGTCTTTAAATCCTGTCATGGGTATAGGTGTGGGGGGCTAACACAAAAGGATCACAGGTATGAGGCCAGCCTGAGTTAGCTACTAAGACTCTGAAAATAACCAAACCTAAACAACAACAACAAGCCTCCAATCTTTCAAAAAGAAAGATACACTGACTCTTTGATTTAAAACTTTAAATTTCCCAAGTTCTTACTTCCGGTATCACTCCCCACACATTTATTAACAAAAATCTAAAATCTGACTGTTTAACAGTACAGCAGCTTTCTTGACTATATTCTTTTCAATCCTGAAACATTTTTAGTTAATTCTGTGAAGAAAACTTTGCTTTAAAAAAAACATGGGAGACTTGAGTCATCTGCCTGGGCAGAACATTTCTTACAGATCATTTTTCATGTAAAGATTCATTGTTACTCAAGTTAGAGGAAGAGAAAACTAACGAAATGCCACCACAAATGTGAAAGCTCACCCCAGGGCTGAGAAAAACAGAGGAGATGCCTCTTGCCTTGAAAATTATATTTTAATAATGGCAAAACTTCTAGTAATCATGCATCTGTCGACTCTGTGTATTGTAGCTCTGAAAAGACAATCTTAAATCAAGGAAGTTGTTTGAGTTTACTCTGCCTAGTTCCAAGCAATATTTTGAAGTTGGCTAAAACCTTGAACCAAACAAGAATAGCAATAGCAGATGCTGCCTTTCCCTCTGCTTATCTTGGGTCTTATTGTGTGCAAGTTACTGAATCTTTCTTGTCAATAAAACCAGCCATCCCTGTCTCACAATCGGAATTAGAAAAATCAATGTGTCACACCTTGCTTCCTTGAAGAGCAGCATTAGAGTTCTATCCATCAACAGCAACTCTAACAGAAACTACTCACTGTACCTGCCATTTACCTTCTGTCCCTCTCCTCCTCTCAAAGCCTAAAAAAAAAAAAAAAAAAAGACACCTGGGTTGGAAGACCCCAGCCAATGGACTCTGCCTATCTGACTGTTTACTGTAATGCTAGTCAATAAGTATGCATTGAACATTCATAATGAGACTGGCTTGCACCAGGTTTGGGCTCCCAACTTGAGCCTTGGTAATACTTGCCACTCCTGCCTGAACTTTTCTCATTGATCTTCCCTGTGTCACTCAAACCTTATGTAAAACCCTAATCTCAATAGTCCAGAAAGCTTTTTTTTTTTTTTTTAATTCAGGGATCATCCAATCACATCCTATTACATCATTCTGTTAGAATGATCTGCATAGCGCTTACTGACTTTTACCTTTCCTTTTCTTTTTTTCCTTTTTCTTTTTCTTTTTTTTTTTTTCATGCCAGTCTTGGGGCTTGAACTCAGGGCCTGGGTGCTGTCCCTGAGCCTCTTCTGCTCAAACTTAGTGCTCTACCACTTGAGTCACAGCTCCAATTCTGGCTTTTAAGGTGGTTAATTGGAGATAAGCCTGGACTGGCTGTCCTCTTATCTCAGCCTCCTGAGTAGCTAGAATTACAGGCATGAGCTACTAGCATGTGGCTGACTTTGGTGTGTGTGTGTGTGTGTGTGTGTGTGTGTGTGTGCACATATGTGTTCCTGGGATTTGCACCTAAGACCTGTGCTATTTCTCAGCACGTGCCATGCCTCCAGCCTTGATCTTTGTTGCTTAATTGGAAATAAAATCTCATAGTCTTTTCTTCCCCGTCTGGCTGTGAACTGTGACTCTCTTTCAGCCTCTTGAGTAGCTAGGATTATAGGCAAGAGTCTCCAGTGCCAGGTTCTGATTTCTTTGAACTTAAAAGGAATTGCTTTTTTTTTGTAGCCCCCTTTTTTTTTTAAAGTACAAGCTTTAGAATTTAGCAGTAGAAATGTTGGTGCTTTGGCTAAATTTGCATATAGTTACTGTTGCGAAGTTTTGAATTCCACACGATAATTTCTACCTATTATAATGTCCAAATTTCATTGGTCCAGAGGAGTTTGAATTTCATATAATAGAATTTCTGCAGAGTTGTTTGATGGATGGTTCCTAGAAGGTGATTTATGAGCTCAGAGTCCCTCCACCTTGTAGTTCTACTGTCCATTGGATCTGGGGAGGCATCCTTTGCCTCCAGTTCAGCCCTTAGAGAAAAGAAAAAAAGGGAACTACAGGGAGGAATATTTTTTAGTCTTTGGCTATAAGTAATACCTTTCCATTGATCAGAACACAATCACACAGCCACTCTCTACCACCAGGAAGGCTGGAGATCTGTCTGATTGTGCACTCAAATGGAAAGGGAAATATCTGTGTGTGTGTGTGTGTGTGTGTGTGTGTGTGTGTGTGTGACAGTAGTGAGACTTGAATGTGGGGCCTTGTCTTATCACTTGGCTTTTCTGGTGCTCTATCATTTGAGGTATACTACCTTCTGGCATTTTTGGTGGTTAATTGAGATAAGAGTCTTTCTGACTTTTCTGCCCTTGAGTTGGCTTTGAACTGTGATGATCAGATCTCACGCTCCTGAGTAGCTAGGATTATAGGAGTAAGACACCAGCACTGGACTTGGAAATAAACTCCAGAATGCAATAAATTCCTGCTGTTTTCCTTGCCAGAGAATTATCATCATAGAAACTATGTTCTTTATGCTGCTTCTGCATGTCTGTCTTGACATTTTCTTAATTCTTTTTTTCCTCTTCAAGGAAATGAAAAACATGATTTAAGGACTATTTATCACAATTATGCCATGATTATCCTCTAATCAAGATATACAGCTTCTAGCTGGGCATGGCCATATAAACCTGTAATCCCTATTATTTGAGAGCTAGAGATAGGGAGGATTACAGTTCTAGGTCAGTACGGGCAAAAAATATCAACAAGTTTCCATGTAAACCAATAACTGGGCATGGAGGCAATCCCAGACATATGGGAGGCTTAGGTAGGAAGCTCGAAGCCTGAATTTGGTCCTGAGGAAAAACACTAAACTCTATCTAAAAAACCCCAAATAATTGAAAGAACTCAGAGAGACGATACAACTTTGTCATTCAAGCTTTACCTTTAAGTAATTTTTTAAAGGTTATTTTTTTCATGGGGCTCCATTTCAACAGTTTTAGGGAAAGGGTTTGTAGGTTAGCTTTTGTCAAAAACAGTGGCTCTCAGACTTTGGGGAATATCAAAGTAGTCTTGAAGTATGTCCTTATCTCCAGATATTGTGCTGGTTCAGATATGGGATGGGAGGGGCTGGGAAGGTGGCTCAGTGGTAGAGCGCTTGCCTTGCATGCCTGAGGCCCTGGGTTCCATTCCTCAGCACCACATAAGCAAAAAAGAAAAAAGTCGGAAGTGGCGCTGTGGCTCAAGTGGTAGAGCGCTAGCCTTGAGCTGAAGAGCTGAGGGACAGCGCCCAGACCCACAGTTCAGGCCCCATGACCGGACCCACCCCCCCCGAAAAAAAAATCTCAGATATGGAATGGGGCTAAGAAACAGCATTTGAAATAAAGAATTCCCAAGTAATTCTCATGCTGCCAGTTCAATACCCTGAGATTCACTGTTCCACAATCAGTTGCCTTACTTTTATTAAAAGAGGACATCTTGCTTCTCAATATCTGTATGTGAAGAGAACATGATGAAAATACACTTTAAAATTAGAAAAATCCCTGAGAGAAAGAGAGCGAGAGACAGAGTGAGGGGGTGGGGGGAGAAAGCCTTTATCCTTAACTTTGAACCAGTCACTTTTTTAGCTTGTGGCTTGATGCTTGCCAGCTCATTCCTCCTCCTCTCAGAATATTCCATTTCTTTACTTATAAAATGATAACAACATCCACTTTTCAGAAACAAGAGAAGCTTTCTTTCTTTTTTTTTTTGACAATAATCTGTAGCAGAGCTGCCAGGAGATTTACCTGGCAAGCATAAAAGAACCCTCTGGAGGCCACTCACCCATGGGGGAAAATACATACATACCCTGTACAGATGAGGCTGCTCTAAGTCCCATGGAAGGCAGTGCTCATCGAACCCTGAGCTAAATTTCCAATCTCAGCCCCAGCAATCACTGCGGAAAGGACAGTATTGCATCCATGTGATTCTCATCCCAGCTCAGAGACAGAAACATCTGTGTAGCTTCGGGAAAGATGCTACGGCTTTGCATATCTCTAGGTGGGGCATGGGTATCTCCCAAGGAGTTTTACCCTGCTTGAGTGAACTCGGATGAGAATTTTCCTTCCACTCCCTGCAGCATCCCTGCCCTGGTGAGTGAAATGTGTGATGCCCTGACTTCTGGCACTTTCTGTATGCTGGAAAGCTTGATTACATTGGGGATATTAAATTCCCATGCAGTGAGTACTCGATCACAGGACAAATGAGAGTGTCAGGGCAGGCTTTTTAAGGCCCTGTGTTATTATGCTGAATGATAAACTGCTTGCAAGTGATTAAATTGTCTCTGCAGGCCTGGGCCCTCACTTCTTTTGCTTTTCAGATGATGCCATCTATCTTTGCATTATATCTGTTTTTTTTTTTTTTTTATTCCTCACAGAAGGAAAGGCCCACACATGGTAAAAGTGCTCCAAGGCCCTTCAGAACGAGATACTTCACACTTTCTTTCCCTAGTCATGCAGAACTAGATAAAAAATCTCATGGAAGGATGTGGTAAGCAATTGGGCAGCTATAAATAAGCTTGGTTTGAATATTTGATTTTGAGGTTTTATTTTATTTTCACTGCAAGGAAAAAGCAAGCAGAGGGAAGTGAAACAGTGCAGCAGGCTCAGTGTGAGAATCAAGGGTGTCATAGCCCCTACGGGCTTCTTTGGGAATTAGATTTGGCTCCAGTTTTGTTTGTTTGTTTACAGATGATAGGCTAAAGGATAAGGTTCTTTGATGAAAAAAAATTTGGTCAAACTTGTTCCCTGAGCTCTCTAGTGTTTGTATTTTTTGAGAAGCCATGATTATTATCATTCTTGACTTGCAAGTCATTTTGGTCTGAGCAATATTTGTCTCAGAACAAGTTCCATTTGGTTCACGTGTGAGCACGAAATGGCTTTCAATGGCTCCATGAAGAGGTGGTTAGAGAGTACAGATGTAGAGATGCTGGCAAAGTCAGTTCCACGGCTGAATCTGTATATCTTGGCACCAAGTCTGCTACTTTCTTTATGTGGACTGAGAAGGAAAGAAGTTAGTTTTGTAACAAGCTGTTATTTTCATAATTTTGACTATCTGGAGATGATATCCAATTTTCATCAGCTGCTGTGAGCACTATTGTCTGATGCTTCATTTTCCCAGAAACCTATTTTAGGTTTGTTTGTGTATGTGTATGTGTGTGTGTGTGGGGGGGGGGTGCACATCAGTACTGGGGCTTAAACTCAGGGTTTTGCACTTTTACTTGGCTTTTTCAATCAAGGTTGGTGCTCTACCATTGAGCCACAGCTCCACTTCCAGTTCTTTTGACGGTTAATTGGAGATAAGAGTCTCATGGACTCTCCTGCCTGGCTTTCTTAGAACCATGATCCTCAGATCTCAGCCTCCTGAGTAGCTAGGAGGTGCCTGGCTTTTTATTTATTTGTTTTATTATTTTAGAGAAAAGTATTTGGAGGTAGCAAACAAGGGTAAAGTTATATGTTACCCTTCAGGAACCAATTATAAAATATTTTCTTCTTTCAGAAGAGACTCTATACATTATCATCATATTCTGTAGTTGAAGCACACTTTTCAGAACTGGATTGTATACTGTAATTTTTCTGTCTTATTAGCTCAGGAACTACAAAGTAAACATGCATCCCTATTGACCCAGATTGTCAGCTGGAGTCTAAAGACTTAGGCCAAAGCATTTTTGCTGTGAATTTTTGCTTGTGGTTCAAAAAGAACTTCCATGTAAGGGAAATATAATATTAAAATCTCTGTTCTTTGGGATTCACACATATTCAAACTAAGTTAATGTCTCACGCTTCCCCAAAGGCACATCTTTAGAATTTATTTAGTTACCAAGAAAAGTAGGAATAAGAGAGTTTTTGGTTTGTTTGTTTCAAGTAGCTTTCTAGAGAGAAACAGTATAGCAACTAAATTTAAGCTGTGTTGATGTGGAATTTCAAGCTAATGAATGAACTGCTCTACACAACAACACTTCATGAAACTCCAGTTTTCTGACTGCTTGAACTTTCTGGCAGGATTATTATGATGCTGTGGTTCTACACTCCTTATGACTCAGATAAGAGTTATTATGAAGTTACTAAAAGCATTGTTTCCTACCCATGATGGCACCACCTGTACAACATCGCCCCCAAGTGGTAGTGCTGACCATGGCAGGGTCCATTTAATGAGAATGAAGAAAACAGAAACCCCAGCATCTACCAGACAGAAGAACTTGGAGCTAGCCATCAGAAAGGCTTATTTAAAAATCATAGAGAGCTTGAGCTTAGAAGATGACTAAATGTGTCCACAGACAAATTGATATAAAGTATTGTGAATACTTTAATGAAGGTACAAATAAGTTGCTGTGGGAAGATGCCCAAAGGAACATGTGAATTTGTCTTGAAGGATAAGTAGAATGGGTCTCTGTGTATAGATGGGAGTGTGGGAAAGAATGTTTCCACAGAAAGGATAGCAGTACCAAGCATGGAATGTAAAAGAGGCTAAGCTAAACAAGTGTTGGTGGCTCAAGCCTGTAAGCCTAGCTTCTTAGGAGGCTGATCTCTGAGGATCGTGGTTCAAAGCCAGCCCGGGCAGTAAAACTGGAGTTTCATGAAGTGTTGCTGTATAGAGCAGTTCATTCATTAGCTTGAAATTCCACATCAACACAGTACTCTTATCTCCAATTAACCACCAGAAAACCAGAAGTGGCGCTGTGGCTCAAGTGGTAGAGCATTAGCCTTGAGCTGAAGAGCTAAGGGACAGCTCCCAGGCCCAATGTTCAAGTCCCAGAATTGGCACTAAAAAACAAAATA
Organism: Dipodomys spectabilis; assembly: GCF_019054845.1. NCBI lineage: Eukaryota > Metazoa > Chordata > Mammalia > Rodentia > Heteromyidae > Dipodomys > Dipodomys spectabilis. The sequence goes on along the minus strand of NW_024870679.1, from coordinate 9,839,890 downwards.
GCTTAGGCTAGGGCATGATGAGATGTTCACAATATGTAGAAGAGCTTCTGAAGTGGATGGGTGAGAGTTGTGGCTTGGACCAGGCTGTTTGGAGTCTTACTTGATCACACAAAATTTTAGACTCTATCCTATAGGGAAAGAAGAGATATAATAAAGTTTGAAGCATTAGCTTTCAAACGGAGGAATATAACCTCTCTCTTTAGCTCCTTTTAAAAAAAATTTTCCTTTGGTAATACTTAAGATTGTACTGGGGATTGAACTCAGGAACTTTGTACTTGCTAGGAAGTTGCTCTACCACTTGAGCCATGACTTCTACCCCAATTTTTGCTTTGCTTATTTTCAAAGTTACTTTTGGTTACTTTCAGTTTGTTCCAAGTGGCTTTGGCTGAGATCCTCCTTCTTGTACTTCTTTTGTATCATTGTGGATGACAGGCATGTGCCATTGTGCCCAGCCACTGGTTGAGATTGAATCTCATAAACTCTTATTCCTGGCCTGGTCTTGAACTACAATGCCCTACTTTCTGCCTACCAAGAGGCTAGGATTATAGACTTTAACTACCATGCCTGGCCTCAGCAGAGGTTTTGAGGATTCATTTGATGGAGAAGAGACTGAATCAGGATGGTCTGATTCAGTTTTCCTTCCTGGAGTCTGCTAAGTCCTGTTTTTGGCTCAGGAAGTAAGGTCATTATATAGAAACAGCCATAGTGCTTGTGGTGGATTATTAAAAGAATGTTATACCTAATGTTGTGTGAGCATCTGCCAAGTAAAATGGAAAATTATAGTAATTACCTGGATTGTGCAGGAAAATAGAAATGGACTTGAAATACCAACATAAGGAATTTTAGAATGAGAAATACCTAGATCATTGCATATTCCCATTAACCCCTCCCCGGCCCCCCCATGAGATGTATAACTTTAATTTGGCTCAATTGGATCTTAGACACACTCTTTTATAATTTGATGATTTCAGCACTATGTTATTCTGTGACATCTTCAGGGATCAGAAAGTCATTACTGTATAGGAGAAAATGAAATGATATAAAAAGGAAAGACGAAATAAAATCAAGAGAGGCAATATTAGAAAATGTTAGGGATGGGGCTGGGAAGGTGGCTCAGTGGTAGAGCGCTTGCCCTGAATGCATGAGGCCCTGGGTTTGATTCCTCAGCACCAGATAAGCAAAAAGAAAAAAGCCCGAAGTGGCGCTGTGGCTCAAGTGGTAGAGCATTAGCCTTGAGCTGAAGAGCTGAGGGACAGCCCCCAGGCCCAGAGTTCAGGCCCCACGACCGGACCCCCCCCCCCAAAAATAAAAGAAAATGTTAGGGACTTAACAAACTTGTATTTCCTTTTCTGGTATGTGAGGATTGCTATGCTCATATTAGTATAGATGATTTGTTTTACATGTCTTTTGGAAAATGTGGTGGTCCTTGCAGAGAAGTTTGATTCCACTTGTTATCCCCTATTTTGCTTTGTATCAGTGGCTCTTTTGGTTTGCTGGCTTAGTAATTCTTATTTTTTGCATGCCATGGACAAATTCTCTTAGTTAGGGAACAGTCACAAATAGAACTACAGTCTGCTTTTTTCTTTTTTTAAAAAAAATGAATGCTATGCATCAGTGGTTAAGTCTATAATCTTAGCTACTCAGGAGGTTGAGATCTGAGGATCCTGGTTTAAAGCCAGCCCAGGCATGAAACTTTGTGAGACTCTTATCTCCATTAAACCACCAAAAAAATCAGAAGTGGAGCTGTGGCCCAAGTGATAGAACACTAGCCCTGAGTAAAAAAGTTCAGGGACAGTGCTCAGGCACTGAGTTCAAGCCCAAGGACTGGCACACACACACACACACACGGATTTATTCACAATGCATATTTATTTAGTTGTATCTAGTATTGATGACAGTAGACTCAGTACTCCACTACCACAAGAGTTTAGCCTAGACACAGATTGTCTCCCCTAGGGATGAACACCTCCAGTTATTTGTCATGTCCCTGAAGTCCTCCAGTGAGGAGAGGGGTGGGTCAGAACCAATCTCTGCCGTCATCATCACCATCAGTGGAAGCCATGATTTGGCCTTCACATTTCCACATTTTACTGTGCCCCCCCTCCCATAGCTACTGGTTGGTGGCTGCTTTCCATCATTTCCTATTTGCTGAATATTCCATCTAGCCAATAAAGCAGCTGTTTATTATGCATGACCTGCTCCACAGTGTGACAATAACCGTAGCATTTTACGTCTCGTGTGACATTCTCAACTTGCTGCCAGCCTCTCCTTCCTATGCCATAAAAACCTTCCTTGTTAGGTGCTATTGGAAATAAAGGCAAGTTGGCCTAAGGTCATAACCAACTTGAGCCCTATAAAATCATGCCAGATTAGGAGGCGGGGAAGGGCTGAGAATCTGTTTGTGAGAAGGTGCAAATAAGAATATGAGCCATATACACAAAGCACCCCTTCACAGCCCTGCATACATGGACACGGCAATGTCTCTGGAACATAGAAGGTACTATGAACTGGGATAGTGATTCCTATGAGTCAGTGAGACTGGTTAAAGAAAGTCGACGTTAGCCAGCTTGTATTTATTCATGATTTATTCTGTGTCCAGAACTCTGCGGATTCAGAAGAATCTCTTATGCTAGGTGCCAGTGGCTCTGCAATCCTAGCTATTCAGGAGACTGAGATCTGGTTTGAGGCCAGCCTGGGCAGGAAAGTCTGTGAGATGCTTGTCTCCAATTACCCATCCAAAAATACGGAAGCAGAGCTGTGGGTCAAGTTGTAGAGAACTAACCTTGAGCAATAAAAGCTCAGGGACGGTGCTCAAGCCCTGAGTTCAAGCCCCCAGAACTAGCACACACGCACACACACACACACACACACACACACCCCACACACACCTTGAGCTCAAGCCCCAGGACTGGTACATGCATGCACACACACACATACACAGACACACACTCACACACACACACACACACACACACACAACATTCACACAGAGTCTCTTGTGTCAAGCCCTAGCAAAGTGGAGCTAAGAAAGGCCAGGAATAAAGGGTCTTCATGCATGATTTGCCTGATAAGAGGGAATGTCACCAGACAGACTCCCAAACTATAGATAATACCATGAATCATACAAGTACGGCTAGCTGTGAAAAGGTCTTGAGGGGTTGATACAGCACACTTGACTGATATGCTATTTCCAAAGTTTTGCCCATCCAGCAAAACAATCTGCTATAACTTTAAGATCACGTTTTACCAACGTGTCACTCACGTGTCACTCTAGGCTGTCACTCACTAATCAGAGCTGGTCCCATTTCCTAGAGGCCACCAGCAGCAGTGAACTGTCTTGCAAAACACTGCATAGTTTTTCTTTATTCCCCAGTAAAAGTACCAACATGTTCTTTTGTTCTTTAGACATCTTCTTGAAGGCCATTCTAAATGGCAACTCCAGTCGTGCTCCTACTCTCAAATAAAACCTTTATGCTTGGAGATTTGTCTCTGTATATTTAATATGGACACTGTGTTCTACTGCACATAATGCCATTGATTTCCTAATGATCCTCAGAAGCAGGGATTTGATCCCGATTTTATCAGTAACACCTAAGAAGATTGGCTCCAAGAAACTGTGTATTTTTCTTGTTTGTTTGTTTTTTTTTCACCAGTAACATTATCATAGTGTGCTGGGATGGAAACCCAGGCTAGTTTGTTGGCAATGAAAAAATGGTTTCTATGGAGTGACTCCTCATAAGACATGCTTTCTTTACTGCTGGTTTTGATATACCTCCCAGGTTGGCCTCAAACTTGTGGAGTTCTGCCTCTCTCAGCTTCCTGACAGGTGGGATTACAGGTGTGTACTACTATGATTAATCAAAGCTTTTCCTTAAGCCAATTACAGAGACGATGAAGTTCCAGATACTTGTACATTCAGGTTATGGATTATAGATTTTCACCTTAGATGTAATTTTTCCCAGCTGGATGTATGATTTCACTCACTATCATTTATATATTTAAATGAGTCTATGCCGTTTCAGGATGTATATTCTTACTCAGAGAGGGAGTTAGAGAAAAATAAAGAATTTTAACCCTCTTTTAGATAAGCAGCAGCAGAGAAAAGAAGCAGTAGAGGGAAAAAGCAGTAGAGAAAAATAAGACTTTTTATTATAATATTTCTCTTGTTCCTCGCAAAAATAACTCCCCAAAGGAGAAACTATTGGTAGTAGCCAATCTCCAGTACCAAGCTCCACATCTTTAGTGGTTGTTGATTCTTTAACTTTTTGTTCTTGCTTTTTAGAGAGAGAGAGAGAGAGAGAGAGAGAGAGAGAGTGTGTGTGTGTGTGTGTGTGTGTGTGTGTGTGTTCTAGTACTGCCGTTTGAATTCTAGGCCTCATGCTCTCCCTTAGCTTTTTCACTCACAGTACTTTACCACTTGAGCCACATCTCTACTTCAGGCTTTTTGCTGGTTAATTGGAGATAAGAGTTTCATAGACTTTTGTGCCCTGATTGGCATCAAACATCAATCTTCAGATCTCAGGCCTTCTGAATAGCTAGGATTATAGGCGTGAGCCATTGGCACCTGTCATGTTAACCTTTTAATATCTTCTGGAGGTTCTGATGTTTAAATAGCTCTGGGCTCCCAGCTACACATCTGGAAGAGAACCAAAGCAGGTATCTAGCTGAACTTCTTAGCTTCTCCCATTGTCAAAGACCTTAGAGTTAGACTTCAGTAAGCTAGAATGTTGTAGCAGAGCACATATAAACTCATTCAATTGCCTTTTCGATTTCCAGTTGGCCTCTAGGAGGCATGCTCTGGGGGACTTAACCAATGCACAATTTGTTGCTATATGCCAGCTTTCAGGTAACAACAGGCATCTCTGAGATGAGGTGCCAGCCCATATGACATTGATCTATAGGGAGATATGATTACATAAAATGTGAAGTAAGAGATGCTATGACAAAGGTAATTATAAGGCAATAGTGATAGTGGAAGAAATGACAACAAACTCTCGTTAGGCTCTTGCTTTCATGTCCCACTGAAAACAGCATAATAAGCATCACCAAAGGCCTGCTTGTCTCCACTTACAAGGCTGCCTTTATGCCCTTAATTTGCCTGACCACTAGGATCATCACACAGAGTGGAATTGCTCTCTCTGCGAAAAACCTCGTACTTTGGCCAAAACATCACAAACCAGAGCCTTGCCTCTCACCTCTGTCTTTCACTTTTCACCTTGGAATTTTCCTGAGAACTCCTTTTGTTCTCTAGGCAAATCATCTTCCACATCCATGACTCTGAAGTCGATGTTTACATTGCTGATAGCTAAGTTTCTATTTCGAAGCTAGCTTATTCTTTGGATTTCAGGCTCATGCATAGTTGAGATCAAGTTGGTGTCTCACTTGATCATGTCACAGTTTCTATAAAATAGAGCGTCAAAATTTGAGTTGCTTATTTTCTGTATTCTATTTCTTGTCTTGCCCAATTTTCAAGTTAACCATCTTCCAAGGAACTACCTGAGACTTCACCTCTACTTTTATTGGTAAATGATGAGAAAGTCTTATTTCTTTCATTTTCTTAATATGCTGTCATTTATTGCAAGTGTTTAAGTCAGCACAGATTTTATGGTCACAATCCTGTAAGAATTAGCATGAAATTCAGAAGCCAAACAAGAATAAACCACTGCTATTGCTTAACATTATTCTGGATATTCCAACACAAGAGGAAAAACAGAAGTATCATTGCAATTATTGCCATGCTTTTCTGAAAACATTTTTGTTCCAGGAAGAGGTGTATAAATAGTATTTCACTATAATATTTAGAACATACCCACTTAAAACAATGTCTTTATGTTAAAAAGATATAAGTACTTCTGTGATGCTAACATTCGTGAAATAAAGATGAAAATAGCCAAGAATACCTTGGGGGGAAAACTGGAATAAAATTATAATTCAGTGGAAAAAAATAATAAAAATCAAAACATAGAATTTAAATTAAAATATTCAGGACAACATTATGATTCACTTTGATTAGAATTATTGTTATAACCATTATGAATTAAATTAGAATTATAGTTCACTCTAAAATAGACTTTAAAAAATATTAGTAAGCCCAAATGACTAAAGACTTGTGATACTAGTACATGAATGTAAGACAAACCACAGAGTGTAACAAGGTATCTTTACCTGTGTCTAAGTCTGTTTTCTGATAGGTCCTCTCTTGGACTAGCCTCACTAGCAATCATCCTGACTGAGTCTCTTGAATTCTGGGATTGGAGGTATGTGTCACCATGCTGGACAAGTGTGTGTCTTTTTGTCTACCTACCTACCTACCTACTCACCCTGATTTCTAAAGGTGAGACTGAGTCTCCTAGAACAGGAAGGGTTTGCAGCATCTGCTAAGAATAAATTCTGACAGCATTTGGAGAAGCAGGGCTGAAAGTCATGTCATGGATTTTATGGAGAAGCTCACTTGAATAAGTTTCAAAAATACTTTCTTTTATTCATCGAGAGCTAACATACACATGGAAATATTGCTATCTATATTACTGTACCATTCCCAGGTATTAGTAGAAAGATAATGCAGGTCTAAACTTTTTATAAGGTGCCTGTCCTATCTCCTGTCAAAAGCTCCTTGTCTTTGATTTGGTGCAAGAGAGCAATACTTTTTCTCCTCTCTCCCTCCCTCCCTCCCTCCCTCCCTCCCTCCCTCTCTCTCTCTCTCTCTCTCTCTCTCTCCCCCTCTCTCTCTCTCTCTCTCTCTCTCTCTCTCTCTCTCTCTCTCTCTCTCTCTTTCTCATCCTTGAGTAGGTACAGGAACTTAAATCAGGACCTTGTGCTTAACTTGAACTAAGAGCCTTGCATTAAACTCTCCTCTCTCTCTCTTTTCTTTTTTTAGCGTATATTTTTATTTAAAAGATACTGTACTGAGGGGTTACAGTTACATGAGTAAGGTAATAAGAACATTTCCTATTGAGCATTGTTATCCCCTCCTTGTTTTTCCCCTACATCTCTCTCTCTCTCTCTTTCTCTCTCTCATCCTTGAAGGTGCAGGAACTTGAACTCAGGGCCTTGTGCTGAACTTGAACTAAGGGCCTTGCATTAAATTTTTTTTTATTTTGAAGTAATAGCTGCCTACAGGGATTTTGTACATTGAAATGATGGCAAATAACTGTCCAATATTACTTTGCAATCATGAAGCCATTGCAGCAAGTGTGCTACTCATTCTGTTCTTTACATGTTATGTAGAATAATAATTTCTCAGGTATTCATAGACTCTGCTGATTGGCTGCCTGTGGCTTTGTGTTTATCAGAACTGGACAACATGGGCCAGTTAGCTGTTACTGTTCAAGGTCAGGAGCTTTCTTAGTCAAGTGCAGTAGTGTTGTCAACTCTCCTAGAAAGGAGAATATTAGCTCTGTTGTTTATGTAAGAAAGAAAAACAGAGAATAGGAAAAGAAATTACTACTAGCTGTCTCTCAGCTTTAATCATGTGCTAAAGCTTATAGCAATTATGTCTCACACACAGAGAACAGACCATAGAACTTGGAAGAACACAATGGAAGTCTACAAAACCCTTTAAGCAAAATGTGCTGTAGGTGTTTATTAGCTAATGAAAAAAAGTCAAATTAAGGAAGTTCTATTTCATTTTTTTTGTCCAGCTCCTTCCTATACCCTTCTTCCCTGCAAGACTGAACAAAGAAAACAGAGGAAGTGTGAATGATAATGTTTGGGTATGTAATGCAGAACATTACTACATATCTTGAGGTATCAAAAAAGATGATAATAGGATATTATGAATAACGTTGTGACAAAAATCTAAAATGTAAATGAAATGTCTATATTTCTAGAAAATTACCATGTACTAAAATGAGCATACAAAATAGAAAATATGAGTGGTTATATAAAAATGAGCAAACCTGAAAAGGTAGTTTAACAACTTTTTATAGAGGAAATGCGCCATCATGGGTTAATTATTGAGTTCTGTCAAACTTCTGAGATCCAAAAAACTCCAATTTTGCACTAAAGAATTGAAAGTCTATGGTCTTCAATTCATTTTTTGAGGTTATCTTGACCTTTAAAACAGATCTCAAGAAGGATATGACAAGGAAATGAAAGTATAGGTAAATATCACCTATAAATGTAGATGAAAATATCCTAAACAAAATATTAGTAAATCTAATTATAGTGGTAAATTAAAACCGTAGTGTATTATGACCAAGTTAAGTTTATTGTAGGAGTATGATTTTGATAGTTAAAGTGAATAAAATTTATTAGCTTTATGGAGCAAAATAGAGAAAAATCATATTTTAATTTTAATAGGAAAATTATTTGTCATAATTCAGTATTTCTTTTTTGTCATTAATTGGGATTTGACCTTGGTACCTAATACTTTCACTCACTGGCTGGTCCTCTATCAAGTAAATCATGGCTCTAACTCCTCAATATCTTAAAAATATTTTCTGTGCTACTGGTGATGGAACTCAGGGCCTTGTGCTTGCAATATAGATACACTATCATGTGAGCCACATTTTCAGCCCATTTTGCATTTTATTTTATTTTTTATCTTTTGTCAAGCATGGGGCTTGAACTTAGGGCCTGAGCACTGTCATTGAGCTTTTCTTCTCAAGGCTAGTGCTCTACCACTTTGAGTACATGGTTAATTAGAGATGAGTCACACAAATTTTTCTGACTGGGCTGGCTTTAAACTGAAATCCTCAGATCTCAGCCTTCTGAGTAGCTAGGATTACAGGTGTCAGCCACCAGTGCCCAGCTGCACTGGTTATTTTTGAGGTAGGGTCTCACTTTATACCTGAGCCAGCCTGGGTGGTGATTCTCCTACTTGTGTTTCCTTTTGATGTTGAAGATGATCGGCCAGCTCACTGTGCCCAGCCTTGATGCTTCTCCTGTAGCTGGAGTGACAGGCTTGAGCCCTGGCTGAAATTCAATTTTGTCATTAAGTTAAGGAACACCCTGATAAGTAGAAGTAGAATGGAACTCCCATTATTTGATAAATGGTCCTCAATAAACATCCACAGCACATCCCACTTAGCATGTATTTGTGTCTAAAATGGAGACTTTACAACACTAACAAGATAATGCTGCTCACTGCCACTACATGTATGCAACTTATTTTTCCAGCAGTCTTCTTTAATATAATAAAGAAACATACAAACAAATGAATACAAAACAGTAACAAAACCAAATAAAGCTTGTATAAATGTGAAAGAAAAAAAATTCATAATATTTTTATTATTGGATGATATGATAGTATAGTGTAGGAAAGACAATCTACAGAAAAACAACAAGAATTTATAACATAGGCTAGCAAGATAACCTTAAAAAGTATGCAAAAATAAGTGTGTTTTGTATTGTAGCAACACACAGAAATTTAAGCTTATATAAGGTATAATTTACAATAAGATTAAAGGTTTACAAACTTAGAAGTAAAATTATAGAAAAAGCTACAGTTTATTTTTTACATGTGGCACAAAAGCAATAACCAGAAGAAAAATATTGATAAGGTTGGTTTCTCTCCCTCTTTGCAGATGACATGATCTTATATTTAAAGAATCCCATAGACTCCACTCCCAAATTACTCAAGCTGATCCAAAACTTTGGCAAAGTAGCAGGTTATAAAATTAACCCCCCAAAAATCAATGGCTTTTCTGTATGCCAACAATGAGAAAAGTGTGGCTGAAATTAGGAAAGCAACTCCATTTGTAATAGCCCCACAAAAAATAAAATACCTAGGAATTAACTTAACCAAAGAAGTGAAGGACCTCTATGATGAAAACTTTAAAATCTTGAAAAAGGAAATCAACACAGAACCTAGAAAATGGCAAAACCTCCCATGCTCCTGGATTGGAAAGATTAACATCGTGAAAATGGCAATACTTCCCAAGGCTATCTACAAATTCCACACGATACCTATCAAAATTCCAACCTCATTCTTCAAGGAAATAGAAGAGGCAATCCAAAAATTCATATGGAACAATAAAAGACCCCGAATAGCAAAAACACTCCTCAACGGAAAGAACACTGCTGGAGGAATATCAATACCAAATTTCAAACTCTACTATAAAGCCATAGTAATCAAAACAGCTTGGTATTGGCATAAGAACAGACCTCAGGACCAATGGAATAGAATTGAAAATCCAGAAATGAACCCACAGACCTATAGCCATCTAATCTTCGATAAGGGAGCTAAAACAATAGAATGGAACAAAGACAGCCTCTTCAGTAAATAGTGCTGGCAAAATTGGTTAACTACTTGCAGAAAACTAAAGCTAGATCCTTATATAACACCCTGCACCAGAATCAACTCCAAATAGATCAAAGACCTCGAAGTCAAAGCAGACACTCTGAAAACATTACAGGATGGAATAGGAGAAACCCTAGGTCTCCTTGGCTCAGGCCGAAATTTTCTTAATAGAGACGCGGAAACACAACAAATCAAAGAAAGGTTGGACAAATGGGATTGCATGAAGTTGCAGAGCTTCTGCATGGCAAAGGACATAGCTAACAAGATCAATAGAAAACCCACAGATTGGGAGAAGATCTTCACTAGCCATACAACAGACAAGGGTCTCATATCTAAAATATACTTGGAACTCAAAAAATTAAATCCCCCAACAACAAATCCTCAAAGAAACAACTGCCCAATAAGTAAGTGGGCGAAAGACTTAAAGAGAAGTTTCTCTGAAGAAGAAAGAAGGATGGCCAATAGACACATGAAGAAATGTTCAACATCCCTAGCCATAAAAGAAATGCAAATCAAAACAACATTGAGATACCACCTCACCCCAGTTAGAATGGCAAAAATCAAGAACTCTAACAACAACAGATGCTGGAGGGGATGTGGACAGAAGGGAACCTTACTTCATTGTTGGTGGGAGTGTAAACTTGTTCAACTACTTTGGAAAGCAGTATGGAGGTTCCTGAAAAGACTTCACATAGAGCTCCCCTATGACCCAGCAATCCCACTTTTGGGCATTTACCCAAATGTTTACAAACAAGACCACACTAAAGCTACCAGCACAACTATGTTTATTGCAGCATTATTTACCATAGCTAAGATATGGAACCAACCCAGATGCCCCTCAGTAGATGAATGGATCAAGAAAATGTGGTATATATACACAATGGAATTCTATGCCTCCATCAGAAAGAATGACATTGCTCCATTTGTTAGGAAATGGAAAAACTTGGAAAAAATTATATTAAGTGAAGTAAGCCAGGCCCAAAGAAACATGGGTCCCATGGTTTCCCTTATTTGCAATATCTAGTATATGTATGAGTCAAGCGGAAAAGGTCAGATAATGTGATGTTAGGAAAATGAACCCTTAGATATGTATTTTAATGCTTTTTTATTTCATGCATTTGTTTCTAACGCATTTATAAGATTATCTCTTTGTTGCTTTTTATGTCCCTCCCCCACAGTATAACCCCTGCTTTCACTATATTTGATGTCAGTATAACTTGTGGAGGAGATGGGGAAAAACAAGTCGTTTAAGGATACAGGTGGACCTATTGCAACAATGAGAAGTACAAGTTGTCATGTAGAAAACGAGCTTTACAACGTTGGTGTGGGGGGGGGCGGCAGGGGGGTGATTGGGTGGGGGGATAGGGGGGAGGCTGGGAAGGGATGTGAAGGGTAAACAAAGGAGGAGGCTGCAATGCTTGGTAAGAAATGTACGCATTATCCTGCCCATGTAATTGTAACCCCTCTGTACAGTATGTTCACAAAAAAAAATTAAATTAAATTAAAAAAAAAGGTTGGTGTCACCAAAAATAAGAAATTCTAATTATTGATGCACATCATTACAACTAAAAAGGCAACCACAAGGAGGAAGAAGATATTTGCCACAAATTTGACTAGTTGAGTATGTAACAGTTCTTACAGATCAATCAATTAATCAATCAATCAAGTCCTAGAAAAATAGGCAAAGGATTGATTTCACAACTGAGGGTATCCCAATGACAACTGTATAAATAGACACATGAAGAAATGCCCAATATCTCTAATTATTAAGGAACAGTAAATCAAAACTACATTGAGATTCCACTTCACCCACTATCAAGAAAACAAATAATAGCAGATGCTGGTGAAGGTACAGCCACAATTAAGAAGAATGAAGGAAGGAGTGCTTAGGGAAAGGATAAGTGAGAATGTAATACACTGTTGGTGGGAAATTAAACTAGTTCAAACACTCTGGAAAGTAGTATGAAGGTTCTTCATAAATAAACATAGAACTACCAGCAACTCCACTCCTGAGATATACCCAAAGGATTACAAACCAGGATACATTAAAGCTACCAGCACACCCATGGTTACTGCAGCACTGTTTATCATAGTCAATGTATGGAATCTGCCCAGATGCCTTTTAATGGAGGATCAAGAAAATGTGCTATATATACATAATTGAATTTTATTCATCCATGAGAAAGAATGCTATTTAACCAATTGTAAAGAAATGGCTGGAAAAATTATGTTAAATGAAGTAACTCAGGGCTAGAGAGATAAAGGATGTGTGTTTTCCCGTATATGTGGAAGATAGATTTAGCTTACAAACTCATAAGTAAATGCATTGGGTGGTATGCAAGTGTTTATGAATGTACTAGCTTCTTCAGAAAGGCAAAATTAAAGTTCAGCAAAATAAAACACCAGCAAGTCAGTACTCAAAAGGTGTGGAGTGGGATCAAGGGGGAAGAGGTAAACAAATTAAGAGAAAGTGAGTGTGTGTGTGTGTGTGGGGGGGGGGGGAATTCAGTCAAGAATCCAATGTATTAATCCAATGTATCATTAAGAAGAATGAAGGAAGGCGTGAGTAAGGGAAGGATGAGTGAGAACGTTGCAAGGGGATCAAGATATATTGGTTTCAAAAACTGTTAAATGACAACTTAAAGATAATAAATAAACAAATAAAAGAAAAAAGAAAATGGACTTCAAGCTCATTGTGAAGCTAGAGTATGTCATATCTTCCGCGAGGAGTCCTTGGCTGTCCCCAAGATGAGAGAATATTTAAAAGCTTCACTATACAAAGGGAAGAAAGTGGAGCAATGGAAGCCTTCACACTAGTTACAAGCAGGCTTGGACAGACACATGTTAGAAAATGCTTTGTTTTTATTTTAAATGCATATTTAAAAGTTCTTCTCCCCATGATGTGGTTTCTTACTGGAGAGCATAGTGGAAAAGTAGCCAAGGATATTCGGTGATGGACAAAATCATTCCACATGAGATTCTGTCTAAATACCCATTCATAATAAGATAAACAGACAAAAGTGCTTATTCATGTAAATGCAATAGAACAACTTTCAGTAGAGAAATAAACAAACCACAGCTCTATATGCAGAATCAATGAATTCTAAAACTAAAAGTTTCCACGAAAGAAACAATAGAAAAACAGACAAAACGAGAGCATATGGATTAGGGATTTCTAGGAACACAATCAAACCTCGTAAGGAGAATTATAACAGGATAAGAATGACCAGTAGGGATAGAGGAGCTTGAGATCAGAAAGGGATATAGAGGGCCATTGTCTGGTGCTACAAAACTTCAGTATCTATCTATATCTATATCTATATCTATCTATCTATCTATCTATCTATCTATCTATCTATCTATCTATCTATCTATCTATCTATCTATCTATCTATCTGTCGGTCTGTCTGTCTGTCTATCTATCTATTGCTAGGCAGACACTTTTCTTCTTCAGCTATAGTCTCAGCCCTTTTTGCTTTTTATATAGTTTTTTTTAACAGGATCTCACTTTTTGCCAGGGTTGACCTTGACCTTTATTTTCCTATTTATATTCCCTGTGTAGCTGGGATGACAGGTGTGAACTACAGAATGCAGCTTTTTATTAGTTCAAACTTTTAGCCCAGGCTGGCCTCAAACTATAACCCTTTTGATTTCTATCTTCTTAATACCTAGGGTTACTCTGCCTGGTAATTGTTAGTATTTTAACCTTGGTGGGATTGATCAGAGATCCACTGTACTAAAATTATTTAAACTGTGCAACTTATGATTTTTAAATGATGCCATCATATTTTATATACTTTTCTGCATTTGTATCTTACAATTAAAACATATTTCAATATGTGCTAGATATAGAGGAAATCCTAAGGTGTGAGAAGTCTGTTCTGTGGGCTGCTTAGAGATTTCCCTGGAGCTGAGATTTTGACAAGGTTCAAGGAACAAGAGAGTTACCTCAGTGTTTAATCACAGTCACAAACACTTTCTCATTTATTCAGAATATACAGCCTAGGGCTGACATGGTATGCATGTGTATAATACTAGCTATCTAGGAGACACAAATAAGAGTTTCACAGTCTGGAGACAGACCTCAGACAAATAGCTCAAGACCATTTTTCTGAAAAAACTAAAGCAGAGCAGGGTGTGGAGTGTGGCTTAAGTGGTAGAGTGCTTGCCAAGAGAGTGCAAGGCTCTGAGTTCAGTATCCAGCCTGGGGATGTTAGCTCCACTTGGTTTTACACAGAAGTGCTGATGGGGTGGAAAGATTCTAGTAAAAACAATGGATAGACAAAACAAAGTAACAACCAACCAACCAATGTGCGATAGGCAACAGATAATGTAGTTAAGTATGGACTCTGAGTCTAACAGGCCTGGTTTATTTAATTAATTCATTCAGCCAACAAATAATTTCTGAGCATCTACACGTAGACTCTTCTTAAGTCACTGAAGACACGAGGTACACAAGGCAAGAGTGGCTTCTTAAACCGATTCATATAGATCTATTTTAGGTGTCTACTTACTTATTTGGGTGTGCTGCAACACTACAGATATTTGATTCCTGACTTTTTCCCCTACAGTAGGCTAAACCATTTGTGGTCTCCAATATTAAGGCCTGTATAGGTCTCTCTAATCCAAGAACATTCTATCTGGGGCTTTATATCTTGTTCCAAATTCATACCTCTAAGGCTCAGTTGAGCTTTGCCAATTCTGTTAGTTTTAGGGTGTAAGACAGTAAAACACTTCCTTACATAAGCACTTAGGCCTCTGTACTTCAGAGTCCTTCAGACTTGAACTATAGCTTCAGCAGAGCAGTGGAAAAAAGGAATACAGTTGTAATGGCTTTCTTCACAATTTCCAAAAGTAGTGGAAAGTAAAATAAATATAAACTTCAAGGATCTCTCGTAGATAACTGCCATTTCAAACTGAGATGTGTTCCTTTGTATTTGCAAAAGCTGGAAAATATTTGAATTTTGTGTATCCCTTGGAAACTTTACCCCCAAATGATCTAACCAATGTTGCATGGGGCCATTTCACTAGATTGGCCTGAATAAGACCATAGGAGGGAATTCCTGAGTAGAAACTGTTTTTGATTTATTGTATATACACAGAGTCACTCACCACAGACATTTTGGCAACTGACAGACCACCTGAATAGTGTCTTTCATCTCATACACAGATTTTTTTATGGAACTGAAAAATTCCTACCTTCTAGTGACACAGTAGCCATAGTGATGTCATAGGGCAGTGCCTTGCTAGGATATTTATGGGGAGGCTGGTGTTTTGTACAACAACATTAGGTTCTGATGTCACAGATGTGTGATCTCATACACCTCAGGTTGACAGATTGTGTCAAGAGTGACATATAGGATCCAGGTTCATGTATGTGCTTCATGTAATGTTTACATAAGGACTTGCTTGGTAATGCTTTTCCAATAGGATATCCCAGTTCCCAGTTCTTAGGTGGTGAATTTCTGTTCATACTCTGTCTGTCTGTCTGTCTGTCTCTGTCTCTCTCTGATCTCTCTCTGTGCTCTCCTTCTCTTGCTATGTATTGTGATGTTTCTTTATTTCATATTTCAAAGATGTATACTCTTTGTTTCTTGTTTCAGTAACTATTTTTTCTTAACAAAAAAGAGGCATGACTTATCTTAGCCCACTGAATTTTCCACTATTTGATTGACAAGGCAACTGATTTCCTCAGGTTTCATAGACTGTTTCCTAAAGTTTATGTATAGTCATATAAAACAAGACGAATGGATTATAAATAGTTATTTCTGAAGAATCTGTCTTTCTAATATCTGTGGTCTTTTAGTCTTCTCTTAAGAGAAAGCTATAACCCCACCTCAAAAAAAATACCTTAATTTTAAGAGGTTATAAACATGCTAGGTAATCCAGGAAGTACTTACTGAATAACCATATCCCAGATACTTCAGGTCTCATGAGGATAAACAGCACAGAAAGGTGTGGTCCCTGTCCCCAGGTACCCAGGACTAGCTGAGGATTCAGAGACATAATCTGTTAAGGACAATATAGTGATAAATGTTATAAGATATGGCAGAGTAGAATTCTAAGTAAGAAAGCTGACCTAGGAAACGAACTGAAAAGGCTCCTGGGAGGAAGTGACCTGAAATAAGTTGAAAAGGGTGTAAAGTTGGATGGGTGATGGCCCAGCTAGGAAGGACGGCAGTAGGCACAGAGTACAAGAAAGGGTTGGTTGGTAAGTCAGGATGAACAATAGGCTGTGAGTAAAAATAGCACACAGAAAATATGACTGAGAAGGCGCATAGAATCTTGGAAGAAAAGGCCTTAAATATTATTTTAAGAAAAAATATTGTGGTGCTGGGGATTCAACATGGGGCCAAGTACATGCTAGAGTGGCTCTGAGCTACCACTGAGCTACATCCCCACATCTATTTTAAGCAAACTAAGCTTATCTTGAAGGGAATGAGCTAGTGATCATTTTGATTATTATAGTCTTCTTCCATGGTAATTTGGAGATCACTCACAAAGTAAAGTTTGGTGTTTGGGGGAAGAGATAATCCAGAAGCAAAATTAAAGCACCAAATTAAAGAAAATAACGGAACTAAATAATTGATTTTTTCCTAAATATCTACATGATGCAGATTTCCCTTTGAAAATTTTCCATATTATTGTCAATTTACCTGGCATGTCATAGATTTTAAAATGTAGTAGACAACTTAATATTTATTTATTTACTTACTTTACTTGTTTACTGTATGTGCAAGTACTGGGATTTGTGTTCAGGACTTTGAGCTCTCAATTGGCATTTTCACTCAAGGTTGAAGCTCTGCTACTTGAGCTACACCTCCATTTTTGGCTTTTTGCTGATTATTAGAGAAAAATGACTCGTGGACTTTTATACCCAGGCTGACTTCGAACCGTGATCTTTAGACTTCAGCTTTCTGAGTAGCTAGGATTATAAGCATGAGATACCAGCATCCAACCAAATATTAATATGAATATAAGGCAATATTTGGTCCTTCAAATATGGCATGAGATATCAAGAAGAAACATATTGGCCATCCTTCTTTCCTCTTCAGAGAAGTTTCTCTTTAAGTCTTTAGCCCACTTATTTATTAAGCTGTTGTTTCTTTGAGGATTTGTTGTTGGGGGATTTAATTTTTTGAGTTTCAGGTATATTTTAGATATGAGACCCTTGTCCGTTGTATGGCTAGTGAAGATCTTCTCCCAATCCGTGGGCTTTCTATTGATCTTGCTAGCTATGGCTTTTGCCATGCAGAAGCTCTGTAATTTCATGCAATCTCATTTGTCCAATCTTTCTTTGATTTGTTTTATTTCTGGGTCTCTATTAAGAAAACTTGGGCCTGTGCCAAGGAGACCTAGGGTTTTTCCTATTCCATCCTGTAATGTTTTCATGCAATTGTTTCTAACATATTTATAAGATTATTTCTTTCTTGCTTTATGTGTCCCTCCCCCACAGTATAACCCCTTCTTTCACTGTATTTGATGTTGGTATAATTTATGGAGGGGAAGGGAAAAAACAAATTGTTTAAATAGGGATACAGGTAGACCCATTGCAGCAATGAGACGTACAAGTCGTTATGTCAAAAAACAAACTTTACAACTTTGGTGAGGGGGGATGTTGGGGAGCGGGGGGTGGGGGATGGGAAGGGATGGGAAGGGGAAACAAGCAACAATGCTTGATAAGAAATGTACTCATTATCTTGCCCATGTAATTGTAACCCCTCTGTACAATATTTTCACAATAAAAAAATAAAAAATAAAAAAAGAAGAAACATATGCAGTTTTTTTTTTTTTGCCAATGATGTGAGATATAATAAAAAGTGTGGTATCAATAGACACCAGATAAATTATTATCAAAGTTTGGGTTTATTTCAACAGCCAATAATAGTTGGTGACTAATAATTTATTCAGTTTTTCTCCAAGAGACAGATGAATGACACTTTTATAGTTTATGGCAAGCAACTAATCAGCCTTGCAATAGAAAGACTATCTGATAATCATTTGATAATGTCACTGGGTTAGTTGAGATTGATGTAGAGAAAGTGAAAAGTTAGGTGTGCCTTGAGAATATCCTACACATTAACAAACCTAAAAAGATTTTAAAATTTAAAAAAGTTCATGTACTTCTTGACGTTAGATATTGATGTATGAAAGAGGAAAAATAGAAGAATCTGGGAGAGACTTTAAATGACCAGTTCTGAACTTTTGCCTACTTGAGAACCATCTACAAAATAATTTAGTATAGTACATTGTGTTAAAAAATCTGAAATAATGTTTTGTATTTTTTCATTTGAATTCAAGTCCTGGGCTTTACTTGCCTCGTACTTTATCACTTCAGCCACACTTCCAGGCTTGCTGTTTGCTGATTGTTTTGGAGATGGAGTCTTGAGGAATTTTCTACCCCCACTGTCTTCAAGTCATGATCCTTTAGATCTCAACATACTGAGTAGTTAGATTTGCAGGAGTGAGTTAGATTTTCTTTCTTTCTTTCTTTTTTTTAAATTTTATTTTATTTTATTTGAGAACATACTGTACAGAGGGGTTACAATTACATGGGCAGGATAATGCATACATTTCTTACCAAGCATTGCAGCCTTCTCCTTTGTTTGCCCTTCACCTTCCTTCCCAGCCTTCCCCCCTCCCCCTCACCCAATCATACCCCCCCCTTTCCTCCCCCCCCCACACTGACATTATAAAGCTGGATTTGACATGACATTTTGTACTTCTCATTGTTGCAACAGGTCCACCTGAATCCTTAAATGACTTGTTTGTCCCCATCTCTTCCACATGTTATACTGACATCAAATATAGTGAAAGTGGGGGTTACACTGTGGGGGAAGGACATACAAAGCAACAAAGAAATAATCTTATAAATGCATTAGAAACACATGCATGAAAGAAACAAAAACATTAAAATACATATTTAAGGGTTCGTTTTCCTAACATCACATTATCTGACCTTTTCCGCTTGACTCATACCTATACTAGATATTGCAAATAAGGGAAAGCATGGGACCTATGTTTCTTTGGGCCTGGCTTACTTCACTTAATATAATTTTTTCCAAGTTTTTCCATTTCCTAACAAATGGGGAAATGTCATTCTTTCTGATGGAGGCATAGAATTCCATTGTGTATCTATACCACATTTTCTTGATCCATTCATCTACTGAGGGGCATCTGGGTTGGTTCCATATCTTAGCTATGGTAAATAATGCTGCAATAAACATAGTTGTGCTGGTAGCTTTAGTGTGGTCTTGTTTGTAAACATTTGGGTAAATGCCCAAAAGTGGGATTGCTGGGTCATAGGGGAGTTCTATGTGAAGTCTTTTGAGGAACCTCCATACTGCTTTCCAAAGTGGTTGAACAAGTTTACATTCCCACCAACAATGAAGTAAGGTTCCTTTTTGTCCACATCCCCTCCAGCATCAGTTGTTGTTAGAGTTCTTGATTTTTGCTGTTCTAACTGGAGTGAGGTGACATCTCAATGTTGTTTTGATTTGCATTTCTTTTTTTTTTTTTAATTTTATTTTATTTTATTTGAGAACATACTGTACAGAGGGGTTACAATTACATGGGCAGGATAATGCATACCCTTCACCTCCCTTCCCAGCCTCCCCTCTCCCCCCCACCCAAACATAACCCCCCCCACCGACATTGTAAAGCTGGTTTTGACATGACATTTTGTACTTCTCATTGTTGCAACAGGTCCTCCTGAATCCTTAAACGACTTGTTTGTCCCTGTCTCCTCCACATGTTATACTGACATCAAATATAGTGAAAGCGGGGGTTACACTGTGGGGGAAGGACATACAAAGCAACAAAGAAATAATCTTATAAATGCGTTAGAAACACATGCATGAAAGAAACAAAAACATTAAAATACATATTTGAGGGTTCGTTTTCCTAACATCACATTCTCTGACTTTTTCCGCTTGACTCATACCTATACTAGATATTGCAAATAAGGGAAAGCATGGGACCTATGTTTCTTTGGGCCTGGCTTACTTCACTTAATATAATTTTTTCCAAGCCTTTCCATTTCCTAACAAATGGGGAAATGTCATTCTTTCTGATGGAGGCATAGAATTCCATTGTGTATCTATACCACATTTTCTTGATCCATTCATCTACTGAGGGGCATCTGGGTTGGTTCCATATCTTAGCTATGGTAAATAATGCTGCAATAAACATAGTTGTGCTGGTAGCTTTAGCGTGGCCTTGTTTGTGATCATTTGGGTAAATGCCCAAAAGTGGGATTGCTGGGCCATAGGGGAGCTCTATGTGGAGTCTTTTGAGGAACCTCCATACTGCTTTCCAAAGTGGTTGAACAAGTTTACATTCCCACCAACAATGAAGTAAGGTTCCTTTCTGTCCACATCCCCTCCAGCATCTGTTGTTGTTAGAGTTCTTGATTTTTGCTGTTCTAACTGGAGTGAGGTGATATCTCAATGTTGTTTTGATTTGCATTTCTTTTATGGCTAGGGATGTTGAACATTTCTTCATGTGTCTATTGGCCATCCTTCTTTCTTCTTCAGAGAAGCTTCTCTTTAAGTCTTTCGCCCACTTACTTATTGGGCAGTTGTTTCTTTGAGGATTTGTTGTTGGGTGGTTTAATTTTTTGAGTTCCAAGTATATTTTAGATATGAGACCCTTGTCCATTGTATGGCTAGTAAAGATCTTCTCCCAGTCCGTGGGATTTCTATTGATCTTGCTAGCTATGTCATTTGCCCTGCAGAAGCTCTGCAACCTTATACAATCCCATTTGTCCAACCTTTCTTTGATTTGTTGTGTTTCCGGGTCTCTATTCAGAAAATTTCGGCCTGAGCCAAGGAGACCTAGGGTTTCTCCTATTCCATCCTGTAATGTTTTCAGGGTGTCTGCTTTGAGTTCAAGGTCTTTGATCCATTTGGAGTTGATTCTGGTGCAGGGTGATATACAAGGATCTAGCTTTAGTTTTCTACATGTAGTTAACCAATTTTGCCAGCACCATTTACTGAAGAGGCTGTCTTTGTTCCATTCTATTGTTTTAGCTCCCTTATCGAAGATTAGATGGCTATAGGTCTGTAGGTTCATTTCTGGGTTTTCAATTCTATTCCATTGGTCCTGAGGTCTGTTCTTATGCCAATACCAAGCTGTTTTGATTACTATGGCTTTATAGTAGAGTTTGAAATTTGGTATTGATATTCCTCCAGCCGTGTTCTTTCTGTTGAGGAGTGTTTTTGCCATTCGAGGTCTTTTATTGTTCCATATGAATATTTGGATTGCCTCTTCTATTTCCTTGAAGAATGAGGGTGGAATTTTGATAGGTATTGCGTTGAATTTGTAGATAGCCTTGGGAAGTATTGCCATTTTCACGATGTTAATCTTTCCAATCCAGGAGCATGGGAGGTTTTGCCATTTTTTAAGTTCTGTGTTGATTTCCTTTTTCAAGATTTTAAAGTTTTCATCATAGAGGTCCTTCACTTCTTTAGTTAAGTTAATTCCTAGGTATTTTATTTTTTGTGGGGCTATTACAAATGGTGTTGCTTTCCTAATTTCAGCCACACTTTTCTCATTGTTGGCATACAGAAAAGCCATTGATTTTTGGGTGTTAATTTTATAACCTGCTACTTTGCCAAAGTTTTGAATCAGCTTGAGTAATTTGGGAGCGGAGTCTATGGGATTCTTTAAATACAAGATCATGTCATCTGCAAAAAGGGAGAGTTTTATATCTTCTTTCCCTATTTGGATCCCCTTTATGTCTGCATCTTGTCTCATTGCTGTAGCTAGGCATTCTAATACTAGATTGAAGAGAAGTGGAGAGAGTGGGCATCCTTGTCTTGTTCCTGAGTTAAGAGGAAATGGCTTTAGTTTTTCACCATTGAGTATAATGCTGGCTGTAGGTTTGTCATATACAGCCTTTATTGTATTGAGGAATGTTCCATGGATTCCTAATTTTTCCAAAACCTTCATCATGAAGGGGTGTTGGATCTTGTCGAATGCTTTTTCTGCGTCTATTGAGATAACCATGTGGTTCTTATTCTTGCTCCTGTTGATGTGATGAATAATATTAATTGATTTGCGCATATTGAACCAGCTTTGCATCCCTGAAATGAATCCTGTTTGATCGTGGTGTATGATTTTTTGGATGAATTGTTGAAGTCGGTTGGCCAAAATTTTGTTGAGAAGTTTTGCATCAATGTTCATCAAAGAAATGGGTCTATAGTTCTCTTTCTTTGATGAGTCCCTGCCTGGTTTTGGGATGAGGGTTATGATGGCTTCATAGAATGTGTTCGGTAGTGAGCTTTCTCTTTCAATTTCATTGAAGAGTTGGAGAATTGGTGTGAGCTCTGCTTTGAAGGCCTTGTAAAATTCTGCTGTAAAACCATCTGGTCCTGGACTTTTCTTAGCTTGGAGGTCTCTTATTGCTGTTTCTATTTCAATGCTTGATATGGGCCTATTAAGATAGTTTAACTCATCTTGGTTTAGTTTTGGCATGTCAATATTTGCTAGGAAGAGGTCCATTTCTGTCAAGTTGTCAAACTTATTAGCATAAAGTTTTGAGAAGTATTCCCTTATAATGTTCTGAATCTTGCTTGTTTCTGTGGTGATGTTTCCATTCTCATCTCTGAGTTTATTAATTTGGGTGTGTTCTCTTCTTTTTCTGATAAGATTTGCTAAGGGTCTGTCAATTTTGTTAAGTTTTTCAAAGAACCAACTCTTTGTTTTGTTGATTCTTTCTATAGTTTTTTTGGATTCTAATTCATTTAACTCTGATTTAGTTTTGATTATTTCTTTCCGTCTACTGGATTGGGGTTTATCTTGCTGCTCTTTTTCAAGGAGGATTAGATGTGTCATTAAATTGTTAGTTTCAGATCTCTCCAATTTGTTAATGTAGGAGCTCAGAGCTATAAACTTGCCTCTGAGTACTGTCTTTGCTGTGTCCCAGAGGAGCTGGTAATTTGTGTGTTCATTTTTGTTAAATAGCATGAATATTTGAATTTCCTTTCTAATCTCTTCCATGACCCACTCATGATTCAGCAGTGTGTTGTTCAGCCTCCATGTGATACTGGACTTTCTTTGGTGGCTTTTGGTGTTGAGTTCTAATTTTATTCCCTTGTGGTCAGAGAGGATGCAAGGTATAACTTCAATGTTTCTGAATTTAGACAAGTTTGCTTTGTGGCCTAAAATGTGGTCTATTTTAGAAAATGTTCCATGTGCTGCTGAGAAAAACGTGTATTCTGATGCTGCTGGGTGAAATGTTCGGTTGATGTCTGTTAAGTCTAGTTGATCTATGCAGCTGTTTAGATCTGCAGTTTCTCTGTTGAGTTTTTGCCGAGTTGATCTATCTAGTGGGGAGAGTGGTGTGTTAAAATCCCCAACAATTAATGTCTTTGGATCTATATGGGATTTGAGGGAAAGTAGTGTTTCTTTGATAAATTTGGGTGCTCCATTGTTTGGCGAATAGATATTTAGAATTGTAATATCCTCCTGAGGGAGAGATCCTTTAATTAGTTTGTAGCAACCTTCTTTATCTCTTCTCATGAATTTTAATTTGAAGTCTATTTTATCTGATATTAGGATTTCAACTCCCGCCTGTTTATGGGGGCCGTTTGCTTGGTAGATTTTGTTCCAGCCTTTAACATTGAAAATGTGTTTGTTTTTACCGGCAAGATGTGACTCCTGCAGGCAGCAGATAGAAAGGTCTTGTTTTTTAATCCAACTAGACAGTCTATGTCGCTTAATTGGAGAGTTCAGTCCGTTAACATTAAGAGATAGGACTGAGAGGTATTTGGGAGTTCCTGCCATGTTATCTGCCTTCTTGGGGACTGCGAACACTGGGTTCTTCCTATGGTTCTTGGATTCTCAGTTTGGGTGTAGTTTCTTGGCCTTTATTGCGGTCTTGTTGGTTTTCTATGTGTAGGACATCTTTAAAAATCTTTTGTAGGGCTGGTTTGGTGGAGATGTATTGTTTCAATTTTTCTTTGCTATGGAAGGTTTTTATTTGGCTTTCAGTTATGAAGGAGAGTTTAGCTGGGTACAGTATTCTTGGTTGATAGTTGTTTTTCTTTGGGGCATGGCATACATCATTCCAGGCTCTTCTTGCTTTGATTGTCTCTGCTGAGAAATCTGAGGTGATTCTAATTGATTTCCCTTTATAGGTGATTACCCTTTTCTCCTTGACAGCTTTAAGGATCTTTTCCTTGTTCTGAGTTGATCCTGTGTGGATTATAATGTGACGGTGGGATGTCCTATTCTGGTCTGTTCTATTTGGGGTTCTAAATGCTTCTTGTATCTGAATAGGCCTATCTTTTTGCATGTTTGGGAAGTTCTCTGCTAGGATCCTGTTAAACAAATTTCCTAGACCATTAACTTCTGTTTCTAGGTGCTCCTCTACACCCATTATCCTTAGATTAGGCCTTCTGATGGTGTCTTCCAGGTGTTGGATAGATCTATCATATTTCTTGGACTTGTGTTGGATGGTTGTATGTTCTTTCTCTATAATATCTAGGCTGTCTTCAATCCCTGAGATTCCATCTTCTGCATGGTCTAACCTGCTGTCAAGACTCTCTACTTTGTTTTTTATCTCTTTTCCTTCTAATTGGTCAGCTTTGATGGCTTCAAGTTCTTTGTTGGAGCTCTGTTTTAGGTCTTGTATGAATTTCTTTATTTCCTTAATTTGGTGTTCAGTGTTTGTCCTCAAATCACTTAGTTGATTGATTATGGTTTCTTTGGACTCCCATTCCTTCTGTTGGGTTCCATTCAGCATTCCCTTTGTGGTCTCCCTGACTTCCTTCAGCTCTTTGTTAATGGATTCCATGAATGCCTTTAGTGATCTTTGTGTGTTCTCTACCTGGTCTCTCAATTCCTGTATTACTCTTTGATTAGCTTCCTCCCGTTCGTGGGATTCCTGTAGTTCTCTTTCCTCCCATTCGTGGGATTCCTGCAGTTCTCTTTGAGTGTATTCAGCCTGCTCACGCCATTCCTCCCTTTCTCTTTGAGTATTCTCAAGTTGTTCACGCAAATCCTGTGTCATTTTTTGAGTAGCTTCCTCACGCTTATGATATTCCTGTATAAACTTCTGGGATGCCTCCTCTCTCTCCTTATCACGCTCATACAGAGTCCTTTGTACGTTGTCAAACTTCTCATTTATCATGTTTGCCAGCAGTGTTTGTAGAGCTATTTGGGAACTCTCCTCTGGATTATTCATTATCTGTTCTAACCCCTGATTATCAAGATTGGGAACTGAGATACTCGAATTTGCCATTTTTCTTGTGTTTTTCCGGCTTACTCTGCCCATGATGAAGATAGCACCAGTTTTGTGCTAGAACACTATCTTAAGGCAACCATCAACCAAAGTTTGCATTTGTACAGTCAATAGTCTACAGATACAATCTAGTTCAACAGATACATCTATTCGACATCAAACAACTATATGTTAAAGGACTTTGAACCGCAGAGAAGAATTTGGAAAACCAGAAATTATTAGGGTTAGGGAGAGATGTGGGTAAAAAATAGGAATAGATTGGTGTGGGGAGGCACAGGGAGAGTTAACTATGTCCTAATCACAATGCAGGAAATAGGTTGGGTAGGATGCAAGTAGAGAGAGAGAGAGAAAAAGAAGAAAGGGAAAGGGGAATGAAAAGAGACCAGAAAAAAAATAGAAACGTAAAAATTAATGTTATTATAGAGATTAAAAGACCATCTCTTTAGAGAGGAACGTGAGTATATTGAGAGAAAGGAAGGGACATAGAGGAGATGTGAAAAACTTTAGAAAAAATGCTTAAAATATTATATCGGTATAAAGAGGTAGTACTGCTATTAATGAATTTAAGTCTCAGAGGTTTTGAATTGAGTAATAAATTTGTGGATTAAGTGTGTACACAATGGGGGATAGGGTCTACTAGTTAACTACGGGTTTATCTGAGGATGTGCAGGACAAGAGTTAAGTCACATAAAGTAGAACAAAAGAGAGGAAAAGGTGGAAAGGATAGGAAAGGGAGAAGAAAAGATCAGAAGTTCAGTAGAGCTAGACAAAAAACAAAAAGATAATTAAGAAAGAAAGAAAAAGAGAAAGAGGACAAGAAAAGAAAGGAAAATGCACATTCACGTATTCCTAAAATAAAAATTATAGGAGGAGAAAAAAAAAGTTACTGGAAAACAATTATTTTTTCAGAAGAGGCAAAAATTAAAGATTAATAAAAGTTTTAGAATAGGAAAAAAATTTTTTTTATATATATAAGGTAACAAAAAAAAAAAAAGAAAGAAAAGAAGAAGAAGAAAAAAAGTTCTTTGATTTTTTTTTTTTTTTTTGGAGGGGTGGGAAGAATCCTGTATCTCCCTTTTGTCTGTAACCAGCCTCTTGTTGGAGTCTCTGGTCAGCTTGAGGTCCTGTGGCTTGATTGGTTTCTTAAGTCAGTTCGTTGGAACAGGCAGAAAAATGCTCTGCTTTACCCAAGATTTTGAGATCCTCCTCCCAGGTTAGTTTACTGGGAGGGTGATCTGCTTTGAGAATCACAAAAGTGGGGGATGCAGTGATGAGGCTAGGTTCTGGGTAGAGTTGAGGCCTTTCAACAAACAGTAGCTTTTCCCTGGGGCTATTTTGTGAAAAAACTCACAGCGCCCAGCCTGGAGCCATTCTCAGGGTTTCTGTTTTTCAATTGATTGTGGTGGCTGCTAGAGGGAGGGGCAGCCTCTGGCTCTGGTTACCCAGTGAGGAGAGCCACTCCAATGGCTGGCGCCTGAGCTGGGTGACTTTTCCCTGGATGGAGCTGAGTCTGTGAGGTCACTTTGCCGTTAAGTTCTTGTGACCTGCTAAATGACTCGTTTTATTCCAAGGCCTGAGCTGGAGCTAGCCGCTCCTCTGAGCTTTGTCGGTATCCAAGATGGAGATCACCGGTGCTGGGGGGGGAGGGGTGGCCTTCCCTCCTCTGCTCCCTGAGAAGGAGTGAGGACGTCGGGCTTCTACTCAAGCCGAGTTTTGGATCCTGGGTCGTCTCTGGTCTGCAAACTGCAGGATGAAGATGTCCGCTCCTTGTCGGTTCTTGCTGGTGTTGAGTAGAATCCGCTCGTCTGCTGCGTCTGGCTCCTTTGTCCCGGACTCTCTGTGTCTCAGGTATGACCCCGCGGCGGTGGTCGCCGCCGCGACCCTGCCGCCGCAGCGGCAGCTGCTGGCAAGCGCTCAGATGTGTCTCCTTGGCTTCCCCTCTCTTGAGAAACTCTCTGTCCTTAGGGCCTTCGTGTTTCTCCTCCTTTCCCTAGAATGTTCTCTTCGTTTCTTCTTTCCTCAGAGCCTCGGACCGCTGCCTTCTGGAAGCGGGCGGACACGTGCTGGTGACCGAGTTAGATTTTCTGAGACTGAATAGAATCATGTCGATTTTAAATGAGCATCCTAATATAGCAGTTCTCATTATATAATCCAATACCAGCTTTCTTTTTGAAGGTCTGATGACCAAGAGTTTGTTTCAGCCCTGTGCTACCTGGCTACTCTAATTTCATCTGGAAAGAATGAAATATATGATGCTTTACACTGACCAAAAACTTGACACTGCTATCAGATAAAATTACAGGTGTGAGACCTGTAATCCTAGCTACTCAGGAGGCTGAGATCTGAGGATTGTGGGCAGAAGCCAGCTGGGGCAAGAAACTCCCTAAGACCCTTATCTCCAATAAACTACTCAAAATCCAGAAGTGATACTGTGGTTCAAGTGGTAGTGTACTGGCCTTGAGCAAAATAAGTTAAGGGACAATGCCCAGGCCGAGTTCAAGCCCCAGGTCCAGCAAAAAAAAAAATTATAAGCTAGAGCTCTGCAGAAAAGTAATTCAGCTATTTTAATAGAATATTTTATCTTTAAAATAAAAATTACCCTTGCCTTCAGTTTGTTAGTAAGCATTATCTAATAAAGTATTCTATTTTATAGGAAAATCTCAGCAAAAGGAAAATTGTTTCAGGAAATGAGTAAGAACAGGATAGAATTGGAAATAAAAAGTTGTCTGGTAGCAGCAAGGCAATTATGCTGTACCACAGAATCAGTACTTAGTATCAATTTTCTACAAGTAGAACATAACTCTGGTGATTCAGAGGAGACGAGAGAGGCAATCCTTTGTGCTTTTCATTTCCATATTAATGATAGCTTTGAAAATAATTAAAAGAACATAGATGCTAGGACAATAAATTATTTTATTTCATCATGAGATGAATGAAGGGGTGAATATTTTGGCTCATTTTTTTTTGGCTTTAGGGTCACTATCTTGAGGTCAGTTTTGCCAGGTTCTGCCTGATTAGTGTTTTTCTGAAAGAACACAGCCTCAATCTTGATTATGATCATTTGATTCCTGAGTTTTTATTCAAAACAATTTTTATCTTAAAAGAGCTGTCTTTCTGGGCACTAGTGGCTCAATCCTGTAATCCTAGCTACTTAGGAGGCTGAGATCTGAGGATTGCAGTTTGAAGTCACTTGGGGCAGGAAAGTTCATGAGACTCTTATCTCCAATTAACCACCAAAAAGCCAGAAATGGAACTGTGGCTCAAGTGGTAGAGCATTAGCCTTGAGTTAAAAAGTCCAGAGATGGTACCCAGGCCTTGAGTTCAAGCCCCAGGACTGACACACACACAAAACAAAACAAAGCAAACAGAAAACCAGGTGTCTTATCTTTTTTCCAAGAAATAATGACTTTTCTGATACAAACAAAAATGAGGACATGTTTTTGAACAGTAAATGCCATTTAATGTTATCTTTTTTTTTTTTTTTTAAAGGGATTTGGCTGGGATTATAGCATAACAAAATACTCAAAATCAAAACATCAAACATTTATTTGCCTCAGATCTATGAGTCAGAAACTCGGTGTATATGGATCAAACTCTGTTTTTACAGGCTAAACTCATGGTGCTAACTGTTGCTCAAGATATCTCAAGATTCAGCTTCAGGATACTCTTCTATACTTACCCATGTGCTGAGCGGTTGAATTCAACTTCTTGTGGGATGTTGGACTGAGGGCCTGCCTGGGTTTCTTTTCATAAGGAATTCCTTCTAATTTCAGAAGTGACATTCCATCACTTTTTCATACTCAAACTTTTTCCTACCTTCCTCTCTCCCTCTTTCCTTTCCTTTCCCTCTTCCTTCTGTGCCTATATTGGCTTGACCTCAAGGCCTTGGAGTTGTCCCTTACCTTTTTTTTTTTTGCTCAAGGTTAGATCTCTACCATTTGATCAGTTATGGCTTTCTGCTGATTGAGAATAGGAGTCACAGACTTTTCTGCTCAGACTGGCTTTGAACCATGATCCTGACATCTCAGTCTCCTGAGTAGTTAGGAATACAGGTATGAACCACCAGTGCCCAGTTTAGTTCATTATTCAAATAAGAATTGTTTATACTGTTCTTTGGGGTCTCTGCCCTGAATTTTCCAGTTTCATCACTTAAATTTGTATTGTGTGTGCATCTATTCTTTAAAACCATGAGTACAAAATTGGATTCAGAGACAAGTAGAGTAGTTAAAGCCTGTGTTTCCTTTGATATAACAGATTTTCTTTTTCTAAAATTTAATTTTATTGTCATGGTGATGTACAGAGGGGTTACAGTTACATACATATGGTAATGAGTACATTTCTCTTCTAATTTGTTACCCCCTCCCTCATTTTTCTCCCACTTTCCCTCCTCCCCAGGTTTTATAGTTAGTTCATTTCCAATATATTGCCTTGTGAGTATCACTGTTGCATTGGTTCGCCCTTTGTCCTTTGTCTCACCATTTTGGTGTTCCCCTTCCCTACCCTTCCCTAATTCAGATAAATGCATATACAATACCCATGGTACCAAAGTCAAATACAGTGACAACAGGGGATAAACTGTAAGGAAAAAAACACAAAAGAAAAAAGAAATTACATAGTACATTAAAAAGAACAACAACAACCTGGCGCCAGTGGCTCACTCCTGTAATCCTAGCTACTCAGGAGGTTGAGATCTGAGGATCATGGTTCAAAGCCAGCCTGGGCAGAAAAGTCCGTAAAACTCTTATCTCCAATAAACCACCAGAAAACTGGAAGTAACGCGGTAGCTCAAGTGGTAGAGTGCTAGCCTTGGGCTGAAGAGCTGAGGGACAGTGCTCAGGCCTAGAGTTCAAGCCCTATCACTGACCAAAAAAACAAAAAAAAAAGAACAACAACAAAGAAAAACCTCTTGTTTGCATATCTTGGAGTCACTTTGCTTAGCATCATCTTATATAGTCATATGTACATAGCTATTGAGCTATTCTGCTCATCTGCTAGGTCTATCTTAGACATATACTAATTATTACAAATGAGGGAAGCCATAGGTCTATGTCTCTTTGGATCTGGCTTACTTCACTTAAAATGATTTTTCCCCCTAGTTTTTTCATTTCCTTACAAATGGGGTGATGTCACAGGTCTGTGTTTCCTTTGATATAACAGATTTTCTTTAGAAAACTTCTTCACTTAGATTGTTTCCACAATCATTACCAGTTATAAATGTAAAATATGAGGAATGTAGTTAAGACTCAAAAAGAGAGAATTTATGAGATTTAGGCTTATGTAACTTATAGGCAAAATTTACTCTTTTTAATATATATATATATTATTGCAAAGATACTGTACAGAGGGGTTACAGTTACATGAGTAAGGTAATGAGTACATTTCCTATTGAGCATTGTTACCTCCTCCTTTGTTTTTCCACTACAAAATTTATTCTTCTTCAGCCACATTATCACTACACACTCTCTCTGTCTCTCTGTCTCTGTCTCTGTCTCTGTCTCTGTCTGTCTGTCTGTCTGTCTGTCTGTCTTTCTGTGTATTGGGGCTTGAAATCAGGGACTGGACACTGTCTCTGAGCTTTTTCACTCAAGACTAGCTTTCTACCACTTGAGCCAAAACTCCATTCCTGGCTTTTGGTTGGTTAATTGGAGATGAGTCTCATGGGTTTTCCTACTTGAGTTAGCTTAGAGCAGCAGTACTCAGATCTTAGCCTCCTGAGTAGCTAGGATTGTAGGAATACGTCATTGGGGCCCCACAATCACTGTTCTTGACACCAGCGCTGTGAGAAGATGGTAGACAAAAGAAGAAAAATGCCTTGGACTTATTACCACCAGGATGTTGCATCTTTCTGATAAATATCAAGCTGCAATTTCTCATGAACATCTTTCTCATTGGGTTTGGGTTATTAATTGCTTAATTTTGCTACATTCTTTGAGAAAGGGAATGTATATAAAATATATCTCATAGCTAATTTGCAATGTGATTTAAATATTTCTATGCTGTTGTCAATACAGCCATGCATGCAGTTCAAGTAACTTAATAATTATGGAGACCAAGCACTATCAAACATGGCGCCAGGGCCTGGGAGTCTGAAGTTGAGTTAGAGACACATCCCTGACCTTATGAAGTCTGGGAGGATTATCAGGAAAACCACTAAGAACAATGCTATGTGGTAAGTGAAGCCACAGAGCTACATGCTGAGTGCAGGGTTATTTGTTATCAGTTCTTCTCGAGATTGGTGCTCTCCACCATCTCTCAAGGCACCGTCCTCAGAGGTGACATGGTCCTGAGAAGCAGGTTTGCTCATAGTTTGTGTCACATCTGTTCAACTTCTCTACCATCCACAGGAAAGGAGAAATAGGTCTTTACTGACTTTTCGAATTTACTTAAAAATAATGGATAGTTGTACTTTGGATGGTAAAATACTTAAGAGATATCCTTTTTGAAACTGACTTCTAAATGCTAATGTTATGGCATTCTATAGTAAGATACAAACTATGAATTTCTTTGACTGATAGAAAGGCCATTTATTTCCTAAAGGTGATTGAAAAAGAGTGTTTCATGAGTAACATTTGTGCTTAGCCATGTGTTGAGTGATGTCACCTTCCATACAAATGAATACATTCATTTTATGTCTATAAAGCTGATTTTGATTTTACTGAAACATTACCATCTCTGCTAATGGATGAATTTCCTATGGCTTCTGTAATAAAATAATAGAAATGTGGTGGCTTATAACAACAGAAGTTTATTTGCTTAGGGTTCTAGAAGCTTGAAATCCAAAATCAAGCTGTCTGCCTATAGCATTGGCTCATGGTCCCATGATTCCAATATCTGTTATTACACTTTTCACTTATGTCTTTCTGTATTCACTTCTTGTCCTAAAAAGACACCAGTCATCTATTGTCATCTCTTGCCTTCCTTGCTTTTAAAGTTGTTGTTGAGCAATATTCTGTATTCAGATGAGTTTACCTTTATAGGTGACTTGGCATTTCTCTCCCACAGATTTTATTATTCTTTCTGTTTTATTCTGTATCCTAATGCTTTAAGTATAATATAACTGGGGTGATTCTGCCCTAGTTTGGCTGTTTGGATTCCTAAAAGCTTCCTGTAGGTCAATAACTACAGCTCAATTTCTGAATTTGTGGTGGTTAATTGGCAATAAAAGTCACATGAAATTTCTTGCCTGGACTGTATTTCAACAGTAATCCTCAGGTCCAACCTCCTGAAGAGCTCAGATTACAGACAGGAGCCACTGGCACCTGGCTCAAATATGTATTTTTGAATGAAATATTTTTTAGCAGCAGTGATTTGTATAGATTGATATATATATATATTTAAATTGAAAACTTAAAATTGAAGAAGGGTTAGGTGGAAAGTTTGCAGAGGGAAATATTTTCTTTTCTGGGTAATTTAATGACTAAAATAGGTCAGATTACAAATTAGTGATTTTAGTATCATTATGTCTCCATCAAGGAAAAAAACTTACAATATTTTCATGAGGGTAAAGGCATTTGTATATATTTTAACTTTCTACTTAGCTGGGTCTTTTTGTGTAAGGTTTAGGGGGAAATGACTGGAAAGGAAAAGCTCAGGAAGTCAAGTAAAACCATTTCAAGCTTACTCTTTCAGGATAGAATTCAGAAAGTATCCAACAAACTCTTCATTTCTTTAAAATTTTATTTTTTGGTTATTATAAAGGTGTTGCACAGAGAAGTAACAGTTCTTTTTCTTTTTTCTTTTGTCGGTCATAGGGTTTGAACTCAGCCTGAACGCTGTCCCTCACCTCTTCAGCTCAAGGCTAGCGCTCTACCACTTGAGCCACTGCACCACTTCTGGTTTTCTGAGTGGTCTATTAAAGATAAGAGTCTTATGAACTTTTCTGTAAGGGCTGGCTTTCAACTGCAACCCTCAGATCTCAGCCTCCCAAGTAGCTAGGATTACAGGTGTGAGCCACTGGTGCCTAGCAGATAACAGTTAAATCAAATAAGGAATACGTTTTATTTTTGGACAATGCCTTCCCTTCCTTTGCTCTCTCCCAGATTTTCCTTCCTGTCTCTACCCACAAGTTGTATAGTTCATTTTCAACATAGTGTCTAGTGAGTACCACTGCTGCATTTGTTCATTCTTTGTTGCTCCATTTCTGTGTTCCCATTTCCTTCTCCTCCAGACAGGTAAAAGAACAAACAAGACAAAAAGAAAAGAAAACAAAAACAGCAATGAAGAAACAAACCTTTTGTTTCCATTTTATGGAGTTCATTTCAATAAATATTATTTTATACCATCAGCTACACATAGGCATTGTGCTTTGTATTCTTCCTGTAAGAGTAAGAAGGCTCCATTTTTGAAGAGTATAAAACCTTGTAAACATATTTTGAAAAATTTTAGAAGTTCTGTTGGTGTCCTGTGAGCCTTTAAAGTTCATGATTTTCTTCGCTTTGAGTTGATTAAATTTCAAAATTGAGTCATTTCCTAGTAGAGGTTTAAAGAAAAGTTTGGATGAAAGTATTAAGTATTTTAGCTTTGGACATCTCCCTTATGAACTACAATTCAGGCCTTATTTATATATCATAAAACTGAAGATTTAATGATTTTCAGATAATTAATTAGAGTAGTCATTAACTTTCAAAAGCTTTTGTCCATATAATTTACTATGAATATATTAGAAAAATGTATCTAATTTTAATTTTTAGCTGTAATTTTCTTTATTAGAAAAGTTCATTTAGTCCTCATTAGATTATTATATTAAAAGAAAAAAAATCTCTATTAAAAGGTGACATGAAAAATAGAGATGCTTTCAAAGGGGTTTTAGTTTACTAAGCATTTTCACAGAAATTATTTCAAATACAAATATCTTGGATTTCTAAGATTCAGTGAATAAAAGAACAAAGCTTCCTTTATTAGAATTCCTGCTTAACTTTTGCTGAAAAGCCCACAGTCCAAATTATGAATTACCTTGGCATACTTGTGAAATACTCCAGAAAATCAAGCTCATACATTGTGTTTATATTTAGTTTATTATATAAAATACTGTTAATGGTGATTAACTTATTATGATGGGTTTTGATACATACTCTATATACATATATTCATATATGTTATTATAAAGAATTGATTAATGTGTTGATAGAGACTCAGAAATTCAGGCCAAGACTTGTGATAAGTTCAAGTTCAAGTCCAAGTCCAATTCCAAGTCTGTAAGGTAGGAGAAGCTGAATGTCCCTGCATGAAGACTGCCAGGCATAGAGAAAGAATTCTTCCTTTCTTAGCCTGCTATTCTAATCAGGCCTTTAATGGATTGGAGGAATCTCATAATCTATCTACCTTACTCAATCCGGCAATTCTATTGTTTATCTCACTCAGAAACACCATCAGGGACACATCTATAATCTATCATGCGGGATCAAATATCTGAACACCTCATTGCTGACAGATTTTCATATAAAATTAACCATCACAGTCAGCTACCAACTCTTTCATTCTAGATTGATTCCTTAGTTTCAAATCTCAAGAAGTCTAGTATGTCAAATGTGTACATTGGACAAAATCAGAACAATACTTGAAAAAGGAGACAAACTCAGCAGTAGTCACTAAAACCCACTATGGGTTTACAGACTACAGCCACAATATTACCCTTTAAAGCCCTTCAAAGCCTTCAACAGCTGATCAGTTAAATGACAAGAGACTCTACATAGTATTCCACAGTTACTTCCCAAGGAGTTGTAGTTGTTAAAATTACCTAAAAATTTCTAGAATAATCATTATGCACAAGGTACTCTATGATTATTTGCCTTACAATGAAGCAAGATTATTTTATTCTTTACTATTGCTAATAATAGTTGCATAACAAGCAGTTGGGGGTAAAACAGGTTACTGTAAAGTAGGTCCCACATTCCATGTATTTTCAATATATCCCTAGAAGGATGTCTTCAGTTGGAAAAACCTAACTTCAGTATAGTAAAAAGACGCTGAGGTATTTTGTGTCTATTGATTTTCATCTGGTAGACAGAGGTATAGCTTTCTGAAAAATAAAGCTCAATATACATCACACATTATCATAAAGACATACTACAGGAGGAGATGGGAAAGTAAGTCAGATGGGAGGCAGAAGTAAATGTGGTAGAGAAGAAACACCAAACTTCTAACTTTAATTTAATTCAGTCTGATTTTGACTCTTGAATCCTGTTTCTAGCAAACTTTCACATGAATCAGAGTTCTGTTGCTAAGAAATAAAAAAAAAAATCACTTAGGTATTACAACTGTCCCATCTTGAGAAACAAGAATTGAATCCCACTGAAGGTTAGATAATAAGAGGAAATTGTATCATTATTATATTAGTCAATATACCATTAATTTATAGACAAATTTAGATAAGAATTCCTGCTTTTAACTCTCAGGTTTTCCATCTTCAACTGAGCATAGTATAATAAATGATTTTAGTCCAACATAAACATGAATTTAATATTATCCTTAATGTTGCATGTGTTTCTCCATGAACATGCATGCTTGAAATTTATTTATGTACTATATTAGTCCATGAAGAATCTTCTGTAGCTTACAACAGTAACGAAATAAAAGCAAACAAATCAGGAAGATGGAGGATGGAGAATAAAATAGTACAAAGTATCTATAGAATGGCTCGGGACTCAGTTTGTAGTGAAACTTATCAGATACAACATATACTGACTTCTTAGCCTCTTGAATTCAAAACCTGGGGGAAGAGACACCAAAATGCGTTTGGACAAATGAAAGTAAGTCCTTCTGCCTGCCTTGTCAGCTCTTATGGTTCTTGATGTATGAAAGTCTTCCTAATTTTCCTTTGTGCAAATATACTCAGATTCCAAAGGCCTGAACATAAGGTAGGGAGTTAAAATAGATAAATGATGGAATTCCCAAAGTGCTTTGCATCTGTCAGCTTAAAAGGAAACTAAGATATTGCTTTAATGTGGTGTGTGTGTGTGTGTGTGTGTGTGTGTGTGTGTGTGTGTGTGTATGTGTGTCTGTGCCCACCCACATTTTTATATGATTCCAGCTACATTCTACTTGGCAAGATAACAAGTGTGTAATATCTACAAGCTGCTTATAAGAAAAATAATTCAAAACAACTTACCGAGTTTGTTTTAAAAGATAAATTATACTTCCAAAGCATGAATTTGTACATTCTTTGGTGTGCATGCTATCTTTTCTCCTGTCTCTAAGTCTCTGTTTACTCACTTCTGCATCAAGATAAATATTGCGTTGTATATGATGCAAACATTGGAAATCTGTATTTACATTTGAGTTTCCAACTGAATGTGCTAATAGTGTGTAATCAGCAATGATGTCGTGTTATATCAATGCTTTGTGTAGTTTACAGTCTTAGCGATAATGTGATAACCAAAATCTCCCCTGCATGAAAACTTGGAGACAATCCCAGATTTGTAACAGTCATTTGATTCTAACATTTGAAGAAATCCTTTTTATCTTCTCTGGGATTATTTCTGTATTTTCAGGAGCCATCTAATATCCCTTTTGTCTCCTTAAGGGATAAGGATTGGAACTTGACAGATTGATTCCTGCAGCAATCCAGAGATTTTGAAATTCCAAATGAGCTCACAAGCTGGCTAGGACAATCTCTAGGAAGAAGTTCCAAGTGATGCCTCAGGACTGAGTCACAGCAGGCTGCTATGAATTTGGCTTGGGAATATTCTTTGGAAGATCCAGCAGTGAGCTGGCCAGAAAGACAATGAACAGTAGCCATTGAATAGAAAAGAACTAAGAAATCACTAACTTTTAGTCATGAACTTCTGAAGAAAAAATTCAAGCCTTGTAATAATCAAGCTAAAGTATATATATATGGGACTTGTGTAAGACTTGGTGACTTGACTTCAGGCAAAACAAATATTCTTTAGATAAGTTGTACTTTACAGAAAACAAAAAAATAATAGAACAGGAAAAAGAAAAAAAGCATAGATAATAACCCTAGATTCCAAATATTCACCCTTTTTTAAGGATAGAAGTATTTCTTACTCTTTGCATGAGTTTAAAGCTTAAGATTCTTTTCTTCCAGTGAGAATGAATCTATGAATCCTGCTATTTTTTTTGACAGAAAGTTTTAAGGAACACTTTCATTTGGTAAATAATCCACGCATTTCATTTTAACCTTGTTAAATCATATCCAGATTCTGTGTAATGTTACTTCTCTCACAGGACATAAAACATTTTGGTTCTTTAAACACTTATGAGAGGTATACTCTTTGAGATATACAGATAGCTTTCATTAGTACTAATGAGAGCTATGCTTCTGCACCAGGAGAGAATAGAGCCTGCAGATTTCAAATTATGCTTGATGCAAATCTTCCAGATGGAATAAATTATGAAAGATGCTTAGGGGGAAAAGATTTAAATATCCCCTAAAGCCATAGTTTAATAGCAAAGCAATACTTGAGAGTAATGGAAGTCGAGTGAACAGTAATGGCTTTGCTGCCATCCTCGTGTTAAACAGCTGATGTTGACTCTTGAAAATTCTTATTGAATTACTGCTGCACTTGAATTCCATTTTTTTCCACTGGACCTCAGAGATAGTTCTGTACCTTGAATACTCCACCGAAATGGATTCAATCAGTTTCAGTTTTCAAGGCCATTTATCTTAAATGCAATCAGCAAGAACAAAAGCCAAGATCTCTGTATCTATTTTATAATGACTCACTCTGAAAATATTGTTCCCTCCATTTTTATTTTGGGGGACATGTTATTTACTCTCAAGTTTAAAAATGCTTATAGTCTAAGTTGCCTTGCCTACATCTCTGAGATAATTGGACTTGTTTCTTGGGTTTCTCATTTTGTGTAGATAGCCTCATCTTCTTGTTTTAAAATGTGTTACACTTATTTCACTTGATACCATTTGTTTGAGAATTATTACCCCATTACTTATGCCAAAAACAGCAGAACAATTAGAGGGTTTCTTTCTTATTTTATTGATCGAAGATCATATATTTCACATACTTCATTTCCTGTGACAGTGTTGTCTTCATTTGAAATTTCTTTCTAATTTCAAAATGAAAATTAAACATGATATCGGAGTACTCCTGATGATTATTTTAGGTAGAAAATGAACAAAGGGGCCACAAGAGGAAGACAACATGTCACCTAGAGCAGACGGAATGGCTGTCAAAAGACCTCATCTGGTCTATTTACTCCCGCTCAGACCACTTTTGAATCATTCAGTGTTTAGTGTTCAGTGGACTTAGGAAAGCTACTATCAAATTCAAAAGAGGTAGGTAAGTCAGACTGACAGTTTATGAATATACAATGAAATGTCACTTTCTAGACTAGGGTGGTGGTGCTTGCTATTCAGGACACCCTTCTTAACATAGCTAGAAGTGAAACTAATAATTACAGAGTTGTTCAATAATCTTAAATGAAATTTAAGAGAGTCTGTCTTGGACTAAGCTTGTTCAATAGGTCCAAATAGATCAGACTGAACCAGAATGGAATCAAATTGTAATAAGTGTCACATAATCAACTTAACTTCAAATGGACCAGTTTTCAAAAACAATCAGGTGATTCATAGCAACCAATCAAAAGGATTCTCATCAACCAGACTGTCTTGATAAGTAGGCTTCTCACTACTTTACCTTTACAAGAGAGATACTTTCATGTGATCTTTTAGTCCCTCATTGCCTATGTGATAGAAGGAGAACTCCAAGCTTTCTTTGGTTCTTAGAATTTCTCAGTTTGTGAATCATTCCTTGGTCAAATAAACTCCAATATATCTTGTCTAAACTTTTTCTTTCCTGTCAAAAGCGATATCTGAAGGAGATCCTTCTATGGAATATCATAGTAGATCGTGGATAGTCTCTCGGACCAATTAACAAGCAGGCATATACAATCCTTCTAAATATTCAGTTCGTTGTTTTTTTTTCTATTTACAAAAGCATATGAAATAGTTGTAAGATGTAAATAATATTAAAGAAAATATTTCCTTAAATACTGAAAATGAAATATTAAAGGACCAATACAATTTTGACTCAAAATAATCCCTAAACTGGGTACCAGGGCCTTATGCCTATAGTCCTAGCTGCTTGAGAGGCAGAGATTTAGAACATTGAGGTTCCAGATAAGTCAAGGAAAAAGCAAACAAAACCCTATGTCAATCAATATCTGGGTGTGAAAGTGAGGCCCGTCATCCCAGCTACTGGTAAGTTGAGATCGGGAGGGTTATGCCTCTGATCTCAGCTACATGGAGATTAAACAGTGGATAAAACAGGCTGATCTCTGCAAAAAGTGAAAACCTATCTCAAAAGTAATCAGAGCAAAAAGAGCTAGAGGCAGGGTTCAAGTGGTAGAGCACTTGCCTAGCAAGTTACAAGGACAGAGTTGAAACCCATGTAACCACCAGAAGAAGATGAGAAAAAGAAAAGGGAAAATAGATACTATTTTCATCACTCTACTCAGTCCCATGAGGTTAATACTTCTGTTTGATGTTGCTTAAGAGTTTCCTAAATCATATTTCCTCGCCAGAAACAACACACAATTTGAAAGGTATTATTGAATATACATACTTTAATAGTATTTTCATTAGTTCAGTAAATCTTTTCTTTATATAATTTAAAAAAGTAGAAATATTATCTATAGTTATAAGGCTTTCACTGGGATGTCATGTTTGAGAATGAGCAAAGGGAAAGTACCTAGCTTCCTAGACTCATAAAAACATTTTCAGAATCTGGAATGAGAAACTTAGCCAATTTTATAAGCATTGAAGACAATGATGCTTAGTTCTTGACTTATCTACCCAACCTCAAGATG
This sequence comes from Dipodomys spectabilis, assembly GCF_019054845.1. Taxonomy (NCBI): domain Eukaryota; kingdom Metazoa; phylum Chordata; class Mammalia; order Rodentia; family Heteromyidae; genus Dipodomys; species Dipodomys spectabilis. Next base: position 9,799,616 of record NW_024870679.1, on the reverse strand, counting down.
CTTTTGGAAGTTGAATCTGATATTTCTTATCAGTATTTTCAGAAGAGCAGACCTACAGACCCAAAGGAAAGGAAATAAGTGAATATCCCCAAAAGTAATGTAATGTGATTTAAGGAAACTTATAAAGATACAAGGGAACACATAAAAACAGTTCAAGGAAGACATTTCATGAAACATATGAAAAATTCAGCAAACAGATATATAAATATCAGAAATCATGGACCTGAAAAATTCATCAAATAATATAATAATATAATAGTAAACATGATCATATTTATGGTTTGATTTGCATACTGTAAGATTGAGTTTTCTCAAATCTAATAAAGGCTTAGTAATATCTGAAGGCCTTCTGATTTTAGTTTGATTTATGTGATTATTTTTAAAAATTGTAACAATATATAACAATATATTTATAATGTATATAACAATATGTTTTGAAATGTATAACAATGTGTAACTAATAGATAGCTTATGTTACTTTTTTCTGCCAGGTCCTAGAACCTCAGCAGAAGATCATAAGAGCAGAGGGAGTTGAGAACAATCTACAGGTTCCACCTCCAGTAGAGAAAGTTAGCAACAGAACTGACAATGAATAATAAAGATTTCTGAGCTTGAAGACAGTTCTTTTGGATAAACGAGATTGTACAAAGAAAGAAGTATAAAGAAATTCTAAAGGGCCCACAATATATTTATTCCAAAAAAATTCTCCCCAAGGCCTATTATAGGTAAACTATTACAAAGTACAAGACGCAGAAGTCTAACCAAAGATAGTTTAAATTAACCAGAAGGAAATGAACAAAACAACAGTAAGTCTTTAGTTCTCAACAACTTTGAAGGTCGGTATATTAAACCCCAGTTGAAAGACATAGAATGGTGAATGGATAACAAAGATCTTTGTTATCTACTTATAAGAGACTTATTCATTGTCTCTACCTATAAGAGACTTATTCATTGGTAGAGAATTCAGAGAATGAATTGAATGGATATAGGGAAAATAAAAGCCAAAAGTGAGGAGTAGTTACGACAAATTAAATAGGAACAAATAATGAGACAAATACTAGATTATGTAATGATAAAGACATCCTTTCAAGAACAGAAAGTATCAATTGTAAATTCATATGCTGAAATTGTAAAGGTTGGAACAACAAATTACATACAGCAGAAATGACTACCTCTAAGGACAAATATAGTATATTACAATAAAAGTTAGAATCTCTTACATAGAAGCAAAATTTTTCAACAAGGCACTGATAAATTAAATGCAATACGATATTTTAAAGTTATACAATATGATTAAACACCAGTTATCACAGGGATTCATGGATAGTGCGACAGATAAATATCAATAAATGCTATGTATTTTGTCAATAGAATGAAGTATAAAATCACATGATCATGTTACTAAACATAGAAATAGCACTGAATAATACCCAAAATTCCTTCATGGTAAAAACACCTTCAAAAATTAGATGTTCAATGAATGTACCTCAAGGAAGTATATATAACAAACCTACATCCTACATCATACTTAATGTGGGATAGTTGATATGTTTTCTTTATGATAAGAAACAAGACAAAAATTTCACTTTACCATTTTTTAATTTATTATAGTACTGGAACTCGTAGCCAGAGTGATGATACAAGAGAATGTAATAGGGGAGTGAAAATTATAAGACAGCCTACAGAATGAGAGAAGATCTTTTGCCAACTTACATATCTGACAAGGTGTATATTATATTATATTCAAATACTAGAATATAAAAAGCATCTCAAAAACCTAAACTCCCAAAGAATCAATAGCCCAATTGATAAATGGGTTGGTGAATGTATTTATTAATAGAGACTTCTCATAAGAGAAAACAAAAATGGCTGATGAACATATGAAGAAATGCTCAACATCTCTAGCCATAAAGAAAATGCAAGTCAAAACAACACTGAGATTCCATCTCACTCCAGTAAAAGCAGTCATCATCAAGAATATGAACAACAATAAATGTCAGTGGGGTTGTGAAGGAAGAAGCAATTTTATTCTAGTTCTGGTGGGAAGAAAAATTAGAACAGCCATTATGGCAGGTAGTATGGGGATTCCTCAAAAAACTAAGCATTGAACTACTCTATATCCACTGATGCCACTCCTTGGGCATTAATGCAAAAGATTACAAGTCAGGATACAAAGAAGACACTTGCACATCCATTTTTATTGATGCACTATTCACAGTACTCAAGTTATGAAAATAGACTCTATGCCCTACAAAGGATGAGTGGATTCAAAAAATGTATATATACATATATCTATGAAATTTTATTCATGCCTATGACATTTTCTTCATGTTTATGAAATGTTATTCATTTATCAGGAAAAATAATATTGTGTCATGCAGGGAACTGGAGAGACCTGGAAAACCTTAGGTTGAGTGAAGTAAGTTAGCCTCAGAGAGACAGAGTATGAGCCTAATGTGAGCAGAAGGGCAGGGCCTGCTGGGTTAGGGAGCAGCCTGTCTACTCTGTGTACTTGCTTGCCTGATTTTTGGCCAATGGTGCACCCTTCAGCAGAAGTAAACTTTGCCTTGCTGAGTTCCTTGCAAGTTGGTGACTTGGTTCTTAAGGGACACCCCAACATTCTGAGCTGTTTCTAATATCAAGATCCATGCTTTCTCCCATATGAGGAAATTAGATCTAGAATATAGACGACATGTGTGAAACTATATATAAACAAATTGACTAAAGTATATGTACACCTGTAATCCTGGCACTCAGAAGTCTGAGATTTGAGGACTGTGGTTCAAAGACAACCAAGGCAGGAAAGTTTATGAGACTCTTATCTCCAATTAATCAGCAAAAAGTTTGAAGTGGAGCTGTTGCCCATTTTGTAGAGTGCCAATTTTGAGTGGAAAAGCTAAGGGACATCACCAAAATACTGAATTCAAACCCTAATACAGGCAAACAAAAAAAAAAACAGTGGAGAGTCAGAAAGTGTGGAGGATGCTTTTTGAAAATGATGCTAGGTCCCTCTCTGGAGTAGGTGGATGTTGAACATTAATTGTATATGAATTCTCCAGGCCTCATACCTCTTCTTTCTCTTTTTCTTCTCATCTTTCTTCACACACACACACACACACACACACACACACACACACAGATAACAGATGGGCTACATTCTGCCTAAACGTGAGTGTGTGTGTGTGTGTGTGTGTGTGTGTGTGTGTGTGTGTGTGTGTGTGTGTGTGTGTGTGAATTTGTTGACTTACTATTTTGGAAAAGAGAGACATGATTACCATTTGGATTGAATTAAAGAGAGATTAAAAATATTTCTTTCCAGGAAATAGAAACAAGATTTTTATTTGTTTTTGTCTTGTTTGTTCATTTATTTGTCTTACAGGGGCAAAGAGGCCACAAAGATGGAGGGACAAAGGGTGAACAAATGCAGCAGTGATATTTACTAGATGAACTCCATAACTTGTAGGCAGGGATGGCAGGGAAAAACTGGGAGAGAGCAAAGGAAGGGCTGACACTAAAAAATTTAGTCATTACTTGACTTGTGAAATGGTAGCCCTTCTGAGCATCACCTTTATAATAACAATAAAAAGTGTATTTCTCCTTCACATTTCAAGGCTTTCCAGGATGAGTCAGGAAATGATGAGGAGGAATTAGAAGGCTTGATAGGATAAACATAAGCTTCCTGCATTCTTGTCACCTGGTATATATATATATATATATATATATATATATATATATATATATATATATATATATATATATATATATATATATTTAATATAACAGTACCTGTTGTTTGACATAAATATTAAATAAGAAACACAACCCATTTGAAAGACTTTAAAAAAAATCTGGGGTAACTCAGTTCTAGGATTTGGCCTCTTTTTGACATTTTTCATGTCAAAGATCACAGCTCCAAAAATTCATCAAAGCAGACCATTCACACCGTTATTGGAAAGAAGCTTTCGAACATGTGAGCAGGCCCTAATTGCCTCTCTTGGTTTTGTTTTGTTTTGTTTCCTTTTAAGAATATGAATGGACAATTCTTCCCATGTATAATGCTAAAATTCAATGAGCAGCTCAGGGTACTGAATAAGAAAATAATGGCATCCAAAGAAACATAGGTCTCATGGTTTCCCTTATTTGCAATATCTAGTATATGTATGAGTCAAGCAGAAAAGGTCAGATAAGGTGATGTTAGGAAAATGAACCCTAAGATATGTAGTTAAATGTTTTTTTTCTTTCATGCATTTGTTTCAAAGTATTTATAAGATTATTTCTTTATTGCTTTGTATGTCCCTCCCCCACAGTATAACCCCTGCTTTCACTGTATTTGATGTCGATATAATTTGTGGAGGGGAAGGGGAAAAACAAGTCGTTTAAATAAGGATACAGGTGGACCCGTTGCAACAATGAGAAGTACAAGTTATCATGTCGAAAACGAACTTTACAACTTTGTTTGGGGGGAGGGAAGGGTTGGGTGGGGGGGGGGGGCGGGGAGAGGCTGGGAAGGGAGGATGGGAAGGGTAAACAAAGGAGGAGGCTACAATGCTTGATAAAAATGTACTCATTATCTTGCCCATGTAATTGTAACCCCTCTGTACAGTATTTTCACAATAAAAAATAAAAAAAAGAAAATAATGGCATGAAATACCTGAGGTGTCTGCTCCTTACAGGATGATGAAGTGGAGATGCCATGAGGGGCAGGGGAAAAAAAGTAGGGCAGGGGGAAATGGTATTGACTGGCAGAGGAAAGATGGTCAGGCAGCTATGCAAGCTGCTTTGCAAGTTGGGGGAAGAGAGGAACAGGCAGGCCCTACTTCAAGCTGTTTCATTTGCACATGATTCTCAATCTGGCTTTCTGTCAATCTGTCTGCACACTACCCTCTTCTCACTCGTGTGATAAGCAGCCTGTCAGTTGAAGCCTCTGGACATTGAGGAGTTGAAGGAAGGGCTGCATCTGAAGATTGTCTTTTAGTAAGTCTAGTAAGTCTAGTAAGACTGAAAGATATTTCAGTCTTTGGGGGATGAAACTGACTCTTCAAGTCAAGGCAACTAAAGGGCATTCCAAGGTTAATGACAGACTAAAGAAGGAGCTTGAAGTGGGCATTTGTGCTATAGAATTTGCACACTCAGTTATTCACTGGTAATTTGAGAGCTACTATGGATCTCTGGGAAACACAATAATATTTTCTCACTTCATCAGATAATTGTCACTATGGATAGCATGAAAGATTTTTATAATTATGGCTAATGAATTTTAAAAAATGAAATAGGATCTAAAGAGCTGCCAACTTTGTATTCTTTATCTTTCTTTGAGGTTGAGATGTTTATGTGTTCTGGATAGGTGACGAGAAGGAATTATCCCAAAACAATGGGATATTCTTGATGAGCTATTGGTTGAAAGGATAATGGAGCTGGATGTGTTTAGTAGCGTTGTCAACATTTTCCCTTCCAGAAACTTGGCTTTTACTATTTACTCAGGATGTGTGTACAGGAAGAAAAGAGAGATTATCTCCCAGTTAGAGGTCAGGGTATTAGTCATCTCAGTTGTGAAGATGACAAAAAATTCTCTTTCTAACATGAATGCAATAAAAAATTACCCTCCCCATCCACCAGCGTCCAGGAACTGTCTTAAAATCCATAAAAGGCAGTCTCATTTTTGCAAATGTTACAGTATACACTTGAGAACTGCTTGCTTGAATTCAAGCATGCAGTTTGATAAAAGAGATGAGTAAACATAAGTTAATTATAGATTTTATTAGAGGTGTAAGTCTATAGTTTAAAAACAGAAGATGTCAATCAATAAGGTAAGCTTAGATATCTGAGTTAGACCTGCATTTGGCAAGAAAGTAAGCCACAATATTCAGAGTTTATAATATGTTATACCTAGTATAAAGGACACAAAAATGACATAGAGATTGTAAATTATTTAGGATATGTTTTGTTAGTTGAGTGGGCAGCATAAAGGTATGTATACTTTCTTCTTAATTGTCCACAGTGAATATTTTTTTCTGAAACAATTTAACTTTTTTGCTGTTGTTGTTGGTCATGGGGCCTGAAATCTGGGCCTGGGCACTGCCCCTTAGCTCTTCAGCTCAAGGTCAGTGCTCTACCACTTGAGCCATAGCTCCACTTCCATCTTTATCTGCTTATGTAGTACTGAGGAATCAAACCCAGGGTCTCATGCATGCAAGGCAAGCACTCTACCACTGAGCCACTGTTCCAGCCCCACAATTTAACTTTTTAAGTAGAAATAATTTAGCTTCTTTTTCCTCCTTATTTTATGCCACTAGATCAGCTGGACTGCATTTGTTTTAAGTGGTGGAAAGCCTGTATCATTGGTTCCATATCACATACTGCAACAAAAGCATTAGATTTTTGAGATAAGCTATTAGTAGAAACTGGGTTTCCTCAATTGTTAGCTAAGCTTCATTGCAGTCTCATGCATGACTATGTAGGGGGCAGTGTCCATTGTTTAAATAAACTCAAAAGACAAAAACACTAGGCTCCCAGGAGGTGGCAGTGGTGAGCACTGATTAAGACTATATGTACCTTCCTGGCTGAGCAAATGGACTGCATTTCTCAAAACAAGAGAACTAAGCTGTGTAGATATAGAAAGACATCTAAACAAATGAGACATTTTTCACAGACACAACTTTAATGTCATCTGGAAGAGACTACATATTCCTAAAGCTTTATATTGTTTCCTTGATTTACTGGGAGAACATGAGGATTTAAACATATGACATCATAAGTGTTTTCCAAGATCAGCTGGGAAAAAGGGATGACATTGGAAGTAGTTATGCTAGATCTGCTGCATATGAGCATAAGAGTGCTCAATGCTGTTTAGTTCATTATTGTCAAATGACCAGGCTCATATGCTCTATTTTACTTTTAATTCAATTTATGTTTTTTCTGTTCAAAATTAGAACTCATACTTGAACAAGGAGGTTTTATTATGTCTAGGCATCCCTCCCCCTCTCTTGGTGCCAGTCCTGGAGCTTGAACTCAGGACCTGAGCACTATTCCTAAAGGTTTTTTGTTTTTGTTGTTGTTTAAGGATTATAATCTAACACTTAAGCCACAGCTCCACCTCTGGCTCTTTTCTGGCTAACTGGAGATGAGATTCTCATAGACTTTCATGATCAGGCTGCTTTTGAACTGTGATCCTCAGATCTCAGCTTCCTGAGTAGCTAAGATTACAGGCATGAACTACTGGTACCCAGCCATGTCTGTACAGAGGGGTTAGAGTTACATGAACAAGGTAATGAGTACATTTCCTATCAAGCATTGTTGTCTCCTCCTTTGTTTTTCTCATACCATCCCTTCCCTCCCCCTCCACAACTTACCCCCCTCCAAAGTTGTAAGGTTCATTTTCAACATAGTGTTTTGTACATCTCATTGTTATAATGGGTTGAGCTGATTCTAAACTTTGGCAAAGTAGCAGGGTATAAAATTAACTCTAAAAAAATCAGTGGCTTTTCTGTATGCCAACAATGAGAAGAGCACGGCTGAAATCAGGAAAGCAACTCCTTTTGTAATAGCCCCACAAAAAAAATATCTACGAGTTAACTAAAGAAGTGAAGGACTTCTATAATGAAAACTTTAAAAACCTGAAAAAGGAAATCAAAGCAGAACTTAGGAAGTGAAAAAACCTCCCATGTCTGTTTGAAAGGAGTGTTTGAAGGAAGATATTGGCCATTGTATTTCAGCTAGTGGCTAAAAGTGACAAAACAGACACTGCATATTTGATACTAGCCACGGTCTAAGACATTGCTTCAAAGTTTAGAGGCTTGAAAATAATGTAAACGTTTGCCTCACCTTTTCACTGGGTTAGATATCAGGAAGGAGTTTGGTCGAAATCTTCTGGCTTCAAAGCTCTCATGAGATGGCAGTCAGGTGTCATTATGGTTACAGCAATCTGAAGTCTTGATGGGCTCTCCCCAGGCAGCTAACTAAATACTGTGGCTGCAAGTGGGATCAGGGAAGCCATAGTTCCTCTCCAGAGGGTCTCTTTGTATATAAGTCTGTGTGGGTGTCCATATTGTATGACAGCTGCTTTCTATCAGTATAAACAATCCAGCAAAACAGGACTGAAACATCATGGATAGCCTAGCCCTGAAAAGTCTTCCACTGTCATTTCTCTGCACTTTCAAAACCACATAGCAGTGCTCTGATTTAATATGGAAGGATACTACCATTGGGCTTGTGTTAGTCAGACGTAACAAAAATATTTCACATAAACAACTTAAGACAGTGTAGGATATTGGCTTTAGCTAATAGTTTCAGAGACCGTGGATTTGTTGATTCTGGGCCTATGGTGAGCTAGAAAATCTTGGTGGCAGGTCATACTCACCTTTTGGAAGACAGGAAGTAGGGTTAAGGAGAGCCTGGACTGAAGTTTCTAGAACACCCCAGGGGCACCACCAACTAGACTCTTTAATTCATAAGCCTTTTTTAAATTTTGAGTGGGGGACACTTTATATCCAAACAAGGAAGGAGCCTTTGCAGCAATTAGGAGTCTGCCTACAAGTCTATAAGGAAAAGACAGTTTTCCTTTTGTAAATAGTTAGGGCAGGACATGTTTCCATTAGAAAACCCTTGTGAACACCTGTCACCAGCTTGTGACACTGAGTCCTGGTATTACGTGCTGACATATGACAGGAAAGCAGAGCGATTACCCCAGGGAAGGGGTGGTGGTGGTGGATTATGCTAGAATTACTAGCAACCAGAAAAAAAGAAAGTCTCCCACTTGTATTTACCACATGCAAAAAAAAAAAAAAAAAGCGAAAGCCAAATGCAAGCAAATAAAACAAAGGACGGACAACCCCAGATGGTTAAAGAAATCTGTCAGTTTTTTGTACGGGAGACTAATATGAGAAGTTCATACCCATAAATAGATGCTTTGTACTTTAGAAGTGAAAGGAAGGGCTTAAAAACCATGACACAGTGGTTGCCAAAAGTTTTTATTTTGTCTTTTGCCAAATGCTCAGTGATGAGACTGTACTCCTCATTTGCTCTTACTGTATTATCGAAACTGTCATGTTCTGCTGAGCGGAGCCATTTGTTTCTCCATGCACGGTTGATTAGTATTTTAGGTTGGCATAGGGTTAGTGTTCAATGACTAATTGGCCTGAATGAGATGATAGGGAATTAGGATTAGGAGGTGAATGGGCGGGAACTTGTCAGTCCACTGTCATCAGCACCCACCTCTATGTTACTTCTTCCAGGACTCCATTTATCACTCATCTCATTGTTCCTGTTCTTTGGCATCTGCTTGACAATAAATCTCCATCAATGACCACAGACATTTAGACACATAAACATTTCTTTGACCAAGTGAAAGAATTTCTGAGCAAAACAAATCTCCTGAGAGATTCTAGCCAGTTTTGATTCCTTAGTCTTGAACATCCTAGGTCTCTGAACCTGGTGGCATTGGAAAGACTTTCTCATGTGTGAGAACTTAAGATATGCTATACGAGACCCTCACAGTCTAATTTGTATTGGTTTATAGGTTAAAAGCAACTCTGTGCACCCTGGTATGTATTTTCTATGTTCATGGCCACTCGAATTTTGAAATATTCTTTGAATTGTGATCTACTGAGATTCAGGACATTTTAACCTTTGCAATATACTTTATGTTGCCCTCCCTAAATTCTCCTCTTTTTCAAACTCTTAATGTTTCATTGACCAGAACAAGAGCTATTATTGGAATGAAATCTGATGATGTGCATGAAGTGTGGAACAAGGGATCTAAATGGGAGTATGAGTCCGCTTTGTGAAATATTCTCCACATGAGAGGCAGGTGTGCTTTGATACTGCTTACTCAACTTACTTCTGATATGTTGGGTGAAGCATCATATTGGATCATGTCTAAGAAATCATGACACAGACCTGGAAGCAGTCCAAGGTTCAGATGAGAATGCATTCGCCATATCAACCCTTGTTTGGTCATGTGAGAAAGCAACTTCTACTTTTAAAGATATTGCTATTTTTAGTGGAAGCCTTCCTTGGGTCATTTTAAGGTTTGAATATACTTCTTTTTTTGATGCCAGTCTTGGGACTTGAACTCAGGACCTTTGTGCTATCTCTGAGCAGTTTTGCTCAAGGCTGGTGCTCTATCACTCTCCACTTCCAGCTTTTTGGTGCTTCATTGGAAATATGTCTCATGGACTTTCCTACCCTGGCTGGCTTTGAACCTTGATCCTCAGCTCTCAGCCTCCTGAGTATCTAGGATTACAAGTGTGAGACACCAAGGCTGGACTTGTATAGACTTAATGTGCTGGTAAACCCAAGCCATTGCTAGTTATGTTGCAGTCCATACAGACATGGACCGGACCATGTGGTAGTCAGGGATCAGTCAATTTAATAAGGTTTCATAGGAAATATTTCTGCATGATTGTGGGACAGATTTGTACTTGCTAGGGTTGCACACTACTACCTGAGCCACTCCTCCAGCTCTGCTTTTTGCTGGTTATTTTGGAATGAAGTCTTGGGGACTTTTTTTCCTTAGCTGGCTTCAAATCTCAATTTTCTGCAGGCCAAAAGGCTAGGATTAAAGGCTTGAGCCATCAGTGCTGGATTTTCACTCTCATTCTTTATGCACTAAGATAAACATTGATTCCAATTTTGGGATTTCATCAATGTTTTCACATATGTGAAGTTGATGAAAGTTATTTTGATGGGTGTTTTACAGCATTATGATTTCAGTGATAAATTCTCATATGTGTTTGAGTGTTGAAGGAAGGTGAACGAATGAAAAATTCCAAGTTCTTTATGTAAACAAATGAGTTCAAACTTTCTCGGCAAGAAAGATGCAAGTGAAAATGTAGATCATGAAGACTATAATGCCTGACTAACAAGCTATAATCGTTTCCAAATCAAAGCCCATGTTTAGTATGAATGGTTCAATGACAGCATATCCTTTAAATTGAAATCAGCTGTTGTTGGATTAAGACTTGCATTTGTGTTCAGTGTGTTATCTTCTGCAAAGTAATTATAGAATGCTTATTATGCACAAAGCAGAGTTAAAAACTGTGAGGGAGTAAAGTAACATACAAAGTATCTAAAACAGTAAAAACAGTGGCTACCTCTTAGCCAGTATGCTTTTATCTGTAGAAGCATACCATAATTCACTGTCAATCTAAAGAAAATGTACTGGACTTGTAGAAGTAGTTTTCAGTATTGTGTGTGATATTTGATGCATCATTAAGATCATTTAGTAGCTTCAGTAGGTTGTTGGGGAGGAGGAGAAAAGCATATTTAGACTTAAAGAACAATTATTGTAGTCTCAATTTTGTCAATGATAAAACAAGATCTAGAGATTTAAACAAAGTTTTCAAGATCCAAATAGCACTTAAGAAAAAAATGTGGTACTGAAGCAAATCTTTAAACAACAAGATGATGATGCAATTTCAACTGTATGATTCCACTTTCAATTAATACTAAACTTACACTACTTATATTTCCAAGAAAGCAGTTTGAAGTGTGTAATGTCTGGGGCTTTTGTGTAGTGGGCTATAGTATTTTGAGACTTTCACCCAATGTATTTATTATTGCTTGGCAGATCTCATGATAATGCAAGTGAAATTGTCTAAGAAGGTAGAGACACAGCAACATTATGATTTACTTTAAAACTGTGTTCATGTCTTTTTTTTTCTCAAAGATGTTGCTGTAAAGAGGATGTGCTGAAACATTCCATTCCTAAATTATACATATTTTTCTATATATTCTAAAATATACACATGCATACAGAATCTTTGATAATTTTCTGGTGAGAATTTTTTAGGGAGTCTCAAGAGGAATGAAAGCTGGGAGTCCATGGCTCATGCTTATAATCTTAGCTACTCATGTGGCCGAGATCTGAGGATTTCCATTCAAAGCTGGCTTAGGCAGGCAAGTCCATGAGACTCTTATCTCCAATTAACCAGCAAAAAGCTAGAAGTTGAGGTGTGGCTCAAGAAAAAAAAAAAGAACCTGCATTGAGAGAAGAATGTAAGGGACAGTTCCCAGGTACTAAGTTCAAGCTTCAGTAGCAACACCACACAAAATAAAGGATGAATGTCATTTGATATAGAAATGAATGGAAACAACATGTTATAATGTACCATCATTGGGATGGTTTGTAATAGGCAAATTGGCCTTCCAGAGATGGCTCTTCAATGGGCAGAGAGGTAGAAGTTTGGCTAATACATTTCAATATACCTAATTTGGCAAAGTGTGAAGGCTCACTGGCTCAGGAGGACAGGTTAGGAGGATCATATCCCAAGAATAACCTGGGCAAAAGTACAAGATCATATCTATTAGCAAATTAAAGCAGAGTCCAGTGTGGTGACCTATGCCTAAAATCCCAGCTAGAGATGGAGATGGAGGTAGGAGGACTCTGGGTCTGACACCGGCTCCTGGCTATGAGTGCAAGACCCAACCTGAATAATAAACCACAACACAAAAGAGCAGAGAGTGTGGTTTGAGTGGTAGAGTGAATAGTGGTAGAGTGGTGTTCCCCAGCACCAAAAATAAATAACTAAAAATAAATAAATTAAAATATCTGCCCAATTCAGTACAAGTTTAGAAGAGCATGCCCTTAAGTTATACCCAGAAGTTGGATCATTTTTGTGTAGATCCTCTCCTCTCTTATCCCAATTCATTGTGTAGAACACAAATGTCATGATGTGGATGAAAATGAAGCCTTTTGGTGTCTGTCTGTTGTTTGTGGTAAGACTGGGTAAGCTTGAAGGTTAGGGAAGGTCTAGCCAGTGAGTGGACTTTGAAACAACAAAATCTCGGATGTTTCCTTGCACTTAGATGAAGCTTCAGGAGGATTAAAAGGTCAGTTTGACATTTTTAGAGACAAATAATCTAACTCATGCTACTGCCAACTTAAAACCATTACAGAGACAGAAAATATGACCCATGAGGTTTCATGGCAAATGTAAAACCTTATCCATTTGTAAAGTTACATTAATTTAGTCATTTAGTAAAACAAGATCTCTTGGACAGTGAAGAACCACAATCAGCACATGTAAAACCAACAAATCAATAACTAATGCACCCACAAATACTTTATTGGGTCAAATGCATCTGTCCATTTCCAATCAATTATATTTGCAAACCAGTACTAATTGATATTAGAAAAATTGTTCCCCTATTGGATATATCCTCTTTTTTGTTTTTAGATCTGAAATGGAGACTTGAAACTCACTACTTGATACTTTTGCTCACTGCCTACTGCTTTACCAACTGAGCCACACCTGCAACCTCTGGATATAATCTCTTTTTAAGTTGGAATTCCATGCATTAAGAAATGGATATTTTTGTATCTGTGTTGATATTAACTAATTTCCCATTTCAAGGGTAAAGCAAGTTAGTGTCAATAAAGTCCACAGAGGGCTTTCTGACACATAACAGATCATCAATACAAGTTGGTTTATATTACTATTTCATTACTTCAGTCCTGATGATTATATTTCATCTGATCATCAACAATAATCTGTATTTCAAAATCAATAATCTCTTAATATTTCTGTCACCAGTCTAGTTTCTTTCCAATTTTTTTCTTCATAGAATATGTCAAAGTGATTAGTGTGTGTGTGTGTGTGTGTGTGTGTGTGTGTGTGTGTGTGTGTGTATGTGTGCACATGCATTCATGTACATGCATGTATGCTCTAACATGTGAGCCACAGTTTCACTTGCAGCTTTTTGCTGGTTAACTGAAGGTATGAATCCCACTGGGTTTTCTGTTCTGGTTTCACTGTGATCTTTAGATCTCAGCCTCCTGTGTAGGTAGGATTACAGTCATGAGCCAAACGCACCTGGCTTCAAAGCCATCAAATGATGGCTTACGGTATAAATATGCTCTTTCCTTCATGATCCCTGTAGCTTCTGTTTTGATGGATCTCTGTTGCTCATAAGATACAATCTAAATTTACCATTGTGCTCTGTTTCTTCCAAAGCTCTCCTATGTCTCTTAAATCTTTTATATAAAAGAACTATTACTTTTAACTTAGTTTTTGATTAATATCTCATTAAGTAGTTAATTATTTCAACTTAATTTCAAGATAATTATTACTAATTATTATTAATGGTAGTTAATTATTCAATTTAGTTTTTGATTAATAATTTCATAAGGCAGTTAATTATTCTTTAGTAATAATCTCCATTTAAAACTTTAGCTATCTTAAATTCCCCCATACTTAAAACCTTATAAATGTTTCATTTAAATACTTTGAATAGAAAAAATGTGCTTTATCTTATTATGGTAATATAAGTATATATATATAAATATAAAGCTTATCATTTAAACCCATTTTTATTCTCAAATCATTAATTCACTCATGTGCTTTTTGTGTGTGTGTGTTCTAGTACTGGGGCTTGATCTCAGGGCCTGTGTTGTTTTGCAGTTTGTTTGCTCATAAACAGTGCTTTACTGATTGAGCCATGCCTCCATCCTAAAAATATGCTTAAAATTAGAGCTTTAAAAATAATTGTGCTTAACATTTTTAAGAATTTTACATATCTCTCCAGGTGCCATAGCTCATGCCTGTAATATTAGTTGTGCAGGAGGCTGAGATCATGAGGACTGTAATTCCAGACCAGCCTAGGCATATCTATATCTATATATATACATATATATACACATATATATGTATATATCTATATATATACATATATATACATATATATACATATATATACGTATATATATGTATATATATACATATATATGTGTATATATATAGATATATATATATAGAGAGAGATATATGTATATATATAGATATATATATATATGTATATATATATATATACATATATATATATGTATATATATATATATGTATATATATATAGATATATATATATATATAGAGAGAGAGAGAGATAGATAGATAGATATTTAATATATCTAAATATATATTTATGACAGTGTTTCAACAGAAAATGCTGCATGTAGTAGCGCAGGTCTGTCATCTCAAGTCTGATGAACTGTGTCCAGGCAGATCTGGGAAAAAGTAAGACCCTATTTCAAAAATAACCCGAGGAACTGGGAAGGTGGTTCAGCAGTAAATGCTTGCCTCTCATGCATGAGTCCCTGGGTTTGACCCTACAGCACGACAAAACCTCAGATTTGTCAGCAGAGACAATTAAAGCAAGAAGAGCCTGGAATGATGTATGCCAAGCCCTAAAGACAAACAACTATCAACCAAGAATACTGTACCCAGCTAAACCCTCCTTCATAATGGAAGGCCAAATAAACACCTTCCATAGCAAAGAAAAATTGAAACAATATATCTCCACCAAACCATCCCTACAAAACATACTTAAAGATGTCCTACACATAGAAAGCCATCAAGAGCGAAATAAAGGCCAAGAAACCACACCCAAACTGAGAATCCAAGAACCATAGGAAGAACCCAGTTGTCATAGCCCCCAAGAAGGTAGACAACATGGCAGGAACTACCACACACCTCTCACTCTTAACTCTCAATATTAATGGATTTAACTCTCCAATTAAGTGACATAGACTGTCTATTGGATTAAAAAACAAGATCCTTCTATCTGCTGCCTTCAAGAGTCACACTTTGCCCATAGAAACAAACATATTCTGAAAGTGAATGGCTGGAATATACCAAGCAAATGATCCCCATAAACAGGCGAAGTTGAAATGCTAATATCAGAGAAGATAGACTTCAAATTAAAATTAGTGAGAAGAGATAAAATTAGTGAGAAGGTTGCTACATACTACTAAGGGATCTCTCCTTCAGGAGGATATTACAATTCTAAATATCTATTCACCAAACAACGGAGCATCCAAATTTATCCAAGAAACACTACTTTCCCTCAAATCTCACATAGATCCAAAGACGTTAATTGTTGGGAACTTTAACTCACCACTATCCCAACTAGGTAGATCAACCTGGCAAAAACTCAACAGAGATATCACAGGTCTAAACAACTGCATAGATCAACTAGATTTAACAGACATCTACCGAATATTTCACCCAGCAGCATGAGAATACATGTTTTTCTCAGCAGCACACAGAACATTTTCTAAAATAGACCACATTTGGTCACAAAGCAAACGTCCAAATTCAGAAACACTGAAGCTATGCCATTCATTCTCTCAGATCACAAGGGAATAAAATTAGAACTCCACACCAAAAGCCACCAAAGAAAGTCCTATAACACATGGAGGCTGAACAACACACTGTTGAATCACCAGTGTGTCATGGAAAAGATTAGAAAGGAAATTCAAATGTTCATGATATTCAACAAAAATGAACACACAAATTACCAGCTCCTCTGGGACACAGCAAAGGCAGTACTCAGGGGCAAGTTCATAGCTCTGAGAGTTCTTACATCAACAAATTGGAGAGATCTGAGGCCAACAACTTAATGAGACATCTGAACCTCCTTGAAAAAGATCAGCAACTGTTCACAATAGCTAGGATATGGAAACAACCCAGATGCCCCACCACAGATGAATGGATCCAAAAATTGTGGTAGCTATACACAATGGAATATTATGCAGCCATTAGAAATGACAAAATAATGGCATTTGCAGGGAAATGGATGGAGCTAGAAGGAATCATGTTGAGCGAGGTAAGCCAAGAGCAAAGAGACAAACGGTACATGGTCTCCCTGATAAGTGGATGTTAAATCCAAAATGTTAGGTGATACAACAAAATTAACAGGACTTAAGAAACAAAGAACTTCTGCTCATCTGGTCGAACCACTACTAAATATCCCCATGCTGCTGAACAGTGCTGAAGGAATATCAATAACAAATTTCAAGCTCTACTACAAAGACATAGTAATCAAAACAGCTTGATACTGACACAAGAACAGACCTCAGGACCAATGGGATAGAATTGAAAAATCAGAAATTAACCTACAAATTATAGCCACCTAATCTTTGATGAGGGAGCTAAAAACATAGAATGGTAGAAAGACAGCCTCTTCAGTAAATGGTGCTGGCAAAATTGGTTAAAAACTTGTAGAAAACTAAAGCTAGATCTGCACATATCACCCTGCACCAGAATCAACTCCAAATGGATCAAAGACCTCAAAGTCAAAGCAGAAAACTTGAAAAACTTACAGGAAGGAATAGGAGAAAACCTAGGTCTCCTAGGCACAGGCCATAATTTTCTCAATAGAGATCCAGAAACACAACAGATCAAAGAAAGTTTGGACAAATGGGATTGCATGAAATGCAGAGCTTCTGCATGGCAAAGGCCATAGCTAGCAAGATCAATCAAAAGCCCATGGATTCTGAGACAATCTTTACTAGCCATACAATGGATATGGGTCTCATATCTAAAATATACTTGGAACTGAAAAAATTAAATCCCTCAACAACAAATTGTCTAAGAAACAACTGCCTGATAACAAGTGGGCTGAAGACTTAAAGAGAAACTTCTCTGAAGAGGAAATAAGAATGCCAATAGATACATGAAGAAATGCTCAACCTCTCTAGCTATAAAATAAGTGCAAATCAAAACAACATTGAAATTCCACCTCACCCCTGATAGAATGGCTATAATCAAGAAATCTAATAACAACAGATGCTGGAGGGGATGTGGACAGAAGAGAACCCTACTGCATTGTTGGTGGGAGTGTAAACTTGTTCAACCACTTTGGAAAGTAGTATGGAAGTTCCTCAAAAGACTCCACATAGAGTTCCCTATGATCCAGCAATCCCACTTTTGGGCATTTAACCAAATGATCACAAACAAGACCATACTAAAGCTACCAACACAACTATGTTTATTGCAGCATTATTTACCATAGCTAAGATATGGAACCAACCCAGATGCCCCTCAGTATGGATCAAGAAAATGTGGTATATATATGAAATTCTATGCCTCCATTAGAAAGAATATTGCTCCATTTGTTAGGAAATGGAAAGATTTGGAAAAAATTATATTAAGTGAAATATACCAGACCCAAAGAAACATAGGTCCTATGCTTTCCCTTTTTTGCAATGACTAGTATATATCTGGGATAAGCAGAAAAGGTCAAAAGCTATATACATATGACCAGATAAGATGAAGTTAAGGGAAATGAACCCCAAGATAGGGACACAAGTGGTTTTTTTCTTTCTTGCTATTGTTTCTAACATATTTATAATGTACCTTGTAATTTTTTTTGTTTCTTTGTATGCTCCTCCCCTATGGAATAACCCTTGTTTTAACTGTATTTGATGTCATTGCCCTGCATCTTGTATATACACTTCTCTAGCTTGGGGAGGGAAGGAAAAAATGCTTAATTAGGGATACAGGTTGACCCATTGTAACAATGAGATGTAGAAGACACTGTTGAAAAATGAACTTTACAATTTAGGTGGGGGATTGGGGGTAGGGGGTGGAGGGGGAATGGGGGAGTTTAATTGTGGAGATGGGAGGGAAGGGAGGGTAGGGGAAAAACAAAGCAGGAGGTAACAATGCTTGATAAGAAATGTACTCATTACCTTGTTCATGTAACTGTAACCCCTCTGTACAGTATTTTTACAATAAAAACGTATTAAAAAGATTATAGCAACTTATCAAAAGAAAAAGAAAAAGAAAAGGCTGGAAGTGGTGCTGTGGCTCAAGTGGTAGAGCACTAGCCTTGAGCTGAAGAGCTCAGGGACAGTGCCAAGGTCTTAGAGTTCAAGCCCCATGAACAACCAAAAAAAAAATAACCTGAGAAAAACAGGCTGGAGGCATGACTCCAGTGGGTGAATTCTGTCTAGTAAGTACAAAGCACTGAGTTCATACCCCAGTATTCCTCAAAGGAAAAGAAAAATATCTTGCATATATGATAAATATCACTTTTAAGTTATAGAAATTCATATTCTGTTTTGTATATTTAATTAAGATAATTATACAACTTAAATATTTTAAATGTAAAGTCACAATATAATTATGTTAGATTCCTTTAAATCATTTGAAATTGTTAAAATTCTGTGAAAATTATTTCAAGAACTCTAGTTATGAGATGGGGTCAAATTTTACTAAGATCTTGGTATAAAGAAAAAGGGTTCATAAACCAATGAAAACATTTATTTTTCAATAGGACTCCAATATGGAAAAAAGAATAGTTAAATAAATCAGTGTTTTATCTGTTAAGAAAACTTAAAAATTAAGAAATGGACAGAAGAAATCACAGGTCTTTTAAAGGAATGTTGAAGATGGTCAAATTTTATAAGGGTGTATGCCTTCAATTTCTACCACTACATTATTTTACAACTCTGGCCATAGAAAGTTCACTGTAGAAAACTGATGGGATTATTCATGGTGACACAAAAGGACTGTCTGTGACAGAGACGTAATTCATTTTTGCCCTTCAGAAAGTTCATCCCAGACATTAAATTTTAAGTTATTCGATAGTTTACATCTCAGGAAATTTATTTTAGTAGCACTGATTGCTTATACACACACACACACATACACATACACATTCATATGTGTGTCTGTACTTCAAATTTACCTTTCTGAAACTATTTTAACACTTCACTGAACTTTCTCACTAATGAATGAATTAAATCCTTGGTAGTGTTTTTTTAAATGAGATTTATGCTTTTAATGTTTAAAATATTACATGTCAATAAATGTATTCAAAGAATGGTTTCAGCTTTGACTGTCAGTTGTCAGTCGATGTAGTGATGGTGAACAAGGAGACCAAACTTTACTATCTAAAAGTTAATCAGGAAACTATTTATGAATTTGAGAAGATGGTGAGGATTTATTCCTAGAAAGCAGTGGTAAATTATAGCATGGAAAACATTTCTGTTCATGACCAATTTCAGGAAAAGTATCACTCATGTTTATAGAGCTTCCACAAAGCACTTACAGTAATTTTCTGTTGTAAGCCATCAAGAATTCTGTGTGGAGACATACAGTGGGACTCTCTAACCCACAGGTAGATAGATAAAATAACAACCCTTACCTCCCTAAGTTCAAGGAAGTTTTCAAGCCAAGCATGTGTGTGTATGTATGTGTGTATGTGTGTGTGTGTGTGTGTGTGTGTGTGTGTGTGCATGCAAACATATTCAATATGTGTCATATGTTCATTAGATTGTTTTTTTTTTAATTTTCTCTTCTCTTTACTCTGCTCCAACACATATAGAGTAACATATATGTTCCCAGCCCATTAGGTTGTCTCCTGCTCTTAGATCCCTACCTGGATCTGGAATTACCTTGCTTTCCATTCTGAGATGAATTTGCTAGAATTTGTTATCACAGCAAGGGAGTGTCTTTATCTCTGGGGAGGTAGGAAGAAGAGAAAAATAGGTGGGCCTTGCTGGGTTTCCTGTTTGCTACCATTAGACTGTACCCTGTAAGCATTGTCTTATTTCTCCATGACTGTCCATTCTTGATAATTTTTAACATAAAATTGGCTTACCCATTTCTGCAGGTCTTAGTTTCCTTATGAGAAAATCCTGTGTCATATAAAACTTTTTATGAATAAGCTGCTCTTATTAATGTTTCTTTTAGTATTTGGGACCAACCAATGAAGAAGTGATAGGTAAGTAAAGGTATTTTTCCCCTCTCCTGCAAATGCAATTATTAGATTAAGGAATCTAAGCAACCCTGGTAGGATTTTTGTTAGTCTGGTCAATTTATTTAACTTTTCTGATTCATTCTTTCTCATTAGTGGGGTTGAATCACTACTTCAGCTGTCATTACAATAAAAATGGCAGAAGACACTAATAGAAATGCTTCTATTAGTTAATATTGTAGATAAATAATCTAAAAATGAAATCTAAAGTTTTATTGTTATAGAAAACTACACTACTTCCTCTTATGGGTGGGAAACCTTTTTGCTAACAAGAGCCATTTAGATATTTATAATATCATTTTATAGGCCATAGAAAATTATCAATACAAATAGTCAGGTCTTGGGCACCTGATGAGAAGTGTCTGATCACTATCCTACCTATCCTGGTCAAAAGATAATGATAATAATAAAAATGATATAATTTTCTATCATCGTAGGAGCTGCTGCTTTGGTATTTTATACTATAGAAAGTCAAGCTCTCATGGAATCTTCACTGGTGTTAATTCAAGCTAGTGTTGAGTCCAGTCCATTTAAAGAGTTTAGGTGAAAATTTGTTTTGGGGAATATTGTTATTAATCATTATTATGATGATTATTTTAAATTTTGCTTTGAATCATCCATGATTTCTTATGCTGCTGCAGCAATTCAGTTGACTTTAGAGATACACAATGAAAACAATTAGCATATATACATGCTATGTATATATGTTTTTTGATTTTTTCATCCACTGAGGAGCATCTGGATTGATTCTATATCTTGGCTATGGTAAACAATGCTGCAATAAACATGGTTGTGCTACTAGCTGTGTTGTGGCCTTGTTTGTGGTCATTTGGATAAATGTCCAGAAGTGAGATTGCTGACTCAAAAGGAAGCTCTATATTTAGTCTTGAGGAACTGCCATACTGTTTTCCAGAGTGGCTGGACAAGTTTAGATCTCACCAACAGTGTAGTAGCATTACCTTTGGCCATTTCCTTTCCAGCATCTGTTATTGTCAGTTTTCTTCATAATGGCCATTCTAACTGGAGAAAATGATGGATCAAGAAAATATGATATTTGTATGTATATATATAATACACACACACACACACACACACACACACACACACACACACAATGGAATTCTATACTTCCATGAGAATGAAAGCCATTGCCCCAATTTGTAAGGAAATGGAAAAACTTGGAAAAATAATTATACTCAGTGAAGTAAGCCAGCCCCAAAGAAACATAGGTTGCATGGTTTCCCTCATTTGTAATAACCAGAATGTGCCTATAAGTCTAAAGGAAGCCCAGTGGACAGTAAAAGACAACTAATTATACCTGGACACAATTAATCAGCAAACTAAATATTCACACAGTGAGAATAAAGAAGGATATTCTTAGGAGAGGATCACTAGGGGTTGATAGCTATGTGGATAAGATCATACAAAATGATGTCTATTGAAACTGTAAGAAGTGGAAGAGGTTTTTATACTGTTTGCATTTTTCTTATTTTTTTTTTCCTCTTTTGATTTATTACCTTCTGTCGCTGTTTTTGATTTCCGTATCTTTTGTCTTGTATATAAATTTATATGATTTGGGGAGAAGAAGAGGAAGCACAGAAACAGTGGGACAAAGAGTGAACCAATTCAGTAGTGAAACCCACTAGATATTATATTGGAAATGGAACTATACAATTCGGGGGAGGGGGAAGTTGGGAGGGGAACAACTAGGAGATAATGGAGGATGGGAGAAAATGTTCAAAAGGAAATGTACTCATTATATGAATAATGTAACTGTAACCCCTGTGTACATCACCTTTACAATATTTTTTAAAAGAAAACAAATAGCATTTCATATTTAGCTATAATTTTCAATTCTCAAACACGTGTCATTGTGCTATATTTCTGCAGAGTGACTTTCTGATTAGTGAGTCACAGGTGCTGCTGTTATGTTCTTGGAATCAATATCTGAGCAAAAATAAAGTCAACGTGCTCTCCTACTAGTTACAATAAATTTCCAGGTACCACACAAATCATGAAAATAGCCAGTGTCGGCAGATGTTGCCAATTACTTCACATTTCTGAATTTGGAAAAACAAAATTGGGCATTCAATATGCATACTAAGTAGAGATTGTTTCTTTATGTTTAAATTTGTGAGGAAATGATGGCTGAAAGAAAAAACAATGAAGCATCCTAGGCGATGGTGCAAAATTAGTCTCAATATTAAAAGAAGGGCATACACACTGCAGTATTGTTTTGTGGCTAATTTTGACTTATGCTGGTTGTGTTTTGAGAGTTGTGATCTGATTTTGAAAGGCAAAGGAGTGTCCTAAAGCTTTCCCCGGAGGAAAGAACATTCCGAAAACATCCTCTCAACAATTCTGTGGATCATTTGTTTTGAACATTGGAGAGGTCCACCATTCATATTGTTTACAACTGCCTCCTTTGGACCCAGTCTCTTTTAGTTCTATAAGCCAGTGTGTTGAGAACAGTTTTAAATGCATTTCATTTTGGTGCCCTATCTCACAAAATTAAAGAGAATATTTTTTATTGCTATCTATTTTGATAATGAGAAATGTCAGTAGGGAGAAACTCATTAGCTAGCAAAGAATGCTATCTTATAGACCATTAATATGAAATGCTATTTTATGAAAGTGACTAGATTTTTTTCCCCTAAAAGCATTATCTGTTTTTATTCCACATAGATTGTCAGGTAATACAAAGACTAATAGAAATTCCTAATTATTTTACTTTACTTTTAACTTTTTTTTTTTGAGATTAGCTTGGGCTGGCCTTGAATTTGTGATCCTCCTGCTTCAACTTCCTGAATACTGGGATTACAGGCATTTATTACCACACTCAGCCGAATTTAACTTGTTTATTCTTCAAAAATTTGAAAAACAAAGATAAACCAGCCTGGGAGGGAGAAGAATTAGTAAATTAAACATGGGCTAGGAAAAGCTGATCTGAGTGTTAATGCCTACTGATAGGGAGAATAACTGTGATGACCACCTTTAAGATAGCTAAGCTGGCTCTCTGATGGTCCTCACCTCCTACTGCGTGACTCTCTGCCTCATCTCTTCTGCATTGTTCCAAAGTGCAAGCGGTGGCATGTCATGTTCAAGAGTAGAAATGATTGCATTTGCCCTTTTATTTCCCCTCCCTTCCCTTTCTCTCAAAAAATATACCTTAGTTGGGCACCTGTGGCTCACGCCTGCAATCCTAGCTGCTCAGGAGGCTAAGATCTGAGGATCATAGTTTGAAGCAATTCATGCAGAAAAGTCCACGAGGCTCTTAAATCGAATTAATCAGAAAAAAAAGGATGAAAGTGAAGCTGTAAGCTGTAGCTCAAATAGTAGAGTGCCACCCTTGAGTGAAAAAGTGAAAAGACAATGCCTAGACCCTGAGTTCAAGCCCCAGTACTGGTTCACACACACACACACACACACACACACACACACACACACACACACACACACACACACACACACACACACACACACACACACACACACACACACCCCGGTACAAGTCAATTGCTCTGTTCTGAGAGGAACTCACGTCCATATCTAGAGGTGCTAAGTCCTCTAGAAAACAGCCAGTGAGGTATGAAACTGAATCATGAGGGAGCTAACTGGAGGCAGATGTTCCGGCCTCTGTCAGGCCTTCAGGTGAGTGTCACCTTAGCTTACATCTAAACTGTAGCCATATGAGAGGTCCTGAACAAGAACCATTCTGCTAAGGTACATTAAAATTCCTGATCCACAGATGTTGGGAATAATAAACAGTTGCTGGTCTAAGCCACCAAGTTACACAACAATTGGTTTTACAGATATGGATTGCCAAAACAAACCTATCACCAATCACAGACTATTGTCATATGTGTGTGTGTATGTGTGTGTATAAAAATCATGCTTACATCCCAACTTTACATCCTCACAAGATTTATGAGAAGAAATAAAGTACAAGTTTCATTCCAAACTTTTGTGTGTTGGCAGCTTAGTAACTGGAGGCTATGAAGTATAAACATTACCATGACAGGTTCTGTGCACAGGGACCAGACTCTTCGCCAGTTTATCTACTAGTTGAAAGGATGGGATGGGTCATTAAGGGACTCAGAGTTATACAACTGAGCCATCCAGATAGGTTATAGAGGTTGTCTTCTAAAAATAAATCATGGCATTCATATCAAGGAACCATTTTGTTGGATACTGAATATATCTATATCTATATCTATATCTTGATGCTGTTCAAGTAAGGAATATTAATATTTAATGTCACCAGAACAAATTATAACTGGGTGACTTAAATCAACTGAAGTTTATTCTGTCATAGTTCTAGAAGCTACAAGTCTAAGATCATAGTATCCACAGGATATATTCCTTCTGAAGACTAAGAAAAAAATCTTTCCTGCTCTCTTTTAGCTTCTGGTGTCTGCAGGTATTTCTTGGTTCCTACCAGCATAAATCCCAATTTTCCCTCTGTCTTCATATGGCCATTCCTCTGTGCCCTTAGGCAGCCTCTCTTTCTCTTATAAGGACATTTGTTGTTAAATTTGGGGGTTCATTCTAAATTCATGATGAATTCATCTCAAGATTTTTAAAAATTATATTTTTGTTATCTTTAAGTAATTGTATGAATGGGTTACCATTAAACAAGTCAATTCGTAAGTACAATGTGTCTTGATCAGTATCATGGCTTTCTTCATTCTCCCCCATCTCTACCAACAACCCCTTCCTTCAATTTTCTTAATTTCAGAGGATAAGCATTGAATATTATGATTGCATTCTGTACTCCCTTCCTCTCTTCATTCCTCCAACCCCTCCCCTTGACCTTCTCCGATCTTTCAGTACCAATTTCTTGGTACTCATTTTGTAGGACTGTGAGTTAGTTTTTCTAAGGAATTACATCATTTGAATTCTCCCCTGCTAATATCATATTTTGGTTAATACATTTGTGTACACTTGCATGTAACCCCATATGTGTTTACTGGAAACATTTATAAATGAGTTCTAGCATCACATATTCATCTCCAGATTTTAACTTAGCTACATTGGCAATGATCCATCCAAATCAGCTTATCTTCGCAGCTTCTGAGGATTCAAATTGGACATACATACCCAGCCCATTATGTAAAGAAAGTCTCAGAATTCCCATAGGCTGTGCAGGCTATCCTAGGTTTATCCTCAGGGGCTTGAAAGACTGTTCTTTACTGGGCCATCAATCGAATTGGAGCTGTGGAGTTAGGCGAGGAGTTGCAGCAACAGCAATAGGGTGAAACTCTCATTCTTTTTTTTTCTTTTTCTTTTTGTGTGAAAATACTGTACAGAGGGGTTACAATTGCATGGGCAAGATAATGAGTACATTTCTTATCAAGCATTATAGCCTCCTCCTTTGTTTCCCCTTCCCATTGCTTTCCAGGCTCCTCCCGACCCCCCATCCAATCCTCCCTCTCCCTGCCCACCCCCCCCCTCACCAAAGTTGTAAAGTTCGTTTTCGACATAACGACTTGTACATCTCATTGTTGCAATGGGTCTCTATTCAGAAAATTTTGGCCTAGGCCAAGGAGACCTAGGGTTTCTCCTATTCCATCCTGTAATGTTTTCAGAGTGTCTGCTTTGACTCCGAGGTCTTTGATCCATTTGGAGTTGATTCTGGTGCAGGGTGATATATAAGGATCTAGCTTTAGTTTTCTACAAGTAGTTAACCAATTTTGCCAGCACCATTTACTGAAGAGGCTATCTTTCTTCCATTCTATTGTTTTAGCTCCCTTATCGAAGATTAGATGGCTATAGGTCTGTAGGTTCATTTCTGGGTTTTCAATTCTATTCCATTGGTCCTGAGGTCTGTTCTTATGCCAATACCAAGCTGTTTTGATTACTATGGCTTTATAGTAGAGTTTGAAATTTGGTATTGATATTCCTCCAGCAGTGTTCTTTTGGTTGAGGGTCGTTTTTGCTATTCGGGGTCTTTTATTGTTCCATATGAATTTTTGGACAGCCTCTTCTATTTCCTTGACGAATGAGGTTGGAATTTTGGTAGGTATTGCATTGAATTTGTAGATAGCCTTGGGAAGTATTGCCATTTTCACGATGTTGATCTTTCCAATCCAGGAGCATGGGAGTTTTTGCCACTTTCTAAGAAGAATTTTTTTGAACCTTTTATAAAAAAATTTTTTTCTAAAACTTTTTAATTTTTAACTTTTTATAAAAAGTTGGTGGGAATGTAAACTTGTTCAACCACTTTGGAAAGCAGTATGGAGGTTCCTCAAAAGACTTCAAATAGAACTCCCCTATGACCCAGCAATCCCACTTTTGGGCATTTACCCTAATAATTACAAAAAAAGACCACACTAAAGCTACCAGCACAACTATGTTTACTGCAGCATTATTTACCATAGCTAAGATATGGAACCAACCCAGATGCCCCTCAGTAGATGAATGGATCAAGAAAATGTGGTATATATACACAATGGAACTCTATGCCTCCATCAGAAAGAATGACATTTCCCCATTTGTTAGGAAAAGGAAAGGCTTGGAAAAAATTATATTAAGTGAAGTAAGCCAGGCCCAAAGAAACATAGGTCCCATGGTTTCCTTATTTGCAATATCTAGTATAGGTATGAGTCAAGCGGAAAAAGTCAGATAATGTGATGTTAGGAAAACGAACCCTCAAATATGTATTTTAATGTTTTTTTTTCTTTCATGCATGTGTTTCTAACGCATTTATAAGATTATTTCTTTGTTGCTTTGTATGTCCCTCCCCCACAGTGTAATCCCCGCTTTCACTATATTTGATGTCACTATAACATGTGGAGGAGATGGGGACAAACAAGTCGTTTAAGGATTCAGGTGGACCTGTTGCAACAATGAGAAGTACAAAATGTCATGTCAAAACCAGCTTTACAATGTCGGTGGGGGGGGGAGGGGAGTATGATTGGGTGGGGAGGGAGGAGGGAGGCTGGGAAGGGAGGTCAAGGGTAAACAAAGGAGGAGGCTGCAATGCTTGGTAAGAAATGTATGCGTTATCCTGCCCATGTAATTGTAACCCCTCTGTACAGTATGTTCTCAAATAAAATAAAATAAAATTTAAAAAAAATTGTTTTCTAGTAACTTTTTTCTTCCTCTAATAATTTTTATTTTAGGGGTATATGTGTGTGTGCGTTTTTCTTTCGTTTTTTTCTTTTTAAAAAATTGTATTTTTTTGTTTTTTGTTTAGCTCTACTGAACTTTTGATTTTTTTTCTTTCTTTCTCATTCTTTTCACCTTTTCTTCTCTTTTGTTCTTTTTTGTGTGACTTAATTGCTGTTCTGCACATCCTCAGATATACCCGTAGTCAATTATTAGACCTTATCCCCCATTGTGTATACACTTAATCCAGAAATTTATTACTCAATTCAAAACCTCTTAGACTTAATTCCTTAATAGCAGTACTACCTCTTTATACCTATATAATATTTTAAGCATTTTTATTTTTAAGTTTTTCACATTTCCTTTATATCCCTCCCTTCTCTCATTATATCCACGTTCTTCTCTGAACATTTAGTTTTCAAATTTGCATAATTTTTAAGCATTGCACTTTTTAATTTTTAATTTTTGTTTTCTATTTTTTCTTGTCTCTTTCTTTTCTCTCTCTTTCTACTTTCATTATATTCAAGATATTTCCTGCTTTGAGATTAGGACTTAGTTAACTCTCCCTGTGCCTTCCCACATCCCTCTATTCCTATTTTTACCCACATGTCTCCCTAAACCTAATAATTTCTGGTTTGTCAGAAATTATTGATCCACACAGGATCAATTCAGACCAAGGAAAAAATCCTTAAAGCTGTCAAGGAGAAAAGATCAACATCTATAAAGGGAAACCAATTAGAATTACCTCAGATTTCTCAGCAGAGACAATCAAAGCAAGAAGAGCATAGAATGATGTATGCCATGCCCCAAAGAAAAACAACTATCAACCAAGAATACTGTACCCAACTAAACTATCCTTCATAATAGAGGGCCAAATAAAAACCTTCCATAGCAAAGAAAAATTGAAACAATATATCTTCACCAAACCAGCCCTACAAAAGATTCTTAAAGATGTCCTACACATAGAAAACCAACAAGACCACAATAAAGGCCAAGAAACCACACCCAAACTGAGAATCCAAGAACCATAGGAAGAACTCAGTTGCCGCAGCCCCCAAGAAGGTGGATCAAATGGCAGGAACTCCCAAATACCTCTCAGTACTATTTCTCAACATTAACGGACTGGGCTCTCCAATTACGCAACATAGACTGTCTAGTTGGATTAAAAAGCAAGATCCTTCTATCTACTGCCTTCAGGAGTCATATCTTGCCTGTATAAACAAACACATTTTCAATTTAAAGGCTAGAACAAAATCTACCAAGCAAACGGCCCCCCATAAACAGGCGGGAGTTGCAATCCTAATATCAGATACAATAGACTTCAAATTAAAATTCATGAGAAGAGATAAAGAAGGTTGTTACATGCTAATTAAGGGATCTCTCCTTCAGGAGGATATTACAATTCTAAATATCTAATCGCCAAACAACAGAGCACCCACATTTATCCAAGAAACACTACTTTCCCTCAAATCCCACATAGATCCAAAGACAATAATTGTTGGGGATTTTAACACACCACTGTTCCCACTAGATAGATTAACTCGGTAAAAAGTCAACAGAGAGACCACAGGTCTAAATAACTGCATAGATCAACTAGATTTAACAGACATCTACTGAACATTTCACCCAGCAGCATCAGAATACACGTTTTTCTCAGCAGCACACAGAACATTTTCTAAAATAGACCACATTTTAGGTCACAAAGCATACTTGCCCAAATTCAGAAACTTTGAAGTTATACCTTGCATTATCTCAGACCCCAAGGGAATAAAATTAGAACTCAACACCAAAGAAAGTCCTGTAACACATGGAGGCTGAACAACACACTGCTGAATCACGAGTGGGTCATGGAAGAGATTAGAAAGGAAATTCAAATGTTCAAGATAATCAACAAAAATGAGCACACAAATTACCAGCTCTTCTGGGACACAGCAAAGGCAGTACTCAGAGGCAAGTTTATAGCTCTGAGTTCCTACATCAACAAAATGGAGAGATCTGAAACCAACAATTTAATGAGACATCTAAACCTCCTTGAAAAAGAGCAGCAAGATAAACCACAATCCAGTAGACAGAAAGAAATAATTAA
Organism: Dipodomys spectabilis; assembly: GCF_019054845.1. Taxonomy (NCBI): domain Eukaryota; kingdom Metazoa; phylum Chordata; class Mammalia; order Rodentia; family Heteromyidae; genus Dipodomys; species Dipodomys spectabilis. The sequence continues at coordinate 9,769,879 of NW_024870679.1, read as the reverse complement.
AATTAAATCAGAATTAAATGAATTAGAATCCAAAAAAAACTATAAAAAGAATCAACAAAACAAAGAGTTGGTACTTTGAAAAAATTAACAAAATTGACAGACCCTTAGCAAATCTTATCAGAAAAAGAAGAGAACACACCCAAATTAATAAACTTAGAGATGAGAATAGAAACATCACCACAGAAACAACCAAGATTCAGAACATTATAAGGGAATACTTCTCAAAACTTTATGCTAATAAGTTTAAGAACTTGGCAGAAATGGACCTCTTCCTAGCAAATATTGACATGCCAAAACTAAACCAAGATGAGTTAAACTATCTTAACAGGCCCATATCAAGCATTGAAATAGAAACAGCAATAAGAGACCTCCCAGCTAAGAAAAGTCCAGGACAAGATGGTTTTACAGTGGAATTCTACAAGGCCTTCAAAGCAGAGCTCACACCAATACTCCTCCAACTCTTCAATGGAATTAAAAGAGAAAGTTCACTACCGAACACATTCTATGAAGCCATCATAACACTCATACCAAAACCAGGCAGAGATCATCAAAGAAAGAGAACTATAGACCCATTTCTTTGATGAACATTGATGCAAACTTCTCAACAAAATTTTGGCCAATCGACTTCAACAATTCATCCAAAAAATCATACACCACGATCAAACAGGATTCATTTCAGGGATGCAAAGCTGGTTCAATATATGCAAATCAATTAATATAATTCATCACATCAACAGGAGCAAGGATAAGAACCACATGGTTATCTCAATAGATGCAGAAAAAGCATTCGACAAGATCCAACACCCCTTTATGATAAAGGTTCTGGAAAAATTAGGAATCCATGGAACATTCTTCAATACAATAAAGACTGTATATGACAAACCTACAGCCAGCATTATACTTAATGGTGAAAAACTAAAGCCATTTCCTCTTAACTCAGGAACAGGACAAGGATGTCCACTCTCTCCACTTCTCTTCAATCTAGTGTTAGAATGCCTAGCTACAGCAGTAAGACAAGATGCAGACATAAAGGGGATCCAAATAGGGAAAGAAGAAGTAAAACTCTCCCTCTTTGCAAATGACATGATCTTGTATTTAAAGAATCCCGTGGACTCCACTCCCAAATTACTCAAGGTGATTCAAAACTTTGGCAAAGTAGCAGTGTATAAAATTAACCCTCAAAAATCAATGGCTTTTCTGTATTCCAATAATGAGAAAAGCATGGCTGAAATTAGGAAAGCAACTCCGTTCGTAATAGCCCCACAAAAAATAAAATACATAGGAATTAACTTAACCAAAGAAGTGAAGGAATTCTATGATGAAAACTTTTAAAACCTGAAATCAAAACAGAACTTAGAAAGTGGCAAAAACTCCCATGCTCCTGGATTGGAAAGATCAACATCGTGAAAATGGCAATACTTCCCAAGGCTATCTACAAATTCAATGCAATACCTACCAAAATTCCAACCTCATTCGTCAAGGAAATAGAAGAAGCTGTCCAAAAATTCATATGGAACAATAAAAGACCCCGAATAGCAAAAACGACCCTCAACCAAAAGAACACTGCTGGAGGAATATCAATACCAAATTTCAAACTCTACTATAAAGCCATAGTAATCAAAACAGCTTGGTATTGGCATAAGAACAGACCTCAGGACCAATGGAATAGAATTGAAAACCCAGAAATGAACCTACAGACCTATAGCCATCTAATCTTCGATAAGGGAGCTAAAACAATAGAATGGAAGAAAGATAGCCTCTTCAGTAAATGGTGCTGGCAAAATTGGTTAACTACTTGTAGAAAACTAAAGCTAGATCCTTATATATCACCCTGCACCAGAATCAACTCCAAATGGATCAAAGACCTCGGAGTCAAAGCAGACACTCTGAAAACATTACAGGATGGAATAGGAGAAACCCTAGGTCTCCTTGGCTCAGGCCAAAATTTTCTGAATAGAGACCCGGAAACACAACAAATCAAAGAAAGGTTGGACAAATGGGATTGCATGAAGTTGCAGAGCTTCTGCATGGCAAAGGACATAGCTAGCAAGATCAATAGAAAGCCCACAGATTGGGAGAAGATCTTCACTAGCCATACAAAAGACAAAGGTCTCATATCTAAAATATACTTGGAACTCAAAAAATTAAATCCCCCAACAACAAATCCTCAAAGAAACAACTGCCCAATAAATAAGTGGGCTAAAGACTTAAAGAGAAACTTCTCTGAAGAAGAAAGAAGGATGGTCAATAGAAATGCTCAACATACCCAGTCATAAAAGAAATTCAAATCAAAACAACATTGAGATACCACCTCACTCCAGTTAGAATGGCAAAAATCAAGAACTCTAATGTCAATAAATGCTGAAGGGGATGTGGACAGAAGGGAACCTTACTTCATTGTTGGTGGGAGTGTAAACTTGTTCAACCACTTTGGAAAGCAGTATGGAGGTTCCTGAAAAGACTTCACATAGAGCTCCCCTATGACCCAGCAATCCCACTTTTGGGCATTTACCCAAATGTTTACAAACAAGACCACACTAAAGCTACCAGCACAACTATGTTTATTGCAGCATTATTTACCATAGCTAAGATATGGAACCAACCCAGATGCCTCTCAGTAGATGAATGGATCAAGAAAATGTGGTATATATACACAATGGAACTCTATGCCTCCATCAGAAAGAATGACATTGCCCCATTTGTTAGGAAATGGAAAAACTTGGAAAAAATTATATTAAGTGAAGTAAGCCAGGCCCAAAGAAACATAGGTCCCATGGTTTCCCTTATTTCAATATCTAGTATATGTATGAGTCAAGTGGAAAAGGTCAGAAATGTGATGTTAGGAAAATGAACCCTTAGGTATGTATTCTAATGTTTATTTCTTCCATGCATTTGTTTCTAACACATCTATAAGATTATCTCTTTGTTGTTTTGTATGTCCCTCCCCCACAGTATAACCCCTGCTTTCACTATATTTGATGTCAGTATAACTTGTGGAGGAGATGGCGTAAAACAAGTTGTTTAAGGATACAGGTGGACCTGTTGCAACAATGAGAAGTACAAGTTGTCATGTCAAAAACGAGCTTTACAATGTTGGAGGGGGGGGGAGGATTGGGTGGGGGGGTGGTGGTAGGCTAGGAAGGGATGTGAAGGGTAAACAAGGGAGGAGGCTGCAATGCTTGATAAGAAATGTATGCGTTATCCTGCCCATGTAATTGTAACCCCTCTGTACAGTATGTTCACAAAAAAAAATAAAATAAAATTAAAAAATTTTTTTTATGAAAGGTACAAAAAAATTCTTTTGATTTTTTTTGGGGGGATGGGAAGATCCTGTTTCTCCCTTGTGTCCGCTACCAGCCTCTTGTTGGAGTCTCTGGTCTGCATGTAGTGTTTGATTTTGCTGTGGCTTGGTTGGTGTCTTAAGTGAGTGTGTTTGAGCAGGCAGAAAAATGCTCAGCTTTACCCAGGATTTTGTGATCCTCCTCCCAGGCTAGTTCAACGGGAGGGAGATCTGCTTTGAGTATCACAAAAGAGGGAGATGGCTGTTTCCTCAAGTTTGGAGATGCTGTGATGAGACTAGGTTCTGGGTAGAGTTGTGGCCTTTCAGCAAACAGTAGCTTTTCCCTGAGGGGCTAGCTTGTGAGAAACTCATAGAGCCCAGCCTGGAACCATTCTCAGGGTTTATGTTTACCGAATTTCAATTGATTGTCAAGGCTGCTAAAGGGAGGGGCAGCCTCTGGCTGTTTACCCAGTGAAGAAAGCCACTCCTGGGGCTGGCGGCCCTGGCTGGGTGACTTTTCCCTGGGTGGAGCTGAGTCTGGCAGGTCAGTTTAGGTTCTTGTGACCTGCTAAATGACTCTTTTGTTTTTTTTTCCAAAGCCTGAGTTAGAGCTAGGTGCTCAGACGGACTTTTGTCAGTATCAAAGATGGAGTTCTCCGGTACTGGGGGGGGGGGGGAGGTAGGGTGGCCTTCCCTCCTCTGCTCCCTGAGAAGGAGTGAGGACGTCAGGCTTCTACTCACACCAAGTCTTGGTTCCTGGGTTGTCTCTGGTCTGTGAACTGCAGGATGAAGATGTCTGCTCCTTGTCGGTTCTTGCTGGTGTTTAGTAGAATCCGCTCGCCTGCTGCTTCTGGCTCCTTTGTACCGGACTCTCTTTGTTGCATGTCTGGCGGCTATGGCTGCCGATGCCACTGCAGCTGCGGCTGCTAGCAAGAGCTCAGATCTGTCTCCTTGCCTGGGTTTTCCCTCTCTGGTCTAACTCTCTGTACTGTCATGGCACACTTGGTGTGATTCTCTGGCTTAGGACTGTTCACTGGAACACTAAAACTGCTTTCTATGCGAGAGCTTGTTTAGCCTCCAGCTTTTCCTCCGCCATCTTCCCAGAACTCTCTTGCAACTCTCATTCTGAGAGAACTTTCCTTTCATGTTCTATAGACTTAATGAGGGAGATAAGAGTCCTATTTTTATCATTAAGAACAAAGGGAAAGTGACAGAGGAAAGCAACTCTGGAAACAAAATGAAACCCATGTACCCTGAAACATACCCAGCTCAGTTATTTTAGTCAAAAACAGTCTGATTCTTCAGCCTGTAGAATCTCTTGTAGAATATGACATTCCTTTTTGCTTTCAAGTAAAAAAAAAAAAACCTATAGAAGAAGGCAAACCAAAAACCTATATGAGAAAACTACATGGAATCAGATGCATTTAAAGTAACCCAGTTTGCAGACCTTAAACATTCTGGGAAGAACAGTGAGGTAGGTAGGACATGTGTTTTAGGACACAAGAACAGATACAATAATATACTTAGATCAAACTCACATGACTATTCTCTTTTAAATGAATAACTTTGAATCCTTTTACTAGTTTTTCAGATGCTACAAAAATACCGTCCAACAAATCATCTTTATAGATGATAGATTTTGAAAAGGTTTCAGCAAAGCATTTAGAAAACAGAGCTAAAGTAGGGGTAAATGGAGAAGATAGAACCACACACACACACACACACACACACACACACACTTTAGTGTGTTAGTCTTTATACTAACACCCTTTTGCAACATCATTAAAAGGTAAGCTGACTTCTCTAATTCTGAATCTGGAAGGGCCACGTGACTTGCTTTGAGCTAGAGAAGGTAATACAAATGCTCTGCTTTTGTTGTTGTTGTTGGTGGTCCTGTGGCTTGAACTCAGGGCTTGCACACTGTTCCTGAGGCTCTTTGTGCTCAAGGCTAGTGCTCTATCCCTTGAGCTCTATCCCACAGCTCTGAGTAGTTTATTGAAGGTAAGAGTCTCACAGACTTTCCTGCCCGAGCTGGCTTTGAACTATGATCCTCAGATCTCAGACTCCTGAGTAATTTAAGATCATAGGAATGAGCCACCAGTACCTGGCTGATTGACTACTTTTGAATCCAGAAGCAGATTTTTGTATTATCCTCCTGAAATTCTGAACTACCTTCCTTGAGGAGACTCAGGTATCTTGAAATAACTAAATTGTATAGTGTAATGTGAGAATTCCTTTCACATGGTTGATCTAGATATAGACCAGTAGACAATCAAGGTTTAATCCTTGGTGATAACAAAAACTGTAGGAATAATTGAGCATAATAAAAAGATCATACACTTTAAGTATATTAATTGTACAAAATAAAGTATTTTATATGACACTTTCATATATGCATCTAATGTACTTTGATAATTTTCAACATCTCTATTCATCTCTTTGGTATCTCTTTCTCCTCCTGCTGGTTCTCTTCCTTTCCCCAAATACTTCTACTTTCATGTTGAAACAGATCATTTTTGAAATAAAACACTAGCAAATTTTGTTTAAAAATAGCTTTGAGTTACTAGTAGCCTTGATTTTCTTGCCCCATAATAAAAATATTACTTCTAAATCAATATTTTCTCCATATTGTGAATAATTGTGAGACTGTCAATTGAGTTTACCAGCAAAGGGTTTAGAAACAAAGTTCAGGTGGTATGGTGCCAGCCAATGAGCAAAGGCCAGCATCGGATACTAAGTTTGAGTGCCAGTCTTGGGGGAAAATGTTTATCAGAAAAGATATCAAGTAGGAAGGGGAAACAAAGGAGGAGGCAATAATACTTAATAAGAAATGTACTCATTACCTTGCTCATGTAATTGTAACCCCTCTGTATGGTATTTTCACAATAAAAAAAAAGTTAAGCCAACAATTAGGGTACTTGTATCTTCTTGGAATATAAGTTACAAATGTTATTGTTGTTTACCTGTGAGCAATTGTGTTAGAGGGTGATACGATGTTATCTAAAGTGAAAAGACTAAAAAGGGTTTTGCTTTTAGTTATCTTTAGGTCAATTTCATTCCTACCTTAGCTTTTTTTTTCTCCATTGGGTTAAATTTGTTTTTTCTTTTTTCTTTTTTGTGAAAATACCGTAAGAGGGGTTACAATTACATGGGCAAGGTAATGAGTACATTTGTTATTAAGCATTGTTGCCTCTTCCTTTGTTTCCCCTTCCCATCCCTTCCTATCTCCCCATCACCCCTCCCCTGGCCAAAGTTGTAAAGTTCGTTTTTAATGTTTTTTTCTTTCCTACCTTAGCTTTTTGTAAAGAGAATGTTAACCTTGAAGAACCTGTGACTCACTAAGACATGGAGGTAGGCTCCTTGTTAAAGGGAATTGTAATTAATTGCAATAGTGAGCTAGATCCCGCTTTTTGTGGTGTCAGATTAATTACATTAATGTACCCACATCTTCACCTTTCTTTTTGTCCTTTAGCTTTCCCTTGTGACTTTGCAGTTCTCCATTCAAAAGCAGAATGTCTTCCCTTTTCTCCGTTCTGAGTTTGCTCATGTGATTTGCAGATATGTGCATGAAGGTTAGAAAACAAAAATGCTTGCACATCACTGCCTCTATTCTTGAACTTCTGCCTTTCCCGTGGGACCATGACTGGGTTGATCTGCTGGAAGTATGGAAGAAATATGTGGAACAGACTCAGGCTTTTCTGCTAATCATCAGCTGACCTTAGATTTGCAAGTGAGCCCAGCTGAGACCCTGAGGCCTGTCTGGTCCAAATTGCTCATGCATGGACTTGAAAGCTAAATAAAGGTTGATTGTAGTTTATTAGCTGCATTATTGTGGCCACAAATACCTGCTATATATCTCATTCAATATTTTCTTCTTTAGGAAGGCATCCACACTGTTAACCTCAAGGACACTTTTTTTTATCTTGGATTCAGATGGTTCAACCATTAGATTGCAGCCAATAGAATTATAATTGTCAGCTTAATGGTGAGGGTCAATACAACATATGCTTTAGGGCCATGGTGCCTGCTTCAGGTATAAAGAGAAGTTTACAGTCAAGTGCCAAGAGTTAATTACCAGGGAACATGCTCATAGACAGATTTTTCTTTTTGCTAATGGAACACAGTAAAACTGGATTATAATAAATCCCAGTGGACTTGAGACAAAAGCTCTAAGTGATATTTTATAATGTCCCCTTGTACTGGGCCTTAGTCAGGTCAAGAGGGATTTAAAGTCTTTCACCTCTAAAGGCTCTCTTGGTACATCAATTGTTCATGAAGAATTTTTGCATATTCTTTTTTGCTATATAATCACAGTTTTTGCTTGTTCTAAAAAATGGAAAGCCATCTAATTTCATTTTTTTGTGCCAGTCTTGGGCTTGAACTCAGGATCTGAGTGTTGTCCCTGAGTTATTCTGTCAAGGCAAGTGCTCTACCTCTTGAGCCACAGCTCTACTTCTGGAATTTTGAGTAGTTTATTGGAAATAAAAGTCTGCTCAGATTGCCTTCTGAGTAGCTATGATTACAGGTGTGAGCCACTAGTGCCCAGAAACTTATTTTAATTATTTTTCTTTCTAGTGTTTCATTCTTACCACTTCCAATTCTGATTACTTCCTTCCATTAAAAAATGTCAAATTATTACTCTTTGCAATTTTATTACCTACTTTCATAATCTAAAATACCACTGTAGGCATAATTCATTATTGCACATTATACCATTGCATGAACAGCATGATTGAAACATTTATTTTTTCAATGTTTTTGTTCACTATTCAAAATACCATTATGTGGATGATTCTTTCTCATTTAAATTTTATTTTAAAGGTGATATACAGAGGGGTTACAGTTACATATGTCAGGTAATGAATACATATATTTTTGAAAAGTGTTACTCCCTCCAAGTCTCTTCCCCCTCCATGTTGTAAAGTTCATTTTCAACATAGTGTCTAGTGAGTATCACTGTTGAACTGGTTCACCATTTGTTCCACAGTTTCTGTGATTCTCCTTCCCTTCCCCAAATCAGATAAACACACACACACACATGACATGACAAAGGCTAAGAGAAAAAAAAAACAATGACATCAGTGAGTAAACCAAAGGAAAAAAAAAAAAGAAAAAGAAACAACTGAGAACAGTACAATAAGAAATAAAACTCTTGTTTCTATTTCTTGGAGTTTATTTCAATAAGCAACATTTTTATATAGTTATGTGCACATAGCTATTGAACCACTGTGGTCTTCTCCTAAGAATATTTTAGATATATTCTAGTTATTACACATGAGAGAAACCATGCAGCCTATATTTCTTTGGTCTGGCTTACTTTGTTTCATGTGGTTTTGTTCCCAAGCTTTTCCATTTCCTCTTGAATGGGGTAATGCCATTCTTTCTGATGGAAGCACAGAATTACGTGGATATGTTTTATGTTCATTTCTGGTAGTTTTGTTATGAAAGATTTCTGTAAGTGGGGTCATTCACTCACATACTAGAAATAATTTAAAAGTCCTAAGTATGTGTAACCAAACTGTTCTTACTTTTGGTTAGTGTGCATACACTGTGCAATTTACAAAGCCTAGTGGTGACAAAAATAATAAGAATGTAGCATTTTCAATCACAAAAAGTGACTTATCAGATGAAGAATTATCAAAAATAAGTAAATAGGTTTATTTATTTTTTCTTTGGGCTTCTGAGGTAGCTAAGAAGAATTAATTATAAGACAGTTTAGATTTTTAGCTTTTGTGGAGTATGTCTTCAAGCTTTATGTTGTATTCTAGGTACATAAAAAGGGGGGAGGGGCAGGTGTCACAAGGAAAATAGTAGCTGGTCCCAAGAGTATGTCGTTGAACTCCTGCACATTGGCTTATGTCTGTAAGCCCAGCTATTTTGGAGGCTGAGATCTGAGAATCATGGTGCCAATCCAGACTAGGCAGGAAAGTTTGTGAGACTCTAATTTCCAATATTAATGAACAAAAAGCTGAAAATGGAGCTATGGCTCAGGTAGTAGAGCACTATATTTGAGAAAAAAATTCTTAGGTGGTGCCTAAGCCCTAAGTTCAAGCCCCAGGACTGTCACACACAGAAAAGGAAGAGATAATGAAGTAGAGTTGAAATACACACAGATGCAGGAGATGACAGACCTGGTTAGGGTACTGTCTCCATCACTTACGGTCTGTTGTCTTGGATGAGATGCTTAATCACTCCTAGCATTTTCAAAAGGTGCTAACAATTAACCTATGGTAGGATTATTATGAGAAATAAGTATGTGAGTGAACAAAAGCACAATATAAAAGTACCAATCAATAGTGACAGCTGCATAACACAAGAAAGGCTGCTTGGATATCATTGTACAGCTTAAGTGATGGAGATATGACAGGGGTTTAAAGCATCTGTAAATGGAAGGCTGACAGAACTTTAGGCAGATCAACAAGATCTTGTGTCCTTAAGTGATGTGATGTTATAGCTGCAGTGGATAACAGCATTTTCTCACTTTCCCTGCAATTGGACATGAATGCCTAACTGCATCTTGAACTGTCTTCTAATTAACTGAAAAGTTTTGTGGTTATAACAATTATCTAAAAATTAATAGAGATGTCTTAAGGAGGACTCTCATGGTTTGAATTTCCCAGTAACATTCTGACAAGTCTAGATCCATCATTATATTCACAAGAAAAGAAATGTAGATCATGTGTTGTTGTGCAATGCCACAGTTGATTCGTGTGGACCATTTTTAGGGTTGTCAGTAATTCTTGTAGCTAAATTTATGGTGGAGAGCTAGGCATCCATTATTGAGATAGGACATTGATGGTCAGAGAGGCCACAGGCAAATGAATTCAGCTCACTGGAGAAAGCAAGAAGTTGAGATTCTGAGAAATTCTTTTAATAAGACCTCCTATTAAAACTAGCCTGACTTAAATGGGCTATCATGATTAGGGAAGGGAGCTTGCTGTCCCTAAAGAGGAGTCCTCTTGTACTAATGAGAATTAATGAGAGAATTAGAGAACTCAGAGTCATGAACAGCTGAGAGGAAAAGGTTTTAAAAGTCTGAATTGAGTTGGTCGACAGTGCTCAGAAATTGAGCCAGAAATTCTCTTGGTGAGAAGTATCATTAACCCAACTGGAGAGCTAGTGGAGAATTATGAAGAAGTAAATGAGGCAGTTCTCATGAATATACAGTTTTATTTCTGGATGAACAGAATGTACTATTTTGGTAGTACTAATTTGTAAAAATGAACCGAACAGAAGGAATCACACAGGCTTAATTTGTTTCTTGTCTATCTTATATGAAGTAGGTGTTGCACAAAAAATGTTCATAGGACATTATTAAGAATGACATAGAAATTAATAGAACTATACATATCTAGTGTTGGAAGAAAATTTGACTTTTTATGGCACAACATACCATCTACAAATAATTCTGTGTGATAGTTCAATCTTGGGGGGATTCAGATCTCAGGAATCAACTCATATACTTGGCAGATAGCACCAAATGTTGGGAATTTCTTCCTATGTAACAAGAAGAAATTATTACTAGCCTCCTCCCTGGCGCTTGCTCTGGCTTGTAGGAGAATCCGTTTCCTATTATTTGTCAGTTCTGAGCAATATTTTCCTTGTGTATGAGGACCAACTCTATGGCTCTCTGACACAGAAGAAGCAGAAAGATCTAGGATTGTATAGAGTATAATTGATTGAAGGACTTACAAATGGGTGGTCCTGAGTTTGATCCCTGGATTTGAGTTAAAAAAGAGGGACATATTTACATGTTATAGTAAAAGTAACTTCCTTTTGGATGGAATGAACTTCGTACATATTAAGATAATATTAAAGAGTTAAGGACATTCTTGAAGCTAGGGTCTTCCTGTAAAGCCCCATTATGACTCCAGAAAATTTTTTTTTTGGTCCTGGTCCTGGGGGTTGAACTCAGGACCTGGGCTTCTTTTGCTCAAGGCTAGTGCTCTACCACTTTGAGCCATAGCTCCATTTCTGGACGTCTTGGTAGTTTAGTGGAGATAAGAGTCATACAGGCTTTCTTGCCTGGGCTAGCTTTGAACTGTGATCCTCCAATTTCAGTCTCCTGAGTAGCTAGGATTACAGGCACCTGGCTACTCCAGTGATTTTTTTTATTTTCTATGAACACCTTTTTCTTTTCATTGGTCGTGGGGCTTGAACTCAGGGACTGGGTCCTCCTGTCTCTGAGCTTTTTCACTCAAGGTTAGCGCTATGCCAACTCTTGAGCCACATATCCACCACCCTATTTATCGGGTATTGGTCAACCGCAGGAACTCTCAGGTAGCATTATTCAAGAACGATCACTGGGTTATGACTCAGCAGGTCTACAGTCCTGTCAAAGCTGTTTCCTGAGTCACAGCAATGGAAGAAACCGCAGGAACCTTGACTTCGAGCTCTTTGAAGAAGTTGATGGGGGCCACTGGACTGGGCCTGGCCCAGGGCTGTGGGAAGCTTGGCCGGACCCCGGTTCTCGGTGAGCAACAGCGCGGTAAAAAGTGGGCAACTACTTCCTGTCCACTATAGGCAAGCGCATCGTCCTGTGGAAGGTCAACCCACTTAAAGGTCACCCAGTCCCACCCCCCACCGGAAGTGCAGTTGGCCTGGTGCCGCTAAGCCGCCTTACCTTGCCTCCTTTCGTGAACTTAGGTAAGTAGCCATGGCAGGAATGACCAGACACGCGCCCACGATGAGCAGCCTCTGAACCATCCCGAACCACATCCCACACCCGTTATTTAGATTCAAATCCTTTCCTCCAACCCCTTAAAAGCCACCGGACTATGGTTGCCTTCCCAGCAAACCCCGCTGCAGCACGCAAGAGGGGCGGGGCCACGTACGTCTTTGTGTTGGAGCGGGCTGAAGCTCCTAAAGGAACTGTTGCACCAACAGCCGCACTCGCTTTCCGGCATTTCGTACATCAGCTTCTTTTGCTCTGCTCCGCTTTACGGCAAAACGGACCACATTGAGGCTCGGAGCCACTTCACCCGCCAGGGCAGTTTCAAATCCCCAAGAATCGCAGATGGCAGAGCAACGTTCTCCATGCAAGTCGACGGACTGGGCCTCGAACGTGAGCTTGATGAAGGCCGCTGATACCTATGAAGATGAAAACTATGCAGGGAGAAGCGATGATGAGGAAATGCCCTGCAGGTGTTTCATCTTCCACCAGACCTTCCCAAACCCAGTTTGTCACCAAGCGCAGGCGTTATTCCTGCGGGAACTGGTCACTGCATAGCCACACAACCCCACGGTGTTAGGTCGGTGACCGGCAGCGTCTCCAATCCTGCGAAAGAATCGATCGCTAGACTGAAAGAGCATCCGGTGGCAACGAAGGAAGATGCTTTCGATTTCCCAGAAGACCCCAAGGTAGGTCCGATTCCCCTCACTTTGGTTTTGCATTTATCTCAACCTCAAATATTTTGCTGTTCAAACAAAACAAAACTAAACTAAAACGCAGCCTCTTACCGCCAGACCTCTATCTGACCTAATGTCTTTGTGTAGGTGAATGTCTTGGTGTAGGTGAGGCAGCTACAAGTTGGTAAATGAATATACACATGGGTAAAGCCTGATGAAGCGCTTTTCAGTGGAGGGCTACTCACAGGACATGCTCCCAGCCAGGGTCGTTCATGGCTGCTCTGAGTGTTGTTACCTCAGTCATTCTCCTGGCCACTGTTCAAGCCCTTCACTGGTCACTACTGATTATGCCCAGAGGGCAAAGCTTAAAAGCTAAAGGTCTTACTGAATGATTGACTCCCACCTTACTGCCCTACGTCAAGCAAAATCCCAGGTGCATGCTCACCTGCTTGTCAGGAGGCAGGTCACTCTGACCTTGACTTAGCTGAAAGCTCCCTCAACCCAGACAGAACATTCCATTCTGGGTCTGGCCAAGGACACTACTCTTGGCCCCCAAGGGACTTGCCCTTGGCCCCCAACGCAAGTGGAACATTACATTCTGGCCCTGGCCATGGACACTGCCCTTGACCCCTAAAAGATCATAGCCTATTTTTTATTTTCTGCTTCCTTGTTAAGACCCATATAAGCCTGACCCCAAATCACTCCCTCACACAACCTCCATACCCACAGAAAGTTCTGTACCCCTGGCTTACATTAAACAGTCCTAGCCTGTTGATAATTGAGTCTGGTGTATTCCTTTATTGTCCTCTGTTTTCTTAACACATACCACAGAGTTGTAGAATATGGTGGATGTCAGAACACTAATATTTACACTCTGCTGAAGGATGGTATTCTTGATCATATGAACAGACTTCACTGTTACAACCTCAAAATTCTCACCCTGTTTTCTTCAGAAGTTTGAAAATATCTGGAAATTCCTAGCATGAAGATATCTACTACCTATGTCTGGGAAGACTTTTTTTTATTGTGAAACTACTGTATAGAAGGGTTACAATTACATGGGCAAGATAATGAGTACATTTCTTATCAAGCATTGTTGCCTCCTCTTTGTTTCCCCTTCCCATCCCTTCCCATACTCCCCCCATTAACCCCTACCCGATCCTCTCCCCCACCAAAGTTGTGAAGTTCGTTTTCCGACATAACTTGTACATCTCATTGTTGCAATGAGTATCCCTATTTAAACGATTAGTTTTTCCCCTTGCCCTCCACAAATTATACCAACATCAAATACAGTGAAAGCAAGGGTTATACCGTGGGGGAGGGACGTACAAAACAACATAGAAATCATCTTATCAATATGTTAAAAAAATTGCATGAAAGAAAAAACACTGAATACTTGTCTTGGCATTCAATCCCCTAACATCAACTTATCTTACCATTTCTGCTCGACTCAGACATATACTAGTTATTTCAAATAAGGGAAACCATGGGACCTATGTTTCTTTGGGCCTGGCTTACTTCACTTAATACAATTTTTTCCAAGACTTTCCATTTCCTAGCAAATGGAGAAATGTCATTCTTTCTGATGGAGGCATAGAATTCCATTGTGTATGTATACCACATTTTCTTGATCCATTCATCTACTGAGGGGCATCTGGGTTGGTTCTATATCTTAGCTATGGTAAATGCTACAATAAACATAGTTGTGCTGGTAGCTTTATTATGGTTTTGTTTGTGATCATTTGGGTAAATGCCCAAAAGTGGGATTGCTAGATCATAGGGGAGCTCTATGTAGATAGAGTCTTTTGAGGAGCCTCCATACTACTTTCCAAAGTGGTTGAACAAATTTACACTCTTACCAACAATGCAGTAGGGTTTCCTTCTGACCACATCCCCTCCAGAATTTGTTGACATTAGAGTTCTTGATTATAGCCATTGTAACTGGGGTGAGGTGGTATCTCAATGTTGCATTTCTTTTATGGCTAAGGAGGTTGAGCATTTCTTCATGTGTCTATTGGCCATTCTTATTTTCTCTTCAGAGAAGTCTCTCTTTAAATCTTTACCCCACTGTCTCCACTCCTCTTCAATTTAGTATTAGAATGCCTAACTATAGCAATAAGACAAGATGCAAACATAAAGGGGATATAAATAGGGAAAGAAGAATTAAAACTCTCCCTCTTTGCAGATGACAAATCTTGTATTTAAAGAGTCCCATGGGCTCCGCTCCCAAATTACTCAAGCTGATTCAAAACTTTGGCAAAGTAGCAGGGTATAAAATTAACCCTCAAAAATCAATGGCTTGTCTGTATGACAACAAAGAGGAAAACATGGCTGAAATGAGGAAAGCAACTTGATTCATAATAGCCCCACAAAAAATAAAATACCTAGGAATTAATTTACCCAAAGAGGTGAAGGACCTCTATGATGAAAACTTTAAAAACCTGAAAAAGGAAATCAAAACAGAACTTAAAAAGTGGCAAAACTTCTTATGCTCCTGGATTGGAAAGATTAACATCATGAAAATGGCAATACTTCCCAAGGCTATCTACAAATTCAATGCTATGCCTATCAATATTCCAACCTCATTCTTCAAGGAAATAGAAGAGACAATCCAAAAATTCATATGGAACAATTATAGCCCACGAATAGCAAAAACGATCCTTAACAAAAAGAACAGTGCTGGAGAAATATCAATACCAAATTTCAAACTCTACTACAAAGACATAGTAATCAAAACAGCTTGGTACTGGCACAAGAAGAGACCTCAGGACCAATGGAATAGAATTGAAAACCCAGAAATGAACCTACAGACCTATAGCCATGTAATCTTCGATAAGGGAGCTAAAAAAAATAGAATGGAAGAAAGACAGCCACTTCAGTAAATGGTGCTGACAAAATTGGTTAACTACATGTAGAAAACTAAAGATAGATCCTTATATATCACCTTGCACCAGAATCAACTCCAAATGGATCAAATACCTCGGAGTCAAAGCAGACACCCTGAAAACATTACAGGATGGAATAGGAGAAACCCTAGGACTCCTTGGCACAGGCCAAAATTTTCTTAATAGAGACCCAGAAACACAACAAATCAAAGAAAGTTTGGACAAATGGGATTGCATGAAATTGCAGAGCTTCTGCATCACAAAAGAAATAGCTAGCAAGATCAATAGAAAGCCCATGGATTAGGAGAAGATCTTCACTAGCCATACAATGGACAAGGGTCTCATATCTAAAATATACCTGGAACTCAAAAAATTAAATCTCCCAACAACAAATCCTCAAACAACTGCCCAATAAAAAGTGGGCTAAAGACTTACAGAGAAACTTCTCTGAAGAGGAAAGAAGGATGGCCAATAGACACATGAAGAAATGCTCAACCTGTCTAGCCATAAAAGAAATGCAAATCAAAACAACATTGAGATACCACCTCATCCCAGTTAGAATGGCTATATCTAATAACAACAGATGCTGGAGGGCATGTGGACAGAAGGGAACCTTACTGCATTGTTGATGGGATTGTAAACTTGTTCAACCTCTTTGGAAAGTAGTCTGGGAAGACCTTTTTTAGATGCTAAGAGAGACACTCAGGCGGGGCAGTCTGTAGCTTTGCCAGATAAACAGACTGAAGAAGCCTCTTCCACAGCATCTCGTCACTGTGTCATCTCAAGCTTTGGAGGTAGGCGATATTCTGGAACTGAACTGACAGGGCCATTCTTGTGGAGTTGGGGAGCTCTGGATGGTGCACAGGCCTGTTGCTTCCCCCATCTTCCCCTCCTCTGGAGCCCATACTGGAGGGCCCCTTCAGGTAGCTCACACAAGACTCAATTCAGCATGGAGCAGGAAGTAGGACCACCTGAACATCCTTCACTGTGGAGTCAGCACATTCAACTCTCTGGGTTGCAGAGAACAGGACAAAACAGTATTGGGTAGCTCCTGAAGCCACCTTATGTTATTTGAAATACACACATATGAGTATTGATAAGTCCTTAATTGATTTCCAGGTATTTTGGAGTTTTTATAGACAAAGTGTCACTATATTGCCCAACCTACCCTGGAGCCCTGAGCTCAAAACAATCCTCCTGCCTCAGGCTACCATGTAGCTGGGAGTACCCATCCACAACATCTCACCTGGCAACCTGGCAGATCTTTATCTAAATTCAATTGAACAATCAGAGAAGCTTCACCCTCTGTCTACAACTAGTTCTACTTTAGAACCATCAGGATGATACAGAATACATTTTTTTAAAAAATGGAATACCCACCATTAGTCACTTCTGACTAAGAGGATTTAAAAAATTGTAAACAAAAAACTATTTGCTGAAATGATGGGAACTGTCACTCCCAAAAGTAGGCAACCTGACACTTCCACAAGGAGCAACATATACACAGAAGCACAAAGAGAAACTGCAGGGACTGAGAGGCTGCCTGTGGCCATTTCCACTATCATGTGGCTCGTAACTTCTTGATTTGGGCTGAGTGCCAGGTTAGACAACTGGTAGATATCAACCTGGACTCAAAGCGTTGTTTCCTGGAGCTGAGCTCTTCACTGAACCAAAGGGAAGAAAACAGCATTCAAAGATCAGGGAACCCCAGACATAGGAATCCTAGGCAAGATACCAGTTCGTAGCCCATGATAAGTACTTCACTGCAGTCACCATCCACAGGGTTTATACAGATGAAGTTATATAGTTAAAATGTGGAGAACTTTGCCTGAACAATAAAAGTGCTGTGGTATGTATTAAGAGCATCTTTTGAGACAAATTTAGAGTATTGCAATGAAGCGACCTTGAGAGGACCATCTAGAATCATCTGAGCAGAAAAATAATGGCAATGGCAATGATTATTCTCTACAAATGTACACCTCTTTGGACTGGAGTTCTTGCCAAGTAGTTTGGCAGCATCTTCCTTATGAAATCCAAGCACCTATCAGGGTTAGACTTGGCCTAATGTTAACAATATTTTGCTTTGTTGAACCTGCTTACCATGACATACTGTTGGTCTTTGCTACTCTGCACTGCCACAAGACCACTTTTGAAAGAGGATAAAGCAACTCCTTGTCAGCTACCTGAACTAAGTTACAGTCAGAAACAATTCAAATCCTAAGGGAGAGGAAACCCTGGGTTTTATACAAGCTGGTTACACACAAAATAGGCATCAATGAGATATACAAAATGTCAAGAGAGTTGACATCAAACTTCTGACCAGGTGGGCAATTCCTTTCTAGTTGTGCAGAAATCATAACATTCACTTACTACCCTTTCTGCATTATTATAAAATAATGCCTGTGGGCTTCCTGCTAGCAATTCAGATGGCCCCAACTAGTTTGCATTCAACCCATATTCCAGCAACTGAATACAGGAATGTCCCTTCATCGGGAAGGGTAACATTGTCTACTTCAATACAAGATTATGGCAACTATCCGTGGATGCCAACTTAATGGGAGAGGCTGAGATGTTTGTGGATGTGTTTCCTATAAAGAATTCCTGCTTTGTCATGGAGCATGTATGTACAGTTTTGATTCTCTGGTCTTTTCTTCAGTTTTGCTTTTTTTTTTTTTTTTTTGGGGGGGGGGGGGGCGGAGTCCAGTCGTGGGGCCTGAACTCTGGATCTGGGCGCTGTCCCTCAGCTCTTCAGCTCAAGGCTAGCGCTCTACCACTTGAGCCACAGCGCCACTTCTGGCTTTTGCCTTTTTGCTTATGTGGTGCTGAGGACTAAAACCCTGGGCCTCATGCATGCAAGGTAAGCACTCTACCACTGAGCCACCTTCCCAGCCCCAGTTTTGCATTTTTATTCAAACATTAGCTCCATTTTTTTTTTTTTTTGAGAAATACACCATCACCTATGTGACAGGGGTTTTGCCTTATTTTAACATGTGTTATAAATATGTTCTCCAAGAACCATTAGAGTCACTATGATAGACAAATTGTCTCAGCAAGGCAAAATTTACTTCCTCATAGAAAGGTGCACTGCCAGCCAAAAATCTGGCAAGTAAGCATACAGAGTAGGTTTTCTGTCCAGATTTTTATCCACTCTGCTTAGATTGGTTGAGCTTAGGTTTACTTGATATGAAAAAAATAATCTAAGATAGTTGTAGGACAAGAATGAGGCACAGAGAAATATGGAAAAGTATAGAAGAAAGAAAATGAGGTGTAAAATGTGAGCAACTTGTCCTCCCTTTAGCAAATGATGGAAATTTGAGAAAGAGGGGAAGCCAGAATGGCTGAGTAGTAAAGGAAGAGATGATCACAGAAATCTAGGGGACTTGAAGTGGTTTGGATTACAGTAGCCTATGATTATCTCATCCTTAATGAGTTTCTTTAAATAGTTAAAAGCAACTATGAGACAGAAACAACTTTCTTAACAATACCACAGATACTTGGATTCTAGATCCTTGCTTGCCATCTTCTTGGCCCTCTGCCGTGCCTCCTTTCTCCATCTTTCCCCTAAAAGCACACCTAAAATGGAATTAATAATCCATAATTGTTTTAATTAATGTGAAAAGGAGACATGTTTGCTTCCTATTTCTGAGTGTTGCACTTCTAGCCATACTTAACTGAACCTCAGTACATTATTTTCTGAGTTTGTTACTGCATTAACAATCAAATTACAACCAGATAAATATTTTTGAGAAAAAATAGCCCATTAATATCTCCCTTGTTTATCTTTACTGTTTCTTTAATTTACTTTGTATATTAAGCTATGTCCTGTACAATTATATTGTTTGTCTGAAATGCTTAGTCAAGAAATATATTGGATTTTGGAGCATTTACATATGCATAATGAGACATCAAGGCAATGGAATCCAAATTGAACTATAGAATACATTTATGACTTATAGACACCTTATATACGCATACATGTATGGTAATTTTATACAACACTTTGAATAATTTTATGCATCAAATGAAGTTTTTATTTTTTTTTTTGTCAGACATGGGGACTGAACTCTAGGCCTGGGTACTGTCCCTCAGGTCTTCAGCTCAAGGCTAGTGCTCTACTGCTTGAGCCACAGCTCCACTTCTGGCTTTTTCTGCTTATGTGGTGCTGAGGAATCAAACCCAGGGCTTCACGCATGTGAGGCAAGCACTGAGCCACCTTCCCAGCCCAAATGAAGTTTTATGGTGTGGAATTTTTGACTTGTGGTGTCATGTTGGTTCTCATAAAATTTTAGATTTTGGAGCATTTATATTTTAGATTCTTAAAAATTAAGAATATATAACTATTGTGATAAAGTTGTGTGCTATGACTATGTTCTTGGCAATGTTGAATATACTATAAAGATGAAAGCAGATGACAAATTATTATGGTATGACATTCTTTGAACCCAATTATTCATACAACTCCACCCCTATGAAATCATACAACAGTAGCCCTTTAGGGCTTTCTTATTTATCTTGAAATTCTAAATAGCAACAAAAAAGAGCAACCTCCACCATTAACAGTGCTATGTCACCTAGTCTTAATTTTTTAATTTTAAGTTCACTAACAAAGAGATGTAATGTCTTATTGAAAAGAAAAACTAATGTAACCTATGTAAAAATCTTTAATATATTAACAAATACTGTTACTGCTTTCAAATTTATATGATTAGTGTTCTTTTTAAATGCCTCTTTTTTTGTGTGTGCTGGTCCTGAGGCTTGAACTTGGGACTTGGGCACTGTCCTTGAGCTTTTTAATTCAAAGCTAGTGCTTTGCTACTTGAGTCACAGCTCCATTTCTGGCTTTTTAGTGGTTAATTAGAGATAAGAGTATCGAGGACCTTCCTGCCCAGGTTGGCTATGAACCTTGATCCTCAGATCTCAGCTTACTAAGTAGTTAGGATTTTAAGTATGAACCACAGGTCCAGCTCTAAATACCTCTTTTGACCTTTACTAACTTATGATGTAAGGTTTATTTTTTTCTCTCCTTGAAGTAATGAAGATTTTAATTTTTTTACCCAAGTATGAGGAGATTCTTTTTCTCCATCTGTCCTTAAGGAAATTCTTGTGCCTTTATATTGTCTGTACTTTCAAGGTGTTGACAACTAAGATATGGCATTTTCCTCAGTTTCTGTTTTGTGGTTGTTTTCTTTAGTTTTTTATATGTGTCTTCACTAGATCAAAAAGTCTTCTATTAAAAAAAACAGTCTTCAAGTCAATATTATGTGCTTATTCAACAATGTTAGGCAAAATGAGAGTTTAAACTTGTTTAGTGCACATTTAACATAAACTAATACATTATAAGAATATATTACTTATGTAAATAATACAGAAGCATGATCGTGTTAGGTTACTATAAATTATTAACATAACTTATTTTTTTAAATCAGGATCTCAGCTGTATTTGCAACACTATCTCCCCTCATTTGTCAGTGCTCTCAGTTATAGGTGAGTTAACTCTGGTTAGATGGAATTAAAAAGGATTTATTGTATCATATTTGTCAGCCTATAGAATTTCTGAGTGTGCACTGAACCATAGGTTGTGTCACACAGAGAGCAGTGACACAAGTAGAAAAGATGTCCAACTACATTAAAACAGTTATAAGAGAATCAAAGATATCTTGCTGCTACTTGGGACTATTCTTCACCTGTTTACCCAGACATTTTCTAGCCCTGCTGCTGAAAAGGGAGGGCCTCTGACTGTGTGTATCACATCTATGTAGTGTCTACTTCACAATATTGTTTACACCACCAAATCTTTCAGTGTGTTTTGGAGGAATCTGGCCAAACATGTAATCTACTTGAAGGGAACCTAAAAAAGTTCACTTAAGTTTTCAACCTCTAGTGAACCGAGAGGCATCTAGTCAGGCTTCAGGTGTGAAGGAGAATGAATCTGCAATGTCTTCTGTTGGTAGTCATTTTCTGGTGCCGGTCCTTGGGCTTAAACTCTGGGCCCTGGGTGCTGTCCCTGATTTTTTTTGCTCAAAGCTATCCCTGTACCACTTGAGCTACAGCTCTACTTTCAATTTTGTTCAGCTGAAGTGGAGATAAGAGTCTCATAGACATTTCTACCAAGACTGAGACTGGCTTTCAGCCATGTTCTTCAGATCACAGCCTCCTAAGTAGATATGACTGTATGCATGAGCCACTGATGACCTGCTTAAATCTCCCCACTTCAATGAGAGCAAATGGCTTATCATATATATGTGTGTGTGTGTCTGTGTACATGTATGGAGAGAGAAAGAGTGACAGAGACTGAAGTCACAATTTCAAACTAGATGGATCAATAGTTTATCCATTCATTTCTACTATGATGTTCAAAACTCTTCCAGTTTAATTGCTGTTGTATATTAGTATAGTCAATCAATGATAAGCTTATAAAACAGGTAGTCATTAGCTCTTCCTATTTGGAATAATAGTGGAAATAAGACAAGGGGAAAAAAAGAAAAATATATATAATGTATAATAGAGGTAGAATTTTTTCCTTTCTTGTCTACTATCTAATGTCATTTCCCTCATGCTGGCCTCTGAAGGCCCAAAGTGTCTTCCTAAATTGGGTTCCTGTGGTTTTACTGACGTTATTACTGGATAAGGTAGTATTACGAAGCATTAAAAACAGCTCTTCTACACCATCATTAAGCAGTACCATCTTTATTTCCTCCTAAAAATCAGCATCAATTACCTTAGCTAATACAACTCTTGGTCCAAGGACATCTGGAAAGAAGATAGGCCAAATTACAATCTCATGGTAGAGTTTGGTACCACCAATAAAATTTGCACAGCTGAAGTTTTCAGCAAGCAGAATGAATATTTGTCCTATTTTCTGAACTTACATAAATTTCTGACATGTAATTAAGGGAAAATTCAGATAATTAGAGACCCCCATTCATATTTATATAAACAAAGTGCTGAGAGTTCTTTTGCTTCTGGCCCTGCAGTTTATGGTGTTTTGTTTTTCTTGCCATTTCCTAGTGAATCGTGCTGCTTTCCTCAGGCCAGTGAATCTTTTAAGTGTGTTTTCAGGTTCACAAGAGGCAGTTATTCATCAGTTACAGATAATGCACATGTACAGAGCATTGATTTTTAACTCTGACTTTAAATTCATTTTGCTTGGAAAGAAGTAGCATAAGAAAATGGAAACAAAACAATCCAAATAGGAGCTGCAAAAAAAGCCCCACACAAATCACATAAAAACCTCTTCTCAAGACTGAATAAATCAGAACCTCTTTGGATAGTGCTTAGACATCCAAACATTGTATTTTTAAAAACAACACAGTATCAAATGCAGCTAGACTTAATATATACTATGGTGTCACAGGCCTACAGAGAGCCTCAAATTCTCTTCTTTTCTACTTTTACTCTTCTTTATTTTCTATTTTCTTACTATTCTTTTGAGTTCAAATACCTAAAACTGCACAACCAATGAAACACCCCTCAGATAAGTGAATATATATATATATATATATATATATATATATAGTGTGTATATATATATATATATATATATATATATATATATATATATACATGCACATACACACCAAATGGAATTTTACTCATCTATTAAGAAGAATGATATAATATTTTATCATTTGCAAAGAAAGAAACTCACACTGGTTGCTATGGTGACAATAGTGTCACAAGAAGCCAGCTGGCCCAAGGGTCTGGGGTGCTGTCACTGCTGTTTTTGGACCCAAGCACTTAAGAGGTCCCACACAATGTCCCACACAATGGCCCCTCTGTACCATAGCAAGGCATTCTGTGGTGGTAGACAGGACTGTCCTGAGTGTTGCACCCTGCTAGCAGTGGCCTAATGGTGGTTGCTGTGGTGATATTGATGTCACATGCAACCTCCAGCTTCCAGTAATGCTGGTGGTCATTTTATTATTATTGTAATGGTGGCATACAGAGATGTGACAGTTGCATATGTCAGGTAATGAGTACATTTCCTTTCACACAGTGTCATCCTTTCCCTCATTCCCAGTCCCTCCTGCAAGTTGTATAGTATGCTTTCAACACAGTGTCTAGTGAGAACCAATGTTGGTCTTGTTTACCCTTTTTACCTCGAATTTTGTCCCTCTTCCTGACATCTTAAAGATAGACAAATGGGCAAACCAGACAGAAAGTAAAGAAAACAGGAGTAATGAAAGGAAGAAGAGGGGGGAGGAGGAGGAGGAGGAGGAGGAAGAAGAGGAGTAAGAGGAAGAGGAGGAGGGGAGGAGGAGGAGGAAGAGGAGGAGGAGGAGGAGGAGGAGGAGGAGGAGGAGGAGGAGAACCTTTGAAATTTTTCATAATAAGCAGCATTGCAAATAAGTATGTACTTAGCCCAACCACACATTAGGGTAGCCTCTCAAATTTCTCCTCTGAGAGCATTTAATAACCTGGAGAGCAGATTAAAATAAAATGTTTAGGCCAAAAGGAAATGGAAAATTGACTGTTACAATCACAGTCATTTGTATATGTGTTTTTATGGAACCAGCTGGACCAAAATTTCTATTGAAGTGGCCTCTGTATGAGAGGATTAGGAATGATAATGGCTACCTCCTCCTCCTCCTCTCCTCCTCCCCCTCCCCCCCTCCTCCTTCTCCTCCTCTTCCTCCTCTTCCTCCTTCTTCTTCCTTTTCTCCTTCTTCCTCCCCCTCCTCCCTCTCCTCCTCTTCCTCCCCCTCCTCCTCCTTCTCCTCCTTCCCTCCTCCTCCTCCTCCTCCTTCTTCCTCTTCTTCTTCTTCCTCCCCCTCCTCCCCATCCTCTTCCTCCTCCTCCTCCTCCTTCTCTTCTTCTTTCTTCTTCTTCTTCTTCTTCTTCTTCTTCTTCTTCTTCTTCTTCTTCTTCTTCTTCTTCTTCCTTCTTCTTCTTCTTCTTCTTCTTCTTCTTCTTCTTCTTCTTCTTCTTCTTCTTCTTCTTCTTCTTCTTCTTCTTCTTCTTCTCCTTCTTCTTCTCCTTCTCCTTCTCCTTCTCCTTCTCCTTCTCCTTCTCCTTCTCCTTCTCCTTCTCCTTCTCCTTCTGGGAGAAGAGTGGAATGAAGCATTGTATATCCTTTACCTCTGATTTAGTTTCATACATGGCCTCTCTATAGATTCAGGGAAGGACTGCTAGCAGTCCATTGTCTCTGGTTCATCTGTAGGACTCCTTTTTCTGTGAGTAGCTTTCATGAAATTCGAATGTTTTTCATCTTTCCAGATTCAGCTTAGCATCTTCAGTGCAGGCACTTTAAAAACATCTTTGGCTATCAGATCTCAACAAATGCAGGGTTGGTTCCTTCTGAAGCCTGACTTTGGCTACTTTCTTTCTGTCTTCAGTGGGCTCCATTTTGTTAGTATCTAACCTTTTCTGCTTATAAGGACAATAGTCACATTTGCTCAGAACTCACTCTCAGGACCTCATTTCATCTTCATTATATATCTTCACATATAGTCACAATGAAGTTTTGGAAGGTCAGGACTTCAGCATATGTAGTTTGAACTGCACACAATTCAGCCATAGAGGTGTGTCTGGAATGAGACCCTGAGATGGAAAAAGGAACAAAGCCTCTTACATCATCACCATGGATCTAAGTTGCCTTCAATACTTCTAATTCAATGAAAGGTGATGGCTTTTCCTCAGTGTTAATTGAAGTTAACATTGATAGTCTGTTTCTTTGTAATATTGAGATTTAGGTTATGGAAAAATGTCAATATGAAATTTTATTTTTGCTTAATTTACTATTTTTAGTATTGTCAAAGTTTGCTGGGAAGCCAAGGCTGATTAGGAAGTTAGTCTGTCAGTAAATGGCTTGGAGAAGAAAGTTATTTTAAAATTAAGGCTTATTAAAGTTACTGACTTATGTGTACATCTTTCACATATTTCTGTTGGGATGATCAAATTGCTAGGCATGTGATATGCATCTAAAGATCTTATGGTTTTCAACCACTGGGCAACCAAAGACTTTATTTCCATGCAACCTCCTATACCAAAGCCACATTATTCCCTCGAAAGGGGACACTGTGTTCTTTAGCATGATAGCTAGCACCACCATACATGTTGAGTTTTTTCTACTCATGGCATCTAGCAAATGTTTCCCTCCCCCATTGCTTATTCAAAGCCATTAAATATTGTAATTTCTTTCCATTAATCAGCATTATACTTCTATGTATGCTGTAAGAACAATGGAAAGGAGTAATGAGGCATAGTGTTTACTCTGATGCCATTGCTGGGAATGCTCATGTTAAGAAGAAATGAACTGAAGCCTAATGCATTCTCCCAAGAAGCACCTGTTTGTTTGTGGATGCCACCAAATTTCCTTTTCAGGTTTCTTCACTCCTAGGAGAGAGTCCTCATCCTTCGGTCAATCGAGTATGTCACAAGGGTAATGACAATGCTAATAGATGCTGTAAATTTCTACTTTTAATGTACAATATAATTGAGGGAGAAAATAGTGTTCATACTAATGGAGTCCCTGGTGCTTTAACAACTGAAATTATGATGGGAAAGATCTAGATAATACTGACTTACATTACACAACACCATAGTATTTATCCAATTTTCCTTGCCAAGGCACATACATTGTTTTGTTTTGAATTATGCAGTGTTGTCTTAAAAGGTTTAATATTATTTTGGAATAGATTTCTAGAAAGAACACTACATATTGAGAGAATTTAGCATTTTTAGTAAAACAGATGCAAGTTCAATTTTTAGTGAAAATTTTTTAGCTGATTTCTTTCTGCAGCTTTCCTAGGAAAGAACCCTTTTAAATAATACCTTACAGCAAATCTTTCTAGCATGGTCTGAAGAGCAGTCCAATGTCCTCCCTGTACATGGAAAGATCATTATCCTAATTGCAATGAGGTGTGTAAAGCTGTATTTGCCCTTTTCACATTGTCAAGGGTATAAGGTGAGCAAAACAGTTTATGGATGGCAACTTGTGGTGGGAGGTTCTCTTAAAATAATGAATGCCTCATAACTCAGACTTAGTGGGGTGTGAGTGAAATATGTTGTTTTCTCCCTTTGTGCATAAAGATCATCAATTACTGCTGTGGGCTAAGACACCTTTATTTGTGATCTAAAACCATCCAGGATAAAACTCTAAAACTGTGACTTTCCCTTTCCTTTTTACTGAGTTATTATTTTCCTTAAAGGACATTTACTATAACTCCATGTTCAATAAATAACCAAAAGGATTTTGGGCTGATGTTGGCAATGCTATTAGGAGTTACTATTTGTTAAGTAGCTCTTTGTCATGCATTTTCACAAACAATTAAGTTTAAATCTCATATCCCATGGTACAAAGAGTTTAAGAAACACACTATAGGAACGATGACCTGGATTTGGACTTGGGTGTTTATTCAGACACTGAATGACAACATAAGTATAATGGAAATTTCCTATTATCCAGGTAGATAGGAAACAATAAAAATATTATTTGACAAGAAATAATGATCATATAAAAAATAAAATATTTGACAAGAGTTTAAGCATATTAAAGCAAACATGATATGTAGTGTCTCTGCAGTAGGTGCTGCCCACAGTAATATTTTATAGCATTATGAAATTAGAGAAAAGAAAAATAATTACAAGTAAAAACATAATTATAGCTGACACAAGATCCTTTATGTAAATTCTTGTTTGAAATACTTACTGTTTTTTAATTCACTTGCCTCATAATTACTTATGCACTTTGGGAGTAACACATGTTGAAGGTAGCAACTGTGGAAACCAGGCTGATAAGTTTAATACTGATCTTAAATAACTTGCCCAAGTGACAGAAATTGGGCCAATACAAGTAGAATAGGCTCAGAGCTCACTATTTTCGCCAGTGTACATATTACCATGTCAGAAAAATGCAGACAATCTTCATTGATACTCTGTTTTATTGACAAGGGCAAGCAGAGATGACTTGAAACTTTAATAAAAAGGTGAAGTAATGATTGGGGATCATGTCTCAAGTGGAGTTTCTACCTAACAATCATGATGCCCTGCCTCCAAATCCTATTCTCTCTTCTTTGTCTCTATCTCTCTTTCGTTCTCTTTGACTCTGTCTCTCTCTCTCTCTCTCACACACACACACAGTAAAATGAGAGTTAATTACAACTTTAGTTACTTAGTCCTTTAGTTACCCAGTCCATATTATGTAGGGAGAAGACACCAATTCTTAAAGTCTGAGTTTGCTTGCTCTATTCACTTTCCTGGATTCATCACTCTGGATAGTTATTATTTGTTTGGATGTCTGATTTTCCCAGAAATCTGTTTTTGAGTTCTCCCCTGAAACTCCCCTATTTCAATGAATATGTGTTTGTACACTTGTATGCTGTACAAAGTATTAACTGAAATATTTATAAGCTAATTATAGCTTCTGCATATGAGAGAAAAGATGTGTATCTCTTTGGGCATGACTTCACTTAACCGGTTTTTTTTTTAAGTTCTTTCCTTTCTTTGCAAATGATGCAATATCATTCTTTCTTTTTTTTTTTTTTTTTTTTTTGGGTCCGGTCATGGAGCCTGAACTCTGGGCCTGGGTGCTGTCCCTCAGCTCTTCAGGTCAAGGCTAGTGCTCTACCACTTAAGCCACAGGGCCACTTCTGGCTGTTTTTTTTTTTTTGCTTATGTGGTGCTGAGGAATCGAACCCAAGGCCTCATGCATGCAGACAAGCGCTCTACCACTGAGCCATCTTCCCAGCCCCCAATATCATTCTTTCTAATGGATGAGTAAAACTCCAGTTTTTATTTACACTGCATTTTCTTAATCCAGTCATTCTTTGAGGGACATCTGGGCTGATTCTATACCTTAACTATGGTGATTAGCCAGTTGTACACTATATATACAGTACTGAAGAGACCCATGATTAGTGAGCTTATTTAGAAATTTGAGAAAAGCATAACATTTTGGAGTGAGTCTAGTTTATTGGCTCACTCAAAAGGCTGTCAGATATGAGGGAATCTCAGATCAAAGGAGCTCCAGCTTAATCAGGCTGCAATATAGTTTATTCTTCCATTTGATTCTCAAAGCTTCATAGATGCAGCGAGTGATACTCAAATATGTCTAGCACATTGGGTTGTTTGTTAGGAGAACTACAGCAGAGATCCCTGGAGAATCGGAACAAAGCCAGGCTTTTATTGAGTTTAAACAGTTGATTATTGGAAATGCTTGAGTTATAACGAATTTGGGTAATTTGATGAGGTAATATACTTAGAGGAAAAGTTAGGTCTCCTGTTGTACTATATTATCAAGTAGAAGTGGTATATAAGTCGGGTGAATTGGTAATTTATCATGCAGAGTAAGACACTTTTGAAAGGCAAAGAAGCACTACTAAGAATTATACTGCTACTTTCCCTGGCAAATCAGGAGTATGCTTCAATTGGACATAAATTCCATTAGCTGGTGACTCACATTCTTCATAGACATCCTTCACTTGGCTGGCACTCCTCCAACATCCTATACTAGTGACCTCTGTTCCTTGTGACCTTGACTGCAGGAGACAATCATGGAAAGCACACTTATAAATATTATAATAAGTTAAGTTGAAAGTGAACTGCTATAATATGTAAGGTCCACTTTGGGGAATGCTCTAAAGATTTGTGGCGAAGGTATAATCATTCCAATGTGTAGCTGGCTGGGTAGTATATAACCCGGCCATTTATTCTAATCAGAAAGATGCTTGATATTCTCAAATAAATATTCATGATTTTCGTGGAAAACATAGAGGATTTGATTTTAGAAAACAGGAGGGTTGTAGAAAGAATATCTGAGAGAAGGAAATACGTTAGTGATTTTATTTTCTCAGAATATGTAGTAGGAAAATATTAGTATCCAGCAATGTCCGTCTATTATAGAAAAGGTTCTGGAAAATAAATATGCACAATGTTTCTTATCCTGAACCATTTGCCAGCCACACCAACGCTTGCTCAGTTAGATATTAAATAAAGCAGAAATGGTCATAGACCAGGGTGACATCCCCTAAGGCCTATTTAACCTTAATGCTGAATGCTTAATTTTCTACTAACAGAGAACAATCATTGTTCATAAGGACAGATTGCTAAATGGTTAGAAATTTTGTGTGTCCTAATTTACCTCTATTTTTTCTCTATGGTTTCCCTTGTGATTTTACTTACTTAATTTCACTACTGGTAATGGTGATGGTTGACTCCTCTCTTTTACCCATTTGTTACAGATATTAGGATGAAGTCAGTTGGCCCTGGATTTTAGCTGGCTGTAACAACCGACCTGCCACATTGTGCTTCTTTCAGGAAAATAGCAAGTGCATTTTCATTTTGATAAAAAGAGCAGTCACACTGTTAGATATTAACATTTCTTGTGTAGTTGTTGCTCCACAGGTATGAAGGCATAAGGAAATGCAATATATAGATGCTAGGCAGAGACTATAGTGAACATTTGTCTCATTATGGTCTTATAGTACCCTTTCTAAGACTTTTCACCATCTATTAAGGAAGAAGACAGAAATGTCTTACTTTCTCCTAAACAAGAATGCAGGCTGGAGGGAAGCGTCTTGGGGCTGAGTTCACAAGAAAGTCATATAATGAGGTCATATAGACAGTTAATGACAGAGACAAGGAGCTTTCATAAATCACACAGTCCCTTATTCGGAGTAGGTACTGCCAAATCTGGACATTGTGGCAGTGGGACCTTTACTCTAGGACATTTTTCTAGTGTAATTGTAATTCTTCTAATTCTTCTTAGATGTGGAGTTTACATCCAGCTATTTCCTTAGATGACCTGATGGCTTTTAACACATTCTTTGGTTGTATACAATAGGTAAAAGTAGACTCTATTCTTTTTAACTGAAGGTATATATTATATACATAAATATGTATATAAATGTGAATATATGGATTTTGGATTTTGAGGTAACCAAAGAGAGGACTAGGGGGTATTAATTTGCTCAGCTATCTTAGATTTTTAAAAAAAATAGTTTACTTTAGTATAAAAAGATTGAACAATCACAGCAATGTTCTGACTAATGAAATGAGAATACTTTCTTCTCCAGCAGAAATGTGGATAAGAAAATTTGCCCCACTTTAAGAAAATTTCCTCTCCAAAATCTAAATTAACAAAATGATTTATCAAAAGGTTTTTTTTTCCCAGATTTATCAAAGGATTTGTGGTTTATTTGAATTAATCATCCAGTTTCCCACTATTTACCACACTAAGAATTTTCAACATTTTCTGGTTATACGTGGTTGCATGTGACGATAATTCCAACATTTGGGAGACTGAGGCAGGAGAATTAAAAGCTCTACTTCAACTTGGACTAAATAATAACACCTTGTGTCAAGAAAACTAGGGAAACAATCTGGCTTTATACAATCTATTCAACTACATCTGCATCATAAATAGAATTTTTTCTTTACAAAAATATAAATAAGGGGCTAGGAAGTTGGCTCAGTGGTAGAGTGCTTGCCTCACATACATGAGACCCTGGGCTCGATTCCTCAGCACCACATAAGCAGAAAAAAGCCAGAAGTGGCGCTGTGGCTCAAGTGGTAGAGCGCTAGCCTTGAGCTGAAGAGCTGAGGGACAGCACCCAGGCCCAGAGTTCAGACCCTACGACCGGAACCCGCCCCCCCCCCCAAAAAAAAAAAATAGAATTAATTTTTGAATACCCGGCTGAAAAGTTGTAAGATTAGTGGTTGCAAAAGCTAACAAATGATTTCAACCACTAATTTCAAATTAGTGAAATGCCTTTTTAAAAAATCAAGTGTATCTTGAACATCAGTATAAATCTATGCTAGGTGGTTGTGGTCATGGTTTTTAACCTCCTTCTGGGAAGACCCACTCTTGCCTCTGAAAATATCTTTCCACTATAGTAAACCTTGTTACTTTAAAAAGATTGTGAAGAATGCATGCTGTTGAGGAATACGTTTATTATTGGAGCTTCTCAAATGAAGAACACAAAATTGATAATCTAAATAATTCATCACTCCAAAACAACATACCATTCAGTTACCAGTATTTTCATATTAAGGTGGGTAGCTGTTGATTTTTGTAATATGTTTTGTAGCTATTTTTTCAGGTGTAACTTTTTTTTTAATCTAGTTTTAGGACCTAAATATACTATACAGTCAGCTTTAAAGCAGTAACAGTGTAAATGCTATTTGTACATTAGATGTGTGTGTGTGTGTGTGTGTGTGTGTGTGTGTGTGTGTGTGTGTGTGTGTATAGGTGAGGGTATACTCTATTTCAGTGAACTTATAAATAACTTTAAGTATCTTTTGGGTTCACAAGTTCACAGCCAATGAGGAACACCTATTAGACATTTAAAAGCAACATAAAAAGACTATCTCTAGAAGGTTATGTTTGTGCTTAGAATAGATCTCCTCCTGGGGAAGTTGAAAGCCCATTAAAAGGATTTGATCTTAGCATTTGTGAGGTTCTTTTCTGACCATTAGAGAACTGGTATTACAGCTATAACATGGGTAGTTGTCTTCTTAATGATTGGGAATTTGGCTTTATCATAAATTCTAAGCTGAATTTCTGCATATAACACGATGAAAAAGTTTCAGAAATTTCACAGTTAACAAAAAAATGAAAAAAATACTTTAGCTTTTCCTGTTATCCAGGACAGATAAAACATTATGTTGGAATTACATCTTTTAAATCTGTTCAGAGAGGGCTGAATTTCAGATTATATATAGGCTGTGGTATTTCACTTCTATTTTCCAAGGAAGGCATTAGTTTGTTGTTGTTTTTTTTACAGCACAGAAAAATCTTTTTCTAAATAAAATTGCACAAAATATTGGCTCAAAGTGTTTTCAGCTATACTTTGCAGAGATTTAGTTGCTTGTATGGTAACAGCAAATGACAGTGGAAAATGGCTTATTCAATATATTTTAATTATTAGTATTCCTAATACCACTCAAACTATATCAAAATCCTGACTCTAAAACTCTTTTCTCAGTTAACAATTTCTTAAATAGATTTAATTAATTAGCTGCTTCAAGGAAACCAAGTGTTTGTAGAAAAGCTTGAAGGAAGATTTGAAGCACAAGTAATTGTGTTTCATTGCAAAGAGAAATTGGAACTAAGGTTGTCAAATGTGTTTAGTCTGATTTTGATGACAGCAAAAACTGAATATGAAGATTAGTGCTTTGGCCTTTATGCGATTGAATGAGAATTTCTTCTATAGTCTGAAGATATGGGTGTGAGTATAGTAAATACTAGCTCAAATAATGCTGGCAAGTTTATGTCTTTTTACCTTTCAGATGCTCTTTGGCATTTCTCTATTTGCCTAGGTGTTTATAATGGTATAACTCATCTTGTCTCTCTGCTTTTGACTCTTTCTTAGGTCTCTGGGATCATTTCCATATGGACTGCTTGCAAAGGAAGGATTCAAAAGGTTCAGTGGTGAAGGTAAAGCTGTATACTACATCACACATATGTGCTCTTGGTAACTACCTGTGTTGGGTGACACTTCCCTGTCCAACTGTTTCCAGAGAACCATCTATACTTCCATATATCTACTAAATAGAGCCATTTTTTTAACCTTGCAGTAGCGCTTACTGATTTGTTTTTATATGTTAGACACTGTTGCATATATTATTTTTTTGAGATTTGCAACAACCCTGTGAAAAAGTAACATTATTATCTAAACCCTTCCCTTCCTTCCCCTCCCCTCTGATCCCCTCTCCTACCTTCCTTTCCCTTCCCTTCCTT
Organism: Dipodomys spectabilis; assembly: GCF_019054845.1. Classification (NCBI taxonomy): domain Eukaryota; kingdom Metazoa; phylum Chordata; class Mammalia; order Rodentia; family Heteromyidae; genus Dipodomys; species Dipodomys spectabilis. The sequence goes on along the minus strand of NW_024870679.1, from coordinate 9,736,686 downwards.
GATTATCCTTGCCCTGCCCTTTCCTTTTATGCCTTGTACTGGAACATAAATTTAGGGCCTTGTGCTCTGGCTTGGCCTTTTCACTCAAGGCTGGTGTTCAACCACTAAAGTCACATCTCTACTTATAGCTTTTTGCTAGTTAATTGGAGGTAAAAAATTCATAGGCTGTTTTCTACCCAGGCTGCCTTTGAACTGAGATCCTTAAATCTCAGCCTCATGAGAAACTAGAATTACAGGTATAAATCATCAGTTCCCAGTTCATGATCTGAATTTTATGTATTACAAATTATAACAGAGGATTTAAATAAATTGTCCAATGCTACAGGAAGGTTGGAAAAACTGGATTTTTTTGTTTATATAACGTTCTTTTTCTATTGGCCCCAGGGCTTGAGCTCAGAGCTTGAGTGCTTTTCCTGAGCTGCTTTTGCTTAACACTCTACCACTTGAGCCACAGTGCCACTTTTACATTTTCTAAGTAGTTGATTAGAGAGAAGAGTCTCAAGAACTTTTCTGCCTGGGCTGGTTTCGAACCATGACCTTCAGATCTCAGCCTCCTGAGTAACTAGGATTACAAGCATAAGCCACTGGTACCTGGAAATATAACATTCATTTATTTTTTATTTTTGCCTGTCATGGGACTTCAACTTGGCCTGGGCACTATCCATGAGCCTCTTAGTGCTCAAAGCTGGAACTCTACCCCTTGAGCCACAGCTCTACTTTGAGCTTTTTCTGAGTAGTTTATTGGACATAAGAGTCTCACAAAGTTTTCTGCCTGAGCTGGTTTCCAACCACAGTCCTCAGACCTCAGCCTCCTGAATAGCTAGGATTATAGGCAAGAGCCACTGGCACCTGGCTGTATACCTTTCATTTTTTGTTTATTGTGAAAATACCATACAGAGGGGTTACAATTACATGAGCAAGGTAATGAGTACATTTCTTATCAAGCATTGTTGCCTCCTCCTTTGACCCCTGCTTTCACTGTATTTCATGTTGGTATAATTTGTGGAGGGGAAGGAAAAAACAAATAGTTTAAATAGGGATACAGGTGGACTCATTGCAACAATGAGATGTACAAATCATTATGTTGAAAAATGAACTTTACAACCTTGCGGGGGGGGGGGGGGTTGGTGGTGGGGGAGAAGCAGTGCAGGAAGAGATGGGAAGGGGAAACAAAGGAGGAGGCAACAATGCTTGGTAAGAAATGTACTCATTATCTTTCCCTCTGTATAGTATTTTCACAATAATAATAATAATAATAACTACTTTTTTCAAGTATCTTTAAGTAGTTATACAAAGGGGTTGCAATTTATTGTGTCAGTTTATAAGTACAATGCATCTTGATCAGTGTCACCCCTTCCAACATTATACAACCTTCCAACCCCATCTATCCCAACTCCGTATCTCCCCTTATTTTCTGGTTCATAGGTTCATTAGTCAGCTTGACTTCTCAGTAAATTATTACTTCATTTCTAATTTTTAAACAGTCACTACACATATCAAGCTCATTCTTAGCCACATGACTAAGGTCTGTCTCAGTCTACCAATCAGTACTTAAGTACCTAGATCAGCCACATTTTAGTACCTAAATTTTTGTATAAGAAACATAAGGAGTGAAGTTTAATTTTGCTGTGTTTTTCTCCCTCCCATCATCTCCATTTTCACTAAGTTGCATAATGGTATTAGGTACTCAAAGATACTTTACCCAAGAAATTAGCCATTAGCTCAACAGTTATCTACAGTGAGTTGATGAATTTTTCATGCATGCAGTGATTTGTAAATTTAAGCAATATGAACTGAACAGCTCTTTCAATTCCTCAAGTAATTAGCAAAATAAAGGAAGTTGCCATATTAAGCACTAAAGAAAATGTACTATACTACAAGTGTGTTAATGGTGCCACTTTGTCCAATGGATTCAGGTTAGTGTTTTATATTAAAAGGTGACATCTCTGTGGATACAGTTTGCCTCATTAGATACTTCTCTACAGATCTTCAAGTCGTTGTGGTGTATTCTGATTTTTGGAGTCAAGACTGATTTCAGGTGACCTCTCTTCTGAATTCAATTTTATCTTTGCCTCTCCACAGTTTTATTTCATAGCAGAAGCACACTTTCTTGCTATGAACAGTTCTTGTGTATGTTTTATTTGAGAGCAGGAGCATTTCCTTGAGTTGATAGGAATTTATTAATAGGAGTTAATAGGAAATTATCAATCCCCATGATTTCAAAAATTAAAGTCCAGTTAAACTGGAATTTTATATAAACTCTTCTTTCCTTTGCTGTACAGTTGAGTATATGACCCTGCTCCTGTGAAAGACAACATGTTCAATTTTAGCCTAGGCATTAATGGACTTTGCTCCCATAGGTTTCCTATCCTATCTTCTGTATATCCCCCTCTCTATTCATTTCATATAAACATACTCTTTCTTACCTCATTTTACAAAACAAGCTTGTAGTTGACAAAACAGAATCTGTATTTCCATAGTACCTCTAACATTTGCACTCATATACCTATTGGTTTTTTTAGCAAAATTCTTCAAAATAGTGTGGCTGTCTGTGTACTTGTCCTCTATTCCCTTCTCAGTTCTCTTGTGGTAACTTAATTATATGGCCAGCTCTAAAGAATAATTTGTCTTTCTTCATATCTTTTGATCTCTAATTTTATAGAATTTCTAATTCTGGAAAGGGATGGTTTGTTGATTTTTTAGCGCAGAGTTTTGGAGATACTGTGTGCATGGGCCATCTCTCTGGAATTTTGCTCCCATTCTGAAAACTGCCCAGGACTGTCCTTTAGGAAACTGATGCTATTGTTCTGAGCAGTGACTCCTTGGTTAACCACTGGTGATTGCAGGTACACACACTAGGCAAGGTGAGGTCTGCATAGATTAGCAGAGCCACACATTTGACCCACAAATTTGTGAGACTTTATGGTCCTGTTAATCACTGAGTTTATGGTGATATGTGCTATATAGCAACATTTATCTAATGTATTCTGGTAATAGAGCTTTCATAGTTACCAAGTGCCTGAAATATCCAGGTCATCAGGGCCTTCTAATTAAATCTACCCAAAAGCTAATTCTTCAACTGCATTGTACTCTTCTTCCCGCTCCCTTGGTTCTCATACTCCTCTGTCAGACCCTTAAATGCGACCCTCTCTCTCTACTGTATACTTTTTCAGTGCCATGAATTTATACTATCTCTATGATAGTATCTCCCAAATATACATGTCACCATTTACTATATATTTGAAATTCCAACTCATAGTGTTAGAAGTCTATTTGGCACTTTCACAGAGACATATAGTAGATATGATAAAACTGACATGGCAAAACTCTATTTTTCTACCTTCTAGTTCATTTCCAATTTCTTTCTGGGCCTAATGTTTATCAGTATCCTACAAAGTAAAAACCCAATTTATGAGTGCAATGAAAGCTCCAAAATTGCATCATGTCTCACCATATGCTGGAACTCTAGATTGACCCAGCAGTCCCCAACCTCCAACCATTTTCTCTTTTATGCCACTTCTAGGCCTTCAGCTTAGGGCCTGGGCACTGTCTTTGAGTTTGTTTTACTCAAGGCTAGTGCTCTACAACTTGAAGCATGACTCCACTTCCAATTATTTTTTGGTGGTTAATTGGATATAAAAGTCTCTTGGACTTTCTTCCTTTTGATCTAGCTTCAAAGCATAATCCTCGGTTCTCAGCCTCCTGAGAAGCCAGAGTTGGAGACATGAGCCCCTAGTGTCTTGCTCCACCACCATCTCTTACTTGCATAACTATACTTCCCTCTTAACTCCTTTTCCTGCCTTTATTCTTTTCTAACTTTGGTCAGTTCTCCTCACAGTAGTCAGAACAATTTTTCAATGTTTAGTGAATGATGTCAGTCATTACCTTGATCATATTAACCTAGTGGCTTTCCATGGCAATTGGAAAAAAATCCCAACTTCTTGTCTTATTTTTTTAATACCCCATGGTATTTGTCTACTGATTTTTATTCATTTCGATCAGTATCATTTTATTTGGCCATATGTACATAGCCATTGAACTATTGTGATCCTTTGCTAGTATTACTCTATACATATCCTAATTACTACAAATGAGGGAAACATGGAGCCTATGTTTCTTAGAGTCTGGCCTACTTCACTTAATATTATTTTTTTCCAAGTCTTCATATTTCCTTACGAATGGGGCCATGTAATTCTTTCTGATGGAATCACAGAATTCTGTTGAGAATATGTACCACCATTTCTTGGTCCATTCATCTATTGAGGGGCATCTTGATTGGTTCCATATCTTAGCTATGATGAACAATGTTACAGTGAACATAGTTGTGCTGGTAGCTTCAGTGTGGCCTTGTTTGTGATCATCTGGGTAAATGCCCACAAGTGGGATTGCTGGATTATAGAGGATCTCTATGTTTAGTCCTTTGAGGAAACCCCATACTGCTTTCCATAGTGGTCGAACCAATTTACATTCCCATCAACAGTTTACAGGTGTACTGATTTTTTTCCAGGGCTTAATCTCTAACCCCTCATTTTTTTTTTTGTTGTTTACAAGCCACTCTACTTTTCCTCCTATCTTCAAGCATATTCATATCTGCTCTGACTCACAGTCTTTGTATGTGATTTTCCTATTCCCTGGAATCTTTTGCATTAGATCTTTTATCCTTCCCATTTGAGACTTAAAAAAATGTGCCACATCAGAGACCTGTAGGAGCCAGTGTAAAATAGATTACTTCTAGACCCTCTATTCATTCTCTAACCTACTATCCTGTTTTACTTCATAGCACTGATCATTATAAAAAATTATGATATTCAATTTTTATGCATTTATGATTACTTTTTGTCCATTAGGATGTAGATTTCCTGAAACTGAACTCTTATTTGCCTCGTTAACTTCTATATTCTTTGTTTCTACACTAATGCCCTCTCTGAATGTGGCTATGTGATAAAATATATTGGAAGAATGAATGAGAGAGAAATAAAGCATGGCAAGTATGGAAATTAAGGCAAAGGCCTCTCCTGCCATAAAAGTCTGCATCCCTCATCAGAGTCTTGAGCAGGTGTCTAATCTGGCTCCTGCCATTACCTCGTGGCCCACTGTCATTAGAAGACTTGCACATGAATGATTGGGCTCCAGAGGGGGGTGGGCCAGAATAGATATCCATTCAAAGAGCCTAAAGAATGTGTAGAAAACTGGTCAAGGCAGTCAGTATTATCTGATTGGTTCTGGTGACTGTAGTGGCTCTCAAGCTATCCAATGATTTTGAGAGTCACATGTCTCTCTTCCAGAGACCCTTATTAATGCCTATACAACTCACGTTAGGAGGTGCCCTTCCTTAGGACTTCTACTGTCTAGCAAGATCTCTGCTTATCTTTTTCTTCAGTAAATCTTTGCCATTTTACTTCTTCTTCTTTGTCTGTGGACTCATTCTTAGAGAGGACCTGATTCAGGGAGTTGCGGTGTTATGGTATCATGAATGCATCTGAAGATATACATATCAAAATGTTGGATTTTGACATTATATAAAATAAATAACCTTTGTGATCCTCTCCTGTGACTATCCTCAAAGCCTCAATAGCTATGTGCATATGATCATATAAAGTAATAATTTACAAAATGAACTCCAAGGAATGGAAACAAAAGATTGTTTTTTTGTTGGTGGTGCTGTTTTTGTTGTCTTTTCCTTTTGTCTTCTTATTTATTTGTCTTTGGGAGGATATAGGGGGCACAGAAAAGGTAAGACAAAAGGTGAACAAATACAACAGTGATACTCACTAGACACTATGTGGAAAATAAATTATACAACTTGTGAGTGGGGATGGGAGAGAAAAACTAGTAGTGAGAGAGGGAAGGAGAGACATGGTTCAAAAAATATATACTCATTACTTATAAAACTTTAAGCCCTCTGTGCATCACCTCCACAGTAACAATAAAATATATTAAAAAATTAATAACCACAACCAAATAACCACAAATATTATTTCAAATTCTTTGACTTATGAATAAAAAGAAGACATGACTATAGATAAACTTTATAAATCTCTCTTTCTGATGTTAATTTTGTCATTGCCAAGCATGAAGGTGGTGAAGGCATGATATATGTGGCCATTGCCCTAGCAACTGGCTTTTCATTAAATTGGCTTTCATTCTCCAAGACTGATTTGCAACATACGAAGTTTAATGTGGTAATGAAGAGGCCTTATTCTTAGGTTTGCATATGTACTATATACCGTGAAAATGCCAAATATAATCCATAGTTTTACTGAGGAATGAAAATTAATATTTTCAAATTAAGTGTCTTACCCATAAAAATATTACAGATCCATCTTTTAAGATTTAGCATCTGCATGACCTTTCTTGGCAAACATTCTTGTTCTTATAGGAAATGTGATTCACAGCTTTTACTTAAGTACTCACTGTCTGAGCACATGGAAACACCGAAATTTTAATTGCTAATTGACAAGCTATTTCCCCATTAACATTGACATCCTTAAGATAGATGTTACACCTCCTCCATCTTTCCTCTTGAGGAGAAACCCTGATTTTGGCATCTTGTTTGTTAGTTCGTAAAATATACTAAGTCCAGCAAACATCATCAAATTGAATAGAATAAATTCATGCTGGGTTGAATTCTAGTCTATTGTTTTATGTAAATAAACTTAGGATATATTAGCAAGAAATCTCCATTATTCCTATCTTTGTATTTTTCTTCTTAGTCTTCGTTATTATTGCTGGTATTGGGTTTAAATTTGGGGCCCCATAGCCACACTTGGCTTTTTCTACTCACTACCACATTAGCCAAACCTTCAGCTCTAGCTTTTTGCTGGTTAATTGGAGATAATAGTCCCATAGATTTACCTGCTTGGGATGGGCTTTAATCATGATCCTCAGATATCTGTTTCCTGAGTAGTTAATTTTATAGACATGAGCCACCAGTGCCAATGCCAATCTTATATTGTTTTTTAGGTCTAGTACACTATACTGCATATGACAGAAGCTCCACTGAATTTGTGATTCATCTAGCCTTATTATTTTTGTCAATCGTGGAGCTTGAATTCAGGGTCTGGGTGCTGTCCTTCAGATTTTTGTGCTCAACGCTAGTGCTCTACCTTGTGCCACTTCTGTTTTTTGAGTGGTTAATTGGAGATAAGAGTCTCATGGGGACTTTTCTACCCAGGCTGGCTTCCAACCGCAATCCTTAGATCTCAGCCTCCTAAGTAGTTAGGATTACAGGTGTAAGCCACTGGCTCACTAGACTCTTTAACAGCCATTAGTTAATGTGGGTTAGGTGATTTTGATAGGAGAATTAATAATTTCTTAAGATTCTTCTAAGATTCTTCCTTAACTTTTTATCTTCTCTTCTGTTTTTGTGAGCTATCTGGATAATAAATAAAACCCCCAAACTCCCAAGAGTCAGCAGTTTGCAGTTGCATGAGGTTTAGCACTAACCTGTGCTTGCTTTTTTAAAATTTGTTTTCGTTTTCCATTGGTGACTAACCCACAGAGTTGTTATGAGCTCCATATGACTTAGGATGTACAAATATGAAATAGTCTCAATATCTACCACATTGTAGATTATCAAAAGAGACTAGATAATATTACTACTTTTCCTTAGGGCTTACACCAGAACCAAGCCTAAGCAGTCTATTTACTTCTAATTTACTTACATTATAGGTCTGGGCCTTAAAATCAGATTGACCAATAGAAGGACATATCAGATCAAAATCAAGCATATTTTCCAGGCTCCCACAATGATAACTTTCTATCTAGTTTTGAGTAGGAGTCACAGCACATTTCAAGGAAGAATGTTACTTTTTTTCTTTCATATTCTTTTTTGTATATATTTTTATTGTAAAAATACTGTACAGAGGGGTTAGTTACATGAGTAAGTTAATGAGTACATTTCCTATTGAGCATTGTTACCCACTCATTTGCTTTTCCACTACGATCCCTTCCTTCCCCACCTCCCCAACACCTCTCTCCCCTCCCCAAAGTTGTAAAGTTTGTTTTCAACGTAGTGTCTTGTACATCTCATTGTTACAATGGGTCAACCTGTATCCTTATTTAAGCATTTTGTCATTTCCCTTCCCATCCCCAAATTAGAAAAATGTATATATACAAGATGCTGGGCACTGGAATCAAATACAGTGAAAAATAGGGGAAGAAAAATAGGGGAAGAACATACAAAAGAAACAAAAAAATCACATGGTACATTATAAATAAATTAGAAACAGCAAGAAAGATAAAACCACTTGTGTCCCTATCTTGGGGTTTATTTAGCTTAGCATCATCTTAAATGGTCATGTACATAGCATGCTTTTGACCTTTTCTGCTTGTCCTAGACATATACTAGTTATTGCAAATAAGGGAAACCATGGGACATATGTTTCTTTGGGCCTGGCTTACTTCACTTAATATAATTTTTTTCCAAGTCTTTTTCTGACAAATGAGGCAATATCATTCTTTCTGATGGAGGCATAGAATTCAATTATATATATATATATCACATATTCTTGATCCATTAATCTACTGAGGGACATCTGGGTTGTGTTCAACTACTTTGGAAAGCAGTATGGAGATTCCTCAAAAGACTCCATATAGAGCTCTTCCCTATGACCCAGCAATCCCACTTTTGGTCATTTACCCAAACAATCACAAACAAGGCTATACTAAAGCTACCAGCACAACTATGTTTATTGCGGCATTATTTTTTCTTTCTTTTTTTTTTTGCCAGTCCTGGGGGTTGAACTCAAGGCCTGGGCACTATCCCTAAGCTTCTTTTGCTGAAGGGTAGCACTCTACCACTTGGGCAACAGCGCCACTTCTGGCGCTCCAGGGCTTCATGAATACTAGGCAAGGACTCTACCCCTAAGCCACAGTTCTAGCCCTTGTTTTCTTCTTTTATTAATGCCCATTTTAGGGCTTCAAGACAGATCCTGGGCACTGTCCCTGAACTTTTATGATTAAGGCTGGTGCTCTACAACTTGAGCCACAGTTCCACATTGGCTTTTATTTATTTTTTGGTAGCTAATTGGAGATAAGAGTCTCATGGAATTTCATGCCTGGTCTAGCTTTGAACCAACCTCCTAAGAAGCTAGGCATAAGCTAGTGGCACCTAACATATCTTTTCTTTTGATTTTATGCATCAGAGATAAAAGTAGGTGGGAGATATGGGTCAGTTGTATTGAGGTCAAACCAGGATTTGGTTGCTACATAAAAGTACTTTTGTAGGAGAAATTTTAGTAGAATGAGCTAGTTCTTCATGAATAAATCAAGAAAGGTACAATTTACAGGAAAAGCAATCAGACTCCTCTATCTGTAGCAAGAAATATTGTTAGTTTGGATGTATGTTTCCAAAATCTATATGAACTAAAACCTACAAAAGCTAAAATAGTCTCATAGTATAAGATTAGACTAGAAAAGCCAGTGGAAATTGCAGGAAATCAGAAATTATTTTTATAAACTCTACCCAGATGTTTGGTACCAAAGGATAATCTGTTTAAGGCTCTCTTTCTTAGAGTTCATGAATTTATGGTTTTATGATTATTTTAGTTCCCACTGAGGAAGTACAACTTCCCCCACTTCAAGAAAATTTATTGCTTTCTCAAAATACTTCTGTGGATTTGTGTTTACAATCTATTGATTGATTCTTGCTGTGTGAATCAATGAACTTGTATTTGTCTCAATAATGGAAAAAACAATCTACCAATTTTCCACAGGGATATTTCATTGTGTGAGAAAAGCCATAAGACCTACAAAAATAGACTAAGGATTTTTTCTGCCTATTTTTGTAAAAATATATTCAAAATTAATTTATGCAATTTCCTATATTTCCTACAGGTCACTGATAATCATAGTGTTTGAGAGTTCAGACATTCATTTCTCCACAATACTATACTGCTAATAATCAAGATATTTACATATCTATAAATGTAACATCACCTTTGAATGACGGGCAAGTTGATCTCTGAACTGCAAATAAGTCTTCTAAAGTGGCATGTTTCAAGGTTCCCTGATTGGTTTACTATTCACCTGGTGCAATTATTTTCTCCCTTCCTAAGAATATTACATTTTTAATTAGGTAATTTTTATTCTTGCTATTAGACTTTCCTTCTCATCTTACTTGAGAATAGAACAGCATGCAGTTAGAACAATACAGAGATGCATACAGACACCATTTGCTAGATCTTTTCAACAAAGCAATAAGGCAAGAAAAAGAAATTGAAAAAAATGGTTAGAAAGTGAATGTTTCCCATGCTATGTTAACAAATTGCTACAAACTATAGCTTAAAACAACAGAAATTTATTGTCTGATATTTCTTGAGGGCAGGAGTTCAAAATTGGTCTTACTTGGCTAAAGGTAAGATCTTGGGACATTTTTGGCAGGGTGGTTTCTTGTGTAAGGTTTAAAGGAATGCTTGTATATTTTTGGTTCTAAGGAACCTCAGCATTTCTTGGCTCATGATCTCTCCCTTAAATCATTATCAGTTCTTATTTTCTTTATCACCTTTCCTTCTATTGTAATCAAATAACTTTCAGCCTCCCTTTCTCTCTCAAGTTATTTATACTTGTTTTGGGCCTGCCATGAATAGTGCAAAAAAATTCCCCTTTCTCAACATTTAATTTACAAAGTCACTTTCATCATATAAGGAGACAAATTAACATGTTACAGGGATTTGGGTTGCGACATCTTTGATAGGCTTTATTCAGCCTATCACAGAGAGATATGCACCTGACTCATTCTATAGATAATAGGATTGTTGTTTCAAGAAGTCTAACATATCCACAGAAAAGTTATCAGGTATTGGTAACAAGAATTCAGTTAGGTAGCTAGATGTGAGACATATTTTACAGAATGTTAATTTTTATAGATCAGAATATTGAAATATGTAAAAGAGATGAAAAGAGACAGATTACTACAAACAAGTGGTGTTGAGACATGTCGTTAACATAAGAGAAAAAAATCCATCTTCACCTGCTCCTTATTCAACCTCACATGGATGAAAGATTTGAATATGCAAGGCAAAATTTGCAAAACTTTAGAAGAAAAATAGACTATTGTAAGAAAGATATAAATACCATGAGCTGTATAAGAAAACGTTGAAAATATGACTACAATAAAAGGATTTATAATATCTAAAGAAACAATAAGGGAGTGCTTTGGCTTAGAACCACTGGGCAATGAAAATTCAAAGTAAAATGCAACTCATTAGGTTGGGGATGTAGTTCAGTGATATAGCACTTTTTACATGGCCCTAGGTTTAATTCCCAGCCCCACTCTTCAATCCCCACAAATAAATAAATTCATACATAAACAAACAAACAAATAAAGCCCAGCTCTTGTGACTCTGAATGCAACTCTTCTATTTCCACCCCATATATCTTGTCTAGGATTCTCACAATGTCAGGAGAATGGGCATAGTTTTTGTTTAATAGACAAGTGGCTCCCCTTCCCCACAGACACTATTCAGTTTCTTGGTCCAGTAAAATCCATATTACATCAGGAAATGTCATTTGAGTGTCAGCTTTATGGAATTCCTTTTCCTCATTCACAGATAAAGTTAGGATATTTTTTCCTCTTTTTTCTTTGATCAGAATATTAAGGAAATTGCTAGATCTACACAGAGATTCTGGACTCGTTTAATTACTGTAGGTTTTAGTGTCATTTTAGGACTAGTAGAATATAACTAATTCATTGTCCTCTTAAATTAGAAGTGGATATTTATATATTTTAGGAAGAAAATCCCCAAAGAAGAATAGTAACATTTTACAAGGTCAAGAACCAGTTCATATTTAGTTGCCCATGTGTCTCACTCACTCTGCCTTTCTAGCTTTGCCACTCCTGTGCATAGACCTGATATCCACATGGGAGTTTACAATCCTGTGCACATTCATACTATGGATGGAAATTGCTCCTTTAAAGTGGGATAATTTACAAATTTAGTTCCCTTAGTTTATCCAATAAATAGTTGATGGCATTTACTTTAAAAGTGACTATGCTCAATATCTCTGGAGTGTTTGCACAAAGTAGGCTTTGTAATAAAAACTTGACTGCATGGAAAAAATCTGTCAAAATTGGCCTCAATCAGAGTGCCCTCAAATTCAAGTCTTAGTTATCAAATCTTAGGAAACTATTCATTTGTTCCTTGGGTGATTTGTTTAGATTAATTAATGTATTACTAAACATTGGTTAAACACCTTGTGGTAGTTTACCACACTGGTTTAGGAGCTTATAATTCGATAGGGAATATGTACTGTGGGGGAAAAAAGAGACCACCGTCTAAAAATCTCAACTACAGATTTAGCTTGAAAGAGAAGGAGAGGCACATTCACACAAGCCCTCTGAAGCAAAATAGCAGAGTCTGTTCAGCACATTAACATTAAAGATTTTCCATTACACTAGTGTGTAAAACACCAACAAGGTATATCCTGTGGTCTATAGGAAAGGAAAGGAAGACAGAGAGAATGTGTGTGCTATTAGTTGGCAGTGAATTCTAAGCTATAGGAAAAGTACTGTATGTTTGAAATTGAAAGTACTGAGAATACTATCTCAATCACAATTTCTGTTAATAAAACATGAAGGATCACGCATAGGGTGCCAGTGGCTCAGGCTACTTAGGAAGCTGAGATCTGAGGATTGAGGTTCAAAGCCAGCTCCAGCAGAAAAATACATGAGGCTCTTATCTCTGATAAAAACTACTCAAATAAAGCTAGAAGTAGAGCTATGGATCAAGTGGTGGTAGAGCACGAGTCTTGAGCAAAAAAGCCCAGGAACAGTGCTGCCCCAGGATCTGCACCAAAAAATAAACAAAAAAGAAAAATTAGGATCTATTCAATACTTGGTTGTATTTATTCAGGAATGTAAAACATTTGAGAGCTATGAAATACAGTGTTTTCCAGAGTGAGTTGAAATACTGAGATGCTTCTTTGTTAGTTGAGACTTTTGATTTGTAGATAATTGAATATGAAGTTTTACTAATAATGGAGATGCTGGTTTGCATGTTACTGGGGCCCGGAAGAGGAAACACGGGAAGAGAGGAAGCATCTACAAAGGTTTAGGAAGAGCTGCAACCACTTTGTACTGCGCTGGGGTGAAGAGATGAAGATCTTGATGACATTTCTCCAAAAGGAAAAGATTTTTGCTTTGAGAAATGTTTATTCAATCATTATTGTGAGAGAAGTTGCCCCAGGTGAAGGAAAAAGTATAGGGAAGCAGCTTGAGTATTTAATAAAATATAAAGTTTATATGCAAAATAAAAGGTAATTAAAGATTTTACTAGGTGACAGAGAAAGTCTAAGGTGGTAAAGGATTTTTGTAAAAGGTTGTATAGAGTTACCACCTTAAATGACTTACTATGCAAACACAATGATCATGTTTTCTCCAATAAAACACCTCTTTTAAAGGAAATCATTTTTCGGGAAAAGGGAAGTGAATAATGTTATAAATTACCTGTTTAGTTACATGTACTAGTGATACTTGTTTTCTGGCTTCAGATATCCTGACAATAAGTAATTTTTTTTGTGTGTGTGTGTGTGCCAGTACTGGGCCTGGGAATTACCCATTAGCGTGTTTGCTCAATGTTGTCACTTTACCACATGAGCCACAGCTCTACTTGTGGCTTTTTTTTTTGGTGGTTAGTTGAAGATAAGGATCACAGACTATCTTGCCTAGGCTGGATTCTAACAATTCTCAGATCTAAGCCTCCTCAGTAGCTATGATGACAAGTATGAGCCACCAGTATCTAGGCAAACAGGAGTAAATTTAACAGGCTAGTTGTGGAAAGATGGTGAACACAACATATTTTCTGGAGCCTGAAGGGCCTTAAAGTTCATCAGCAGCAGCACTTGGGAGATTTGCACTTCTTCTTTCTTTGCCTACTTCATAAAAATCAGAGGTCCTTAATCTATCTCTCTTTGTTTCAACTTCTTAGTCTAGCTGTCATTATGTCTGCTCCTGGTGACTTCAACATTTATCTTTTTTTTTCTTTTATTGTGAAAATACCGTAGGGGGGTTATAATTACATGGGCAAGATAATGAGTACATTTCTTATCAAGCATTGTTGCCTTCTCCTTTGTTTCCCCTTCTCATCCCTTCCCATCTCCACCTCCTGTGCCTCCCCACCAAAGTTGTAAAGTTCGTTTTTTGACATAACAACTTGTACATCTCATTGTTACTGGGTCCACCTGTATCCCTATTTAAATGATTTGGTTTTTCCCTTCCGCTCCACAAATTATACCAACATCAAATACAGTGAAAGCAGGGGTTATACCATGGGGGAGGGACATACAAAGCAACAAAGAAATCATCTTATAAATATATTAGAAACAATCGCATGAAAGCAAAAACATTTGAATACTTATCTTGAGGTTCATTTCACCTACCATCAACTTATCTGACTTTTTCTGCTTGACTCAGACATATACAAATAAGGGAATCCATGGGACCTATGTTTCTTTGGGCCTGGCTTACTTCACTAAATGTAGTTTTTTTCCAAGTCATTCCATTTCCTAAAAAATGGGCAATGCCATTCTTTCTGATGGAGGCATAGAATTCCATTGTGTATATATACCACATTTTCTTGATTCATTCATCTACTGAGGGGCATCTGGGTTGGTTTCATATCTTAGCTATGGTAAATAATGCTGCAATAAACATAGTTGTGCTGGTAGCTTTAGTATGGTCTTGTTTGTGATCAGTCCCACTTTTGGGCATTTACTCAAATGGTCAACCTTTATCTTGAGCCCTATAGACCTAATTCCCCTAGAGTCAAAGTGCCCTCTCTGAACAAGAAATAGTCATGTCATTCCCTGCCTAAGATTCCACAGTGGCTTCTCAAACTTAAATCAGTAAGTCAAAGCTCTCTGACATCAGCCCTTTGTATACTTCCTTTTGCTCCCCAAGTTCCAGCAATACTATGTATACATCTGCTCTTAATACATTCTAATCACGTTCCCTCTCTAGAGCATTTTACATACATTCTGTTCATGGAATGCTTGCTTCCTGAATTTTATATTCCTAGTGACTTTGTTTTAGGTTTTCAGAGTGGCTTTTCTTAACCTGCTCAGTCTCTAATTTAGTACCTTTTAGAAAAAAATATATATATATGCAGTTTATCTAAAATGATCTACTAAAATTCATCTACTACCTGTGTTTCCCATTTGAACACCAAGGCTATATTAGCCTTCTTTCTCCCTTCTTCATGGTTCTAGCTCTGTTTATCAACTAGAATAATACTCCTATCATATAATATTCCAAATATATTATTGGATTAATATCCAATTATACTTTAGCTGTTTTCATACCATTTATCTTCTGCATCTTGAGGCAGAGTTTACAGATGTGTTGGATTTTTCAAAAAGGAAAGTGGAATGAGTTGCACCAGAATTATAGCTCCAGTGCTCTTTAGCTCAACTAGAAGTGAAGTTTTTCTTGTAGACTTGCCAGATTCTAGGTTATGAGTCTGAAAGTTAATGTACCCCAGATGAAATTTATGAATTGATGATAAATTTAAAATCGCTTACAAAGCAATAAGAAAAAAGAAAATGTTAGAGGAAGTTACAAATAAATTGTAAATGTTTCTGATACTATGTGAAAGTCGTCAATCATGAAAATGAAACAGTAGCTATCAAGCTTTTTAGAGTCTTCTATACTATGCAGGTTATGCAATGCATATGAATTTAGCATTATCTACTTTTCCAAAAGCAATGCTATCAGGCCTAATGTGGAAGTAACTATGACTTGAAAATGCACTGTGAGCAAAATTTTCTGCTTAGTCTAACTGTAATTCTGAATTTGGTTTACATCTGTAATGATATACATTTTATAGAAATTTATCACAATTGTTTGGTTGATCATCCCTGATCCTGCCAGATATTCTTTACTAAAGATTATTTTATGTGTGACAAGCTTCCTTGACAAAATAGTAGAGTCTCAGAGCATGTTTAGCAAAATAGATATTTCTCAGCTCATCAAAGCAGACATTCAAGGAGGGTTTTGTGAAGACTGTGTACCTCCCTGTCTCTGAGCTACCTCTGACTTTGTGTTCATTGTGTCAGACCATCATTACTATCTGCTGCTGTTAAGCTTTCTACAGTAGGGGAGGAAAAGCTGGAGTTAGAGTTTTATTCTCCTAGAGAAAAGAAACAAGTCTATCTTATCCCACAAGCGTATTCATTCATTATTCAACATCTATTTAAAAATGTTAATTGAGCAACTTCTGTGTTACGGTAATTCTGAAAAAAAATCTGGCTTCTTAGAGACTAGATTTAGATAGCTGGTCTAAGAACAGTTGTTTTTTGTTGTGAATCTGGTGACCAATTAAAAATTTTTATGGTTATTTTAAAGGTGATGTACAGAGGGGTCACAGTCACATAAACCAGGTAAAGAATACATTTCTTTTTAGGCAATGTCATCCTTGACTAGCTCTCTCTAAGTTTTTCCTTCCTATCCTCACCCAAAGTTATATAGTTCATTTTCAACATAGTACCACTTAGGAGTATTACTGTTAGATTTGTTCGCCCTTTGTGTTTCCATTTCAGAAAGGAGTATTTTGATAGCCAGTGTACTCAGGTTCTACTACCTTGTTTGGAGAGAGTAAAGGGGACTACTATTTATTTCACTCTGAAAGGCTTCCTGAAAATAATAAACAAACAAGCAAACAAACTCAGATGAATTACTTCCAGTTACAGGAAGAGGGAAGATTTTATGAGTAAACAAAAACATAGTTATAATATATAGCTCTAAAGTCATATGGGTCCTACATAATTAATGAGCTGCTTATGACATTCAAGTTAAATTGAGAAATAATTAAAAGAAAAGAATTGCTATTACTTTAAAAAATTAGTTCTGTTTTTCTTTTGTGCTGATCCTGGGGCTTGAATTCAGAGTCTGGACACTGTCACTAATATGTTTTGCTCAAGGCTGACTCTCTACTACTTGAACCACAGCTCTACTTACAGCTTTTTTGATAGTTAAGTGAAGATAAGAGTCTCATAGATTTTCCTACCAGGGCTGTCTTGAACCTCTATCTTAGATCTCAGCCTCCTGAGTAGCTAGGGTTACAGACATATTGGCATCTGGCTTCAATCTATTTTTAAACATACTATATTGGAACAAAAGTCTTAACTGATCCAAGTGTCTTTAGTCATGCTTCTTTTTATCTCTAGCTGGATTTCTTACATAATCCCTGTGCTATTTCATTGAGATGTAGCTATAGCTTTTAGACTCGTTAGACTTCTTTACAACCTTTGTAATTAAAAAGGGAATTCCCAAGTGAAAGTCATAAAGCATTTTTCCCTCTGTGTGCCTTGTAAAAGTAATGCTTCTTTTATGTTCATCTTAACATTATTATAATTCTAAATTGGAGCAAATTTTGTGTCACAACTCTTTATCCAAGCAAATTTTTCTTCCAAACACTCATGACCCAAATTCAGAGATTTCTATTTGTTGGATCAATTCTTTCTTGTTCCTTAATCCCTTCTAGTCCATCTCAGCTATCTCATTTAATTTCTGTTGTGTGCTGGTAGAAAAGTTCTCAGTCCCCTTTCATTTTCTAACAAATATATGTATTGTCTACCAGTTATAAACCAAACAGTTGGTTGAATGAAAGGCATGAAAATTGCTTTCAATAAGGTACTTGGTTGCTTGTTATTAATAAGATTTCTTTATTCTCTTTCTCCATCTCCACTGGTTTCTACCGTGTATAGGAAGAGTCTGTCATTATAAATGGCAAATATTTGAGATTTAACACACTTTTTGGCTTTATATTATCATCCTTGGGAGTATGTTGGATAATATTAATCATTTTACATTATTTTGTATATATTCCTTCCTCTGTTGATTGTGTGTGTGTGTGTGTGTGTGTGTGTGCACGTGCGCATGCACGAGTGCTGGTACTAGGGCTTGACCACAGGATCTGGGCACTATCCCTGAACTTTTTTGCTCAAGGCTATAGGACTCTACCAATTGACCTATACTTCTGGCTTTTTGGTAGTTATTTGGGGATAAGAGTCTCACTGACTTTCTTCCTGCCCTGACTGGCTTCAAATCATGATTCTCAGACCTCAGCCTCCTAAGTATCCAGGATTAGAGGCATGAGCCATGGTGCCTGAATTTTATTCATTTCTCTGATCCCAGAGTATCACTGTTCTCCATGCTGGTAATGGAGGGACTTTGCCACATGAGCATTTCTCAACTCCCATTGGTTTTTCTGAGGAAGTAAATTCCAGTTGCGCTGACAGTTTAATATGTTTCTGGTGTTTCCTGGTGGTATTCAAAAGGGCAACTGGGTGACTCTGACACAGTGTATCCTTAGAGATTTTAATTTCAACACAGTCAACACGATTGTGACAGCAAATGTAATTTTGATTTCTTTGCCTGGAGAGTTTGTGGGTTTACTTTTTTATTCTAGCTTTTCTAATATTTCAGTGGTATATTCTCACAAGTCTCATTATTTGTCTTCCCAATAACTGCCTGTTTGCTACAATGATATTCTATTTTTAATTATCTCTTTCTCTCTCCTCATTTTTCTTCCTTCCCATGTCTGTCTTTCTTTCCTCATCACAGAGCTTGACTCAGTCTCACATTGACTTGGCTTTCTTGCTCATGGCTGACACTTTACCCTTCAAGTCATGCGTACAGCCTCATTTTTTTTTGCTGGTTATTTTGGAGATGGAATCTCAAGCTTTTCTGGCTTCCAATTGTGATCTTCCAGATTTCAGCCTCCAAAGTAGCTGAGATTACAGATGTGAGCCACCATTGTCTAGAAGAATTAAGATGGCCAGATGGTCCTAATTAAGATGGCCACATGAAGCTGAAACTAATAGCTACTTAATTCTTTACAGGTTTTCTTTTTTTAAACTTGTGTAGATCAGTTGTATAAAAGGTTTTCATTATGATATTTCCATAAATGCATATGCCGTACTTTGGTTATCCCCTACTCTTTCTTGCCCTTCTAGAAGCCCCTTGTCTTAATTTAACAGTTCTATACTTCTGTTTTCATAAGTACACATGAAGTTTGTTTGCTGTTCATAAATCTTAACCAGTGGGAATTTCCCTATCTCAATGATGAAGAATGACTAGCAAGGGGCAAATCATCCTAGAACATTATTATAGCCTGGCTAGATACACAATGTTCTAGCATGTTTAAAGCAGGCTGTGGTTTCCTGCTGGTCCATGTTTGTTCATCATTATGGACACTGAAAGAAGGAAGATGAATGCCCTGGAATCTAGTCAAGACTGTTTTGACAGAATGAACAAAGGCCCATCCCCTGCTATTGATCTTGGAGATTATAACAGATAGGGTGAATGTATTGAAAGAGAAATAATGGCCTCTTTCCCTGTCTGGGTGTTATATTTGCCAAGTTACTTTCTTTAATTACTTTAAGGCTTTTTTTTGGAATGTCAGGAGTTTTTGTGCCAGGGTTAAGTGATGGAGTTAGACAACCCACTATACCTCTCTGTGACACAATAATGGGACCAGGATGAAGACTCGCTGTGGCTTCTTGTTGCTAATGTTTTAATGAATTATTAATAACTAGGCTACTGAATGTGCATTATCGTATATTGCTATTCATTCATTCCATTGTTTTTTTCTGTTATTAATTTTTGAGTACCTTGGTAGATTATAGGGGTTTTTCATTTTCCCTCCCTGTTCTTCCACCCAAGGATTTACACAGAAGACGGAGTAAACATTTTTTGATAAAGATAATGCTCTTCATTGAAATAATCTTGATGATTCTTTCGGTGAAGTCTGGCTCATTCTTGTGAAGATCTGGAGATGGGAGATACAGTGGTCTTCATAATTCCTTCCATTTTGACGCTTAGTAATTTAGCAGATGTTGTTACCTCATACTGATAACCCCATAATGTTAAACTCTTTCTTCTCTTTTAACACTGGAGACTTATCCTTATTCTGGGTTTAGTAACAAAATTGTCTAGTGAGGAAAGTATATGGTTTCAGAAACTGTCTCCAATCAGTGCCTACTAGGATAAACGCTAGTAGCCTGAATTGTAGGATTTCATTTTGGCAAGGAAGTTTCCATGCTACTTGTGAATGCGTCTTTCTTCAGTACTGGCAATCCCGCCACATTTCAGTGTCCCATTAAACTTTCGTTGGTTTCTTAGTAGCAGACATATACAGGGAATGATTGGAATTGAATAGTTTATTTCTTCATGCTTTAACACATTAGCCTAAGTAGAATGCTGTCAGCATTCCCTGCTCTGGAATCACTGAAGGCAAACAGGTGTTAAATGAGAAGGAAAATAGTAACTTGAAAACAATGTTCAGGCAAGTGTATTCTTTGGGGGCATAAGATAAGGCCTTTGGGAATTTCTTTTTTGGTGTAACATGAGGTTTATCAGGAATGACACAGAATAAAAATTTCTAAGGAGGTGTGTATTAGATTCTCCATAAAGGAAACCAAGAGTAAATGTGAAAATAAGAAAAGGGCTGAGTGCCAGTGGCTCACATCTGTAATCCTACTACTCAGGAGGCTAAGATCTAAGGCTCCTGGTTTGAAGTCAGCTCAGGATGAAAAGTCTGGGTGAGGCTCTTATCTCTGAATAAACCTCTAGAAAACCAGAAGTGGTGTTGTGGTTCAAAGTCGTTAGGGCACTGACCTTGAATGAAAAAGCTCAAGGATAGAGCCCAGGCCCTGACTTCAAGTACCATGACCGACAAAAGAAAAAAAAAAAGGAAAGGATATTTGGAATGTGAGAAGTAAACTTGTTTGTTTTGAGATAAGACATAGAGAATATTCTGTTTTATATAGTGAAAAAGAAAGGTACTTGATCTTAGACAATTACGGGGCCAACTCTGAATTAGATTCAGTACTGGAAGATCTAATTGTTTATTATTTTCCTGTTTACTATTATTGAATATAGTTGTTATTTCACATTAGTAGTCTTAAATTTTCAATAATTTGGAGCAGGAAAAATTAGCAAGAGTAAAATGAATATTGTTTTATTTATGCTGCTTTTATTCACTCATTCTTTTCCAAAAGGTAATTAGTTACCCTGTTTTTATATAATTAGTTCATTGTATCTGGACTCCCTTATATTTACTGTGTTCATTAAATGTGTGAATGTAATTTGATAGAAACAAATCTCTTATTTTATGCTTTCTTGATTTGTGAATCAAAGTACAATTAAGTAAACATGTATTTAGGTATTTTATGTATATATAAATTGCTAGTTTTAAATAACAATATTATTTTCAAACTTAAATATCTACTATAATATTTTGAAAATAATTGATGGTTATATGTGCAGATATTTGAAGTACTCTTTCCTTCTAGTTATACAAGGATATTTATACTTACTTAATCGTGCTGCCGTGTTCCATCCAGTGAATATCTATTTACATCATCTATTAAGTTTTTTCCTACCATTGAAAATGTACTTAGGAGATAGAGGCTATCATAAAGTGTTAATGACCAAATTGGATAGAATCTTGTCATTACAGGATGAACGCATGCTAAATGTTGACTTACATTACATTAGATACACCATTCTTTATGAGTTAAAATCTAAAGACTAGCATATTTCAACTTAGTATTTTAAGTAGTCACTAATACAGAGAGATAATGAGGAAGATATAAACTTACAGAGTATAAGTAAAAGAAAATATGAGAGAAAATGGTTAATATGGGTTATATGGATTTGATGAGCCCATGAGTCAAATAGCCTAAGAAAAATAGAAGTATGAAGCAAAGAAAAAATGAAGTAAGCATTCATTGGGAACATGTCATATCATTTTCTATTTGTGACCAATATAGTGGCAGTAATTAAAAGCTTCTGATTTCAGTAAATGAATTTATCTACCAAAGCCCAATCTTAATAGTAGTTATGAACTTAAAAAATCTATGACTTAAAAAATCAATTAAGTAATTGATTTGATGTAGAAAAGCTCCTAGAAGTTTGATGGAATAGATTTCTTCATTGTTTCTATCTATATAAATTTTCTTTTCACCCTGAGTTGTCTGTTAGCCTGTCTATTAGGCATCTATCAGAGGAAATGAGCACTGTAGAAATAAAAAACACACAAGAAGCCACAACCAGTCGCCTACGTTTGTAACCCCACCTATTTGTGAAGCTGAGAATAAGATTACAATTTGAGGATAATCTAGGCAGAAACATCCATACTACTCCATATTCATGGCAGGGAAACTGGAAACTGTGGTGTGTACCTGTTATCCCAGCTCTGATAAGAAGCCCATCAACTGGGTATTAACAAATATTAATTTTCTCCATAGCTGAAGAGAGACTTCTCAGAAAAAAAAGATAAAAATGACAAAGAAACATATGAAGAAATGTTCATCATCCCTGGCTGTAAAAGAAATGCAAATTAAACAACACTGAGATACCACCTTATCCCAGTCAGAATGGCCCACATCCTAAATTCAGCCAACGACAAATGCTGGAGGGGATGCAGAGAAAGAGGAATCCTACTGCACTGCTGGTGGGATTGTATACTAATACAACCGTTTTGGAAAGCAATCTGGAGGTACCTCAGAAAGCTAAATATAGACCTCCCCTATGACTCAGCCATTCCACTCCTAGGCATCTACCCTGAACAACAGGAACCAGTATACTAGGGCACATGCACCTCCACGTTTATTGCAGCACTGTTCACAATACCCAAGATATGGAAACAACCCAGATGCCCCACTACTGATGAGTGGATCCAAAAATTGTGGTACCAACATACAATAGAATATTATACAGCCATTAGAAAGGACAAAATAATGGCATTTGCAGGGAAATGGATGGAACTAGAGTAAATTATCCTGAGCAAAGTAAGCCAAGAACAAAGAGACAAACGGCACACGGTCTCCCTGATGTGTGGATGCTAAAGCCTAAATGCAAGGAGATATGACAAACAGGACTCAAGAAATGAAGGACAGCCACTCATTTTGTCGTATCATTGCTAAATGACTCCAAGTTCTTGAACATATATATGGTAGATATATGCATGCAACAGAGGGAAGCCAGGAGGACACAGAATAAGTGAAAATGGAACAATATACAATAAAGGGGCCCATCAGCTGCACTGGACATAGAATAAAAACTAAGCAACCCAAAGACAGGGATGGGAAGGGAGGAATGAGAAGGAAAGAGGGAACAGCCTACACTAAGCAAAAGGAAGAAATAATTGTATTGTCAAAGCTCATAGGATTCTCAAACATTTTTATTTATTATTTTTTATTGTGAAAATACCATACAGAGGAGTTACGATTACATGGGCAAGATAACGAGTTCATTTCTTATCAAGCATTGTTGCCTCCTCTTTGTTTCCCCTTCCCATCCCTTCCCATAATCTCCCCACTTCCCCCACTCGATCTTCCCCCACCACCAAAGTTGTAAAGATCGTTTTTCGACATAGTGACTTGTACATCTCATTGTTGCAATGAGTCAACCTGTATCTCTAGTTAAATGATTTGTTTTTGCCCTTCCTCTCCACAAATTATACCAACAGGAAATACAGTGAAAACAGGGGTTATACCATGGGGGAGGGACATACAAAGCAACAAAGACATAATCTTATAAATATATTAGAAACAATTGCATGAAAGAAAAAAAAAACATTTGAATACATATCTTGGGGTTCATTCCCCTAACATCAACTTATCTGACCTTTTCTGTTTGACTCAGACATATACTAGTTATTTCAAATAAGGGAAACCATGGAACCTATGTTTCTTTGGGCCTAGTTAACTTCACTTAATATAATTTTTTCCAAGTCTTTCCATTTCCTAACAAATGGGGCAATGTCATTCTTTCTGATGGAGGCATAGAATTCCATTGTGTATATATACCACATTTTCTTGATCCATTCATCTACTGAGGGGCACCTGGGTTGGTTCCATATCTTAGCTATGGTAAATAATGCTGCAATAAACATAGTTGTGCTGGTAGCTTTAGTGTGGTCTTGTTTGTGATCATTTGAGTAAATGCCCAAAAGTGGGATTGCTGAGTCATAGGAGAGCTCTATGTGGAGTCTTTTGAGGAACCTCCATACTGCTTTCCAAAGTGGTTGAACAAGTTTACACTCCCACCAACAGTGCAGTAAGATTCCCTTCTGTCCACATCCCCTCCAGCATCTGTTGTTGTTAGAGTTCTTGATTATAGCCATTCTAACTGGAGTGAGGTGGAATCTCAATGTTGTTTTGATTTGCATTTCTTTTATGGCTAGGGATGTTGAGCATTTCTTCATGTGTTTATTGGCCATCCTTCTTTCCTCTTCAGAGGAGTTTCTCTTTAAGTCTTTAGCCCACTTATTTATGGGGCAGTTATTTCTTTAAAGTTTTTTTGGGGAATTTAATTTTTTGAGTTCCAGGTATATTTTAGATATGAGACCCTTGTCCGTTGTATGGCTAGTGTAGATCTTCTCCCAATCTGTGGGCTTTCTATTGATCTTCCTAGCTATGTCCTTTGCCTTGCAGAAGCTCTGCAATTTTCATGCAATCCTAATTGTCCAAACTTTCTTTCATTTGTTGTGTTTTTCTGGGCGTCTATTAAAAAATTTCATCTTGTATTTAAAGAATCCCATGGACGAGTTCTGGGAAGATGGCAGAGGAGAAGCTGGAGTCTAAACAAGCTCTCCCATAGAAAGCAGTTTTAGAGTTCCAGTGAACAGTCCTAAGCCAGAGAATCACACCAAGTGTGCCATCACAGGACAGAGAGTTAGGCCAGAGAGGGAAAATCAAGGCAGAGAGACAGATCTGAGCTCTTGCCAGCAACCGCCGTGGCGGCAGCACCTGTGGCGGCCGCGGCAATCCCAGGAGCCATACCTGAGTCGCAGAGAGTCTGGGATGAAGGAGCCAGACGCAGTGGGCAAGCAGATTCTACTCAACACCAGCAAGAACTGACAAGGAGCAGACATCTTCATCCTGCAGTTTGCAGACCAGAGACGACCCAGGAACCAAGACTGGATGTGAGTAGAAGCCTGACGTCCTCACTACTTCTCAGGGAGCAGAGGAGGGAAGGCCTTCCCCACCCCCCCAGTACCAGAGATCTCCATCTTGGATACCAACAAAGCTCGGCGGAGCTGCTAGCTCCAACTCAGGCCTTGGAATAAAACGAGTCATTTAGCAGGTCACAAGAACTTAACATTGGCATGATCCAGGGAAAAGTCACCCAGCTCAGGCTACGCCAGCCCTAGGAGTGGCTTTCTTCACTGGGTAATCAGAGCCAGAGGCTGCCCCTCCCTCTAGCAGCCTGGACAATAAATTGAAAATCAGTAAACAGAAACCCTGAGAATGGCTCCAGGCTGGGCTCTGTGAGTTTTTCACAAACTAGCCCCCGGGAAAAGCTACTGTCTGTTGAAAGGCCGCAACTCTACCCAGAACCTAGCCTCATCACTGCATCCCCCTCTTTTGTGATACTCAAAGCAGATCTCCTTCCAATTGAACTAGCCTGGGAGGAGAATCGCCAAATCCTGGGTAAAGCAGAGCATTTTTCTGCCTGTTCGAACAAACTGACTTAAGAAACCAACCAAGCCACAGGACCACAAGCAGACCAGAGACTCCAACAAAAGGCTGGTTACGGACACAAGGGAGATACAGGATTTTTCCCACCCCTCCCAAAAAAATCAAAGAACTTTATTTTCTTCTTCTACTTCTTTTTTTTTTTTTGGTACCTTATAGAAAAAAATTTTTTTTTCTTTTCTAAAACTTTTTTTAATCTTTAATTTTTGCCTTTTTTGACAAAAATTGTTTTCCAGTAACTTTTTTTTCCTCTTATAATTTTTATTTTGGGGATACGTGAGTGTGCGATTTTCTTTCTTTTTCTGTTTTCTTTCTCTTCTTTTTCTTTTTTAATTATCTTTTTGTTTTTGTTTAGCTCTACTGAATTTCTCATATTTTTTTCTTCCTTTCTTATCCTTTTCACCTTCTCCTCTCTTTCGTTCTTTATGTGACTTAATTGTTCTCCTGCACATCCTCAGATAAACCCGTAGTTGACTATTAGACCCTATCCCCCATTGTGTACACACTTAATCCACAAATTTATTACTCAATTCAAAACCTCTGAGACTTAAATTCCTTAAGAGCAGTACTACCTCTTTATACCTATATAATATTTTAAGCATTTTTATTGTTAAGTTTTTTACATCTCCTTTATATCCCACCCCTTCTCTCAATATATTCACGTTCTTCTCTACATAGATTGTTTTCGATTCTACATAATATTATTAATTTTTACTTTTCTATTTTTTCTGGTCTCTTTTCTTTTCCCTTTCCCTTTCTTCTTTTTTTTCTCTCTCTCTACTTTCATCCTACCCAACCTATTTCCTGCTTTGAGATTAGGACTTATTTAACTCTCCCTGTGCCTCCCCACATCAATCTATTCCTATTTTTTACCCACATCTCTCCCTAACCCTAGTAATTTCTGGTCTTCCAAATTCTTCTTTGTGGTTCGTAGCCCATTAACATATAGTTGTTTGATGTTGAATAGATGTATCTGTTGAACTAGATTGTATATGTAGACTATTGACTGTGCATATTCAGACTTTGGTTGATGCTTGCCTTAAGATAGTGTTCTAGCACAAAACTGGTGCTATTTTGCGTCTCAAATGGGCAGAGTAAGCCGGAAAAACACAAGAAAAATGGCAAATCTGGGTATCTCAATTCCTAATCTTGATAATCAGGGGACAGAACAGATAATGAATAATCCAAAGGAGAGTTCCCAAATAGCTCTACAAACACTGCTGGCAAGCATGATAAATGAAAAGATTGAAAGCATACAAAGGTCTCTGTATGAGCGTGATAGGGAGAGAGAGGAGGCAATCCAAAAGTTTATACAGGAATATCATAACCATGAGGAAGCTACTCAAAAACTGATACAAGATTTGCGTAAACAGCTTGAGAATACTCAAAGAGAAAGGCAGGAATGGCGTGAGCAGGCTGAGAACACTCAAAGAGAACTACAGGAATCCCATGAACAGGAGGAAGCTAATCAAAGAGTAATACAGAAATTGAGAGAGTAGTAAGAGAATACACAAAGATCACTAAAGGCATTCATGGAATCCATTAACAAAGAACTGAAGGAAGTCAGGGAGACCACAAAGGGAATGCTGAATGGAATCCAACAGAAGGAATGGGAGTCCAAGGAAACCATAACCAATCAACTAAGTGATTTGAGAATAAACACTGAACACCAAATTAAGGAAGTAAAGAAGTTCATACAAGATCTAAAACAAAGCTTCAACAAAGAATTTGAAGCTATCAAAGCTGACCAATTAGAAGGAAAAGAGATAAAAAACAAAGTAGAAAGTCTTGACAGCAGGTTAGACCATGCAGAAGATCTAATCTCAGGGATTGAAGACAGCCTAGATATTATAGAGAAAGAACATACAACCATCCAAGACAAGTCCAAGAAATATGATAGATCTATCCAACACCTGGAAGACACCATCAGAAGGCCTAATCTAAGGATAATGGGTGTAGAGGAGCACCTAGAAACAGAAGTTAATGGTCTAGGAAATTTGTTTAACGGGATCCTAGCAGAGAACTTCCCAAACATGCAAAAAGATAGGCCTATTCAGATACAAGAAGCTTTTAGAACCCCAAATAGACCAGACCAGAATAGGACATCCTACCGTCACATTATAATTCACACAGGATCAACTCAGACCAAGGAAAAGATCCTTAAAGCTGTCAAGGAGAAATGATTAATCACCTATAAAGGGAAACCAATTAGAATCACCTCAGATTTCTCAGCAGAGACAATCAAAGCAAGAAGAGCCTGGAATGATGTATGCCATGCCCTAAAACAAACAACTGTCAACCAAGAATACAGTACCCAGCTAAACTCTCCTTCATAACTGAAGATCAAATAAAAACCTTCCATAGCAAAGAAAAATTGAAACAATACATCTCTACCAAATCAGCCCTACAAAAGATTCTGAAAGATGTCCTACACATAGAAACCCAACAAGACCATAATAAAGGCCAAGAAACTACACCCAAAGTGAGAATCCAAGAACCATAGGGAGAACCCAGTTTTCGCAGCCCCCAAGAAGGTGGATAACATGGCAGGAACTCCCAAATACCTCTCAGTCCTATCTCTTAACGTTAACGGACTGAACTCTCTAATTAAGTGACATAGACTGTCTAGTTGGATTAAAAAACAAGACCCTTCTATCTGCTGCCTTCAGGAGTCACATCTTGCCAGTAAAAACAAACATATTTTCAATGTGAAAAGCTGGAACAAAATCTACCAAGCAAACGGCCCCCATAAACAGGCGGGAGTTGCAATCCTAATATCAGATAAAATAGACTTCAAATTAAAATTCGTGAGAAGAGATAAAGAAGGTCCCTACATACTAATTAAGGGATCTCTCCTTCAGGAGGATATTACAATTCTAAATATCTATTCCCCAAACAATGGAGCACTCATATTTACCCAAGAAACACTACTTTCCCTCAAATCTCATATAGATCCAAAGACATTAATTGTTGGGGATTTTAACACACCACTCTCCCAACTAGATAGATCAACTC
This sequence comes from Dipodomys spectabilis, assembly GCF_019054845.1. Classification (NCBI taxonomy): domain Eukaryota; kingdom Metazoa; phylum Chordata; class Mammalia; order Rodentia; family Heteromyidae; genus Dipodomys; species Dipodomys spectabilis. The sequence continues at coordinate 9,708,186 of NW_024870679.1, read as the reverse complement.
GGCAAAAACTCAACAGAGAAACTGCAGATCTAAACAGCTGCATAGATCAACTAGATTTAGCAGACATCTACCGAACATTTCACCCAGCAGCATCAGAATACACGTTTTTCTCAGTAGCATATGTAACATTTTCTAAAATAGACCACATTTTAGGCCACAAAGCAAACTTGTCTAAATTCAGAAACATTGAAGTTATACCTTGCATTCTCTCTGACCACAAGAGAATAAAATTAGAACTCAACACCAAAAGCCACCAAAGAAAGTCCGGTATCACATGGAGGCTGAACAACACACTGCTGAATCATGAGTGGGTCATGCAAGAGATTAGAAAGGAAATGCAAATATTCATGCTATTCAACAAAAATGAAAACACAAATTACCAGCTCCTCTGGGACACAGCAAACGCAGTACTCAGAGGCAAGATTATAGCTCTGAGCTCCTACATCAACAAATTGGAGAGATCTGAAACCAACAATTTAATGACACATCCAAAGCTCCTTGAAAAACAGCAGCAAGATAAACCCCAATCCAGTAAAGGGAAAGAAATAATTAAAATTAAATCAGAATTAAATGAATTAGAATCCAAAAAACTATAGAAAGAATCCACAAAACAGTGAGTTGGTTCTTCGAAAAAATTAACAAAATTGACAGACCCTTAACAAATCTTATCAGAAAAAGAAGAGAACACACCCAATTTAATAAACTCAGAGATAAGAATGGAAACATCACCACGGAAACAACCAAGATTCAGAACATTATAAGGGAATACTTCTCAAAACTTTATGCTAATAAGTTTGAGAACTTGGCAGAATGGACCTTTTCCTAGCAAATATTGACATGCCAAAACTAAACCAAGATGAGTTAAACCATCTTAACAGGCCCATATCAAGCATTGAAATAGAAACAGTAATAAGAGACCTCCCAGCTAATAAAAGTCCAGGACCACATGGTTTTACAGCAGAATTTTACAAGGCTTTCAAAGCAGAGCTCACACCAATACTCCTCCAACTCTTCAATGAAATTGAAAGAGAGAGTTCACTACCGAACACTTTCTATGAAGCCATCATAACCCTCATCCCAAAACCAGGCAGGGACTCATCAAAGAAAGAGAACTATAGACCCATTTCTTTGACGAACATTGATGCAAAACTTCTCAACAAAATTTTGGCCAATTGACTTCAACAATTCATCCAAAAAATCATACACCACGCTCAAACAGGATTCATTTCAGGGATGCAAAGCTGGTTCAATATACCCAAATCAATTAATATTATTCATCACATCAACAGGAGCAAGAATAAGAACCACATGGTTATCTCAATAGATGCAGAAAAAGCATTCGACAAGATCCAACACCCCTTCCTGATGAAGGTTTTGGAAAAATTAGGAATCCATGGAACATTCCTCAATACAATAAAGGCTGTATATGACAAACCTACAGCCAGCAATATACTTAATGGTGAAAAGCTAAAGCCATTTCCTCTTATCTCAGGAACAAGACAAGGATATCCACTCTCTCCACTTCTCTTCAATCTAGTATTAGAATGCCTAGCTACAGCAATAAGACAAGATGCAGACATAAAAGGGATCCAAATAGGGAAAGAAGAAATAAAACTCTCCCTTTTTGCAGATGACATGATCTTGTATTTAAAGAATCCCATAGACTCCACTCTCAAATTACTCAAGCTGATTCAAAACTTTGGCAAAGTAGCAGGTTATAAAATTAACCCCCAAAAATCAATGGCTTTTCTGTATGCCAACAATGAGAAAAGTGTGGCTGAAATTAGGAAAGCAACTCCATTTGTAATAGCCCCACAAAAAATAAAATACCTAGGAATTAACTTAACTAAAGAAGTGAAGGACCTCTATGATGAAAACTTTAAAATCTTGAAAAAGGAAATCAACAAAGAACTTAGAAAATGACAAAACCTCCCATGCTCCTAGATTGGAAAGATTAACATCGTGAAAATGGCAATACTTCCCAAGGCTAGCTACAAATTCAACGCGATACCTATCAAAATTCCAACCTCATTCTTCACGGAAATAGAAGAGGCAATCCAAAAATTCATATGGAACAATAAAAGACCCCGAATAGCAAGACCGCTCCTCAACGGAAAGAACACTGCTGGAGGAATATCAATACCAAATTTCAAACTCTACTATAAAGCCATAATAATCAAAACAGCCTGGTGTTGGCGTAAGACCAGACCTCAGGACCAATGGAATAGAATTGAAAACGCAGAAATGAACCTACAGACCTATAGCCATCTAATTTTCGATAAGGGAGCTAAAACAATAGAATGGAAGGAAGACAACCTCTTCAGTAAATGGTGCTGGCAAAATTGGTTAACTACTTGTAGAAAACTAAAGCTAGATCCTTATATATCACCCTGCACCAGAATCAACTCCAAATGGATTAAAGACCTTGAACTCAAAGCAGACACTCTGAAAACATTACAGGATGGAATTGGAGAAACCCTAGGCCTCCTTGGCTCAGGATGAAATTTTCTGAATAGAGACCCGGAAACACAACAAATCAAAGAAAGGTTGGACAAATGGGATTGCATGAAGTTGCAGAGCTTCTGCATGGCAAAGGACATAGCTAGCAAGATCAGTAGAAAGCCCACGGATTGGGACAAGATATTCACTAGCCATACAACAGACAAGGCTCTCATACCTAAAATATACTTGGAACTCAAAAAATTAAATCCCCGAACAACAAATCCTCAAAGAAACAACTGCCCAATAAATAAGTGGGCTAAAGACTTAAAGAGAAACTTCTCTGAAGAAGAAAGAAGGATGGTCAATAGACACATGAATAAATGCTCTACATCCCTAGCCATAAAAGAAATGCAAATCAAAGCAACATTGAGATACCACCTCACTCCAGTTAGAATGGCAAAAATCAAGAACTCTAACAACAACTGATGCTGGAGGGGATGTGGACAGAAGGGAACCTTACTTCATTGTTGGTGGGAATGTAAACTTGTTCAAGCACTTTGGAAAGCAGTATGGAGATTCCTCAAAAGACTTCACATAGAGCTCTCCTATGAGGGCATTTACCCAAATGTTTACAAACAAGACCACCCTAAAGCTACCATCACAACTATGTTTATTGCAGCATTATTTACCATAGCTTAGATATGGAACCAACCCAGATGCCCCTCAGTAGATTAATGGATCAAGAAAATGTGGTATATATACACAATGGAATTCTATCCCTCCATGAGAAAGAATGACATTGCCCCATTTGTTCGAAAATGGAAAAACTTGGAAAAAATTATATTAAGTGAAGTAAGCCAGGCCCAAAGAAACATAGGTCTCATGGTTTTCCTTATTTGCAATATCTAGTACATGCATGAGTCAAGCGGAAAAGGTCACATAATGTGATGTTAGGAAAATGAACCCTTAGATATGTATTTTAATGTTTTTTTCTTTCATGCATTTGTTTCTAATGCATTTATAAGATTATCTCTTTGTTGCTTTGTATGTCCCTCCCCCATAGTATATCCCGTGCTTTCACTATATTTGATGTCAGTATAACTTTTAGAGGAGATGGGGAAAAACAAGTTGTTTAAGGATACAGGTGGACCTGTTGCAACAATGACAAGTACAAGTTGTCATGTCCAAAACGAGCTTTACAACGTTGGTGCAGGAGGTAGGGGGCGAGGGGGGAGGGGGGAGGCGCTGATGATTGGGTGAGGGGTGGGGGTGAGGCTGGGAAGGGATGTGAAGGGTAAACAAAGGAGGAGGCTGCAATGCTTTATAAGAAATGTACGCATTATCCTGCCCATGTAATTTTAACCCCTCTGTACAGTGTGTTCACAAAAAAAAATAAAAAAGAAGAAAAATGTTAAAAGAAAAAAAAAAAGAGTTCCATGAATTCCCTCCCAAAGTACTCAAGCTGATTCAAAACTTTGGCAAAGTAACTGGGTATTAAATTAACCCTCAAAAATCAATGGCTTTTCTGTATTCCAACAAAGAGAAAAGTGTGGCTGAAATGAGGAAAACAACTCCATTCGTAATAGTCCCACAAAAAAATAAAATACCTAGGAATTAACCAAAGAAGTGAAGGACCTCTATGATGAAACTTTAAAAACCTGAAAAAGGAAATCAAAACAGAACTTAGAAAGTGGCAAAAACTCCCATGCTCCTGTATTGGAAGTACTGTATTAAAATCACAGTACTTCCCAAGGCTATCTACAAATTCTATGCGATACCTATCAAAATTCCAACCTCATTCTTCAAGGAAATAGAAGAGGCAATCCAAAAATTCATATGGAACAATGAAAGACCCCGAGTAGCAAAAACGCTCCTCAACGGAAAGAACGCTGCTGGAGGAATATCAATACCAAATTTCAAACTCTACTACAAAGCCATAGTAATCAGAACAGCTTGGTACTGGCAAAAGAACAGACCTCAGGACCAATAGAATGGAATTGAAAACCCAGAAATGAACCTAAAGCCATCTAATCTTCGATAAGGGAGCTACAAAAATAGAATGGAAGGAAGACAGCTTCTTCAGTAAATGGTGCTCTCAAAATTGGTTAACTACTTGTAGAATTCCCAAACTTTATATCCCATGATAGTGACAATTTGCCTTTTGAAGGTTTAAATGTGTTTGTGACTTTAACTCAGTGTCATCATTCCACAATACTGTGAAATATGTGAATTTTTTAAAGTTTGCTTTCTTTTCTTTTTAACTTTTTTTTAATTGTGAAAATACCATACAGAGGGGTTGCAATTATATGGGGAAGATAATGAGTACATTTCTTATGAAGCATTGTTGCCTTCTCCTTTGTTTCCCCCTTCCTATCCCTTCCCATGTAGTCACCTAATCTCAATGTTTTTTTTTTTTTTTAAAGAAAAGTGAAAGAAGGGATGGGTTAGGAGTGATGGGTGACAATGTGGTCAGACACATTGTACTCATATACTGTTTTGTAGAATGGGACCTTAGGATGTTACATATAAACTATTAACTTCTTTTACTTCACTAATTCTGGACGGTCTCTATGTGATGCATGACTGTCCTTATCTCAGTCTGCACTGATTCTTGCTCAGTTTTTGTGATCCTTTTTCATACCCTCCAGGTCTCTCTTTATTTATTTAACAAATATTTAGAGTGGAAATTTTCTTTTTCATAAAATTTCTTTTTATTATTTTGACTTTTTTCAGGTTTTTCTTGGACAGAGTCATAACATTCATTTTCATTGTACAACTATGTCACCATTTATTTATTCATTTTATCAATGGTTGACATTTAGGTTGAACTATAGCCCCCATATTTAAAAATGGTCATGTGTATATATTTTTGTTTGGCCATCTACAGAGTAATAGAATTAGTTCATCAAAGAATATGCATGAATTTAATAAGTACTCTTAGTTTACTTTCCAAGATGGTTACATTCTTCTCCCTGTGCGTATGCTAGAAGTGATGGATTATAAAGACTGTATTCCTGTGGGAATAGCACTTTTGCTATTTGCTTGTTTGTTTCAATGAAGCTAGCAGCCATGCTGTGAATTACTGGATAAAGAGAAATTGGTAACAAGGAACAGAGGAACTGAGGCTATACCTGGCTATACCTGGAGTGAGTTTGAAAGAAGAGTCATCTCTAGTTGAGCCTTGAGATGTCTGCAGTGTTTTGAGATGTTTAGAGACTCAGATAAATACCTAAGGATTTGTGATGTAGAGGAAAACACATATGAGATAAATGAATATGCTGTTGCAAGTGTATGTTGTTTGAAATTATTTTTGCTTTTATTTGAATTAAACCAGAACCTTATATGATCAACAGTTACTTTCTAAGAGGAAGAACTCTTCATAAGGTTTCAAAGTAATGACTTTAGTCTTGTATTTAAAGTGCAATTGCCAGGGGTGAGCATGAATGCAACCCCCACTACTACAAACTATGTTGTTAGTTTCATATATTTGGGGAAATCCTAAAGGGCAGCAACTCTGGAGGGCAATAACTAAACTTTACTGGGAAAACAACATTTGTGATTATGGTATTTCCCTTGCCAAGTAAGTATGGTTTTGTCCAATATATCAAGCCTTTCAAAAAATCATCAATGCTTTTGGTGTTTTAGTTAAGAAATATCTGCCTACCCTCAAAATTTCAAGGTATTTGCTTGTGTACTGTTCTAAAAGGTTTATGGCTTTATCTTTCACATTTGGGTCTTATAATCCATCTGAAATCGATTATGTTTATGCTATGTGCTAGGCATAGAGATGTATTGTTTTCCCACATGAATATCCCATTGATCTAGGAAGATTTATTGAAAAGATTCATTCTTTTTTTTTGCGTTGTTCCACAGTATTATGTTTACTATAAATCAGGTAACTACCAATTCAGTTGAATAGTTCTACATTGACTTGGCTAAGTTAGAAAGTACATCTCCCAGAACTTCTTAAGTTATTTCCCATTCAGGTTGGCTACAACCACATGCGCAGGTTAGGAAGGAGAACACAAGGTAGTGGCTTTGACTTTTTGAAGGTGTTCTCAGGTAGATAATGGATAAAAGTAGAGACACTGGTGGTCTCTCGTTTGCCCTCATGTTTTTCATCTCCATGAATAACTTTTCCTCTTGACTTCTGATAGGCTTACTAACCACAGAGGCCAGGTAATAAGCACTCTGAAATAGTGGGAGATGGCAGTTTTCCACTGGCTTTCTACTACCAGTCTCTCTTAAGCCTGTAGCTTGACGTGCTGGTTTAGCAGGAAGACTGATAATTTTTTCACTTATGCCACCTAGAAACTCCTTCTCTGATTCTCCCAAATCTCTCTGGAACAGAATGCATTGTGATCAGGTAATTTGAGGAGAGCCTTTCCTGAGTGCAGCATGATTCAATGTCAATGTTATGTATAAGCTTCGTTCTAGGCTCTTGTGCTAATACCATTGATTAGGATTTTTTTGTTCCTTCAATATGCTAAATTTAGTCATTATAGTTTTATAATAAGTCCTGACATCTGGCAGTGTATGTCCTTCATCTTTGTTATTCCTGATGTGGCCTTGGATATACAAAATCATTTTTATTTTGAGTCAGATTGTCAATTTCCCCAAATCCTTGCTAGAATTTTTCTTTTATTAGAATTGTACCAGATATATAGATTGAGGATGGATAGATATTTTTACAATATTATCTAAAAAGATGATATCAAGATAATCACTTACAGTATTAATTTTTGTGTGTACTTTGACTAGGTAAATGTGTAATGATTTGCTTGTAATTTTTATTACAGATTGGCATGTAGGTTTGAATATGAGCTAGTTGCCTTACATTTTTTGTCTTCTGAGCAGTGTATAAGTTAAGGAGTAAAGTCAATCTCCCACAAATGAGACTAGCATAACACTGATATTAGAGTCAGTTAAATGTTGATACTCTAGTCATGAAAAAGACCATGATATTCGACAATATGCTGTCTAGAGGCTGATGCCCATCCAGCTCCCTGCCAGCCAAACTGGGGCTTTTTCCAAGAAGGAGAAGAGATTTATTAGGCTTGGAAATGGAAAGTCCTGCTACGAATCCAAGTTTCTATGATTCCTCAGCATCACAAATTTCTATACAACTCTCTGAAAAGGCTCTAGGCTTCACCATTCCCTATGAAATAAATCTTTGGGAAGAAATTGGTGCCAAACTTCCTAGATCTGTAAAAGATGAAGGATTTTCTTTTTTGCTTTTCTTTCCAAAGGAAAGTGTTCTGAGAAGGTGGAGCCAGGTTTCTAACTTAACCAGAAGGATTCCATGATGTTGGATGGATGGATGCTTCAGGAACCCTTAGGTCCTGTCCCCAAACATGTCTCATTTCATGCTCCCTAGAGCCGGTATCTCCTCAATTTTTCCTTCTTTACCCCACTACATTAAGAAGACAGAGAAACATGATACTCAATGGATTCAGATTTAATATCTTTTAGAGGAATGCAATTAATTTTTGATATGCAAGAGATCATATGAAGAATATTAGGAAAGGATACAGAGGAAAAAACTACCTGGAGATTAAAATGGAAGAAAGGAAAAGAGAGAGATGAGAAATTTATCAGAGTATCAAAGAACTTGCAGACTTAATCTTGCTAAAGTATCCCAGAGGGGAAAGGATCCAATGAAGTTTCCTGGCTACAATTCTTTGGTTGTTCAGAAAGTAACAGTCTGTCTGTACCAAACAGATTCTCATATTTCCTGCATCCAATACCTGATGACTATGCCTTCCTCAGTCTCCTGGCTTTTCTACTTATAAGGATTTATTTTTGGCAGTACTGGGTTTTGAACTCAGAGACTGATGCTTGCCAATCATATGCTCTACCATTTGAGCCACATCACCAATTCACTTATAGAAACCTGTATGTGATAATAGTAGGTCCATGTGTATGATCCAGGATCTATTGCTATCTTGAGATCCTTAGATTAATCACATGTGACAATATCCTGGTGCCATGAAAAGTAACATGTTCACGAGTTCCAGGGAATATGTCATCTCAGGAGGACAGGGCATTATTCTGCTTACTACAGTTTCTAAGCAGTGTTTAGATATCTAGGGTTGTAAAAAACTTGACTTTAAAGTCAACTTGATTTTGATTTACATAGAATATTGTATCTTTAAAAGAAGATGGAGAGCAGTTGAGTTGGGAAAGATGAGTGAGAATGTTGAAAGAGGTGACATTAATCAACATGGATTGTTCTTATTAATCAATTTGTTGAATGATAACTTCTGTGTACAACTATTTAAAGATAATAAAATATAATTTAATAAAGAAGATGGAACAGGTTGGAAAAAAGTAAAGCAAAATGTTATTTAAGACTACAGATAAGTAGTTCATCTTTGTATATCAAAAAAGTGTTCTTAAATTTTGGTTGTACTGCTTATCATTCTGATCACATCTGGCATCATCATCATCATCATCATCATCATTATCATCATCATCATTTTTTGTGCCAGTCCTGGGTCTTGAACTCAAGACGTGGGCACTATTCCTGAGCTTTTATGCTCAAGGCTAGTGCTCTACCACTTGAGCTACAGCTGTCTTTATACATTTTTTTTTTACTTTTAACTTCAAGTAAGAGTCTTTCTGGCCCAGCTTGCTTTTAATCACAATCCTCTGATCTCAGCCTCCTGACAAGCTAGGATTACAGACATGAGCCACTGGCTCTCACTGACCCCTGGCATCATTCATTTTATTGTATATTCAATTTTTTAATTGTAAAAATACTGTATAGAGGGGTTACAGTTGCATGAGTAAGGTAATGAGTACATTTCCTATTGAGCATTGTTATGTCCTCCTTTGTTTTTCCCTACCATCCCTTTCCTCCCCAACTCTCCAACTCCTCCCTCCCGGCCATGTTATAAAGTTGTTTTCAACCTAGTGTCTTGTACATCTCATTGTTAAATGGGTCATGCATTTATAATGTACTACGTGATTTTTTTTCTTTTGTATGTTCTTCCCCCACAGTATAGCCCCTGTTTTCATTGTATTTGTTTCCAGTGCCCTGCATCTCATATATACATTTTTATAATTTGGGGAGGGGAAGGGAAATAACAAAATGCTTAAATATGAATATTGATTTTTTTATAATATGGACAATAATATGTCGGTGTAAGGCTTAAAACTAAGATTTAACATTCTGTTGCTACCTTGACATCTGGTTTAAGTGGATGGGCTCCAGATATCCCAACTCCAACTCCCATGGATAAGGCCCCTGGCAAAACAATCTTCCCTGTCAAATGGACCAGTTTCATGCCTATGTCAGTTTTAAATCATGCAACTATTCCAGGGGAATCAGTAGGACCCCACTGACATGTTACTACAAAGATGCCTCCATTATTGTTGACTGTTCACTCTGTTCCTTGGAATGTCCCCTGTCATTCTCTACAGCAAATGGTCTCCTTCTCCCCTGGGCTATGAAAATAGGTGACTACTACACAGATGCCAACATCATCTGTTCAGTCAGTGTTGGCTATTGGGTTTCCAAACATCTTCATAACCTTATGATGGGAGTGTGTCCATCACCAACAGGATGAAAAGAAAGTATCTGAAAACAAGTATCAGTCTCATTGCATTTTTATAGTGGTATATTCTAAAACATATAGTAAGCCCTTAGCTAAGAACTTGGCAAAAATATCACTGTATAATTCACAGCCATTATTGTTATTTTAGCCAATGCATCATTATTAGTATTACAATTACCACCCCATATATTTGGCATGAGTTGAAATCACATCCATTTTCTCATGACCTGTAGTGTTCTGAAGGAGAGAATAGACAGAATTCTTATAAAAACCTCATGCTGAGTACATAAAATGCAGTTTGGACTTCACTGGCATAAAGAAAACTAGTCAGGGATTTTCTGTATATCCTAGTTTCAAGGAACTTCTCTCATTTATCATACATAAGTAGACTTCAGACCTGTACAAACAACTAATAATTCTGATTTGCACAAAGATGAAGATGCTCCCCTAGGGAGCTAATAGAACCCTCCTAGAGAGTATGACAAAATGTAAAGTTCTAATGTAAATGGAAAGAATAATGGAAGTACTTTGGATTGGTGGAATTTTCCATTAATGAGTATCTGAACTATAACCAGCATTTTCTTGGAAGGGAAATCCAAGCTGGTTCTGAATCTGAGGTGCTGCTCAAGGATCGAATTGAAGAAAATGAATTTCAGAGGCGAAGCATTGATTTAACCCAAAAGGACATGGCAGACATCAGAATAAGATGTGCTACTAGGATGTTTGGAAAACATTTTCTTAAGTGCCTGATGCAAAAGAATTGTTCATTGTTGTAGAATACAAGGCAGAGCTCTCCAGAGTAGAAAATGAATAAGGAAAGTTCCAGCTTCTGCTTGTAATTGTGTGCTAGTTGCTACATCTTTTTATGTTCTGTTCCATTTGTGCAAGATCACTATACAGAATATTCCATCAAGCTTGCTGTGCTGTGGATCTGCTTTTCTTTTAGAGTACGCTGATTTGGCTTGCTCTTTATTTTATACAAACCCCCACTTATGTGTTTTTCTCTCTCAGCCCACATTTGATCTAAGCCTGAGTTAGCCAAGGCAATCTGCTGCCACAGCCTTTTCAGATCGACTTAGAAAAATGTTTTGAAAAAAATGGCAGATGTATGGTGCATACATTGAGAAAAGATGGGCTTTATCAAAAAAAATGTAGTTTGCTGTCTTTGCATACCAAAATCAAGAGAACCATTTTGGAAAAAATATTATTATCCTGTGATCAGAGCTGGCAAAACTTAGGTGCTTTTCTATGCCTCTGTGTGTGTGTGTGTGTGTGTGTGTGTGTGTGTGTGTGTGTGTGTGTGTGTTGGGGGAAGATGTCTCATCTTGGGGTTTGAACTTAGGACCTCATTGCTGTCCTTGCGCATTTTTTTCTCAAGCCTAGTGCTCTACCATTTGAGCCACAGCTCGACTATAGGCTATTTGTTGTTGTTGTTGGTGGTGGTGGTAGTGGTTAATTGGTGATGAGTCTTACAGACTTCCCTGCCCAGCCTGACTTTGTACCTTGATCCTCTGATTCCAACCTCCTGATAGCTAGGACTACAGGTGTCAGCCTCTGGCGCCTAGCTCCTGTGCCTCTTCTAGCATCACTTTGCCACTGTTTTGAAAACCAATCTAAGAAAGTATAAGTGATCCACGACATTCAGAATGACTGTCACCAGAAAAGACCCTGCCATGGTTCAGGAAGAAAATAGACTGAAAAATAATAATGATAAATACAAAAATACTCTCCCATATGTACAAGTTCTAGCTGACTACCCTTTTAATCTTCACACAAAGAATTCACCTGCCTCCTAAAAGGCATTTTAACTATTCCAGACATTCTAAGACCATCTAAAACAAAACTTCACCTGCCCTAGACTCTTCTTTGGTTACCAATGGGTATGCTGTCATTACAACAGTAATTGAAGCCTGATTTTTTCTCAGTTTTCATCAACTCCTTGTTGAGTATTTCTCTTTCCTACCTACCCCATATCGTGGCTCACACAGCCAAACAGAACCAACTTCCTATTCTTCCTTCAATTACTCTCACATCTCTATTCCCATCTATTCACAGTTAATCCTATCTCATTTTATATTTTCATCCAGTCTCTGCTGGAATAATCTATCTTCCTGCTGGAATCCCTTCCCAAATGTATGTTTGAAATCTGTTTCTCACATTAGAGCAAGAAAGATCTTTATAGGATTTGAGTTGTGCTCTTTTTGATTTAAAAGCCTCTTATTTGCTCATTAAGAAATTCTTAGTTTCTATTTTGGACCTTTCTTCATGTACACATTGTGTTAAAGCAATGAGTCTTTCCTATACATGCCTTTTACATCCTGAAATAAATACTGCCTTCATTCAATATTTTTCTCTGCCTGGAACAACTTTTTCCCAGTTGGCCACAGAAACTTTATTATATTTTGGATATAAATGAGTAGCTTTATGATGAGAAAAAAATTAAATTATAAAATTACAAAAATTCCCAAATACCTCCAACATTATGACATTCAGAAAATGTCCTAACATTACTATCAACCAAGATGTATTTCTTGATATTATTATTATTATTATTTGGTCGGTCGTGGGGCTTGAACTCTGGGCTTGGGCGCTTGTCCCTGCTCTCTTTAGCTCAAAGCAAGCACTCTACCGCTTAAGCCACAGCACCACTTCCACTTTTCTAGTGGTTTATTGAAGGTGAGAGTCTCATGGACTTTCCTGCCCAGGTGGCTTTGAACTGAGATCCTCAGATTTCAGCCTCCTGAGTAGCTAGGATTACAGGCGTGAGCCACCAGTACCCAGCTTGATATACCTATTATTATTGCAAACATTTTTGTATTTTAAAATTTTTTGCAAAGTAATTGGTTCCATTATGTTTCTTTTCATATGTATATATAATACACTTGGATCATATTTACTCTCCATCAACCTTCAGCCCCTCTCTTCCTTCTACCATTTTTTCTTTTCCTACCAATAGCAAATAGCATCTTTTATATGTTCACGTGGAATTTTTTGTTTTCTGCTTTTCTTGTTGCTTTTTTATAATTGTTTATTGTTAGGTCTAGATACCACTTCTGAGAGAAAAAACACTACTAGTCTTTCTAATTCTGGATTAATTCATTTAGCACAATTTCTATTTCCATAATCATTCTGTAAATGACATAATTTCATTGTTGTTTATGGCTAGACAAATGCCACTGTGTGAGTGAATGTGTGTGTGTGTGTATGTGTGTGTGTATTTCATGATTATTTTATCATCCATTCATCCCATTGTTGGATTTCTAGGCTGATTCTATTACTAAGCTATTGTGAAATGTGCCACAATAAACATAGGTTAGCAGGTATTTCTACCATATGCTGAATATGAATCCTTTGAATAGATACCCAGCAGTAGTATAGCAGAATCATGTAGTAGTTCATTCTACTTTTAGATTTTATAGAACCTTCATAATGATTTCCAGAGTAGTTGGATTAGTTTATCCTCGAAACAACAGTGAAAAAGGCTTCTTTCCCTCCATTGTAGTTATGATATTAAGTAAAACTTTATGTGCCTTTTAGTAGTCCTTTGAAATTCCTGCTAGACCAAGACCATTTTTTCACAATTCTTACTGTAATCTTTATATTAGAGTGATATAATGATTTATTATAATTTATAGTTTAATTATCCTACTATTTGATCTTAGACTTTAAAAGGAAAGGTTCCATGTCTTTTCATCAGCTTATCTTTTTGCTTTATTTTTTTCTGCCAGCCCTGGGGCTTGAACTCAGGGTTTTGGCACAGTCTGTTAGCTTTTGTGCTCAAGGCTAGTGCTCTACCAATTGAACCACAGTTCATTCCTGCCTTTTCTCTGAGTAATTGGAGATAAGAATCTCACAGACTTTCCTGCCTGGGCTGGCTTTGAACAACAGTTCTTAGATTTCAGCCTCCTGAGTAGCTAGGATAACAGGAGTAACTGGTGCCAGTTAGTTTAAATTTTTACTATTCTACTCATTACCTTACTTATGTAACTATAACCCCTCTGTACATCACCTTTACAACAAAATTGAATTAAATTTAAAAAATTTTAGTGGATTCCAAAATTTACTTAGGGACATTATTCATGTTAAAAGAGTTTATATACTATCATACAACTTAGGTTGATGAGAGGCTTTACCCATACAACACTCCTTTGTGCTAGAATATTAATAATTACCAGCGTAGTACTTTGCATTTGGCAAATATGGTCTAGAATTTACTGTTTCAATTCTGTGCAGTTATATAGCTCTGTGGTAGGCATTAAACAGCAATTTTTAGGTTTTATTTTCCTAACATGGGTTTTATCTTATCATGGTTTTAAATTTCTGTAAACTTAATAGGTAGAGAATGATCAAAAAGTAGAACAACCTCAAATTTAAAACTGTCCTTTAGTGATTTCACTCATTGAAAATGGAGAACAAAGCAATTCAAATATAGAATTTGGGAATATATCATCATTAACCATATATGACATATTGTACACCAACTAAGTTCTGATGCACAATTAGTCACCTAATTAGGTTTAAAATTCATTTAAATAGATGGCTTCAATATCTGGCCCACCCATGTACATTTATTATTCCCATTTAGACATTGAATACAATTTAAGGCTCATATTATGTAGCCTGTGGTCTAAATTAAATACATGCTTGTTGGAGAGACAAGTGACCTATTTGAGTGATCAATGAACTAGTATCTATTAACTGCACATATAACAGTTGGCTTTATATGCTTAGGTAGAGTTTAAAGGGAAAGCATCAGCCTTCAGAGTCCCTCAGGCTATGGTTTCTGAGGTGAAGTATCATCCCTACTTGCCAATATGGTAAAATTTGAATGACTGCACAATAAGGACAAGAAAACCATTTTTAGCAGACATGTGTTTATTCTTCATAGCCCTAACCATGTTATACTTCTTCATGTTTTTATCATCCTAAAAGTAAAGTGTATCTTCCAATCAGTGGCAGAGTCACATTTACTTTTTTGACTCTTTCTTAGTAATAGATAAAATAATGGCACACATTATAATCATGTTAGATTCAAGCGGATGTGATACATTTTTCTCTTGGAAACTTTGTGGAGTTTCTCAAGGTAATTCATACAGATAAATGTTTATTCTCTCTTCCCTTCATTTCTGTTGACATTGCTTTTGCCACTGGAGAGAAAAGAAGACACAAGCACTGCTTCCTAATAAATTATAGGTAAGAAAGGTTAATAAATATAGCAAATATAAGGTAATCATTGGCTTTTCACTACTATATGAGAAAACTTTAAACAGGAACAATTTGTTGTGGCACACAGGTTAGGAAATTTCAGTTCGTAGATGGTTGTTTTTGTTGTTTTTGGGTGGCAACAAGACAGTATATCATGGCAGGAGCACAAGAAGAGGAAATTTACATCATGGCCAGGAACAAAAGAGAAAAAGAGAATGAGACCACACTTCCACAAACCCCTTTGAGAGCATGCTCCCAGTTACCAAAGACTTCTTAAAGTTTCCATCACCTCCAAATGGGAACTATGTCTTTAACTCATGGATCACAGGGGATATTTAAGATCAAAACTACCATACGAATGTAAAACATTATGATGAGGGCTGTATTCAAGACTAAATGCAAGGTGTAGTATAGAAGAATAGGGACTCAGCAGAGTTCCCAATTAATCCCTTTTGTACATTTATAATCCTATGAAAGACAGCAATTTTTCAAATTCCTTTTGTTAGGGGTAACAACTGATAGAGTGCTTTAACTTTTATTTAGAAGAGGGGATGATGGCTCAGTGACTTGACTGTGAATTTCAGAGAATTGTGCAAAGAGTGATGATGGTATTCATTGTCAATGAGGTGTCCCAGGGTCTTCTCTATGGCATTGTCATACCCAGAATCTTGTTGGGTTTCTAATGAGTTGCTCCTCTCTCAAGGCACTTCTGATGTCATTAAATCTACATTTTGAGAAGCTCTGGGCAACACAGAGAAAATTAACGTTAGAAACATTTGATAATAAAAACATAACATGCCTCTCGCTTGCTGTTTGTATATTCAAAATATGATTTCTTAGAATGGAATATTCAAATGACAATGAGAATTATACAGTAGTGGAAGCCTGAACTGAACAGAGGATTTATCTTACTTGCTCACAAAAGCAATTTCTCTGTGGCAACCAAGAAAGCAGCCAATTATTTACTATGTAGTACCTGAAAACGTCTGTGGTCAAGCCACTATTTTTTTTAATTGTGAAAATACCATACAGAGGGGTTACGATTACATGGGCAAGGTAATGAGTACATTTCTTATCAAGCATTGTTGCCTCCTCCTTTGTTTCCCCTTCCCATCCTTTCTCATTCTCCTCCCCACCTCTAGCCAAAGTTGTAAAGTTCGTTTTTCCACATAATGACTTGTACATCTCATTGTTGCAGTGGATCCACCCATATACCTATTTAAACGATTTGTTTTTTCCCTTCCCCTCCCCAAATTATACCAACATCAAATACAGTGAAAACAGGGGTTATACCGTGGAGGGAAGGATATATAAAGCAACAAAGAAATCATAAATATGTTAAAAACAATAGCAAGAAAGAAAAACCACTTGAGTCCTTATCTTGGAGTTCATTTCACCTAACATCAACTTATCTGACCTTTCCTGCTTGTCTCAGACATATACTAGTTATTGCAAATAAGGGAAACCATGGGACCTATGTTTCTTTGGGCCTGGCTTACTTCACTTAATAAAATTTTTTCCAAGTCTTTCCATTTCCTAACAAATGGGGCAATGTCATTCTTTCTGATGGAGGCATAGAATTCCATTGTGTATATATACCACATTTTCTTGATCCATTCATCTACTGAGGGGCATCTGGGTTGGTTCCATATCTCAGCTATAGTAAATAATGATGCAATAAACATAGTTGTGCTGGTGTTGTTTATGATCATTTGGGTAAATGCCCAAAAGTGGAATTGCTGGGTCATAAGGGAGCTCTATGTGGAGTCTTTTGAGGAACCTCTATACTACTTTCCAAAGTGATTGAACAAGTTTACACTCTCACCAACAATGCAGTAAATCAAATCCCTATTTTGATAGAACTTTTCCCACATTTTTTAAAAAAAACTTTACTGGATCAAAAGAAGAAACCAGCAGAATGATTTAATCTTCTGGGGTAAGGAAGGGGGGTGTTAAAGTTGGAGCACATGCTTCCTTCATCTTCCTCCAAGCTCAGTTCTATGGAGGTTATAGCTAGACTGCAGCATATGTAAGAAATGGCTAGCATTCAGCCAGGCCAGGCTTTTGAGGTGAGCAGATGTTTATTAATTCTAGTCAAGGAATTTCACTTACTTTCATTGAGAATATTTCACTTGCCTCAACTCTCAGGATTCTGTACTTTGTGCATGTATATAAGAGTCATAGTGTACTTTTGATCACTGTAAATTTATTATTTTTCAATTGGATAGATGTTAAAAAGTTATACATGTATTTGTGGATTTTAATTGAACATATAAAAATGACTGATAATTGACTTTTGTGTGCTGGCTTAGGCACTCTTAAATTCATCTATTGAGAGGCATCTGGATTGGTTCTATATCTTAGCTATGATAAATAATGCTGCGATGAACATAGTTATGTTGGTGGCTTTAGTTTAGCCTTGTTTGTGTTCAATAGGGTAAATGCTTGTTAGCAGGATTGCTGGATTGTAGGAAAGCTCTATGTTTAGTCTTTTGAGGAACCCATATTCTGCTTTCCAGAGTGATTGGACAAGTTTACATTTCCACTGACAGTGGAGTAGCATCTCTTTTGGCCACATATCTGCCAGCATCTGTTAATCATTTCCTTTTTTAAAAATTTTATTTTATTGTAAAGATGCTGTACAAAGGGGTTAAAGTTACATGAGTAAGGTCAAGAGTACATTTCATCTTGAGCATTGTTACCCTCTTCTTTGTTTTTCTCCTACCATCCCTTCCCTCCCCTACCTCCCTAGCCTCCCCACTCCTTCCTTCCCAAAGCTGTAAAGTTCATTTCCAACATAGTGTCTTGTGAGTATCATTGTTGCAATAAGTCATCCTGTGTCCTTGTTTCAGATTTTGTTATTCTCTTTCACTTCTACAAATTATATAAATATATATACAAGATGCAGGCTACCAACATCAAATACAGTGACAACAGGGGATATATCATAGGGGGAAGAACATACAAAAGAAACAAAAGAAATCATGTAGTACATAAAAAACAACAACAACAAAGAAAAACCTCGTGGCCGTATCATGGGGTTCATTTCACCTAACATCATCTTATATTCCCATGTGTTTATAGCTTTTGAACTTTTCTGCTCATTTGATAAGATTGTCCTAGTTGTATATTAATTATTGCAAATAAGAAAAACCATGGGACTTATGTTTCTTTGTGCCTGGCTTACTTCACTTAATATAATTTTTTCCAAGTCTTTCCATTTCCTAACAAATGGGGCAATGTCATTCTTTCTGATGGAAGCATAGAATTCCATTGTGTATATATACCACATTTTCTTGATCCATTCATCTACTGAGGGACATCTGCGTTGGCCCTTCTAACTGGGGTGAGGTAGAATCTCAGTGTTGTTTTGATTCGCATTTCTTTTATGGCCAGAGATGTTGAATATTCTTCATTGGACATCTATGGGACATTCTTATTTCCTCTCTAGATGAGTCTCTTTTTAATTCTTTAGCTCACTTGTTAATATGGTGGTGGTTTCTTTGAGGATTTGGTATATGGGGTTTAATTTTTTGAGCTCTAGGTGTATTTTTGATATGAGGACCTTGTTTATTATAAAGCTAATGACGATCTTCACCAAGTCTGTGGGCTTTGTATTTATCTTGCTAACTATGTCATTTGCCATACAGAAGCTCTGCAGCCTTTCTTTGATTTGTTGTGTTTCTGGATCTTTATTCAGGAAGTTTTGACCTGTTCCAAAGAGTCCTAGTGTATCCCCTATCCTTTCCTGTTATGCTTTCAGGGTATCTACTCTTACCTCAAGGTCTTTGATCTAATTGGAGTTGATTCTGTTTTCTACATATATATATATATATATATATATATATATATATATATATATATATTTGTTGCAGAGGCTGATTTTGACTCCCTTATCAAAGATTAGGTGGTTATAGGTCTGTGGGATCATTTCTGGGTTTTCAATTTTATTCCATTGGTCCTCAGGCCTGTTCATGCATCAATACCAACCTGTTTTTTTTTTTTTTTATTAACAATGGCTTTATAAAAGAATTTGAAGCACTGTTTTTCCTGCTGATTGCTTTTGCTATTTGGGGTCTTCTATTTTTCCATATGACTTTTTGGATTACTTCTTCTATTTCATTGAAGAATGTTGTTGGGATATTGATCGCATTGCTATGAATTTGTACATAGCTTTTGGCAGTATTGCTATTTTCACAATGTTAATCCTCCCAATACAGGATTATGGGAGGTTTTTCCACTTTCTTAAATCTGCTTTAATTTCCTTTTTCAGATTTTATGCTAATAAATTTGAGAATCTGAAAGAAGTGAATTTCTAGTAAATAATGGTATAACCAAACTAAACCAAGAAGGTTTAAACCAACTAAATAGACCCAGATCAAGTATTGAAAAAGAAATGGCAGTAAAAGACCTCTCATCCAAGAAAAACCCAGAACGAGACAGATTCACAGCTGATTTATATAAAACCTTCAAGGGAGAACTCACTCCAATACTCCCCAAACTCTTCAGTGACATTGGAAGTGATTACATGGCTATAGGCCTATGGGTTCATTTCTGGGTTTTCAATTCTATTCTGTTGGTCCTGAGGTCTCTTCTTGTGCCAGTACCAAGCTGTTTTGATTACTATGGCTTTGTAGTAGAGTTTGAAATTTGGTATTGATATTCCTCCTGCACCGTTCTTTCTGTTAAGGATCATTTTTGCTATGTGGACAGAACGGAACCCTACTGCATTGTTGGTGGGAGTGTAAACTTGCTCAACCACTTTGGAAAGTAGTATGGAGGTTTCTCAAAAGACTCCACATAGAGCTCCCCTATGACCCAGCAATCCCACTTTTGGGTATTTACCCAAATGATCACAAACAAGACTACACTAAAGCTACCAGCACAACTATGTTTATTGCAGCATTATTTACCATAGCTAAGATCTGGAACCAACCCAGATGCCCCTCAGTAGATGAATGGATTAAGAAAATGTGGTATACATACACAATGGAATTTTATGCCTCCATCAGAAAGAATGACATTGCCCTATTTGTTAGAAAATGGAAAGACTTGGAAAAAATTATATTAAGTGAAGTTAGCCAGGCCCAAAGTAACATAGGTCCCTTATTTGCAAATAAGGTTTCTTATTTGCAATAACTAGTATATGTCTGAGTCAAGCAGAAAAGGTTAGATAAGTTGATTTTAGGTGAAATGAACCCCAAGATAAGGACTCAAGTGGTTTTTCTTTCTTGCTATTGTTTCTAACATATTTATAATGTGATATTTTGTTTGCTCTGTATGCCCTCCCCCACGGTATAACCCCTGTTTTCACTGTATTTGATGTTGGTATAATTTGGGGAGGGGAAGGGAAAAAACAAATCGTTTAAATAGGGACATGGGTGGACCTATTGCAACAATGAGATGTACAAATCATGTTGAAAAATGAACTTTATAACTTTGGGGGTGGGGGGAGACCGGGGGAACTGGGAAGGGATGGGAAGGGGAAACAAAGGAAGAGGCAACAATGCTTGATAAGAAATATACTCATTGTCTTGCCCATGTAATTGCAACCTCTCTGTATGGTATTTTCACAATAAAAAAAACTTATTAATAAAAAAAGTTGAAAGTGAAAGATTACCAAACACATTCTAAGAGGCCAGCATAACCCTCATCCCCAAACCAATTTGAACCACTAATTTAAAAAAAACTATACACTATGATCAAATAGGATTCATTCAAGGGATGCAAAGCTGGTTCAATATACACAAATCAATTATTGTAATTCAACACATCAATAGGAGCAAGGACAAGAACTACATGATCATCTCAATAGATGCAGAAAAAGCATTTGACAAGATCCAACAACCCTTTATGATGAAAGCTCTGAAGAAACTAGGAATCCATGGAACATTCCTCAATGTATTAAAGGCTTTATTTGACAAACTTACAGCTAGCATTAGACTTAATGGTGAAAATTTAAAACCATTTCTTCTAAAATCAAGAATGAGACAAGGATGTCTACTCTCTCCACTCCTCTTCAATTCCTAGCCAGAGCAATAAGGCAAGTGACAAATATAAAGGGGATCCAAATAGGCAATGAAAAGTAAAACACTTCCTCTTTGCAGATGACATGATTCTTTATTTAAAGAATTTTGACAAAGTATCAGGATATAAAATTAACCCACAAAACACCAGTTTTTTGTATGCCAACAATGAGAAAAGAGAAATAAAAAATCAACTCCTTTTGTAATAGTGTAAAAAAATACCTAGGAATTAACTTAACCAAATAGGTGAAGGACTTCTATGATGAAAGTGTTAACAACCTGAAAAAGGAAATAAAAGTAGATGTATTTTTTGAATGATAGTTTTTTTTGTGCTTGGTCGGGGGCTTGAACTCTGGGCCTGTGTGATGTCCTTCAGCTCTTCAGTTCAAGGTGAGCACTCTACCATTTGAGCCACAGTACCACTTCCAGTTTTCTGGTGGTTTTATTGGAGATAAGAGTCTCACAGACTTTCCTGCCCTGGCTGGCTTTGAACCGTGATCCTAAGATCCCAGCCTCTTGAGTAGCTAGGCATGAGCCACCAGGGCCTGGCTTGAATGATAGTTTTGAGTTTTTTTTTTTATTGTGAAAATACCATACAGAGGGGTTACAATTACATGGACAAAATAATGAGTACATTTCTTCTCAAGCATTGTTGCCTCCTCCTTTGTTTCCCCTTCCATCCCTTCCCATCTGCCCCCCTCCCCCGCATCCCCTGCCTCCCCACCAAAGTTTTAAAGTTTGTTTTTTGACATAATGACTTGTACATCTCATTGTTGCAATGGGTCCACTTGTATCCCTATTTAAACGATTTGTTTTTTCCCTTCCCCTCCACAAATTATACCAACATCAAATACAGTGAAAGTGAGTTTTTACTTGCTTATTTTTCTCTTTTACATATGCTCATTATTGAGCTATTTATGCTATAACAGGACATGAATTGCTTGATAAATCCTGTATAGTTTCTATCAGAATTCTGAAGAAATCTTGGTAGCTGCCTATTATGAGTGAAGTGATTTATTAAAGTATGCAAGCTTCCTCTGAGAGGTAGGTGTTTTAGAGAAAGTTGAGCTATCAAAAATGAATATTCTCTCTGCATCCAAAATTACTCATATTCTTATTTATTGTCTTTCCATTTCTGCAAACTTCATTTTGCTTCTTATGTAGAGATAGTTCAATGGTGTATTTCATAGATCCAAGGTAGTAGATTTGTTTTTAGTTAACTAGTAACTTGTTTCTATAATGTTATCCTTAACTTCTGACCATTCAAAAAGTTTATTCTCTGATAGATGGATAAAGTTCACTTTATCATGTTTTCTCAATTAAACCCCTAGAGTTTCAACTCCTGTTTCCTGCTAAAAGATTTACATCACTTAAATTTTTCTACACTGATAAATACAATCAATCAAACAGAGAACATGACCTGAGGAATTGATTGTTGTCAGTTGATATATTTAATGGGATATCATACTTCATTAATTTAGCTAACTCATTAAGCCTAATCAGACATGTCAAACAGAAAGTAACGATCAAAGTTACAAAATAAAGTCTTGACTCTTCATTTATGACTTAGAGCATAGGATTCCACAGAAATGGCTTGTTCATTGCAGAAGATGTGTGTGTGTGTGTGTGTGTGTGTGTGTGTGTGTGTGTGTGTGTGTGTGTGCGCGCGCGCATGTGCATGCATTCATGCTGGTCCTGGGGCTTGAACTCAGAGCCTGGATGCTATCCCTGAGGTTTTTCACTGAAGAATAATACTCTGGTACTTTAGTCACAGTTCTGCTTCTGTGTTTTGGATTGTTAGTTGGAGAATAACCACCTCAGATCTTAGCTTCCTGAGTAGCTGTGAGCTACTGGGCACCTGGTCGTGCAGAAGAGGTTTTCTTTTTTTTAAATATATAATATATGATTTTGTGTTAAGGAATTGTGTTGCTTTTCTTTTTGTGTGATATAGATCATGGTCAAGTAGAAAGGATTAGAAAAAAAGAATGTATTTTATACTAATGGTTGATATATTGTAGCTTTTAAATTGTAGGTCCACTGATGATATAGCAAAGGGAATTTGATCTACTGAAACACATAGAAGATTGTAAAGTGAAGGTGTGTTGCATTAATTTCTATCCCAAGTCAAAAAAAAAAAATGACTCATGGAATTCTTTTTGTCTTTTTACGTTTTGGTTCTATTTTCCTTTCAGTCTTTTTTCTCTTTGTATTATCTTTATTTGTACAAAGGAGTTTCAGTTCAACATGTCAGTTTGTGAGTATAGTTTCTCTATCAATATCACCCCTTTCATATTTTTCTCTCTCTACCCATCTTCTCAATTTGCCTCATAGGAACATCAAATATTATGACTGCATTTATCTACCCTTCCTCTCTCTATTTCTTTCCTTTTGTCCTCACTATCTCCTCTGACAACACATGGTCCAACTTCCTGGCTTTCATTTAGTTAGAATATAAGTGGAATCCTCCTCAGCTTAAATCTTATTTCTGTTAACTTGCTTGGGTATATGTGCATACAACCATGTATACACATATAATTTACATCTAACATGTCCACATTGGAGAGAAAGCATGCATGTTTTGTCACTCTGAGCCTGGTTTCATTTACTTCAATTTTCCCTAGGTTCACTCAATCCGAGAGTCCTTTTCAGTTTTTGATTGGCTCTCACCACACATTGCTTTTGAGAACAATGAAATGCTACCTTGCTTTAGTAGTGCAGGGGTTTCAAACTGGAGATTTCCATTGAGCTTTGCTTTTTGTAGAATGGGGCAGGAGCAGCAGGAGCAGAGCTACAGGATTGTTAATTTTCAATGTCTTCTATCTACCTGCTGGTGTGGCCTGTGTATTTGTAGGAGAGCAGCAACAAGGCAGTGTTGTTCTTTTGTTAGCTCAGTCATGAATCTGAACCCCATTATTTCCTACTGGATCTTTTCATTCACACTAACTTTGGAAGCAACAATTTTGCTTTCACCATGTTCATATAGCTATGCTAGTGTTTTCACTTGCATCTTCCCCTAGCTAGCAAAGTCCCAGGTAGGTTGTTCTGGGAAATTATTATTTCTCTCTCTTTTTTTTGTTTTGATTTCACACCAGGAGAGGAAAGATATTTTCCAGAAAATGCATCTATGAACATCATAAGTTATGCTTAGTTTTCCCATGGATTCACATCAGACATTATGTAAAAACCAGATGGGATCTGGGAGGAGAGCTTTAGGGATATAGTTTAACCTCACCTTCAAAATGGAGATACCAAAGGACAAGGAAGTTAAGTGGCTTGTTGAAGATCCCACAAGAGGTAATAATCTGTATCTGTCACGACTCTTCGCTAGAGCTTGTTTTGTTCCATACAGACTCTCCGATAATAAGGCTTTCATTTATTGAGCACAACGAATGTTTTCAATTTCACGTTAGAGAAATATGAAAATAGATCTCTTGAGGTACAATGGTATGGTTAATCTGATGTTTCCTATGTCCTCACTGACAAAAGTATTTAACATACTTTAGAGCATACTTGATTATTAAGATAGTAAAGATCTCTTTTCTCTAGCAGTCCCGGTTTGTTTGTTCTCATAAATTTATCAAGCATCTGTTATCAAAGAAGTACTGTAATAAGTATTAGGAAGATAAAAATGATGAACCAGACACTCACCTTGAAATCCAGGGAACATTATAGTTTGTGTTAATCTTTGAGTGTCAGAGTGTTTTGGGGCTGAAAAAGCAGTCTCTCTATCTCAATTAGCTGGGCTGCAGATCCTCAAGCAAAAAAAACCGAATGGCAGTATATTTAAATGGCATTCTATAAACTGTGTGTGGATTTACAAAGCTCCTATGTTCTGTTGATATGGAGGTCATCTGTTTTCCACAGAGAAGCAGCATACAGATTCCTATGGCCTTCATGATGTCTTTGACATTTTCAACGAATCTTTCCACATTTTTTTTGCACAGAATTTTCTTATCGTGTATTTTTTTTATTCTTTGGGGTTTGATAGTTTCCATATTTCACTCTCCAAGTTCCTTGACATATCAATTTTATAACTCTTCGTGGGTTATACAAAACTCTTGTTCAATTTAAGATTTTATCTTCCCATTGTACAAATTTCTTTCCTTTGCTTTCCCAAAGTCCAGTTTCTGACTGCTAAGCCTTAGAGAATTCAAATGATATCTTTCAGCATTTTGTAGTTTTCAATTGTACTTCAAGCTATTTTGTCAGTTGATATTGTAGAAGTAGCCTGTAAAATATTTTTATAGTCATTGAATGCTTGTGCTTGGTCTAATAGCACTGATTGCTAGTAAATAGCTTAGTTCTGATCTATTTTTTCTCCTTAAATAGGACTTATTTCACTACTCACCTTCTCTTAATTTTGTTGTCAGACAGAGATCCTATGGTGATTTAGGTAGTGCTAAAATGATTCACAGAAAAATGGTGTGGTAAAAACTCAAAGTGCCTTTCTATCTGTCAGGGTGCTCAACCTGGGTATAAGTGCTTTTGATTTTTTTTCCCATTGCATCACTGCACTTAGTGTATCTCAGAGCTTAAAACTAAGTATCTGTTGTCATTTTGTTGTTGCTGTTGTTGTTGTTGTCAGTCATGGAGCTTGAACTCTGGGCCTGGGCCCTGTCCTTGTGCTCTTCAGCTCAAGGCGGGCTTGCCCTCTACCATTTAAGCAACAGTGCCATTTCTGATTTTCTGGTGGTTAATTGGAGATAAGAATCTCACGGACTTTCCTGCCCGGGTTGGCTTTGAACTGTGATCCTCAGATTGCAGCCTCCTGAGTAGCTAGGATTACAGGCATGAGCCACTGTTGCCAGTGCCTATTGTTGTTTTTGACATTCTTATTCTAATATCCTTCTCTCTTAGAGTTTTTTTCTAGCTAGTTATCTGTTAGTCCATCTATGGCTCTGTAATACTTAATACCTAAATTGCATCACCAAAAGCATACCAGAGTTTATTTCAAAACAGATTCTAAAAATAATAATAATAATAATAAATAATACATCAAAAATCAATATGCCCTGCAGTTACCCACATACTTGATGCCTGTGGATATTGTACTTAATTTGTTGTATATTCTTCAACTTTTGTTAAAGAAAATAACTGGGGCTGCTTCAAGTGGTCAAGCTCCAGCCATGAACAAGCATCTGAGTAGGACAGTAAGTGGTCAAGCTCCAGCCATGAACAAGCATCTGAGTAGGACAGTAAGGCCCTGAGTTCAAGCCCTGTGACCCAAACAAAACACAAGTCGTTATGTTGAAAAACAAACTTTACAACTTGGCTGGGGGGTGGGGGGGGGGTGGGCGGGTAATGGGAAGGGATGGGAAGGGGAAGCAAAGGAGGAGGCAACAATGCTTGATAAAAAATGTACTCATTATCTTGCCCATGTACCCTTCTGTACCGTATTTTCACAATTTAAAAAAAAACCCAAAACTTATTGGCAAAGAATCCTCTTAAATCATCTTAAATCATTATCTTCATTATTCATTCTCTCCAGAGAAACAGCTACTTTTGTGACTTTGCTTTGTGTATTCCTTCTGGTTTATTTTCTTTTGTGAAATAGGAAATTAATGAAATATTTGTCATTAATATGATGAAGCATGTGTATTACCTGGGAGAAGAGTAAACAATCATTTGTGGATTCCCCAGCTAGCTAAATAAAGAACTTGTCACTAGTATTCTGAATGCTCTGTGTCTCCTCCACTCCCTTCTTACTGCCTACTTTCAATCTAGGAAACCAGTAGGCAGAAAGTTTTGTGTATCATTCTCTCACTTTTGTTTCACCACAGAAACATGCATATTGAAACAATATATTGTTTAATTCTGCTGTAGTTTGTTTTACAAAAGTAACAGCATTATATAGGTTGTCTTTGTATAACAACTCTCTTATACCTGATGTCAGCAAGACGGTAGAGTGGTAGATCACTGATTCCATTTTCCAGCAAATACTAAAATTACACAGCCCTCCATGAATGACAATAGCTTGGATAAGGCTCATGGGCCCATGTTAAAAAATCTGCAAGTAGCATAATGGGGGGAAAACAGAAAGGATAGCTGTGGCAGTGGATATAATCTGACACATATAGGGATGGCAGTGAAGAGAGAGAAAGGGTGGGAGACAAGCCACAAAGCTCACCAAAGACTGCTCTTCAGAGGACATCAGCACCATTTGCCACTAAGGTAACAAAGTGCCACTCCTTCTGCAAATGCCTAGAGATGGAGATGCTGTTATGATGTCCTCTCACAAGAAGGGCTTCTGTGGTGCTACCTCAGATCAAGGCTGCTACCCTTCCCAGCTCTAGATGTACTCCAGCCTAGAGCTGTGGCTGCTTCATATGTATTTGTTTCCCACAACTTTTTTAATGGTTGCTTCATGTGTAGCTATGTTCCACTCACTAGCTCTGCGATCGTTTCATGCATGCTCACAACTCAACTATTGCTGCTACTGAAGATGCAAACTTTACCCTGGACCTTGGGGCTTGATCTGCACACACACAGGACAGGCCTTGGCTCTACCAACTGTCTGCATCTCTTATGTTGGAGATATTTCCTTAAAGAGTAACACACTCCTTGGATCCTAGATCCAGATCTACATTGTTCCTTCAGTATCTGTACTCTGGACTCTGTGTGCATGGCTATATTACATATAACTGTGTTTCAAACATCAAAGCCACAACTATATGGACTAGTTTGAACTCTTAGGTCCCAGAACTGTGGTTTCTGCATGTGCTTCTGTTTGAGACACTGGCCGCAGTATGGAAGTGAGCCAGGCTCTGGTCTTGCTGACACCTTTGCTCTAGACTCTTCAGTAGAGATCCTGGGTTCATCCCTAGGAATTCTAAATAAATGAATATATAAATGAATACACCCAAAAGAACACTTAGTTTTCTGACTGTTGATAACCAAAGATATGATATCTAAAAGACTGAAGTAGAAACTTGTTGGAAGAGGTAAGAGGCCAATAAACCCATGAGAAAATACTTGACATCTCTGGTCCATAAAGGACATGCAATCTGAAACACTGAGATTTCATCTCAGCTCAGTTAGATTGGCCAGCATTGAGATTTTCAATAATAAATGCTGGTAGGGATGTAGGAGCAAAGGAACCCTATTGCACTGTTGTGAATGTAAGCTAGTACCACCACTGTGGAGGGCAGTTTGGAGGTTCCTCAAAAAACGAAACATAGACTTTTCCTATGACTCAGCCTTACCTCTCTTAGGCATGTACTCAGAGCATTGCAAGGTAGGCTTTGGTAAGGACACTTGCACATCTATATTCACTGCTGCAATATTAACAACAGCTAAGTTACGGGAACAGACCAGTTGTGCTACAGTGGATGAATGGATCAAGAAAATGTAGTCCTTATACACAATGGATTTTTACTCCTCCATTAGAAAGACTAATAGTATGTCATTGCAGGGAAATGGATGGATCTAGAGCAAATCATGTTAACTGAAGTAAGCCAGACTCAGAGAAGTATGTCAGGCTTATGTTTTTTCATATATGTGGAAATTAGATCTAAAATACGAGGCATGGATAATATATAAAGGATTCTAAGCATTTGACACACAAAACAATAAAGGAGGGTATACACAGGGGAGGAGTTCAAAGGCCTAACTCTTCTGAACAACTAAAAACCTATTTATGAAAATACCAGGGAATGAAAATGTGTTTTGGGGGACTAAAAAGGGAACATAGGAATGGAGGTAGAAATGGCAAGCAAATGAGTAAAACTGTCACATGTTTTTGCTTATATGTAGGATCTAGTTCTAAAAATGATAACAACAATAGCTATCATAGTAATATGATATGATATGATTGTCAAAGAGAGCCCTGAAGGATAGGAAAGAGGGAATGATATAGGGCTGAATAATATCAAGGTATGTTGTTAGAAATAAGCACATACATGCATAATTAAATGAACCAAAAACAGGCAAAAATTGAAGAGTGAGGGAGGAATGGGTTGAAAAGGAAAGATTCTTTACTCAGTAAAGTTTTCCTTCAGAAGGGAAAGAAAATGAAAAATTTCCCACATAAATATCACCACCAGAACTGCCTTACATAAAGTGCTAAAAGGAGTTCCTCATGCTGAAATAAAAGAGTCTCATAACACAAAAATATACCTCATAAATTTTTGGTATAGTAAGTCCATGGTCAAACTGTAACTATGTTAATTATATAATAGTAATACTATAATGGTAATATGGAAACAGTAGAAGGATAAAAGACAAAAGAATTAAAGATAAGTCTAAGTATAATCATTTGTTAAAGATTCAATAGAAAAGCAGACAGTTACAAACACCCACTAACAGCAAGAGAGGAAGAATAAAAAAAGTAACCTTAAACAATTTAAGTGGCTCAGGACTGTAATCCTAGGTACTCAGGAGCTGAAATTTGGTGGTTCATAGCCAGCTTGCAGGAAAGCTTGTGAGAGTCATGTCCAATTAAGCATTAAAAGAGGAAATTCTTTTGTTAAAGTAAAAATCCCCTTACAACAACATCAAAGAAGTAAATGAATAAATAAATGAATATTTATAAATTATCTCCCCTAAGGATATAAAAGATAGATGCACCACAAAATGCTGGTTAAAGAAATCAAGGTACAATAAATGGCATATCCTATGTTCATGGATTAGAAGAATTAAAATTGTTAAAAATGTTCTTACTACCCAATGCAATCCATAGATTCAGTTTTATTCAATTAGTTAGTGTGTCCCTTTTTATGACAGTTAAAAGAAAAGACTGAGCCCGTGAGTTCGAAATGTAAGAAAATAGAGTATATGCATGATCTTTTTAAAAATATAATTTTAAAAATAATCTTTAACTTGTTTTACAGAGGGGTTTCAATTACAGTCCCATGCATCTGGATCAATGTCATCCCTTTGAAAGATCTCTTTGGATTGTTGCAATCTTCTCATTGTTATAGAAAGCAGAGTCACCAGGTTCTACAGGTTGTGAAGACAGAATAAAAGATGTTTGAGGTTATTAGGAGAAATTGTGACTTATCATTTGATGCTGACTGAAAAGTGAATAGACTAGGGGAGTTTAGTAGAACAGGTGAGTAAATACTCATCTTGAACTATGATGATTAACTCAAAATGCCTGCCTATCTGGTTATATGATTTCTCTCTAGCCTTGTTCATCTATGTGGACACAGGAGAACTAGAATGTCTGTGTGATCAGGTGAAAAAGTAAGCTATGTAAATAACAAGTACTCTGGGAAATTGGGATATCTTATGGGATGATCTTTATGTTGTGATTGAGCTCTGAATAACGTTTGAAATGAAAGAGAGGCTAAATCCAGGAAAGACAGGTGATAGAACTTTGAAACAAGCTTACTAAATAATTGAAGTAATTTTCTAGGCAATGACAGGCCTCCAGTTCTGATGAAACTAAATCATTTGTAAATGTCATACGTAGGAAATTGTGACCTGGGAAGCTTGTCTTTTGTTGCCTTTTGAGGAGCGTTTTCATTCCTCTTCAGTGTTACATTAACTCCTTCAACTGAAGTGAAAACAGGCATCTGAGTGAACTCTTCATCATCACTGTTGTGTATATTGCATTCTTGGTTTTTCTCCTGTCCTTAATATCTGTATCTTTGGGAGATCAAAAGTTACAGAAGTCCAAAGGAAGGTCTTGTGATAGACTGCTTGCTGCTTTCCCATAGGATGAGCCCTACACAAAGATGGAGTTGTTTCCCCTCACCACGGTCCTCTGAAGGGCAGTGCGGAAACCACTATGAAGAGGCCCTTAGAGTCTTTGGCCCTTGTTGCCAGGTGTTTCTTTTCGGTAGAAATAAATTCTGTAAGTTCAGTGATGATAAATCCCTCAGCTGCATCTAGAGGTTGTAAAACTGGTCTCAAAACTTTCTTGTTCACCCACCTTGTCAACTAAGGAAAGAAATGACAGACTTTTGTGGCCTTCTTCAGGTTATTTAAGGCTCTTCCTTATACTCTTGAGAAAATTGAAAATGCATAGTTTGGCAAACTGTTGGAAATCGCCTTCTTTATCTGGTAAGAATTTGTTTTTTCTTCTTTTTCTTTTCTTTTTCTTTTTCTTTTTTGCTGCTCCTGGGGCTTGAACTCAGAGCGTGGGCTCTGTCCCTGAGCCTCTCTGTGCTCAAGGCTAGCACTCTACCACTTGAATTACAGTGTCACTTCTGGCTTTTTTGAGTCATTTATTGGAGATAAGAGTCTCACGGAGTTTCCTGCCCAGGCTGTCCTCAGATCTCAGGCTCCTGAGTAGCTAAGATTACAGGCGTGAGCCACCTGCACCCAGCCAACTTTGATCTGGT
Organism: Dipodomys spectabilis; assembly: GCF_019054845.1. NCBI lineage: Eukaryota > Metazoa > Chordata > Mammalia > Rodentia > Heteromyidae > Dipodomys > Dipodomys spectabilis. The sequence goes on along the minus strand of NW_024870679.1, from coordinate 9,676,668 downwards.
ATGACATTACTTTCAGAAAGTAACCTATTCTAGAGAATGGACAGTTTGATTTCTTTTCTTTGTTCTTTTCTTTTTTGACCAGCATTAAATACTTCTCTTAAACCTCTGGTTTCACTTAACATGCCTTTGAGAAATAATGCATGTCCCAGGGTCAATACTACCTCATCCAGACGAAGGAAACAAGCTCTACCCATGTCATTTGCTTTAGGATAGAGTCTTACAGAAAACCTTCTGGTATTTGATAAATTGTCCCATTAGACTCAAGAGACAGGAAATCCATGTGCTCACACACTATTCTGAGGGCCATTAGGCTTGTGAAAGCAGCCAGATTTTGAGAGACCGTGTTCTGCCCCTAGTCTATACTTTTGAAATATATACTCTTTACAATACATGTGAGTGTGTGTATGAATAAGAAGGAGAACATGGATTTAGCAGAGTAGTTTGGTAATAGCATACTGTGTTATTTTTCAAATCAAAACATAATTTATTGGTAATTTTATGCTGAAAAAATAGCTAAATATATGCAAATCAAAACGTGCTATATATAGGATAGGTAACTATAGTTATGGGAATTTTGTTTTCTTTTTGTTTCAGAGTTATGCACTTTGCTATACTAGTATTTGTTTTTCTTACTGTAGGTTGCAGTCAAAAATATTTGAAAATCATTACCATAAAGCAGCTCAGGTCTCTCGGGTAATTTACCTCAAAGATGTGTGACTAACTTTATGCATAAATGCACATACTATGAAAGTAAGCTCTGAATGTGAAAATTCTCTTGCATAAACTTACCACTTTATTTCTAATTTGCTATGATAAACGGTGCTATGTTGAAATAAAGTTGATAAGTGAAGACATTCCAAGTATTAAGTATAAAATGTACAAATACAAACTCTGATTTATTTTTTCTGAAGAAAATGTCTTATTTTAAAAGGACTTTTGAGATCAAAATCCCTGAGTCCAAAGGCTACAGATCCTCTTCCAGTGAGTGAACAAAGCTTGACAAGGACTCTGGTCAAGAGGCCTCAAGTCAAGAGTTAAATTTTCAGCATTAGAAGTGCGTCAGCAGGATTAGCCAGAGCTCCCCCAAAGGAATCATCAGGAGATGCTGAGGACAGAAGGCAAAGAAGTCAAATCCGCTCAGAGCTCTGGGTGTTAACGATGATAATGAAGACAGAAAAACAAGAGTAGGGTGAAAGGAATGATGGATTCAAAATGATAAGATATAAGTCCAGCTGGAGGTTTTTACCCTGGAATATAAACTTGTTCCCCTGTATTATGCATCAGGCCTGGGATGTCTGGCAAGTCAGGGAGAAGCAATGGAACTAAATAGTGTAAGTCTCTACAGTTTCAGCTTTTCCTTCCAGAAGGAATATATATCGGTGGGGAAAAATAGAGTCTAAATAGCCTGGTATCCTTGCTTATATACCTATTGGAAATATGGCATGCCACAAGTGAAGTTATTGCTTTCCTTTCCTTTTTAAAATGTAAGAAAGGAAAATACAGGGAACTGAATAATTTAATGTTTGAACAGTACCTACAACCAAGGGTTTGGTAAATAAATAAATAATCTTTTTACTTTTCACTTATAACAGGGTCATATTTTGATATGTTGTCTTAGTTTGCTTTTTGCTGCTATGAAAGAATACTTGAGACTGGGAGACTTGTGAAAAGTAGACATTTATTTCTGAGCATTTTGGAGATTCTGATCATTCTGAATATCACCACATCTACCACCGAGGACATACTGCTTAAGTGATAAGGTACAGAGAGCAAGGATGGGTGATTGTTATTTTCTCGTGGCAGAAGAGTGGAATAGAGCAAACCTACACCACAAGTTCTTTCTATCTCTCTATCTATCTATCTATCTCTATGTATATGTGTATGTATGTATGCATGTATGTATGTATGTATGTATGTATGTATGTATCTATCTGTCTGTCTATCTATCTATCTATCTATCTATCTATCTATCTATCTATCTATCTATCTATCTATCTATCTATCTATCTATCTATCTATCTAGATATCTATCCATCTATTTATTTTTGTCAGTTGAAGGGCTTGAACTCAGGGCTTGAGCACTTACCCTGAACTCTTTCACTCAAGGCTAGTGCTCTGCCACTTTTTTTTTTTTTTTTTTGTCAGTGGTGGGGCCTGAACTCTGGGCCTGTGCACTGTCTCTCAGCTCTTCAGCTATAGACTAGCGCTCTACCACTTGAGCCTCAGCCCCACTTCCAGCTTTTTCTGCTTATGTGGTGTTAAGGAGTCGAACCCAGGGCCTCGTGCATGCAAGGCAAGCACTCTACCACTGAGCCACCTTCCCAGCCCAGTGCTCTGCCACTTTGAGCCACAGCACCACTTCTGGTTTTCTGGTGGTTAATAGGAGATAGGAGTCTCATGGAGTTTCCTGCCTGGGCTGACTTTGAACTGCAGTTATCAGATCTTAGTCTTCTGAGCAGCTAGGAGTAAAGGCATAAGCCTTCAACTCCAGTTACAAGTCCTTTTTATGGTGGCACTATTCTATGGAAGAGAGGTCAGACCTTATGACCTAAACACTTCTCTTTAGGCTCTAATTCCTAGTATTGTTGCTTCAGGAATTAAATTTCACATGGGTTTTGGAGTGCAAGGGAACACTCAAACCATAGGCTCTTCATATATCATTTTTTCTATTTCTTTTGTTGAAGTAGAAACTCAAGCTCAGCAATTTTGAGCTCAAGATGTTTTTGGCTTATAGATACTTGCTGTTTTTTTATATAATTTTAAGGTGTGTGTGTGTGTGTGTGTGTGTGTGTGTGTGTGTGTGTGTGTGTGTGTGTATGTATTTGTATGTGTGTAGAGGGGGGGTCCTGAGGTTTGAATTAAGGGCCTGGATGCTGTCCTTGAGCTTTTTTGCTCAAGTCTAGCTCTCTACCACTTGAGCCACAGCTCCATTTCCAGCTTTTTGGTGGCTCATCAGAATGCCATGGACTTCCCTGCTGGAGCTGGCTTCCATCATGATCCTCAGATTTCAGCTTTCTGCATAACTAGGATTACAGATGTAAACCAATGGTACCTGGCTCAAATTTATTTTTTCATTTTTTATACTTCTATATGTATATATTTTTATTTTCCATTGTGAAGGTGATGTACATACGGGTTACAGTTATGTAAGTAAGATAGTAAGTACATTTCTTGTCAAACATGTTACCCCTTCTCTCATTACTTTTTCCAAATGTCTCTAAAGAAAGACGGTGAAAATGTTCTCTCCATAGGAAAGAGGTATGGGGGGGCATATATTCACTGATATGGAGATGCTTAAATCTATACTGTATCTGGAATCAACTGCTTGGAGAAAAGCTAAGCTAGGGTTTCCAAGAAGAGGGTATTTACAATCTGGAGTCTCCACCGTCTTTGAAGATCTCCTGACTCAGGGATGACACAGCAGCAATAATGCTGAAAAAACTAAAGGTGCACATGCTTCTGCAAGGGAAAGATAGGGTCTGATCTCCTGACCAAATCACCTCCTAGTGCCTTGGTATTTTCCAAAATATTCAGGCGTTGCTCAATCGAGGGGTGGAGGAAGCAGAGTGGAAAAAAAGAAGGGAGGAAAACTTGAGAATGACCACAGCTGAGTTTTCTTCCAGCTTGTTGTGATGAGAGTTCACAGTTGAATATATTTCTTGTTCTGATTTAAGAAAAAAAAAAGTGCAAAAAATACTGTTGGTTATATATCCAAGTTTATAAACTGAGGATCATATCAGAGAGAGTCATGATTTTTTAAATCATGTCCCTTTGCCAACCGCTATTCATTATTACCTGCATTCTATTTGTGGAAAAATTTTAGGAATAAAAGCAATATTGAGGCTGTTCCATGTGTTCTTGGCTAACAATCTCTTACTCTCAGGTGGGAAAACAGAACGTTGCTTTTCCGCTGGGATTTGGAGCAGCAGGAAGTGGAGTGAGGGAGCTCCTATGATATCTGCTCTGCTGAGGGTCAGAAGGCAACTGATTTACCTCATGTGTTAGTGGCATCTCTGCCTTACGCTTACTCAGGTCAGGGGAAGGGCACATTCCCAGTACTGTGGTTTGGGTTCTGATGTATCATAACAGCTACTAATGCTTTTCATATATTGTTTTTATTCTGCTAGAACAGCTGAGTTATGATAGTCCTGAATAATGGCGGCTCTGTGTATTGAGAAATGACTGCTTTCTTCTAGGCCCAGGCTTTTTTACTGTTCCTGGCCCACTGAGTCAGATCCTTGTTTTTTTCACTATATTTACTTATTTATCGTAAAGGTGACGTGCAGAGGGGTTACAGTTACACTGGCCAGATAATGAGTACATTTCCTTTTGAACAGCGTGGAACCTTCCTTTCATACTGCCTTAACTCCCACCATAAAGCCTTAAATATTCCTGTGTAGGTCTTAGTTCTAGAATGTTTCTAACTTTCCAGGAAAACCAGTAGATATGCCTACAAACTCAAGGGATATGGACTGGGTGGGTATGTGACTCAGGAGTAGCCTGCACAGTGTGGCAAATATAGCACTTCCTGTTATGCAGGCTAGGTGCATATAAGGGCCAGGAATGATAAAAATCATAGCTAACTTTTTGGACTCTTATCAGATGCCAGCTAATGTACCGTCCCTCTTTTTACATTATTCTATTTAATCTTCACAATGATACTATGAAGTAGTTATTATGTCCATGTGAACTATAGATAAGGAGATGGAAGAACGCAGAGGTTGAAAAACTTGCCTTAGGCTCTGTGATGACTAAATTGCGAGGTGTATGTGGGGGTCAATTTCAGAAAGTTTGATCTCAGAATCCACCAATATATGTTGCACATTTTGCTCAAGCTTTGGCATGGGGTGGATGATTCTTTCTTGCCTTTAGATACCTCATAAGTCATGGTAGTCCCAAACCTGACTCTTACTGCCTGGAGGAGAATGTGGGTGAATTAACCTTGACAAATAGTATTTAATTTGCTGTCTACCTTGCTCTAAAAAATAGAGGCAGAACACTTGAAGGGGTTGTGTTTGTCCCTCCCTGAAATCTGTCATTTGAGGAATAGTTTCTTCCTTTTGCAGGATAATCAATAAGCACAAAAATGTTCAAGAGATCCATTGCCAAAAATGGAAGTCTTGTTTGCTAGTTTGATTTTTTTCCCAAAACAATATGGTAAATACAGCATGAGCCATCTATTAAATCAATAACTTCATTATTACTGTGCAATGAAATATCAATAAGACTGCTACTATTGAACTGGGCTGATACAGGATTTTCATGAACAACTTGAGAACACTCAAAGAGAAAGGGAGGAATGGCGTGAGCAGGCTGAGAACACTCAAAGAGATCTGCAGGAATCCCACGAACAGAAGGAAGCTAATCAAAGAGTAATACAGGAATTGAGAGACCAGGTAGAGAACACACAAAGATCACTAAAGGCATTCATGGAATCCATTAACAAAGAGCTGAAGGAAGTCAGGGAGACCACAAAGGGAATGCTGAATGGAACCCAACAGAAGGAATGGGAGCCCAAAGAAACCATAACCAATCAACTAAGTGATTTGAGGACAAACACTGAACACCAAATTAAGGAAGTAAAGAAATTCATACAAGACTTAAAACAGAGCTTCAACAAAGAACTTGAAGCCATCAAAGCTGACCAACTAGAAGGAAAAGAGATAAAAAACAAAGTAGAGAGTCTTGACAGCAGGTTAGACCATGCAGAAGATCGAATCTCAGGGATTGAAGACAGCCTAGATATTATAGAGAAAGAACATACAACCATCCAAGACAAGTCCAAGAAATATGATAGATCTATCCAACACCTGGAAGACACCATCAGAAGGCCTAATCTAAGGATAATGGGTGTAGAGGAGCACCTAGAAACAGAAGTTAATGGTCTAGGAAATTTGTTTAACAGGATCCTAGCAGAGAACTTCCCAAACATGCAAAAAGATAGGCCTGTCCAGATACAAGAAGCCTTTAGAACCCCAAATAGACCAGACCAGAATAGGACATCCCACCGCCACATTATAATCCACACAGGATCAACTCAGAACAAGGAAAAGATCCTTAAAGCTGTCAGAGAGAAAAGGGTAATCACTTATAAAGGGAAACCAATTAGAATCACCTCAGATTTCTCAGCAGAGACAATCAAAGCAAGAAGAGCCTGGAACGATGTAAGCCATGCCCTAAAAACAAACAACTATCAACCAAGAATACTGTACCCAGCTAAACTCTCCTTCATAACCGAAGGCCAAATAAAAACCTTCCATAGCAAAGAAAAATTGAAACAATACATCTCCACCAAACCAGCCCTACAAAAGATTCTTAAAGATGTCCTACACATAGAAAACCAACAAGACCGCAATAAAGGCCAAGAAACTGCACCCAAACTGAGAATCCAAGAACCATAGGAAGAACCCAGTTTTCGCAGCCCCCAAAAAGGTAGATAACATGGCAGGAACTCCCAAATACCTCTCAGTCCTATCTCTTAATGTTAACGGACTGAACTCTCCAATTAAGCGACATAGACTGTCTAGTTGGATTAAAAAACAAGACCCTTCTATCTGCTGCCTTCAGGAGTCACATCTTGCCCGTAAAAACAAACACATTTTCAATGTTAAAGGCTGGAACAAAATCTACCAAGCAAACGGACCGCATAAACAGGCGGGAGTTGCAATCCTAATATCAGATAAAATAGACTTCAAATTAAAATTCGTGAGAAGAGATAAAGAAGGTCACTACATACTAATTAAAGGATCTCTCCTTCAGGAGGATATTACAATTCTAAATATCTATTCACCAAACAATGGAGCACCCAAATTTATCAAAGAAACACTACTTTCCCTCAAATCCCATATAGATCCAAACACATTAATAGTTGGGGATTTTAACACACCACTCTCCCCACTAGATAGATCAACTCGGCAAAAACTCAACAGAGAAACCACAGATCTAAACAGCTGCATAGATCAACTAGACTTAACAGACATTTACCGAACATTTCACCCAGCAGCATCAGAATACACGTTTTTCTCAGCAGCACATGGAACGTTTTCTAAAATAGACCACATTTTAGGCCACAAAGCAAACTTGTCTAAATTCAGAAACATTGAAGTTATACCTTGCATTCTCTCTGACCACAAGGGAATAAAATTAGAACTCAACACCAAAAGCCACCAAAGAAAGTCCGGTGTCATATGGAGGCTGAACAACACACTGCTGAATCATGAGTGGGTCATGGAAGAGATTAGAAAGGAAATTCAAATGTTCATGCTATTCAACAAAAATGAACACACAAATTACCAGCTCCTCTGGGACACAGCAAAGGCAGTACTCAGAGGCAAGTTTATAGCTCTGAGCTCCTACATCAACAAATTGGAGAGATCTGAAACTAGCAATTTAATGACGCATCTAAACCTCCTTGAAAAAGAGCAGCAAGATAAACCCCAATCCAGTAGACGGAAAGAAATAATCAAAATTAAATCAGAATTAAATGAATTAGAATCCAAAAAAACTATAGAAAGAATCAACAAAACAAAGAGTTGGTTCTTCAAAAAACTTAACAAAATTGACAGACCCTTAGCAAATCTTATCAGAAAAAGAAGAGAACACACCCAAATTAATAAACTCAGAGATGAGAATGGAAACATCACCACGGAAACAACCAAGATTCAGAACATTATAAGGGAATACTTCTCGAAACTGTATGCTAATAAGTTTGAGAACTTGACAGAAATGGACCTCTTCCTAGCAAATATTGACATGCCAAAACTAAACCAAGATGAGTTAAACTATCTTAACAGGCCCATATCAAGCATTGAAATAGAAACAGCAATAAGAGACCTCCCAGCTAAGAAAAGTCCAGGACCAGATGGTTTTACAGCGGAATTTTCCAAGGCCTTCAAAGCAGAGCTCACACCAATTCTCCTCCAACTCTTCAATGAAATTGAAAGAGAAAGCTCACTACCGAACACATTCTATGAAGCCATCATAACCCTCATCCCAAAACCAGGCAGGGACTCATCAAAGAAAGAGAACTATAGACCCATTTCTTTGATGAACATTGATGCAAAACTTCTCAACAAAATTTTGGCCAACCGACTTCAACAATTCATCCAAAAAATCATACACCACGATCAAACAGGATTCATTTCAGGAATGCAAAGCTGGTTCCATATACGCAAATCAATTAATATTATTCATCACATCAACAGGAGCAAGAATAAGAACCACATGGTTATCTCAATAGACGCAGAAAAAGCATTCGACAAGATCCAACACCCCTTTATGATGAAGGTTTTGGAAAAATTAGGAATCCTTGGAACATTCCTCAGTACAATAAAGGCTGTATATGACAAACCTACAGCCAGCATTATACTCAATGGTGAAAAACTAAAGCCATTTCCTCTTAACTCAGGAACAAGACAAGGATGCCCACTCTCTCCACTTCTCTTCAATCTAGTGTTAGAATGCCTAGCTACAGCAATAAGACAAGATGCAGACATAAAGGGGATCCAAATAGGGAAAGAAGAAATAAAACTCTCCCTCTTTGCAGATGACATGATCTTGTATTGAAAGAATCCCATAGACTCCACTCCCAAATTACTTAAGCTGATTCAAAACTTTGGCAAAGTAGCAGGTTATAAAATTAACCCCCCAAAATCCATGGCTTTTCTGTATGCCAACAATGAGAAAAGTGTGGCTGAAATTAGGAAAGCAACTCCATTTGTAATAGCCCCACAAAAATAAAATACCTAGGAATTAACTTAACTAAAGAAGTGAAGGACCTCTATGATGAAAACTTTAAAATCTTGAAAAAGGAAATCAACACAGAACTTAAAAAATGGCAAAACCTCCCATGCTCCTGGATTGGAAATATTAACATTGTGAAAATGGCAATACTTCCCAAGGCTATCTACAAATTCAACGCAATACCTATCAAAATTCCACCCTCATTCTTCAAGGAAATAGAAGAGGCAATCCAAAAATTCATATGGAACAATAAAAGACCCCGAATAGCAAAAACGCTCCTCAACGGAAAGAACACTGCTGGAGGAATATCAATACCAAATTTCAAACTCTACTATAAAGCCATAGTAATCAAAACAGCTTGGTATTGGCATAAGAACAGACCTCAGGACCAATGGAATAGAATTGAAAACCCAGAAATGAACCTACAGACCTATAGCCATCTAATCTTCGATAAGGGAGCTAAAACAATAGAATGGAAGACAGACAGCCTCTTCAGTAAATGGTGCTTGCAAAACTGGTTAACTACATGTAGAAAACTAAAGCTAGATCCTTATATATCACCCTGCACCAGAATCAACTCCAAATGGATCAAAGACCTTGAACTCAAAGCAGACACTCTGAAAACATTACAGGATGGAATAGGAGAAACCCTGGGTCTCCTCGGCTCAGGCCGAAATTTTCTGAATAGAGAACCGGAAACACAACAAATCAAAGAAAGGTTGGACAAATGGGATTGTATAAGGTTGCAGAGCTTCTGCAGGGCAAATGACATAGCTAGCAAGATCAATAGAAAGCCCACGGATTGGGAGAAGATCTTTACTAGCCATACAACGGACAAGGGTCTCATATCTAAAATATACTTGGAACTCAAAAAATTAAACCACCCAACAACAAATCCTCAAAGAAACAACTGCCCAATAAGTAAGTGGGCGAAAGACCTAAAGAGAAGCTTCTCTGAAGAAGAAAGAAGGATGGCCAATAGACACATGAAGAAATGTTCAACATCCCTAGCCATAAAAGAAATGCAAATCAAAACAACATTGAGATATCACCTCACTCCAGTTAGAACAGCAAAAATCAAGAACTCTAACAACAACAGATGCTGGAGGGGATGTGGACAGAAAGGAACCTTACTTCATTGTTGGTGGGAATGTAAACTTGTTCAACCACTTTGGAAAGCAGTATGGAGGTTCCTCTAAAGACTCCATATAGAGCTCCCCAATGACCCAGCAATCCCACTTTTGGGCATTTACCCAAATGACCACAAACAAGGCCACACTAAAGCTACCAGCACAACTATGTTTATTGCAGCATTATTTACCATAGCTAAGATATGGAACCAACCCAGATGCCCCTCAGTAGATGAATGGATCAAGAAGATGTGGTATATATACACAATGGAATTCTATGCCTCCATCAGAAAGAATGACATTTCCCCATTTGTTAGGAAATGGAAAGGCTTGGAAAAAATTATATTAAGTGAAGTAAGCCAGGCCCAAAGAAACATAGGTCCCATGGTTTCCCTTATTTGCAATATCTAGTATAGGTATGAGTCAAGCGGAAAAAGTCAGAGAATGTGATGTTAGGAAAACGAACCCTCAAATATGTATTTTAATGTTTTTGTTTCATTCATGCATGTGTTTCTAACGCATTTAAAATATTATTTCTTTGTTGCTTTGTATGTCCCTCCCCCACAGTGTAACCCCCGCTTTCACTATATTTGATGTCAGTATAACATGTGGAGGAGACGGAGACAAACAAGTCGTTTAAGGATTCAGGTGGACCTGTTGCAAAAATGAGAAGTACAAAATGTCATGTCAAAACCAGCTTTACAATGTCGGTGGGGGGGAGGGGGGGTATGATTGGGTGGGGGGGAGGGGGGAGGCTGGGAAGGGAGGTGAAGGGTAAACAAAGGAGGAGGCTGCAATGCTTGGTAAGAAATGTATGCATTTTCCTGCCCATGTAATTGTAACCCCTCTGTACAGTATGTTTTCAAAAAAAAAAAAAAAAAAAAAAGACTGCTACTATTTATCAGCATTCATGGAACATAGGGAAATTGCTTTCTTTTTCTACATATTCTCTTCCTTTCAATATGTCTCCACCTTTGTTACTGACTGAAGCCAATGGTGGTTATAGCATTTTAGTATTATATATAGGAAAAAGATTCTGCTAATATAAAGACATGCATTATGATAACTTTTGTCAATCAATGAAGTTAAAGAGCCTTTTGGATGTGGCTAGTGAGCAAGGATGTGGTTCACAAGGATCTTGAACTGGAATGGATACTGAAAACATCACTTCTGGGCTTCCTAGGCTTAGGCTGCTAATTATTGTCTCTATGGAAGGATTCATCTGAGAATTTTCTCTTCTGTTTTTTTTCTATGTAGATAATTGCAGTTTTTACTAATGAATCATTTGACTTTTGGCAACAGATTGGAGCTTACCACTCTCCCTTGGTGATCCTTATGTTGATACTTCAAATAGCGAAAGTTAGTCTTAACTCCATTGAAACATTAATCATGGTAAAGGAAAATTAAAAAAAGTAGACAACAATGTGCTATCAAGTTTAGGGTATAGCCATCTTTCATTAACTTAATTCATTGTATTACAGGTGAGTTGTAATCATTAATACCTAAAAATAAATCTGTTGTTTTCAATAAGCTCATTTATGGAAACTTATTTTTTTCCTTGGTAAATTAGTCCTTGTTTAAAATTTCGGTTATGCTTAGTTATTTGTGAGAACATTACATAATGAATTACAAAATCAATACATCTCAGACACCCATGTTTTCAAATGGCACTTGCATAATATTTAACATTTGGTTAATGGCTCTGGAAACAACAAGGTGCATATATCTCCAATAATGCATTACTAGGAGCAGCATCTGTGTTTGACAACCCTTTCACAATGAAGGTAGTGAAGTATTAGAAAACTTTGTCCATTTGTATATATCAGGGCAAAACAATTGCTGCCCAAATGTTATTTATTTATGGTGCGCATTTGTCTGAGCAAGTGTTTCTGTGGAGCTGACTTTCAATGTGACCTTCTTTTTCCAATTGCATTCAGTATTTTGAAAAATGCCTGTTTTGGAATGAAACTTCTTAGAATGTATGTACCACAGCTTCCTTTATTTTCTTGCATTATATAATAAAATATTGCCATTCTTGATAAAACTGCAGTTTATATCCTCACAGTGGACAGACCTGGAATAAGTCAAGTCTCTGACAGGCAAGGGCATTTCTTTGAGGAGAAATGGGTATTGTATTACCACCAATGTGACAATATTGCTGCTATCCCAATAATTACAATATTTATAATACTATCTTCACTTCTTCTTTTTGTCTGTTCCACAGTTATAATTTGGGAGATATATTAAATGTTACTTTTTGAGCATGTCCTCTACATGGAATGTGTAGGGTTTTTTGAGCTCTATACCATCAAAATTTATGTTAAATTTATGTTAAATTACATATGTGTTGTAAGGATAATACACAACATGTGTGTTCAGTATTTGTCCAATCTGTTCATTTAATATTAAACTATACAATTACATCCAAATATAGGTGACCCAAAGTTTATATATCCATAGTATAAAAAGAATCAGAGAACTGAAAATAAACATTTGCAGGCATCTCCTTTGTCCTATCTTTAGAATAATACCACCACACTTATTCTAGTTTTTCAGGTAATGTCCTTCAAATCAAAATGAGATGCTTATAATAATATCATGTCCCAATCTATCAACTTGATTCTCATAATGAAAGATAAAAACTAAGCTGATTTATAATTTCTCATGACGCCTCTCCATATTGAACAATTTTTGAGAGGTATAGTGTAGTGTCTCTCCTAGCTCTGCACTAAGAAAATCTTGGTTCCTTTATATCCTTAAAATCTGCCTTCTCAATCTCCTATATCTCTTAGTTTCCTTTAATGTAAGTTCTAGGTATGTCTTACTTTCCTAACACCTAAGGTGTGTGTGTGTGTGTGTGTGTGTGTGTGTGTATTTTAGAATTAAAATACGCACTTTTAACTTTTCTCAGAACATTAATCATTTCAGTTTATACTCACTTCCATACTGTTTCCTTATGTTCTTATATACATACATGAGCACACACATCTATATCATCCAGCTAAGTAAGTGTTCATAGTGTATATAGCTATGCATAATAGTATATAAAATGTCTATGCACTAGACAACAGTACTGTAACCATTTTATGTAATCACTGTTCGTTTAGAACTCCCCACAACTTTACGATTTTTTTTTGTTTTGTTTAATTTTTTTACTTTTTTATTTTTATTCTGAAAATACCATACAGAGGGGTTACAATTACATGGGAAAGGTAATGAGTACATTTCATATCAAGCATTGTTGCCTCCTCCTTTGTTTCCCCTTCCCATCCCTTCCCATCCTCCCCCAATCCGAGCCAAAGTTGTTCATTTTCAACATAACATCTTGTACATCTCATTGTTGCAATGGGTCCACCTGTATCCCTATTTAAACAATTTGTTTTTTACCTTCCCCTCCACAAATTATACCAACATCACATACAGTGAAAACAGGGGTTATACCATGGGGGAGGGACATCCAAAGCAACAAATAAATATCTTATAAATATTTTAGACACAATAGCAAGAAAGAAAAAACATTTGAGTCCTTAACTTGGGTTTCATTTCGCTTAACATCAACTTATCTGACCATTTCTGCTTGTCTCAGACATATACTAGTTATTGCAAATAAGGGAAACCATGGGACCTATGTTTCTTTGGGCCTGGCTTACTTCAATTGAATTCTATGCCTACATCAGAAAGAATGACATTGCCCCATTTGTTATAAAATGGAAAGACTTGGAAAACTTTACCATTTTTTCTTGCTCTTAATTATTTACTACATCTCTTCCTCCTCATTCTTTACTCTATCTTCAGTAGTATGTATGGAATTATTAAATTATGTTATGATATCTTGGCTTTTTATTTTTTTTCTTTATTTGAAAAATGCTCTGTATCACTTTTCATAGTTTGCAGCACCCAGCCAATATTGTCAGATTTTGTTTTCTCATCTAAGTTTCCCAGTGGCTTCTTTTGGTTCATTCCCTTTAGATTCTTTTCAGTGTCTGTTACTGAGGCAGAAAGTCAAATGGCTTATTGGATTTTGATATATTTTATGTAGTTCAGTGCCTCTCATTAAGGGTTGTGGCATGTAGCCATCAGTTTGGAGATGGTTATATCCAGATGCAAAATGACAGTACTTTTACATTTAGACTAAGTTTCCTATTAGTTCAAAGAACTTCCCTATCAATTTTCTCACATGTTATATATTAAAAATGCTCAGTGTTGGCAGAATGGTTTGATTAATTTATATTTTATGATAGAAAAGGAAACTATATCCTAAAATTCTATCACTTAAGTCCTGATTTCTGATAAAGAACATAACCAGGGTGACATTGATCAAGGCACAGTGTATTCATTCAATGAATGGCAACTCCTTTGTACAACTACTTAAAGACAATAAAAATATTTAATAATAAAAGAGAGAGGGAGGAGTTGGGGAGGTGGGGAGGGAAGGGATGGTAGGGGAAAAACAAAGAAGGAGGTAACCATGCTCAATAGGAAATATACTCATTACCTTACTCATGTAACTGTAACTCCTCTGTACAGTATTTTTACAATAAATAACGTATTTTAAAAAAGAAAAAGAAAAAAACGCAACCAAAAATGGATTTCTTTTTCTTCTTCTTTTTTTTTTTGCCAGTCCTGGGGCTTGTGAACTCAGGATCTGGATGCTGTCCCTGAGCTTCTTTTGCTCAAGGCTAGCACTCAACCACTTGAGCCACAGAGTCACTTCCAGCCTTTTCTGTTTATGTGGTACGGAGGAATCAAACCCAGGGCTTCAGGCATGCTAGGCAAGCACTCTACCACTGAGCCACATTCCCAGCCCCAAAACATGGATTGCTTGTCTTATGCAGACTTTAACATGGATGGGATATTAACAGGTAAAGATATTCTAGAACTTAAATACTCAGCTTGCTAATAAACGGCAAAGGCATATTTAAGCTAAGCAGGTGATCCAAAATGCCTACCTTGTTTTCTTTGATCTTATTTTTTGCTTTTTAAAATTTTAATTAGCAATTTAAAACTTTTTCCATTATCTTTAAGTAGTTGTACAAGTGGTTTGCAACTTAACATGCCAATTTATGAGTGCAATGCATCTTGATCAGTGTCATCACTTAAATTACTTTCCCACTTCTATTCCAATCCAACTCATTCCTTCAAATTACCTGAATATTTAATAGTATGACCATTTCCCTATCCATTATTTATCCTCTTTTTCCCTTCCTTCAAGAAGTCTGCCTTCCTTAACTCTCCATTCTCTGTCTCAGCCTTCTGAGTGCTAGGATTGCAGGCATGTGCCACAACATACAGCTTGTTTTGATATTCTTTATGTCTGACATAATATAGTAGACCACTTTCCTTGATGACCCATCAAGGTATTTTCTTAGTCTGTTCTCCATATGGGTACTATATAATATTTATATATTACTTAGGTAAATGGTATTGATATATCTCTTAAGGATTTGTTCCTGAAATATTATTTTTTCACCCTTTTCCTTTGGACTTTTATTCAGATTTCTTTGCCCAGTTGGAAGTAACTGCAACATTCCCTTAAAGATATCACTTATCTAGACTCCTTTTCCAGTAGGCTGGTAGTTGTGTAGCTAGGCAAGTCCTTTCCTGCTATCTGAAGAAAAAGTATGCATAGAAAACTAGGTCTTCTTTTGACCATCCAGAGGTATGGGGCTCCTAACATTAAAACTAACGTTTCTCCAATATTCAATTATTAATGTATGGAAAATATGTGTAGAGCATTTCACATAGTTTCTGGGTCATATTATTGAATAAATAACTCTTACACTAACATTTCTATTACTGGTAATAATAATATATAGCTTATTTTGTTTAGCATATGATATTATCATGCATTATATATGATATGGTAATATATTACAGCAATATATGAAATCATGACATATTATGTATTATAACAATATAATCTATAGTATAGTTATATAATATTATTATAATAAATAATAATACATGTTAGACTTATAAACATGAAATGTTGCTAGTTCTTTCACGGACTACTGACCTGAGAAAACATTATATTAAGATGAAGCTACATAGTACCAACTTAGTGTTGCTTCTCTGGCTCTGGTTTGGCTTTGCACTTAAGGTTGGAGAAGCTATCTTTGAATAATATCTGTGACTAAGTATGTATGACAATATGCCATCAGTTATGGCTAAAAGGTTATTTGGCCATAGCTGTGACAATATAAGAAAGATTGCTTTCTGGTGCGATTAATGCTTGAAATGAGATCTTAAGTTAGGGATTTGAACATATCCATTTCTGAATTTGAGAAATGCATGCAAAGTGCAATGGAGAAATAGTATTAAGATATAAAGGTAGGTTCAAAAATCACTTTAAAAATGATTGTAAGGGAGGTTTTGAAGGAATTAATTTGAAACTGTTAAGAGAACTTTAAGTAGGAGTATTAAAGAAAAAAAAACTTTTTATTTATAAGATTATTTCTTTGTTGCTTTGTATGTCCCTCCCCCATGCTTTCATTGTATTTGATGTCAGTATAATTTGTGGATGGGAAGGGGAAAAACAAATCGTTTAAATAGGGATACAGGTGGACCCATTGCAACAACGAGACATACAAGTCGTTATGTTGAAAATGAACTTTACAAGTTTGATGGGGGGGAGGAGGATTGGGGAGGGGAAGGGAGAGGACGGGAAGAGGAAACAAAGGAGGAGGCTACAATGCTTGATAAGAAATGTACTCATTATCTTGCCCATGTAATTGTAACCCCTCTGTTCAGTATTATCACAATAAAAAAACTCAAAAAAGAAAAGAAAAAGAAAACCAGCTGAACGAAAGTGGCTCACACCTGTAATCCAAACTACTTTGGAGGCTGAGATCTGAGGATTGAGGTTGAAAGCCAGCCCAGGCAGGAAAGGCTATATGGCTCTTATCTCCAATTAACCACCAAAAATCTGGAAGTGGAGCTGTGGCTCAAGTGGTAGAGTGTTGACCATGATTATAAATGCTAAAGGACAGCCCCCAGACCCTGAGTTCAAGCCCTAGGACTGGCACAACACCCACACCCACACATACACCCACACATACACACACACACACACACACACACACACACATAATCCAGATACATTCTTTTGCTTATAAATTAGACTTGACTTGGTTAGCTAGGTTTGGACAGGAATAAATAATAACAAGAGTTCTTAAAAAAAAAAAAAGCGTTCTTGATGGTTGAGAAACAGTCCACAGTATGAATTCTCTGATACCAACTGTGACATCTCTTGAGTTATTTAACACTATTCCAGAACTTGGAGTACTGCCATTTCCTATTGCTATATCAGCAGTAGCCATTCTACATATTGGACAAGCAGAGGATTTTAACACCCACCTCGACTTTGTTGATTACAAAAAGAATTGCATGATGAATTAACTAGCTAACAATGGAAATACCAAAAAATTTTATTGTTCAGGATAGAACTCATAAAGAGAAGGAAGAATATGCTATCTAACATCTGGATATAGAATATACTGTTTAGAAAGGGGTAAGTGTGCTCTATCCTATTACGTAGGCAGTAATTGTTTCTAACTTTTGAGTTCTACAAAGTGAAAGTAAACAATGCATTCTAACTGACAAGAGGTACAAGAACTGCAGTAAGTCAAGGAATATTTTGAATGTTATTACCATGCACATACATGGTTAGCTATAAAAGATTAACTAATTCTTCTGGCTGGCATTAGAGGAGAAGAAGGTGAGTTCTTTCTTCTTGAACTATTGGCCACAAGTGGCAGAAGCCTCAAATTTATATCCATAAAAGCTAGCACCAAACCAGATGCTTTTCTCTAGAAAAATGAACCACCTGTGGTATTTTCTATGATTGCCTACTATTTGCTCAGATGACCATACTTGGTAGAAGCTGTTAGGAGAGATCTGACAAAATCATAAATGAAGGTAATTTAACTGTAGGAGATATGTTAGAGCATCCATTTCTTTTGAAGCTGGAAAGATCTGAATCAACGTTTGTTTAGATGAATCAGAGTTTTACTTTTGGGGCTTCAACAACAAAGCTCAGTGTATTTGAAGTGTAATTACCAATATTGAGGATTATAGCCACCTAACTTGGCAGACTATTACTCTTTCTTTGGCTCACTCCCTTAATCAAGGGCATTTTAGGGGCCAAATTTGACAGCTGCAGTCCTGGAGACAGATTGGGAACAGGGCTCTGGGATAAGTTACATTTTCTCTAGCTTTTGTGTCAGAGCAATTGGCAATCTATTAGAAAGTTTCATTGTCTGCATCAAAGCCAGGAAGATGCAATGCACCATCTCTCTGGGAGAACTAACAATAGGATAAAGTGGTTTTGATTTAAAAAAAAAACCTCATATTCACATCTATGGGATCAAAGGAGAAAGAAAAATAGTCTATTTTTTATGGGAAAGAAATGTTAGTGCTATGCGGATTTATTTCTCTGGATGTTGGAAGCCCATGAGCAGCAACTCAGCAGCACAGACTCCAGGTTTTGTGCAGCTGTTTGAGAAATTCTTGTGGAGCAACAGAACCAGCAATTACAATAGTCATACCGTAACCAAAAAGCCACATTTTCTGGATCCTAGATATTGGTTATTCTGATTCTTGTATAACAGTTTATATGAATTTGTATACCAATTCTAGAATTTCTAATAATACAGCAAATCATCCTCATTTTGCCTCTCATTCTTTTTCAGATATTTTTGTTGTTCTTTTTGTAGCCTGTGATCTTCTTGCCTCAGCCTCCTGAGGGCTGGTGTTACAGAGGTATGCTATCATGCCCAGCTCCTTTTAGTTATATCTCTTTCTTCTCTTCCTTCTTGATAAACAAAACCATTCTCACATGATGAATACTTCATTTTGTATACTACTTGAGCTCTATGTTATGCATCTGTTATTTGGATTAGTTCTCTAATTGTTTGGGACCTCAAGGGACATCCTGTCTGTTTGGATATTGCTATATAACAGCAGCGTATATAAACTGTGGCTCAGTTAGTTTTATTTTATTTATTTATATTTTTATTATCCATAATAGTTGTAAAAATTGTAACACAACCTGTCAGCTTGTAAGTACCATGCATCTTGATCAGTGGTACCCCCTTTCATCATTCTCTGCCATCTGTCCCAATCCCACCCACTCCTCAAATTACCAAGTACCATTTCACATTGAGTATTATGACTGCATTTACCCATTCTTCCTTTCTCCATTTGTCTGCCCTCTTCACCCCTTGACCTCACCACTCACCAGCTTCCTGGTATTCACTTTGTCAAACTGTAATTGCTGAAAGGAGTTACACCATTGGAATTCTCTTCTATTTTTTGCATGTTTTTGTATGCACGCAAATCTCCCTGTATAGGTTTGCATATATATATTTATAATTCAGAACTTTTGAACTGACAATCTCTATGCTTCTCTGAAACAGGACTCTAGTACTCCACTTACTGGTAGATGGTAAAAAGATGAAACTGTAAGCTTAGGACACCATTACTACCCCTGCTGCCCAGGTCTTCATCAGACCATAGTCACAGTCTTGTATCCCAATGGCATGTAGTTCCATTTCTCTTTAGATTGGGTCTTCCGGATTTCAGAGAAAGGTTTCAGACACAATAAAAGATTTTGTGGTTGAGCGTCTGCAGTAAAGCAAAAGAGAGTTCTGCTTAGATTTAACTGTATATCCAGTATTACCAGGTAGCTAACAACTGAGCTTAAAAAACCTTCAACTATTTCTTTTTATAATTTTTAAAATATGTTTTTATTTTCCTTAAGTAGTTGCACAAAGGAGTTGCCATTCAACAGAGCAGTTTCTGAATACAGTGTCCCTTGATTAGTGTCACTCCTTTTAATATTCTCAATCACCACTTTCCCCCTACTCCTTCCCTTACTTTTCTTAATTTTTAGGTTTTATACTGATAGTTTCTACTTAACAAAGCTATAGATGCAGACAATGAATCTTGATCTGTGTCAGCCCTTCAACATCTTCACCTCCCTTCAACTCACCCCTTTCCTTATTTTTCTCAGCTCTGTAGCATATACAATACAACCTTGCCTGCATTCTACTCATTTCCCCCATCCATTCTTCTACCCTTCTCCTTTTGCTCTTCCATCCTACAAGTACCCATTTCCTGATACTGATTTTGTTAGGCACTGACTTAGTCTTTCTTTCTAAAGAGTTATATTATTTGAGCTCTCCATAGATTCTATTATATTTCAGTTAATTTATTTATAACTGTGTGTCACCTAGGTTTATAGGCACATTCTTGTTCCCACAAATGACTGAAACCATGCAAACTGTGTTTCTCTGGGTCTGACTTAATTCACTTAATATAACTTTTTCAATGAGTACAAACATTACAATAATGGAAGGGTTATCAAATTTAAACTTCTAATCAGATAATGAGAAGAGTGTCTATAACTTTTATTTTATTCGAACTTTTTGTTTAGCACTGATTTATACAGTCATTTATTTGTTTGTTTATTGTTGTTATTAAGTAGTTGTACAAAGAGTTTATGATTCCATAAATCAGGTTATTCTTGACCAATATCACTCTTTCTTTCATTCTCCTCCACATTTACCTTCTCGTTCTTTTTTTAATGTTAAATTTTTTTATTGTGAAAATACTGTACAGAGGGGTTACAATTACATGGGCAAAATAACGAGTACATATCTTATCAAGCATTGTAGCCTCCTCTTTTGTTTCCCCTTCCCATCCCTTCCCATTCTCTCCCCCGCTCCCCTACTCAATCCTCCCCGCACCCCCCCACCAAAGTTGTAAAGTTCGTTTTCAACATAACGACTTGTTACCTGTAAGTTGCATAGTTCATTTTTTTACACAATGAACATTTAATAAAAAGCCACTCTACCAGTGAACATAGTATGAAAACCATATTGTCTTGTAAAAGTTTTAAAATCATCATTTTGATCCTTGAGACTTAGTGAAGACAATTCAAAATTAAAGACTGCTTGCTTGCTTTAAAAAAAATATCCTTTCTGAGTTCTCTTCCTTGAGCTAGTAGAAGGTTAATTGCTAGTTTTTCATCATTGGAAGTGGCAGTCTCCTTATTATAATGCTAGATCATAAGCTAGAATGCCCCTTATCTGACATGACTGACTAATTATTAAAATACTCTGCTTTTTTCTCCAGCTGTTTTCCTTCTGAGTAAACAAATTGCTAAGTTCAATTGGCTTCCATTTGCACTTCATTGCTTCTTGACAGCAAATACTCTGCAAAAATGAGTTGCCTCTGGGTCTTTATAATTTCCAAGGGCAAAAGAAACAAATGTGTACATGATTTCTCTAATTTAAGAAAACTAAAAACTACCCTCCTCCAATATTTAAATACTTGAAAAATATTGAATATGCCAGGGAAAATATGCCAACTTTGTCTCTCTGGGGCTGACTTACTTCATTTAATATCATTTTATACAGGTCTTTCCATTTCTTTACAAATGGAACAATATCATTTTTTCCAAAGGATGAGTAAAATTCCATTTTTGTGTATATATACCATATTTTCTCGATCCATTTATCCACTGAGGGACATCTGGGATGAATCCATAACTTGGCTATGGTCAGTAATGCTGCAATAAACATGGTTGTGCTGGTGGCTTTATTGCATTCTTGAACTAAATGAATAAAAATATAGATATGGATATGGAAATGTGCAACCAAACTTTAAGGTAAAGCATTACAAAGTATTAAATAAAAGTATATAATATATATATATATATTAAAATATTTTATAGAACATGATTTCTTAAACTTTATAATGACAAATCAGTTGTGCTGGGAATCCCTCAAATCATTTATTTGACAATTAGCATATGAATTTATTAAATGGAAGCAAAGCTATCCTCTTCAGGTGATAGAATCACCCACCTCAAAGACCATAAAAACACTGTCATACATGACAATGCAGAATTATAACAGACTAATGAGTTACACAGCTGAAGAGTTAAGAGGAGAATTGATTTGGTTCTATTGAAACTGATTGCTTTTCAGTGTCCCAAAAAATAGAATCATGCTGGGTGCTGGTGGCTCATGCCTGTAATCCTAGCTACTCAGGAGGATGAGATCTAAGGATCATGGTTCAAAGCCAGACTGGGCAGGGAAGTCCATGAGATGCTTATCTCCAATTGACCACCAGAAAATCATACGTGGTGCTGTAGTTCAAGTGGTAGAGCACTTGCCTTGAGCTGAAGAGCTGAGGGACAGCACCCAGGCTCAGAGTTCAAGCCCCATGACCAACCAAAAGAAAAAAAAAGGAATCACAATGCTGTGGCAGTATTGCCTTCCATCATTGGATTCTGGGAAGCAGGTATTTTAACATGAATCAGAATTGCAATTTGGTCACAGATAAAATTGCATATTTTGGATATTGAGCACTTGTCTGATGTATAGCTGGTCAATTTCTTTCTTTTTTTTTTTTTATTTTTGGGTCCGGTCGTGGGGCCTGAACTCTGGGCCTTGGCACTGTCCCTCAGCTCTTCAGCTCAAGGCTAGCACTCTACCACTTGAGCCACAGCACCACTTCCGGCTTTTTTCTTTTTCTTTTCTTTTTTTTTAATTTAATTTTATTTTATTTGAGAACATACTGTACAGAGGGGTTACAATTACATGGGCAGGATAATGCATACATTTCTTACTGCCTCCTCCTTTGTTTACCCTTCCCTTCACCTCCCTTCCCAGCCTCCCCCCTCTCCCCACCCAATCCTTCCCCCCCCCCCACATTGTAAAGCTCGTTTTTGACCCGGCTTTTTTCTTTTTGCTTATGTGGGGCTGAAGAATCGAACCCAGGGCCTCAGGCATGCAAGGCAAGCTCTCTACCACTGAGCCACCTTCCCAGCCCCTAGCTGGTCAGTTTCTTCATACCCAAGGTATTAAATAAGCCCAGATGCCCCTCAATAGATGCAAAGATCAAGAAAATGTAAATATACACAATGGAATTTTACTTATTCATTAGAAAGAATTCATAAACAGATGGAAAGACTTGGAAATAATTATGCTAAGTAAGCCAGACCCAGAGAAACAAACATTTCATGATTTCCCTTATTTGTGGTAGATAGAATGTATCTATAAATCTATAAGCAAACGTGTTGGGTGCTATAAAAATGGTTACAAATAAATTAACTGATGTATAATAGACACGTTGGGGAGCTCAAATAGTATAATGGTTTAGAGTAGGCCAAGAAAATCAGCAACAATAAATGGGTACATCCAACAGGAGGATACAGCCTAGGGGAGATGGATAGACAAATGAAGGGGTAAAGTGGGGAGAATACAGGCAACGTTTCATTTTATGTACCACAAGATTAAGAAAAGTAAGGGAAGGGTGGGTCGAAGGGGGGTGAGAATATTGAAGGTGGTGACACTGATATATTGTATTCATAAAACTTTCATTAAATGGCTCTTCCTTTGTAAAACTAAAGGATAATTAAAAAATTTAAAAAAAAGAAAGTTAAGATAGTGGAAAACAAAGCAAACAAATGAATAAAAATCCCAAATGATTAGCTCACAACCTGACACCGGATAAGAGTATAAGAATTGTTCATCATTTTTATGAAGGTTTATGTCAATAACAAACTAATTGTCCTTAAATTCACATTTGTTTTCCATGAGTTATTTTTAAGTAGCTTAAGCTTCAGAGGTGATGCTAAATAATCTGGCCAAATCTAATGGTAAGCAGTGACATACTAAAGTTTGAATGTGGATTTAGTTAATTCCAGGAAGAGTGCTTCTTCTTGCTCTGTTATTCATCTGTTTATATTTTCTTTTGTTATGAGTTATTGCCCCTCTTTTGTGTATTTGAATCAGTCAACCAATGATTCATTCATTCATTCCATTAAAGGTCTTGCTATGTAGCCCAGTCTGGCATTGAATTTGCAATTCTCTTGCTTCACTCTCTTGAAGGCTGAATTGCAGGTGTGCTCTACCACATCTGGCAGTTGGCAGTTGCTTCTTTTGATGTTGACTTTTCAAAAATGTCTCTAACATTCATTTTTCCATTTAGAACATGACAATTACTTATGTTCAAAAGTTAAAACATAGCAAAGCACAAAAGTGATACAAAGGATAGTTTGCAATCTCATTGCATGACTATTTGACAAATTCCTAATTATTCTTTCTGATGCATGACATTACTATTATACTCAAGAAACTCCTTTTTGATTCCTTTAGCTGCTTTCTAGACTTCCTAGATGCTTTCTAGCTCTGTTTTAAGGAACACTTGGATACAGAGCCTTTGTTTTTTGCCAGTAGTATTTTCTTTTGTTTTCAGTGTGTGAATATTGTAATAACAGGTTCCAAAGATATTGCCAGATGTTAAAATGGTAAGGACAGGTTTTGCTCAGTAATAATAATAATAATAGGGAAGGCAATCTCTTTTCTTTTGAAAATCATAAAGACAAAAGGCAGTTTAGCAAGATAAAAACAAGCAGAAGTTTATTAGTACCTGCACAGGAAATATCCAAGGGAGCGCTCAGAGATGAATAACTCAGAGAAGTTGTGCTTGGGTTTAAATTTTGGTGTATATTTCTCCATGGTTCAACTCAGTACCAATACAACATAATAAGAGATGTGACTCTTGGGAGGTAATTATATGAGTAGACTAATTACCTTATAAAAGAATTGTTGGAAACAGGGTGCTGGTAGCTCAAGCCTATAATCCTAGCTACCCAGGATGCTGAAATCTAAAGATGGTGGTTCAAAGCCAACCTAAGCAGAAAAGTCCGTGGAACTTATTTCCAGTTTACCAGCAAAAAATCAGAAGTGGAGCTATGGTTCAAGTGGTAGTGTGTCACCTTTGAGCGAAAAAGCTACATAATTAGAGGCCTTGAGTTCAAGCCCCAGCTCCAGTGCACATACAAATACACACACAGACAAAATGGTGGGATTTATGCCCATATACTCTGTCTCTCTGTCTCTCTTTGTCTCTCTCTGTCTCTCTCTGTGTCTCTGTCTCTCTGTCTCTCTCTCTCTCTCTCTCTCTCTCTCTCTCTCTCACACACACACACACTGCTGGTGCCATTTGCTTTGTGTCCTTCTACCACATGAGGACACAACACTCATTACCTCTATGGGATGTTGTGCTCTAGGTGTGATCTTGAGAGCAGAACTAGGCACTCTCTAGATGTTGCAACCTGCCAATACCATCATCTTGGACTTTCCAATTACCAAAATTATGACATGAACTTTCTATTCTTTACAGATTATTGTCTATGATATTTTATTGTAGTAGCAGGAAACATAGATGATTAGAATTGGTCTCATATAGTATTTTGAAAAAAGAACAATAAACATTTTGCACAACAAGGCAAATCAAGGATTTTAAGCTTCTACGGTTGTAAGTCGTGGGGAAAGAAGTAAATATACTGGAACATTATGATAAAGTCTAGCTGGTGAAGTTCATTGTATGGGTTCTTCCCTTGTCATCTGGACTGATAAGAGTCTAGAATATTTTTTCTGGTGATTAACTTCTGTTCTTCTTGGTAGAAATAAGAGAGGAGAAGCATTTGCAAATTCATTCTCTGCTTTAAGCAAATAGGAGTAAGGCAGAGAGCTTTCTGTTTGATCTGATTTATCTCAAGTGCCTTCAGTTAAAAACAATCCTTTTGCCAAAATATTGTGTTAGGGGTGGCATATTCTGCCAATTTCCCATAGCAATGGCAGAGAAGATCCAGAGTGAACGCATCTCAGTTTGGATTTATGTGCTTATGATTTGGGCATTTTAATAGGAGAATGAGAGAGTAAGGAGGAATCAAGAAGGGGGCTTGAATACGGATTGTTTTTGTTTTGAATGGGTGGCTTTTCGAGAGAAGTGGCCTTACAATGTTTTAACAGAGTACAGTGTCACCAGGCTAGGGGTAAAGAGGGCTTATTTATTTTTATTTTTTGTATTCCAAGAACTGTTCTCAGGTCCCATAGGAAAAAAGATCTAAATGGTGAAGGATACATATCTCAAAAGGGGAAAGAGAAAGTGTGCAATCAGATTTCTGAAATTCTTGTTCTAAGATCCGGTTCTGTGTCCTTTTTGTATTCTATCATATTTTGTTGAGAACATTTTCCTGGTAGCATTCAGCTGCCTCAGGTAGACAGCTTAGATAGAGCTAATGTACCCTGAAGAAGGTGATTTTTTTATTGTGAAAATACCGTACAGAGGGGTTACAATTACATGGGCAAGGAGAATGTGATTTTTGATATTAACATGATGATGTAATGTGTTTGTCGAATGCTTGGTTTAGGATTTGAGGAGTTATAAATTGATTTGGACTAGACTCTAGTTTTATAAACAGTGTTGAGCACTAGTTAAGTGCAGGACTCAGAGGAAGCTGATGAAAATTTAGTTAAGAAGAGAATCCTTATCACAAATAAAGGGTGAACTTGGCATATGAATATATATATATATATATATATATATATATAAAATGAATAAACTTCAGTGGATCAAAAGTGGAAAAAAATGAAATGCTCGTAAATAGAAAAGGGCGTGGAAACAAGCAGACCAGAAAATCCAGTTAACTATATTTTGCCTGCTGTTGTTTTCTGATTCAGGTGATTAAGTAATCGAATAAAACTAGGGAATAGGGTCATGGTATCTTCAGCAAAGATAATAGGAAGGTGTGCAGAAGGTAGCTGCTGCTGTCTGCCGATGTGCTCTGTTGAGACAACTGCAGACCCTGTGTTTTGACTGTGGATAATCAATCACCTTAGGCAAATCTGACCCTTGAACTTGATTCCGTGTTTGGTGCTTTGATCCTCAATTGTAGGACAAAGTTACAGGAGTGCACATATGTGTATGTGTGTGTGTGTAGGCTAGTGTGTTTATGACACCATTCAGGATGTGGCTGTCTATGGAGGGAATAGGATTTACGTTTACTTTTATTTTTGATACATTAAGAACCTCTTGGGGACTAGGAGATTAAGCCAGGTGCTCTCCTTATAAAATAATCATCTCCTTTTTCCTTCTATCAAATGTGCTGTTCCTTTTCATCTTTATGGAGAGCTTTAAGCTGTTCTTAATTTTCCTCAATTCCTACATTTTCTCTTAATGATGGTCTTAAGGGATTTATATACCCCTGACTCTACAAAATACATTGCTGATTGTAAGATTTGGATCTGAGGCCAATTTTTTCCCCACATCTTTAAAAAGCTTAGCTTTTAGCCTTCTAAATCCATAAATGCTGAATGCCAGAATTTTAATGCTGAACTGACCTTGAGTGGTTTGCAACTGGTTCCTACTTATAAAACGATAACTTAAATAGGGCCTAAGAAGATAGCAGAACTGAATGATGGTATGGAGTGATACATTAGAAACCGAAGAAGGAAATGGATAATGACAAAACTCTTTTAGAAGACAATGATATCTATTTTCCCATTCCATAGTGTGGCTAGTCCTGTAGTTGATCCAGCGCAGAAGAGAAAACAGTGCGGGCTATCTAGACATGCCAAACACACTCTGCTACTTGATTATTCTCACTGTGCTTCGTAGAAGATGCTGTTCTTCAGCCATCCTCGGGTATTTGTAGAGTCTTCAGTGCTATGTTTCTTAACCTTTCCCTCTGCTTTTAAAATAAATTCACCTATCTTTCAAAATGAAATATAAAACCATTTCTGGAAAGCTTTTCTTGTCTTCTTTCCTGATATTTTCATGGTTTAGAATTAGGCCAAGTACTCAGAGTCCCTATGTTTAGAAGCAATGGCTAAATAATAAACACATCAACACTGGTAATAAGTATATTCTATTCTTTCCTTCAAAGAAAGGCTCTTGGGGAACTCATAACTTCAGATATAAGGAAAAGGTAGATAAGGTTTCTACATATGAATTTATACTTGGAACTACATTAAAGTGAATTTCTGATAAATATTATTATAGTATTAACCCTTAACTACATAACTATAATGGGGTCTGGATCAGTATATAGTAAGTTATTTGCATTAAAATATATTCAAACTGGGCACTGGTGGCCCATGCCTGAAATCCTAGTGACCTAGGAGGCTGAGATCTGAGGATTTAGGTTCAAAGTTAGGTCAGCAAATAAATAGGGGAGAATCTTATCTCCAATTAAGCATTGAAAATCCAGAAATCAAGTCATAGTTCTAGTGAGTGAGCAGCATTATTGACCTGAATTCTAAATAAGAGAACAAGGTCGTGAGTTCAAACCCTAGCACTGGCATAAAGAAACAAGAAAGTAAATAATATCAGTGAAACATTCTTGGAGTTTCTATATCAGAGTCTTATGGTACATTTTTGAACAAGAGTGCCCACACATTTTTAGTTTTTCAGTTTTTATTTGGGGAAAATGAACAAATATGAAAATAGCATGTTATATATGATGCTTGGATAAATATACACTTTGGGAATTGATTGCTATGATTGTTATTATTATTTGTCATCTCATATCATTATTTTGTACTGAGAATATTTAGGATCTACTGACTTTTAAATTTCATTTATTATGGGCACAATTACAAACTACAGTGTTCATCCTCTACATTAGAGCTCCAGAACTTGCTCTTCCTGCATAACTGATACCACATGCCATTTGATTAATAATTTACATGTTCCTTTCATCCCACAACCTTGAGCCCCTTTCATTCTACTACCTGCTTTAGATTCCATGTTATTATATTCTGCATGTAAGTGAAATTACACAACGTTTTTATGCCAAATTTCATTTATCATATTTTTGCCTTCATTTCTGTTGTTGCAAGCAACAGTTCTTTTTTTGTAAAACACAGAACAATATTCTTATAAACATGCTTATATATGTGCCATCTTTTCTTTATTCATCTTTTTTCTCACATTTAGGTTGTTTAGATATATTCACTTGTGAATAATGTTGCAGGGAACATGGGAGTAGCAATATCTTTTTGAGATACTGATTGCATTTCTGTTGGTGATAGCTAGGAATGGGATTGCGAGGTGCTTGGTAGCTCTACTTTTTTTTTTTAAGTTTATGCTACCATTTCTGATCTTTATTTCTACCAACAGTTTACAATATTCTATTTTGTCTACGCCCTTATCAATAATCTTTGCTTTTATCTTTTTGGGGAATGAGAGAAATTCTAATATGTGATGTCTAATATTTATATTTTCTTGATGATTAATGATTGCCGGGCAAGATAATGAGTACATTTCTTTTTTTTATTTTCTTATTTTTTTTCATTTTATTTTATTATTTTTTTTTTGTGAACATACTGTACAGAGGAGTTACAATTACATGGGCAGGATAATGCGTACATTTCTTATCAAGTATTGCAGCCTCCTCCTTTGTTTACCCTTCACATCCCTTCCCAGCCTCCCCCCTCACCCCCCACTCAATCCTCCCCCCCTCATCCCCACCCAATCCTCCCCCCCTCCTGCCCCCCCCCCACCAATGTTGTAAAGCTCGTTTTCGACATGACAACTTGTACTTCTCATTGTTGCAACAGGTCCACCTGTATCCTTAAACGACTTGTTTTTCCCCATCTCCTCAACACGTTATATGTTTACAAACAAGACCACACTAAAGCTACCAGCACAACTATGTTTATTGCAGCATTATTTACCATAGCTAAGATATGGAACCAACCCAGATGCCCCTCAGTAGATGAATGGATCACGAAAATGTGACATATATACACAATGGAATTCTATGCCTCCATCAGAAAGAATGACATTGCCCCATTTGTTAGGAAATGGAAAAGCTTGGAAAAAATTATATTAAGTGAAGTAAGCCAGGCCCAAAGAAACATAGGTCCCATGGATTTCCTTATTTGCAATATCTAGTATATGTATGAGTCAAGCGGAAAAGGTCAGATAATGTGATGTTAGGAAAATGAACCCTTAGATATGTATTTTAATGTTTTTTTCCTTCATGCATTTGTTTCTAACACATTTATAAGATTATTTCTTTGTTGCTTTGTATGTCCCTCCCCCACAGTATAACCCCTGCTTTCACTATATTTAATGAGTACATTTCTTATCAAGAATTGCAGCCTCCTCCTTTGTTTACCCTTCCCATCCCTTCCCATCTCCCCCACCTTCCACTCCTCCACCAAAGTTGTAAAGTTTGTTTTTTGACATAACGACTTGTACATCTCATTGTTGTAATGGGTCCACCTGTATCCCTATTTAAATGATTTGTTTTTTTCCTTCCCCTCCACAAATTATACCAACATCAAATACAGTGAAAGCAGGGGTTATACCGTGGGGGAGATACATACAAAGCAACAAAGAAATCATCTTATAAATGCATTAGAAACAATTGCATGAAAGAAAAACATTTGAATACTTATCTTGGGGTTGATTTCACCTAACATCAACTTATCTGACCTTTTCTGCTTGTCTCAGACATATACTAGGTAGTGCAAATAAGGGAAACCAATTTTTTCATTTATCTGTTGTTCATTTTGTCTTAGTTTGAGAGTTGTTTAGTTTTATTGAGTTAGTTATTTTCTTGCTATAGAGTTGAATTTCTATTTATTTTGGATATTAATTCTCTTCAGAGACAGGAATGTAAAATGGGCTCTCGAAACAAGTGAATGGAAGGTTTCATGACATTTCATTCACACGTTTTGTTTTTATTTCACTCTTTCCGGGGTCAAATACAACAATCATTACAAAGATTAAGGTTAATAAACTTTTCTCTATGTTTTCTTCTTTTTATTGTGAAGTTTTGAATGCTATTATTTAAATCTTTGACTCCCCTGTAAGTTGAATTTTGTACATACTGTGAGAATAAGGGTCTGATTTCATTTCTTCTGTATGTACATATCTAGCTTTTTCAACACCATTAATTGAAGCGACAGTCCTCCATTATATATTCTGAGCGTTGCTGTTGAACATAAATTGAATATGTATGAATTTGTTTCTGAGACTTGTGTTCCTTTGGTCATTGTCTGTTTTTATTGATGGTGTCATTTTATTTTGATAAGTACAATTTCGAATACATTTTGATATCAGGTATTGTAGTGAATCCAGATTTGTTCTTTTTATTTACAGTTGTTTGGCAATTTGCATTTTATGTGGTATATGAATTTTAGGATTGTTTTATTTTCTATTTCTGTGAAAAACATCACCAGAATTGTGATAGGGATTGAATACATCTGTAAGTTCCTTCTGATAATTTGAACAATTTAACATTTTAACAGTTTCTAATCTATGAAATACTACTCAATTTGTGTATTCATCAAAATTTTCCATCAATATCTGAGTTTTTGGTGTAGAACTCACCTGCTTCATTAAATTGCTATTTTTAACATTATAAATGTGATTGATTCTGTATTTCTTTTTAGAAATAATGTATAACTGGTATTTGTAGGCAGCTGATATTTGTAAGTGGATTTTATATCCTGCAGCCTAAGTGAATATACTATTTGTAACCGTTTTTGATAGTATCTTTAGAGTTTTCTACATGTAGGATCATGTTATTTGACAACAATATAATCTATATTTCTGGCTTTGGATGCTATTTATTTTTTTCCTTGTCTAATTTCTCAGTTTCTGGCTTGAAGTACTATCTTGACTAGTAGCAGGGAACAAGAGCTCTTATTCCCTGTCTTAGTGCAAAAGTTTTAAGCTCTTTATGCTCTTTTCCCTACTTCAGAGTATCTCTATACAATACATAGCTGAGCTTTAAGGAAGTGTGGTGAAGATAACATGAACCTTCCCTCCTTATACCCTTCAGTGCATCTTTCCTCATTTCTGCGTTCTACACTAACTTGTGACATCTCCTTAAGATTTCTTACCCATTCTAAAAGTGTTCTCATGTGTAGATAGCAATTTGAATTGGTATTTCTACAGTAGGAAGAGCATTTAAAGCTATAATTCTTCCATTATGTTGACATACTCTACTGGTCTTAAGATTTCTACTGAGGTCTGGGACCTAAGGAAGTAAGAAGAGACAAGTGGTTAGGAAGAAAGACAGGAAGTGGTTAGGAAGAAAGTAGAAAGCTTGAGTGTATGAATATGAGAATCTCTTTATAAACTATTAAAAGCTAAGAATGATAAATAAAAGCAAGATTGTTTTCACACTTGTGATGAGGTAGAGTAAATCATGGGATCTACCGATTTTGCCTCAAAGATAAAGGTTAATAGTGAAAATTTTTGTATTTCAAGTTTCATATAGAGCTTTGATGTTAAATCTATTAGTTTACAAGAAATTGAGCATTACTATATAATTAAATAATTTCAAGCAATCACAATTCCAGAGTAAGTTTTTAGGTAGACTAGTCTGTTTTCACAATTTTATAACTACAAACATTGAGGCCCAGAAATGGTAAGAATTACACATGATTGCCTAGGGATTATTAATAGTCTGAGAACAAATATGAAATGAGGATCTTTGATTCTCAACCTAGTTCCCATTCTGATGATATTACATCATGCTGGTTTATGTGTAAACAACTGGTTTGTTAGGAATTATATGTGGAATTAAGCTGCAACAACAGCTGGTTAGATATACAGTCTTGAGAATGATGAGATAACAATTACATTTGATAAGTATTTATTCACATCATTGTGCTTGGAACTCTGATAATTAGACATAGAATGGGAGATTCACTCCCTGCTCTATTGACACATGAAATTACGAATACCTGTAAAACCTGTGAATTTTTCAAGGTCTGGATCACCTACTTTCATTATGTTCTCAGCAGTTAGCATGAGCCCTGGTATATGATATATAATAGAAAACTACTGGATGACTTCACCTAGAGAAATGAGACTCATGTCAACATCACCTAGCGTTTGGTATTGAATGGTTTGTTTAGCTGGAAACTAAGAACAACTGTAGAAAGAAGAGAAGGTTTAAGAGAATATGGCAATCTATATTTCTAAGAACTAAAAATAAATCAGCTTGTACCCAATTTAGTGCAAACCTTCTTGCCCATTTGTTTTTATTAAGTAAGTTCACTATACTCAACTTTACCATCATATATGGAAATAACAAGCAGGAAGATAAATCATTCCCTGAAAGAAAATATTTGAAGGAAGCATAAATTGTCACTCAATTAACCCTGTGTTGAGGCAAAGAAGTTGTGTTTACATCCTTATGCTAGTTAAGTCACTGCTTAGGATCATCATAAGATAAAATGATGTTATCTCCAGGTACTCCTGACAGAGAAGATCTGCTTCGGCAGGATCAGAAAACGTGTGTGTGTGTGTGTGTGTGTGTGTGTGTGTATGTGTGTGTGTGTGTTGTGTGTGTGTGTGTGTGTGTTTTCTGATATTGGGGTTTTAACTTGGGGCCTTACTTGGCTTTTCCTGCCCAGTGGCTGGTGCTCTACCATTTGAGCCACATTTTTCTGGTTAGTTGGAGAGTAGAATTTCAGCATTTTTCATTGGAGAGAAGAATCTTAGGAATTTTTCCATTCACTCTATTCCTATAGTTCTAATCTTCAGGACAGGACTGTGTTGCTCTCCTTAGACTCTCACTTCTGACTCTGAACAATGATCCTCAGATCTCAGCCTCCTGAGCAATTAGAATTACAAATGTAAGCCATGGATACTTGGCCAGGAAATTTTTTTTCTGTAAAGACAAAATCTAATTTTTTGGTGTTGCAAACATGACTGAACTCTACCATTAGAGCACAAAAGTAATCACAAACAATGAATAAGTATTTATGGTGCTATAAATGTTTGCTTTAGGCCGGCGGGCTCGCAGCCGCGCAGACACCGCCCGGGACGCAGCCGCCGCCGGTCCTCCGCTGCTGGCTCCGCGCCCCAGCCCGGCTTGTGCCGCAGGGAGGAGGGGACCGTCCGCGCGCCACCGAGGAGCCCCGAGCCGCCGCCGGGCCGTCGTCCGACCTCGGGAGCGACCGCCTAGGCCTCCCCGAGCGGCGCTCTCGCTGCCGCCCGCCGCCCGGACGCGCGGATCCCGCGGCGCCGGCCCCGCAGCACCTGCTCCGCGCCGGCGGCGAGGACGCGATGCGCTCCGCGCTGGCGCTCTCCGCGCTGCTGCTGCTGCTGCCGCCGTCGCCCGCGCTCTCGCAGGATGACGTAGTCCAGTCCCAGTCCCAGGATAACTCCACAGCCACACCAACTAGCAACCAGAACTCTTCCATTCAAAAGCCTACTACTATGGCCACCATGGCCCCAACATCCAGTAGTTCAACGACCGTCTCAGTACCAGTCCTGGAAAGTGGCACCAAAGCATCCACAACCCCCAAAATGACGTCAGCTGCAGCTCAGCAGAATTTCACAACACTGTCCTCCAGCCTGGGTAAGAAACCCACTGGGGACAGCCCCACCACCGCCAGTGGCACCGAGGTCAACAGCTCTACGCATCCAGCGTCCTCTGTGGCCTCAACCAGCCCTGCAACCACAGGCCCCCAGAGTGGAGACAAAGCATCAACTCTCTCTGGAGACCAGAGTAATGGTCCTGTGGCCACTAAGCCCATGACCACTCAGGGAGGAGACCAGCTGACCACACAGGCTGCAACCTCTGCTCCTCATGTGTTCATCACAACAAGCCCTCATCCATCGACTAATGTCACTTCAGAGGCCCCAGAGAGCCCTCCTGAGGGACAATCAGGCTCAGTCATGGAGACTACAAGCTCAAGTCCAACATCCAGCCTTGACCTCACCCCCACAATGCAAGAGATGTTCACCTCACATACACTGCCAGGCACCTCTCAAGGGCCTCAGCAGCCCTTCAGCCAGATGCCACCCAGCCCAGAACCATCTATCTCTGTGGCACTGCAGCCCACCAGCTCTGCAGCAAGAACTCAGGCCACACCTGCTTTCTGGGAGCCCACAGGGCTCAACACTAAGTTGGCTCCAACCGCTCCCCAAGGCTTCAGTACCCCCTCTCCCACGTGGACTGTTGGGAAGAACAAGGTAAAATGTGATCCTGCTGTAAAGCCAAGTGATGACTTGCTCATTCTGAACTTCACGACGGCCAGCTTCTGCGCAGGGAGTCCTCCAGATGACAAGCTCGTCTCTCTGCTCTGCCAGTCAGTCAAAGCCAACTTCAATCCGGCTCAAGATGAGTGCACTATAACGCTGGCATGTGTTCTAGAAAGCCAGGCTGTGGCAGTGAAAGGAATAACTATTGAAACAAAACTGCTTCCCAAGGATGTGTATGAACGGCTGAGGGACAAGTGGGATGTCCTAAAGGAGGCGGGAGTCAGTGACATGCAGCTGGGAAATGACAGCCCCATAGATGATGAGGATCACCTCAGCATACCCCTCATCATCACCATTGTCTGCATGGCCTGCTTCTTGCTGCTTGTTGCAGCCCTCTATGGCTGCTGCCACCAGCGCCTTTCCCAGAGGAAGGACCAGCAACGACTGACAGAGGAGCTGCAGACAGTGGAGAATGGCTACCATGACAACCCAACCCTGGAAGTGATGGAGACTACTTCAGAGATGCAAGAGAAGAAGGTAGTCAACCTTAATGGGGAGCTGGGAGACAGCTGGATCGTGCCCCTGGACAACCTGACTAAGGATGACTTCGATGAGGAAGAAGATACACACCTCTAACTGGGTCTGCTGACCACCTCCCAACAGCATCAGAGCTCGATTGACCACCTGAAGTGCCATTTGGACCGAGGAGGAAAATTCCTCTCTATTAGAGAAGGGAAAGACGGAGAGAGTGGGGACTCTGAGGATTACCATTTCCTAATCCCCCAGGGCCTTAATTTTTTCCTTTTCAAGCAAACAAATCACATTATGTCTAGATTCCACTTATAAAACAATCCTGTAGTGCCTGAGTTCAGAGCTGCTGGAACGTGACTAAGAGAAAGAGGAGAAAGCCATGTAAGGGAGTTTAGAGGTCCTCTATAGAATCCTTTCATTTTGTGGGTGAGATGACTAAGGCCGAAAAGACTTGCCAAGTAACTTGCATAGGGTCACTTGGTGGCAAATAGTTCTCCCTTTGGTCTAGTGCTTGTTTGTATCATGTCACATTGCTGTGTTCACCCAGGCCTCTCCCAGGCAGGGGATGATACTCCAAGGGGTGGGAAGGACAACGCGTCTGTATCCTGTCTTGTGGGATCTGATTGTTCAAAGGATACTGCTTGAATTTCCATGTCCAACCCCAGACTTGTCTTCTAGTGTCCCTTCTACCTTCCACTCCCCACATCTTTACTTACCTTGCTTTACTCACTGTATCTCAGAGTCCCTGCAATTAGCTCCCCCACCCCCCACCCCGTTTCTGGATTTTGTTTGGTTCTGATTTTCCTGTATTTGCCTAATGAGATTGAGACTTACCTCACACCCTGTGAAAGGTCTGCTTAAGGGATGGGAAGGTGAGAAGGGGCTGCTTCTCATCCCAGGTTAAACAGCTCATGGCAGCCAAGTTGAGACTCAGCACTAACACTAGCCTATTCCAAGGCAATTCTTGAAGATACTCTCCAATATCTCCTACCAGGGACTTAAAATCTATAGCAACTACTGAAAACAAGATGCCTTTTTTTTAAAATTCACTGCTTGTTGATGGGGTAAATCCATGAGGAAGGCCTGGTGTCAAAGAGCAAGTCTAGAGAACAGATCTATCCCAGGGCCTTGATCAGCAAATGCATCTCAATAGACAATCCATTGAAACAGCTACAAGTTGGGCATTATTGTTTCACAGGGAATCAGGGACTTTTCAAGTTGCTGAGTATTGTTTAATTCAGCTTTCCACTGCCAAAGCTTGAACAATGGAGACTAATCTCACTAATTTGGCTTCTCCTGCCAAAGAGAAAGGAAGGTTCAGAACACACAGTGCAGTGCATCTTATTAACATGACAGTTTCCCATTCTTTGGGCCTACAGCTAGGCTTTGCTCTTCTCTGTTCTTGGTGGGGCCACTATAATTTTCCCTAGCTCCTGGTGGCATCTCAGGGAAACACAAAGCCATTTCAGTATCTCAGCACAGTGTTGTTAAGCTGAGCAGTCAGCTGCCTTGTAGGTTCCTGCAGACTAGACATAGGGAAGTTTCATCTAGTTCCCTGTATGAAAATTTCAACTTGTGACATATCTATCGCTCCAGGGTGTAACTTCCTTGGAACCAGCTCTGGACTTTGGGGCAGCTTACTTAAATAAACAGTGGAGTTCACAGGGGCCTGGTCCCTTTTTTATAGCAGTAACTGCTCTAATGCTCCAGGAGATAATAAGGAAGCCCCAGAGTCTCCCAAGAGTTGAGAGATGCTAAGTACGGCAAACCAGGGTCTAAACACGTGCCCTGCTTCTCTTAGGAGGTAGAAATGGGTTAGGATAGAAAGCAGTGCTAGTTTTGGGGTCAATAGAGATCTTGTTACTCTGGAAAGAGATCTGCTTCCTTCCTTGTTGCCCAGCATTTGGTTCTGTCCCTATTTCTGTCACAGTGGATTTGGGTGGTTCTGAATTATAATCACCAGCAGTTTGACAGTGAAAACTTTTCCCTCGAACTGGTGAAAGGCTGTAACTGACATGCTTCAGATAAAAGCCCAATGTCAGCAGGAGGGAGCAGAAATGCTATCTGGTAAAGAGGAATGACCATGGCGGAGCCCACAGAGAGCCTGAGGAAGCTTGAGGATGACCTAAAGTTCCTTACTTAAGTCTAATTTGTGTTGCTTTTTTTGAGCGCGATTTTAGAATTAGCTACCTGGCCTTGGCTTGCTGTCACTTAAATATCATGGGTCATACCAGCAACATACCATCGATAGGTCATAGCAGTAGCATCTCTGAGTCTTCTTTCTTCACCTTCACTGGGTTTTCGGTGCTCTGATAATCTGGACCAAGAAGAGGTAAGAGGAACAGGGCCTCATCGACTTTACAATCAGTTGTACCAAAGAAATTAGCGCTGTTACAGTGGCAAACTGGTTTCCTCAAAGCTGCAAAAAGCACAGGCTTGAGTAGTTTGGTGGGACTACACAGAAGGCATCAAGCTCTTGGGAGAATCCTGCCAGCACTGAGCATTCCTGCTTACAAAGGAGGTACAGACTAGAGTCTGCTTCAATCTAGGTATTTCTGGGGTCTTTTTCCCTTCTAAAGAAAGCTTGAGCTTTATCACTGGGGGTGGGGAGAATACACTAAAAACTTGGAAGAACAAGTTTAAACACATACTCGTATTTTATGACAATGTAAATATTACAGCCACATATTAATTTTCCCCTCACTGCTTAAAGTGAATACTTTGAAAAACAGGTTAGTTAAAAGAGCTATTTTCCCCCTCTGAACAAGGATGTAAATGTCTATTACTAGAACTGACAGTTTTTTTTTAATGAAAAAAATTACAACTGGTGATAAATATGTATGTATCTTATATATAGGGCTTTAATTTTAAAAGTCCCAGTACCACTGTAGTGAGGGCTAGAGTCAGTTGCTTAGGCTGGAGTAATTCTGTTATCCACAAAGGTAGCAAATTGCTTGAAATCATACAGGCAGTGACAGAAACGATGTTAAAACCTGAGTCCATGAACTTAATGTCCTCTGAAGGTCTGCTACTCAAGGCACCAGAAATTGGTATCATTCCTTCCCCCAAATTCTTGGCAAGATGGGGGAGAGGATGAAGGCAAAAATGGTAATGCTACTGGTCCTTTACATTTCCTCGGGGCATTTGGATCTTTCTGCCCAGACAGCTGAACTGAGCTTGCATTTAGCAGAGCCACGGATCAAAGGGAACAAGATAGGAAACGGCAGAGAAGACAAGCAAAACCAGGGTGCAACTTGTTGCTGCCACTAGGTGAGTCCCTCAGGTCTACTGAAAACCCAACATTGGGGAAGAGAGGGTTCCCATTTCACAGGGGTTTTCTTGTTACTAGTGAAATATTAAGTAGTTTGCCTAGGAGATGGAGGGAACAAGTGTCTTGGTGGACAGGGGTCTGAAGTACACTGGAATTTATAAGAGAGACTTGTTTGTAAAGACTATATAATTGCATTTTCTTACAAAATATATTTTGGAAAATTGTACACTGTCAATTAAAATGCTTTTGTCTAAAAAAAAAAAAAAAAAAAAAGTTTGCTTTAACCCCTTACTATATCTACTAAATAATAATAATACTAATTTTAAGGTTTATTATGGGCACTGAAGTTTTAATTTTACTAAACTTTCATATGTTCTAAGATGATCATTGTTGCCTTAGCTCTTTTGACTATTAAAATATAACTGTGGTCATTTTCTCCCTGTAGATGCTTGGCATTCAGTCTTTTGAAAGTAAATTTCTTTCCTAAAAAGTTTTTCTATCACTTTCACTGTTTTTTTTTTAATAAGTTTTTTTATTGTGAAAATACTGTACAGAGGGGTTACAGTTACATGAGCAAGGTACTGAGTACATTTCTTATTCAGCATTGTTGCCTCCTCCTTTGTTTTTCCCCTACCATCCCGTCTTCCCACCTCTAAAACTGCACCCCCCATTTCCCCCACCCCCACCTAACTTGTAAAGTTCATTTTTTGACATAGTGTCTTGTACATTGTTGTACCTGAATTCTTCTCTTTCTGAAGCTAAGAATCAAGCTAGATGGTTGTGCTGGAATAGGTCTGTTTCTTCCCCCATCTCTTTCTAGGCTGGGGACATGCCTCTCCCTCCACTCTTCATGTACTTTTGCTCAGAACTGTTTTCTTTTCCTTACTTAATATTATCTTCTGACAGTTTATCTAGGTTTGACTTGCCTTAATATTTCCTCCAGGTACTTCTACTGCCTTCCTACAGCATTACTGTCAGGTGTTTCTTTCTCCTACTCAGTTCTGCCTCTTGCTCTTATCCCTCTTAGAAGCTATTTCAGTTGATGGTTTCATTCTGCTCCAATACCCAGCAGAGTTGGGCTTGTTTGTCCCTTGTTAGAAAGACAGTTCAAATGTTCCCAGGATGTGTACTTTTCAAGCCTTACTTTCCCTTTTAAGGACCTTCCTTTCTCTCTGCCCCTGCGGTTCTAATCTTCTGAACAGGACTGAGTTTCTCTCTTTAGACTTTCACCTCAGATAAAAACCTATTCCAAGTATGGTCTTACCTCATTATTCACGGATGTCCTTGGTTGCTAGCTTACTGTTGTTCACTTCAAGATCTTCCCTCTGTGTTATTGTGGATTCAACTACATGAGCCTTTTAATGTCATGAGAGATATCTAGAGACAGATAGGAGGCACACAGAGAGAAACAGAAGTGTCGGGTAGGGGCTAGAAAGAGAACACTACAGTGGCTTCAAGTGTAATAGAAGAAGGCATCAGAAGTGTCTGTCAGAGTGGCTCTCCTGGCTTGTGGTCTAAGAATACAAGTTTTCATTTCAAGTAAATTGAACTGAAGTTTGTCTCCATGGGAGATGATGGTCTGTCTAGATGATGACAAGAGGCCCCCCTCTTCCCAAAAGGAGATGGCAGGTTATGTATTCTCACAGGCTCACAGTGGGGTTCTACTGCTTGTTATATGGTATGGCCAACTTACAAACTGCCAGATAAAGTGGCCTTGTTAGCACTCATATTTGACATTTTCTACCATAATACCTCTAAATGGTCTGAGACTGTCTGTCCAGGACTTCATGTGCTTCTCGGGATCTTGAAGTCCAGTAGGGATGCTTAGATGTGTCAGGCCTGTTCAGAATATTCTAGCTGATGCTCAACTCTTTTCCATTCTACTCTGCCCTAGGAAGTCCCCTCCCTTCCAGTACTTCTAATGTGGTTTCTTCTATCCACCTTATAGGACTAGTTTTTCTGCCACTAGTCAAACATTGGTTCATAATCTGTTAGGATGTAGGTCTTTCTCCACATTTAAAAATTTGTGAGGTTCCAATGGGTCCTTGATTTATTTTCTGAGGAATTAAGCTCCTTTTCTTATTTTTACTGCTCTAAGTCTCTGGCCAGACTTGCCAGTCGTCCCTCTACCCAAGGGAACATCATTCATGCTTACCTTTGTGCTGTTGATGGGAGCACAGGCTAATTCTCACTCTCCAAACTATCAGATATTAAATAAGTTCTCCCCAGTTTTGATATAGCTCTTTAAAGTGGTTCCACTGCCTTCTGCCTTTGGGGGTACAAATGTATAAAGGAAATTTCCAGTTTGTGTATCCTGTGCTTATTTGTTGTATGTAGTTTGGGTTATATAGACCATCTGAAAGTCCTTTGGAAAAATCCTGTGGTCATGGATTTTGTGGAAATGTCAACAACATTCTGCCACCACGACAGGGCTACCATGTTCCCTTCAAAGGCCAACTCCACAATATATATCCTGCTACAATGCCGCTGGGATGGCAGGTGTGATGTCTGTCTGAGAGTACTCTAGATGTTTGTACATGCTTAAAGATCTCTGTACATTGGACTATAGAGTATTGAGCAAAATCTTCATTGGACCCTGGACTTCCAGAAACCATTATTACTAATTATGATGACTGCTATTCATTTTTAAGTTCAACTTTTTAAACATGTTTCAGTCTTGGCGTGCCTAAACTTAAACCTTTGTTGTATATGTATGCATGTGAACATTTTATATGTAAGAAGTACTGGTACTCTTTGGTTATATTATCTTAATTGTGTTTAATCCAAGCTGCAAGCATTTGGAAATTAGGTAAGGTACAAACCAAAGGAAATAGGAGAGAGACTGTTTTTTTTAAATGTTATTTTATTGTAAAGATGCTGTACAGAGGGGTTACAAACAGTTACAGGAGTAAGGCAGTGAGTATTTACTTGTCAATCATTGTTACTCTTCCCTTGTTGTTGTCCCACTATTAATTCCCTCCCCACCTCCCTCACTCCTCACTTCCCCCCCGCCAAGTTGAAAAGATGGTTTCCAATATACTCTTCTGTGGGTAGCATTGTTGAAATGGGTCATCCTGTGTCTTTGTTTCAAGGTTTTGTTATTCCCCTTCCCCAGATTAAACAAATGTATATACAAATGCAGGGTACCAAAATCAAGTACAGTGAGAACAGGGGATATACCATAAGGGGAAGAACATACAAAGGAAACAAAAAAGTCACACAGTATATTTATACCAATAACAACAAAGACATACCCCTTGTGTCCATATCTTGGGGTTCATTTCACTTAGCATCATCTTATATGGACATATGTACATAGCTTTTGAGCTTTTCAGGTCATCTGATAAGATTATCCTATGTGTATACTAATTATTACAGATAAGGGAAACCATGGGACCTAAATTTATTTGGGGCTGGCTTACTTCACTCAATATTATTTTTTTCCAAGTGTTCCATTTCCTAACAAATAGGGCAGTGTCATTCTTTCTGATGGAAGCATAAAATTTCATTGTATGTATGTGTGTGTGTGTGTGTGTGTGTGTGTGTGTGTGTGTGTGTGTGTGTGTATAGATATATATACC
This sequence comes from Dipodomys spectabilis, assembly GCF_019054845.1. NCBI lineage: Eukaryota > Metazoa > Chordata > Mammalia > Rodentia > Heteromyidae > Dipodomys > Dipodomys spectabilis. Next base: position 9,634,594 of record NW_024870679.1, on the reverse strand, counting down.
TATATATACCATATTTTCTTGATCCACTCATCTACTGAGGGACATCTGGGTTGGTTCCATATCTTAGCCATGGTGACTAATGCTTCAGTAAACATAGTTGTGCTGGTAGCTTTAGGATGGCCTTATTTGTGATCATTTAGGTAAATGCCACAAAGTGGGATTGCTGGGTCATAGGGGAGCTCTATGTGGAGTCTTTTGAGGAACCTTCATACTGTTTCTCCAGAGCGGTTGAACAGGTTTATACTCCCACCAACAATGTAATAGTATTCCCTTTTGGCCACATCCCCTACAGCATCTGTTGTTTTTTATTATAGCCATTCTAACTGGGTGAGGTGGAATTTCAGTGATGTTTTGATTTGCATTTCTTTTATGCCCAGAGAAGTTGAGCATTTCTTCATGTGTCTATTGGCCATTCTTATTTCTTCTTCAGAGAAGTCCCTCTTTAAGTCTTTAGCTCACTTATTAATGGACAGTTGTTTCTTTGAGGATTTGTTGTTGGGGTATTTAATTTTTTTCACTTTTAAGTATATTTTAGATATGAGACCCTAGTCTGTTGTTTGGCTAGTGAAGATCTTCTCTCAATCCATGGGCTTTCTATTGATCTTGCTAGCTATGTCTTTTGCCATGCAGAAGCTCTGCAATTTCATGCAATCCCGTTTGGCCAACCTCTCCTTGATTTGTTGTATTTATTGGCTACAGGAATAGTAAAAGGTGGTTTTCTTGACAAATAATCATAATCTGTTTCATTCTAAGTTTGAGTCTTTTATAATATGTGAGTCTACCAACGTGAGCTTTCCAAACTGTTCTTGCAGAAAGATATAATTTAAGATTGCTCTTCTTCCTGAAGTATTTTATTTTATTGGGAAAAGAAACAACATTGTTTAATTTCAATATTTATAAGGTACCATGTGATTTTTTTTTTGTTGCTTTGTATGTTCCTTCCCCCATGTTATAACCCCTGTTTTCACTGTATTTGATGTCAGTATAATTTGGGGAGGGGAAGGAAAAAAACAAAATGTTTAAATAGGGATACAAGTTGACCCATTGTAATAATGAGATGTACAAGAAACTGTTGAACAATGAACTTTACAATTTAGGCGGGGGAGAGGGGTGTATTGTAGAAGTGGGAGGGCAGGGATGGTAGGGTAAAAACAAAGGAGGAGGCAACAATGTTTGATAAAAAATGTACTCATTACCTTACACTCATGTAACTGTAACCCCTCTGTACAGTATTGTCACAATAAAAAAAACAAAAAAATCAAAATTCAGATTAGAAAGGAGAGAATCAGCAAGTAGAAAGTTATAAGAAGGTCTGAGGAACTTTTTTGGAGAAGAAATTAAAGAGAAAATACTTTTGGATAAAATAGTATTTTAGAATAATATTTGTGTTAAAATGTGTTCCAATATGGACAAAGTAAACTTGGTTGAAGAAATCAGAAGGCTAAGAAAAAGTTATGAAATATATGAGTAGGTTTTTGGCATGTGTAAAAGATGGAAAATATGGGAAGATTTGTGAGTGATTAAGTAGACTACAATTTAGAAGTTATCTAAAGCCTTTCCTAAGCTAAAGATTTAATACATACTTGTGGAATAACTACTCAGTTCTCTATGCCTACAAAATTGAGACTTTCATAATGATTTTGTTTTGCCCTTAGTACCATTTGCAAGAAACTGATTTATCAGAGTAATTGCTTGTGTACTGTTGATCTTATCTGGATTGGATTACTTATGAAACTGAATCTCAACTGGGTCAATTTATTTGAGCATTCGTAGCACGGTTTGATTTTAATGATTTCCTTATATAATCCTCCTGGGATAAAAAGTTTAGAAAGACATTTTACCAAGCAGGTGCCCTCCAAGTTGCTGAGGATACTGGTTCTTTTCAGGCTTATCCTTAATTGTAACAATGAAAGCTTAATGGACGTAACAGTGCTGTCCATCTTAATTATTATCCTACAGTATACTATGGCTGTTCTGTCAGTTACTAACTGTTTCAACATTTTAAGCACGGCTATTTTAGGTTTTTTGTCATTGCAGAATTGATCCTTCTCTGGAGCATTTGCAGTTGGGCTCATAGATGATGGCTCTTATAAGAACTTATATATCACACAACGTAGATTTTTTTTTAATTTAATGAATTCCAGGTAAGCTCTGCATAAGAGCTCATTCCCTCTGACACCTTCTTTTATTAAATTTGCCCCAAAAGGTTATTACTGACACAGATCCCCAAATGACCTCTCACACCATTCAAAGTGGCATAAGACCAACTCAGATATCTCACTCCAGGAATGATGAAAAGCCAACAGAATGTCTAGCAATACGAATAAATCTATTGGGGAAAAGCTTGTCCTGGTGATGAGGGACCATTCAGAGATTGTTAAGATAAAAGGCAGATAATGAGGCAGATCCCAAATGGAGTCACTTGTGCCTCTTTACTTTCTAATTAGATAGGACCTTGCACCCTTTTCTTTCACCTGCTACATCTAGAGATTCAAAGAAAGCCCACAAGTTTCCTATTTTTTAATTTTTAAAAAATTTTTTTTAATTTTAATTTTTTGTGAACATACTGTACAGAGGGGTTGCAATTACATGGGCAAGATAATGAGTACATTTCTTATCAAGCATTGCAGCCTCCTCCTTTGTTTACCCTTCACATCCCTTTAATTTTTAAAAAATTTTTATTAATGTTTTTTAAGTTTCCTGTTCTTATTGGACCTCACATTATTATTATTTTTATTATATATATATATATTGCTGATCCTGGGGCTTGAACTCAGGGCCTGGGCACTGTCTCTGAACCTCTTTACGTCCAAGGCTAGCACTCTACCACTTGAACCACGCACCATTTCTGGATTTTTCTGTGTAGTTCATTGGAGATAAGTGTTTCACAGATTTTCTTGCCCAGGCTGGCTTCAAACCGTGATCCTCAGATCTTAGCCTCCTGAGTAGCTAGGATTACAGGAGTGAGCCATTGGCTCCTGGTACATTATTTTTTTAACGTAATTATTTTATTACTAGTTTAAAATCATGTTTGTGTCCTATCATCTCCAGGCTAAGGTAGAGATGACAAAATAAGACATACTGCAAAACAAGATGGCCTTTGATATACACAAGACAACATGAATGCCCTCATAAAAAATAACTGCAGTGTTCACATTTCAGACAGTTCAGCCAATGTAGCTGAGCCCAGATTAATGAAACATGTGACTCTGCTAGAAATTTGGAGTATCCCTCACTCTCTTGGTCTTCTGGTTCACATGGTGAGAGAAAACAATATTGTTTTAATATTTTTGCTTGGTTATAAGCACTTGCGAGAGATCTTGTTCTGTTTATTTACAGCTGTATCTTGTCAGTCAGATTTTTCTCAGTGTTTCTACAATTTGGGTCCTCTTTCTTAAACACAGATACCACTGGTTATCATCTCCCAAAGATATACCACCTTCTGTAGTCCCTGTCTCCGCTCATCCAAGATTTGAGGTCCGAGGTATCCAAGCTTCCCCAGTTATTCCTATCAAAAGAAAATAAGGACTCCTGACATGGGCTTATAAAGCAACAGGAAGTAGGCAAAGACCAATTTCAACCGATTATTCCTTAAAAGATTTCAGGGTTGCATGTATTTGAGGTGGGGCGGGGGGACGATGGGTAGCAGTTGATCATAAGCAATGGGAAATGCAAAGGAAACCTAAAATGGAAGATGATATCACACGTCCTCTGAGAGAAAACACTGTAATTAAACTTTCCAGTTAGCCTACATGAACTTCCATACAGCTGATGTGATATACCAATGTTGTGGAATGTCACAGCTGGGTTTTATGAGTACTTCACCCTCCTAAAGAGAGATAGGCTACATTGCAGTCTAAAGTAGGTCAGTGAATAGTTCTAAAACAATAGATTCTTAATTTATTCATCCAGACAATTTAGCTAGTTAACAGCAAACTTGAATTTTTCAATGTATATGTAGTCTATCTAGTCTAACTTTTCAATTATTATTCCATAGTGTGTCTGACCTAAACATAAATATATTAAAAAGCAAAAATATATTACACAGATGACACAGCCAATGTCCATTTACTCATACTTCTGGGGCTGTATAGGAGGTGAACTATAGAAAGAACACCATGATCTTAAATTTTATGGTTGCAGTGGTGGATTAGGGAGTATATTAGGGACTGTATTAGGACTTTATTCTGTATGCTGAATGGAAATTCAGTGGAAATTAAGGTGGCTCATCCATGCAGTAAAACAGCTTAATTGGAGGTTAGGCAGTTCTTTTGCTTGGAGCAAAGAAGGACTCAAGATTCTGTACCTAGAAAGAATGTAGATTATAGAAAGAATGTAGATTATGTCATAGATAGGTTAGCCCCTTAGCTTGTTTTATTTGAGAGTATCTGTGGTAGTCATACCCTGCTGCTGTGAGGAATACTTGAGAAAATTAATGTAAGGAGAGATTTATTTACACTCATAATTTTCAGGATTTCAGTTCATGGTCAGTTTGCTCCATTGCTTAGGGTTAATGGCATGGTAGAAATGTGGGAAAAGTATAGAGGAAGAAAACTGATGACCTCATGGAAGCCAAGAAGCAGAGGAGTAACAGGAAAAAGGAATAGTCCCAGTGAACTACTTTCCTTCTGGCAGAATCATGCCACAATATAAATCCCATAAAGAATTAAGACATTGGCCAAATCCAGTCACATTCCTAAAACTCATCATCCCACAAATAAGTCTCAACACATGAGCCTTCAGGGGTATCTTTGACTCAAACCATCACAGTGGCTTGCATCTGTGTCTCAGTGCAATTATTAATAAAGGTCATTTTTAATCTCACAGGCATCCCACTTTGGATGATACATCATGGGGTCATTGCTATTAGAGACCTTGAGAAGTAAATTTGGACCTATGAAGATTATCTATAGTAAAGTGATTTTACTCAGCCACTGTGTCTAGTTTCCAGGAAACTCTTGCTTAGGAACACAAAAGTTGCAGGTAGCTTTATTTATTTGTTCCAAGAATTTCTGAAAACCCCAACTCCAGTAGATGAATGGATCAAGAAAAATGTGATATATATACACAATGGAATTCTATGCCTCCATCAGAAAGAGTGACATTGCCCCATTTGTTAGGAAATGGAAAGACTTGGAAAAAATTATAGTAAGTGAAGTAAGCCAGGCTCAAAGAAACATAGGTCCCATGGTTTCCCTTATTTGCAAAAACTAGTATTATATCTGAATCAAGCAGAAAAGGTCAGATAAGTTGATGTTAGGTTAAATGAACCCCAAGATAAGTATTCAAATGTTTTTTTTCTTTCTTGCAATTGTTTCTAACATATTTATAAGATAATTTCTTTGTTGCTTTGTATGTCCCTCCCCCATGGTATAACCCCTGCTTTCATTGTATTTGATGTTGGTATAATTTGTGGAGGGGAAGGGCAAAACAAACCGTTCAAATAGGGATACAGGTGGACCCATTGCAACAATGAGATATACAAGTCGTTATGTCAAAAAACGAACTTTACAACTTTGAGGGGGGATAGGGGACCAAGGAGGAGGAGCAACAATGCACTCATTACTTTGCCCATGTAATTGTAACCCCTCTGTATGGTAATTTCACAATAAAAAAATAGAGAAAAAAACCCATAAATATTAGGTCTGGGAATGTAACCAAAATGCTTTCATGGTATGTGCAAAGAAAGCTCTGGGTCCAGTCCCTACATTGCAATAAGTAAAGAAACATTAAATAAAGCAAACATTTTAACTCCTCAATAGAGAACAGATAGCTTCAAATGACTTTTAATATTACTTACAATTGCCTGAGCATTGTTGTCATGCTATGCAATCAGATATAAACTAAGATATCATCAAAAATGATAAATGGTAAAAATACCAAACCCAAACAAGCTCATGAGTTAAAAGCCCTAGCATTAAAATGTAGAAACAATAAGCATCTTGACTTTTCTTTCCCTTCTCTGAGAAGCTGTGAAGTCTATGTTAAGGCAATGCCTTCTCTTACCACTCAAAGAATAAATCCGATGTTACTTTATCAGTAGTCAATTGCTTTGATGTTGTATCAGTGAGTTAGCACTAGAAAGGATTCAAACTGTCTATATCTGAAGATCACACCTTTGTGTCAGCCTTTGTTTGGGTCCTGGGAAAGTATCCCTGAAGAAATGATTGTCTTTCATCACAATTTCTATCAAGAGATATTTTGAAATGCAGTGAATTCACGTTTTCATCAGGAAATATTTGGTAGCAGTGATTAAAAATTGAAAGTCCTTACAAGGTTTTTCTTCATTTTTAGAAGACTCTGATTTTTCTATTGAAGGCAATAAAATTTTAGAACTTGAATGAAAAAAGTTTGGTAATCCAGTTTGAACCAGCACTGATCACAAATCCATTCTTCTTTTAAGAGAAACTTCCAAATAACCCCAAATGTAGCCATTTTTTAAATAGATAAAATATGAAACACACAGTTTCTTTTTCTGTGCTTTTTATTATGTTTTGAGACTTGGTTTAATCAACTGTAAACAATTTAGTACAGTTTTGTCCTTATTATTAAGGTGCTTTTCAGAGGGGCTGCCATTCCATAAGTCAGGTGATGGTACCAGTACATTTCCTTTTCTGGACAATGCCACTACTTCCTTCACTTTTCCCCAGACTGTAAGTTTTTAATAGAGTGATTTTTGCTTTCACTTGGGGAACTAACAAGAGTGTGACTCTCCTAGGATTATTTGATGGAAAGGAGAAGAAAATCTTTAAAACTTGCAGAAATGGGCTGTACCTATATACTTTTTATTCCTGTTAAAGTTTCTCTTTGCTTTGGTTGTCCTCTACAAATCAAATAAGGACTCTTCTACTCATGCACATTTTATTTCAGACAAAAAAAATCTAACTCTGGCACCTTGAATGGATTTTGTCTAGTATCTCTGAATATATTTTATTGAAGATTAAAGAGCACATTATTTCCTTTTTATCCCATTATAATTTAGAAAATCGGTGTATGATGGAAATCCCAGTAAAAGGTACATACTTTCTGGAATTCTGGCTTCTTGTAACTAATCAACTCAAAGAAAAGTCATGCAAAGTTAGTACAAAACTTCAAACACAATACACTGGTATGGCTTTTTATGCTTTCACTTAAATTGAGGCATGGTTTGGAAAATCATGATTTATAATAAAATAAACTTCTCTAAACAAACAATGAACTTTATTAGCATGGTTACTTTTCAGCAGAATTAAAAGAACCTGTGTTAAAAAAATAGTATAATACTATAAAGAGTGCTTCCTTAACAATGGATAATTATTTGTGTACTTTGTACAATGAAAGTCCAGAAAGCACAGAGATCGTTGAGTCATGGAAAACTTTGGATGTTCTTAGGAAGGCAGAACACAAATTTACACCAGAGATTCTGATTTACAAAAAATGTGTATCTTCCACATTTGTACATCTGGATGATAAGAAATAATGTTCAGTCAGCCAGGTTTTATTGGCATGTTTCAGAATGAAACTCAGACAATTTGCATTCATATTTTATTGACTTTCCCATAACCCTCTGAATCTTTAAAATAAATAGCCTTTGGCACTCCATTTCCATACTTCTGCTGAATCTACTGTTTTTCTGTTTGCTCTGACTTGTAAAATAGACTGTGACTCTCTGAAATCACTTTCTCAGCTTCTAAAGAAACTATTATTCTACTCTTCATATTTAAATACATTTGTTGGTGTTTTCTAAAATACAAAATTTGCACAATTATTCAAACTCCATAGTCAATTATTTTTAGTTGTATTAGGTTTTATTATTAGTTGGGTGAAATAAAATAACAATAAGAATGACTGGGGTAATTATTATTTTACACTTATAAAATTTGGGATAAGATTTTATGTATATGTGTATATATATATGTATACATAGAGATAGATATAGATACAGTTATTTGTATCCATGCATAATATGATATATGTATGTTTACATATATACATATATACATATATCTGATTCTCTTGAAACGATATATACATATATGTACCTATGTATACATAGGTGCATATACATGTATATACACACATTTACATACATTTGTTGTACAGAGAGGTTACAGTTACATAAGTCAGGTAATGAGTACATTTCTTTTTGAACAGTGTCACCTCTTCCCTGGTCTTCTCCCAGTTTTCCCTCTTGACGTCCCTCCCTCACAAGTTGTACAGTTCATTTTCAACATAGTATCTAGTGAGTATTACTGTTGTTGAATTTGTTCAACCTTTGTCCCATCATTTCTTACCCTCCCCCATACAGATGAACTTACATACAAAACAAAAGGTACAGAAGTAAAAAGCAGCAACAAAGGAGAGAAAATTAAAAAAGCAAAATAACAAAACCCTCATTTCCATTTCTTGTTCATTTCAATGAACATCATTTTAAATGATCATATGCTCATAGCTGTTGAGCTGTAGTGATCTTCTCCTAAGAATATCCTCCTTTGATCTCACTGTGTGAATGTTAGGGCCCTGTATAGTTTATCATGTCCAAGTGCAATATTTTTGTTTTTTACCATCCATTGTCTTTATTGGATATTTATCCAAGAGATCACAAAAAAGTCCACACTAAAGCTACCAGGATGACCATGCTTATTGTAGCATTGTCTTCCATAGCAAAGATATGGAATCAACCAAGATGCCTCTCAGTGGACAAATCAAGAGAATGTGATGTATATACAGAATGGGATTTTATGCTTCCATCAGAAAGAACAATCTTGCCCCATTCCAAAGGATCTAGAAAGACTTGGAAAACTATATTAAGCAACGTAAGCCAGACCAAAGAAACATAGGTTGCTTGAATTTCTTCATTGGTGGTTATTGTGCCTAAAAATCTACAAGTAAACACAATGAAAGGATGTATTTGGTAAGCATGGCTCATATCTGGGGCTCCCATTGTTTATCCTAGTCCAACCAGTTTTGGCTGGAAGGCAGGTTCATATGATAAAACATTACTACTCTGCTACTTCAGGAGATTCTATGAATAGATACAATGTGTCCTGAAGGGGATGTTAGACATGGGACACTGAATGGTTCCATATCAGTTATGACTGGGTTGAGATTTTTTTCCCCAACAAATCTTCATACATATGATTTCTGGCAGGATATCCAGGAATTCAATTTTATCAAGATTGCTTCACTTGCATAGATATACGCTTATTAATTTTTTTCTTGTTGATCGTGGAGCCTGAACTCTGGGCCTGGGCACTGTCCCTGAGCTCTTCAATTCAAGGCTACGGTCTACCACTTGAGCCACAGTGCCACTTCCGGCTTTTTCTGCTTATGTGGTGCTGAGGAATCTAACCCAGGGCCTCATGAATGCATGGCAAGCACTCTACCACTGAGCCACCTTCTCAGCCCCCCCTTTAGTTATTTTAATAAGCACTTTTTACCAGGTATTACCATTAGTTCTGATAAAGATCAGAAACTTTTACTATAGTGGAATGAAACAGACAACGCAAAATAAACAAGCCAACACAAAAGAATATAAGGAAATGTTAAAGTTATCATCTATGATTATTATGAAACTGGGTGATAGACCTAAGCCCAGTTTAAATATCTGACATGCATTAACTCATTTTCCTCTCACATTTAGCTTGGAAGTAATTATTTATATTCTCCACAATTAAAATACCAGAATACAAAAGCAGGCACAGGCTGGCTTCAGACTGCTATACTCAGATCTCAGCCTCCTGACTTGCTAATGAGACATTGGTTTCTGGCTAAATATTCAGTTTAAATAAATGTTACTAATTTTTAGGCTATATTTCCTTATCTAGGTATTATATCATGTATGTGCCTTCAACTTCTCCCATTCAGTGGTTCAAGCCATTCCAAGAGGTGAAATCGCAAAGGATTTTTGTTTCTACCTTCTCAGATGGGGATAATACCATACTCAAATTTAGAATGAATATAAAGGGTTGCATAAGATAAGTCAACTAGCTAAATATTTTAAAGAACTTTTCCTATTTGAATGCCCCCCTACAGTATTAACAGATTTATTTTGAGTTCTGGAGATCCATTGCCTATTGAAATGGATGGAAGTGGGAAGGAATGGTTGACTGCTTAGATTTCTTCTTGGACGATTGCCATCACCATTTCCAAAGTCAGCATATTGTTGGGCCCTGCGTGTATACAACAGACATGATTTCTAAACTTCTCCCTGTCCTTTCTCTTTTGTAGTTTTGAACAAGCTGTCACAATAAGGTCACAGTACAGGCCCAGCCTTATGTTAACAACTTTCTGAAGTTGAAATAGAATTCCCCTGAGAAGAATGCACAGCAGCACTTGGCGTGTGAACAAAAAACGATCAAAAGAAAGAATGGCACAGCTTTCCTGTGATGAGTGTACACTCTGCGATCAAGACTGTGGAATATTAATTATAAAGTAGAGAGTGGCTGAAATTTGAAAGAATTCACAAAACAGAAATGTGGGTTTCTAATGCAGTGGAAAAAATTAATTACATAACTGGTTCTATTTATTTTAAAAGAGGTCACAGCTTTCTACATGTTTCTAGAAAGACTTCCTTCCTAGGCAATTCTTTGGATGAAATGAGAAACAGATTGCAAGTGAGAGGATAAAAAGCAGACTGGAAAATGCAATATATTTTTATGCCCACAGATAAAACAAATGAATAGGTAAAACTCACCAGGAAGAAAAGTCTCTGGGTTGCCCTCATTTTTTTTGTTTTTTGTGCAACCCTGCCAGAGGCTGTTATTATCCAAGATATAGTATCTGATATCATTCAAATTATTGAGGCTGAGGCCATAAGAGGAGAAAACTGGAGTGGTTTGGGAAGAGGAGATGGTGAATAAACAAAGAAGAGTGATGTGTGGATGTGGCTAAGGAAGACATTTTACCTATGAGGGATATAATGTGCATTAACTAACTAAATTTTAGATATAATTGGAAACAAATTTAGACTTACGGGTTATGCAATCTTGATCATCTTTGAATTGGAGCATAATGCACAAGATTCTTTATGACCGCACCCTATTTGACATTTTAGACCCATCCCCATAACCCTTATTTCACATTGCACCTTGATTGTACTTAGGATTGATTTTAATCGAATTATTTCTGATTAATCAGTTTTACTCACCCCTTTCTTGTTTGAATAAATTACTAAATTTTAAAAATTCTGTCCTGTCCTTTTCGACATAATGACTTGTACATCTCATTGTTGCAGTGGGTCCACCTGTATCCCTATTTAAACGATTTGTTTTTTCCCTTCCCCTCCACAAATTATACCAACATCAAATACAGTGAAAGCAGGGGTTATACCATGGGAGAGTCCTTCCTGAGGATTTCTGAGCCTATTTTTTGCATAAAATGTCAGTGACAGCATATGATAGCAATTATTTTTATCTGTTTATTATACTTGCTTACTCACCATTTCTACTACAGCTCTACAATTCTGACTATAGCAGAAAAAGCACATCAGAGAGCTTTACCAAAGTTATGTTAACTGGAACTGGAGAGGGAAGATTACATTGCATTTGGGTTACTAAGATAGAAAAGCATTAAGGGAAATCACTTTGGTACAATAAAAGAGTAAAGAGAGAAATAGAGTAAGGAATTGGATCACAGTACATTATATGCGTTTATGAAAATATCACAAAGAAATCTGTTATTAGCATATAGGAATGTATAAAAAGAGAAAAATATAACAAAAAGAACAGGACCCATCTCTAAAATAAAGACAGTAAAGATGTGATAGAATTTTGATGATTATAGTGTTACTTCAGACTCTTTAAAAAATGTCCTACAAAGTTTCACTTAGATTTTGGAGATCCATTTTTTAAATATGTAACATAGCTGTGACTAATGTAATTATCACTTACATATTTTCCACAGTATTCTGAACTTGCCTCTATTTTATCTTTTTTCATTTTAGTGGCATAAACTCAGTAAATACCTTGAAAAAGCGAGCTCTTCCAAATGATATACTCATATTCTGGTCATTATTAAAGTGTGAATCTGGAATAAGATTACCATTTAATAGTACTTAGTCAATATAGGAACCAATAATCCCAAGCAGTACTCTTGGGGCAGATTGTTAACTGCTGAGATATGTAGATTGTATCCCACTTAAAATGGTTCATCTTTTGGTCGTTCTCACTTTCCAATGATGCAAGAGTAATGTGAGCAATATGTTTGCAGTAAAAATTCAGACCTGTACTTTCAGCTTTGAATTTTGGTTGCGTCCTTAGGTTCTTTTTTTGTTTTAAATAAATCTATTTTTTTGAATAAACAGTAAACATTTATTAAAATGAATAGTTAAACCTACAGAAACAGGAAAATAAAACCAGTCGAGAGCATTGAGGGGGTGATGGGAAGGCCTTCCCCAAGGGTCTGAGCTGGTGGCTCGCTCGAGGGACGCTCAGGAGCTTCTGAGTCTCTATGTCCATATCCAGACTTACACCGGGCCTGGCTGGCACGAAGGGGCCCCGCGTGGGTCAGGGGGGTCTGTACGAAGCAACGTCGGTAGGAGCAGCCAGGGCTGGCGGTCAGAGTTCGGAAGCCCAAATGTCCCAAGTGACCTTGGCCGCTGGGCGCTGGAGGTGAGTGGGGGCGTGAGCGGCCTCTTCAGTCATGGGCCACCGGGGGCAGAGGATTCTCTTGGTGGGCGTTGGCCAGAGATATCTGGTGATGCCAGCCTGCTCTGGCGCCGCGTGGTGGGATGTCCTCCTCCTCCTCTTCCTCTCTGGGCACAGAGTCCATGTCGGATGCACTGGACAGATCCAGGTCGGCTGCTCCCAGTCGAGGCTCTTGGTCTTCCGACGGTGGGGCGGGAGACTCGGTCTCCGACGCCGCCAGGGACTCGAAGTCCTCCAGATACAGGTCTTCCTCCCCTTGCCGGGCCCAAGAGGAGAAGGCGGCTTCCTCCATGGGCACAGAGTCCGTGTCGAATGCACTGCACAGATCCAGGTCGGCTGCTCCCAGTCGAGGCTCTTGGTCTTCCGACGGTGGGGCGGGAGACTCGGTCTCCGACGCTGCCAGGGACTCGAAGTCCTCCAGATACAGGTCTTCCTCCCCTTGCTGGGCCCAAGAGGAGAAGGCGGCTTCCTCCATGGGCACAGAGTCCGTGTCGAATGCACTGCACAGATCCAGGTCGGCTGCTCCCAGTCGAGGCTCTTGGTCTTCCGACGGTGGGGCGGGAGACTCGGTCTCCGACGCTGCCAGGGACTCGAAGTCCTCCAGATACAGGTCTTCCTCCACTTGCCGGCCCCAAGAGGAGAAGGCGGCTTCCTCCATGGGCACAGAGTCCGTGTCGGATGCACTGGACAGATCCAGGTCGGCTGCTCCCAGTCGAGGCTCTTGGTCTTCCGACGGTGGGGCGGGAGACTCGGTCTCCGACGCCGCCAGGGACTCGAAGTCCTCCAGATACAGGTCTTCCGACGCCGTCGGGGACTCGAAGTCCTCCAGATACAGGTCTTCCTCCCCGTGCCGGGCCCAAGAGGAGAAGGAGGCTTCCTCCAGCGGCGAGGGCGGGGGCACAGGCAGGGCCGCCCCGCCGGCGCCCGGCGGAGCGGCGTCCTCCCAGGCCACCAGCAGGTTCATGCGCCGGAGCGCCGCCGCCTCCCCGCACTGCTGCGGTGCGGACCGCGCGCCCTCCGGCGCGGCGGGGGCGCCAGGCCGCCGCGACCTGGCCTCAGGCCCGGCGGGAGGGTCCCCAACAGGACAGAAAGTGGACGGGGCCACGGCGGCCTCCGCCGCAGCCGAGTCCTCAGCTGCCGCCGCCTCGGCCGCAGCCCCACACAGCTGCAGCTTCTGGAGCTCGACCCACTGGGCGTCCACCGCAGTGGGCTCCGGGGCCGGCGGGGTCACAGCGGCCTCCCCAGCCCTGCTGTCCCCGGCCGGGGCGTCAGCAGTGGCCTGCTGCCGGTCTCTCCACACAAAGGGCCAGAACCTTCTTCTGGGTCTGGTCTGGGGCTGGGGTCTGGCTCGGGGGCGGATCCAGTGTCTGCAGGTGTCCACCAGGCGCTCCCTGCAGGACTTCCCCGACTCCGAACGGGCGAAAAAAGGAAAGCAACAAGAAAACATGTTGAAGTGGGGACAAGTCTGTGTGTTGGGGCCAGCTTGGGAATGTGGCTGGCTGCCCGGATACCTGGGTTCCAAGTTCTCTTGGGTCTTCTGTCCAGGATGAGGTCACTTCCGGGGGGCCTCTTCCCTAAGCCCCTCAAGGCAAAGCGCTCTACCACTCCAGCCAAGGCGTCACTTCCGGTTTTCTGGTGAGCTATTGGAGATAAGAGTGTCAGGTACTTTCCTGCTCGGGCCTGGCTTTGAACCGTGATCCTCAGATCTCAGCCTCCTGAGTAGCTAGGATTACAGGCGTGAGGCACTGCCGGGAGATGGATGTGAATTCAGACAATTTAATAGGTTGGTCTCTCAATGTCATCATGTGTGCATGAGATCTCCAAGACTTGGTGTAACTTCTTATTAATGCAAAAACATTAGGGACAAAACGATGACTAGAAGAGATACCATAAGACAAAACCCTTAAAATTCATAGAAGCCTTCTTTTCCAGTTGAGAGACAGACCACTTACCTAGATGTTATACTATATCTTTCCTAGGTTTTAATACTTAAAGAAACTCTTACAGTTCCTCTTATAACCAATTGGCTAAATTATAGAAAAAGAGTTTCATTTTGCTCATGACTCTGGCCCAAGGTTGAGAGACTCATCTGCATGGCTTTTGTTGAAGGTCGAGTTCTGAGGAGGTACTAGGTATACCAGAGCAAAGGATAAATGAACCCCAAGATAAGTATTCAAATGGTTTTGCTTTCATGCAATAAGATGATTTCTTATAACATAAGATGATTTCTTTGTTGCTTTGTATGTCCCTCCCCCACTATATAACCCCAGCTTTCACTGTATTTGATGTTGGTATAATTTGTTGAGGGGAAGGGAAAAAAACAAATCGTTTAAATAGGGATACAGGTGGACCCATTGCAACAATGAGATGTACAAGTCGTTATGTTGAAAAACGAACTTTACAACTTTGGCGGAGGGTAGGGGTGGTGGGGGTGGACAGGGGTAAGTAGAGGAGGTGGGGGAGGGGAGTAGATGGGAAGGGGAAACAAAGGAGGCAACAATGCTTGATCAGAAATGTACTCATTACCTTGCACATGTAATTGTAGCCCCTCTGTACGGTATTTTCACAATAAAAAAGCCTGTTTTTTATTATCTTTAAGTAGTTATACAAAGGAGTTTACATTCACCGAAGCAGTTTATGAATACAGTGCATCTTGATCTATGTCATTCCTTTCAACATTCTCACCCGCCACTCCCATCCACCCCTTCCCTTGCTTATCATAATTTTAGGTTATATATTGATTTTTTTGCCATTTAATGAAGTAGTTTGTGTGCAAAATGCATCTTTAAAAATCATTGTCAAGGTGATGTACAGAGGGTATACAGTTACATCCTTAGATTCTTAATGTGCTGGACATTGATGGAAAGCCACAGCTCAGACAGTTTTGTGGTTACTGTGGTGAAAAGCAGATTTTTGGGTATGGGGTTACTAAGCTACTATGTTTGGCAAGCTAGTTGTATTAAATGCAATTGCAGTTTATAATTTATAAAGCTATAGCCCTGTTACAAGACCAATAATATCGGTGTATAGTATTGGCTATCTTTGTGGGCTTTATTAGTTAGCCGTCATTAATTTTCCTTAAAGCAGGTTAGTATTTTGAGATGACAGTCAACAATGAATCACACACA
The DNA here is from genome assembly GCF_019054845.1 of Dipodomys spectabilis. Taxonomy (NCBI): domain Eukaryota; kingdom Metazoa; phylum Chordata; class Mammalia; order Rodentia; family Heteromyidae; genus Dipodomys; species Dipodomys spectabilis. The sequence continues at coordinate 9,618,840 of NW_024870679.1, read as the reverse complement.
CACACACACACACACACACACACACACACACACACAAATCTAAGACATTTCTTCAATGTGAAATAAACTTCATTTTATTATTATTATTGGGAAAATACCGTACAGAGGGATTACAATTACATGGGCAAGTACATTTCTTATCAAGCATTGTTGCCTCTTCCTTTGTTTCGTCTTCCCATCCCTTCCCAGTCACCTCCCACCCCCCCCCATGCCAAAGTTGTAAAGTTCGTTCGTTTTTCGATAGAACAACTTTTACATCTCATTGTTGCAATGGGTGTACCTGTATCCCTATTTAAATGATTTGTTTTTGCCCTTTCCCCCCTATAAATTATACCAACATCAAATACAGTGAGAGCCGGGGTTATACCATGGGGGAGGGACATACAAAGCAACCAAGAAATCATCTTATAAATATGTTACAAAGAATAGCAAGAAAGAAAAACCCTTTGAGTCCTTATCTTGGGGTTCATTTCACCTAACATCAACTTATCTGACCGTTTCTGCTTGTCTCAGACATAAAGTAGTTATTGCAAATAAGGGAAACCATGGGACCTATGTTTCTTTGGGCCTGGCTTACTTCACTTAATATAATTTTTTCCAAGTCTTAAAAACTTGTTTTCTTAAAAATTTGTTTTCTGAGTTGGTTCCATATCTTAGCTATGGTAAATAATGCTGCAATAAACATAGTTGTGCTGGTAGCTTTAGTATGGTCTTGTTTGTGATCATTTGGGTAAATGCCCAAAAGTGGGATTGCTGGGTCATAGGGGAGCTCTATGTGGAGTCTTTTGAGAAACCTCCATACTACTTTCCAAAGTGATTGAACAAGTTTACACTCTCACCACAATGCAGTAGGGTTCCCTTCTGTCCACATCCCCTCCAGCATCTGTTGTTATTAGAATTCTTGATTATAGCCATTCTAAATGGTGGAGGCGGTATCTCAATGTTGTTTTGATTAGCATTTCTTTTATGGCCAGGGAGATTGAGCATTTCTTCATGTATCTATTGGCCATCCTTCTTTCCTCTTCAGAGAAGTTCAGAAAGAATGACATTGCCCCATTTGTTAGGAAATGGAAAGACTTGGAAAAAATTATATTAAGTGAAGTAAGCCAGGCCCAAAGAAACATAGGTCCTATGGTTTTCCTTATTTGCAATAACTACTATATGTCTGAGACAAGCAGAAACGGTCAGATAAGTTGATGTTAGGCAAAATGAACCTCAAGGTAAGGACTCAAAGGTTTTTTCTTTCTTGCTATTCTTTCTAATATATTTATAAGATGATTTCTTGGTTGCTTTGTATGTCCCTCCCCCATGGTATAACACCTGCTCTCACTGTATTTGATGTTAGTATAATTTATGGAGAGAAAGGGCAAAAACAAATCGTTTAATAGGGATACAGGTGCACCCATTGCAACAGTGAGATGTACAAGATGTTATGTTGAAAAATGAACTTTACAACTTTGGCGCAGGGGCAGGGGTTGGGGGGATGGATGGGAAGAGGAAACAAAGGAGGAGGCAACAATGCTTGTAAGAAATGTACTCACTACCTTGCTCATGTAATTGTAACCCCTCTGTACAGTATTTTCACACACAAAAAAACTTGTTTTCTATCAATCAAAATGATTAATAGCTTTGATATCTTTGAGAAAAACCATCAAACTAGGCATCAAATATTAGTTGGAGAATTAGATTTTTTTTCCTTTTGTAAGTAAAAATTTTGTTTCCTTTGCAAGTTAAAATTTCTGTTGTAAGTTAAAACTTTGTTTCAGAATTTTCAGGAACAAAAATAATTTTTTTGAGGCAAATACCAGTACTCATGCTTATAATCCTAGCTACTTAGGAAGTTGAGAGTTTAAGATGGCAGAAAAGTCTTCATAACTCTCATCTCCAATTAACCAGTAAAGTGCTGGACTGGAGGTGTGCCTTAAATGGTTCAAAAGAAGTTGCAAATGACAAAGATGAGTAAGAGCATGAGTCTATAAGTTCAAACTCTGCCCCTCCCAACACACACACACACACACACCTTTTCTCTCTCTCTCTCTCTCTCTCTCTCTCTCTCTCTCTCTCTCTCTCTCTCTCTCTCTCTCTCTCACACACACACACACACACACACACACAGAGTTTGGTGATTCCCTCAATGCATTTGCATTTTAAAATGTTTTTTTTTTAATCAAGAGATTAAGTTTTAGAATTTGAGTGAGAATCCAGCTGTTTCCCATTACTGCTTATATAAGACTTATGGAATGAGGTAACTGACTTATTATAGTCTGCCAAGGAGCAGAATAGAGAACACTGAGTGTGACCTAATGCTATTTAATTTCTTCCCATTGTCATCTGTCAAATGGACATAACAACAGCATGTAGTTAAGCACCAGTTCTCAGCAAAATACTAGCATTGTTACATAGATTAAACAGGATAATCAATGGAATTATTTGCATTATGCATAGTACATGGTATGTACATGGTACGTAGTATGGGCAGTCATACATAATCTACCAATGACAATACATCCTGTTAGGCAGTTTTGTTATTCTGCAAACATCCTATAGTGTGCTTACTGGGATTGCTACAAGGTCACTAGATCATCTAATTCCATGGGACCACCATTGTTACGTGATTGTAGACTGAAACATTGATGGAGGGCATATGACTGTATTCAAAACATGTTAGCCTTAGCTAACAGTACATTATTTCCTAAATGAAGGACTAGTAACTTAAACAGCCAGGAAAAAAAATTAAGAAAAATATGCAGATGTACGAGGAACTTATTTGAACCATTTGAAGCCAGGTGCTATGCTGTTTTCAGAGTTTGTATATTTATTGAAGCTGGTAGATTATAGAAGTGAAGAAAAACAAATATCATACTTGGAAGATTCACTGGAGGTTATTTACTTAGAAGAAGAAATAAGCTTAATGGTTTTGTTTTAAAATTATCAGTGATTTCATTCTTTTGGTGACAGTCTATTCAATGTAATAATGGATGTAATTGTGAAGAACTTTTTAATATATATATTGAAATCAATCTGGCTCCCAGAGAATTATACTCATTGTTAATTGTGTTGCTACTGAGAGCACATAAGTAAAGGTCTAATGTCTCACTGGCATAATGTACCAGATCAATAGAGCCTCTCTCTGCACCCTTTCTTTCCTGCAATGCTTCTGTGCCATTTGGTCAAATCCTGTCAACCTCTCTGAGACTCTCTCTTCAGCACTCATTCCCATATTCCAAAATCTCCTTCATTCTGATACTTAAAACTTCACTAAGTATGTTCTGGTTAAAGGTAAAGTAGGATAATCCTTTTTTAGTTTTTGGTACTTTTTACTCAGTTATGCAGATAGGGTAGAATAATTTTGGAGAAACACCACATTTTGAAAATGATTTAAAGTAGAGCTTAATAACATGTTCTTTTTAGTATGTGTTAAAGTACAGATCGATTGTTGATTCATATGGATCTTAAATTAAACCCCCAAAAGATTATGTATGGGATGCTGTATTTTTGGACTTGTGCTCTAGATTTTTAATTTAACCGTCCTAAATTCCAGTTAGATTTAGCTCGTAATTAGGGCTTGATGAAATCCTTCTTGGATCCTATGTCTAGCATCAAGCGTATTAGCTTTCTCTCTAATTTCACGTTCTCGTCTAAATTTAATTTCTATTTTATAGGAATCTATATTTGTTTGAAATTTTGTGTACTTGATGGTTTCCAGAAAAGAATATTGATAGAAAAGAGTTTTAACCAGCATTGGTATTGATAGCTTTTGGATATAAACACAAGGAATTTATGTTGATTATATTAAATACAGTAGTGAATAGGGAAGAGGATACAGTATTTTTAATTCATTCAATTTATGTCACAACTTGTGCTAACTACCATACATATATTTCCCCAAAAATGTCCTACCATAGCCTTATGAGGAAAGAATTGAATAATACAATGCAAAGAGACTAAGACTCAAAGACATGAAGTATATGACCTAGCACTGCATGAAGAATCATGGTAGTGATGCAGTTTAGCCTAAACCATGTTCCATGTTCCTCTTTATGAGACTGAGATCTACAGTAAACATCTGAGAGTAACCATCTTCCATTCACATTTTTGGACCAAAGGCAGTCAGTAATTACTTGTTTTTAGAGACCAAAGGAAAAAAATAGATTAAGATGATTGTAGTTTCTGGTTGGTTTTTAAATAAATAACAAGTTACAGTTAGTAAAATTAGTTGGAAGAAATAAGCTTTCATTTTCTACTTAATTAGGGGGGGAATCCTTCTCTATCAGGGGAAGAATTGTTCTATGTGGATTTAGCTCTGGGAAGAGAAAATGAGATTTGTCTTTCAGTCCCCTAACAAGGCATTCGTGGTGGTTTTATTTTCAGAGTAGGAAATTTAGCTGAAACAAGGGACACAAGAGTACAGCGGAACTGAACTGTCTGGCAGCTTTCAAATCAGGTGAGAATAACAAGATCAGATGTTGAGGAAGAAACACTTCTGGCAATTTCTAACAGTTCCTCAGGGGCAATGTTGGAACTAAAGAAAGAAGATCCATTGAATTCCAGTGATTTCCACACAAATTAGACATAGGGACATCCATGTGGATACTGCTAGCTCAACTCCAGACAAATTAACACAAAAAAAGTACACTAGGGCACTTCTTTGGAATATAAATACTTATCTATTCACCACTGTCTGTAAATATTTGTGTGATGGAAAGGAAATCCTCATGCCTTTTAATCAGATTGTACATACATATCAGCCTTACCTCTTATTATTTATTGAGTCTTTAAGTGCATTTATTAATGGCCAGTTCTCAATAAGGGGGCAATAATTTTAGCATAAGCTGTTGTAAGGAATAAATTTGATACCATGTGAAGAAGGTAGCATAGGGATGTATTAGATTGTACCTGTCAAACATTTTTATTTTATTTTATTCACAAATAATGTACCTTATAAAATACTCTGACTGTGGGCTGATAGGGAATATTACAAGATTTAAGTGTTTAAAATTTAATTTTAAAGATTGAAAAGAATATAAAGGAAACTATACTTGGACTAGAGTTTGTAGTAATGTGGGGTTCAAAATACAATATTTGGAGCTAAATAATGGGTTTCAGTTCTGAACTATTCACTTAGTAGATACACACACCTATGTGTATGTATATATATGTGTGTGTGTATATATATACATATATGTGTGTGTGTGTGTATATATATATATATATATATATATATATATATATATATATATAGTTGTCCTTGAATGAGGAAGTAAGCTCATTCATAAAATAAGAATGGTAGTAGTAACGATTATTACTACCTTAGTTTTCTCATTCATAAAATAGGAATGATGGTAGTAACAATGATGATTGTTTCAGGGATTAAACAATGTGAGAAAACCATTTACCATTAGCTGCTTTTGTTCTTGTATGTCTTCCTTACTAGACAATAAATTTCTTGAAAGCTGGTCAAACTTGTAAATCTCTGAGCCTCCTGACATTGAGTATAAGCAATCTATGTTGAACTTAGCAGATTGGCATACATATATATATATATTTTGTTTGTTTGTTTGTTTTTGTTGGTCATGGGGCTTAAACGCTGGGCCTGGGTGCTTTCCCTGCATTCATCAGCTCAAGGAGAGTGCTCTACTGCTTGAGCCACAGCACCACTTCTGGTTTTCTAGTGGTTTATTGAAGATAAGAGTCTCAGGGACTTTTCTGCCCAGGCTGGCTTTGAACCATGATCCTCAGATCTCATCCTCCTGAGTAGCTAGGATTATAGGCATGAGCCACTGGCACCCAGTTTGACATGCATATTTAATTTCCCTTCAACTGTGGATCCTGCATTTACAAACTTCAAGAATAAGTTAATTTACTTAAATGTTTCTGTTGACCTTGAAACTTATAGTTGTGATGTGGTTGAACGGTTTGTCAAGATTTTGACAGTGAATCCATACAGAGAAATATTGGTGTTGAGATTATAAAGTGCAGCAGATTGCAACAATGAGATGTACAAGTTGTTATGTTGAAAACGAACTTTACAACTTTGGTGCAGGGAGGGGGTGGGGACGATGGGAAGGGCTGGGAAGGGGAAACAAAGGAGGAGGCTACAATGCTTGATAAGAAATGTACTCATTATCTTGTCCATGTAATTGTAACCCTATGTACAGTATTCTCACAATAAAAAAAGAGAAAAAAAAATGAAGTGCATGCAGCACATAAGCAATGTTTCAACAATAAAAACTTACCAAGTATTAGAATTGCCATTAAGACAACGGAAGAGATAGGTATGTGCTATGGTATGCAGTCATTTTGGTCACTATGGGCCAAGCCTATATAGTCATATAATCATGTATTTTGGGAGATAATTTGGAAAAAAAAAAGATCTGGTTACACTGAGTAACTCAAATATAGACAACTACAAGGATTGTACAAGATTTATTTATTTATTTTTCATTAAATTTTATTTTATTTTTTGAACATACTGTACAGAGGGGTTACAATTATATGGGCAGGATAATGCGTACATATCTTATCAAGCATTGAAGCCTCCTCCTTTGTTTACCCTTCACATCCCTTCCTAGCCTCCCCCCCCCTCCAATCCTCCCATCCCCCACCCCCCCCCCCACCCCCCCCCACCCCCCGCCCCTCACCAACGTTGTAAAGCTCCTTTTCGACATGACAACGTGTACTTCTCATTGTTGCAACAGGTCCACCTGTATCCTTAAACCTGTATCCTATCTCCTCCACAAGTTATACTGACATCAAATATAGTGAAAGCAAAAGCAGGCATTATATTGTGGGGAAGGGACATACAAAGCAACAAAGAAATAATCTTATAAATGCGTTAGAAACAAATGCATGAAAGAAAAAAACATTAAAATACATATCTAAGGGTTCATTTTCCTAACATCACATTATCTGACCTTTTCCGTTTGACTCATACATATACTAGATATTGCAAATAAGGGAAACCATGGGACCTATGTTTCTTTGGGCCTGACTTACTTCACTTAATATAATTTTTTCCAAGTTTTTCCATTCCCTAACAAATGGGGAAATGTCATTCTTTCTGATGGAGGCATAGAATTCCATTGTGTATATATACCAGATTTTCTTGATCCATTCATCTACTGAGGGGCATCTGGGTTGGTTCCATATCTTAGCTATGGTAAATAATGCTACAATAAACATAGTTATGCTGGTAGCTTTAGTGTGGTCTTGTTTGTAAACATTTGGGCAAATGCCCAAAAGTGGGATTGCTGGGACATAGGGGAGGTCTATTTGAAGTCTTTTCAGTAACCTCCATACTGCTTTCCAAAGTGGTTGAACAAGTTTACATTCCCACCAACAATGAAGTAAGGTTCCCTTCTGTCCACATCCCCTCCAGCATCTGTTGTTAGAGTTCTTGATTTTTGCCATTCTAACTGGAGTGAGATGGTATCTCAATGTTGTTTTGATTTGCATTTCTTTTATGGTTAGGAATGTTGAGCATTTCTTCTTATGTCTATTGGCCATCCTTCTTTCTTCTTCAGAGAAGTTTCTCTTTAAGTCTTTAGCCCACTTATTTATTGGGCAGTTGTTTCTTTGAGGATTTGTTGTTGGGGGATTTAATTTTTTGAGTTCCAAGTATATTTTAGATATGAGACCCTTGTCTGTTGTATGGCTAGTGAAGATCTTCTCCCAATCCGTGGGCTTTCTATTGATCTTGCTAGCTATGTCCTTTGCATTGCAGAAGCTCTGCAACTTTATGCAATCCCATTTGTCCAACCTTTCTTTGATTTGTTGTGTTTCCGGGTCTCTATTCAGAAAATTTTGGCCTGAGCCAAGGTGACCTAGTGTTTCTCCTATTCCATCCTGTAAAATTTTCAGAGTGTCTGCTTTGACTTCGAGGTCTTTGATCCATTTGGAGTTGATTCTGGTGCAGGGTGATATATAAGGATCTAGCTTTAGTTTTCTACAAGTAGTTAACCAATTTTGCCAGCACTATTACTGAAGAGGCTGTCTTTCTTCCATTGTATTGTTTTAGCTCCCTTATCGAAGATTAGATAGCTATAGGTCTGCAGGTTCATTTCTGGGTTTTCAATTCTATTCCATTGGTCCTGAGGTCTGTTCTTATGCCAATACCAAGCTGTTTTGATTACTATGGCTTTATAGTAGAGTTTGAAATTTGGTATTGATATTCCTCCAGCAGTGTTCTTTCCGTTGAGGAGCATTTTTGCTATTCGGGGTCTTTTATTGTTCCATATGAATTTTTGGATTGCCTCTTCTATTTCCTTGAAGAATGAGGTTGGAATCTTGATAGGTATCGCGTTGAATTTGTAGATAGCCTTGGGAAGTATTGCCATTTTCACGATGTTAATCTTTCCAATCCAGGAGCATGGGAGGTTTTGCCATTTTCTAAGTTCTGTTTTGATTTCCTTTTTCAAGATTTTAAAGTTTTCATCATAGAGGTCCTTCACTTCTTTGGTTAAGTTAATTCCTAGGTATTTTTTTTTGGTGGGACTATTACAAATGGAGTTACTTTCCTAATTTCAGCCACACTTTTCTCATTGTTGGCATACAGAAAAGCCATTGATTTTGAGGGGTTAATTTTATACCCTGCTAACAAGATTTATTTTTTATTGAATTTGTCCACATTTAAAATTTGTATCTCAGGGGCTGGGAAGGTGGCTCAGTGGTAGAGCGCTTGCCTTGCATGCTCAAGGACCTGGGTTCGATTCCTCAGCACCACATAAGCAAAAAGAAAAAAACCGGAAGTGGCGCTGTGGCTCAAGTGGTAGAGCGCTAGCCTTGAGCTGAAGAGCTGAGGGACAGCGCCCAGGCCTAGAGTCAGGCCCTACGACCGGAACCCCCCCAAAAAAATTTGTATCTGGGCACTGGTGGCTCATGCCTGTAATCCTAGCTACTCAGGAGGCTGAGATCTAAGGATTGAGGTTCAAAGACACCTGGGCAGAAAAATCTGTGAGACTCTTATCACTGATGAATCACCAAGAAAACAGAAGTGAAGCTGTGTCTCAAGTGGCAGAGTACTAGCCTTGAGCGTACATGTTGAGTTCAAGCCCAGGACTAGCACACAAAAACAATTTCTCTTGTTTTTGGATCTCTAGGAATTCCATGTGATTGTGAACACTGCCTGTCAGAGAGTATGGATATTTTAACAATATTAAGTCTTACAATCCATTAACATACTTCAGCTTTTATTACTTTAAAAGTTCATTTTCTCTATTTTAAAAATAAAATTCCATGTAGAATTTTTACACTTTACTAGTTTAAAATTATAAATATTAATAAAAATTCCCAAGTATATTTTGTTACTGTTTTAAACATTACTACTTAGCAAAATTATTTGCTAATTTTAATTTCTAGTTTACAGAATCTAATACAATTGAAATAACTGATTGATTTGGCATTCTGAATTTAAAGTATAAGTACAACAGTTTTTATAGATTCCTTACAACTTCCTACATATAAAACTTCATGTGGTATTAATTTTTTCCTTCCTATTGCTACATGTATTTCTTTCTTGTAATTCTAAGACTTCCGTTGTAATGTTGAAAGGAAGAGTAAGAGCAGAGATTCTTACCCTGTTCCTGATTTCAGGGCATATAACTCATATAATTTATCACTATAGAAGGTGGCTAAAAGTTTTGCATGAATGACTTAAATCAAATTGGGGAAGTTTTCTTCTTCTATGCCTTGTCTACTGAGATTTTAAGTGTGCATAAAAAATTTTACCCAATGTTTCTCCTTGGTTCTGTAAATAGTATAAGTCACATTGATTTGTTTTTAATTATCAACTGAATCTTGCGTTCTTGGCTTACAGTCCTCTAGTTCTTAGCTGAGAGTTTGCTCATAGAGGACCAATAATTGTACAGAAAAATACAGATTAAACAATGATCCTATACATTCAGATTTTAAGGTAACTTTTTGAGGACAGGTATTGTTCAGGCCAGTTACCTTGTTGAAAGACAAGAGTTTAAGTATCCATACAGTTAGAAAATTAGATTTAGCAAAGTGTAGCTATATCTGAAAATGTCTTAGAACACAGCCAGCCATGTGGAATTGGAGCACAATGCATAAGCACATATGTGTGAGCTAAGAAAAATTCAACCTTCAAACACATAAGGTTGTGAGATAGGTAGTGATCCACTCAGACTTCCTGATGGGATAGATCAAAATCTATCCAACTGTGCCACATCAGTGTGGAAAACTGATTTGAGACGAGGGTTATCCACGTTACACTCTAGATTTTCTTTGGAATTTTAAGCGAGGTTATCCCTTTTTGGATTTATTCTATCTCAAGTTTCCTAAGTAGTACCTAGAAGTTCTCAAGAAGGGATACTGCAATTTCTGTAAAGAGAGAAGTAGTATAGAATAGTGGTGATGAACAAGAACAGAAGTAAACAGTTCAGGTTAACCCTATGTCTACCACTCCTCAGCTCTCTCACCTTGATAACAAGATAACAAGAGAAGAAATCTCAATGTTGTTTAACCTTGACATGTTTCTAAACTTCTGTATGGCTTGATAATGATGGTGATCATCTCAGGATTTTTTCAACACAGTAGTTAATATACTTATTACTATGTTAACCATGTCTAGAATATAGGAGCGTTTAATAAAGGTCATGAGTAGAGAATTATTCTGCTAGTCTATAAGCACCCACAGTCAGAAATTTTTGATTTTTCTTTCACTCCTACATCTTCAGAGCCTACAAGAGTGCCCAGAACAAAGGGACACTTTATAAAAAAGTGCTCTATGCATGAATGCTCGTGTCATCTAGAACTGATGAGTAGCATGCTATTGATAATACGTAGGCATGCAATCTAGCAATTTAATGGGTTGGCTCTTGCTGAGGCGACTACATACTAAAATTGGACAGATGGTTGGGTGAATGCCAATGCTTGCCCTCCTGCAGGCATTTTCTGACCTATAAATCTCATGCTTTGGTTCAATGTGATTCTGCACATCGAACAACCATATGATGTGTAATAGAAACCAAATTCTTTTGAGAATGAAAGTATTGCCCTGACACCAGGATAATAGATGTAAGCAGAGACAAACCAGGGCATCTGGCCACCTTAATTTAGTACTATTGATGCAATGATTGGATTAAAAGATTGGTGACATTCCCCAAAACAGTTGTCTATTGAGTAGATGGCATTCATGAATAGGACTCTAAGTGCATTAGATGGAGACTATCTAAGGCAATTGTGTTCTCTCACTGGGGTATTTGAAATGCAAAATCAACCGAGAGTCAAGTAGCAAATAAGAGAAGTCGAAAGAGGTGAAGTTGAATAGCTGAATCACCTAATAGCCCACACAACCTTACTGCAGAGGGCATAAAAAAACAACTGCAGCTATGTCTGTGTCTGGAGAGCCACTCACTGCTCTGGCCTCAGATTCATGCCAGGTATTTCCCATTACTTCAGCTCTCTGGTGACTGAGATTCTTTACAGTTCTTGCTTCCTGATAATCCACATTACAACCTTTCATTACTCAAGAGGAATTCATTCTATCTTTGTTCCTTCTCTAAAAAAGCCTAACTCATAGACATAAAACTAGGCTCAAATATTTATATTTTCTCCAGCAGTTCTTGCTCTCCATGAGTGCTATGACTTGTTCTGGATTAAATTTAGAAACTGTGTTAATTCTCAATACTGAGATGCTGCTTTTCACTTTTTTCCAACATGAAAACTGTTTTGGAATGGGATTAACTTAGAAATAATTAATGAATATTGTCTTTCTTATAGTTAACAAGGGGTTAAATGAGTTTTGGTTCTGGCATTTCAAACATCTATGACATTGCTTTCCTGAGGAAAAAAAAAGGCATTTCTAATTCCAGCCAATAATGCCAAGGCATTATTAAAAAAAAAAAAATCCAGGGCAGATGGTTAATAAGTATGAATGCATTTACGAGAACAATAGGGCAAAATGTTTGAAAATGGGATTCTCCCGAAGGCAAAGCTACGTGGAAATTATAAATACCAAAACACAGGGATGAGTTCCAAGTCACTGTAATAGGGGCATTATGTTAGGAGTAGTACTTAAAGACAGTGATGTCAAATGCACCAGAAAAGAAAATATGCACGAGTTGAGAATAAGGGGTAAATGGGATGAAACAAGACTGGGGACAGAGCTTTTGCAGGGCGAATCTGCTCTGAGAGAAATCTTTGTTGGTAATGTCTCTGTATGGACATCAGAGGGGAGATAACTGAAAGAGTAGGATTCCTGTCAACTTTGTTCCATGTGACCTAATAACTTCTTCTTTAGACTCAGTTGACTTTATTACACAGGAGGATCAGGTTTGAACTTTGAACTTTGTGGGTGCTTTCTACATTGTTCTCCAAGCAAAAATAAATTTAAAAAAGAAATTTAAAGTAGAGTTTAATGAGGAGCAACATGATCAAAGGACATTATGTACATGTCATAAATATCACAATGCAAACCCTTTCACAATTAATTTATGCTAATACAATTTTTTTAAGCAGAACTTCCCCTGCTCTCAGTCCTTTGGAAAGCTGAATAAAACCCATATCTATTAGTCCAGAAGCTATTTTAACAAATCTGCCATTTTCATGTGCTTATTTAGGAAGAGAAAAGGTCATTGACTCTGAAATTTTGCTCTGAATCTATTTTACCAGCTCATGACTATTCCAGTGGTGTCATTCAAGAAGATTCCAAGCTGTTAAAATATTTTAAAAGCTTGTTTTTCTGAACAGTCTTTAAAAATAGTTAAAAGTCTAAGAGGTTAAATGCAGCGCAATGTGCAATTTTAAAGTTAGAGGGCAGCAATTAGAAAAATTACACTATTACAGATTGAAGATAAGAGTATTTTGGAACAGAAGTTCACAGATAATTTACATCAGGAGACTTCCATAATGGCACTTCTTTGATTTGTTCATTGTCTTCTATGTTTCCTTTCCTAAGTATACTTTTTAAATGAGCAGAACATTAGTGTTTGGGTTCAGATGGACTTTCTAAGTCTGCAAAATCTATTTTTTTGAGAAAATTTTGAGGTTTTGGACATATATGAGATATAATATAAAGTGTATTTATATGGTTGTAAGAGATGCCAGAGAAATCTGAAACTTGTAAGACTAATTTTGTTGTTGTTGGTGGTGGTGGTCTTGGGGCCTGAACTCTGGGCCTGGGCACTGTTCCTCAGCTCTTCAGCTCAAGGCTAGTGCTCTACCACTTGAGCCACAGGGCCACTTCCAGCTTTTTCTGCTTATGTGGTTCTGAGGAATCAAACCCACAGCCTCATGCATGCAAGGCAAGCACTCTACCATGAGCCACCTTCCCAGTGTAAGGTGTGGACAGGGACACCTCCCTCCCTTTTGGCTAAGTTTCCGCCCAGTATCTGTTACCTAGGTAACTGGCACACCTGGAAGCAGTCACCTTCCCCTCCTGCTAGGTCACATCCTGGGCCATCTCTGGTCACATGCCTCCCCTCTGACCCTAGGAGGGTCCCAGACCCTGAGGTCACATTCAAATCCAGTGTGGCCACACCTTTCCCCCACCTGCCCACACCACTTCCTGTCCCTGGCCTAGATAAGTCCTGGTCCAGAGGCGGGTCACACCTCTTCCTTCCCCCGCTTCTTGCCTTTTCAGCCATACTTCTCCACCATGCATGGCGGAGGCAGCAGTTCAGTAAACTTCTTTTCCTGCCTGAATAGCGCGTGGTGTTCTCCTCATCGGCTACCTAATGAAACCTACCTATTTAATATACCTTACCTATGGTGCCGTGACTCGGATGGGGTTTTTGAGTTGGAAATGTTAGAATTTCCTAACCACCCCTTTTCTGTGAACCGAACTGCCTGGAGACACCACGCGAGACTTCTCACCAATACCATTGCTGGCCTTCACATCTACGTCCACACCACTTCTCTACTCTAGTGAGTGAAACTACTCTCTATGATTCACTGTTGCTCAGTCTCTGTCCAGACGTGGCACCATGCCAGAGAGCTCCTACGGCCTTTAGCTGAAAGGCCAGTCACTTCCAAAGCCGAGGATGCTTGGATTTGAGGGCCATTTGGATTTTGGCCATTTCTCTCTAGAGGGCTCTGGGGGAAGTCAGGACGCTGCTTCTGCCTGGTCAGCTCTCCTTCACTCACCTGACTGACTCTACTCATTTAATGGGGTGCTGCGAATCACGCCTGAGCCGTGAAACCCCTTTGAAATGCCTCTTGCGCTCCCTGGAAAGCCAGAGCGCCTCTTTTTTATGACATTTGCAGATGTAGACAGTTTTGCTACTGCAATGGTAAATGGTCAGAAGTCTGTTTACTTTCAGGTTCTCTTTGCTCTCTCTCTGCCAATCACGTCTAACTTTCTCTATCTCTCCCTTTCTCTTTTCTACAACATTTTGGCTTCTGCCCTGAAGAGTGTGACCTCAGGCTGGTCCCAGGTGTAAGGTCCGCTCCTGGATGGCCAGCAGACTCCACCGTCCTCGCAGCAAAGTCTCCACCCAGTACCTGCATTACCTAGGCAACTGGGACACCTGAGGTCACATCTGCGTCTGCTGAGGTCACATCTGAATTTGATGTGGCCACACCCTTCTCCGCCCATACCCTAGATAAGGCCTAGCCCAGGCCCAGAGGCTCTCTCTGGCTGCTCTTTTCTAGCTCTCTGCTCTCTTGCTGTTCTTTTCTAGCTCTCTCGCTGCTCTTTTCTAACTCTCTTCTAGCTCTTTCCTCTCTCTTTCCTCTCTTTCCCAGCTCTCTCTCATTCTTAGGCCTTTGCCAGCCACATGGAGTGCCAACCTTGCCTGGTCCCAGCAGGTCTACTGAATAAACCTACCCCTTACCTGAATACCACGTGAGTGATGCCCTTCTTACTCGGATACCTCTCTCTGTGCTCTTGTCTAGCTCTTCTCAAGCTCTTTTCTCTCTCTTTCCTCTCTCTCTTTCCCAGCTCTCTCTCATTCCCAGGTGTTTTGCCAGCCACGTGGAGTGCTAACCTTGCCTGGTCCCAGCAGGTCTACTGAATAAACCTACCTCTTACCTGAATACCACGTGCATGCTGGTGCTGTTCTTACTCGGCTACCTCTTTAAAAACCTAACACCAGGGACCCCCGGTCTAGGTTCCCTCTCAAAGGCTAGCCATTCTAGTTTTGATAATTTCCATTTGTTTAGGTTTTCTTTGCATTTTTTCAGAAATTTGCCATCTTGAGTTCGCCATCTTGGCCACATGGTGGGTTAAGGATTGGGTCTCATCTGACTCTTAACCTTCCACCAAGCTTACTACTCCACCCACTTCTGCAGCCTCCCCCGTGAGGCGCTCCCATTTGCGGCCTCCCCAGCAAGGTATACCCCATTTTGCAGCCTCCCCTGTGAGGCCCTCCCCTCCTTTGCAGCCTCCCAAGTGAGGTGCACCCCCCATTTGTGGTCTCCCCAGTGGGCCCCCCCTCTGTTTTGCAGCCTCCCCCATGAGGCACCCCCCCTTTTGCAGCCTTCCCCACAAGGTACCCCCCCCTTTGTGGCCTCCCATGCAAGGCCCTTCCTCCCCATGGTCTCTCCTGCAAGGTCCCCTCCCCTGCAGGACCCTTCCTCTGCCTTTGTAGTGGGGGGTGGAACCTGAAGCTCCATGTGCGCTAGAAGCAATGCACCCTCACTGTCAAAATCTTTAGCTCTCTCTAGCACTGACCATGTGGCAAATGTGCCATCGTGGCATCGTGGGAGTTCAGCTGCTATTTTCATATGAACTCGATTTCACACCGACCTCAACTTGATTCTGTGTGTGTATGCCTAAGTATGTATGTCTGTGTCTGTGTAAACTTGTTATCTGGCATTGTAATCAAGTTATTTGGCCTAAATTGTCTGAGATTCCTGAAGTTTGTTCAGTTTAGATTCGTAGTTCAGTGCCAGCCAGTCTACATGCAGCCAGATCCAGTCCATCTCCTCCAACCTGGAAGACAGGCCTCACTCCTGCCTAGACCATCGTGACTATCTCCACTATGGTAAAAGTAAACTGGAATCTTGCTTTGCTCCATCACACACAGCTGATTTCCTGGTGAAAGATTGCTTTGGACTTGCAAAAGCTAAGGCCCTTTCTGTGTCTTTGGTTAACTTAAGCACTGTTAGGGTTACCCCCACCCCAAATCAATACTGTATCTATGCTAAAATTCTCATCACATCTAACAAGTTTTGTCATTTCAGAATATTTGTTGGTCAATTCTTGATAAAAACCAGCTAAACTCTACTTATTCTACTTGATCTCCTTGTTGCTTTAATAGGAATAGGTAGGTTTCATTAGGTAGCCGATGAGGTAGATTTCATTAGGTAGAGTGCTCGCCTTGAGCTGAAGAGCTAAGGGACAGCGTCCAAGCCCAGAGTTCAAGCCACAGGACCGACAAAAAAAATAAATAAATAAATAAAAGTTTTTCTTTTAAAGTTTAATTTATTTTTCAAACTATCTGATTTCAGAATGTGTCCACTTTTGGCCCTAGTATTTCCATGTATGAAATGAGAAAGAAAACACAATATCTTGAGCGGTAAATATAGACTTTATGAGCACAGACTCTATCTGGCCCTTGGACACTTAAGTAAAAAGGAAACAATGGGATAATTTACTCAACTAGAATAAGCTTCTTTTTCTTTCCAGGTCTTTGCAATTAAAAGCATCTAGGAAAATTTGTGTATTTAGTGACTCCATAGGACTTCATTATTAGAAGACACTGCACCTTTTACTTCACAAACTGGAAACTTTTAGTTAAGTTCCATCAAAATATAGAATCAGCTATCTCATGATCTCAAAGCCAGAACTAATTTAACTTACGTTTTACTTACCAGGAGTTACTTTGGTTTGGAGGTCATCAACCTTGCTGTTCCAGATGTCCAAAAGTACATCTCTTTTTAACCACAGACTAGAAACCAACACACCCATGAGTCATGTCCTACATATGGGCAGGAAATTCCTACCTAATCACTAACTTTGCCATGATTGCTCCAGCCAGTTAGAGATGATTCCATAATTCACCTGTTGTTGGTTAATTCACTTAAAAAAGCAAAAGCAACACTTACTGTGGCTCTCTACACCCATATGAACAGCAGAAGTCTAATTTTCAAAATTATATTACAAATTCCTACTCTTTAAACCTGAATGATGCTTGATAATAAGCCAGAGTGAGTATGAATGATAGCTGAAAGAGTATATATTATTTTGTTGTAGTCAGTACATGATTGATACAGGAATCTCATCTAATCTAGCTATAGATTCTTGCTCATGGGACAATTCTCTTTTATTGGACTACATATAAAAAAATCACATGAGCTTAATGATATTGTCAGCAAGATGGTGAAGGAGAAAGCCCTGAGAATTAGGAAGAGGCTGAGAAAAATCAAGAAAGGGTTATGAAGAATGCTTGAAAGGAATGGACTAACAGGTGGAGGAAACACAGTGTGGATTTGAAGAATGAGGATGACAGGATGGAGATTTGTGCATTGGATTTGTTCCACTTGTATCAGAGAGGGTAATTTCAATGGTGTGGTTGAGGTTGAACCCTCAACCAGCAGAGGACAAAGTAGGAAGTAAGGAAAACAAAGTCAGAGATTGCAAATGGCTTTCCTGAAAGGATTACATTCATCACTACATTTAATGTTCTTCTGGTTAGGAACTTCTTGATTCTTCTCCATGTTTTCAGTAAGTGTCTAGTATAGGGCCAGACATAAGGAAGACCTGAGGATTCTTATTTTTTCTTTTATTAGATAGTTTTTTTCTGTACAGATGGGTTACAATTACATGCGCAAGGTAGGTAATGAGTACATTTCTTATCAAGCATTGTTGCCTCCTCCTTTGTTTCCCCTTCCCATCCCTTCCTATCTCCCTCCCCCCCCACCCCCCTCTTTTGAAGAAATGCTTCTTTCCCATGCCCTTAATGCTTTAACTAGAGGAAGAAATCAATTACAGCATTTTCTTTGTCTTTTAAATTTATCATCCTTGGCAGGGTAGGAGATTTGGCAGGAGAAATCAGACTTGTTCTGCTTAGTCTCTCTCTCTCTCTCTCTCTCTCTCTCTCTCTCACACACACACACACACACACACACACACACACATGGTTTAGGGACTAGTAGTTTAAGGGATATAGTGGACTTTCCTGATCATGTTCCACCTGGAAAGTAGAAATTTTTCTAGAAGAATTTATGAGTCTAGTAAGTCACAGAAGTCTGTATTTATCTACTGGAAATAAAGACCAAGTTGTAAATATCTTGTAAAAAGATTTTAAAATGAAATGACAGAGATTGCCTACTCTCAGAATTTTAAGGAATGTCTTTCCAAAGCATTTTTGTAATGTCTATTGCTCTTAAGTTTAATTAATGAGACTATTTAGAATGTTTTATTTTTTTCTCTAGATTCATTAAATCCTTTAGTATACATGATGTAAAAGATTTATTATCATGTTCATGCATGACTTGGAATATTTTTTCTTTATAATTTAGATTCAGTTCTTAAGTATTTTGTTGACTCTTTTCATGTCAGGGTTTATTTTATGATTTTACATTTATAAAATATCAATATATAACACAATTAAATGATATTTTCACATAATTTAAATATATTTCATTGTATACCTCCAAATGGTGGAAAATCTTGAGAGAATTAATCTGATTTGAATTCATTTTGAGAATCCAAATGAATAAGCTTCTACACATACTCACATATTCCATTTATGCTATACATACAAGGCAAATAGTTGTAGGGCTGGTGAAGCTAGTATGTTAAAAATAATAATATTGCTACATGGAAATATAACCAATTAAAATAAATTAGTGTAGAGTTGATTAGGCAGCCACATTTAGTTTTCTAGGTTTTTTAAATTTTTATTATTTTTTTTTGGGGGGGGGTCTGGTTGTGGGGTCTGAACTCTGGACCTGAGCACTGTCCCTCAGTTCTTCAGCTCAAGGCTAACACTCTACCACTTGAGCCACAGCACCACTTCCAGCTTTTGTCTTTTTGCTTATATGGTGCTGAGGAATCGAACCCAGGGCTTCATGCATGCAAGGCAAGCCCTCTACCACTGAGCCACCTTCTCAGCCCCTCTAGGTTTTTTTTTTTTTAATGTGGCCTGCTTTGCAATTTTACTGGAATGAAAGAATTGACATCAGACTAAAATGTAGAATGATCAAGAAAATGTGGTAAATGAAAACTGCAGAATATGTGGTGAGATTCTGCATAAGTTTATTTTACTAGCAATATCATGGAAAAGAACTTCAACTTTACTAATGATTACTGTGGTGGTATTCACTTTATGTGTTCATCTTACTTGCAAGGAAACAGGGACAAGAGCAAAAAGAAGGAAAGAAATGTTTTATGGCAGAGTTCACAAGTTGGGCAGGAATCCCAATGCATAAACTTTAATGGGTCCCTTTCACATATAGTGAAAGGGAAGAGCCTAACGGTATGTAAAATAATAATTAATCTCCAAAAAGACCACTGATTCACTCCTTGAGGCTGTTGGCCTGTGGTTTCTTAGTTCCTTCTCTACCTGCAGTTCCACGAGAGATTCAAAAGCAGTCCCAGCCTTTTTTAGTCTGCAAATCATTTTAAGAACACAAGGTGGGAGATGTATGGTAGTGAAATATTGTCAGTACTTGGAGCTAACCATGATTTGAGCTCTTGGCATTGGCACAGACTAAAGTAAGGTTTATAAAATACTCTCCTTGTTGATTTGTAGATTCATATTTCTTTCTTTTGGTTCACTTATAATGCCTATTTATTTGTTTTGGTATATATAGTAGCTTCACTTGATGAGAGTTGATATCTGGTTGAGAGAAGGGTTTTCACTTTATGATCTTCTGAACTCACAAAGAAACTAATTGTCAATAGTTCAAGTTAAGACAAAACACTCCCTTGAAGCTTATGATCGATCTCAATACACTTTTTTTTAAATCCATTTTAGTAAAAATATTACATAGGTGTTTGTAACAGTGCTGGAGGGCAACAACCACCTAAAATAACCTCATGAGTTCTAAGAACTTGAAGGTAATGCTTCAAGAGTAGTGTTCTAATTGGGTGTGACTTTTTCAATTTATCAGCATAGGATAGGAATTGGATTCCATTTCCATTTCTCAAAGGCAGGTGTTATAGGAAGGCCGAGTAAGCAGCTGTTTCTGTACAGGGATTTGAAGGATATTGCAATCATTTCTCTATCTCAAGCTTATGTATTTCATCTCTCTAAAAATTCACAATCACAAATGGAAAAAAAGTATTTTAAAGCTAGGCACAGGCGGCTCACACTTGTAATCCTATCTACTAAGAAGGCTGAGATCTGAGGATCACTGTTTGAGACACCAGTTCTCGCAAAAGGAAAATAGTCCATAAGACTCTTATCTCTAACTAGCAAAATCCCAAAAGTAGAGGAGTAGCGCAAACAGTAGAGCACTAGCCCCGTGCACCAAAGCTAGTGGGGAGCCCAGGGCCTTGAGTTAGAGCTCCCCCCAGCCAAAGCAACAAATTTTTGAGATCTGTAATCTAACTTGTTTAGAATGAAGCAAAAGAGATAAAAAGAGATTAAGTCAAATACTTTATGCAACCTCATCTTTCAGC
Source organism: Dipodomys spectabilis (assembly GCF_019054845.1). Classification (NCBI taxonomy): domain Eukaryota; kingdom Metazoa; phylum Chordata; class Mammalia; order Rodentia; family Heteromyidae; genus Dipodomys; species Dipodomys spectabilis. The sequence continues at coordinate 9,598,307 of NW_024870679.1, read as the reverse complement.
AGTTTGAAAAGATGTGCAGGATAAATACAACAAAGAAATCTATAAAATGTAAGGGGAGTTAAACCGGAAGTAACATTAAGATGTTTATTGTAATGACTCATTTAAGTGTTACTTTTGTATGAAATCAGGAAAATTGAGTCACACAATTCACAGTAGTAATAAAGGAAAAGTCATTTATTTTGGAGAGAATACAATTAGATGTGAATGTTCATATTCTGATTAAGCAGGAATACTTCTCTAATATTGCTTCATAAAAAAGATTTCATGTGTTCATGTGAAATGAATAATTTTCCACTATAAATCATGAAAATAGATATAACTATGTGTTACAGGGAATTGTTCTTTATAATCTTCAATAACATATAATAATATATGTAACCTCTTTCATTTTGTTAGAGATCGAAACAAGGGTCTCATTCTTAACTGATCTGTTTGTATTTGAGAAATACAGTAAAATATTTTCTTAGCAGTTTAACATGCTTTTGCGTAGAATCAATAAAATATTGACATTAGTTGGCATGTTTGATGAGCTCTGACCTTTTCATATCCAATGTAATTCAAGTGCCTCATGGAAAATGGTCAGTGTTAAAAGCCATTCTTTAACAGTTGTATGCATTGGATATAAATAAAAATAGAAATTCAACTGCCAGAATAAAAATAACTCAAAAGAAAAGATAGAAAGTTTTAATCTAGAGAATTTTAATTTTAACCTAGGAATCTAGAGATTAGATTTATAAAACTTTAGACAATGAGAATCCAATAGGTTAACACAGAGGTTCAGAGAGGATTGCATTTTCATTGAATGCTGTAAAAGTAAAGCAGGTGAAATTTTCCAGCAAATTTCATTTTCAGTGAGTTTGGAAGCAATATTTTGTTTATTTATTCATTCATTCATTTACAAATTATACATTTTTATCATCTTTAAGTCTTTGTCCAAAGGAGTTACCATTCAACAAATCAGTTTATAAGTATAATGCATTTGGATCATTGTCACTCTTTTCATCATTCTCCTCTGTTCCTTCCAACCCAAACCAACTTTATTTATCTATTTTTTTTATTGTGAAAATACTGTACAGAGGGGTTACAATTAGCTGGGCAAGATAATGAGTACATTTCTTATCAAGCATTGTAGCCTCCTCCTTCGTTTCCCCTTCCCATCCCTTCCCATCCTCCGCCCACCTCCTCATCCAACCCTTCTCCCCTCTCCCTCCCCCACCAAAGTTGTAAAGTTCGTTTTCGACATAACGACTTGTACATCTCATTGTTGCAATGGGCCCACCTGTATCCCTAGTTAAACGATTTGTTTTTCCCTTCCCCTCCACAAATTATACCAACACCAAATACAGTGAAAGCAGGGCCAAACCAACTTTATTAATTTCATCGGATATACACTGAATATTATGCCTGCAATCTCCCCGCTACCTCTCTTTATTCACCTTCCTCCATCCCCTTGGCTTCTACCCTTCACTGTCCCAGTGTCACTTTCCTAGGATCCATTTTTTTGGACTGTGTTAGTTTTTCTAAGAAATCATCTCATTCAACTTCTCCCCTGCAAATAGCATACTTTGGTTAATACATTTCTATATATTTTCATGCAATCCCATATGTATTGACTTGTGCTTTTATAAATTAATCTAAGTTGAGGCAATGATTTAAAGAGATTAACCCACCATCAGCTCATTTAGAGATCTCAAAATATAATTTCTCTTAAGCCTTAACATACAATAATAAAACTTACCACATTCTTGCATCACATGTATTGTTCTATAGTATCTACTTGCTAGAAATGTTTCCTTTGTTTCATAGAACAAGTTCATTGTGTAGGGTGGTGATGTATGATGCACTGTTTGTTTTGTTTTTAACATCCTACAGGTAATCCACCAAGAAGGCTACTGGTATTCTCTTCAGTGATATTCAAAGTCTGATTATTTCTCAGGAACTTTACTTCACTGGTGAATTCAACACAATCTCTTACACACAATTTCTTACTTCTGATACAACAAAAGTCTCCTAATTGATATTTCAGTTGCTAGCCTTACCTCATCCTCCCAGCTTCAAATTCATTCTCAATCAGTAAAAGCTTTTCCACATAATGGGAATCAAATCACATCAAATTGTTTTCCATAAATCCCTTCCATGGCTTCCTTAGTTCTCTGAAATGTAAACTCAGATTCTTACTGTGTCTCTCAAAACTCTGTGCAATGGAAGAGGAATTTCTAATAGCCCCAGCCTTCTCCCATTCTGTGCCAACTTCATTGCTATTCTTCCTGTTCACATATGCAAGCTGAACTTGTCTATCATGGATACTGTAATATTTTAATGCCTGTGAATCTTGTCTCTGATATAGTAGACTATGTCACAATTTAAGCCTGTGTGTACAAGTTCCTTACTGACCATTTTTAGAGTATCAGAAAGCTTTCAACATTTTTAGGACTCTATTTCATTTTCTGCCTTGTAAATAGATTAATATCTATCCCCTTCTAGAATATACAACACATCGATGTAGGGAATTTATCACATTCATTGCTATAATATCTAAGAATAGGTATAGTTAAATCAATGCATAATTAAGAGATGCTCTAGAGTTGGGCACTGGCGGCTCATGCCTGTAATTCTAGCTACTCAGGAAGCTGGGACCTGAGGATCATGGTTCAGAGTCCATGAGGTAGTTATCTCCAATCAGCCATTAGAAAGCCAGAAATGAAGCTATGGTTCAAGGTGGTAGAGTGCTAGCCTTGAGCAAAAGAGTTCAGGTACAGTACTTATGCCCCATGACCGATAAATAAAAAAAAAAAGATGCTCTTGTCATAAAAACATTCTACTGCTAATTTAGAGTTAGTACAATCTGTGTCACAGGTAGCAGATACAGGTACAAGTGTGCAACCAAATAATTTGTCTGGTTTTCTTTTCACTAAAGAAAACTGTTTCAAAGAGGTCTGAGTATGATTTTAGTACAATGGAAGTTAGAATTTATACATAAAGGTGCACAATTAATTATTGAACATGGCATCAATTCATCTTTCTCTGTTCAATGGCCCAGTGATTGTGAAGTGAATTGAATGTGGCTGAGACAGTAAATAATACACATGGACCCACATCTCACTATGTTTCAACAAAAATGTTTTGAATTTATGATGCTGTGAAAGTGATATGAAACCAACCTTTGAATTTTTTATTTTGAGCACTTCCTCAGCTAGCAATGTACAGTATGATTCTCAATGTTAGGAAACGTGAGAAGCCAGCAGCCTCTCCCAGTGAGCCATGCCACTACAAGAATGAATGAGAGGTTTTTCACTGTGTTTCTAAGCTATATGATGTTTGGTAGGCTAAGTATAGTAAGTGCATTTGGACTTAGGACATTTTTAGCTTACTCTGGATTTACTGAGTTGTATTTCCATTGTAAGTCAAAGAGCACATGAATATTTTTGGGTTTCTGGTCACATCATCTGGTTATAGAAAACAGTATCAAAGAAGAGTTATGTTAACATTGTCCTAACAGGAAAATGGTTCCTAACAGGATTTGAGAACAACCTGATTTGTGTTGATCTTTACTAGGATGGAACACCTATAAATGTCATGACTCTAGCATCCTTTCTGATAATTTTCCTCTCTCTTTTACAAGAAAGAAGGCTCTTGGGTGATAGGATATGAAGCTTACTCAGAAAGATGCTGGCATGGATTTATGCAGCCCCAAGATTTGTAAATCACTTAGAAAAACTGTGCTGCTCATTACAGTCCAGTTTGAAATAGCTCTTATTTGTTGAAAACAGCATATGCCTTAATTCCTTGCATAGCTTATTTGTCAACAACCTGACATTTACCCTAGAAGAAATATAGGACATTTGGATAGTATTCACAATTTACATGTGTGAGAATAACAGATTGCAGTAAATGTTCATTAGCACCAACAACAATATTAACAGATAACATTAAATTTGTTAAAAAGGAAGGACTCTATATTTTAGTACTTTCTAAAATGGATCATGGTAGCCAGGTGCGGGTGGTTCCTTTGTACTCAGGAGGCTGAGGTCTGAGGATCACGGTTCAAAGCCAGCCTGGGCAGAAAAGTCCGTGAAACTCTTATCTCCAATAAACCACCAGAAAACTGGAAGTGGCACTGTAGCTCAAGTGGTAGAGCACTAACCTTGAGCTGAAGAGCTGAGGGACAGCGCTCAGGCCCAGAGTTCAAGCCCCACAACAGACAAAATAAATAAATAAATAAATAAATAAATAAAATGGATCATGTTGCAGACAAATATATTATTCCGAAAGGATGTTAAAGCATCCTACTGTTTTAAACCTACTCAGGTGAGAGCTAATGGAGAAGCTGTTACAAGATGAGACATTAGGCAATATCTTTCACTTGTGACTTCATGAACAAGTCCACAGGTTTGGGATTGGGGGTGAGAGTAGAAAGCTATCCAAGTGACTGGAGAAAATGTTACTTTTAGAATAATCTTACTGTGGGGTTAGTGACATGTGTTTTTGGTACTCTTGGTCTCTTCTACAGTTCCATATTCTCCTTTCCATAGTTTTGCTATCCCTTCTTTCACAAATTACTGTTTCCTCTTGTATATCTCAGAATTCCATCACTATAACAAAATACTTCACATATATATGTGAACAAAATAATTGACATATATTTAAACAAAATACATAACATATATATATATATATGTATATGTTCTAATTTGGTTCACAACTAGCATATGGATGCTAGTTTCCACTAGATATTTAAGTTTTATAATTAATTGTGGAAGGAATACTATTATCTACTGTTAAACAGGAGGTTAGGTCAGGTCAATTGGGGGCAGAGCCTTCCCTATTGGTCCTAAATTCAACCACTTCCATCAGTTCTTACTCTGAGAATCTGTCTCCTCAAAATCTCACAAATGAATTGGCAACTGCAGCCAGGATTTTGTGTATGGATACTGATATTTTTTCAAATTGAAGTTTTTCTTACTGAACAATAAGATAACTGCAGCAGTGCAAGTAGACTACAAATACCACCCCCATAAGATGGTTTAACAAAATATAAGGGAACTGGGAGTAAATACTACTGTAGCATTTCTTTCCTGCTTGTTAGTTGACATACATTGATTATCCTACTCAACCAATGTCTATGAATGAGCTGATCTTTTTCTACACGAAGTGTGGAGGGGGGCAGTAACAATATAATGGTTTTATGCTGTCTCAGTATATGTGGCAGTTCTGTATGGAACACAGTCTTAAATACCAGGCACTGTTTGAGATACTTGCATATATTTTCTCATTTGATTTCTCAATACCAACCTATGAAGTGAATTATTCTTGCTATTTTACTGTAATACACAGAGGTGGTAGAGAATAAGGGTCATGACCACCATGCCTAGTCATAACTTGTGCTCTTCATCAGTGTTTTCATCATGAACCACAAATATACTTATTAGCAATGATAGACTTTTGCTCCAAAACCCTGCTCCAGTAAGCAAGATTTGGCATCCTTGGGGGGTTTCCTGAAAGACTGACTCTGATCCTATGACTGGTTGGATCAGAATTACTGGATGTGTTTGCTCAATGCTTCAACAATAAAGTAGACTTTGGGTTTGTAATGTCTTCTCATGCGTCGTCTTTTTCACATGAAAATGTTTAAGAAGTAACCAGAGATCTGGAAGACAATTGAAAAACAATTCCAAATGAAATTATTTTGAAATTCCTTAAGAACACTAAAAGCAGCATAGGACAGAGTTTGGATATTCAAGTAGAGAAACCAATGATAATATACTCATGGCTTGTTTTACTTGGATCAATGCCCTGTGTACAAATATAAATCATAAAATCTATTTGCCTTTTGTTTGTGCTAGTTGGATAAAAAATACATGGGTAATTGAAATTTAGGCATAAATAACTCTTAGTGCCCTATCTATAAATATTGTCTTAGAGTACCAAACACAAGAATTGCTAAGTGGAAATAAAAATAGCTTTCTGGATTTCTCAGTAGTGAAAGATCCAGTAAAACTCTGTTTCCTTTTCAGTGAATTAAAAATAGCATGAACATAAATACTATGTCCACAAAAACATTCTGTGAATTAGTGAATTAAAAACAGAAAAGCTATGCCCAAACAAAAGCATTAATTTTTTGAATTTTAATATTTTATTCGATTCAGTAAACAGTATGCCACACTTATCATTTGAAAAAAAATCGTAAGTGAAAAAGTGATATTCTTGATATTCTCACTTTAGATTTTCAGTAATTGTGTTTATTATTCTGCATTATATCTCTGTACTTCTTTGGTGTGTGTTTCCCACTATAGTATATCTCCATTTATTCTTTTAATATGATCTCTTTTTTTCCCCACACTGTCAGATTTAATAATCTTTTCTCCTTTTTCAGAGTTTGTGCTTTTTTTTTTCACCTCAGTGTACTACTATTATCATATATTAAAAATACAAATGGGAAGCTTCAGTATTGCTGGTACAGATTATGATTTTTAAGAAAATACATGAATGCACCAACATATACTATTAAATAATGAGGAATAACTCATTTGAGGAAATAATATAAATTTTTCCTTAAATCTGAATAATTATGAAAACTACTCCACAAATCAGCATGAATATATATCAGAAAATAATGAGTGTGCTAAGATAGACGTGATCTGCAGAATAATATCACTAATACAATATACTAGTAGAAAACTATGCCATGCCTCCTCATCTTCCTTTATAAAGAATTTACTCCTCGTTAAAAAAAAAAGCATGTGGTCCCCCTTCCTGAACTCTTCCCCCCAAGAAAACAACAAAAAACAAAAAAGGACTATTAGATGTCTTTAATGTTTGGGTCACCTCCCAGCAGCCTCTGCCCTATCTAGCCTGTAGTTATCTCCTCCCAACCCACATTATAACAAGGCCCAAGCCCTGAGAGAATGCCACCCAGCTGCCATTTCCCAAAGTCATGCAAGAGGACATAAGCCTACTTCCTCAGGTGGAGACTGTCGGGTCTTTAGATAGCAATTATCTTAAACTCATCCTTTCAATCAGTCTGGAGAAGACAGGGAAGGAGGGCTGAATGCCTAGGCCTGCAAGCTCTTGGTGGTGCTGATCAGGCAGCAGCACCACCATCTGCTCTGCTGTGGGGCTCTTCAAGGGTGCCAGGCACCTCAGCCTCTCTTTGGGCAGGCTCCACATTGTCTTCCACCATGACTTCCATCTTTGTGGGGCCCAACAGGTCTGAGGGGGCCTCAGCAGCAGTGGTGTGGGGTGGTTGCCAGCATTTTGTCCCAGCACTTGGTGCCTTCACCTGCAAGGTGCAACAGCAGCTCCTGCAGCTCCTTCTTCTTCTTCTCCCTTTTCCCCTGGGAGAGCCAGTTAACACACTCATCTTTCTCCTGATACAGCTCATCCAGGACAAACATCTGTCCTTTGTAGAAAACTATGGACTCTTCAATGGTGCAGATGTGTTCTGACAGTTGGCTGCATCGATGTTGGAGGTCATCTACTTGACTCTGGCAGTCCACCTTGTCGAGCAGGTGATGGGTGAAGCAGATTTTCAGCTTCTTTTTGGTTACCTGCATGTCCTGCTTCCTGTGGTTCTAGCTCTTGGGGGAGAGGGCCTGGTGCTCCAGCTCTCTTTGGCACTGGGCTGCCAGGTTCCCCAGGCACTGGCAATGGGCCTGCTGCTCCTACAGCTGCTGCCTTAGCTTCATCTTCTTTGATTCAGCCGTTGCTAGCACTTCAAGGTATAAAGCCCACATGGTTTACAGTTTGCCTTCGTCCTGTGGGACTGTCACATCAAGGGGAATCACCTCCTCACCCCTTTCTTCTTCTTTACTCCTTCATCTTCCCTAGGGAAAGCCAGGGCCTCCAGCTGCTCATTCTTCTGTCTTTTTGCTTCCAGGCATGTCAGTTTGTTCTGTAACTTTTGAGGGACTGTTTGGTCTCCCAACTTGCTCTGCCCCTGCTCCTGCTCCAGCTGCCCCAGCAGCTGGGCCTGCCTCAGCAGGTGCTGCTGCAGGGCCTCCTTCTCTGAGGTCAGCTGCTGATTGGCAACCAGGTGCTGTTCACAGGTGGCTCTGAGCTCCAGCAGCTAGCCCAGGGACTGGTCACGCAGCTCCTGCAGATTCTGAGGTGCTTGGCTCTTGGACTCAGCCATCTCTTTCCATTCTTCTAACTTCTCCTCTAGCTGGCCCAGCTTCCCCTGCAGGTGTGTCTTCACCTGCTGCTCTGAGTGCGGTGCTGGTGAGCTCCTCCTTCTCACTGCTCAGCCTGTGGAAGGCATCCTGCAGCTGGGCCAGCTGATCTTTCAGCTCTTGGTTCAGCACAAGTGTGTGTCTCATGGTCTCCTGTTGCTTTTCCATTGTCTCAAGGATCCTGTGAGGATCCTAGGCATGCTGATCCCATTCCTCAGCCCTCTTCTCTACTGTCTACAGCCACTACTTCTGCTCCAGGTTCTGGAGACTGAGGCTCTGGTTTTCTTGTACCTAGATGTGAAGTTGCTCTTCTGGGTTCTTGAGTTCCTTCTGCAACTGGAGGGCCTGGGCTTGTAGCTACTGTTCATCCTGAGATGGTCCTGCAGGGAGTGGTGGCGGATGCAGCTCTGCCCGCTGCTTTCTTAGTTCCACCAGCTTGCTCTGTAGCTCCAACACCTGCTTCTCCCCCCTTGCTCTTTCTCCTTGGCTCCCCTCCTCTAAGAGCTGCTGACCCTTCTCCTTCCCCTTGGAACTTTCCACTCCCAAACCCTCCCCGAAGTTGATTCTCTCCAACTTTAATGTTGTCACCAACTCATTCATGCTAATTGTCTTTCCAATTCTGCCCGCTTCTCTAGTGCAGGTTGTAACTTGTGAATTTTGATCTTCATATCAGCCTTCTGTGTCAGGAGCACTTTCTAGCCTCACCTGTTCTTTTCCTCCACATCATCATAGCTTCTGGTCTTTTCCTGGAGCTGCACCTTCACTGTATTCATGGCTTTCATGCGTTCTAGATTTTTCTTTTCAGTCTCATTCTGCATGATGGAGACTGCAGACAATGTCATCTCTAGCTCTGCACTGCGCCGCTGTGAAGCTTGCAGGCTGCTGGCAAGATCTTCCTGCTCCAGTTCTCTCTCATTGGTCACCTGCTGCATGTGGGCCAGGGCAGACTGTAAATCAAATTTTTCCCAAGCCAACATCTGTATTGATAGCCTGTGGTGCTCCAGCTCTGCTTACAGTGCTTTCTGCGCACAGGCCATCTTCTCATTCTCTTTCCCCTGTTGATCCTGCAGGTCTTTCTTTTCCTGTTTCAAGTGTTTGATCTCACTGTAGAGCTGCTGATTTTGATTCTTCGGGAGTCTAGGGCAAGCACCTGCAGCTAATTTTTTTCAACTTGTTTGTTCAGACATCCCAGCACTGGGACACAAAAAAGTTGGGGGTCCACATTCCCAGGCTCTCAGAAATCAATTCCTTCCTCACAATCACCACTAACGACGTCTACTTTGATTCACCAACTATGTCACCTCCATCCATTCCCTCACCATGCAGCACCTCTACCTCCCTCAACTGCTAGTAGAGATGAAAGCCAGCAGAGGGAATATCAGCGCTACTAGGCAGCATGGGATGCTGTCTAATTCCTGTAACTCATTGGTCAGAGAGAAACATGAAAACTAGAGAACCTTGTGATCCACACAGAATGGGTGAGTCACACTGAGAGCTCCTCCCCCATATGACCCTATCCAGCTTGGTTGGGGGAGGGATAGGACTCAATTTTGCCCTGTAAAAAAGTTTTGCAGGGCATCTTTCCCGGCTTTCTCACACAACTATGGTCACCAGAGTTTCCACCAGGCTTCCAATTGCTCTTTCAGAGGTGGCACCAAGAAACACAGCTATCTGCCCATGTCCAATGTCTTCAGGTCTTCACTCCATGAAAATTTAATTCTGCTGATACTTGTATTTTGATCAGAGAATGGGGTTGAAACTGGCCTTAATCTACCCTGCTCTTCCAGTTGCTCTGGGACTGGAGGGTACAGGGATATCACAGGTCCAGAGCTCCTCTCCATGAGTATCAGCCCTGCTGCACATCTAGGCCATGCATAGCACAGCAGGTGTTCATACACTTTGGCCAATGATCACTGAGGCTTCAGAAGAAACACAGCCATGGAAGGAATGAGACTGTCTAAGAATTCCATGCTGCTGCTGTCCAGAACTATGTGAAATCCATATCAGCACAGAAAGAATGATAACTGGCAGATAACGGAAAACAAATCTGTTAGCCAAGCAGTCAACTAACCGGTCACATCCAAATGACGTCCAGTGTGTCCAAAGTCTAGGCAGCCCTCTACTGTGCTCATCTACTTCAGCGTTGGAGTGATTAGTTTTCCTCCAGTGATTGGCTGAAGTGATTGATGAGTTCGTGTTGTGTGGCTAGCTTTTCCTTCCAATGAAAAATTCATCCTGGTTGTAGTGGTACATACCCCAAGTTCTCTCTGCTCAAGCTACATCTTTAGATTAAGGTGTTGTCTCCAGGGGGAAATGCATGTAACTGGGACTTGGGCAGTGGTGGTAACTCTCAGTCCCTTGACTAAGATGCCAGCTGGTCCATGACCTGACCATAGGAACCAGAGAGAGTTAGCAGCCAGCACAGTTATTCTTAGTCCATTATATATGTACAAGAGGATATAAGTAGAAATAACATCATATACCTATAATAAATATAATAAATAAAGCACATTTCTTGTCACTGAATGATGACAAAATTATAAAAATATATCAGATAATCTATCTTGATATGATTAATTAAATATATAATTTATTTTGAAATACTACAAATGTAAAAAATTCACTTTCAAATTGCTTACTAGTGGATTATGCCTATAACTCTAGCTACTCAGGAGGCTGAGAACTGAGGATTAATGTTTGAAGCCAGCCTGGGGAAGGTAAGTCTGTGAAACTCTTATCTCCAATAAATGGCTCAGAAAAAGCCAGAAATGGTGCTGTGACTCAAGGGGTAGAGGGATAGCCTTGATAAAAACTAAAATCTCAGGCACAGCACCCAGCCGGTGAGTTCAAGCCCCAGGACTAGTTTGCATAAATGTGCCTACACATGCACGTGCACACACAAATTCACATTCAGATTTTTAATCTGATTATTATATACAGCGCAAACATTTGAGGGTTTTTGATATGTCTCTGTATAAAGGTATGAATAGGTATAAATCTTATGATTTTCACTAAGTCCTACTAATGATTAGTTGTAATATAAAATTATAGTGCACAAAGTATATATTTAAAGATGATATTTCTTCACAATTTACAAAAACTAACTTCTTTCTCTGAAAATAGTAATGTGTTTATGCAGCTGAGCTTATGGGTGAAATCTTTGCACATCATGGGGTCTAAACCAATTCCCCTTTCTATCCCCATCACATTCAAATCTCATTTACCTGAAACCTTAAAAATTTTACAGGTCAAACACTGATGATTTTCTCTCCCTCACTCTCTGATCATAAATTAGGCAAATGAACTCCAAGGACGTTAATTGAATAGTCTTTTCAAGTGACAGTAGAGAAACTAGAACTTGGGGTTTCAGCCCTTATGGTTATAGGGAAAAAGAAATAAAAATATACTGCATATAGATGTTTGCACACAAATGTCAAGGAATTATGAGCTGTTAACATATTTAACATGACATTAAAGATCAGAAATTATTTTACTTTTAATATGCACTATTTCAATAAGGATTTCAGATGTTTTTACAATAAGAGGACATATTCCTTAATTTTATGCATGCCATAAAGTTAATAAGTCAAAAACATTAAAAAAATGAAATGAAGCAATTTCATAGGTTCAATTTTATATTGTCTTAAGAAATGTACAAAGTCGAAATTTTACTATGAATTTCCAAGTTGTTACAATGCAGGACACTTATAGAATCATATCACAAATAATAAGAAATGTACTAATTATAAAAAAAGAGTAAGCTTTTCCCTGATAGTTCTTTGTGTGTGTGTGTGTGTGTGTGGGTGTGTGCACATGCGTGAATGTGCATACTGGTAATGGGGCTTAAACTCAGGACCTCATAATCTCCCTTTTTTAAATTTATATTTTATGTTTAAAATTTTTTTTGCTCAAGACGATTCTCTGTAACTTGAGTAATACCTCAACTTGTTCTTATTATTACTTTTGTGTGTAACACTACCACCCACTGAGTTACAGATTTTGGACTCTAGTTAAAAGAGTAATTTATGTAGCCTTAACTACAGTCTATTGATATTTGTATCTTTATTCTAAATGTTTTTCATTCCCAAGACCATCATCACTGTAGTTTTCTTCATCCATTTTCCCTTATACTGCATTCTTTGCACTAGATGTTATTAACTTAACATGGAAATATAGCTATGTCATTCTCCATTCAAAATATCTTATAACTAATAACGCTAATGTCTCAAACTGTGGAGGGCCTTGTTAAATAAATGATGGATCTTCCTCCCTTCCTAGGCCAGTCTTGTGCTAACTCTTTTTCAATTCCCTTAATTCTTCAAATAAGGGAATATTTGCACATTCTGGAAATAATGTATGGAATTTCCAATTTCTCTCCTTACTTAATTGTTCTTTTTTATTCATATCTTTGTGATATATACAATTTCAGATAGCATTTTTCTGAGGTTTATGTATTCAAGAAGCTGCTTTATGCACTTTTCATATGTATTAACTCATTTATATCTTGTCACAGCCCAAAAAAGTTTCTAGTAGTAGCACTATTTACCAAGTAAGAAACAGGTCCAGAGCAGTTAGCAAAGTTAAGTGACTTGCCCAAAGTCACAAAACTAGAAGACCTGGAGCTTAGATTTGAAGTTAGAGGTGAGACATAGCTCTATTCTTAATAATTTTTATTATCGTTAAATAGTTATACAAAGGGGGGGGGTTCATTGAACATGTCAATTTACTTGTACAACACATTTTGATCAGTGAAGAATAGCTTACAAATCATTGAAGAAACTATTCAATTCTGCAAATTATGTCTATTTTTTATAGACATAAGTAAAACACACACACTCACAAGTCAAATTAGTATGTATGTGATTAAAGTGCATAACAGTTATAATGACTCATCGTGCAAGAAATACTTTATGATCTATCTTCTGAATTAGCAAGTAATTGCCATGGGATCAGAGGCAATTTCTTCCTTGTGGGCCATTGCATCTTTCAGTATCTGGTAAGTTACTGTGACAGAGCATGTGCAACCCTCTCTAAAATGAATGGACCTTGAGATTTCACAGAGCAAGAACCCTGAATGTGTAGCTTCCATTCTTAGCAGAACCCTGGTCAACAGAAGATGCTGTGTAGGTATACGTTCAGTTAACCCTCAGCTAGCTACTGGTAGAGCTTCACCAAAATCAAATTCCAGTGTGAAAAATAAACTTCTGTTGCTTATGAAAAAAATCAAATTCTGTATTATACTGTCTGCTCTAAAGAAGTAAGAGCATATTTATTTTGATAAGGGCTGATGGAGGTAAAGGGTCTTGGTGAGGGTACAGAGGATGATAGTTTTAGCTATTCATGCCAATTTTTCTCTTCAAGGCCAAGTTTCCATTTTAATTTTGTTATAATGCTCTATATTTGAAAAAGTTGGGTCATTTTTAATAGCTTTACTCTCTATAGCTCTTTATTTCTCTCCCTCTCTTTCTCTCTCTCTCTCTCCCTCCTTCTTGGCAGACTACAATAGCCATTTGTTTGTTTTGAGTCTCCTTCTTTGGATTCTTATTTGCAAATATGATGGGAATTGTGCTTGTTTTGGAATGCTTTTTATTGGTTATCTCTGCAGAATTTCTGACACTTCTAAGGCAAGAGCTTCACAGGCCATAATTGTACTAGTATAGAGAACAAAAGGAAGGCAAAACTAGTTTTAGGTTAATATTTTACTCCTCTTCTCCTGCCCCTAACCTACTCCCTAAAACAATTAAGAAATGGCTCAGAGGTCGTACTCATAGATTTCACTTATTACAGCAGGGAAAGGAAAGTAGCAAAGAATAATGAGTGATTCTATGGCTCTGCCCGTAATGAGTGCTTCTAAGAACCTTTTAATAGGGAAAGAGTCTTTTAAATGATTTGAGGGGAGAATAAAACCTAGCATCTTCCTTTAATGAACACATATATGGAAATAGGGCATGGAAAGGGTTTCAATATAGAGTCTCTTTATTTCTCAAAGGAGATTTTCTAACATGCATATGTTATTCAAAACATCCTTGCAACGCAGCATCTCCACAGCCAATAGTATTCTCAGTTCCTGTAGCACAGAATTATTCTTCTATTTAAGACTCACTGACGTCAGGTGCTGGTAGCTCATGTCTGTAATCCTAGCATCTCAGGAGGCTGAGATCTGAGAATCATAGTTCAAAAGCCAGCACTGGCAGGAAAGTTCATGAGACTCTTGTTTCCAATTAACCACCAGAAAACCAGAAATGACTCTGTAGCTTAAAGTGGTAGAGCACTAACCTTGAGCAAAAGAGCTCAAGGACAATGCCCAGGCCCTGAGTTAAATGCCTATAACTGACCCCCCCCTAAAAAAAAGATTGACTAGTAGTTGTGAGCTGTGTTGTTGAAAGTGTAGCTGGTCAGACAGTAACAGAGCACCAAGATCTTATATTTGAATGTGACTGTATGTAGGTATGTGCACATGTTTGGCATGCACACACACTAACACATGTGAACATTTAATTTCTTCTTCCTCTAAGGTAGACCATGTGTGGGGATGAGAAGTGACTATGGAGGAAGGAGGGTGAGACATGATATGGAACATACTGCTGAGAATTCATTCAACAAACATTTAGCAATATTAAAAACACCATTGCTTAAGCACAACAGCTCATGACTGTAATCCCAGCTACTCAGAAAGTAGAAATAAATCGGTTTAAAATATGGTGCCAACCCAGGCAAAACATTAACAAGATCCCATTTCCACTAATAAGTTTGGCATAGTGGCATGTGCCCATAATTCCACCTATGCAAGAGAGTATCACAGTCCAAAATTGGTACACATCAGAAATCAAAGACTTTACCTTTTCTGAAAAAATAGCTAAAATAAAAACAATGTGTGGGGATGTTGCTCAAGTCATAGAACAAACACCTAGAAAACATGAACCCCAATAGTTGGGCTCCGGTGGCTCACGCCTGTAATCCTAGCTACTCAGGAGGCTGAGATCTGAGGATCACAGTTCAAAGCCAGCCCAGGCAGGAAAGTCCGTGAGACTCTTATCTCCAATAAACCACTAGAAAACTGGAACTGGTGCTGTGGCTCAACCAGTAGAGCGTTCGCCTTGAGCTTAAGAGCTGAGGGACAGCGCTCAAGCCCAGAGTTCAAGCCCCACAGATGACAAAAACAACAAACAAACAAACAAAAAGAAAACATAAACCCCAATACCACCAATAAAATAAAGTATTATTAGGAAGTACTTTTATTTGGGTAATAAGGTTAAACTTAAGTTTATTGCTGTACTTTTAAGTTGAAACCAACATTGATTCTTCTCCATGCCATAACAGCAAATTTAGAACAGTACTATGAACAATATTTTTAATAGATACAAATGAAATGCATGCACACACATACAGAAATCAAGCAGCTTTCAAATGGCTTATTCAGAAAGCAACATCTATGCTTAGAGAAAGGAGAGTCTCCCTAAATTAAAATATTTATGACTATTCTTTTATGTTGTTGTTGTTGGTTGTGGGGCTTGAACTCTGGGCCTGGGCGCTGTCCCTCAGCTCTTCAGCTCAAGGAGAGCATTCTATCACTTGAGCCACAGTGCCACTTCTGGTTTTTGAGTGGTTTATTGGAGATAAGTGTCTCACAGACTGCCCTGCCCCAGATGGCTTTGAACTGTGATCCTCAGATCTCAGCATCCGGAGTAGCTAGGATTACAGGCATGAGCCACTGACGCCCAGGTCATGACTATTCTTATTGTGAATATTGTTTTAAGGTGGACAAGACTGGCTATTTTATTTGGAGAATTTTTAGTAACATCATCATCTAAATTCTTCCATATAACTTTGGAATGATCATAGCTTTGGTTTTAAATTAGCTCTTAAGGAAAGGAATGCTGTGGACCCATTGCCTACAGCTCAGGTTTGTTAGCAGTTGTGGTTCTTCCAGTCAGATAACGAATTGTATGCTAGAATGTGTCCACCTCAGTTTTGAATGCATTTTATTTGGTTTGTTAATTGCAAAGATTGTCAAAAATCCTAGGAGCTACTTTTACAAATCAGAAAACTTCATTAACTGTACTTGCTGGTTTCAATCTGCATTTCCTTAGCTCAGTAGTTTGTATTATAGCTAGTTATTTTATAAAAAACAGTCTTGGTTGTAATAATCTGACAAATATTCAGAAACTTCTCCCTGAAAACACACACACACACACACACACACACACACACACACACAGACCACAATTCTATATTTTCTTTTGTGTCTTCAACTTTCAAGGGATCTTGAATCTCTGAAACTCATTCACAGACTTCAAAATTAGGACTTTATTACCTGGCATAGGTGGCTTCCTAAGTCCCTAGAGCTTGATTTCATGTCCAATCACCTGAAAAACAAGGCATGGTTATCCCCAGGGTGGGGGGTGTCAACAGATAGATATCCTATCTATCTATCTATCTATCTATCTATCTATCTATCTATCTATCTGTCTGTCTGTCTGTCTGTCTGTCTGTCTGTCTGTCTGTCTGTCTGTCTGTCTGTCTGTCTGTCTGTCTGTCTGTCTATCTCATCAAGTTGAAAATGTTTTCCTTCTGTACACGAACACTTGAAACAAATATTTTACATTTTAATTTACCAAAGTCAAATATTGTGAATCCACTAGACATTATAACATCATTCAAACTGATGTTTGGTGGGAGTATCTTGAAAATACTATTTATTTCCTTATGGATTTGGTGTTTATTTATTTTTAGTTCAGAGGCTGGAACTCAGTGCCTCTTCCTGGTGAACTGGAGATGGATGTTTGTGAATTTTTCTGCCTCAGCTATCTTAGGACTCTAATCCTCCAGATCGAATATCTTGAGTGCTCGGCGTGAGCCACTGGCAAATTCAGCATAATTTTCAAAGTACAATTCACAGGTTAAATTTCTAAATTTCAAATTGTTTACCTACAAAATAAGGTTTAGATGATGTGTCTTATGTTGTTCATATGGGCCAAGGTATTCATAATAGACAATCATGATTGATTCTAACTCATTCTAAGCTATTTTTTCCTTTTGCTCATTTTGACCCTGCATCTTGTCTTCCTGGATTCATCAAATGTGGCTGATTTTTTTTTTTGAAATAATCATTGAGGCTAATTACCAGTCAGGGCAGGAAAATCTGCAATCGATCCTCATGAGGTCATGTGAGTTGTTTTTAACTGAGCAAAGGTTTTTTAAAATTCTGACCTCTTAGGATTTAACTTTTCTCCTGGTAACAGAAAACACGAGAAAGACCCTAGGGAGAGGCCACTATTAGTAACTTCAAAGCATCTCAGCTCCTCAGAGAGGGTGGGAAAATAAATCTCTAAATCACATTGCCAAGGTGAGCTGAGACCCTCTTTCTCACTGTCTGCCTAATTTGCTCCTGGAGGAGCTAATTCTTTTTAAGTGTTGAAAAGCCAAATGCACTATGGATAAACACTGTGTTTTTCCTGACCTTGTTTCAGCTTGTTCTAGACTTCATTTACGATGTCTTAAGCCAGATCAAAGGGAAAAATGAACCTGGGCACTTTGGTCTCCAACTGAAATAGCTTCCTAAGTTGTTTTCTCTGCCCTTTGTGCTTGGCTCCCTCCATCCCCTGAATTGCTAGGGTCATGTTACAGAGCTGCACCCCACAGAAACGCATGGTTGCCCACTGTCTCCTTGTGATCACCTAAGTCCCACAGGTGGTGTCTCTAAAAGAAGCCTTCATTACTTTTGCCCCTGCAGTGCCTTCTTCATGCCCTGTGTGTCAGCTACATAAACTTATTCTCCAGGACCACTGCAGAATGGTTGTATTGTCTGTGTACTGCACAACAGCAGAGGTATAGTAGGCAAAACTTCAGCCTGTGCTCCTTCCTAGCTGGTCTCTTTTAGAGTTGTGTCTGTCCGAAGTAGGTACTTCCACCTACCTTACCCTCAAATGAGATAAGCTGGTGATGGACTTATTAACTCAATATCCCCCAAATATGCTTTAGCTCTTCCTATGTCCAGGACCTTGTTCATGTGTATCTTTTGTAGATTCCTGACCTTATTTTCCTTATTTATTTATTTAGTCGGTCATGGGGTTTGAACTTAGGGCCAGGACACTGTCACTGAGCTCTTCCACTCAAAACTAGAGCTGTACCACTTTGAGGCACAGCTCCGTTTTCTGGTGATTTAATTGGAGATAGGACTTTCATAGACTCTCTTACCCCTACAGCTTTTCACCTCAATCCTCAGATCTCAGCCTCCTGAGTAGCTAGGATTACAAACATGAGCCACTAGCACCCAGCTGTTTTTTTTTTTTTTTATACATTACTGTTGTCATTGAAACTCTACAAGTAGATTAGTTATTTGTTAGTTAGTATTTGAAAGCTTTTAATCTCAAGATAATTTGTTGACCTTGCTCTTTAAGTTTCTCTTCTTCATTTTTTCTCTGACTTCCCTCCCTTCCTCCCTTCCTTCCTCTCCTCCTTCCCTTTTTGCTCCCCTTCATTCTCCCTCCCTTACTTCTCTTATAATATCTTAATAGATACATCTTCTGGATTCCACTCACCCCATCTCACACACTTGAACCTTAACATTATTTATTCCTCACATTTTCAGTCTTTGTCTTTTTCTGTGTCTAGTCTATAGATTTTCTCTGATTGACCTTACTTCCTAATGATATGTGATCTTTGATTCACATACAGTTCTCAACTCTCAGTTCTAAATTAAAAATGTCCTGGCATCTTTTTTTTGAGTTCTAGACCTGTGTCTTTACTATCTGCATAGACATCTTCTTCTCACAAATGTCCTTAAATGAATATGTCTAAAATAGGATGTAGTATCTCCCATCAAACAAACTTACTCATCCTTTTCCTACCTTGGTGTCTAGAAGCATGATCCACAAATTTCTGAAACTATTAGCTTCTGATAACTCTCTCTCCTTTCATTCATGAGGCAATTGTACTTTTGAATGGTTGTCATCATTCTTCTTTCTCTATCTCAACCACTATTGCTTTAGCTCTGACATTCATCTTCTTCTGGCGTGACTATCAAAGAACAATGTGATTATATGTTTCTTGTGATTCTTGATATTTCGATCCATCTTCTGCATTTCTTCCCTAATGATCTCTCTATAACATTTATTTATCATGTCAGCATTCCATCTCCCAGGATCTGCTGAAGAAAACAAAACACTGGTTTGTTGAGAGCCAATTCAACACACAGTGCTGGACTCTTCACAAACACTTGTCATCTCACAGGGATGTGAAGATCACATTGTGTCGTGGTTAAGAAACCAAGGCTTGCCTTGGACCAGTGTCTCCAACCTGAAACCCTAGCTACGCAGGAAGCAGAGATCTGAGGATCATGGTTCAAAGCCAGGCTGGGCAGGAAAGTCCATGAGACTCTTATCTCCAATTAAGCACCAAAAAGCTGGAAGTTGAGCTATGGCTCAAGTGGTAGAGCACTAGCCTTGAACACAAAAGCTCAGGACCTGAGTTCATGCCCCAGGACCATCATCAAAAGAAAAAGAAAAAAAAAAGGAAGAAACAAAGGCTTTCTGGAGGATGTAGGTAAAGGGTAGAGCACTTCTTTAGCATGCATAAGGCCCTGAGTTCAATTCCTAGGAAAGGAAAAAGAAAAATGAAACCAAAGCTCCAAATAGCCAACTAATTTTCTCCTATGTTGGCGGCAGAGCAATATTTCAAAGACAATCTACTCTGATTACATAATTCTAAATTTCTTTTAAAGCTCATTGTCCTCAGAGATCTGAAATTTTGTGCTATAAATTACTTGCCACATTACTTAATAACGGTAATGATTGGAAAAATCATGGGCTTTTTTTTTTTTTAATAGTTTGTATTTTTTATTGTTTTTTTATTGTGAAAATACTATAGAGAGGGGTTACAATTACATGGGCAAGATAATGAGTACATTTCTTTTTTTTTTTTCTTTTCTTTTTGGGGTCCAGTTGTGGGGCCTGATCTCTGGGCCTAGGCTCTGTCCCTCAGCTCTTCAGCTCAAGGCTAGCACTCTCATGGGCTTTTTTCTTAAGAAAAGTAAAATACACAGGACATGCTCACAAACAGTAAGTGCTATAAGGAGGTAAGCTGTTATTATTACTGACCTTTCACAATACTGAGGATAGCTGCTTTCTAAAGCCTTCTTGATATGCTAAGTCCATGTGATTCTTACTTCTTCGGTGTATTCGTTGTATTTAGTACATATCTGAGTTTATTATCTTCAAAGTTTTGCTCCACTAACCTGAGTATTTTTTTCTTTTGGAGGGCAAAAGCCTATTATCATGATTTCTATATGCCCAGTACCTATCAAAGTGCCTGACAGAGTAGTTTAAACACTAACCGCCCCTGAGAAATCAAACAAAAATCCTAAGTTAAAACTAATGCATCGATATGAAAGACATTTAAATCCAGAAAGCTATCCTTTCACCTTTTAAGCTGGTAGGGGCTTAGAGAGCAGAGACAAAACTGCAAGGAGAAGATTTAAGAAAAGAAATCAATAGACTCAAGATCAGGTTCACAATCTAAATACAAATCATTCTGAATTTTACGGTGGAAGACCTCCTTACCACTTTAAATTTTCAATGTCAATTTATCTATTGAAAACAATTAAGGAAAAGGCTTGCCCTTACTTAATCTAAACTTATACTAGAAATAATACACTCTTTTTTCCCTAGATCTTTTAGAGCTCATGAAGATTGTTTTTAAAAAAATCTAGGAGAAGATGGTGGAGGAGAAGCTGGACTCTAAACAAGCTCTAGCATAGAAAGCAGTTTAGTTCCAGTGAACAGTCCTAAGCCAGAGAATCACACCAAGTGTGCCATCACAGGACAGAGAGTTAGGCCAGAGAGGGAAAATCCAGGCAAGGAGACAGATCTGAGCTCTTGCCAGCAGCCGCTGCAGCCGTGGCAGCAGCGGTGGCCGAACGCACCATACCTGAATCACAGAGAGTCCTGGACCAAGGAACACCCCCCCCCCTCCCCACCCAGTACCAGAGACCTCCATCTTGCATATCAACAAAGCTTGGTGGCGCTGCTAGCTCCAACTCAGGGCTTGGAAGAAAACTAGAGTCATTTAGCAGGTCACAAGAACCTAACCTGACCTGCCAGACTCAGCTTCAGGGAAAAATCACCCAACTCGGGCGCCAGCCCTAGGAGTGGCTTTCTTCACTGGGTAATCAGAGCCAGAGGCTGCCCCTCCCTTTAGCAGCCTTGACAATCAATTGAAATACAGTAAACATAAACCCTGAGAATGGCTCCAGGCTGGGCTCTGTGAGTTTCTCACAAACTGGCCCCAGGGAAAAGCTACTGCTTGCTGAAAGGCCTCAACTCTACCCAGAACCTAGCCTCATCACAGCATCTCCAAACTTGAGGAAAAATCCATCTCCCTCTTTTGTAATACTCAAAGCAGATCTCCCTCCCATTGAACTAACCTGGGAGGAGGATCACAAAATCCTGGGTAAAGCAGAGCATTTTTCTGCGTGTTCAAACAAACTGACTTAAAAAACCAACCAAGCCACAGGATCACAAGCAGACCAGAGACTCCAATAAGAGGCTGGTTATGGACACAAGGAGATACAGGATTTTTCCCAACCCTCCCAAAAAAATCAAAAAACTTTTTTTTCTCTTCTTTTTTTTTGTACTTTTTATAAAAAAATTTTTTCTTTTCTAAAACTTTTTTTAATTTTAAATTTTTACCTTTTTTGAAAAAAATTGTTTTCTAGTAACTTTTTTTTCCTCTTATAATTTGTATTTTAGGGATATATGTGTGTGTGTGTGTTTCTTTCTTTTTTAAAAAAAATTTCTTTTTGTTTTTTGTTTAGCTCTACTGAACTTCTGATCTTTTTTCTTTCTTTCTTATCCTTTTCACCTTTTCTTCTCTTTCGTTCTTTTTTATGTGACTTAATTGTTGTTCTGCACATCCTCAGATAAACCTGTAGTTGACTATTAGACCCTATCCCCCATTGTGTAACACTTAATCCACAAATTTATTACTCAATTCAAAACCTCTGAGACTTAAAGTCCTTAATAGCAGTACTACCTCTTTATACCTATATAATATTTTAAGTATTTTTATTTTTAAATTTTTCACATCTCCTTTATAGCCCTCCCCTTCTCTCATTATATTCACTTTCTTCTCTGGATAGTTTGTTTTCGACACTGCATAATATTTTTAATTTTTATTTTTCTATTTTTTCTGGTCTCTTTTTTTCTGCTTTCCCTTTCTTCTTTTTTCTCTCTCTCTACTTTCATCCTATCCAACCTATTTCCTGCTTTGAGATTAGGACTTAGTTAACTCTCCCTGTGCCTTCTCACATCACTATATTCCTATTTTTTACCCACATCTCTCCCTAACCCTAATAATTTCTGGTTTTCCAAATTCTTCTTTGCAGTTCGTAGCCCATTAATATGTAGTTGTTTGATGTTGAATAGATGTATCTGTTGAACTAGATTGTATCTGCAGACTATTGACTGTGCAAATACAAACTTTGGTTGAGGCTTGCCTTAAGTTAGTGTTCTAGCATAAAACTGGTGTTATTTTCATCCCAAATCGGCAGAGTAAGCCGGAAAAACAAGAAAAAATGGCAAGTTCGGGTATCTCAACTCCCACTCATGACAATCAGGGGACAGAACAGATAATGAATAATCCAGTGGAGAGTTCCCAAACAGCTCTACAAACACTGCTGGCAAACATGATAAATGAAAAGATTGAAAACATACAAAGGACTCCGTATGAGCATGATAGGGAGAGAGAGGAGGCAAACAAAAGGTCAATGCAGGAAAAGATTGAAAATCTACAAAGGACTCTGTATGAGCTTGATGGGGAGAGAGAGGAGGCAATCCAAAGGTTTATACAGGAATATCATAAGCGTGAGGAAGCTACTCAAAAACTGATACAGGATTTGCATGAGCAGCTTGAGAATACTCAAAGAGAAAGGCAGGAATGGCATGAACAGGCTGAGAACACCCAAAGAGAACTACAGGAATGGCATGAACGGGAAGAAGCTAAGCAAAGAGTAATACAGGAATTGAGAGAGCAGGATGAGAATACACAAAGATCACTAAAGGGCATTCATGGGGTCCATTAACAAAGAGCTGAAGGAAGTCAGGGAGACCACAAAGGGAATGCTGAATGGAACCCAACAGAAGGAATGGGAATCCAAGGAAACCATAACCAATCAACTAAGTGATTTGAGAATAAACACTGAACACCAAATTAAGGAAGTAAAGAAGTTCATACAAGATCTAAAACAAAGCTTCAACAAAGAATTTGAAGCCATCAAAGCTGAACAATTAGAAGGAAAAGAGATAAAAAACAAAGTAGAAAGTCTTGACAGCAGGTTAGACCATGCAGAAGATCTAATCTCAGGGATTGAAGACAGCCTAGATATTATAGAGAAAGAACATACAACCATCCAAGACAAGTCCAAGAAATATGATAGATCTATCCAACACTTGGAAGACACCATCAGAAGGCCTAATCTAAAGATAATGGGTGTAGTGGAGCACCTAGAAACAGAAGTTAATGGTCTAGGAAATTTGTTTAACAGGATCCTAGCAGAGAACTTTCCAAACATGCAAAAAGATAGGCCTATTCAGATACAAGAAGCTTTTAGAACTCCAAATAGACCAGACCAGAATAGGACATCCCACCGTCACATTATAATCCACACAGGATCAATTCAGACCAAGGAAAAGATCCTTAAAGCTTTCAAGGAGAAAAGATTAATCACCTATATAAGAAAACCAATTAGAATCACCTCAGATTTCTCAGCAGAGACAATCAAAGCAAGAAGAGCATGGAATGATGTATGCCATGCTCTAAAAACAAACAACTATCAACCAAGAATACTGTACCCAGCTAAACTCTCCTTCATAACTGAAGGCCAAATAAAAACCTTCCATAGCAAAGAAAAATTGAAAGAATACATCTCCACCAAACCAGCCCTACGAAAGATTCTTAAAGATGTACTACACATAGAAAACCAACAAGACCACAATAAAGGCCAAGAAAATGCAACCAAACTGGGAATCCAAGAACCCAGTTTTCCCAGAACAAAGAAGGTGGATAATATGTCAGAAACTCCCAAATACCTCTCAGTTCTATATCTCAACATTAACGGACTTAACTCTCCAATTAAGCGATATAGACTGTCTAGTTGGATTAAAAAAACAAGATCCTTCTATCTTCTGCGTTCAGGAGTCACATCTTGCCTGTAAAAACAAACACATTTTCAGTATTAAAGGCTGGAACAAAATCTACCAAGCAAACGGCCCCCCAAAACAGGCAATAGTTGCAATCCTAATATCAGATAAAATAGACTTCGAATTAAAATTTGTGAGAAGAGATAAAGAAGGTCGCTACATACTAATTAAAGGATCTCTCCTTCAGGAGGATATTACAATTCTAAATATCTAATCGCCAAACAACAGAGTACCCAAATTTATCCAAGAAACATTACCTTCCCTCAAATCCCACATAGATCCAAAGACTTAATTGTAGGGGATTTTAACACACCACTCTTCCTACTAGATAGATCAACTTGGCAAAAACTCAGAGAAACTGCAGATCGAAACAGCTGCATAGATCAACTAGATTTAACAGACATCTACCGAACATTTCACCCAGCAGCACCAGAATACACGTTTGTCTCAGCAGCATATGGAACATTTTCTAAAATAGACCACATTTTAGGCCACAAAGCAAACATTTCCAAATTCAGAAACATTGAAGTTATACCTTGCATTCTCTCAGACCACAAGGGAATAAAATTAGAACTCAACACCAAAAGCCACCAAAGACAGTCCGGTAACACATGGAGGTTGAACAGCACTCTGGTGAATCACGAGTGGGTCATGGAAGAGATTAGAAAGGAAATTCAAATGTTCATGCTATTCAACAAAAATGAGCACACAAATTATCAGCTCCTCTGGGACACAGCAAAGGCAATACTCAGAGGCAAGATTATAGCTCTGAGCTCCTACATCAACAAATTGGAGAGATCTGAAACCAACAATTTAATGACACATCTAAAGCTCTTTGAAAAAGAGCAACAAGATAAACCCCAATCCAGTAGACAGAAAGAAATAATTAAAATTCAATCAGAATTAAATGAATTAGAATCCAAAAAAATTATAGAAAGAATCAACAAAACCAAGAGTTGGTTCTTTGAAAAAATTAACAAAATTGACAGACCCTTAGCAAATCTTATCAAAAAAAGAAGGAAACACAGCCAAATAAATAAACTCAGAGATGAGAATGGAAACATCACCACGGAAATAACCAAGATTCAGAACATTTTAAGGGAATACTTCTCAAAACTTTATGCTAATAAGTTTGAGAACTTGGCAGAAATGGACCTTTTCCTAGCAAGTATTGACATGCCAAAACTAAACCAAGATGAGTTAAGCCACCTTAACAGGCCCATATCAAGCATTGAAATAGAAACAGCAATAAGAGACCTCCCAGCTAAGAAAAGTCAAGGACCACATGGTTTTACAGCGAAATTCTACAAGGCCTTCAAAGCAGAGCTCACACCATACTCCTCCAACTCTTCAATGATATTGAAAAGAAAGTTCACTATGGAACACATTCTATGAAGCCATCATAACCCTCATCCCAAAACCAGGCAGGGACTCATCAAAGAAAGAGAACTATAGACCCATTTGTTTGATGAACATTGATGCAAAACTTCTCAACAAAATTTTGGCCAATCGACTTCAACAATTCATCCAAAAAATCATACACCATGCTCAAACAGGATTCATTTCAGGGATGCAAAACTGGTTCAATATACGCAAATCAATTAATATAATTCATCACATCACCAGAAGCAAGGATAAGAACCACATGGTTATCACAACAAGATCCAACACCCCTTTATGATGAAGGTTTTGGAAAAATTAGGAATCCATGGAACATTCCTCAAAACAATAAAGGCTATATATGACAAACTTAGAGCCAGCATTATACTTACTGGTGAAAAACTAAAGCCATTCCCTCCTAACTCAGGAATAAGACAAGGATGTCCACTCTCTCCACTTCTCTTCAATCTAGTATTAGAATGCCTAGCTACAGCAATAAGACAAGATGCAAACATAAAGGGGATCCAAATAGGGAAAGAAGAAATAAAACTCTCCCTCTTTGCAGATGACATGATCTTGTATTTAAAGAATCCCATAGACTCCACTCCCAAATTACTCAAGCTGATTCAAAACTTTGGCAAATCAGCAGGGTATAAAATTAATCCCCCCAAATCAATGACTTTTCTGTATGCCAACAATGAGAAAAGTGTGGCTGAAAGTAGGAAAGCAACTCCATTTTTAATAGCCCCACAAAAAAAAAAATAGCTTGGAATTAACTTAACCAAGAAGTGAAGGACCTCTATGATGAAAACTTTAAAAACTTGAAAAAGGAAATCAAAACAGAATTTAGAAAATGGCAAAACCTCCCATGCTCCTGGATTGGAAAGATTAACATCGTGAAAATGGCAATACTTCCCAAGGCTAGCTACAAATTCAACGTGTTACCTATCAAAATTCCAACCTCATTCTTCAAGGAAATAGAAGAGGCAATCCAAAAATTCATATGGAACAATAAAAGACCCCGAATAGCAAAAACGCTCCTCAATGGAAAGAACGCTGCTGGAGGAATATCAATACCAAATTTCAAACTCTACTACAAAGCCATAGTAATCAAAACAGCTTGGTACTGACATAAGAACAGACCTCAGGACCAATGGAATAGAATTGAAAACCCAGAAATGAACCTACAGATCTATAGCCAACTAATCTTTGATAAGGGAGCTAAAACAATAGAATGGAAGAAAGACAGCCTCTTCAGTAAATGATGCTGGCAAAATTGGTTAACTACTTGCAGAAAACTAAAGCTAGATCCTTCTATATCACCCTGCACCAGAATCAACCCCAAATGGATCAAAGACCTCGGAGTCAAAGCAGACACTCTGAAAACATTACAGGATAGAATAGGAGAAACCCTAGGCCTCCTTGGAGCAGGCTGAAATTTTCTTCATAGAGACGCGGAAACAACAAATCAAAGAAAGGTTGGACAAATGGGATTGCATGAAGTTGCAGAGCTTCTGCATGGCAAAGGACATAGCTAGCAAGATCAATAGAAAGCCTACGGATTGGGAGAAGATCTTCACTAGCCATACAACAGACAAGGGTCTCATATCTAAAGTATACTTGGAACTCAAAAAATTCAGGAGGAGGCTGCAATGCTTGATAAGAAATGTACGCGTTATCCTGCCCATATAATTGTAACCCCTCTGTACAGTATGTTCACAAAAAAAATAAAAATTAAATTAAAAAAATTAAATCCCCCAACAACAAATCCTCAAAGACACAACTGCCCAATAAGTAAGTGGACTAAAGACTTAAAGAAAAACTTCTCTGAAGAAGAAAGAAGGATTGCCAATAGACACATGAAGAAATGCTCAACATCCCTAGCCATGAAACAAATGCAAATCAAAACAAAATTGAGATACCACCTCAACCCAGTTAGAATGGCAAAAATCAAGAACTCTAATAACAACAGATGCTGGAGGGGATATGGACAGAAGGGAACCTTACTTCATTGTTGGTGGGAGTGTAAACTTGTTCAACCACTTTGGAAAGTAGTATGGAGGTTCCTCAAAAGACTCCACATAGAGCTCCCCTATGACCCAGCAATCCCACTTTTGGGCATTTACCTAAATGTTTACAAACAAGACCACACTAAAGCTACCAACACAACTATGTTTATTGCAGCATTATTTGCCATAGCTAAGATATGGAACCAATTCAGATGCCCCTCAGTAGATGAATGATTCAAGAAAATGTGGTGTATATGCACAATGGAATTCTATACCTCCATCAGAAAGAATGACATTGCCCATTTGTTAGGAAAATGAAAAATTTGGAAAAAATTATATTAAGTGAAGTAAGCCAAGCCCAAAGAAACATAGGTCCCATGGTTTTCCTTATTTGCAATATCTAGTATATGTCTGAGTCAAGCAGAAAATGTCAGATAAGGTGATGTTAGGAAAATGAACCCTAAGATATATATTTAAATGTTTTTTCTTTCATGCATTTGTTTCTAAAGCATTTATAAGATTATCTCTTTGTTGCTTTGTATGTTCCTCCCGCACAGTATAACCCCTACTTTCACTGTATTTGATGTCGATATAATTTGTGGAGGGGAAGGGGAAAAACAAGTCGTTTAAATAAGGATACAGGTGGACCCGTTGCAGCAATGAGAAGTACCAAGTTGTCATGTCCAAAACGAACTTTACAACTTTGGTGGGGGGGTGGGGGGAGGGTGAGGATTGGGTGGGGGTTGGGGGGGAGGCTGGGAAAGGATGTCAAGGGTAAACAAAGGAGGAGGCTACCATGCTTGATAGGAAATGTACTCATTATCTTGCCCATGTAATTGTAACCCCTCTGTTCAGTATGTTCACAATAAAAAAAAAAGAAAATCTAGGGCTTAAAAAAACTATATTAGTAATCTTTTGAAATTAATCAAACCCATGAATTAGACTTTCTAGCTAACAAAATTTGTTTGTTTTTTTGGTATGACTTTAGAAGTAAAACAGTATATTTTGAAATATTTTTTTTGTGCCAGTCCTGGAGCTTGAAACTCAGGCCTGACACTGTCCCTGAGCCTCTCTGTGCTCAAGGCTAGCACTCTACCATGAGACACAGCACCATTTCCAGCTTTTTCTGTTTATGTGGTAGTGAGGAATCAAACCCTGGGCTTCATGCATGCTAGGTAAGCACTCTAACACTAAGCCACATTCCCAGTCCCCTACTGGTGATATTGTAGAAATTACTGGAACATTTTAGTAGTAGTACTCTGTGACTAAACCACTGGTCAGATGGCCATTACTATGAACTGAACATGTACCAAGCATGTCCAGCCTTGGATACAAGGACTGAGTGATGGTCAAACGAGTCATGAGTAGCATTGATATGCTGTGTCTTCAGGCCTTATTCCATTCCATATTAGTATAACTATTGTTACTCTAAGCTGTGAGGTCAAAAACATTGTGAGCTCAAAAATATGAATCATCGGTTAAAACATGAGTGAGTTTAAGGGAAAAAAAATGTTACTCATTAAGAAATGAAGTTTTGTTAGGACATAAATACTTTGAGATTGTAGTGTCCATAACTGAGAAGAAATGATACAAAGAAAATTTAGCAATAACAATATCAATACTTTGAAAACCTTCAATATTAAGAGTCTAGAAAAATTTATTTTTGTTAACTGAATCCACAGGTATGAATTCCCAAATATAGGTATAGAAATTACCAGTATTAAAAAAAATGCTTTGTTGCATGCCCCCACCTCTAAATTCTAACTCACTAATCCCAACTAAAAGGGAAATACTCTTCAGAATTTAATGACACAGATTATTTTTGTCACTTTATGTTTTATGAATGCAAGTAATCTGTATTTTAATCTGACTTTTACACTTCATATTATTTTCATAGTGTTCCTTATTGTGGTACCATATAGTAATAGATTGGTTCTTAATCATTTTCAATCATTCTGCATTATTTGAAAATGAAGTTAAATTTTTCTTGCTTAATTATTGCGATGTTTCTGCTGTGAGTCTGTTGTTGCTTCTCTATATACATTTTTGTATATGTATGTATTGATACTGAGGGTTGAACTCAAGACCTTGTACTCTTGCTTGGCTTTTCCCCTCAAGGCTAGGGCTCTACCACCTGAGCCATAGCTCCATGTCTGGTGTGTTGCTGCTTAACTGGAGATAAGAGGATCCCAGAGGGCTGGGAATGTAGCTTAGTGGTAGACCCCTTGCCTTGCATGCATGAAGCCCTGGATTTGCTTCCTCAGTACCACATAAATAGAAAAGTGGCACTGTCGGTCAAGTGATAGAGCACTAGCCTTGAGCAAAAAAAGCTCAGAGACAGTGCCAAAGCCCTGAGTTCAAGCCCCAGGACTGGCATGCACACACACACACACACACACACACATACACACACACACACACACACACACACACCACAAAATACATGAAATGTGGGATTTTTCGTTGTTCCATCTCAAATTTCTTGGTAAATATTGGATGACTGAAAAGTTCTCTCCCTAACAAATCATTAAAATAGGCAGGACTGAGTTAGTGATTTCTGGGTGACAAGAAAATATGTATTAAGGATGGAAAGCTAGAGATCTAGTCAGGCTAAAGTTTTGTTATGTAACACTTGGTGAAACTGCATTTGCTTGGAAAGTTATCAGCTGTATTAGTCTGTACTCTCAGGGTGCTGTTTGTTCTTTATTGCATAAGGCAAAGTGTTGAAAACAAATACATATAGGATGAATTGGAAGTTTGAAAATGGAATTAAAGGATGATGGTCTTGTAGAATTAGAAAAGCAGTCTTTTCCTATATCTTAAACAAAAAAAATGGACTTAAAATTTTTTGAATAATTAAGAGAAATTAAGCCTTCCAAGGAAAGCCCCTCTGTGACAAATATCAGACTATGTGTGTTTTCGTCAAAATCAAACATAAAGTGTCAAATGGCTTCAAGCTCTACAACACGGAAAAGAGAGAGAATGGCCTGTAGATAAGGAAGTGATTAAATCAGTTTAACTTGAAATGTATTCCCAGTGAAAAAGTTGGTTGTGATTGCTGGCAGATGGGAACAACTGGAAAGGAATGAATCAGAATTATCTCTGGTTTTGAATGCTTATTGTCAAAATCTCCACGAACTTGTCCGGCAAAAAGCCGGTGAGTATAAAGCTATCTTGTAATCCCAAGATTTGTTCCAGCAGGAAGATGTTTCTACAAATTACAGCGAATGCAAAGATGAATCATTTTGCAATGTTGACAGAGGTCAAGGGATAAACTCTTAGGGTTAGAGCTGACAGAAAGCCAAAGGAGACAATAATAGGCAAGAGATTTTTTTTTTTTTGTTCCGTTCTTGGGGCCTAAACTCTGGGCCTGGGCTCTGTCCCTCAACTCTTCAGCTCAAGGCTAGCACTCTACCACTTGAGCCACAGCTGGGCAAGAGATTTTTACCAGAGATGTCTTATAGAAATATCCTCTACTGGACAGTAAGGGTGGGTTAATGCTTACACAACAGAAATTAATTATTATGAAGTTACTATTTTCTATTATCTTTTCCTGCAGGTCAATATTATTAGAGTTCTCCTTCTCCTTCTCCTGAATTTATATACACACAGAGGAAAAGACAGAGAGAAAGAGAGAGAGACATACAGAGACAGACAGAGAGAATGGAGAGAAGATGGTATGTAAAAAGAAGCTAATTTAATTATGAGTCATTTGGGTAGATAAAGAAGGGTACATTTCAACTGGACAGCCTGAATTTTGACCTGAATTAAGTATCTTGATAAAACAGAATTATGTTTCTTGCAATGGGCTTGACTATGTAAAAAATATACATATATTTATACACATATATACATGTCTATATTATATACAAGAGAAAAATTTGGCCACACTACTTAAAAAAAGGATAGTAGCCCAATGCATTTTTTTCTCCTTCCATAAGGTGTAATTATTCCTGGCATGTGATTATTTGAGCCAGCCATTTCCTCAATGTTGCCTTTCATTCCCAGGTGAGGATTCTTCAAAAGCCTGTATGCCTTCTATCCTGGCCTTTTCACTTTCTCCTAACTGGACACAGAGGAGCATGGGCACCATGGATGTCTCATGTTGAAGGTGTCAGAGTCACGTGTAGAAGTGTTGTCCTTGAATTGCCATTTGGACGACAGTTTTGTCAGTCAGGAAAACCTCATGGTCTTTGTATAAGCCAAGAAATAATTTTTTTTTTATTGTGAAAATACTGTACAGAGGAGTTACAATTACATGGGCAAGATAATGAGTACATTTCTTATCAAACATTGTAGCCTCCTCCTTTGTTTCCCCTTCCTATCCCTTCCCTTCCCCCCCACCCCCCACCTAGCCCTCCTCCCTCCCCACCAAAGTTGTAAATTTCGTTTTCGACATAAGGACTTGTACATCTCATTGTTGCAATGGGTCCACTTGTATCCCTATTTAAACGATTTGTTTTTTCCCTTCCCCTCCACAAATTATAACAACATCAAATACAGTGAAAGCAGGGGTTATACCGTGGGGAAGGGACATACAAGGCAACAAAGAAATAATCTTATAAATGTGTTAAAAACAATCACCTGAAAGAAAAAAAAAACATTTGAATACATATCTTAGGGTTCATTTCCCTAACATCAACTTATCTGACTTTTTCTGCTTGACTCAGACATATACTAGTTATTGCAAATAAGGGAAACCATGGGACCTATGTTTCTTTGGGCCTGGCTTACTTCACTTAATAAAATTTTTTATAAGTTTTTAGTGCATTTAAATTAATCTCTTTAGTTTAAGGGTAAACTCATTATTTAGCCAAGAACCTGGACATGAGTTTCTGCTTATTTACAATTATAACATAGTAGAGAAAGATGTAAGGGAAAATAATGTCCATAAGAAGTACTCTGGTGGCATCAAGCTGGATAGAAAGCTGTAGTCTTTGGAAACTAGTCCAGTGTGACTCAAAGGACACATTTTACAACTATATACTAATTATTTGACTAATGACACATAAACAGGATCTATCATGTTTTCAAGATCCATCAATACTTAAAGCTAATTGATTACAAAACAGATTAAAATATTTCTTCTAGCTGAGAAATCAATGCAATTAAATTTAATATTAACTGGAGATTATTTCCTGATAGAATGCTTGACTATATCTGGGTTTGTTTTTCAGAAATGAAATAAAATGACATAGGAGCAAGAAAAGGAAATTTCTGTCTTTCTCTTCAACAGAATGAGTAAGTTCAGAATGAAGAAATATTTTGTATGTGTTGATCCTGGGGCTTGAACTCAGGGCCTTGTGCTCTTGCTTGGTGTATTTCCCTTAGGGTTGGCACTGTATGTACCACTTGAGCTTTAAGAAGATCTGATTCAACAGCAGTTCATATGAAACACGCTGAGAGTTTTCACTGACCATAAATTTAATGCAAACAAAAAATAAGAAAACACTAAGAAAAAAAATGCAACAGAAAGACGATGATCAGTTTTGTTTTTGAATAAATAAAATTTGAGGCTGTAATGGACACATGAGTAAGCCTTGATCCAACAATATCTGAAGACTCATTGACAGACCTGACATTTTAAAAGGAAACATTTCTATGTGGCTGAAGTATGCAAGATTCTCCACTCTTGTCATTTCTGGATCATTTGAACAAACTGAAGACATAAGTTCTAGAACAAAAACTGAAGCTTTTAAAGTTAAATCTTAACAGAAACTTAATGTTTGCTTTCTAAGATATAGTGTTTTCATATGAAGATAAAGTGTCTATAGCTTCAAATGTTGGGCTTAATATCAGTTCCTAGAAGTTGAGATTGTTTTTAAATTTCTTTTTTCTAGAAGTTCCTTCAAAAAGAGTTTTTGTTTTGTTTTGTTTTGTTTGATTTGGAGCCAGTCATAAGACTTGAGCTCAGGACTTGGGTGTTGTCCCTGAGCTTTTTATGCTCAAGGCTGGAACATTACCATTTGAACCAAAGCTCCATTTTTGCATTTTTTGGGAGAGATTGGAGGGTAGTTAATTGGAGATAACAGTTTCACAGACTTTCCTGCCTGGGCTTGCTTTGAACAGTGAATCTCAAATCTCAGTCTCCTCCATAGCTATGATTTCAAGCTTGAACCACCACTGCCTGCTACTGACCAAGTTTTTAAAAAAATTATTAATAAATATCAAGGACTATGTTATGGAAATCATCCACGTAAAGCCCACTAGCCTTGTGCCAGAATGGCTGAAGCTAAGAATTATTTTTTGAGTTAATTTAAATAATTTCATTTCTCAGGTCCTGGATTCCAATCCACTCTATATCATGACACACACATACATACACATACACACAAAACACCCCAAGATATTCTGATCAACTCTGAGCAGCCATGGAAAGCAGCAGCAACTCAGTCCACATCTCTGTTGGTATGTGATGTGTGCTAAAACTACTGTGTATAGTGTATGCCACACTGCTGTGACAAAAGTCATGGAAAAACTTTGTCCAAATAGTGTGTCTAAGTGAAATGATCTCCAAAAGAGAGTAGAAAGATTGAAGATAGTTAAGAAGAGGGTAGAAAGATTGAAGATAGTTAAGAAGTGGCTTTCATGTTGGAAACAAAAATGAGAAGAAATATAATAAATATACATTTATAATTTCTTCATGATTTTTTTTAAACAATTCAATTCTGCTCAACTTTGACCATGAATGGAACACTGAGTGTTTAGTATTCTGATCATTCTGGGAACTCATCTCCCAAATCAAGCTACTACTCCATAAAAGTCAATTGATTTATAAACCAGTGTAAGAGACACAAATCAGAATATTTTGTTCGCAGCAAAGCAGTCAGGGTTTCTGCAGATGAAAATCTGCTATGCACAATAACAGAATAACAAATGAAAATATCTTTTCCAGAGAGAGTGCACAGTGCAGCAAGATCTTGGCCTCTGTCCATATTTACTTTCCCAAATAAGTTTTCAATTTTTAGCCTTTTAAATCAAAGTTTTATTTCAGCTTTCAGGATTTATAGCTAATTATGTCCTAGAAAAGACATCAAGTGTCCTTAAATTAGGAAGTAGTCCTTCAATAAGTAGGGCAAAAAGTGCAATGAATTTTCTAACTCTTCACCTAGTTGAAAACTTGACTTCACTATTTTATAGCATTGAAAATGTGAAAGTACACACAAAGGGGTCTGCAGTCTAGAAACATCCAGCCAACCAACCAACCCACAAATCAACCAATAAATCAACCAACCAGACAAACAGAAAAGCAACCTTGGAGACTTTATCCAATCAGAGACTTCTCATTCTCTGCCCCAGGAGTTTCTTTAACTTTATGAGTATCTGCAAGATGGAAATGTTTTCCAACTTTGCACACTTGAAATCACCAGTAATCAGGACAGAGATGTCTTCCACTCTCACAGATCCTCTGAGAAGTCTTTTAGGGTCAGGCCTTGTGGACTAGCCTCCCATACAAAGTGGAACTGGCATGTGTGGCCTCAGCAATAATTCAACCTAGGATTGTCTCTATGTACTTTTCAAATACACCCAATCCTTCTCCATTGTGCTATATTCTACTAGCAAAGTCAAGGGTACAGCATCATCCTAAGTCCAAATGATCTTCCAAGCAAAAAGTGTTGTAGAAACCACCATGTTCATCCAGCTATCCAATGGCAGTGCAGAACAGATGACTCAGGCCCCAAGACGACGGTTCTCTTCTTGGCTGGGGACCATTTCCAGCAGTGCAGGAGGTCAGCCTGTGACAGAATGTCTTTCTCCATAGTCTCTTCTGTTGGGAGTTAAATAGCAAACAGCTGTGGGCCTCCAAACAAGGAACATCCATATCTGAGAGTCTCTGAGTTTTAACCAAAACTAATGGGTTCTCAACTTGATGAGTACAAAGCCAAAACACGAGTAGAAAAAGACATGGAACATAGGAGTCATTTTCAAAGTAGTGTCTTCCTTCAACATAGCAACTGGGGGGTATGTTATTCAGGAAGCATGCGTTCATACAGGAAAATAAAGTAAGTGTGGGCACACATTTCCTGGGCATGCTTCAGTTAAGGTTATGATTAAAAAGATGGCCGCTGCCCACATGAGCCTGTGGAACTCAAGGTCATGAGAACTTGTTGAAAAAGCTGAAGTGACAGAAGGAACATCTCTAGGCATGCTGAGCTTGTGTCCAAGTTTTCATTAAAAATAAAGGAAAAGGCACTTGGAAGGTGCACTTATATAAGAGTTTGTCCCTAAAGATGGCTGCCTCCTTAGAAGCCCACAGCTCAAATCCCTACTGGTGACTGAACGGAGAGAGACCTTTATTCTCTTTTGTGTGTCAGACCCACTTTCCACCAGATGCCTGTTCCAATGCATTTGATTCAAAGTCCTCCATCGTAATACAATTATCTCTGTAGGCCAACATTCATGACAGAGTCTGACTCTTGTGGGGTTCCTTGAGACACCAAAATGCAGATACCTTTGACTACCAAAGAACTTCATAAATGGGCTCAAACACGATCTTAAATTATCTCCATGAAACCACACTTTGATTATATGTTGAGAAGAAGAACAAACTCACCCAGGCCAAGCATGTTACCCAATGTGCTCTGCTCTGCTATGCAGGTCCCCTTTCTCTTTGAGTGTACTGTACTGTGTTATTTGAGTTTCTTCCTCTACCATGTTGCCACCACACACTTCTCTTCTACTCTCCAAAGTTTTGGAGGTTTTTCAAGTCCCTATGAGCTCACAGTTCAACTTTAAAGGCTTCCCATCTATCTCAAATAACTGCTTTCCAACTGCTTTGATTCCTTTTCTGGGAGAAGCTGGTGATTGCTTAATGCTTCTAATTTTCTCATTTGAAGTCTTTCTACTGGTAACTCTTATGAAAAATGCCAAGAGAATCGCCATTATCATTTTAGTTGTAGTATATTTGTTGCTATATTTATATTTCTAAATTATATCTGTTATACACATATTCTGAATTTCTTTTAGAAAAATAATTATTTGAGAAAATTCTCCATATAATTCTTTTAATTGGAAATTTTACCTCTAATATCAATGCTGCCAGTATTAAATACTTGGATTATCTTCACTTAGTTTGAATTTGCTTCTTTTCTATTATTACTTGTTTTAGTTTGTATTGGTAAAATTTTTTCATTTTCCATGTTTCTTTCTAATTATGGAAGTGATTTTAGCTATAGACCCAATTTATTTAATATTGATAAGTCCATTGAGATAGTTACTTTAGCTTGGACCAATTTACATACTATGTCAAATTGTTTAACATATCCCCTAGACATACGAATATGAATATTATATTTAGAAAAAGCAGGGTAAGAACAGGCACAAACATTTCAACACTACTCATGTTAGAATTGGTAACTTCGGTGGTACTTCATTATTTATTTTTTTTTGGGGGGGGGGTCTGGTCGTGGGGCCTGAACTCTGGGCCTGGGCGCTGTCCCTCAGCTCTTCAGCTCAATGCTAGCACTCTACCACTTGAGCCACAGTGCCACTTTCGGCTTTTTTCTTTTTGCTTATGTGGTGCTGAGGAATCAAACCCAGGGCCTCAGGCATGCAAGACAAGCACTCTACCACTGAGCCATCTTCCCAGCCCTACTTTATTATTTCTGAGGAAAAGTCTGGTAATTATACTAGCTTTTCAGGTTTGGGCAAATGATCAGCTTTACTCTGGGAGAGCTAGGCTGTGGGTGGTGAGTGCAGTAGTTCTATAGACTTTGAAAGACTGCTACTTGTTATTAGCTGTTCTTGGAGACTAAGCTCAGAGATTTTCTAGGCTGAAACAGTGGCTCCCTCTTGTATTGCAATTTCTTTATGTTGAGTTCTGGATTACGGCATGAAGACCTGTTTGATCTGTCAATAATGTCTGCCTACTGATTTCTAGTTTCTTTCCCTCACAATCATAGATTGATTTCCTTTTTTGTAATTGTGTTTAAACAGAGTCAAAGACATTGACTTATTCCTTAACCTTGAGTTGGAGACTGAATATTTATTGGAAGCAAACTTTTATTGCTTGTATCTGATTATAGAAGTAATAAGGTACACTTTAGCCTACATATACATTAGAGGATTTATAGAGAAATTTAGAAACTAATACATAATCCTGTAGCTTAGAGAAAAGAATTACAAATACCTGTGTATTTGTCTCAAATATGACAAATATTTTGAGGTGTCTCAGATGAGGCACAACATAGAATCTGACAATCGGCTGATATGTGTACTGACTGGTTTAGAGGTTCGGCATCATATATTTGTTTGCTTATTCATTTATTTACTTATATAGCTTGCTTACTATGTAGCTAAGGTTCTCCTCAAACTCATAATTCTCTTGCCTCAGCCTCATCAACTTTGGGATTACTGGCATGAGCTACTATTCCTTGTAGGAAACATATTTTTTAAGTATGGTACACTAAGTATATTATATTAAAATGTTAGGTGTGTTATACAAAATACTAACATACTTAATGTAATATTAAGCATGAATTAATACTTTACTACTAAATATTAGTTCATACTTAACACTTAGTAGTCACACTTAGTATTAAAGTATTAATTCACACTTAATATTGAAACATTATAATATATTTAATACAACAATAATAAGTATGTATCAGTACTTACTATTGTAAATTTAATACATAGTTAATATTAAAACATTAAGCATGCAATTACAAGTAAGTGTAAGTATTAATACTTATGTTTTAATATTTGTCATAATCTCTCTATATGTATATATCTAGAATTAATATCAAAAAGTTCTGTGACACGAAAGGGTTTAGAAGTATTATTCTAAGCAGAAAGTCTGGCTTTAGAATCAAGGTTCTTAAACAAATTTACATCCCACCAACAGTGTAGTTGAGTTCCCTTTTGGTCACATCCCCGTCAGCATCTGTTATTGTTACTGTTCTTGATTGTAGCTATTCTAACTGGGATGAGGTGGAATCCCAATGTTGTTTTGATTTGCCTTTCTTTTATGGCCAGAGATATTGAACATTTGTTCATGTGTTTATTGGTCATTCTTACATCTTCTGAGAAGTCTCTCTTTAAGTCTTTACCCATTTTATTAATTGGATTGTTATTTCTTCAAGGGTTAATTTTTAGGAGGCTTAATTTTTTGAGCTCTAAATATATTTTAGATATGTGGCTATGTCTGATATATAGCTAGTAAAAATCTTCTCCCATTCTTGGCTTTCTATTTATCTTGCTAGATATGTCCTTTGACACTGTGGAAAGCAGTATCCTTAAAAAAACTAAACACAGAGCTTCCCCATGACCTAGCAATTCCACTCCTGGGCATTTATCCAACAGACCACAAACAAGGTCACACTAAAGCTACCAGCACCACAATGTTCAATTGCAACATTGTTAACTATAGCCAGAAATTGACTCAGATGCCCCTCAGCAGACAAATGGATCAAGAAAATGTAGTGTATATATAATAGAATTCTATGCTTCCATCAGAAAGAATGATATTGTACCATTCATAAGGAAATGGAAATATGGAAAGACTTGGAAAACATAATATTAAGTAAGATAGATCCAAAGAAGCATAGGTTGTATAGTTTCCTTCATTTGTTCTAACTATAATGTGCCTATAAATCTACAAGTAAACACACTAGGTGGAGAAAAACAAAATTTTTACACTTGGACATAATAAGTTATATAGGACTCTAGACATTCACACAATGAGAACAGAGAAGGATATTCTTAGGAGAGGATCACAGAGATTCAATGTCTATGGGCATATGATCATATAAAATGATATGTATTGAAATGAACTCCAAGAAATGGAAACAAGAGGGTTTTAGGTTTTTAAATGTTTATTTAATTCTTACTTTTTTCTCTTTGCCATTGTAAGGCAATGTCTTCTTTCAAATGTCTTCTATTTTTCTTTGATAGGCTTTCTTTCTATAATATCTTGCCCCTCTTAAACTACATGAATATCTTTGCAGTGTGTTTTAGTACTTTTTTTAGAAGAAATGTTGAGTATGCTTTTGTCTAAAACATAAGAAATGGAGGGACAAAGGTTGAACAAATGCAGCAGTGATACTCACCAGATACTATGTTGAAAATAAACTATATAACTTGTAGGAGAGGGATGGGAGGGAAAAACTGGGAGAAAATGAGGGAAGAGATGACACTATTCCAAAAGAAATGTACTCAATACCTGACATCTAATTATAACCTCTCTGTATGTCATCTTTACAATAAACATTTTTAAAAGAAATGTACTCATTACTTGACTTATGTAACTGTATTCACCTTTTCAATAACAATAAAATAAAAAGAATCCATGTTCTTAACTAAATGCCTCAGTCACAATGGAATTATACTTCTTGTGTAATAATGTGCAAAGGGAATGTAGTCTTCACTTACAGAATTTGTCTATTGAAGAATTTCATGAACCAGTACCGGCACCTTCGCCCAGTGTCCACCATGCCTGCATTTTTTTCTCCTCTCCCCTTCTCACAAATGGAGTAGAGATTAAGAACTAAACAGCCTAACCTGGGAAAAAAATCATTCTGACCTAATATTTCAAGTACTACCATGATTTTTCTTCTTGCTCGGCTCTTCCTGTAGGTAGCAACTGAAGGTCTGACAGCTTTCTTTTGTAGAATATTTTGTCAGAGGTGAGCAGCTCAGTGGCTCATCTTCTTTTCTGTCAGTGTGGGCGATGGGAGGGGCAGGTAACCCCCACTCAGAATGTTCATGATATGCTTTCAAAATGCATCAGTGATTTGTCTGGTCCAGGTTCTTATCTTTCCTCTACTGTCATAGGGAAATAGCTTCATGTGCCAGAGGTCTTATGATCTTTAAAGGAAAAGATAGTCTTTTCTGTAGCCTTATCATCCTCACGTTCAAATGTCTTCTATTTTTCTTTGGATAGGCTTTCTTTCTATAATATCTTGGCCCTCTTAAACTACATGAATTTCTTTGCAGTGTGTTTTAGTACTTTTTTTAGAAGAAATGTTGAGTATGATTTTGTCTAAAACATAAGATGAGTCTTTTGCTTTTGTGTATATGTCTGTGTATATGTGTGTCTGTGTCAGTACTGGGGCTTGAACTCAGAATTTGAATGGGTACTGTCTTTTTGCTCTTTTGTTCAAGGCTGGCACTCTATCACTTGGGCCACAGTTCCATTTCTGTATTTGTGGTGGTTAATTGGAGATAAAAGTCTTATGGACTTTCCTGCTTAGACTAATTTCAAAGCCTCAGTTTTTAGATTTCAGCTTCCTGAATAGGTAAGCTTATAGGCATGAGCTACCAGCCCCTGGCCTGAATCTTTTGATTTTTAATTGGTGTTTAATTGCTACCATGTGTACAGATTTTACATTTTTTGCTTATTATTTAATGAGGTATCAGATTGATAATCTTACATGTTTAGACTCAGAAAATTATTTAATTTTATTTTTGATTTATTTCAATCTACACATATATTCCTTCTTTTTCTCTGTAGAAATACTATGGTATTTTGGGAGGGATGGAGGAGAAATCTATTGTTTCGTGTTTCCTTATTTCTTGATGTGTAAAAGGTTGTACAACAGGGTTACAATAATGTGTCTAGTGCTTCTTGACCAGTTACCCCGCCCATCATTCTCCCCTCCCTTTTTTGTTAAACAAGCTCATGTTCTTAATTCCTTAATTCTACACTCTTCTTACCATCTATATACTCTTTTATTTTCCTCTGCTTTCTTAGAGGATTCCCCAGAGTTTTCTCTAAGGACCTATGTTGTGATTTATGGTGGCGACTGCTTCTTTCTCAGCCTTCTCTGGGCTTTACTTATGCAGTAAGATTGTGATCTTTTGTGGCATTTTTCTAAGTGCAGCCAGATTCTTTTGCATCTCTGCTGTTAGGGAGGTCATTTCTTTTTCTAAATACAGACCATGTTCTCTTGAACATTGTCCAAATTTTTCTGTTGTATCTTAGGAAAAAGGATTTTTCAGAGCTGTTTCTTTTTCCTCCTATGCCTTCAAAGCAAAGATGCCTTGTCATTATAAATATCCTTTCAGACATCACAGCCTTTGTCTGCCCCATCTACTCACTCTTGAATAAATGGGTTTCATTTTCCAGCAGGTCGACAGGTGATGGATGTAATGTCCTTAGCCCCTTTCATCTTAGTAGTTGGCCCTGATAGATACTTTTGTGTTCTCAGCCCTTAGTTCTATTTGTCAAGCACCATGACCATTCATATGTCAAGGTCAGCTCAAGGACTTCTCTTGGCTTTAGCTATTGGTATCCTTGCCTCTGTAAGTGGCCTGAATCCCACTGTCAGTCCTGCCTTCTAGGTGAGCAATATGGAAAACTATATCACAGTAATGTTATCAGTACTTTCATGTCTACTTCCAATATTTTCCTTACTTTACTCAACTGTCCTGCATGCAGTAGTCAAACCAGGAACTCCATTTATTCTCATACTATATTCTATAGGTTTTACTCTCTGTATAGATTTGAAAATAAATTATATGACTGGGAATAGCTGAGGGGTATTGGACTCTTAAAATGGAATTTATAATTCTAATCTAGTTTATCCCAGTCTTATTCTATGCTTAGTATAGTTCTTGTCTCCAGTAAGTAGTGTGACTTGAGCTTGTAAAAATATTTGTTCTATCAGTTTTAGAACCAGACTCTTGTTTACTACAAGTTAACATGTGTAATAATGTAGTCCATGTAATTATGGAATTTCCAAAGTTTTGATGTATAATGCCATCAAAAATTTATGACATTTTATGGACTTTGGAAAATGTTCCTGTAGTGCCTTCTTTTTTATTATGTGGTAGCCAGGGAAAAATGCTATGTTTTCTCTTCATTTATTTTATTGGAAGTATATTTACACCATTTACACCACCATTTTCTTGAGATATGTAAGACCTCAGGTATGAGACATTAGTTTTGGAAACAATTGCTTTTAACCAATCTATCTGTTAACAAATTTATCTAACAATCAGCCACCCTACCATAAACATCAGGTATTTCACCTGCCTAAATTGAGGGAAAAGAATATGGGCAAAAGCTAGGGAAACCAACCATCAGGTTACATTCCTTCATTTTATAAAAATGAATAGATTTGTGATGATACTTTATGCTCCGAGAATGGGGTTGGCCATGGCAGGATCAAATCAGACTTGCTAAGTCAGTTTTTGTCTGTGTGGAAACAGCGACGGTTATTAAGTACCAGGGACTCGGTTCAGATTTGTATTTTAGGGACTCAGTGACTGGACAGCCACTGGTGCATTGGGAAGTGAGGATACTACAGAAGGGAATAGTAGCTGGAGAACTGACAGGATGCCTTGTAGGGAGTTTCTAAGAGCCCACAATAAGAAGTGGTAGCATGGAAGTGAGTGACTAGTGGAAGATTTGAAGAAACACTTAACTGGTAGAACAGATGGTGAATCTGATGTGGGAAACTGTTCTTCAAGCAAGGACAGTAGAGAAGTCTATGGAGGGTCATTGGGCACACATGAGTTTCTCCACTCATGGAGGAGGTGTAGGAGGGAATACATATCTGGAATTTGGCCTCATGATATCTTAGATGTGAAACATCTGAGGAACAAGCAGAGGGAAAAGAATTAACACTCATTACTTATGAACTGTATAGGTGGGTACCATGATAAATGCCTCACACATATTAGTTCATTTATACCTTCCCAACACCACCATAAAATTTAATAACCGCATTCTGTAGATAACCATCCTTTCTACTGTCCAGCTTAGTTAATACACTTGTCAAATCCACTCTGCTCACGGAAAAGTCCTATGATTACTGTATCTGGGTTCAGGTCTTTCTGGACTCTCTAACTCACAAACTTACAGTAGTGAGATACTGGCGGGTGGTGGTTAGGGGGAATTCTGGTGTAAAAGAACTAGGGCAGAGCACCCTGTTTGACCTC
Source organism: Dipodomys spectabilis (assembly GCF_019054845.1). Classification (NCBI taxonomy): domain Eukaryota; kingdom Metazoa; phylum Chordata; class Mammalia; order Rodentia; family Heteromyidae; genus Dipodomys; species Dipodomys spectabilis. Next base: position 9,554,669 of record NW_024870679.1, on the reverse strand, counting down.
ATGGCTTTAAGCTGTGTGGCTTGGAGGAACATCTTGTGTGCCTTATTTTCTACTTTGATAAATAAAAGGAGAAAACAGTTGCATCTGCCCCATATTGTCTTTTGGTGCTTAAATGATGTATGTATGTGTATATATCACATATGGACCAATATATGTTTAAATTGATATGTATGCATATATTTTAATCAAAAAACAGCTTCCAGTGTATGTTAGCCCTTAGGAAGTATCTGATAAAAAATATTACTGTGGCTAATCCTGTGACTTATCGACTTGATATGAAACTGTCCCCTTGAGTGTTAACAATAGAAGCAAGGAGGTTAGGAAGAAATGTGCGAGATCAAACGTTGCAATGTAGGTCATAATTAGAATCATCAAACTAGAAGGATAGTCTGATTCTAATAGTTTGCAGCATATCCATGAATTTTCTGAAAATATAAAATTCTGACTTTGCAGAAGAAGACTTCCTTTGGTAAAATAAACTTTATATCTCCTCTGAGGCATATGCTTTAGAAATCATCACCTATGCCTTTATTTTAATATATTATCCATCCCCTTTTGGTGTCTTTCATAAATTAAGTTGGTGTTGGTTTTCTAGAAATGCATTTGGGACTTTAGTGAGCAAGGTAAAAACCCCAGTAGTTTCATATGTAAGTATAAAGCGCAAAGCAATCATTTTTCAGAGTAATATAATACAAGATCCACACAAATCCTGATGGATTCAAGCTCCTGATCGTATACAGTATTTTGGCAGAAATTACAATAAAGGGAAAAATGTGAGACCCATAGATACACTGAACTGGGGTTTGCTTTCAAAATCTCCTTGCGTGAGATGCTGAACTTCCGCCTATGCTGTTATTGAGTCGGCTGTATAAACTCCTCATTTTGTGACTTCATTGATGCAGCAAAGGTTTCTGCAACTCCTTTCAGGCTCTGGGTACTGTGAGGAGCACTCAGAAACAAAGACACCATGAGGACAGTTCTTTGCAGCCAGCAACACACAGTCATATGAGAAAGACAAAATGGATTGCTTGGTGCAGAGAATTAGGGAACACCAAACAGACAAATGAGACTATTGGGAGGAGGTCTTCCTTGAGGAGATGACACTGGTAGATTTTTAAAAAGCAATGTCAGGTTAACAGGTGAATGATGGAGAAGAGAGGAAGTGTTCTAGCAGGGCCTGAGTAAGGTCACTCAGGTGAGATGCAGCCTGGGAAAAACAGAATCCACTTACTGTTGCTTTTGAAGGACAACCCATGGCTGGCGAGAGGGTGAGGGCGTCAGGTACATCAGTAGTGGAAAACATAGAGGAAACAGTCATAAACCCATTTCACAACTGTTTACTTGTTCAAGGAAGAAGACATCCATGATTAAAACTTTATGACAATGATTCCAATTATGCTAGTGATAAAAGGTAAACTTTTTGGTACATATGTATGTATATACATGCAGGTATGTGTGTGTATGTGTGTATATATATTCACACACATACACTATTGTTATATAAGTCAATAAGAATTATCCAAGCAAAACTAGGCATAGAAGCTCACACTTACAATCCAGAGATCAGGAGGATAATAATTTAAGGTCAGTCCAGGTGAAATGTTCCTGAGAACCTCGTGACCAATAACTGGGCATGGTAATACACACTTGCCATCTAAGTGAAAACGGAAAGTCTAAGTAGGAGGATCGTAGTCCAAGCCTGCCCTGGCAAAAGTGAGACCTTATCTCAAAACAACGAAGAGACTGAAGGCCTGGCTCAAGCAGTAGAATTCCTATCTAGCAGGTGTGAAGCTCTGAATTTAAAACTTCAGTAATACAAAAAAGAGTAAAATGAAACAGACATTCATAGGGATTATTCTTTCTACAAGAAGAGCTCTTATTTCTCTGAAGACTCAGGACCCAAAGAGTGCTCTTCAGCTCAGGCTAAATTTGCTTTCTCTTACCTGCCTGTAATTGTCTTCTGTAAGCCAGGTGAGATGAGACCTTCCCCATCAATTCCGCAAGCCACTCTGAGAAGGCAGCAGAGAAATCATGGGAACCACAACAAAGAAAAACTTCTTGTGTCCACGTCTTGGAGTACATTTTGCTTAGCATTATCTTATATAGTCATATGTACATAGCTGTTGAACTATTCTGCTCATCTGCTAAGATTGTTCCAGAGTTGTTCTCAATGTACTATGTGATTTCTTTTTTCTTTTGTGTTTTCCCCCCTAAGGTTTATCTCCTGTTGTCACTGGATTTGGTACCCTGGGTATTGTATATATGTTTATCTGAATTAGGGAAGGGAAGGGGAACAACAAAATGGTGAGACAAAGGGCAAAGGGTGAACTGATGCAACAGTGAGACTCACAAGACACTATTTTGGAAATGTTCTATACGACTGGGGGTTGGGGGTTAGGAAATGAGGGAGAAAGATGAAGGAGGGGGTAACAAGTTTGACCAAGAAATCTACTCGCTATCTTACTTAAGTAACCGTAATTCCTCTGTACATCACCTTGACAATAAAATTAAAATTAAAAAATCACGAGAGACTGTTTATCTTTTCATCTCTCTCATCCTTTAAGTTGGTATGTATAGTAGGACTACATGTTCAAATGACAACTATAAAGTGTGTCAACTAGGAGAAATATGTGAAAAGATGGAGACAGCATACATTTAACCTGGAGAAACCCTTTATATAAGAACAATTACATTTCTCTCATAGGACCAGAGTTTCTCTTTTATTTTTTTTTAAAGAAAAGGTATTTGTATTAAAACAGTAAGATGATATCTTTTTTTTTTTTTTTTTTGTCGGTCATGGGGCTTGAACTCTGGGCCTGGGCGCTGTCCCTCAGCTCTTCAGCTCAAGGCGAGTGCTCTACCACTTGAGCTACAGCGCCACTTCCAGTTTTCTAGTGGTTTATTGGAGATAGGAGTCTCCTGGTCTTTTCTGCCCGGGCTGGCTTTGAACCACGATTCTCAGATCTCAGCCTCCTGAATAGCTAGGATTACAGGTGTGATCCACCGGCGCCCGGCCTAAGATGATATCTTTTACAGGTGTAATTTCTATTCTCAAGTGTTATTGTAGGAATTAGAATTATTGTCATTCGAATTCACTGGACACTCAAGCAAACTGATTTACTCACAGGTGTAATTCAGAAGAGAACAAGATGTAAGTCTGTCCTTCAGTGACTAGCATGGTGTAATTTGTCCATGTTTCCTCTAGAACAAATAGTTTTTCAGACAAGTTAATATATGGAATTTACAAGGCAAAGATACTTTGTTCGAACTTTATTTGCATGTATCTATTTTGCTTTCCTTTTGTGAAAGATATTAGATTCACTTTAACAGGGAAGATAAATTACAAGGGAACCTAAAAAGGGAAGAAAATACAATTTCTATTATATATTCGACGTACATTTTCAATATCTTCTTTTTACCCAATAGGGAATCCAGTGCTCATATCCTATTACAGAAGACAGATTAGGTTTGTAAACTAAAAGAGCTTTGGAAACAGGCTTGATCATAGTTTGTGAGTTAAAGTTGAGTTTCTATTCCAGAATAAGTTTTGTTCCTGTTCTCAGCAACTAAAGAAGTGCATGTATTTATTTGATGTCTTCTCTGCTTGCTCTGTTTTAGATACATTTGATAGAAGTGGTTACATTCCTAAATTAAAAAGAAGGCTATGCAATTGCAAATAGAAGACATAAAAATAATAAAACACTCAACTCTTAGGTAGTGCTACTTGAAAATTCAAGGGATGGTCTTTAGAATAGTTCTGTGCACAACCTAAAGAAAGGAGCAGCAGCTAAAACAGGTACAAAGGGGAAACACTTATTCTAAAATGTCATCCATTTGCTGAACCTGAACTGGGTAAGGATTCAGACTTCTTTCATTCAATTACTGTTCCCAGCAGTGTTCTAACCAATGTATTGCTTTTTTAGTTTTTATTTTTTGGCTGCTCAAGAAAGCTGAAATAGACTGGATTGTATGCAAGAAAGACCTCAGAAAGAAAGAGCAGGTTATTGACTTTGAAAACCATAGACAGTCCATTTTGTACTTCCTGTTGTTTGAATGAAGTGAAATAGAAGCTTTTTTTGTAACCTCAGGAAACAAAGTCATAAAATTGACATTAAGTCCAAAAATCAGACTCTAAAAGTCATCTTCTGTGGATTTCAAAGCACAGTACTATTTTTATGATAAAATTATTATGCACTCTAAACAGTATAGAAAAAGCACAAGATTGAAACTATAGAATTATATTCATGTACTTTCTAAAACTCTTAAACCCGCTCTTTATAAATAAATTATTAACTGCCTCATATGTAAGAGTTAATTTACTATATTGTGCCATAATGTACTTTATTAATTGAAAATGATTTCTGAAAGGGATCCTGTTTACTAACACTCGTAAAAAAGCTTCATCTAGTGTACCCTGATTATATTTTAAATTTTAGTTTGCTTTTACCTGACAAAAAGAATTGTATGTCATTTTAATATAAAGCATATATATATGTACACATATATGTGTCACTTAGATTGTGGAATGGCGGCTATATCCATTAGTAAATTTATTACTTGTCCATTACAATATGAAAACACTTAAAAATCTCCTATCCAATTCATTTCAAACATACAGGCCACTGTTAAGTGTAGTTTCCATGGTGCTCAATAGAGCTTCTGAAGTTATTCCACTTGTCTAACTGAATTTCTGGATTCCTGGAACACTATTTTCCATTGACCAGTATAGTTGTATGGGCGCACACGCGCGCGCGCACGCACACACACACACACACACACACACAAATTCTTAACAAACTTTCAGTCAACTAGACAAATTTGAAAGTTCTAAGATGCTAGAGTAGCCATATGAAATTTTAAAGTGAACACTGTAGTAAACTTTCTTTAACATTAGTTATAGGTGAAAATAATCACTTATTAAGAAATTATTTGACTGGATTCATTAAAGTCACAGAGACAAATATTTATTTGGCATATTTTGTTCCTAATATCCTGAAATACTTATTTAAAAAAATCATTTAACCTATGATCAGAGAACAGAAATGTGAATACTTGTTTCTAAGCAGAGTTCGCAGAGTTATAGCTGATGGATTTAATTACATTGAAATGATTGCACTGGCATTTTACTTTTTAAGACTGTGCCAGTAGACATATATTGTGAAAGAATCAACCACTTTGTGAAGAAAAAATATGTCCTATGAGTCATTTCCTAATGTATTCTGCTGTGGTGAGCTTTAGATTTTCACAATTTTAATAAAAAAGTTTATAGAAAGGTCTTCCCTCAGAACATCATGACCATATATAAGAATTCTCCCACTCCTGACAAATGAGTTTCACATACAATATGAGTAAAATGTGATGTTATTTAAAGATGTCTTTTCCCTGCCTTATAATTATGAGATGCCTTTCTCTTAACCATTAATAAAGTATTCTTTGGCGTCTAAAGAATGTACGTTTTGATCTTGTTTCTTTTAATTTATAAAGTTTTTCTTGTTACTAGAAAGGTTGCGGTTACATAACTCAGGTAATGAGTCCATTTCTTTTTGGGCAATGTCACCCCTTCCCTCATTCTTGCTCAGTTTTTTCTTCCTGTCCCCTGCAAATTGTAGAGTTCATTTTCCACACAGTATCTACTGAGTATCGCTGCTGCGTTTGTTCACCCTATGTCCCTCCATTTCTATGCCCCCCTCTACCATCTCCAAGATAGATATGAACTTGGTTTTTCAACAATGACAAGAGTTTTTTGTTCTTTTTTTTTGTTTTACCATACATTATTTAATGAATTATAGAAGACTTACAGATAAATGAAGAGAGGAAGAGGGGACTAATGCAGTCATAAACGTCAGTACGTCTCCTACAAACTTAGGGAAATTGAGGGAAGAGGTGGCGTTGGGAGGGATGGGGGAGAACAAGATGTGCTATATTCATATAGTTCTTGGTTGAACACCAGCTCCTTTGTATAACCACTTTAGATAAAAATTAAAGCTAAAAAGAAAGCAAAAGAATTTTAAAAGGCATATATACAGGCATGTAGTAATGTCTAAAGATTTTAAAATAAAATTGCATTCATTAAAATGTAATGCTAACAATGTCTGACAGGAAATTTACTCATTACTTTACTCATGTAACTATAACCCTTCTGCACAGCAGTTCAAAAAACATAATGCTAACATGGAAACAAAATAAATACATTTTCAGTACAAAGCCCTTAGAAGTCTCAGGTAGACTATGAAATGAATTTTAAGCTTCCTCATGAGCTAACTGCCAAGGTGCTATTCTCTGGGTAGGTGGTAAGTTATACAAAGATTGATACTGCCTCAGGAAGTGTTTCTAGTTGTGATGGAGGACATTGTCCATTAGGCGCTGTTGCTTGGTGTTGAGGCTCCAAATAAGCTATCTTAATATAGATTACTTTGACTGATAACTTCCTAAAATTCCATGAGTCTCTGGCATTGACTCAGTTTGGCAGAATCCAACTACCTCTATCCATTTCAAAGAGAAAGTGAGGATCCAAATAAAGCAATATGATGCTCAAGATAACCCAGCTTTAGCAGACTAGAGAATGATTTCTACCTTATAAGATCATAGACCTAGGATTTGATGTGATACAATTAGATAATGATTTCATATCTTGATTAATCCTGTAGTTTTACAAAGACATCTACAATATCACTCAGGGAGTTAATAAAAATCTATATCAATATGCAGTGATTCTTCCTTTGTACAAAATAAGTGTGATTAAAATGTTTGCTCCTTAGGAATATTTTCTAAGAATAATCATATTAAATAGGATTCAGAGTAATTTTCTTGTTAGTGTATTGGTTATTTGAACTGATACATCAGAGAACTTTTATTATACTCATATACATTTGGAATCTCCAGAACTCATTTGCCTATGTTTCTAGTTTTTGTTCTATTGTACTTTTTTTTTTTGTAATTATGACCACTTTCTTACTTAAGAGAATGGATTATGGATATTTAGTTCTATTTTAATGTGGGAAAGAGGGGCTTTTCCCATAGCACGTTTTCCCCACTACGAGCGTCTACAGCATTGAAAAGAAGCAATTCATATTCTCATATATCAACAGAAGCGAAGTTTGTGCATATGTAGTTTAAGCATTACAAATCACAGTGTCAGCAAGATTTTCCATATTAAAGAATGATCTTGT